>NC_080583.1:0-1380000 GCF_029962835.1 Magnolia sinica | reverse complement strand
TATTTTTATTTTTTTAAAGCTTGTCAGTACACCCACGGTCAGCTCACACTTCTTTATTAGCCTCCCTTACGGAATCAATACCAAAACCTCAATGTTGAAACTTTCATTAGTACACTTGTACGTGTCTAAGCACGTGGGGAGTGCCGCTACGTCCGTGAAGTCAGTCCAGTCATAGGTGGGCCATAATTGAATATGGACCGTTGTATGATTCTAGCGTTAGCTTGTGTAGGGCCCGCAGAAGGGTTGACCAGTCTGATTTCGGTGCCAAGGCATCTATACCGTAGAGCCTGCTGATGTACGGCCTGGATGTCCCATGCACGTGACTGTGTCCACGTGCCACAGGTGCACGAACATGTGAAAGAGGTGGGCCCACTATGAAGATTACCTGTCTCGAAAATCAGACCCATATACTCATCGTGTGGGCTACACATGCAAGTTGGGTCAAATCATTTATGTCCAATGATTTTATGCTATGGCGCACGTGGCGAGTTTTTATGCCCAGATGTTTCGCCATATGATCTTTGCAATATTTCCTACCTTTTGCACGGTTCAGATGCCTCCCACGTGGGAGATGTTGGCGGAAAAAGTGAGCTTGTAGCATACCATGTTTGTACGTAATCATTCCCTCTTCTATGACGGAAACGGATTGGCTACTCCCCCTGCCACCAGCCAATGGCTGATGGTCGGTGCTCTGTGGGCCTCACCATGATGTACTTGTTTCATCCATTCCGTCCATATATTTTTCCAGATAATTTTATGCTATAATACAAAAAATGATTTACATAACAATCTCAAGTGGACCACATTACAGGAAACAGTGTTGAATGAGCGTGGACCATTAAAAACCTTTTGGAGGGCCATAAAAGTTTTGGATCAAGCTGATCTTTGGTTTTTCCCTTCATCTGGTCCTGTATGACCTAATCAAAAGACTGGATGTCAAATAAACAGTACAATGGGCCTTAGGAGGATTTTAATGGTGGATATCCAATCACCATTGTTTTCCTGTGGTGTGATCCACCTTAGGTTTATATCCCTCTAATATTTGGTATAAAACTCTAAAATAATATTTAAAAATGGATGAACGGAATGGATGAAACACATACATCATAGTGGGGCCCACAGAGCACCGACCATCAGCCACGGGGCTGGTGGCATGGGGAGTAGCCAATCCGTTTCCTTCTATGACTGCGTTTGTCGACAGGGGCCCGCATCCTTCTTACTTTATCCAGTGGGAGTAATTTGATACTCTGCAGCGTATGAAACTTGATACGCATGCATTTATAAATTGTACACGTGTCATAAATTAACTCAAATTAAACCGACAAAATTGTGGAGACTACTTTCCTTAAGAGAATATCCCAAAATCAGATTGGTTGAACAATCCAAACCCCTGATTCATGGACACTTGTTAAAATAACACCACTGGATATTTTACAATTTTAACCGTCCAATGAATGTTTCCCAATCCGACAGTCATATAATCAAATAATCATAATTTTTGGTTCATTACATACCTAAGTGGGTCCCATGTTTTGGGCAGTTTAGCTAAGTTACTCGTGGGAAGCTCATACAATTTCTAAGTTGTTTTTAAGTGCATGCGTATCATCCATCGCCCTTTGCCAGAGTATCAAAGTTTTTCTCTCGTCAAATAAGAGACAGACAGCTGGATATAACCAGAAATCCGACACCTGTTCCTGACGGGTGAAACCCTAACCCAACATCAAATAGTAACTGTATGACATGCGACTCCATCCTTCTACAGTACACACTAAATTTCAAAATATTAAAAGTAGTCCCATTTTTAGTAATATAAACTATTAATCTACTGTATTACACCGTAAATGGTCTATTCTCAACAAATTTTCTCAATAGGTAAATATTAACCGTTCGATTTATAGGCTAATGACAGAAGATCAATAAATATAAATCGGGTTCATAATAAAAAATCATTTCTCTTTTCCAAGATATAATTTAAATTAGTCGTCCATCCATGATCATATTCAAAATATTAATGGTTTAGATTATCAAATCATGGGCCAGATGTCTTATAATTTAAAGGACGTGTACGCTGTGAAATGTAGAGGGTCGTGCATCATACAATTCCTCTATAAAAGAGCCCCCTTAGGAAGCAGCCAACGAAACGGAAGACACGTAGAGCGAGGAACCCTCCCTTTCCAAGCTGCCCCTCTCTGTCCTGCTCGGTCATACAGATCTCCCCGGTAGTCTTTTCCAGTCGTTAATTTCCAGCTCGATCGCTGTCACAACCGTTGATCTTCCCGCCATCGTAGTGAGTGCTTGGACATTCACGTCTCCCTCTCTGCAATTCCTTCAAAAACAGGTCCGTTTCTGTAATTATAATTTCTTCGCGTCTGTAAAATTCATTTTTTTTTCTTTTTAAATCTCTGCTTGTTTGGATGTTATTAGGAGAATTAGATTTTGGAGTGTTTTTCTGTAAATTCGTATTTTCTTCTATTCTTTTCTGTCTGGATTTTGTTCGTTTTTTGGCGGGAGAAGTGTAACGTCTCATTATACGCATCTGGTTTTCCGGCCTACGTATATAAACGTACACGTGCCGTATCTATACGGTAGGGGGGTACTGTCAAAGGAGACCGGTTAGATGGTGGCTGGATCATGGCCTCATGGGTTCAGACTCGGATGACTCGTCCGAGTCGACCCGGTTTCCGAGTTCACTGATGCGAGTTGCATGATTAGCTTGTGATCTGCATCCGACCAATCTACACGACTTGGAAGAATCGGCTCGGAATGTGTAACGAGCTGTTGTGGTTTGATCGAGTCGGCCTGGTTTTGGAGGGTGTGATGGGTGGTTTGTGTCCGACGAACCTGATGGCTGAATCGCTGTATGAATCTGAATGTGGACGAGTTGCATGTGAGTCGGCCTGGGTTCGGAGGTCTCTGCTGCCGGCTGCTGATTTGTATCTGGAAAGTGAATGGCCTGATTTGGCAGCATTCGTGTTTGGAATGCTATTTTTGTCGAAGAATTATACAATGATTGATTTGGGTTTTAACCTCAGGCTTTGGGTCTGTACAAGTGGGTCTATGGGCCGACGATATGTGCTTTTGATTCTATGGGTCTCATCATGGACGGACAATGCCCCCCAAATATTCTTGATTGGAAAATCTTAGCCTTCAAATCTTTGCGTCGGTGTTTATTATAAGAAATGGAAGAGAGGGAGTGCGGATGACGGGTGTTAACAAACAAAGTTGTGGAATTTAGAAGGTGAAAAGAGTATTAAAAAATAAATTGATGGAAGAAGGAAGTGGAATGTTGCAGAAGAAGTTAATGTTATGTGGAATGAGATGGCTGAGTGCATTAGAAATTGGTAGAAGAAGTCAAAGAAGTCTTAAGAGTATCTAGAAGGGAAAGCTACTACGTGGTGGAATGATGAGATATCAAAGGCTATTACTAGGAAATGATTATGTTTCAAGGACTGGCAAAGGACTAGAAATGAGCAAAGATTAGAAGAACATCGAAACGCCAAAAATAACATTTTTGAGGCTAAACGAAAGGCATATGCTGATTTGTATAATAGATTGGGGACAAGAGAAGATAAGAAAAATATCTTCGGACTTGCAAAATGAGAGAGGAAGGTTGGGGATCTAGTTCATGTTAGATTCATTAAGAGTGATGACCAAAGGTATTGGTTAAGGATGATGAGATCAATGAAAGGTGGAGAAGCCATTTCTAGAACTTATTAAATGATGACTGTTTTTAGAGCTTAGGTATGCAAGGCATCACAAACTCAAATGAGGCTGAAGACAACAGATGCTTTTAGAAGATTAGGATATTTGGGTGACAAAAGGACTAGATGGTATACTAGTAGAGGTTTGGAAGTGCACATTAGGTATTGGTTAATTTTAGTTAAGAAAGTTGTTCAACAAGATTGTAAGATCTATTAAAATGCAAAAAGAATGGAGAAAAGTATAGTGATACCTATTAACAAGAATAAATGAGACATACGGAGTTGTTCTAATTACTGTGGGATTAAACTTATGAGTCATTCTATGAAACTTTAGGAGATAGTCACTGATAAAGGCATGGGATGAATGTACTGAAAAACCACTTTGGATTTATGCCAAGAAAGTCAACCATTTTTTCCTACATTGATGGCTAATGGAGAAATAGAAGGTGTGGAGGTTCTCTACATGACTGCTATTGACTTAGAGAAAACATATGATAGGGTTCCTAGATAGATAATTTGGTGGGTGTTGGAAAGAAAGGAGTCTTAAGAAATATTGACATTATTAAGGATGTTTACGAGAGAGCGATAAAAAATGTGAGTCCCATGCAGTGTTTTAAATAGCGGTAGCGTGTTGCGTAATGTTCAACCCTTAGTAGCATGTATCATATAGTGTGAGCTACATGATACTTCTATTTTTTAATTTAAAAATAGGAAAAACATGATAAATAGTAAGAAAAAAAACCAAAAGACATAAAAATGCCTAAAAGATGATTTAATTTTCAAGTATAAGCATTTAAAAAAAGTTATTAATTATTACGTATTAAAATCCAATCCAAATAGATAAAGTTATAAACCAAATCAAATAATCATCAAGTCAACAACATTCTAAGCAATCTATTTTAATTAATAGTCTAATTGAAACTATAAGTCACAACTCACAAGTATGAAAAAGAAATAAAAATCTCACAGATTAAGAATATTAAGTACAATACATATGTCATCAATACAAAGCAGTATTTTTGGAAAGCCCTCTTTCGAAACCCTCTCTTTTAAGTTTAGTTTTAAAGGTTTTTCAATGTGTGAGTTTCATAACAACTTTAATAAAGGATCACCACTGTTTTAAGTGAAAGTAAACAAAGAAAATGTTTGATTTTAACTCCACATTTAAGTTTTTCATGATGTGAGTTTTACACCATTTTTTAGAGATGAGTTTTACACCGTTTTTAACAAACAAAAGCTAAAAAAAAAAAAACAAAAAACAAAACAAAAAAGCATTGTAGTGTACGCTGCACATGCTACACGTTATGTAGTTGTAGTGTACGCTACAACCCTGATTTATGCTATTTAGCTATGCTATGTAGCGCCAAGGCTATGCTACGCAATGTAGCGCTACGGCTACACCATGCTACATAGCGTACGCTACGAGCGCTATTTGAAACACCGGTCCCATGGTGTATGTTGTTTGCAAATGACATAGTTTCGATTGACCTAATGAGGGAGGAGGTAAATGCAAAGCTATAACTATGGATTTATGCTTTAAAATGTAAAGGTTGTAAAATCAATCAGACTAAAACATAGTATATTGAATGCAATTTTAGAAAAAAAATAGAAGTGGAAAGGTGAAATTGGTTAAGATTGTTGAGTGAGAAGTACCCAAGACCATTTCTGATATCCTCGGTCAACAATTGATGAGAGTAAAGAGGCCGTGAAGGGTGTTGCTCATGAAGTTATTCCATAACGGCCACTACTGTTACCATCATAATATGGGCCATAACAATCATTACAACCCATATCATAATTGCACTTGTTAGCTATTACCTTTTTTATTTTTATTTTTTTAAAATAAAAAAATAACAGATAACTGTTACACTGTTGTCTTTATGTAACGGATAACTGTTACACCGTTTCGACTTTGTAACGGATAACTGTTACACCGTTGTCTTTATGTAACTGTTTTGTCATACCATGTTGGTCATAAAATTTGAACTGGATGGATGAAGTGAGATGTGATGCAAGTGCTATAGCCACACATCACAGCTATAAGACTAGCCACACTATATGGTACAAAATGTTGGTTAGATTAGATAGGGATTAACATGTTCATAGGATGATTGTAGCTGAAATGAGGATATTGAGATGGATGAGTGACAAAATGAGAAGGATGTAATTAAAAATGAATGCATTTCGGGGCAATCTAAAGTGGCACCAATAGATAATAAGATGAGAGAAAATAGACTTAGATGGTTTGGCCATGTGCAACGTAGCTAGGAGTGAGTTGGTTCAAGTTGAAGGCTCTAAAAGGGAAAGGGGAAAGCCCAAAAGGATGAGGCTGGAAGTAGTAAGAAAAGATTTGATGACCTATCGTTTAACTGAGGATATGATCCTTGATAGTGGAACGATAGAACATGATTCGTGTAGCCGACCCCAATTAGTTGGATAAAGCTTAAATGACGATGATGATGGTCCAACTTTTCTCCTATAGAATGTGGACCATTGATGGATACTTTTTTTTTCCTTATCCATCGATGTGGGCCACAAGTTAAATGTGCATTTCCAAACTCCCACAAAGATTCTATTGTGCAACCTATCCATGGTGGGCCCCACTTTTACCATCTCAATGCTCATGGTAGATTTTCTCCCATCAAAGATCTCATATTGCCTTTTTTAATCATGCATTCATTACTTTTGAGGGTCTATTGGCAACGCATGTGACTCGTGAAACCTGCTATTTTGTTCATGCTCATGCTGATTGTGTCAACTGTAGTGTATGGAAAACCGAAAACTCAATTTTCATCATTGCTATGGCAAACTTGAATTAATGAGCCATGCAACTAGTTCTAAGAGGACTAGGCTTCACACCACATATACATGAGATGAAGGAGAGAATAAAAAAAAATAAAAAAGGTCCGTAACGACTGATATAGGGGTTGTAGTGGTCATTGCGACTCATATTAACGGTAATGGTGGTGGCTATTACAGCCACTGTTACCATTTTGGAATACCTTGCTCGTGAGACACCACTTTTCAAAGAAAGTTCTTAAGTTCATTCTGAACCTAAGATGGGTAAATCAAACTCTCTACATGCATCCAAGCATCTCAACACAACATCTTTTTCAAAAACTACTGGTGCTTTATTGGATTTTCTTTTCAATGTTATCCCTAATCATTCATTCTTTGGCATCTTGACCTCGTTTGCACCATTGACTTTCCAAAGACCATACCATTGGAGATACACATGTACTTTGGTTCTTTAAGTCGTGTAATTAGCTAATGTTGGCTTCAATAAATACGATAGAAGAAAAGATCCCAATTCCCTTTTGTAACACCCGAGGCATTCAATAATGGCAATGGTGGCCACTGTTACCATTACGATACGAGCCTCTTTTTTTTTTTTTTTTGGAAAAAAAAAACTGTTCTGCCCCCCTAAAGAACTGTTGCGGGTAACTTTTTTTGTAACAGCCATCACGAGCCCATAACTTGTTATGATTCCCTTTACCATTATGTGATGACTGTATTTTGAATACCTTGGTAACACCCATTGCTACTAAATCTGAACTTTCAAGTTCTTGACCTATCAATCTAGAGATCTAAAAGCATGCTAAAAACGGTCTTTAAAAAATTGAATTAAATTTCCATTGGTACGTACTAAAAACTTCCACAAGCAAGTGCCAAATCCCTAAAGAACACTTTCTTACACTTGGCTCTGATACCACACTTTTTTTTTTTGTTGCTAAAAAGAAAGTGATGAAGTACTTGCCACTCTGGTGGAGCTGGGAAGATAGGGAGCAAGATTGGGAGGCTATCCTTTCTAGTAGGTATTTGAGCTTTATGTGGGGGGGTGGGGGGAATAATGGATGCTCTCATAATCAACATGGTCTGGCGACAAAGGTCTTTAGAAGGGCAAAATTGGACATAATGGGCTGAGCCTCAAGTATAAAGGCTCTTGTTGAGTGTCCCCTTTCATCTGTTTCTTGGTATACCTTATTGTAATTTGCTTTAGTTTTTCTTATTCGACTTTTGTTCTTTTTTAATAAAATCATTACTTTTCAAAAAGTACCTTTAACAAAAGAAGTTACCTTTCAAAGAGAAAAGTACCCCGTTCAGCAAGACCTCAATCAGTCCTCAAAAATCTACATACACTAATTCCAATGATTTCTTAACATTCCTTGCCTTTTTAACTAGAAAAGAGTCCCTGTGATTCTTTCTGCTAAGTAGCCTTCACATGAACAACTGGGAGTCAATTGATGACAAGCAGGTAACCTTGTTATTGGTTAACAATTTCTAGTGATTGAAATCGAGAAGATCAAATCGAAGATGCCGCGATCAATTGTCATCCTTGACAATTGCATTTAAATTTGGTAACACTGTACTTATAAATGTTAAAGGAAACATGTGGTTTTTAGTCATCTGTATCTTAGTGACAAGGTCCTTTTCACCTTTCTGTATGGCGCACACTTTGTTCCGAATATTGATTTCATGTCTTCTTTCTAAAAGTTGTTCCATGCTTAACAGATCCAATAAAGATGTAAATAGAAAACATAAAAAATATACTGAGATTAGGGCTGTCAACGGGCCGGGCCTGGGGTTGGCCTCAGCTCGTATTTTGAATTGCTTTGGGCCAGGCCTATTCAAAATTTTGATTTTGGCAGGCCCGAGCCCGACCCATCGACAACCCTAACTGAGATGAACCATCCTTTAAGCAAATTTGAATTTAACCCTATCTCATAATTAAAATTTGGATTTATTTCAAAAATTCACTTCTCCACACATGCTTTCTTCCCGCCCATGTGGTTGCTATACCCAGTATCCAAGTACACCATCTAACTGATCATCAACTTCACACTACATGCTAATAGCAAGGTTCTCCTTTGCCCCATCTTGTGCATAGTTTGCATGCTCACTATCATCATTGGGAAATTATCCTCCACGCTAAGATTTGTAATATTCATATTTCTTACAACAATATCTTTCAAAAATAATATTTCTTACAACAGTTACACTTCATGTGAGATTTATCATACTTGTTTTTTTTGGATGCTTTTGGGTTAGGGTAATTTCCTCTTCCTTTTGCTGGGAGGTGTCCACCTTCTCCTAAGCTAGAAATTGATGTACCACTCCTTTGGCCTCTTCCTCAGCCTTTGCTACCCTGAAAATTGCCTCTTCAATTGACAAAAGTTTTACTTTCCAATGCTTGCATTGTGGTTTAGCTGATTTCTGATTCATCCTGTGCTCATTTGAACATAAAGAACTTATCGACCCATCAATTGCCATGGTTGATATATCCTTTCCTTCGATTGTTGGAACAACATAATCAATCGCTTCGTCAGGGATCTCATAATTTTCTCTATGATCTATAATGCATCAAAGGTTTCACCATTTCCCTTAATTGATTCGCTATGTCCAAAACATGAGAAAAGTAATCTGAGATTGATTCAGAAGAATTCATGTGAAAGGGATTCAAATTCCGCTCTTAAGGTTTGCAACGTTACACTCTTCATTTTTGCATCACCTTTGTAGGAACTTTGCAAAATCTCCTACTCTTCTTTTCACTGAATTTGCTCTTGATATGCTGTCTAAAATAGATTCATCTATTGATTGATAGATCAAATAAAGAGCTCGTAGATCCTTCTGTTTTTTTGTAGTACTTCTTTCCGTGCTTGTGGTGGTGTATCAAACTGTTAAATCGGCCAATTTGGCGTAATTGTCTTCCACCAAACCCCATAGATCTTGGGGTTGCTTACCTACATGCTACAATGATAATAATTGTTTTCACTAGAATGTGGGGTTGAGTTTGAAGTATATTATTTGAGGCCATATCTCAAACCAAATAAGCACTTGGTAAAACAAAACTACCACTTGCTTGAGCAAGAAACAATTAAAAATAGAACTATTATAGAGATAGCCATAAGCATGTTTAAAGCGAGGTTTCTACCAAAGTAGTTTTCGGTAGTAATCATTACATGTGCAGTGTACGTTTTAAATAGGTGCCCTCCAAAGAGTTTTCCTAATATGACTTTTGAAGAAAGTATGGAGAAAGAAGCCAGATGTCTCGTATTTGAGGGTATTCAGGTGTCTAGCATAGGCCCCATGTTGAACAAATAAAGAAACTCGATTATAAAAGTGAAAAATGTATCTTCATCAGTTACATTGATGTAATTAAGGGTTGTAAGTTGTATAATTTAGAGACAGGGTACATGAGTAGAGACATTACTTTTGTGGAAGATGAAGCATGAGCATGGACCAGTGAAGAAAAGAAATAGTCGAGAATCAATATGATGTTGAAGAGCATGTACAAGAAAGATAAAATCCAAGTGATTCTTCTATTGACTCTCCGTATCTAGTGATTCTCCTCCACCTTCTTCATCTCAGCTCGTGAGGGACCTTCATGCCATCCTAAACAGCCCCGTGTTTTGCTAGCTTGTTTGCAGGATTATGTAGTTGGTGATGACAACAAGGTCTCTAATGAAGGGTTTGTGAGTTTTGCTTTATTTGCATATTGTGATCCCATAAGTTATGACGATGCAACAGATGATGAAAGATGGGTCAAAGTTATGGACGAGGAAATCCTTTTCCATCAAGAAGAATGATATGTGAGAGCTCATTTCTCTTTCTAAACGAAAGAAGCCGATTAATGTCAAGTGGGTTTTCAAAACCAAGCACAAGCCAGATGGTGAGGTAGAAAGTCAAATTGGTTGCAAAAGGATATGAGCAAAACCCAGGTATATATTATGTTAAAAATGATTAACTCGATTTGCAAGGTAAGATTTAAGTAATATAGTTTCTATTTTTTAAGACTTAAGTAGCAAGTCATTGCTATACTAGGATATGATAGTTTCCTTATTAAGTTAGTTTCCTATTTTGTTTTAAAGTGGTTTCTTATTTTAAGTCTAAGATTGAAAGCTTGAGAGATGTCTATATAAGAAAGGCTTGTGTTCGTGAGAGATAAAATTGAGAAAGCAATGATGTATTTTTTTTTCTCTCCTTCATCTCCTGTACGTGTGGTGTGAAGGCTAGTTCTCATAAAACTAGTTGCATGTTTTGTTTTTAGTTGTTGTAGCACAGTGAAAAATAAATTTTAGGTTTTCTCAAACATACATGAAAGTAATTTTTATTTTAATTCTCTTCTTCATCTCTTCTGTGTGTTGCGTGAAGGCTAGTTCTCTTAGAACTAGTTGTATGGCTCATTGATTCAAGTTGTGGTAACATTGATGAAGATTGAGTTTTAGGTTTTCTCAAACCTACATGTGATATTAGAGCTATGGTGGAGATTTCTTGGTGAAAAGGCCAAGATGAAAGGAAGCATTATGTGGAGATTGAGCATGTGCTTGTGGTGGCTTTGCTATGTATCCATGGTAATTTAATTTAATCGTTTAAAAGTCATTCTTAGTATGCTTTTGAGACCTTTCGATCGGTGAATCAAGAACATGAAAGTTCAGACCAATAGCAGTGGGTGCTACAAAAGGGATTTGAGATATTTTCTTCTGGAATTATTAATCATGTTTATTGCCATAGCAACTGTAGAAGCAGAGTTTTCATATCTCACATTTGTACTATGTGGGATACAGTGTTCGAAGTATTGGTATTGCTACAAGTTTCACTGGCTGGGGATACAGAAACAATATCAATGCCGCCGATAACTTGAAATGCGGGGAAACATTGGAAAAAAGGTAGAATTTTTAGTGATACTTTAGAAGATGCTAAAATACACATATTTGCATATTTAAGAATAAAAAAAAATACAAAAAGAATGCATACATAATAAGTTTCCATTTAATGGGGGCCTAAAAGCATGTTTTGTTGGAAGAAATTAGTCCAACCATCAATCCCATCCACCTTCCATCAGACATCCATTGATATTTTAAAATACTGACAACACGATATTTCCCCAAGAAATCGTTGACAAGTGGAAAGGAAACGAAAGATTGTGTTCTCGAAATTGCCCATGTTGTGATAATGATAATATTGCAATATTGTCGATATTATCGTTGACAAGTTGAACACTGCATACAACCATGCACCTATAAAAACATTGAAATGGAATTTTTTTAATAAATAGATTTTTGGCGATATCGATACATTTACAATATGATTGAAATATCACTGATACATTGATGATACAAGCAGCGCTTGGAATTTACACAATTGAAAATATTGGTGATACTTGGCGATACATCGACTATGCCTAGAATTTTTTTATACTACCATTGTTATCAGTATCGCTACCATTGTTATCAGTATCATCGAGTTGGCGATATGGATAATATCGGGGATATTTCGATAATATTGGGGATACTCTAAACAATGGTGAGGTATGACATTTTTTAATTTTTTAATTTTTTAATTTTTTTTTAATTTTTTTGCATTCTCCACACTACGCCTCTCACGAAAACAAGCCTTTCTAATAAAGACGTACGTCTCAAGCTTTCCATCTTAGATTCAAAGCAGGAAACCACTTTAACATAAAATAGGAAACTAACTTAAAAAGGGAAAATATCTTGTTCTGGTATAGCAATGACTGACTTGTTAGTCAACTCTTAAAAATTAGAAACTAAAAATATCTTGTTCTGGTATAGAAATGACTGACTTGTTAGTCAAGTCTTAAAAAGTAGAAACTATCTTACTTGGACTGTTGCTTGCAGATCAAGTTTAATTGATTTCCAACATCAAGTAAAAAGATAAAGAAAAAGAAATGCATAAGTATTTAAACTGGCCATGCTTGTGGAATGCATCAGTTCTTTAGTAAGGATTCTTTCTATTTGCTTTCTAGTTAGAGAAGCAAATGAGATCAGCTACACACTAGTTATAGAGGGCGTACCAACACCAAATCGTCATATTGGGGATGCTCTTACTATTTCATGAAGGCCATGTTTGTATGTGAAATTGAGTTAGGCTGTAATAGCGAAATTGCAATAAATTCCTGACTCATTAATCTTTATTTAGAGTCAATAACATGTCCCTAAGTTTGAGTTTGTGTATTTTAAATTATACTTTGAAAAAAAGAAAGAGAAAAGAAGCAGTTGAATGATATCAAGAAGTGACTAACATTTCTAATTGGAAAGTTGTGATTTTTCACTTCCACCTTGTTGCAACTTAAATATCACAATCAAAGTCAATTGTACATCCAAACACCACCTAAATTTTCTGTTAAATTATTAAAAGAACATAATTTCGTTTGGGATTAGTGCCTGGTTTGAACATTATAGGAAAAATGTTGTTTTCTTGTAAAAGAGGAAGCATAATATTGGCTTAGAAGATGTACTGACGTGGATATGTTGGATGTTGACACATGGTGCTTCAAGTGTTTATGATTCTTCATGTTTATAGCAAGTTCAAGTTTTTTAATTTTGGGCTTGTTTTGGTCATCCATCGAACAGTAATTTAGTAATTGTAATGCTCATGTTACTGCAATCTTCTGTGCCTATCAATGGTTTGGCAGATCCTTGTAAACGATTCAATCAAAGTTGGTGTACTGAATTAGTTGCTCCAGTGTTGAATGGGCTCTCGGGAAGAAAGTGCACCTGCCAAGCCTCCCAAATCAGCTGCAGCAACTCAGGTAACAACCCCCACCCCCCCATGTGTGTGTGAGAGGGTTTGTTCACCTTGCTGAATAAATGCTGAGTTTTTATCCTGTATTTACAGGAGTCACCGACAACACCTTCATATCCTGATTGGGCGAAATCTATGCAGGTTTATCATCAGAATCATGTTGCAATTGTTTTTATTACCAAGTCTAGTTTCATTGATTCTGTTGCTTTGTTTTTGTTGCAAAATCTTAATTTCATTGATTATGTCACCTTTGTTTATTCAGCTCTTGCTGCATAAGACTTCGATCTGCATCCCCCTTACTGCACCAAACATGTGGTGATGGGAACTGTTGTTCTGGTGGGCCATCACATGGTTAGGCCACATCCCAATAATCAAGGGGAGTGGACTAGCATAGCCATTCGATAAGTGAACTGCAAAAGGAAAGGTTATGAGCACTGGTCCACAGTGAAACATTATAGTCCAATCACTGAAATTTTGGTCCATATCCCACTCATATGGTAGCCCTCCAGGTCAATAGTCTCAATCAGCACATGCTTGCCACATGCACATGAGGAAAGTGCATAGAACTTTTGTGCAGTGTGCACTACGTGCTATCATGCCTCTTTAGTAATGGTTGTCAACCTACAAATCCTTGTTTGTTGCACTGGCGATGGATTCTTACTGACCATGAATCACATCTTCATTAGCCATAGTCCACAAATCACACAGATTGAATGTTTTAACTATCATATCCACTTTGGTAATGGGTGTCAACCTACAAATCCTTGTTTGTTGCACTGGCGATGTATCCTAACTGACCATGAATCACATCTTTGATTAGCCATGGTCCACAAATCACACCGGTTGAATGTTTTAACTGTCCTATATTCCTATCGATCCCCTGTTTTGGATGGTCAATAAAAGTGCAACATGCCTGGAGTAATGTCTTTAAATCAGGTGGTTATAGACAGTCACCTGCTGCAAAATTTGAAATTTGACCTATGAATGAGGTGGCCCGTAGGTCTGTTTGGATTGACTGATAGATTTGCTAGTCTTATTCGTGATAGGGTTGATTACCTAATACCATTTACCACATGGTGTTTTGATGATAGTTGTGAAAATCCTATATGAGCCATGATTTATAGTTTATACCAAGTCTTAGGCAAAACAATTTGAATCTCACTTGGAACCCCTTTTTAGATGAACCCTACAACTCTATGATTTTAATCATACGATTTACGATTCAAATCCCAATATACAATTCAAATTATATGTGTTCTTTTCATTTTCAAATCTTATTTGGCTTTCATTTTAGGGCCCGTTTGGTTTTCCAATTACACCGGTAGTTGGGTGTAAAGCCAGCATGATTACATCTTTACATGTATTACCAATGATTGGTTGAATACCGGTATGTTGCTTTCCCATGCTTGTTTTTTGGTATGTTTTGGGTGTAGTAGATGGCAATTCAATAGGAACCTGTTTGGATAGACAGTGTAGTTGTCACATCACTGCTAAGATGCTGGTATGGTGTCCACCATCTCAGCTCTGCAGCAACTGTAATCAGTTGTTTGATTTTTACAGCAATACTGAGTCTACGTAATTCCCCTTTCAGCAGTTTGGTCAACGTCCGGACGACTGGTTTCAATGGACCCAAAGTCTTAACATGGTAAAACTTGATATTCACATCTCTGTGTTGCCGACTGCATGATGATGTTTGTGATAGATCGTGTAGTCCACAACATATATCAAAATGCATCGAAACGTATAACATCACTTTTGGGTGGACCACGTGATGATCTTTGTAGGTTTTCATTGTGTAGTCCACAACATATATCATTTTAATACCCATCACGAGTATATCAGCAGTATGTGGTGGACCACATGATGATCTTTGTGACATATTGTGTGGTCCACAACATGTATCAAAATGCACCAAAACATATATCAACACTTTGCCTCCACCGGTTTCATACGGAGTGTCTCGAGGTTGACATTCCGTGATATGAATCTAGTACCTGCATTTTGAATGGCAGAATAAATGCCACTACTTGGGTCCTTCACAACATATACCTTTTACATCCCGGAGTAGCTGATATTCATTAGAAAATGTCTAAAACAGTTACCATCAAACCCTCTGTTGCCCGTAAAATTCCATCATCTGGGGCGTACCTGTTTTGATATCAGATGGCTATTGTCGAATATTTGATGGTGCATGTACAGTCCAGAAGAGGGAAAGAGAGACGGTAAGTTCATTTGCAAATGATTTGAGGAAGATAAAAAGGTAACCTTGCATGACAACCTTCCAACAAGATCGCTGGATCTCCGGCGCTCAGATATCTGAAAAGGTCATCGGAGGGGGTGGGAGCTTACCGGACGACTGGTAGAAATGAAACAATAGTGGGAATGAGATGAAGAGAGCAACGCTCCACCGGAAGGTTTTCATTCTCTGAGACGGGCATCAGAGGCTTTCCATCGAGTACCTGCATTTCGCAGCCGCTGGCGTTTGAAATACCGCCGAATCCAGCGAAACGTGGATTCGGTGATAAATGCAGCCAATTACACTTATATTCAAAAGCGTGTGAATTGTCATTATTACCCTTTTCATTCGAAATACTGGTATTTAGTAAAACCAAATTCAAAAGCGTGTGAATTGTCATTATTACCCTTTTCATTCGAAATACTGGTATTTAGTAAAACCAAACAGGCCCTTATGTCTTTTAAATTTGTGGTGGCTTTAGGAATACTTTAGAACAGGTCAATTGTTTTTTTTTTTTTTTTTTGTAATTCTTATAATTGACGGATCTTCTTTTCAACCTAAATCTTGGGGACACCAAATTTATATATAAAACTTATCTGGAATATTTTTATGGACAGTTGCTATCATGTTGACTTACATGAATTGTGATAGGGGTGCACTCTAGTGTTAAGCTACGGTGGTGCTGAGCATAAGTGGGACCCACATGATGCATTCGTGACATCTGAGCCGTCCATGAGATGAGCCGCCTCAGGTTACCTCTAGGGCCCAAAAGTCAGCCCTAATGGAAACTTAGGTGTGTGACAACAGATGGGGCACCCCTTGATTTGCATGGGGGTCCACCATATTGAGTATGCGGTATCTAGGCTGTCAAGACCCTTCATTTGTCCTGGATGGAGAGGTCGGGAAATAAAGGCAGTTCTGCAATTGGGGCCCAGTGAGAATCAAGAGTGTGCATCCCCTCCCATGTTGTTCCTTGTGCTATGACCCACCAGAGCTTTGGATTGAGCTGATTTTCAGGTGAGTTAATCTCAGGAGATGCATCTGATGGATGGGTTGAATGGGATACATACACGGCGTGGGCCCGACATCTACTTGGCACCATCATAAGCTTCGGTGGTACAGGTACCGCTAAAGCAGGGTCCTTACTCTTTCCTGGGTGGTAGACTCTCAGGAGTTTCAACTCCCGGTTATGGGTTCGAGTACCCATAGGTGGTGAAATTCCACCATCATAAGCTTCGGTGGTACAGGTACAGCTAAAGCACACCCCGTGTAATGGTGCTAGGGTTTGATTTCAACTTGAAGACCTATATTTATTTTTATCGCTTATCTTGAACTTAAAGTTTGCTTTTTATTTATTGTATTTTTCCAGGGTTTCATTATGTGATTTTGAACTCAAAAGGTTTTTAACTCTTATAATAATGAAAAACTTACTAAAAGATTTTGAAGGCCTCATTAAGAATATGCACATTTTGACTTTTGACTTCAAAACATGACAGCATTAATACTTTGTACAGAATATTATTTTTTAAAAGAGCTGTATGGAATATTATTTTGAAGTCATTGAGTTGATGGCATTTATATTTTATTGTTTATTTATATAATAAGGCCTCATTAGGAATTTGCACGTTTTGGCTTCGACTTCAAAACCTGACAGCATTAATACTTTGTATGGAATATTATTTTTAAAAAAAAGCTCTGTACGGAATATTATTTTGAAGTTGTCGAGGTGGTTGCATTTAAATTGTATTGTTTAATTATATAATATATCTATATGAGACTTTAGATTAGTGATTTGGCAAAATTTTGAAAAGCAAAATTTTGTTTTTTAGTGCTTAGAGTATAGACTTTTTTGGAAAATCCTTTTAGACTTCTAATCATCCCATTCTCTTGATAATGTTACTCTTTAATTTGCACAGTTTTCGATTTCAAGTTTAGATAATGACTTTCTCAAAACCTTTGAAGTAATGAAATGGCCACATTTAGCTTGATTCCTATGGAAATAATGTCAAACTGTTTGTGGTGATACACTCTGTAATTATCTGCAAATTATCATGTGGAATGTTGAAATTATGTTTATTCAATCATATCCTTGTTTTAAAAGATTATGAATATTATTTCATTTTTTTTCTATATTTTCTGTAAAAGGTTTTAAAAATCATACAATTTTACAATTTGCAACTTAAGATTTACATTTTCTATCCTCTTTTGATTTTACAATCTGATTCAACTTTCAAATTGATGTGGTCATCTGGATTCACATTAATATAGGATACAACTTTTTTGTTTTTTCCCATAAATTTCATGGATTCGTTTGTCTAGGTCACCTAGTAAAATTAGTATAAAAGCTGACCAGTCAGTGCCTTGGATAGGCCTACTATGGTGCTGGAGCTACTCCACCTCCCTTCCTAACCTCGACTGTTGCTTCGTCTGCATTCTCACATCCCTACACATTGGGCAGCCAGGTGATTGTCACTGACCTTGTTGATATTATCCAACCACGTTTGTGCTTTTGCAATTGTTAAACTCTGTGACATCCATTGAAATTCAAAAAGAACTTTTGTCCTGATTGCTTTTTGTGGTGGGGTTTCAGCATTTATTGTCACCTTTTGCGACCTCACTTCCATACCCTGCTATATATCCTTATCATGGAATTTATGCTCATCCATCCATGACTGAGTAATCAAACATCATTTTCCTATTCTAAGTTTAACCCATTGTTTGTATTAATTTTGAACTGGGTTTCATTCACAAGAAAGTTGAATTATCTTTTTATTTTATTTGGCATTTTGATGCAATGTTCATTTGAATTACAATAATTAGTTCAATGGTTGGGGGGAAAAAAAAAACCCTTCCTTAGTAATACATAGGAAGTGGTTGAGTTCCAATTTGCAATTACATTAGTTTCTAATTGAGGGCATGTTTGCATTGGAGGAATTCTTGTTGTGGGATTGGAATCTCAATCATTATGTAATGATTATTTCCCAAGGCACTTATGCAAACACGGTTCCATTTTTAGGGGTATTGTTTGGATGCAAGTGGAAATCTCAAATTCCTCTCATGGTCACCTCATATCTTGTACTTGAGAATGCAAACTGTCAAAAACACTAATGATGATTGCTTGGTGGAATCTTCCATTTTCTTTGGTATTCACACAACACAAAAGGTCACATCAATAGAGACGTTTTCCATTTCCCTAGATTTCGATGGTTTTCCTCATATCCAAACATGCGCTGAACTTGAAAGGAATGGAACTGCTATTTTAGTCTACTTTCTTGTTAAGAAATACTTGGAAACATCATTACGGTTTGGTTCATTCCCCTTCATTGAACTGAATATTAGCAATTCAGTTCAGTGCACCCAAATGCAGCCTTAACTATCTTATTCTCAAACAAGACTCCAGATCACCTTATATTGACTGTTGAGTCTTCGTGTGTTCTTGATGTTGTAAGAATTCGATGCAATTACTTAACATTTCTGTTGTCAGTCAATTTTGTTACTGCAATTTTTCTTAGTCTTTTTTCCTTTGATTATGAATAATTGGAGGACTATGGATGTGGAAAATCCTTCTACTTGCTCGAGGAGACTTTCATATCCCATCGAAATGTCAATTTACTTGGACTGTGAACCCTTCTCTTCTATAGGCCCAGGGAATGATAGCGACAACTACAGAAACAGAAAGAAAGCCACCAGATGCAACAGACAGGGGTTCAGTGAAGAAGTCTAGGGGAGGGAAATCCGGTGATGGTGGAAAGACGTCCTCTGGTTCTGCAAATGATGGTGCTTCACAGAGGTGTGTTGACTTCCAACTATATACTTCCACTTTCATTTTGTTTCAGTGTTTTTTTTTCCCTAATCTATATTATCTTGTTTTAGTGCTTATCACGTTAACTCTGTTGGTAAACAGTGATGAAAGTAGAAGTGAGGGCTCATCAGATGGAAGTGATGAGAACATGAGCCAACAAGTACGTTTTTGCATTCCATTTGAATTTATATTATCTAATACTTTGTTTCTGTTCATTTTGTCATAGCGTGTAATGAAGTCTGTTGATTATGATAATGTAATGAGGTATGATACATATAATGCTTGATTGAAATTGATAGCCTTATCTATTGATACAACGGAGTTAAGCTGTCAGTTTGGTGTGGTCCCATCAGTCCATCACAGGATGCACCACACCCTAACATCCCTCCTATCAGATGATAATAGCCATCAATGAAAATGGGCTATTGAAACCCATGGTCTACATTGACAGGAGCCACTAGGATGGTTAGAAGCATCTGATGGGGAAATTTTGGAACATCTGCCATCCACCATGGGCCCACCATATGAAGGATTTGAATCGCCAAAAGATGAGCCCCACATGTACAGTTTAGTGGGCCAAGTTGATGCTGGATTGCATATTGTATATTTCCTCTAATCTAAAGGGGGAAATCATGTTGTCTTTACAGGAATCTCCTGCAACTAGGAGAAGAAGCTTCGATGAGATGCTTGCAGATGGTATTATTTTCTTTTGAGATTCTTAGGTTTCTATGCTTTAATTAATTATATTTGTTTTAACTCGAAGGATTTTCTCAGGAGCAATTGCACAACATAATAATGCTACTCAATATAGCATTGCGGCTATTGAATCCTCTTTCAGTAATAGGGGGCAGCCTGCCACAAAACTCCCAATTTCAGCACGAAGGAAGTCTGCAATTACAGCGCCTGCAACCAATTTGAGTATTGGAATGGATCACTGGAATTCATCTGCTGCTGGACCCGCACCTATAAAGGCAAGACCTATTGCTGCCGTTGCCTCACCTGGAGTACTTCCTACTGGAATGATCGGACCCGAAGGGTTTATGCCTGAAAACCAATGGATGGTATTGCAGATTTTCATCAAATGGCACGTTTTCCCTTGTTATTCTTTTTCAGGAATCCTCTTCAGCATCTTCAACCACTGTAAATCCACTGCTCTACACTGGTAGATGCTCATGCACAAGCTGCCGTGTGCAAGTTTTCCTGTAATGACTTTTTAAGTAGTACCATCCGGCACGGTTCATATCGCTGAAACTGGCACTTTTAACCCATGAGTTCTAGCCTATTCTATTTGGTGATTCTAGCCTTGCCCCAGTGCTTCAGGGTTGACTTTGACAAATGCCGTTTTGCCAGTCACAAGATTCGAACCATTTATTTTCATTATGGCAAGTTTTACTTGTGCTGGCGAGTTGCCACCTGACGATAACCCTTCTTTAACTGGCTTGGGATTGGCTTGGCACTTCACTTCTAAACGGAGTTCTGTTTCAACTTAAATAAAAGTTGGGAGGAAATGATAGCTTATTCCACATAAAGAATATCGAAGAACATCTTCAAGAAGATAGAACCGATAGCATGCTTAAAACAAAATAACTTAATTGTTCTAAGAGAAGTAAACCATTCTTGCAGGAAGTAGGTTTCCATTCTCGCAGGAATGAGGTTTCTATCTCGAGTATGTCTATGTCAGAGACTTAAATAGCAAGTAATGTGAAGTAGTGTTTGCCCCTCTGAAGTGTGAGGCATAAGCTATGCACTGTGTAGCGTAAATTACACATTACTTTTATATTTTTAATTAAGGCTGTATTTGGTTGAATGGAATATTTCATGATATTTTTCACCAAAGGAGATTGAATAATAATGAAATATCATGAAACTTCATGATACTTGGTGCAACCAATGCAACCTAAAATAATAGGAAAATAGGGCAGAAATTAAGTATATAGATAAAAGTAGCAACGGAGCTGATTTAACACTGTTGCTTGTATTATGTCACTAAAATCATTGAATACATTATCTAATATTTAGTGAAAATAGCAAAATGTAATTAATTGATGTTAATGCTTTATGAAAAATAACTTATAGTATTAGCATATGTAGCATGCAGCATATGCTACATGTGACTTGAGCTAATTCCATTGCACCGAGGGCCAAGGCTACACTATGATGTGCCATGTAGCATAAGCTATTTTAAACACTGTTGTATATGTTATATGAGGAGGTTTTTTTTTTTTTTTTTTTTTTTTTGAATATTTTTGCCTGATTCACATATTGTAAAAATTTCAGTACGGCCTCGTTGACCAATCTAAACTCAACATGAAACTACACAACTTACACCATCTTCAATGTTTAAGGTTTTCCAGTGCCTTCGTTATGACTTGGGATCTCGTCTTGATAGGATGAACGTGAACTAAAGAAATGGAAGAGGAAGCAATCTAATCGGGAGTCTGCTAGGAGGTCAAGATTGCGCAAACAGGTATGCACATAGTTGCACGAATCTTTCTTTAGACTTTCATGATTCCCATAGGCTATGGTTCGATCTAGCTTTATTTCACTGTTGGAGGCTCCCATTTCTACACTCCCGCTTCCACTACTTTTGGGTACAAATGCATGCAGCCTTTAAATTTTAAATAGCTTGAAGTTTGCATTCCCGGCGAACTCCAAGAAGGAACAGTTCCAACATTGAGGTCTCTGGTTTGAGCCCAGCTTACCTATCAAAAAGATAAAAATGAAAACAAAGGACCAGTTTTGAGTCTTTGGACAACTCATCAAAGTCATCACCAGTTATTTTTGGAAATCAATGATATCTATCAGATCCTGATTGTTCAAGGTTAGTTTGGTCTTTTTGAGGATTCCCTGGCATAGATAGGTTATTTTTGTAAAGTCTAGGTCAGTTATGAAATGAGTTCTTTTTTTTTTTTTTTATTTGGGTGGTGAAAAAGATTAGCCCTCTTAATGGCAGATATTACCTACATGTATTTCTAACCCATTTTCTAATTGTATTCGTTGCTTTGAGATCCGAGTTTAGTAATAGCAGTTAACCAGAACCAGACAACATAACCAGACAACTCACACGAGCCACCTGCCTCACACAGGCTGCCCACCCCGAGTGTGCCCCTGCATCCCACAGGCCACCCCACTCGAGCCCGGTGTGAAAATGCCCTTGCATTAGACATACTTTAGGGCGGACTGGAAAATACAACCTTTGCTTGGAACATACGTTAGGCCCTCATAACGAATGTGAGAAATAGAATACAACAATTCGCATGAGAAGCGATCAACAAGGTGAATTGTAGCACAGATGCCAATGTGGCGCTTGTGTCAAATCCTGGCCAATTGGGCAATCCACTCATCAGGTGGGCCTATCTTCAATGGCTCACATACAACGTACAGTTTTGCCTCATCTGATGGGTGGACCATCCTGGCTTTTGGGACAAGACATGTTTGCATTGAGCCTCCCTTTGTGCATGGCCTGGATCTTTCACACATTTGCCATGTTGCTGCATGTGCCGTTATTCTCTTCTTATATCTCTCCCCTTGCATATTGCTTTAGCCCTTTTCATGAAATTCTTGGTTTGCATCAATCTTCATGTAATGGTGCTCTGTCTATGCTAGATCATGGGTAGAGATGGAAGTCATCTCAGCATTCAGCCATTGTCTAGAGGTAGGGCCCATCGCATTTCTGGAACGTAGTGAATTTCTAAAGCAGAAATGGTGGCATTCCGGATGGAGAATTGCTTCTGCGAGCGATGGCCCGATTCCAAGTCATCATTGGCAGTGGCCACTTGCTTCCTTGGACTGGAACAGAGCGGTTTCTCAGTTATGCAAGAGGTGCTTCTGTACTAATGATGGCCGGATTGCAATTATCATTGGCAGCGGCCATTTGCTTCCTTAGACTGGGGCAGGGCGGTTTCTCGGTTCAACTGGACCTTGATAGGATCTACATCATATTATATTCCTTGTGAATGTGCCCTCTCTCTCCGTGTGTGTGGAAAGGCCCAAAATTGGTGGCTAGGATCTTTCAATCTGGAAGCATTTTGGGGAGTGGTCCATTGATTTGTGTTACTGAGCCATGGATCCCACTTGTAAGGTTGAGGATCCTATAATGCCTTGAGAGCTGTACATGAACAATCTGTAAATGATCTCACATGATGTCTTATATGCAGGTTCCTTTCCTATGTTGTTCACAAGTTTTGTAATTTATACACGTCATGTTTTATTTAGCTGGTTGTGTAATCAAGTAAGATTTCAACAGAAGACTTGAATCATATTCCTCAGTAACATCTGCGTGCATTGATGTTCCTTTTCAATTGAGCCTTGTAAAAAATCGAGATCACGTTCATGCTACCTTCCATAGATGAAATCTGATTTTTATGTTTTGCTTCTTGCTTGTGCTAGGCCGAGTGCGAAGAGTTAGCGGCTAGGGTGCATACATTGAATGAAGAGAATCAGACCCTAAAGAACGAGATACAACGGCTTTCTGGAGAATGCGACAAGCTAACATCCGAAAACGTGACTATAAAGGTTTGCTTTTATTACCCTCTGTGGTTTTCCACCTCGCTGGGGATTTTATTTTTTTTCCTGACAACTTTAAATGGTTGGTAGTGGGAGGGAGGGAAGGAGGAAGGGAACCTAAGTAATAGTTACTGCAGAACCGTTTAGGTGACTAACCAACAGCTGATCACCAACCTGATGTCACAAACCTGGTCTATTTAAATATATTTTTACCTTAGAAAAATACGAGATTTTTACACCAAAGCGTCTGTGACATCCAACCCGTCCAACAGGTGCACCCACCATGATGATTGGACGAACCAAAAGTCAGGCTGATCCATTCATAGGGCTGGTCCACACCATATAAAAAAATTATACCACCCATAAGACCTAATTTGCATGCGTCCCACCTGAAGATTGGATCAGTCTGTTCGTTTGCTCATCATGGTGGGTGCACCTGTTTGAAGGTTTGTATGTCATACACACACCAAATGGGCCCCATAGTGCTCATCTCTACGATTGTTTAGAGAAAGAAATAGACAAGGGAATGTTCAAAAAAAAAAAAGAAAAGCCGAAGGGAATTGCAGTGGATTTCACCCCCAAGAGAGCATTTCACTTACTGAAGGTCGTTTGGTAAAATGTGGGGTCCATCTAATGAATGTCCCATATCATTAGCACATTAGCATGTGCGATGTTGGCAGGATTCTTATCCTTGCTTGGTGCCGTTGCATTTCTCTTATGGTGATGATTCTGACAAAGCATAATTTGTTGGAACAGGAACGGCTGGCCCAATTGTATGGACCCGAAGTGGTATCTATGCTCGAACTTTTCATTGACACCAAATCATCCCAATCCGTTGATGGCGAAGGCAATGGTCAGGCTCGCAACACATCCAACGGGATCAGCTCCTCCGTTCCTGGTCAGGAAAATGACATGGCCCACAATTCAAACGGGAAGCATGAATCTGATTCCTGATTTGAATACCAACTGATACTTGTTTTGATCTACTAATTTTAATCTTAACCATTGTTTTTTCTTTTTTATGAGCGGGCCTTTTTTGTCAGTATAAATATTGTATTATATACTCAGGGCAGCGAAAGCTTTGTACATTGCTGTAAAAATAACAGCCAAAAATAGGTGTTTGTAGGATTATTGTTACATGAGTACTTGTATTTGTTTTGTTTGTTTTATTGCTGCACTGAGAAATGTTGAGGCAGCTTGAATGAATGCATTGTGGCATGTGCGCTCATCAGGTGTGGGCTGTTGTGAACATGCCATGGCCCATAAAACAAGAGGTTCAGTCGTAAGTTGGGTGCATGTAAATGTTGAATACGAACTATTCTGTATCTCTTTTTCTTTTACCTTGTACACAATGCTGCCTGCTTGATGGGTGGACCAAGCTGAGTTTCAGGCCATGGCATATTCACTGCAGTCCCACCTTACGAATGGCCATGGATTGAACTTTGTTAATAGGATCAATACGGCAATGATAGGATAACTTCATGAATCAATGGCTTCGTCAATAGGGCTGGAAATTTCAAGCTGTTGTAGGTGGGCCGTCTTGATTGTAGCGGCTGGGGGCCTTTTTGGAGTAAAATGTAATGACATTGTGAAATTGCAATTTTGTTGGGAGAGTTATTCGAATACTCTGGCAGAGCTTGACGCATGATACGCAGGCACTTAGAAATTGTATAAGTGGCATACTATATTGTGGGACCCAGTCCCATGTCAGTCCCCAAATATGATTATGTGAACAATCCTAACTTCTAATTCTTGGACACTTGTTTGTTGAAATAGGACTGTTGGATGTTTTTCATTCTTCTGTGTCAATAAATGTCCAGCAATCAGATAGATAATAGATTAAAACAAAAAAAATACAAAAAGAGTAATTGTTGGCTCATCTAGATTCCAGGATTCGGCCAGTTCAATCCAATTTATAGGTAATTCCTAATTGCCTGTGTATCATCCATCACACTCAGCCAGAGTATCAAAGTTCTTGGGAAGAAATGCTATAAATATGCACATTGAAAGTTAAAAAGGTACGAGCCTGAAATATTTAAAGATGCTTTGATTGGCCTTAGAATCTTGCGGATTTAATGGGTAGGACAGAATCCTAATAATGCATCCTCCACCAGAGCCTCTGACTAACCAGTACTGGGATTTTCAGTTATACAAAATGGGGCCCATGTTGTTTTCACCGTTGTAGACCACTGGCCCCACTTTAGATTGACCACGCGTTGAGAATCACTGGGATTGCCCAATCCTAACATTTAGATTCGTGTCCTATGAAATGGATGGTTGGAAAGAGATACAAAATGGCCCACATACTACCCAAGATTTATCATTTCTTCCTTTCCCAGTGTTTGTTGAAATGCACACATGGGTCCAATAGGATCAGGGCAGTCTGTCATCGGAAGATCCCAACAATTTAGATGCCATTCTAAAAAACCAGGCCCATATAATCATCATGATGAACAATGTATGAAAAAAAAGAAAAAAAAAGAACAGCTTAAGGGAAATTGAGTCATGGTTCAAATTGCATGGCCCACCTGATGATCATATCTTTGATCATTAGGGCCTGTAGCTTAATGATCCAAACTGTTAACATGATGGGCCTCAACATGGATGACCCATGCACCAAAATCCATCAATGGGAAAATCCTAGCTCTTTAATAGGTGGTCAAGAAATAGACAGTTCAAGAAAAAGAAAACACAGCAATGGTTCACATTCAACCACAAAAAAGGCTGGATATTCTATAGCTAGGATCTTCCAATTAGGGATTTTAGGTGTATAGATAATCCAAGGTGAGACCATCACATGAATGGTTTGGATGCCTGAAAATATGGGCCCTACTTGCACAAACTGAAAGCTTGAATGGGTACCATACAAATATTTGGACGGCATTATAAAAACTCATCACCTTCAATGGAAATCACCAAATTCGAAACTGAAAAGATTGAGGTGCCAACCCAAAACAGCTACGTTCAAGCAGTATCAATACAGACTGGAAATGATACAACATACCTTCCTGCAGTACAAGTAAATCGAAGGTAAAAACTCGTCTAAGGACTGACCAAACTGCTACATGGAGTAACGCAAGTTATTCCAGCGTAATGCAATTCATAGGAGAATTCAAATCTCAAGTGAGGTGGGAATTGAAAGATAGAGCTCACAACGCTGTCAGAAAAGGTGAAATCCGATAAGCTTTGAACGCTTCTGGAGTATCAAGAGCAAAAGCCCACAAACTCTAGCATGTGGCAACTGAAATGTAATCTTCTACCACTCTGAACCATCAGGGAAAGGTTTCAGTGCATCTTGGTTGCCATTCACATAAAATTCCACGACTGCTTTCATTCTCGGCAGCTTATCTGGATGGTAGTTCACGTGAATGATCACCGGCTTTAGCTTGCGGAGGTTAGCATCGTTCCTCACAGTCTTGAACAGGACTTTGCTGTTCATAAATAGATAGTAATCCATGGTTCGCCTGGAAGCATGGAGCCCATCGTAACCTGGGTGTGACGGGTAGAAGAGCTCCTCGTTGAACACTGCTTGATCCCATGACTTGGGCTGCCGGGAAAGCCGATCAGCGACACGGTCCAAAAGCTCAATTGATGGGATTGTAGGCCTAATGTAGAAGAATCCGGAGTTGTAAACCCATATGCGCATTGTATGAGCATATCGGGCCCAACCCATCTTAGGTTCATCGAAGACATCGTTGTATCCATAAGCTGTCATGTTATTATGACCATCGGTCATGGATTCCACGTCTGAATCCCTTTGCAGATGATTGAATGGATTCTGTAAATACACTATATCGACATCCGAGAGGAGGACGCTGTAACCAAGCTGCAAAAACTCCCTCAGGATGCGGAATTTCAACCCTGAGACAGCATGGTTGCCACCCATTTGCCCAACGGAATCGACACCTGCATCGGGGTCTCTTCTGTAGACCGGGACTCCCTTCAATTTGCAGAAATTCTCTGTATCATCGTCCAAAGCTACGACCAGATAATTTGGTATGCCCACTCGCTGGATGTTCCTGAACCAAACCTCCAACATTTCTCTCACGTTTGAATTTGCCAATGCGACTATAAGCTCTTTCTGCACAGCCACTTTCTCAAGTATCTTTGCCAGTCTTGGGTTCACGGATTCATCAGGAAGGACAGTCGGATTGGTTCTTAGAGCCTTGACGGTACCAAAAGGCCCCGCTTTATGCTGTTCTCCCAACACCAGAAACTGCTTTTGCGCCTGATCCTTCCCTTGCTCAGCCAACTGAAACTTCATATTGAGATCCCGGATCTGCCTTTTCAATTCTGCATTCTTCTCCGACAATGAAACTATCTCTGACTTCAACATGTTAATCCGTTCAGGTGTGTCACATGGGGACGAGTTAACCTAGCAATCAAAAGATAGCCAAAAGAAAACAGGCCAACCAGACAAATGAATGACGTATGACCATGCCAGGTAAATTTATAAAGAGTACAATACAGAGTTGCAAAATGTCAGGAACGCAAGGTAAACACACGAAGATATTCAAGAGAAAGCAAAATTCTAAGGCTCCATTTAGGTGTTCCTGCTATTTTGGGAAACATAGCACGATGCGGGGAAGAAAGTAAACTTAAGCTCGGCTTCGTATCACCCACATGTGATATTGATGGTATTAACCGATAAACTGCAATCACTGATCACCTGATTCTCATTGCTGGATTTTTGCAAACAAAAGTAATAAGCGCATTCTGCCATCTGCAACTGGGGGATGTGCTAAAATGGCTCCACCTCCACCAAACTTGCCAAAGGGGGCCTCATTCCGACTCATTCCCAATATGAACTACATCTAAAGAGGCCATTCACCACCATTTTAATCATACTATGCATTGATTTGGCCCTACAAAGTTGTATATAAGAATCATAACAAAACCAAAAGGATAAGCATTATAGGTGCAGATCTGGCCGATAACATGGATATGCTTCCAATCAAATTCCCTGTATAAAGCAAAATATGTACCCAAGGCCCACTTTAGTTGAGCATTCTTAACACCCATTGCACGGCCCATCAATAATGACTGATGGATAATTGCTCAGATCATCCATCTTGGGGTCCCTGAAGTGATTTGACTGTTCATATATCGCATTAGTCAAGTAACCAACCCTATCCATCTGATCGGTGGCCCTTGTATGTACATGTAAATACAAAGATGGTCGATGGTCCACATTCGACAGAGAAAATAAGGCAGATAGGATTGTCCATCGGGGCGATTTTTGTCACAGTTGACCATCAAACAGTTAAGCCCAACAAGATGGACAGTCCATGTCATCCGACAATATGGCCATGTGGGCTCCACTGTGGATGGACCAAGGGCAATCATACATCCAGCTGGAACTTCAATTCTGGCGGCAGCACTCCCAAAGATTGTCAACAGTCCACATTCAACAGCGAAAATCAGGTGGATAGGATCGTCCATCAGAGCGATTTTGTAAAGTTGACCATCAAACAGTTAAGCCCAACAAAATGGAGAGTCCTGATCATATGACAGTACAGCCATGCTCCACTGAGGATGGACGACGCGTGATCAGACATCGCGGCAGCCATTGAATGGCCGGGTTCAACCAAAGATTGTCAATGATCCACATTCAACAGGGAAAACCAGGTGGACAGGATCGTCCATCGGCATGATTTTGTAAAGCTGACCATCAAACAGTTAAGCCCCACAAAATGGACAGTCCAGATCATCCGACAGTACAGCTATGTGGGCTCCACTGTGGATAAACCAAGGGCGATCAGACAGCTAGACGGAACATCTATTATGATCATCAGCCCTCAAATGGAGGGATCTCAACCAAAGATTGTCAACTGTCCACATTCAACATGAAAAAAAATCTGGCAAATAGGATCGTCCATCGGAGCGATTTTTATACAGTTGACCATCAAACAGTTCAGCCGAACAAGATGGACAGTCCAGATCATCCGACAGTACGGCCAGGTAGGCACCACTGTGGATCAAACAAGGGCGATCGGACAGCCAGATGAACTTCTATGCCCTATAATTTCCAGCAGAATTTCTAAAGAATTCTCGATTCTCCATTAAAATTCCAAGAAATTCCAAACAACGCGGCGGAAGGGCGAAATTACGAAATTAACAGAGACGGCCCTTAAAAATTACGAAATTACCAGAGGAACGAACATTCTGGAAGAAAAAGAGAAGGCATTCTAGGGCAGGGCAGGGAAGTCGGTACCTGTAGGGCGAACTTGGAGTTTTGGTGCTCCCGCGGCGGATCGGAACCGAAGAAGCCGTGGGGAAAGAGAAACGCGAAGACGCAACCGAGGGAAATACCGATTCCAACCGCCACTGCGATCCGGGACCCCCGGATCGACGGACCGGAGCTTCTCTCTCTCCGCCCTGTCATGGCGTCAACGGCTCTCGGATTTCAACAGAAGAGAGAGAGAGAGAGAGAGAGAGAGAGAGAGAGCATTCATCTGACCGGAGAGAGTCGCATTAAAGGGTTTTGGAGAGAGGAGTTATATGGTACTCTGGCTGCGTATGAGGCTTGATACGCATACACCTGTAAATTGTACACGTGGCATATATTAACTCAAATAAAACCAACAACATTCTGCAACCCACTGTAGAAAAAGTGAAAATCCTAATCTCTTATTGATTGAACAATCCAAAACTCTGATTCGTGGACAGTTATTTGTGCAAGTAGGACCGTTAGATATTTTTCATTCTAACCGTCCAATAAATGTCCATCCATCCGATCGTCTCATGAAGAAATAATCTTACCGTTTGATTCATGATACATCTTCACTGGGTACCGTAATTTGGACAGTTTAATTTGACTAATTTGTATGCAATGTGTGTAATTTCAAAGTTTCTGTGTATCATCCATCACACTGTTCCAGAGTATCAGAGTTCTTATCTCTTGATTAATGAGAGAGGAGGCGGATTGCCTGTGACTGGGGGCGCAGGAAGATCCTGTAGTTGGAAGCTCTGTGGGGCCCACCGAGACCCCCGTGATAAATCTACTCTGTCCATCAGTTTTTTAAGACAATAATAAGACAGAGTAATAAACATAAGGCAGATCTAAAACTCATGTGGGCCACATAACAAGGAAAAGTAGGAATTGAAGGCCCACCATTGGAAACTTTGTGGGGACCACAGAAGTTTTAATATCAGGATTATTCTTTTAATTAAAATTTATCTGAATGTTAATAATCATATGAACGGTTTGGATTGCATAAAAACATCATGGTAAGCTCCAGGAAGGTTTCTCTAGTGGACATATCTGTTCCCACTCTTTCGTATGGTGTGGCCCACATGAGTCTTCTATATATCTTATTTTTATGCTTCTGTCCTCTTATGGTCTTTCAAAACTGATGGACGGAATGGATTTCTGAAACGAATCTCTATGGGCCCCACACAGCTTTGGATTACGAATCAGAGAAGGGTAGTTTTATCCGATACTCAGGTAGCGTAGCACGCTTGATACAAAGGCGCTCAAAGATTGTACACATGGCATATATTAACTTAGGTTAATCCGACGAAATTGTGGAACCCAAACTCTCCAACTCACAGTCCCAAGATCAGATTGATTGAACAATCCTAACCACTGATTCGTGGACACTTGTTGGTTGAACTAGGACCGTTGGATGTTTTCATTTTTAACCGTCAATCATATAGTCAGATAAACGTGATTTTTAGTTCATGATACATGTAAACTGAGACCCATAATTTGGACAGGTAATTTCTAATTTCGAAGTGCTTGCGTATCGTCTATCACACTCTGCCAGAGTATCTAAAGTTTTTTTTTTTTTTTTTTCTCTCACGTGGGAAACTTCGATACTGTGGCAGTGGATGGTTCATACACGTGTTCTCAGAATTTGTATACGTGGCACACAATGAGATCAACTTAACCGTCCAAATTGTGAAATTAAATCTAGATGTTTCACAAGATAAAAAATTAAAGAAAATTTAGGTCGTAAATATATGATTGATGGTCACCTAATGGATGGATTAGATGAGAAGTACTTGATAGGCGAGATCAGGAAACAAGCATACATATTGGAGGCTAAAACCAGAAAATCAATACAAAATCGAATATCTGATCTAATCAACGGTGGACCTTACGATTACAACGGTTTGATTTGAGTTAGATGCATGCGATGTATGCAATGTTTGAGTGCATGCGTGTGGACCATCAGTGCCAGCCAGGGTATCAGATCTCTTTCTTTAACGGGAGAAGTATGATCCTCGGCCGGAGGATGGTGAAAAGACCATGAGTGTGAGGAATCCCATGTTGCTACACTTTTCGTACACACGCCTTCCACACATTCTTAAAAAAGACACGTACGAAAGTTCTGATCCACTCATCAGAAAGAAATCATATTATAATTACATTCTATAAAACTTAAACGTGAATAAATTTCCAAAAGACTAAATGGATATTTAAGATAATTTAATCTGACAGTCCATGTTGAAGGTAGGATCATGACCCTATATTAATCAAACAACTCTAAAATTTTAAAATAGATATCTATACGTATGATATCTTCTAATGAACGGATTGGATCTCATTATCTATCTACCGTGAGAAACAAGTTGCAATAACGGGCATTTGCTAGTGCATGTAGCAGTACTCATGGTGCCGCGAGCTTTAGTGGTAGAAGTGGGGCCATTTCGGCCATCCACAATATTCCACACACGACGGACGCGAAACACATCCGACGGGTGTTGTAGGTAGCCTGTACAACAAAAAGCTCTTTGGGACCCACCGTGAATTATGTGTAGAATCCACTCCGTCCATCAGTTTCCTGCAGCTATTTTTATAATTTGAACCTAAAAAATTGGGACATTAAATTTCAAGTGGGCCACAACACAGTAAAAAGTGGGGATGAAGCACCTACCATTGAAACCTCACTGTGGCCTGCCGTGTTGTTTATATGCCATCCAACCGTTCGTAAGGTAATTTCCCACCATGATGAAAGTAAATACAAATGTCAGCCTGATTCAAAACTTAGGTGGGGCCCAGAAAAGTTTCAATGGTGAGCGTCCATATTCTCACTTTTTCCTATGGTGTTGTCCAATTGAGTTTTAGATGTGCGTAATTTCTTAAATGCATAGTAACATCAACTGGCGCAACTGATGAACGGAGTGGATTTCACGTAGACATCATGGTGGGGCCCACATAGATTTTTCTAGCAAGCGCTTCTTTCTTGTTGCAGGAAATTCGCGTCGACATACGACATGCCACGACGTGGCGGAAGCGCACCCCACAAAATCCGCCGAAAAAATCTCATATTCGAAACAGATGGCTCACAAGAAACGACATCAACGGTCCACTTTCAGTGAAGTGAAAGGCCCAGGAGAGGTTGGATGGCTAGGATCAGTCATCAAGGGAGTATTTGAAGCATGCCCCATCCACAGTAGGACCGGCAGATGAACAGTATGAATCACCGAGTCCTGGGCCCATTTCTAAAAGAGTTTTGTACATTCGGACGTTCGCGGCTTTAGCCTTTTAATTTAGGGTCATTTTTCAACGATCCAAACCATTCATACTATGGGCTTCCGTTCAATCATTTATTATGTACTTTCTCTTCGCCTTTGAATAACCAAAAGGTTGAAATATTTAAATCTGGGTATCACCATTCATGGTGGGACAATCATATACACGGTTTGGATCATTGAAAACGAACCCAATCCAACAGCAGAATTTTCAACGTATTCTATTGCAATACATCGCGATGATTGTAGCAAAACCACTTGTGCTTATGGCCCGCTGGTTCGCTAGTCAATGGCAACTTGGCGATAGAGGCTTGTTAATCAATGACATATCTGCTGAAACGTACCATACTTCTAGGCTAATCAGAACCGTAGGTGTAGTGGGCCACAATGTCAAGTGGCTATAGATGAAAGGACTGTTGAAATTGAATTTATCATGCGTCTGAAAAGGAAGTCTGAAAAGAAGCTGAGATGATACAAAAAAATGCCTTCCACGTCATGCTCTTCAAAGTTCAAACCCGGCCAAGGGTTTAAAATGGGCTGGGCCTAAGTTAGTTTGGCCCATTTTGAACTGTTTGGGCTGGGCATATTTAAAAGTTTGATAATGCTTAGCCCGGCCCGGCCCGGCCCATTTACAAGGGATACTTATAGAATAATAGCCAGCGGACTCTTGCTGATACGTATATCTTATGCTATCCCGAAAGATTGTTTAATTTCTACTGTCAGGAATAAGCAATAGAGTATGAGATTTGCTGGAAAGGATAGCGTGGGACCCACTGTCTATCTTAAAAGTAAGTTCTTATTATGAGAAAATTAAATTTATTTATAAATATGTTTGTTTTTCAAGTAGAATATTTAGAGATAATGTTAATAATTACTTGATAGAATTTATGATTTTCTTTGTAAATTAAACAAAAGACGATATTAAATCAAGAAAGAAAATTCTCATTTTATGACCTCATAATCAAATCAGCCTTATATGATTTTCATGGATTGAAAATCCTCTACATCACCTGTTGTATGCCAACCTATAACATGTGTTCTTTAGGGTCCACCACTTTGTGCCAAACTTGGATGAGTAACATAAATTCATGATTAAAACCTTTGGAACCTGCTTGGTATGTAGAATTAGGTGGTATTGAATTACATTTGGTGGGTTATAAATTATATTTAGGGTTTGACAATGATGACAAGTATCGTATCATCCCATCCCAACATGAGATACGACAGGAATTATGGTGGATTTCAAAATCAACTACATATGTGGCCCCACATCTCCTTTACACGAGATAACCGTATTGTATATGTATGCAAGTGACTAGCATCAGTTGTGAAATCTAGTTTATTAATTACAATTCCATGGTTTATCAAATGTAAGTTTTGTTGAGAACACTCAAAAGAAATTTAGCACACAAATGAAAAGTACTATTATTGATAACAAACTGCAGGCATATATAGCCTTTTACAAAGAGATAAGATTGAAATAATAACCCACATTTACAACATTCTAAAAGTGGTAACAGACTAAGAGGAATTCGTCAAAACACTATCCACTAATTCCTAAAGAATAGGACTTATTAACAAACTGAAATAACTAAAAGATCGGATCTAACATTCCCTCCCTTAAACTGTATGCAGAATGCATTCATTTTATATTAGGAACTTCACACACGCCCAGCAAACTACAAAGCTTCAAAAACACCTCAAACCTGGGCGGCTTTGTCATAATGTCAGCTACTTGGTCTTGAGTATTACAATGTCTTAAATCAACCACACCATCTCTTTCCAATTCACGAAGAAAATGAAACCTGATGTCAATGTGTTTGCTTCTTCCTTGAAGAACAGGATTCTTGGAGAGTTTTATAGTTGAACTGTTATCATACAAAATTGTAGTACATTTTTCTTCCACGTAACCAATCTTTGTTAAAACTCTTTTTAACCAAACACACTGACAAGCACATGAGGCAGTTGCAATGTATTCGGCTTCAGTGGTGGATAAGCTAACCACAGGCTATTTTTTGGATGACCGCGACACCGCTCCAGAACTAAACATGAATACACACCCCGTTGTACTCTTTCGATCATCTAGATTTCCAGCAAAATCACTATCTGAGTAAGCAGTGAGTTGCTTACAGCCTCCTTTCTTGTATAAAATCTCCAGATCAGTCGTTCCTTTCAAATATCTTAGCAACCTCTTCGCTGCCAACTAGTGTTGCTCTGTAGGACACGACATGAACCTGCTGATCAGACTCACACCATACATCAAATCAGGTCTGGTTGCAGTTAAGTACATGAGACTGCCAACTACCTGCTTGAACATACTTTTATTAACCTTAGATCCCTTCTCATCCTTTGACAATCTGCAACCTGGAACTATAGGGTTCTTCACCAAATTGCTTCTGTCCATGTCAAATCTTTCTAAAACTTCATGAGCATATTTTCTTTGACACACATAAATCCCATCAGAATGTTGTAGTACTTCAATCCCCAGAAAATATCTCATTTTTCCCAAGTCAGACATGTCAAATTCTAACATCATCGACTTCTTAAACTCTTCACACATGCTCTTGTCATTCCCAGTAAAAATTAAATCATCAACATAAAGACTGACAATTAAGAGCTTACCTCCTTCCTTCGACTTTGTGAATAGGGTGTGTTCATAATGGCATTTTTCGAAGCCCTCTTTAGCAAAGTAGGCTTCAATTTTGCTGTACCAAGCTCGTGGAGCTTGTTTAAGGCCATACAGCGCCTTATTCAGCTTATAAACCTTGTGTTCCTCGCCCTTCTTCTCATATCCCTGAGGCTGTTGGACATACACTTCCTCACTAAGCTCACCATGCAAAAATGCACTCTTTACATCAAGCTGAAAAATACTCCAACCTTCTTGAGCTGCTAGAGCAATTACCAAACGTATGGTATCTAATCTTGCAACTGGAGCATAAACTTCTGTGTAATCAATCCCATATTGTTGTGCATATCCCTTTGCTACAATTCTAGCCTTGCACTTGTCTATCTCACCATTTTCATTGAGTTTTGTTTTAAAAACCCATTTAACTCTAATAGTCTTCACTCCTTCAGGTAGAATAGTCAGGTCTCATGTTTTATTACGTTCAATGGCCTCAAGCTTTGCATTCATGGCATCTCTCCATTTCTTGCTCTTCACAGATTCCTCGAAAGTAACGGGATCAACTTCTGTGAGAACCGCTATGGCACTCAACTCTTCTTCTTCGGACAAACCTTCTCTGGTTTCATAATCTTGCATCCAACGTGGAACTCGTCTTGCCCTCCCTTGAACTTCATCATGTGACTCACTAGAAGGTGAGCTAGTGCTACTTGAACCAGCTCCATTGGTGCCATTTGAACTAGCTTCTTCATTTTCGTCCTCTGTCCTAAATTCCCCTTCATTCTCGGCTTCATCTCCTTCTTCACTATCACCCCACTCTAACACATCTGAAGCCATTTCTTCCCCGCTCATGTTCCAATTCTATCTCTCATTCTCCTCAAAAACAACATCCCTACTAACAATTATTTTCTTAGAAACTGGATCAAATAATCTATAAGCTTTCGACTTATCGCTTACTCCCAAGAAAACACATTGAAAGCTTTTGTCATCTAACTTGATTCTTTTCTGGTTTGGGACGTGCACATGAGCCAAGCACCCAAAAACCCTGAAATATTCTACTGTAGGCTTTATACCACTCCATGCCTCCTCTGGAGTTCTATTTTGCACGGCTAAAGTAGGGCACCTGTTGAGGACATGCACACACCATCTCACAGCTTCTGGCCAGAAAGCCTTTGGAACCTGCTTCTCAGTGAGCATACAACGCACCAAATTCATCACAGTCCTATTCTTCCTCTCAGCAACTCCGTTTTGCTGAGGAGTATAGGCTGTGGTTAATTGCCTGGTTATGCCATTTGCCTTACAAAACTCCCCAAACTCATCTGAGGTAAACTCACCACCTCTATCAGTCCTCAAACATTTAAGGTAGGCATCTGCTTCCTTTTCAACATAAGCCTTATAACTTCTAAACATGGTAAAAGCCTCTGATTTTTCATGCAAGAAGTAAATCCAAGTCTTACGACTAAAATTATCAATAAAACTCAAGAAATACCTCTTGTTGCTGTTTGATGCAGGCTTTATAGGACCACATATATCGGCGTGCACCAGCTCCAGCTTCTGCGACGCCCTCCAAAGACTTCTTTTTGGAATGAATTCCCTGTGCTGCTTTCCAACCAAACACGCTGTGCATAACTTTACAGGTGTTTTAAGTGAAGCCAAGCCGCTGACCATCCTTTTGTAATGAAGGGTTCTCAACCCTTTGAAGCTCAAGTGTCCGAATCTGCAGTGCCACAAATAACTCTCATCTTCTGTCACGGCTTGAAAACAGGTAGTAGCTTTAGGCATCATTGCTGCAAGCACAACAAACATCCTGTTCGCGATCATCTCGGACTAAATAATTAGACCCTTACTAGGATGAAAAACTTTGCACTTCCCCCGTTGAATCAGAATTGCCACACCTTTTTCTTGAAGATGCCCCATACTTAACAGGTTATTTTTCAACTCAGGAATGTAATAAACCTCAGAAATTACCTGAGTGATTCCATTCACTTGCATTCGAATGTTTCCTTTCCCCATAACTGCCATCCTTGAGTTGTTGCCTAGTTTCACAGTTTGCCTGAATTGAACATCCAAATCCGAGAACCATTCTTTATTCCCACTCATATGATTACTACATCCTGAATCGAGGAACCAAACCACTTCTCTCTGAGCATGGTTAAGCTCTACATAGGACATTAATAGCAGCTCTTCTCCTTCGCCTAGTTCAGCATAGTTGGCTCCATTCTCCCAACTATGACACTCATACCGGAAGTGTCCTAATTGGTGACACTTAAAGCACTCGATAGTAGCCTTGTTGAAAGGTTGTCTGCCACGATCTCTTCCTCTTCCTCTGAACGACCCTTGACCTCTTCCTCTGCTAGTGTTGTCTTCATGAGTCACCTTGAGAACTTGCTCCTCTCCACGATGGCCATTCATTCTTTGTTTATGGACTAGCAAACTGCTCTGCAGCTCGTCAATGGTCATTGTGTCCAAATCATTGGATTCTTCAATGGAGCAAACCACATAATCAAATTTTGAAGTCATGGACCTCAAAACTTTCTCATTGATAATAGTTTGGCTCATTGTCTCACCATGAGCCGTCATTTTGTTGGCTATAGTGAGAGTACGAACAAAGAAATTATCAACAGTCTCACCCTCCTTCATGTGGAGAGTCTCAAAGTCCCTCCGAAGTGCCTGCAATTGTGCCCACTTCACCTTGGTAGAGCCTTGGTATTTCTGTTTCATTGAGTCCCAAATACCCTTTGATGTATCTATGTCAAGTATAGTCTCCAAGATATTCCGGTCTATAGCTTGAAAAAGGTAGTTCTTTACCTTTAAGTCCTTCAGCTTCTGCCCCTCGATCACTTTGCGTTGTGCTTCTGCCTGGTCCTCGACTCCTTGTGTTACCACCCCCGAAATCCCATTCTCTATGAGATCCCAATATTCCTTGGAACAAAGAAAGTTCTCCATCAATATCACCAAATGATCGTAATGTCCGCCAAATTTAGGAATGGCCGGCTGCACAAAACCACTACTATTGCTCTCCGCCATTGTGCTTGACTCCCTTACTCTGAAAGAAAACTGCAGTTTCTTTCCACACACACTCACAATCAGGCCCCTGTGATGGAGCTCTGATACCAAATGTTGAGAACACTCAGAAGAAATTTAGCACACAAATGAAAAGTACTATTATTGATAACAAACTGCAGGCATATATAACCTTTTACAAAGAGATAAGATTGAAATAACAACTCACGTTTACAACATCTTAAAATGTGGTAACAGACTAAGAGGAATTCGTCAAAACACTATCCACTAATTCCTAAAGAATAGGACTTATTAACAAACTGAAATAACTAAAAGATCGGATCTAACAAGTTTCACTTAATATATATATATATTTTTTTTGAATTCCAAACAAGTGACAAGTTCATGCAATGTAGCCTTCCTGAGTTTTGAATTAAGTTGGTTTTGAATTCTCTAATTTTTAGATGTTGGATAAAATATACAGACCATGGTGTGGGTCCCCAGATAGGAAATATGGTTGGTGTCCTATTGCCATCATGGTAGATGATGAATGGAGTGGATATCACATGTACAACATAATGGCCCCCTAGAGATAGGTTGTTTTCCTTGCTTCATTGCGATTGATTACTTGTAGTGCAGGCTCATTCCACAATATATGTAAATAAACGTCCACTTGCTAAAGTTTTCAAGGCTACTTTGGAAAAAAGAATTCCATGCTAAAAATAAGAAAGCAAATTTCAAATAAGTGAAATTAATTCTACAGGGATTATAAAATCCTTTTCCACTATGTTGGAAATGTCTGAGAATACACACACATGGACACCAAGGTTTTCTTGACAAGACAATGATAGGTTCTTAGATAAATGAATTCCACAAGATTATCAGGTTTTTCCATTGTCATTTTTTTAATGCAAGAAGACAGGTGATTATTTTCTAATTATTTTGAATTTATGTTAAATGTCCTATATGTCCATATAGGATTCATGAAAATTTAAACTTTCTACATTAAAAATGAAATTATCATTACAGTTTCTATACTGGTGACTCGGATTCCTTGCAACAGTAGAAGACTTATGAATAATTTGGGTTGTGATTTATTTAATAGAGGATTCTCTAATCCAAATTGACTTCTTGTGACGTGGTTAGTGCATATTGATACCGTGAATTTTACAACTTGGTAGAGTTGAATGTGTTAGGGAGCCATATCATAAGAGATGTATGTTCATCCAACCAACATTATCGTGACAAAGGTAGAGGTGATATTGAAGAAAAACCATGAAAATCTTTGTGTTATGATTTATACCTTTTATTGGTTTTTTTTTAATTTCTGATGTACAACGTGTCATAAATATATTCCTAGCATGGTTGAACCAAAAGAAGGTGGACCATAAATTGATCATAACTTTTATCCGGATATCGTTACGGTGTACTAGACCGAGTATCAAGAACCAAAGCAGTATGAGAACTCGAAGACGCGTTCTTTTGAAGTGGAGGGGACTGATGTAGAGCAGGTCGTAGACACTTTCATGTCCAAGATGGATCAGAGAAGGCCCGATCGGAGGCAGAAGTCATCAAGACCGTCGGAACCTTAAAACAACCATATCTCACAAACCGGAATGAGTTACTCGACGTACCATATATGATTTTGGGTAGGATGAGCTACTTTAGCCAACCAACCCTGCTACGTCAGGTTGCCTACGCCAAATTTGTGAGATTGCATCATATCAATGGTCGAATTCCATGTTTAATTCTGTTTTTACTATAAATAGTAAGTTTTAGTTTGATTATAACTCTTCATCTGCTGGGCTTTAGGAGTTGCCCCTAACATAAAAAGTATTTAGAAAAATTAGGAGAATAACGTGGTTAAGCTACATAGGACACTTACTATAAATGGAAATTTTACTATTTATAGTAAGTTATGAATTTTAGAGAGTTTTAGTTATAGCTTAATTCCTAAACTTTTTTCAAGTCTTGGTATCTCTATTTAAATGGTTGTAGACTCATTTATTTCACCTATCAATATTCAACATATTTATTTCGACTTTATAGAATTATTTCTGCATAAATTTAAATGTTGTTATGTGATTAAGAAGAAATCTTTTCTCAATGAAATAAAACTTATTTGAGTCAACTTAGGTCCTTTGGTCATTTTTGTTTTTTTTAATTATATTTTTTTACACACACTCACCCCCACACACCTACACACTTACATCACAATGGAATTCAACCGCAATGGATACTCGAACTCATGATTTTATGTTAAAACTCTTGTAAGTCTACCACGAAGGCATGAGTAAGGGCCCAATGCTTCAGTCTGACTCAACTCAACAGCACTAGTCATTATCGGAAATAGTGGTGACCGAGCTCAATTCGACTCAGCCATGTAACCCTCAACTTGTTGAGATGTGGAGCCACATTTGGGGGCTGCTCAACTAGTCAAGGACTGGCTCAACTCAAAGTCCAGTGAGCATCAGGTTTTGGGTTCCGAAGTGCTCGACCGGTCGTAGCCTATGCTCGATCGGTCGAGGGTCCGCTCGACCGGTCGAGCAGCCTGTTCAACCAGTCGAGGTTACGCAGATTCGTTTCCGAATTTGGCGCGAACTGCGATTTTTTAAGTCGGTTTTCGCAGAGGTGGGAAAGTGAAGTTGCCTAAACTATAAATAGGTGTCTCTAGGGCTTTTTTAGGGTATGAGAAATAATTTTAAGGTGTGGGAAAATGGTTTTCTATATACTTTCAAGGAAGAGGTTAGTATATTGCCTTGTAATCTTCATTTTTCTTCATAGTAGAAGTTTGCATCCGTAGTTTTTTATCATTGTTTGGGGTTTTTCCAAGTATATCTTATCTTGTGGTTTATTTGGAATGCTTTGATTCTGTTTTTAGTCTGTATTTCTTCTTGTTTATCGTTTGTTGGTGAGATCGGAGATTGGATCTCGGTTCACTGCGTTATTGATGTGGTACGCAACAACTGGCATCAGAGCTATTGGTTTAGTTCTATTGGGAGCGATGACGGAAGAAGGGAAGACTAGAATTTAAAAGTTTGATGGTTCAAATTTTACTTTCTGAAAGATGTAAATGGAGGATTATCTGTATCAGAAAGACCTCTATATTCCTCTAGGAGGAAAAGAGAAGAAACTAGAAAAGATAACAGATGATGAATGGTTTTTATTGGATCGGAAGCCTTTAGGAACGATCCGACTCTCTTTATCTAAGAGTGTCGCCTTCAATATATTCAAAGTGAAAACCACAAAAGAATTAATGAAAGCTCTAGCCATCATGTACGAAAAACCCTCAGCGTCTAACAAGGTTCATCTTATGAAACAGTGATTCAACATGAAGATGTCAAATGGTGGGAGCGTAGCTGAACATCTAAACAAGTTTAACACGGTCACTAGCCAGTTGGAATCCGTTGGCATTATTTTTTAGGACGAGGTCAGGGCATTATTGATCTTGTCCAATTTGCCAGACAGTTGGGATGGTTTGGTGATTGCTGTGAGCAATTTTTCAGGTCGACAAAGCTGAAATTTGATGATGTGGCCGGTCTAATTCTCAACCAAGAATCTAGAAGAAAGGCATCAGGAGTTTCAGGGGATTCAGGGAATGCTCTAAACATTGAAGGAAGAGGAAGATCGCTGAACAAAGGAGGCAATAAATACGGACGTTTTAAGTCGAGGAAGAAGTCCAAGGGACCGAAAAATAAAGACGGGTGTTGGCATTGCGGCAAAAAGGGGCACATGAAATGTGATTGCAGGGCGCTCAAGAAACAAGAAGGAAGCTCTCAATGTGGGAATGATTCAGTGAATTTATCTGAGGAGAGTGACACAGAGGCGTTAATCTTGTCTCTTGATGCGAGGAATGAGTAGTGAGTTATAAACTCGGGTACTTCGTTTCATGCCACTTCGTGTAAGGAAGTTCTGCGTAATTATGTATCAAGTGACTTCGGGAGAGTCTACCTGGGTAATGATGAGCCGTGCAGTATTGTTGGAAAGGGAGACGTTCATGTAAATCAGAAAGAGGGAACGACTTTGAAATTAAAGGATGTCAAACTTGTACCAAGTTTGAAACGTAACTTGATCTCAGTGGGGCAGTTGACTGATACCGGTTATGTAATGACATTCACTAGTGATTCTTGAAAGATTACAAAAGGTGCTTAGGTGATATCTCGAGGTAAGAAGGAATGAATTTTGTACATGACTTTAGGATCGTATAGTTCACTCGCAGTCGCATCAGCTGAAGTGAATAGATAGTTATGGCATCAGAGGTTGGGACATATGAGTGAGAAGGGGATGAAAGTGCTATTGTTAAAAGGGCAACTACCAAGGCTGAAGTCTATTGACTTGGAATTCTATGAAGACTACGTGTATGGCAAGCAGAAGAGGGTAAGTTTCAAGAAGACAGGACGCGCTCCAAAGACGCATATGTTGGAGTTTGTACACACTGATGTGTGGGGACCAGCACAGGTATCATCTCTTAGTGGCTCACATTATTTTGTTTCTTTTATTGATGATGCTAGTAGAAAACTGTGAGTTTATTTCTTAAAGCACAAATCTGATGTATTTGATGTATTTAAGAATTGGAAAGTAATGATAAAAAACGAGACAGGTAAAATAGTAAAGTGTCTCATATCTGATAATGAGGGAGAATACTGTGATAAAAGGTTTGAAGAGTATTGTGCAGCAAATGAAATCAAACATCAGAAAATGATTCCAGGGACACCACAACAGAATGGTGTAGCTGAGCGCATTAACAGGACCATCTTTGAGCGCGCCAGGAGCATGAGGTTACATGCAGGGTTGCCCAGGTCCTTTTAGGCAGATGTTGTGAATACTGCCACATATCTCATCAATAGAAGCCCTTCAGCACCATTGGATGTTGGGCTAACAGAAGAGACGTGGACTGGGAAAGAAGTGAACCTTGCACATCTTAGAGTGTTCGGTTGCACTTCATATGTTCACATTAATGCAGAGCACAGAAACAAACTAGATGCGAAGTCCAGGAGGTGCACATTTATAGGCTATGGGCAACATGATTTTGGCTACAGGTTTTGGGATACAGAAAACATGAAATCATCAGAAGCAAGAACGTAGTTTTCAATGAAAAAATGATGCGTAAGGACAGTGTGCAAGAAAATAAGACCGATGAGAAAGAATTCACAGAGTTGGAAGAATTATCAGACATGGGTGTTATAGCACCACAGGATGATCATGCACAGGAACATTATGAGACAGAGCCACAGACACAAACACCGGTTGTGAAGAGGTCTACTTGGGAGAGGAGATCCACAGTCCGATATTCACCCTTCTTACTTTATCTACTGCTGATAGATAATAGTGAACCAGAGTGTTTTGAAGAGGCGTTACAGTCAGATACACGGGTTAAGTGGGAGCAAGCCATGGATGATAAGATGGACTCTCTTGAGTCTAATCATACATGGAAGCTAGTCACTCTACCCCAAGGGTAAGAAAGCTCTTCATAACAAGTGAGTTTATAGATTGAAGGAGGAACACGATAGTTCGAAACGGTTCAAGGCTAGACTGGTTGTGAAAATGTTTCAACAAAAGGCAGGTATCAATTTCACTGAAATATTTTTACATGTGGTGAAAATGTTTACGATTCGCATGGTCTTAAGTATAGTGGCTACAGAGGATTTACATCTAGAGCAGCTAGATGTTAAGACATCCTTTTTTCATAGGGACCTTCAAGAAGAGATATATATGTATCAACCAACAAGATACGTGGTACCAAGAACGGAGAACAAAGTATGCAAACTGAAGAAGAGATATATATGCATCAGCCGACAGAATACGTGGTACCAGGAACGAAGAACAAAGTGTGCAGACTGAAGAAGAGTCTATATGGCCTGAAGTAGGCCCCGAGGCGGTGGTATAAGAAATTCGACAGTTTCATGTCGGGAAATGGTTTTAGGAGATTTCATGCAGACTACTGTTGTTATTTGAAGAAGTTTGATATGTTGTACATCATCCTTCTTCTGTAAGTTGATGATATGCTTGTGGCTAGTTCAAGCATGAAGGACATCTCATATCTCAAAAGACAACTGTCTAGAGAATTTGCCATGAAGGATTTAGAAGCTGCAAAACAAATCCTAGGCATGAGGATAAAACGTGACAGGGAAAACAAGAAACTAGTTTTGTCACAGGCAGAATACATAGCCAAGGTACTTGATTAATTCAATATGGGAAGTACTAAGCCGGTTAGCACTTCATTAACCAACTACTTCAAGTTATCTAAGGAGCAAGGGGCAAAGACGTAGGAGGAATGAGACTACATGGCTAAAGTCCCATACGCGTCAACTATTGAGAGTCTCATGTATGCTATGGTGAGCACGAGGCCAAACATTACTCAAGCTATGGGAGTTGTTAGCAGGTTCATGAACAACCCCGAGAAGGAACATTGGGAAGCTATGAAGTGGATCCTCAGATACCTGGTAGGTACTAAGGATGTAGGGTTGAGTTATGGAGGATCGAAAATCAAGTTACAAGGCTACGTGGATTCAAATTTGGAAAGAGATATCGACAGCAGAAGAAGCACTACAGATTATGTTTTTTCTCTGGGTAGTGCTGCAGTCAGTGGTTCTCTCAGTTACAGAAGATAGTATCTATCAGTACGACGAAAGTAGAATATGTTGTGGCTATAGAAGCGTCTAAGGAGATGGTATGGATGAAAGGTTTCATAGAAGAGTTAGGTAAGAAGTAAGCAGATTGCAAACTGTATAGTGACAGTCAGAGTACAATACACTTGGCTAAGAATTCAGCTTTTCATTCAAAGACCAAGCATATTGACATCAGATATCACTTCATACATTCGTTACTGGAAGATGGATCGATTGCTGTGGAGAAGATTTATACAAGTGAGAATCCTGCGGATATACTGACCAATGTAGTCATACGGGAGAAGTTAAAGCTCTATTCAGCTTTGATTGGTCTTCAGATTTGAAGACGGGGAAGTGGTGCACTCCGGATGTAGAAGATGAATGTTTATGGTGATGTATCTCCAAGTGAAAGATTGTTGAGATGTGGAGCCACATCTGGGGGCTGCTCGACCATTTGAGTGCCCTGCTCTACTGGTCTAGTGGCCCACTCGACCAATCGAGGACTGGCTCGACTCAAAGTCCAGCGAGCATCAGGTTTTGGGTTCAAGGTGCTCGACTGGTCGTGGCGACCGGTCAAGCAGGCTACTCGACCAGTTGAGGTTACGCAGATTCATTTCTGGATTTGATGCGGACTGCGATTTTTTGAGTCGATTTTCGCAGAGGTGCGAAAGTGAAGTTGCCTAAACTATAAATAGGTGTCCCTAGGCCTTTTCTAGGATATGAGAAATAATTCTAAGGTGTGGGTAAAGGGTTTTCTCTATACTTCCAAAGGAGAGGTTAATATATTGCCTTATAATCTTCGTTTTTCTTCATAGTGGAAGTTTGTATCCGTGATTTTTTACCATTGTTTGGGGTTTTTCCACGTATATCTTGTCTTGTGGTTTGTTTGGAATGCTTTGATTCTATTTCTAGTCTATATTTCTTCTTGTTTATCGTTTGTAGGTGAGACCGGAGATTGGATCTCGGTTCACTGCGTTGTTGGCGTGCTGCACAACACAACTAGGTCGAGTCACCACTTAACTCGGGACTTAATGAGTTAGTGCCAGTCACTGAATCTAAGAACTATATTAATACACAAACTTAGGACATGTGCATAATATGTAACAACCCATTTTTTATGGGAACCAACCCCATTGTCCACTAGCGTGTGGCCCACCTGAATTTTCGATTAGCCTCATTTTTGGCCTCATATCCTCTCATGGTCAGAAGATGATGGACGAAGTGGATTTATAACATCATTAGTGGGACCCATCACATCTAAAAAAATACTTTAAAAAAAAAGAAGAAATTATCTACTTTCGCAAGTCATCGCCGACTAACCTATTTTCTTCATTCTTCCTTCCTTTTCGTACAGTAATGGGCACGAACCCTCCTACTAAATAAAACTGTCCATATTCCCCACTCTTCCATCTCGTTACTCACCTCCGTTAAAAAGAAAAAGAAAAAGAAAAAAAGATCAATCGAATAAAAAAGAGAGAGAACAAGAGAGAGAGGGAGAGAGATTGGAGCAGGGCTGGATCATCAGATTTTAAGGTAGGTGATCTTATCTTGAAGTTTATTATTTTCAATTAATTATTATGTTATTTATTTTAAAATTTTAATGGGAATATTATTTTCAGTTAATTATTATGTGGGTAATCCTACTCATTTATGAATTTTCTATTTTTATATACTTCTGAGATTTAATGTTGTAATAATTTTCTGAGAAATAGAATTATCAAGTCATTTATACATGATGTGATATTTTAAAATTTTAATATTAATTAAATTTTATTGATTCATAGAGTTCAATTTTATTCTAACTTCAATTCTAAAATTTAGTTTTAGGTATATTAAATTAAAGTTACTAAGTTTATACTTTAATTTTGAGTTAGACTATCTGATTTAAATTTTGTTTAATTAGAGTAAATATTAATTGTTTTATTTTTATCTTTTTGAAAATAGAGAGGAAAAATAAATAAATAGATAAATTACATAATAAAATAAATAATTTATCTAAGTTTATATTTTAATTTAGAAATTCTTAAATTTTTGTTAAGATTAAAAAAATTAAGTGTGGGTTATTCCTAAAATTTAAAAAGTTAATTAGTATGAAAGTAAATTATTAAAAATAGTTTAAATTCAAATTAATTTAAATTAGCAAATTTGAATTAATTTTAAATTATTTTTAATTAATGATACTGTTAGTTATTAAATTTAATTGTGTAATTGTTCCGAATTATATATATATATATATATATATATATATATATATATATATATATAAAGTTAAAAAGTAAACCAAAAATTTTAATTGTAATAATTTATAATACTTAGAATTAATAATAATCATAATAATAATAATAATAAATTTATATTTTGAATGTATAAAAATAATAGTATCTAAAGTCCAAATTAATAATTTCCTTTAACTTATTAAATTTAGATATAAAAATAAATAATAATAAAATTCTGAATTTAGAATCTTTGATCTAGAATAATTAGATTAAAAATTTTAAGTTAGATTAACTTAAATGATTAAATAATAATTTAATTACATTATTAATGTTATAAATTTATGGAAATCAGTGTAATATTTTGTTCATGTAAAGATTAAATACGAATTTTAATTCTAAAATTTTAAAGAGTTAATTAATTTAAAATTTAAATAAACTTAAGTTTAAGAAAATTTTTCAAAATTTTGGAATTGAAACCAAATTGATTATATTTCTATATTTTAGAATCTAGTGATTAATATATATTTAAACTTTATTAGATTGAAATTTTAATAAAGTATAATATTAAATGTAAAACTTATATATCTTCTCCATATAGTTCAAATTTTTGTTTAAATTAAAATTTAAATAAATTTATCGATTAAACCTAAATATACATTCTCGATGACTTATTAAAGAGAAAAAAAAATTAGTTATAAAATAATCAAGTCATTTCAATATATACAATTAAATTAAATAAAAATCAGAATAATATAAATATAAATATATATTTCTATATGTTAAGTTTATGTGATAATAAAATTTAAATTTTAGAATTTAGTGAATAAAAATAATAAATATTTTTATGATAATACTTAATATAATATGTGTGTGTGTGTGTGTGTGTGTGTGTTTTAATTAAAGTTAGAATTTAAATAAAATTTTTTATACGTTATTTCACAGTAATTCTTAAACTAACTAATAGTAAAATAATATTTTATTTAAATATTTAATTATTAAAGTTTCAACAAATTATATCTAGAATTATTAATTAGAAATAAAAATTTATATTGTTAATATTTTTTTTGAAATAACGATTCATCTTATATGCATGTCTAGCATTCATTGAGCATTGATTTTAATATGTTGGATGTAACGTAAGCGAGTAGGACAATTGTGTCCCTTGGGTGAGAAACCCTAAAGCTAGCAGGTAGGGCAATTGTGTTCATTGGGTGAAAGACCCTAGAACCCACTGAATCCTTTAAAGTATCCTTTGTGTATGGCGTATGAGTATAATTGTGTGTGCAGACATACGTCAGAGGTACAACTAGAGTAGTACTCTAACCAACTAACGTAAAAATGAGTCCCTCACCACGAGGTATCAGTGTGTGGGCGTTAATGCAACGTGACCATTCACTTAAGTACGGTGTTGTAAGAGGTGATGGTTATTTGATTTTATTATTTATGAGAATTCATGAAAAGTATCACATGCATCGTAGTTTTACAATTCGGTTGCTTAAATTCATGGTTCTTTTATTATCTGTGTTATATTTTCCTCCATTGTTTATAAAAATTTAATATAATCTGAACATGTTAAATTTTGGATAAGAAATGACCCTGTTATGTCACCCTACTATAAAAATGCACAGGTGTATAGCTGGAATACTATGAGCAGGCGGACCTCTACTATTAGTTTTATTTTTATAAAAAATTAGGTTTAGTTTAAATTCAATTCAGTTTTTATTATTTAGGTTTAGTTTATATTTCAAATTTCGATGTATATATATATATATATATATTGAGAAATAGAATTTAATAAACATTTTAGCTGTATTTTTTTAAAAAAAATGATGTTTAATATCTATTAAATTTAATTGAATGATGTGGATTGTAATAAATATCAATATATTCAAACTCACGAACTTGAGATTCGGGTTCCTAATACCCTATTTGGGTACCTGAATGTCGAGGTTGGGCATAATATTAAGCCCCAAAAATGGGCGTGTGGCTTCAATGGATCCCCATGTGCGTGGGATGCCTGACCATGGGGCCCACCTTGATGTATTTGACTACATCCACACCATCCATTTATATTGAAAACTCATCTTAAGGCATGATCCAAGTCTCAAATGGACCATAGTACAGGAAATAATAGTAATCTTTGTGATCATATCAATGTGTTAGATGCCAAATAAATAGGGTGGACTCCGTGGAGTTTTCAATGGTGGGGATTCAACCACGACTGTTTCCTGTGGTGCAGTCCACCTAAGATTTGGTCATGCTTTATTTTTAGGATAACGTCCTAAAATGAGCTTTGAAAATCGTTGGACGGTGTGGATTTAATGCACCTCCATTACTGTGAGCCACACAGTCAGGGGTCCCACTTACTTAGGTGGATCCGAGGTCACACCTAATCCGCTCCCCAAAAAAACATGTTGACCCATCTGGTTCACCCACGTCAACATCATATTTCATCTACATCAGGCATCGAGCGAAACGCTTTCAATTCTCAAGTGACTTCTTTTCGTTCCATAGTCCATTTTAGTCATGTAATTGTAGTACAAAATATAGGGCTCAAAACTCTCTGGGCTCGGCCCACTAAATAGACAGGCCTAAAGAAACAAGCCCAAACCCCATCAGAGCTCTGTCATAGCAGAACTCAACTAAACCAATTTTGTGCAAGATCTGGGCCGTTCATTAAGTGGACCCTAATATATTGAATGAAAACTAAACCAATTTTGTGCAAGATCTGGGCCGTTCATTAAGTGGACCCTAATAAATTGAGTGAAAACAAAATGCCCTTGACATCCTAAACGGGCCCGATTAAATACATGGGCTTAAATTTAGGAGTAGAAAACAGCCATTTCCAGCACCAGGCCGGAACGGGCTGGCCCAACGATCAGATGGTGAATCCTCAATTAATTCTAAATAAAAAATTCAGTCCTGGGACGTTCCCGGCCGGCGATTGCTACCTCAGATGGACAGGCACGCTTGTGGAAGATCACAGTCGTCTGCTGGACCATGCACAAGTAAGAAATTCCTGTCAGAAAATCGTAGCCGTCGATGGGAAGTTTCTCATGGTTTTTCTAATTCCAAAAGGATACATGAAATACCATTCCATTCAAGAAGTAAACGTTGGTTTTTTTTTTTTTTTTTTTAACATGTTAGCTAATTAACAGACCCTTTCCAGCTGAAAAAAAAAAAAAAAAAAAAAAACCTAGAAAGAAGAAGAAGAAGAAGAAGAGAAACCACACCCAACAAAAACAAACCACCAGCCCAAAATCATCCAACGGTGTGGATGAAAGCAACTCCCGTCGGTCCCTGAAAAGTCAATACCTCCACGCTGACGTGGCGACCAGTTCACGCCCCTGCCAGCACAGCATCATCGTCGCCTGGCGTTTCGCCACGTGGAACCCCCTGGCTGGGACCCGCCGGAGCAGGCACGCGGCTTGCGACTCGGTGAACTCGCTGAATGGAATCGGCGACATCCCGGCACCGGAAAACAGGTCCTTCCACAGCAATGACCTGTTCCCAGCCGCTGCGACCGACCGGAAAATTCTGGGCCGTAGCAGGAAACGTTCGATCCTCCGCATCTGCTCGGCACCGCCGTTGCCGGCGGCTGCGGCGTCCATCGATTCCAGCAGCACTGAGTAGAATTCCAGCCCGTCGATGAAATTCCGGCGGAACCATGGCGGCCCGGCCACTTCCCGCCTACACTCGGCGTCGACGAACACTGCTATCCGCGGCGAGATCCGCCTGAGCAAGCGGAGGAAACTGGTCCCGTCGATCCGCCCGAAGATCGACGGCGAGAGATTGACAGCTACTGCCTCTCCTCCGACCAATCGAATCGAGCAGAGATCGACGAATTCGATCTGGAAACGGATACCGATCTCCCTAGCGAAGCTGCATAGTATCTCCCTCGTCAGCTCCGTCTCGACTGATTCCTCCTGGACGATCGCCGTGATCCGAACCGACGGTGCGGATCTGCATTTCATCGCAATCTCCTGCATGAACGAAGGCCACTGCCCGCCGAGCCCGATGTCGAAGTCGATCACGTGGATGGACCCGAACCCGTCCGTCGACTCGAGGATCGCCTGATTCGCGGTGAAATTCGCGAACTGGAAGATGGGAGAAAGCTCGGAGAAGGCCTTGTAAGCTCCGATCTTCTGTACCGTCTCGATCGGGGTGAGAGCGGTCGAAATCGGCGATCGAGAACCGATCAGAGCTTCCAAAGCTTCCTTGAAGTAGAAAGCAGCTCGCTGGAGAGGCTTCCCCACAGGGTAGAAGATCTGGTGATTGAGCCGCGCCAATATCACATGCGCGAGCGGGATTTCATTCGATTCCACGGATTCAACGGCCCGGATCAACTGCTCGAGATGCAGCCGATCGAAGGAGGCGGGCTCGGAACCGCAGAAATCCAAAGGAGACGGATCGAAGTCGAAAGGAGGCTGGTCGTAGCAGTCGACGGACGGTGGGAAAGGGGGGAGATTGGGATTTCCGGTGTCAGGAGGGGCAAATTGGGGAATACTCCTGAGAGTAGGCGCAGAATCGTCCTTGTCGGTCAGGTAGCAGATTATGGAATCCCAGTCGGCGGGAAGAGAAGGGTCGTCTGGCAGCGGGACGGAGCCGCAGACAGAGTCTGACCCACCGGCGGCGGAGGCGGGGCTGGAGCGAAGGTCGAGAACGGAGGTGGGCTCATAGCAGGGAGGCGTGGTTGTATTGGAGGCTGCGGCGGTTGTCGTATTGCAGGGAAGCGGTTTTGGGTAGTGGTTTTGGGTGGTTTCGATGAGCGATTTCATGGAATTGGTGGTTTTAAGGATGGAAACGGAGGTTTTGGCAGTTGGAAGAAAGAGAAGACGAGAGAAAGCAGCCCCGGAGCTGATGAAACTCTCTCTCCCTCTCTCTCTCTTCTTTTTCTTTTGTGTTTGTCTTGGAAATGGGATTTGTGTTGTAAGGCTTTTCGTCGTTATCATGACCCGCTTTTTATCTTTGCGTGCATGGGGGCATGAGCAGGGATGAAGATGATGATGATGATGGGGCCATGTGATTGATGATGATGGATGGTGTGGATGATAGCATGACATTACATGGTCGACATTTGTCAGACTGGTCTTTATCTCCAAGAGCCTTGTACTTGAAGCTATTCCTTTTTTTACGTCCTATGGCGATTCGCGCGTATACAGATTGGAGTGGTGAATTGCGGCACCTGTGCAACTGTGACAGATCCGGACCAGTCGTTAAGTAGACCGACTGTTGCTTTGGCCTGGGATATAAAACTTGCCTTAAATTCTATGAAATCATATTCATTTGGGAAAATGGACGGTTCAGAAAACGTGACGGATTGCCTTCAATGTTAAATTATTGAGACTTGATGAACAGAACGGACTGTATTCCGAGCATGATCGAACAGATTAAACGGTCTAAATATCGCGCACGTGCGCCAAAATGGAAATTGTGATGCGATTCAGTTCTTTATAAGCTCTCGTAGGGAGAGAGAGTTTATCGCGTATGATTTAACGCTTGGCGGCTTAGTCCGTTAGCCCTACTTGGTTGGCTGGATGCGCTGAAGCCCGAATTGCAAATCAGCTTCCATCCCCATGTTGTTAGATGAGGGACAGCCCTACAATCAGGAGACGAATTGGCTAGTCCCCCTGACACCAGCCCTGTCGCTGGTGGTCGGTGCTATGTGGGCTCCATTATGATGTATTTGTTTTATCCATTCCGTTTATACATTTTTACATAATCATTTTATGTATTAATACAAAAAATGATAGGGATATAAATCTCAGGTGGCCCACACCATAGGAAAACAATAATGATTGGATATCCACCATTAAAAATCCTCCTAAGGCTTATTGTACTGTTTATTTGACATCCAATATGTTGATTGGGTCTTAAAGACCCATATGAAAGGAAAAAATAAATATCAGCTTGATCCAAAACATTTGTCCCCCAAAATGTTTTTAATGGTCACTATTCATTCAACACTGTTTCCTGTAATGTGTTCCACTTGAGATTCAACACTGTTTCCTGTAATGTGTTCCACTTGAGATATCGATATACCTCATTTTTTCTCTCATAATATAAAATGATCTATAAAAATAGAAAGACAACATAGATGAAATACACACATCATGGTGGGGCTCACAAAACACTGGCCACCGACCATCGGTTGGTGTAAGGGGGCGTAGTCAATCCGTCTCCCTACATTTAACGCACACGTGTTGTAATGACCCAGAATTTTGGTATACGTGCATACACATACATGTGTGTACAATTGCCTTCATTGGAGTATACACACATAGACCCATGCATACATCCACGCACCCATGCACACATGCATCTATCAGCTCATGTAAATTTTGACCGTTGATGTGTGATCGTTTTGCTTAGTGTGAACTATTAATTAATGTCATTAATGATTACATGATTTTGGTAGAATATATATAAGTTTATTTATGATGCACTCTCTCAACTCATATACTTAAGACCACGTGTTTAATTATTAACTAATCCAAATCTAACCAACATCAACTATTGACTGTGCACTGAGATTAATCTGATCTTAACCACTAGATTGTTGTTAAAAAATAAAATAAAAATCGAGAACAACCCATTTTTTGTGGGAACCAACCCCACCGTCCGCTTGTGTGTGGCTCACCTGTGTTTCAGATTAGCCTCATTTTTTTGCCTTATATCTTTTCTTGGCCAGGCCGAGATGATGGATGGAGTAGATTTAAATTATTGTTAGTGGGACCCACTATATCTTAAAAATAAAAATAAAATAAAAAAAATGAAAGTTATATCTTCCGCACGACTAAACCACTTTTTCCACTTTCCTTCCGTTTTGTACGGTAATGGCCGCCGAACCTCCCACTAAATGAAACCGTCTCAAAATTTCCACTCCTCCATTCCATTACGCATCCATTTATAAAAAGAAAAAAAAAAGAGAGAAAGAATCGAAGGAATCAATCAAATAAAAAAAAATTAGAGTGGGAGAGAGAGAGAGCGCTGTAAATCAAGAGAGAGAGATTAAAGCGAGGCCGGATCGTCAGACTTTAAGGTAGGTGATCTTAACCTGAAATTTACCATTTTCAATTTTATTATATCTATTTAATCCAAATTTTTGTAGAAATATTATTATTAGTTAATTTTATTTTATTTTTTATGTAGGGAATCTACGCATTTAGGAATTTCTATTTTATTCTTTTTAAAATATTTAATACTGAAATAATTTATAAATAAATAAAATAAAATAAATTTACAGAATAAAATAAATAGTTTATTTAAGATTATTTTATTAATTCTTAAATGTTTGTTAAGAGGAAAAATTATTAAATTAAATTTCAAATAAATTATAATATCCTATAATATTTTACAGTACAAACAGAATATATAATTAATTATTTAAAGTATTGATAATTCATTATATAGAATTGTGAATATAAGTGATGTAAGATTGATAAGTATATATAAGCAAATATGATTATAAAAATAAAATAATAATATATAATAATAATAACAAATTATAAATTATATAATTGTAATATGTAATCAGTATTAATATGATATATAATAAAATAAAATAAAATAAAAATGTTTATAAGATCATTAAGGTATAGTAAAATATAAATATTATGTTTCATAATAATATAGTAGTAATACAATATAATTGTATGTTAAAAAAAAATAATGAAAAAATATATAACATAATTAAAGTAAACCTGTGTAAGATAATATTATATTACATAATTAATACATAAGTATTTAATATTATTTATATGATTATGTTATAAGTCAAAAGGTTTTATCTGATAATATATAAAAGTTTTAATAAATCACAAGATTTATCTAAAAAAAATTATGTAATTATCATCATTTCAATTTAACATAAAAGTAATATAATAATTATATTAAATGTATCAAACAAAAGTAAATTTATTAATTTAGATAGTCAACTATAAAATAAGGTTAATCATACTGACATAATGTTGTAACAAATAATTTATATAATAATAATAGTATTCAAAGTCCAAATTAATATCTTTCTTAACCTTATTTAATTTAGATTTAAAAATAAATAATAATAAAATTTTGAATTTAGATTTAAATAATTAGATAAATAATAATAATAATAATAAATTTTAAATTATCAAATAATAATTTAATTACATTATTAATGTTATATTATATAAATCAGTGTGATAATTTTTGTTATGTAAAGATTAAAATTCAAATTTTATTTCTAAAATTTGAAGAGTTAATTAAATTAAATTTAAATGAACTTAAGTTTAAGAAAATTTTCAAAATTTTGGAATTGAAACTAAATTGATTAGATTTCTATATTTTGAAATTCTAGTGATTAATGTGTATTTAAAACTTTATTAAATTAAAATTTTAATAAAATATAATATTAGATTTTTAACTTTAAAAAAATGTTTTCCTTATAGTTCAAAATTTTTGTTTAAATTAAAATTTAAATAATTTATCGATTAAACCTAAATATACATTCTCAATGAATTATCAAAAAGAAATTAAAATTTGTTATAAAATAATCAAGTTATTTCAATATATACGTGTGTATGTATGTATTTGTTAAGTTGATGTGATAAATAAAATAAAAATTTTACTTTGAAAATTTAGTGAATAAAAATAATAAATATTTTTATGCTAATATTTAACATTATTTAAGTGAAAAAAAAAATTAATTTAATTAAAGTTAGAATTTAAATAAAGTTTCTTGTACATTACAAACCATTCATTAAATAGACCACTTAGGTGTTATTTTCTTTTGGTAGATGGTGTCGTGATACTCAACTTCTCACGCATCCAGCGAGTGTAGACAGCAACTTAATGCTATGTGTTGCGTCAGTGGGAGAAACTCGTTGAGAGCGTAAGCGTGGGTCAGGTCTAGCATGCGACGCTAAGTAGGTCGTGGGCGTATGGTTTAGTCCAGAAATCGATGGTCCAAATATCAGGTGGGTGATTCTCCTCCATTTATGAACTTTCTGATTTTATGTATTTTAGAAAATTTATTTATTTGACATAAAGATTTTAAATTAATATTGTCAAATTCCTTTATACGTAATATCTACTTTTCTAAATTTTAGCATTTACTGAATCTGATTAACTTGTAGATTTAGATTTTAATCTAACTTTTATTTCTGAAATTTGATATTGAGATTTAGACCTTAAATCTGTGTTAGAGTAATTGATTTAAATTAATTGGTTTAAAATAATATTAATTAATTTGATTTTAGCTTGATGTTTCAGTAAATTTTAGGAATTTAATTTTTACGGCATCGAATTTCTGCACATTTGTATAGAACTTGTATTGTTGTATCGAGATTTAAATAATTAAATTATTTCGCTACTGATTTTGGAATAATTCATGACATGCATTCATCTCTACTGATTACGGAATTATGGAAAAAGAAAGAAAAATGAGAAAATGATTGTGGTATTAGCAAGTAGGGCAATTGTGTCCCTTGGGTGAAAGACCCTAAAGCCAGCAAGTAGGGCAATCGTGTCCCTTGGGTGAAAGACCCTAGAACCCGTTGGATCCTTCGGAGTCTCCTTTGTGTACGGCGTATGAGTACAATTGTGTGCGCGGACATACGTCAGAGGTACAACTGGAGCAGTAGTCTGACTAGCTAACGTATAAATGAGTCCCTCACCATGAGGTACTGGTGTGTGGGCGTTAATGCAACGTGGTCATACACCTAGGTACGGTGTTGTAAGATGTGATGATTATTTAATTTTATTCTTGAATTCATGATAGTGTGGCATTCAGTACGTCTTTATGATTCCAGCATCGCATTCATGTCATATGAAATATTTAATATTTTGATTCATGTTTTGAAATTTCAGAAAGTACTTTTATTATTTATTCGTTTGATATAAATCTAGAAATTTCATATTTGGTTGGATAAGATCCCACGAGCGGTTGTGCTCATACCCAAAATAACAGTGTTTCAGGTCTTGGAGTTTAGTCGAGGCGAAGCAGAGTGAGGATCTAACCATCGGCTTAGTGGTAGCCATATCTGTATTTGTATTTAAGAAAAAATAATAATAATAAATTGTATAGCAGGAACTTAGAAGTGAGTTTAGGCTGTAATAGTTAAAGATTGTATTTGATGAATATTGTTATTGTAATGAGTTTTAATTAAGTGTGGTTGTGAATGTTTAAAATTGAATCATGTCCTGAGATTCGGAGTCGGGTCTGGTCAACTCGGGTACCGAATTTTGGGGCGTGACACGTGTCACTTTTTTATTGGCCACGTCACTGTAAGTGGGTCACAAGAAAATCGTGTCCTAGTTAATTAGATGGTTCATCTAGCAGGATTGAAAATCATTTATAGACATCTGACCATTCATTGCTTAAATAGGTCCGTATCGAGCAATGTCTATTGATTTTGGACCACAAACATAGGTCCATGCAAGCTAAGGCTTGATGGGGCTTGGCCCACCATGTGCACCTAAGGCTGCTATAAAAAGTTGGTTGGTCCGTCGGGTTTTTAGGCCTTGCAAGGATCAACCCATTTAATTACAAGGCTTTTTGTGTATCATGCTTGATGGGCCCACTTAATGAATAGCTCGGATATTGTTAGGGCTGTACATCGAGCCGAGTCGAGGCGAGGCGAGGTGGGCTAAGCTCGGCTTGACTTGTCCATGCTATACTCGAGTTTGAGCTTAAGCTCGCCCTCAAGCTCAACATTTAAGTTTGGCTTGTTTGCCAAAGCTTTCGAGTCAAGTTCAAATCAAGTCCAGTTTACCTTGATAGGGTAAGGGAAAGAAAAAGAGGAAATGGGACCGGGTTGGATCGGATAGAGCTTTTTAGTAAAAACTTTTAAGTTTTAACTTTTTTTAAAAAAGAAAACTTAAATATATATTATATATTTAATATTAATATAATATATATTATTAAAATATATTCTCAAGCCGAGCTCGAGCTCGAGCTTCGAGTTGAGTCGAGTCGAGTTGAAATACGCCGTAGTCGAACTCAACTTGAACTCAACTCAAGCTTTAGTAAACAAGCTTGACTCGCCTTGAGTTGGCTTTTCAAGCCGAGTCAATCCAAGCTGACTTGAGCCGAGTCATGCGAGCTTTTTGAGCTAGCTTGACTTGTGTACAACCCTAGATATTGTAGAGAAGGCGATTGGGCTCGAAGCCTCGGACCAAGGATTTATTATGCGCAAGGATACTGGGTGAGGCTCACTGAAATGTATGTGAGAAATTCATTCCGTCCATCCATTTTGTGAGCTCAATTTGGGACGTGAGACCAAAATTGCGGTAGATTCAAAACTCGAGTGGGTCACACAAGATGGAAATTTGGGGAAAGAAATTCCCACCATTGAAACCTTTTTGGGCTCCACCTTGATGTTTATATGCTAGCTAAACCGTTTATAAGGTAATTTCAAATGAGATAAAGTGAAAATGCCAAAAATATAGCCTGGTACAGAACTTTTATTGCCATAAGAATGCTTCAAAGGTGCTCATTGAATGCCCACTATTTCCTCTCGTGTGGCCCACTTGAGTGTTGGATACGCTTTTTTTTTTTGGTTACACATCCTAAAATGATCACTCAAAACGGATGGATGAGGTGGATTTCACACAAACATCTCAGTGGGGCCCACCTAGCATCCTTGGCAGGAACTTGAAATCCGCGTCCATGCGGACCACTCTCACAGAAGCCTCGGCTTGGCTCCCGCTTGGCCGAAGAAGCCCAGCCCAGGTGCCACGTCAGCCAACACGAAGCATGGAGCCGAAGAAAATGAGCTGACACAGAGACAAAAGAGGCCAAGCCGAGCTGACTTAAAGACAGTGAGCGAGCGTGTTTACGTCATCCTCCGCCTGTAGGGGACATTTTAAAACTATATTTACATTCTGGTTTTGGTCACGTGGGATCCACTGGAAGATTTTCAAAGAAGAGAGTCTTACATGTCCTTGACGGATGGAAAGAAACTCTCTTTATCCAAGCCATCAAAAGATCGTATAAAAATCAGATCTAAACCGTTCATCAGGTAGAAGATGCCGTGTAATAGTCCACATAAGGTCTTCGTGGTTGAAAAGACGCTACCTTTCTGATCAGAAGCCTAACAGATACACAGTTCTCTATGGTTGGCGTGTGTTTTTTTTAAGAGCTATTATTATACAGTGGTACTCAGGCCAGAGATTGTATGGAAAGTTCGATCATAGGCCATCCATGGTGATTTCCATTAGATCAACGGTTCGGATCAGTGAAACATGGCCCCACTTGTATAAACTGAAGACCTAACCTACTGTACAAACCTTCGGCTGGATTGTTGCATCCCAAGTGTCAATGTCACTGACGACTTAAACGGTCTGCTTTCAGCGTAGAAAAAACACTGAAGAAAGAGTCAAATGAACGGCTGCGATTCTGATCAAATGTGCCCACGTGGACACACGTAGTGCGTTTGTTTTTGGCGCTTGAAGAAAGGGCGTGAATATAAAGTGAAAAAAAATCGTGCGCGTGATTGGGTTCCCTTTCCTGCTTACGACCGTTAATTTCGTTTTAGGGCATGATGCCCCATAATTCAGGGCTTTCCCTTGAAAAAGGTGTGTAGTTAAAGGCTTACCTTTTAAATTGAATAGACCAAAGCACCCTTCAAGTTTCCATTACAGGGGGAGGCATTTGATGATCTGGAAGTGATTGGTACTTGATACTCAGCCATTCTGAACTTGTACACGTGGCATATATTAACTCATATCAAACTAATTAAATTATAGAACTCAAGGTTGCCGAATCACATTTCCAAAACCAGATTCAAATAAGATTCCTAACCAACACTTGTTTTTTGAAATAAGACCATTGAATATTTTTAATTTTTAACCGTACGATGAATGCCCGCACCAATCTAATAGTCAAATAATCAGATAACCTTAATTTTTTTTGCTCAAGAGAAATCTAAACTGGGACCACCTTCTGTACAGGTTAGATGTCCTGAACATGCCACGTATGGACAGGAAACAGGGCTGCATTGTAAGATAGAATACAATCATCTGTATTATGAGTACATATATAAATTTTAATTTAATTTAATTTTAATTAAGGCACTTATATACTCCCCCCACCACCCTGTTATTGTAGTGTTATGGGTCCATTAGGTGACTCACACTTTCTTTAGCTCATTCATTTGAAGTTTTTATTTATTTCGAAACCTTTAAAAATAATATAAACCATTGTAATAACAACCCAAACAAAGTGAACATTTTTATTCAGTCCATTGATTTCAATGGCCCAATCAAACAAATTTTCCCATGATGGCTTCAATCCATCCATTGATTTCTTGATTGCTTGGCAAGTTAATTTCAACACATTCCTAGCTACTTCATCCATGTGGCTAAATGTAATACCATAATTTATATCTTACAAGTTTGATTGGACAATTTACCTACCTGGGTTTGTGCACCTGTATCTTTTCATGGACTAGGATCGCGGAGATTTTCTAGACTCTTAGGATTTTTTCACTATTTCTCACTTTGCACATGTCTATTCATAGTTCGTTGATTACCATGGCCCAATCAAATGAATTTGTCAATGATGGCTTCAATCCACTCATTGATTTTGTAATTGCTTAGCAAGTCAATTTCACCTTATTTCTTATTAGATTCATCCAAATGGCTAAATGCAATACAATAATTTATACATAATAAGTTTACGTGGAAAATTTACCTTTCAACTATATCCTTTCATCCGCTGGGATTGCAGAGATAATTTTGCACAATTTTCTTACTATTTCTCACTTTGCATGTCATTGTTCATGGTCCATTGATATCCATGGCTCAATCAAATGAATTTGTCAATGATGGCTTCAATCCATCCATTGATTTCTTAATTGCTTAGCAAGTTAATTTCACCATATCACCATATGCTTGATTAGATTCATCTGAATCACTAAATGCAATATAATAATTTATACATTTCAAGTTTTCTTAGACAATTTACTCATTTGGGTATTTCAATTGTTGAGATTGCTGAGATTTTTTGCATGCTTACAATTATTTTTTTTTTTAAATTTATTTCTTACTTTACACATTGCCATTTATGGTCCATTGATTTCCATGGACCAAGTAAACAAATTTGTCAATGATGACTTCAATCCACCCGTTGATTTCTTAATTGCCTAGCATGTTAATTTTACCGCATTCCTGGTTGATTCATCTAAATTGCTAAATGCAATACAATAATTTATACATTACAAGTGTGCTTAGACAATTTGTCCATTTGTGTCTCAACCATATCTTTTTGTCTATTGTGATTGTGGAGATTTTCCATGGGCCTATGTTTTTCTTACTATTTCTCACTTTGCACATCGTTGTTCATGGTCCGTTGATTTTCATGGCCCAATCAAAAAAACTCACCGATGATGTGTTCAATCCATCCATTGATTTCTTAATGATTTAGTGTGTCAATTTTAGCACGTTCTTAGCTCGATTCATCCAATGACTAATTGCAATATAATAATTAATGCATTACAACAAGTGTGCTAAGACAATTTATCCATTTGGCTTCCGCCGGTATCTTTTCTTCTACTGTGTTCACGGAGATTTTCCACGGGCATATGATTTTCTTACTATTTCTCACTTTGCACATCATTGTTCATGGTCCGTTGATTTTCATGGCCCAATTAAACAAATTTGCCAATGATGGGTTCAATCCATCTATTGATTTCTTAATGGCTTAGTGTGTCAATTTCAATATATTTCTAGCTAGGTTCATTTAATGACTAATTGCAATATAATAATTAATGCATAACAAGTGTGCTAAGACAATTTACTCATTTGGGTTCCGCCTGTATCTTTTCTTCCATTGTGTTCACAGAGATTTTCCATGGGCATATGATTTTCTTACTAGTTCTCACTTTGCACATCGTTGTTCATGGTCCATTGATTTTCATGGGCCAATCAAACAAATTTGCCGACGATAGGTTCAATCCATCTATTGATTTCTTAATAGCTTAGTGCGTCAATTTCAGTACATTCCTGGTTAGGTTCATCCAAGGACTAATTGCAATATAATAATTAATGCATTACAAGTGTACTAAGACAATTTACCCGTTTGGGTTCTGCCCATATCTTTCCTTTTGCTGTGTTCACGGAGATTTTCCACGGGCCTATGATTTTTTTAACTATTTCTCACTTTACACATCGTTGTTCATGGTCCGTTGATTTTCATGGCCCAATCAAACAAATTTGCCGATAATGAGTTCAATCCATCCATTGATTTTTATAATGGCTTAATATGTCAATTTTAGTACATTCCTGGCTAGGTTCATCGAAGGACTACTTGCAATATAATAATTAATGCATTACAAGTGTACTAAGACATTTTACCCATTTGGGTTCCGCCCGTATCTTTTCTTCTGCTATGTTGACGCAGGGATGAATGTGATGAGGATAACTACTCCGAATCCACGAAGCTTCTCTGGACTCCTCACAGAGACTTCTCGAATCCACGAGGAAAGAAAGCAGAAATAGAATAAATTCTACCATAAATTGAAATTGATTAATTGTCCATGAATAAAAACGAGTTCACAACCCTTTAAATAGGTTCACTCTACTATGAAGATCAAAATCAAACTGCAACTCAAACTCCTAAAATCATTTACTACTATTTCTCACTTTGCACATTGTTGTTCATGGTCCGTTGATTTTCATGGCCCAATGAAACAAATTTGCCGATAATGGGTTCAATCCATCCATTGATTTGCTTAATGTGTCAATTTCAGTACATTCCTGGCTAGGTTCATCCAAAGACTAATTGCAATATAATAATTAATGCATTACAAGTGTACTAAGACATTTTACTCATTTAGGTTCCGCCCGTATCTTTTCTTCTACTGTGTTCATGGAGATGTTCCTAGGGCCTATGATTTTCTTACTATTTCTCACTTTGCACATTGTTGTTCGTGGTCCGTTGATTTTCATGGCCCAATCAAACAAATTTGCTGATGATGGATTCAATCCACCCATTGATTTCTTAATGGCTTAGTGTGTCAATTTCAGCACATTCCTGGATAGGTTCAGCCAATGACTAATTACAATATAATAATTAATGCATTAAAAGTGTGCTAAGACAATTTACCTATTTGGGTTCCGCCCGTATCTTTTCTTCTATTGTGTTCATGGAGATTTTCCGCACACTTGATATTTTCTTCCTATTTCTCACTTTGCACGTCGTTGTTCATGGTTCGTTGATTTCTATGGCCCAATCAAACAAATTTGCCGTTGATGAGTTCAATCCATTCTTAATGGCTTAGTGCATCAATTTCAGCACATTCTTAGCTAGGTTCATCCAATGACTAATTGCAATATAATAATTAATGCATGACAAGTGTGCTAAGACAATTTACCCACTTGGGTTCCACCCATATCTTTTCTTTTGCTGTGTTCACGGGGATTTTCAGCACAGCTAAGATTTTCTTTCTATTTCTCACTTTGCACATCGCTGTTCATGGTCCGTTGATTTCCATGGCCCAAGCAAACAATTTTGCCGATGGTGGGTTCAATCCATCCGTTTATTTCTTAATGGATTAGTGTGTCAATTTCAACACATTCCCGACTAGGTTCATCTAATGGTTAATTGCAATATAATAATTAATGCATTACAGGTGTGCTAAGACAATTTACCAATTTGATTTCTGCCCGTATCTTTTCTTCAGCTATGTCTATGAAGATTTTCTGCACACTTGAGATTTTCTTACTATTTCTCACTCTGCACGTCACTATTCACACTCCATTAATTTACATGGTCCAATCAAACAATTTTGGTGATGATGGCCTCAATCCATCCATTGATTTCTTAATTGTATACAAAATCAATTTCAGCACATTCCTCACTAGATTCATCCCAATGACTAAATACAACATGATAATTCATACATTACAAGTGTGCTCAGACAATTTACCCATGTGGGTCCTACCTGTATCTTTTTATCTGCTGTGATTGTAGAGATTTTTCACACGCCTATGATTTTCTTCTTATATTTCTCACTTTGCACATTACCGATCACGCATCCATTTATTTCATACATTAATAAAATAGATATGAAAATTTCTATGAAATCTATCAAAAGTGAGTTCATATACAAAAAATTAAAAATAAATTTTTTTTTTTTTTCAAAAAAATAAAATGGAGGTGACTTCCCAAGCTACGCTTCTGGTTACTTGCAAGCGAGTGAGTTGGTTTGAGTCAATTGTGAGTTTCGTTGCTTTAACCTGTTCAGTGCAGCGACTCGATGAGTCCCAATGAGAGAGAGAGAGAGAGAGAGAGAGAGAGAGAGAGAGAGAGAGTTTCTTAATTGACTCGGCCACTAAGAGGGACTTGCTTGAAATCTACTTGAGCTGAGTTGACTCTGCCAAGTTCTGAGTCGAGTCACCACGTTTTATAACCATGATAGCTATGATTATAACCATGTTTTAAAACCGGTCCAAAATCAGATTGTTTAACAATCCTAACTTCCGGTTCGTGGACAGTTGTTAATTGGATATTTTTATTTTTAACTGTCCAATAAATGTCCTCCAATCTAGTAGTTAGTACTCAAATAACCATAATTTTTACTATAATACATATAAAGTGGGACCCATAATCTGGACACTTTAATCTGGATTATTTGGATAGCATGTATGCAATTTCTAAGTGCTTGAATATCATCCATCACACTCTGCCAGAGTAACAATTATTATTATTATTTTTCTTATTGCGTGGTGGGGAAATGCTTGTGTTTTCAGTTTGTTCAAGTAGCCCAAACGGTTTATTGATCCAAACCGCCGTGGATGGCCATGTACCAGAAAATCTCACAGATGGTTTGCTCACGATGACCCGCTCATAAGGTCCCACAAACTCTTTTTTTTTTTTTAAACACACACCCCCACATACTCACGCCATAGTGGGATTTCACCACCAATGGATACTCGAATCCTTAACCGGGTGTTGAAACTACTCAGAGTCTACCACCCGAGCAAGAGTAACGATCTAGGTCCCACAAACTTGAATGAAAGGAAAACACAAATATAGTTTGATCTAAATAAATTTTCATCGATAGGCTTTCAATTCTCATTATTTCCTACAGCGTGGAATTTATTTATACTTTAATTTTATAATTTTAGGTTCATGTCTAAAGTGAGTTGATAAAATGGATAAAAGACATAACTAAAACACATACATCATGGTAGAACCCCATAGAGTCTAATCTTCATGTTGGGGTCTCTTTGTACTCACCACCCAGCTCGTAGGTGAAATGACGTGGCAAGATTTGATTGATGGGGTGATGTAGAGTGGGTTGCGGACAATTTCATGGGTAAAATGGATCAGAAAAGGCCTGGTCAACAATAGAAGTGATATGGACCGTTAGACCTTATTGCATACATGGTGATCGTGGTGGATGAAAGCCCATCTCGCATGGTGACCCCAATGGATATCCCTAGTAATCAGACTCTATTGAGCATACCATGATGTATGTCTTTCATCCACTCCGTCCATCCGGTTTGCCAGCTCATTTTAAGACATGAGCCCAAAATTGAAGCATGTACAAAGCTGAATGGACCAGAATGCATGAAAATACAGGATAATGACATCCACAGTTAAAACCTTTCAAGGACTGACCATAATGTTTATTTACATTCTCGATGACCCGCTCATAAGGTCCCACAAACCCTTTTTTTTTTTAAACACACACCCCCACACACTCACGCTATAGTGGGATTTCACCACCAATGGATACTCGAACCCTTAACCGGGTGTTGAAACTACTCAGAGTCTACCACCCGAGCAAGAGTAAGGATCTAGGTCCCACAAACTTGAATGAAAGGAAAACACAAATATAGTTTGATCTAAATAAATTTTCATCGATAGGCTTTCAATTCCCATTATTTCTTACAGCGTGGAATTTATTTATACTTTAATTTTATAATTTTAGGTTCATGTCTAAAGTGAGTTGATAAAATGTATAAATGACATAAATAAAACACATACATCATGGTAGAACCCCATAGAGTCTAATCTTCATGTTGGGGTCTCTTTGTACTCACCACTCAGCTAGTAGGTGAAATGACATGGCAAGATTTGATTGATGGGGTGATGTAGAGTGGGTTGCGGACAATTTCATGGGTAAAATGGATCAGAAAAGGCCTGGTCGACAATAAAAGTGATATGGACCGTTAGACCTTAAATTTGGCATATCTCATAATCTGGAATGAGTTATCGAGTGTAAAATATATGTTTTTGGGGTAGAACGAGTTACTTTAGCCACCCAACCCCGCTACGCCGGGTCGCGCAAGCCGGATTTGGGAAATACCCCCAGATCAATAGTCATTTCCTATTTTAATTTTGTTTTTACTATAAATCGTAAGTTTTAGTTTGACTGTAACTCTTCATCTGTTGGGCTTTAAGAGTTGCGCCCAACGTGAAAAGAGTTTAAAATAGTTATGAGAACAGCTTGGTGAAGCTAAATAGGACACTTACTATTTTTGGCTGAAAATGTTGTACACTAGTAGATATCATGACGGTCTATAAATAGTAAGTTGCGAATTCTAGAAGTTTTAGCTATAGTTTTCTTTTGATTTCTCTCACATTGCTTGGTATCCCTATTTAAAGGGTTGTAAACTCGTTTATTTAATTCATCAATCAAATTATAAATTTATTATAATTTATTTCTATTCTTCTTGCTTTCTTTCTGCATGGATTTGAGAATTCTCTGTGATCGACCTCATCACTCATCCCTGCATCATGGGGCCATATGCTATCAGACATATACTGGGTAATCAAATCTCATCGTGTCATTACTTCGGTGGGCCCATGAGTCCGAGTGGCCCACCACACAGACCTGACGGGCTGGCCCGATCTGTCGATTCTCTCTCTCTCTCTCTCTCTCTCTCTCTCTCTCTCAGGAAATTACCTGCCACCTTTGAAATGTGCACGAGTGGGAATCAAAATTCTAAGTACAAAGCCAAAACCAATGCTCATATCCTAAGAATCATCCGTCCTGATGAGTGGGCCCCACACGCTTGCTTCCAAGATACACACGCTTTTAAACATGGCTAAATCAGCTCCACACCTCCCCCCAAACAGTGGCTTTTTGAGTGCGTGATGATATCCTTCTTTTTCTACATGTTGGAAATCACATTTCATTAGAATCTCTCAATCCCTCCTTTTGTGACCCACAAGCTCCCTCATTCCTCCGTGTGCCTGCCGTGTACTGTACTCTATTTTCCCTCATTTCCAAACACTAACCATGATTAGGACATCCACTTACATAGGTGGAAAAAGCAGAGTTGTTTTGATGTGCTAGTGGAGCATGTCCATCCATACACGTGCATACGACTGATGTACAGTTGACATTTACGTACTGATGCAGAGCATGACCAAAAGAAGGTAAACTGGAAATTATGATCCGGGTATCGTAACGGGGCTCACAACTTATCAATCTTTATTGTAACGGTTAATCCGAGGTGAACCAGCCCATGTGGTGGGTCGCGTATGTACGTTTCGCTGGAAACGCACGCTTTCAGCTTAAAAATGAAAATTTAAAGAAAAAAAATTACTATTTTTAGTCATTCTAATTTTTTAATAATTTTTTATTTTTGGTTTAGTTTATTAATAATAATAATATTATTAATGGTGTAACAAAGACACATACATATTAGACAATCATTAATCAATTTATTTTTTAATTTATTAGAATTATTTATATTTTTCTATTTTTTCTCGTGGATTCGCGGAATCTCTCTTAAGAGTTTAGAGAAGCCATGCGGATTTAGATTAATTATCCCGTAAGGAGGATCGTGTTTGACCTCATCATGTACCCTAATCTATACCATTGAAATCATGGAACCCATTGTGGATCCATCAAAGTAAGTGGTTTTTTTCTTCCATCTTCTTTGCGGTCGTCAATTGAATGGTTAAAATGGAAGAGTGAACGGCTCCTACTAGAGCATCAAATTTCAATAATTGGAAATGTACAAGTAACCTGATTTTGGCGTGGCCTTAACTTTAATGGGGCCTATGATTTGGATGGTTTGGATCAATACAAATAAATGCTACAGTGGTCATACTCCACTATATAGTATCATTGATTTTGAATTTTTGATAAAAACAAGAAATCAAGAAAATCATGTTTCTTCCAAAATGGACATAAATTCTAGGGGAAAAATGCTTTCCAGTCGTTTTCGGAAGATGGTTTGTGGGAATCACACATGGGCCTTATGTGCCAATATGCCACTAGTGCAACAAATGCTACCATCCATCTTCAAGTACCCTCACGTCGCTCATGTATGCCACCTTTCATCTTCAAGCAATTCTTTTTTTTTTTTAATTTTTTAAGGAAAATTTTTATTTTCTGAAGTTGTGGAATTTAAAATGGCAAGCTTGGAAATGGAGAATTTTTATTTTTATTTATATTTATTTTATTATTATTATTTTTTAATCTTGTTGAAAAATAACAAGGGACAACAATATTTTTTCTCAAGATCTTTTGAAAATTTTGTTTTATGGAAAACTTGGTTTCCTTCAGTTTTATTTTAAGCTGCTTTAGTTGTAGAAGAAAAAAAAAAAATCCAAAAACATAGATTCCATATTAAACAACAAAAAGAGAAGATAATTTTTTTATGTGATAATTCATGTTGTTTGGATGGCTGTAAAAGGGTTATAACTTAGATTCTTGGCATAATAAACCAAGTGATTTTCATAAGAGGAACATTAAATTTCTACTTAGTATTCCAACATAACTCTAGAATTAATGTTTCTATAGTTTAGATGGAAATTAGTATTAGATATATATATATATTTCCACTCTTTTGCTTTTAGATCCCATGCATCCAAACATTGAGGAGTTATTTGATACTACGGTTGCATATGACACTTGATACACAGGCACTTAGAAATGAGACATGTGGCATATATTAACTCATACAGGTCACATCCCAAAGCTCATATAGGTTACACAATCCTTATAACCTCTGAATTATGGACACTTGTTGAAATAAGATGATTGGTTATTCTACACCATCATGCTAGCCAAGGCCTACATCTTTATCAAGTGATCAGGGCCTAGGCCTAGGTATGGTGGGGCCCGGACTGACACAGGGGAGGACGTGAGGTTGAGCACCGTCTTCCTCAAGAGGATAACTATTTCGAATCCACGGAACTTCTTTGGACTCCTCACAGAGACTTCTCGAATTCACGAGGAAAGAAGGCAGAAAATAGAAATAAATTCTAATAAATTCAAAATTGATTAATAAATGAGTAAAAACGAGTTCACAACCCTTTAAATAGGGGTACCAAGCAATGAGAAAGAAATCGGAATCAAACTACAACTAAAACTCCTAGAATTTGCGACTTACTATAAATAGTAAACTTACTATTTATAGACGGTCGTGATGTCTACTAGTACGCAAGGTTTTCGGCCAAAAATAGTAAGTGACCTATTTGGCCTCACCAAACCATTCTCCTAATTATTCTAAGCTCTTTTCACGTTGGGCGCAACTCCTAAAGCCCGACGGATGAAGAGTTATAATCAAACTAAAACTTACTATTTATAGTAAAAACGAAATTAAAACAGGGAATGTAAGCCCCGTATCCTAGACCGTACCGTTCCATAGACTTCCGCGGTCTTCCCGGTCGAATTCTGGCAACCTTCGACCCTTAACCGATATTTGTGCGCAACCCTGATTCACTCGCCGTCAACCCGAGTCGACTCAACCTAAGACCTTTACCATAGCGACCGCGCCGTCGCCGCGGTTCCGATGTCGCGACTCGCGCGCCGAGGCGATACCCTGGTTAGGAGATGTGGGCCAGCATTCAGTGGGAGGAAAACGCCGCGCGTTGTAAAACTTAAGAGAATCTCTACGACTTGTCACATCAATCCATCGCATCATGTCAAGTACATGTCAAGTACACATCACCTTTCACCCTTTCCCAAGCAAGCCCCAAAAGTCAAAAAGTTCTTACAAAGCTCATACCTTTCTTACACCATTAGCCACAAAAGTGAAAAATCTCTTACACACCCATCACTCACTCCATCACCCATCACTCTCTTTCTCCCTTTACAACTCTCTCTCCCATTTATTCTCAAACCACTCTCCTAAGCAAGAGAAACACCATATGTATGAACCTCTCCAAACTTTCCCAAGCAACAAAGGTGGCCCACTTTCCTACCCCTTCATCTCCCATCTCAACCATCTAAACCTTATCTCCTCCATTGGAATCAAAGCTAAGGAGCTAAGGGAGTCAAGGGAGCAAGAAGATCAAGCGGTGGGTGTGTCATAGGCTAGATTTTCATGTGTTTATGATGGCCAAGTGAGGCCAACCGATTAATGGTTTGGATCTCACTTTGGACCCTAAGATGTGGCCGATGGCCCACTTAGATCATCATGATCATTCCATGATGGGGCCATTCTCCATGGACCCCATCATGATGTTTATTTTTCTTGCATACTTAGGGTCATCTAGACCGTCTAATTTAGTGGAGAAAGGATCTCCACCGTCGGATTTTGATTTAATGGGCCCATATGTAATGGGACCCATTTGATGTATGATTTAGTGCAAGGGAGGGCCCATAATGCCGGAGTCCCTCCATCACACGTGTCCCACTCTCTATCTCTCTCTCCCTCTCTATTTCTTCTTTTTGAGATCATAACATGGTTGTATGGCCCACTTGGATGGACCCCACCTTGAAACATGTATTTTATCCAAGCCATCTTCAAGTGGAGCCCACCTTATATGTATTGTACCCACACCATCCTCCATAAGGTGGCCCACTTAAGTAGGAACCACTTCAAATGCATGTGACGGGCCAAACCGTGACGCTGGACAAAAAGGAAAGGCACAAATATTAGCTTCTTTCCAAGTTTGTGGGGTGGCCCACTTATATAGGCCCCACTTTGATGTATGTATTCGATCCACGCCGTCCATTCCTTTCCCAAGCTCATTTTAGGCGTTGAGCTGAAAGATGGGACCAATCAGACCTTCAGGCGGGCCATACCATAGCAAATGGTAGTTTTCACCATTAAAATCTACCCTGAAGTTTTAATGTGCCAAAAATATATTGAATATTGGACTCGTTGGGTCTGTCTTGAGCATTAAAGACCAATGGCTGGGGTGGATTTACATGATGCGGGCCACACACCCGAAAAACTGCAAGAAAACGCGTTTAAAAAAATAATAATAATAAGCAGCAGCTGCTGCTACTGCCTTCTGACAGCAGACGCTGCCTGCGCACGTACGGCGGGCGGACGGGCGGAAGACAGCAACCCACGGCTCTAGCCGTGGGCCCCACCATGACGTATATCTATCATCTAACCCGTTCATTGGGTGGGCCACTCTTTGAAGTGGGTTCACTCCAAAAATCAGCATGATCTAAAGCTCAGGTGGCCCACACCGTAGGAAACAGTGGGAATAAACGTCTGCCCTTGGGACCCCTTTTCTAGGCCACAACAGTTTTGGATCCAGCTAAGATTTGTTCTTCCTGTTCATTTGGGTCCGCAGGACCTTATCAACGGACTGGATGGTAAGTAAACATTATGGTGGGCCCCACGTGGAGCCCACAGTGATGTATGTGTTTTTTTTCCTGCCGTCCACAGCTGTGGACGGTGGAACCCACCTGCAATGTGTTTTATCCACGCCTGGCCCAGCAGTCAGGCTCCATCGTGATGTGTTCTATCCGCACCGTCCACACTGGACGGTGGGTGTGCATATGTATGTATGTATGTATGTGTGTGTGTGTGTGTGTGTGTGTGTGTGTGTGTGTGTGTGTATATATATTATAAATTTATATATATAAAATATGTGATGGTTGGCCTTCATGTGGACCCCCCACCATGAGGCAGGTGCTGCATCCAATCTGTCCATCCATTCTAAAAAAAAAAAAAAAGGTTATTTTATGGCATGGGCATAAAGAATGAGCCAGATCCATAGTCCAAGTGGACCCACCTTGGCATGGGTTAAGGCCCATTAAAATGTATTGGGGCCTATGGGTTGAGGCCCATTTGATGTACATATGGGGCCCAATTGGTGTGGCCCATTTGATACACATAAGGCCCATGTGATTAGGCCCATTGTGATGTATTTTAAGGCCCACAGGTTATGGCCCATTGCAATGTACATAAGGCCCATTGGTGTGGCCCACTTGATGAATATAAGGCCCATATGATATGGCCCATTTGATGTATTTAAGGCCCAATGGGATGTACCTAAGGTCCATTGCAATGTGCAATCCCAACATGGTTTATGAAATGATGTTTACGACGGTTGTGCCTTGGGAGCAATGTTGGTTTGACGTCTACATTGCACGTTTAAATGTTGATTAAACGTCCACATTACGACTCTCCCTAGGGCTCATTGATAGGCCTGTACTCGTTGTGTGTAAGTCGTCTAAGCCATCTGCGTTGTAAGGATAATGCATTACTTCATAACCTGCTTAGTATAATCCCATGATTCACGATCATACGCATCATATGTATGCTTGATATAAGAAGTGACTGATCATAGCATATGCCCTCGGGCAGATTGTTTATGGGCTTCCGGATAGGCGATGCTGCCCTGCATTAGCGCACGATACACGCAGGATTGCTACATGACTGGATAGTGTGATTCATGCATCCGCATTGTGTGATATGGTACCGTACGCCCTAGCGACATCAGGGCCGTAGCCTCTACAGGCGTATTGTGGTTGGCAAGATTGGATACCAAAAATCTTGTTCTACATGGGGTACTATAGATATCCCTGGGTGAAAGTCCCTAAACTCTTATGGTACCAAGAGGTTGCTCCAACGTCTAGACCGAGTGGGTGCATGAGCGCCGAGTACCGATTAGTAGACGGTTGCACTTTCCACTGTATCGTGGCCGGTTGGAAGGGGGTGCGGCCTTACCCACCCGAGAGTAGGGGGCAATGCTAGGCTGAGTCTGACCAGCTCGAGGAATGGGTTCGCTATTGACGAGCCAAGCCCGATATTGGCAGGCGGATAGTGAGGTCTCTTCCACTCACCTTATTGTGCACGATGGGGCGACAATCTGGTTGGAGTGTACTAGACCCCGGTGATATTCTAGATTTGGGCCGTATTGACATGTGGACTTAGATGAGGATTTGTATGCTTGAGTTGCATTTCGCATTGCATGGCCTTGGTATGGCCGACATCATTTATGCTTTGCACCGCATGGCCTTGGTACGGCTAGTGGTATTCTTGGCTTTCATCAGCATGTTCCACATTACTTTGATACTGCATAACTGCATTACCACCTTGAGCACACACTTTCACCACCCTCTAAGCTTTCTTTAAGCTTATGCACGACCGTTGCGTGCAGGTGACGTTGGATCGCAGCAGCGCTGAGGCTTGAGCACGTGGCAGATTATTTTGGAGTTTTGTTCATCATCATTGTATTTTCCTTTATGCTCATTGTACTTGTAAAGTTTTTAATCATAGTGGAAATGTGATGGAGTTTTTGGTTGTTGTTTGTGGGTTATGCCTTTGGTTATGCTTATTACGAATCAAACTGATGTTGAAAAATCTTCCTCGTAGCATCCCAGGATCGGAACCTAGCGAATGAGCGCTGAGAGCCAAGAATGGGGTTTTACAGAGGCTGTCGGCACCGGATTCGGCGATCGAAAATTTTGTGAGCCCGGTTTCCGAGTTTGGGGCGTGACAGGGAACCCTTAGAATATCTCCCAATCCCATTTGCACCCATATTTATAAGCTATGGAAGAATTCCAGACAAAATTGAAAACAAATGTTGTAAAATCGCAACTATATACGTTCGATCTAAGGTCCGATGGTCCGGATCACTTCTGCCGTCGACCGGGCCTTTTTTGATCCATCTTGGCCATGAAACTGTCCGCAACCCACTCTACATCACGGATACAACTTGATGTTACTGTTTTGAACTATTCAGATCTACTATTAAGTATATAAGTTGATTGTGGGGCCCATATCATAGGATCCAATGGACAGTATTCTTTAATAATTTGGTATTGTAATTTTTAGAAAAAGAAAAGAAAGGAGCGAGGTCTCCTTAACTCGCTAGCTTTTTTAATCCCGAAGGGATTGGGTGCATTAGTGTTGGTATGATCACAATCATTGTAAATCTTTAGTGATATTGAGAAACTTATAAACTGCAAAGCAATGGATTGAGATCATTTTTAGAGTCCAAGGCCCATTTCATGATCAAGGATGCAAATAATTCAATCATTAGAATATTAAAATCCATCTGTAAGTTGGCCTTCTTTACCATAGCAAGCCATGTCTTATTTTGGTTAGTGATGGTATGAATGGTTAGAATTTCTTGATAGAAATGATACTTTAGGATTATAAGTTATCATGATGGGACCTGAACAATGTATGGATTGGCTAGACTTCATTTTATATAGACGATCTTGACTGCCCATTTCATAATCAATCGATCTGATGGTTAGGAACTTTGCATGGTGTGCCTTGAGAGCACTGATTGCACCATGGGATAACTCGCCGCGGTAAGTAAACTCTATGGGCCCACCTTCTTATACATGTCATTATCCATGCCGTCCATCCATTTTTCCAGGTGCATTTAAGGGGCATGAACTAAAAATTGAAATATATCTAAAACTTAAGTGAACCACACCATAGAAACAGTGGGGATAATAATATCCACATTGAAACTTTCCTAAAGCCTGTAGTGATGTTTCTTTGTTATCCAAACTGCGCATAAGATCATACAGACATCGATGAAGGGAAAACACATATATAAGCTTGATCGAAAACTTTTGTGCCTTAATAAGCATTCAACCGTTGCCCTTCAATTTGCATTATTTCCTTGTAGCGTGGTCTACTTAAGCTTTAGATATACTTCAATTTTGGTCTCATGCCCTAAATTGATCTGGAAATATAGATGAGCTGATCGGATAAAACATATACATCATGGTGGGTCCCACAAAGTTTGCTCATGGGAAGTTATTAAACAATCCACGTCCGAGAGCACTGGATCATTTCTCTTTAAGAAAGTGTGTAAAAAATGTACATTTTTCAACATGCATTGATTAAGGACTGATTGAATCATATGATTTTTTATTTTTTTATTAGCATGTAAAAGAGACATGCTTTCTTTAAAAGCCATGTAAAAAGAGTCTCTTTTTTTCCTTTTTTTTTCGTCTATTTTTTCCTGTACGTTGGATTGGATATGAATGGACGGTGGGATGATAGAAAGGCCATGGAACATATTCTTTCCCATTTCGCTCTCGTTTCTTTCTCTTCGCCGCCAAACCTTTTCTTCTTTCGCGCGTGATATCTACGCGCTCCCATGACATCCATGCATATCTTGCATGGCTCATGCAACCCATCCATGTGGACCTTGCACATGTCCGACAAAAGCTTCCATGTGGGTCCCACCTGAAGACCTTGATTCGAATTGCATATTGCCACGTCCCTATCAGTGGGCCAGAAGATGATACGGCGGAGTCTGAAGAATGGGAGTATGGTAGAGCCATCATTCCCGAGTACGCGTTGTAGGTTGCTTTATTAATCAGAAACCTTAAACTAGTGGGCCCTGCTATGGATGGAAAATAAGTAAAGACACACACATCGGATGATACGAACGAACTTAAAACAACGGCTTAAATTAGAATTAGTTAATGTTCAACCTTAAATTCCATACAGAAACAAATGGAAAGGCCAATGATATATATCGGTATGATTTTCAAAAAATAGACCATCCATGGTTGGAATGACAATTTGGACGGTCTGGATTGACGTATAATCCTGTAACTTTTACTGAAAAAAGATCGAGCTACAGTATTCTGGTTCTCCAGGCTCTACCGTACCATCTCCTCCAACGTGCGGCTAATTAGCTGCCACTGTTCCAAGTCACCAACTTGATTCGTGGTCTGCGGGAGCACGAATTAATCGTGGTCTGTGATTGGACCTCTTATAGATCGGATCTGTTCAATAGGTAGGGCCCAACATGGATGAGTAAAAATTGCTTTCGGAACAAGCAGTTCTGATCAATGGAGAAGTGGGATTCAATGAAAACCACTGATATTTTTGTTTCTAGTGATCTGTTGATCAAGATATTTTTTCTCGGGAGAGACATTTCTCTTATGGCTATCCATCATGGGCCAACCATACGAACGGTTTGAAACACTCGTACACTTGCTCCGAATGAGGAAGCATAAATCTTCCGGTGCTCCAGGATGTACATTGTTTTTACTGTTTTTTTTTCGAGAAATTGACCACTGTAACGTCACCTTTTACCCGGCGTCTTTTCAAAACGCTACCAAGCTTTACTTTTCCAAAGTAAACTATTCTGTACGGACATACTATTTGCAGATGAAAATATTTGAGGGGGTGGCTAAATACATATAGCTACGGTTATAATCCGTAGCCATAGATTCTGAATGCAAGAGCGCTTTCAACTGCAAATAGTATGTCCGTACAGAATGGTTTACTTTGGAAAAGTATAGATTGGGAACGTGTTTAAAAGACGCTGGGTAAAAGGTAGCGTTCACAGTGGTCAATTTCTCTTCTTTTTTTTTTCCTTGCGAAGAACCTCTGTCGTGTCTTTTCTTATCTCTGTATATCTGAACCGTACGTTACCAAGACTAGAAAAGGAGCCTTTTTCTTGATCCAAAACTGTGGCACGTGTTGATGAGATCGTGCTGGGCCACACTGTTCAAGGTCCCTAGTTTCATAGATCACGCTGTCAGTAGTTCATGTATTGAAGCCAGTTCCCCAGTAAGGTTTTGTAGGTCCACCGGGTTTTGTTTATGCAATCCAATCCATTCAGATGATGTGCCCCGGAAGGATGAATGGGTGCCCCAGAAATTAGGCCATTCCAGAACTAAGGTGGGCCACACCACTTATTTTACAAGTGTAGCTTTGATTTTACACGGTGGGGCCCATGAGTTTTGGAAAGGCTGAATATTTATGATCTAAGGAGAACATGATGGGACGTATGATGGACGGATTGGATGTCATGCAAGCATCACCTTGGGTCCCACCTATCATATTATTTGGACGAGAATGGATTGGGTCAAACTCTCCTGTCCATCCGTAGGCCATCGAACGGACGTTCAAGATCCTCTGATCAAGCTAAATTCTCAGCTACGTATCCTCTTTGTAGGGACCCACCTGATCAGCGGTTCGGATTTGGCCACTTCTGACACGTGTAGATATCGGATCGAATGTCACAATGTTTCTGCGTCCATCAGTGTCACGTAAATATGCCCTTCTGTTTATTCAGGGACGGTGTGATACGTGGCACGCAACCATGCAATTATAACAAGTGGGGCCCACGATTCAAGTAATCCAGACCATTAGCAGCTCAGACCCGGTCTCTGTGGAGTTTGTCCAAAAATCTCCGAGATCGGAGCAGGACCTTTGTACTTCTCTTCTTAACCGTCCATTTCCCTATCCATAGTCCACATATCAAAACATTAAGTAGTCCTATAGAGTAGACTAATTAGTCACACTCGATCCACCATGGTCAATGACAGATCAACGTTCTGGATTAACGAAAAATGGGCCCCAATTGTCAGAATAGAAAATACGTGTATACTAAGCAAAGGTGCGGAAGTGTATCATATAATTTCACTTCTCCATTTGTAATTTTGTATGTTGTTGGGTTATAACATGCAGATCGATTGTCTTTGCATTTGTCTTTCTTGGGTCATTTGGTGGGCCCCACCTAGAACGGTACAGCTTCGTACGGCCAATCTTATCATTATCTGCCATGTTTGGTTCCTCAGCTCCAAGTCATTCTTTAATGATTTCAATTTCCTAGTACTCGTGCAAATTCGCCTGCCCAAGTGAGATCTGGGCCGTTCATCAGTTGGGGTCCACCACATGAGTCCAACAAAGATTAGCTTGTGAGTGTCGATCTTTTGTTAATGTTAGTACATTTGTGCACCATATGATAAACTGTCTACTGTAGTATTTGTGCTGGGGAGCATAAACCACCCACAAACTGGGCTGAGTTCATCTGACTCGGCCCAATAATACGTCTGACTCAGTAAAGATTAGACAGGACTCATCGAGTTTTAAAATGACTATTTATTTGTGCATGTGTGGTCCACCTAATAAGAAATGGATTAAAAACACTTACCTTATGATAGAGGAATTTCTTCAATTTTCAAGCCAGGCTGGGTCAGGTCTGCACACAACCTTGCGTGTAGATGTGCAATGCCCACCGCTAATTAACAGATCCGCCATAATATAAAAAACCCGATGATCGACGGTGCAGTCCAACCCAAATATAATTTATTAAACTATTAATAATATTTTACTGTGGAGAAATGTTAAGTGTTCTTAGAACATTGGAAGTTATTAGCACTTCTAGATTGATTAGGACACTTAGCAAATCAAATCAACTAACCACAACTATCTATTATATTCAAAACATTGGACAACCATTCCAAATCATAACCATCCAATTGGAAATTCTTAACCTTCTGATCAATAGCTCTATTATGGGTGGTCAAGATCGTTTTACAAAATAGGTCCAGTTTATAATCTGATACATCTATTTGTAAGGGCCATGATTGTAAGGCAATCCTTACCACCCAATCTATCACATAAAAAATGATCGCTGCAAAAGGCAAGGCTAAATTAAAATTGCCTAGGGCATGAGTAAGGAACCTGGTCGTAGACTACCCTAGACAGTTCAAATAGGTAGACTAGTATTTAAAATAATAATTAAAAAAAAAAATCTAATCTATTTAAATACAATTTTCAAATGAGCCCTTGCTGTTATCTATCACTGCAAAATTTCAATTATGGCCCATCGGCAGCTGGGTCCACCATTTGAACAATCTGGATTGTTGTACAGTAATGTCCGGTTTACACGAGAGGTGAAGCTTCAGATCCACAGAGGTGGGTGGGACCTATTGACTCAGAGTCTACCACCGGAGCAAGAGAGACCAACGGCTACAACCACTCCTGACAAAATGTGACCTTCTTTCCACATGAGCCAGGAAAAGGGACCAACAGTTACAACCACTCCTGACAAAACGCAACCATGCATGTAATGGAAACGGATTGCTTGTGACCCCAGCCATAGATATTCCAGTGCCGGGGGCTGTGTGGGGCCCACAGAGATGTTCATGACAAATACTCTCGGCCCATCTGTTTAGCAAGCCTACAATAGAAAGGGCTGCTAGAAATAAGACAGATTCAAAAATCATGTGGGTCACACGATAAGAAACAGTGGGGATTGAATTCCTAGAGTGACAGAAGTTCCGTATCAGGTAATAATCCTAGTAAGATATAATCCTATGAATGGCTTGGATGAAACATAAACATCATGGTAAGCTCTAAGAAGGTTTGAACGGTTAATGTTTTTTCTCCTGCTGTCCTGTTGAATGGTCCATCTGAGTTGTCAATGTGCCAAGGTTGTTGTAAATTAGTGTAGCTTACCTTTACTATGGGGCCCACCTTGATGATGTGTTATATATCCACACCGTCCATCTGTTTTTTCTACTAATTTTAGGTCATGGTCTAAAAATTAAGCATATATGTATGTTAGATTTTTTCAAAATGAGAAGAAAATAAATTTTAATTTATAAAAGAAATTAAAAAAATGATTATGGCTTTTGGTGATTGTTAGTGACCATTTATTTGTGAATGGTGGTACCTCTTGATAAAGGAAACATCATTTGAATTTGAAATGGAGGAATGTCGTTGTTGAAAATTTGAGCCGTCGAACTGTATAATTTGAACAAAGTCAAGATGACCCATAAAAAAGACCATAATATCGTCGTACAATTGTTATGATTGAAGACAGAAAATAGAAAATGAATTACTTAAATATAGGCTTAAGGCATGTTACGATGTCGCTATTTTTAAGGCGATATTCGTACCCTACTGATAATTAAACTAATTTGCAAGAAGGTTACAGCAAATCCACCACGAGGATACAATAAGCCTCTTTTTCAAGACCGAAAAAATGTGGGTTTCGATCAGTAAAATTGAAAAACCACACCTCGAACATACTTTTACGGCGTACAACCCTGACTCCTGTGTTGTTATAATTTATCTATAAAAACTGTTTCCAATTTATTGCCTGAAAATTATTTATGGTTTAACTTGAAAACTGCCTTAAGCATATCTTTAAGTGATTTATTTTTTATTTTCAGCCTTCAATCGTAACGACAACTCTCACATGGTTCATAATACATGAAACAATGTTAATTGTGTGCATCACCGTTAAAAAAATTCAAAAGGTCCATTGTAGGGTTTGCATAATGTTTATTTTCCATTCAACCTATTGATAATGTCAAGAATACTTAGATAAAAGGAAAATAAAAATATCAGATTGATTTAAAATTTTTGTGAACTACAAAAGTTTTTAGTAGTTATTCATCACTGTTTTTAATGGTGTGATCCACTGAAATTTTAATCCTCTTAAGATTTTGGATCTTGCCCTTAGTATGAGATGAAAAAACAGATGAACGTATTGGATATGTTGATGCGATTATCTGGTTCGTCCTCCTGGACCCTTGTATGCCTGCACAGAAAGAAAACAAAGGAGACCCTGGCTCGAGCAGGGGACCCTCCGATGCCAAAGTCAGGCCTGGACTCGGGGTCTCAAAGTATTGGAAGGTTTTTAGGAGGGATTTGTTTCGTACCTCTCAAGGTGACAAGGGTCCTCCTTTTATAGCTGCTGGGGTCCTCCTGATATTGAGCGCGGGATCTTCTCGGGTCCTCCTGATATTGAGCGCGGGATCTTCTCCTGGTATCACGGAGATAGGATCGTGCCCATCTTGAGCCATCATCCGATCCCGTGAGCTTCGGGGTCGGAGATCTTATCCCAAGATATCCGGGATGAGATCTGACCTAGCGACGGTCGGTCTTGCAAGGCGGTCCGCCCGACACACGCCCGGAACGCTGATAAGTCGTTCGAACCGACTCAACCATTGTCTCGGTTTAGCGAACCATGCCTCGGATTTGACGCATCCTTCGGCGACCCGAGGTATCAAGTCCGAGTCCCGAAGCATTAAGTCCGAGTCTTCGGACTTGTATTTTTGCCCCCAACAAAAGCCATTGCCGTGTGTTTCATATGACACTGAGGAGTAGCGAGTTTGGAGTCGATTCGTAACTCAGTCCGAGATGAGTCGTGATCATTAAATGCATTCCATGAGGCCTTTGATGGGGGACGGTTCAGCTTCTGACATCGCATGCGCCGTCAGCCATCAAATCACACATCCCGCCAATGAGGATTGGACACGTAGCGAAGGTATTATTATTGCCAGTTGACGTGCGCCACGTGTCGAGCGAGGGCATCGATGCGGCGTCGAATCATTTCCTCATTAATTGTCTCCGCCGTATGGCGACCTTATATAACGTCAGGGGCCCCGCACTTTAAACTTTTACTGCTCTTGCCATTCCCGCTCCGCATTTTCTTTAGGGTTTACATAGCCTTTCGTCTCCTTCCTTTTCTTTTTCTTTACCGTCGGTGCCTCTTTCCGCCATCTCCGTTTTCCTTTCTCCCTCCGGTGAGTTTCTCCTTCCTCTTTATTTGGTAATAATGGCGGAAAGGAGTTCTCAAAGTCCCCAGGGGGGAGCTTCCGGAGACGAAGGCGAAGCGCAACGTTTTTGGAACGTTGCGGAATCGCCTTCCTTACTGACGGAGATAGCAGTGGACGCCAACGCTGCTTGTCTACCGGAGAGAGTCACCGAAGCTCCGGCGGAGCGCCCTGCTTCCGTCGTTCCTTCTCGGGGCGGGTCGTCTCTATTAACCCGCCCGGGAAGGCCTAACTTGCCAAGGGATATGGAGGAGGATGAGGAGGAAGAAGATGAAGTTTTAATCGCCGAAGGAACCCCTGATCTTGCTCCTGTTAATGAGTCGGCGCAGGCCGAATCTGAAGAAGGATCGGGGGAAGATTTAAGCGGTCCGGTTCCCTCGGTCTTGACTGAGACGGACTTGGACAGAATCCGAGTCGGGTACCATATTCCCGAGTCGGTCATCACCTATCTTCCCCGTCCGAATGATTTACCGGATCACCCTCCTGCCGGGGCAGTCGCGATTTATCAAGTGTCGATGCAATGCGGCTTGCGTCTGCCCCTTCAGACCATAGTCCGGGGAGTTTTGTCTCGCATAAAGATTGCCCCGGGGCAGATAGTCCCGAATGGGTGGAGGAACTTACTCGGATGTGCAGTGTTGTGGGCTGAGATGGAACAGCCACCACTTACAGTCGACGAATTTCTCCACCTGTATCAGGTGCGGGTAAATCCGAACTACCCCGGCTTCTACGTCTTCGCTGCTTGGCGAGGCGGAGGCGGTTCCCTGATAACCGACCCTCCCGAGAGCGTTGGTTTTGGGCATGTGGTCGCTGGGAGACGGATGAGTCCGGGTCCCACGAGGCTCGTGTCCCTCGGACTTTCCAAAGAGCAGGTGACTTGGGTTTTTTTTTTTTTTTTTTTTTTTTTTTTTTTTTACCAAGCTCAACATGATTTTCCGAAGAAGAAGCCGAAGCTCGGCAGCACTGCCTCGGCTCGGATCAAAGAGTTGAAGTCGTTGGATCCGAGGGACAGGTCTTGGAAGGTGCTTCTACAGCCGGAGCGCCTTCACCTTGCAGGTCTGGACTCGGAAGTTACAGGTAATTAAGAACGAATCTTCTGAATTTTCCAAATTTCCACCGACTTACTTCGCCTTACTCTCTCCCTCCTTTTTTTGTTTTTGCAGATCTGCCCGAAGCTCGTCCCAACCTAAGGATTGTCCTCGAACCGGAGATGACTGGAGCTCGTCCTGCCCTTAGACCAGTCACGAAGTTGAAGGCCCCTCCGCGGTCAGTTCTTCTTTCGGAGCCTCGGCCGCCGAAGAGGCAAAGGGTGCTGCGGAAGGAGAAAGAGCCAGCGAGCTCTTCTGCCCCTTCCGTCGTGGTGATTCCCGACCCGGACGAAAGGGCGGAAGAGACGGCGATTGCTGCTTCGGATCCTCAGGCGGCACCTGACTCGGCACGCGTTGAGACGACGGTGCCGAGTCGGGAAGAAGAGACCGGGGCCGCGACCTCAAGGGGGGAGGAAGAGACGAGGACTGCGTCCTCCCGAGGGGAAGAGACGAACCAGGAGGGGCCGTCAATCCTGCAGCAAGTGGTGTCGGGGATGGTCCCTTGGGCCCTGGCCCATGGGTGTGAAAGAGAGTTCGTGAAACTCTACAACGCCCCGTCGTCGCAGACCGTGAGCCACGCTGCCCGGATGCTTTTTGAACTCGCTCCTTGCTTAATCAAGGCCAGCAAGGAGCTATCCTCAACTCATCGGCTGCAGGCTCTTCTGTCTGAGGCCGAGATCCGGGTCGGCGTCCTGACAGGCGAGGCGTCCCTTGCTCGGAAAGCTGCCGAAGACGCGAGGGCAGAGGCGGCTTCTTCCAGAAGGGCCCTGGACGAAGCGAAGGCAGAGGTCGCTCAGGCACTGGTTCGACTCTCCAAAGCCGAAGAGGAGAATCAGCGAGTTCTGGCAGTCCATGCTTCGTGCGCGGATGACTTAGCTCGGGCTAAGCTTGAGGCGGCGGAGCGCATTCAGCAGGCCGAGGAGAAGACTCGGGAGGCCGAGACGGCTAGGGACCAGGCCGTCCAAGCATTCCTTGAGTCGGCCGAGTTTGAGGACGAGAGGGATCGCCTGTTCCAGAGCGGATATCTGGAATGCGTCAAGGATATAAAGAAGTCTTTTCCTGACCTTGACCTTTCAGAAATCGAAGGCGGGGCAGCCTCAGAGTCCGAGAATCCGGACGCCGCCGCTGAAGACACAACTGCCGGGGACGGGGCCGACGCATGAAGACTTTGGTTTTTTATATGTATATATATATATATTTTTTTTTTGCTCCGATGTATTCGGTTGCTTTTGTACTTACACATATTCGGACGAATGAAAAAGAAAAGCATGTCTTTATTCATTTGACTCGGCTTTACTCTTCCTCAGGGTCTTTAAACATCAAATAGCAAGCTAAGGATAGTAGACCTTGAGGTGTTCAGCGTTCCATGGATGAGGCAATGACTGTCCGTTTAGGTCTTCTAGCCGATATGTTCCTGGTCTAATGGTGCCCGAGACGATATAGGGTCCTTCCCAATTGGGTCCCAGTGTACCCGACCCAAACTCCTTAGTGTTGGAAAACACTTTCCGAAGAACCATATCTCCCCTTCGGAATCTTCTAATCTTAACTCGGGTATTGTAGAACCGAGTCACTTGTCGTTGTCGAGCCTCCGTGCGCAGCCTCGCCCTTTCCCTTTGTTCGTCCAGAAGGTCGAGTCCGAGTGCAAGGAGTTCTTCATTCTCTTCTGCATTGAATAAGGTGATTCGAGCCGAAGGTAATCCGATTTCGACGGGAGTGACTGCTTCCGAGCCGTAAGCGAGTGAAAACGGAGTTTCTCCTGTGGCCGTTCGGGTTGTAGTTCGGTAAGCCCAAAGAATTTTTGGGAGCTCTTCGGCCCATGCTCCTTTGGCCCGGCCAAGCTTGGTCCGAAGATGTTGCTTGATAATCTTGTTAACTGCCTCGACTTGTCCGTTGGTTTGAGGGTGATGCGGTGATGAATAAATATTCCTGATCCCGAGGTTCTTGCACATCTCACGAAAGCTCCTATTATCAAATTGCCTTCCATTGTCTGTGAATGGTACGGGGTACTCCGAATCGGCAGATAATGTTTTTCCATACAAACTCGGTGATCTTCTGCTCGGTTATTTTGGCTAATGGTTCTGCCTCGGCCCACTTCGTAAAATAGTCCACTGCTACCACAGCAAACTTGGTCTGCCCTTTTCCCATAGGGAGCGGTCCTATGAGGTCGATGCCCCATTGTGCGAAAGGCCATGGAAGTGCCTCGGGTGCTTGCCTCGGAATTACCGCAAACCGTTGGCATCTGTCGCATTTTTGAACGAGCTCACGAGCGTCGTGTTGGATAGTGGGCCAGTAGTATCCCTGTCGTAAGACCTTGTAGGCGAGGGATGGCCCTCCAGAGTGGTTTCCGCAGATTCCTTCATGAATTTCCCGTAACACATAGTTTGCCTCGGTGGGTTTGAGCACCGCAGCAACGGGGCGTAGTATCCTTTCTTATAAAGGGTCCCGTTGAGTATGGTGTAACGGGAAGCTCGGATCTTAATTCGTCGGGCCTCGGTGCGATCCTCTGCCAACTTTCCTTGACGAAGGAATTGGCGGATTGGATCAATCCAGGATGGTTCTGAGTCGATTGTATTGACGGCCTCGCTAATTGGCTCGTCTATACTTGGTTTATCGACGTATTCGACAGGGACGGACCTGGGTATATCGTCTTCTTCGGCCGAGGCGAGCTTTGCTAGCAAATCGGCTTTGCTGTTTTCCGTACGAGGTATCCGAGTTACACGACAGAATTGAAATCTGTTGATAAGTTCTTTCGCTTTCTCCATGTAAGCTCTTAGCCGGTCTTTCCGTGTCTGGTATACACCGGTAACTTGGTTAACAACCAACTGAGAGTCGCTGACGCTTAGGTGCGTGACCTCCATGCTAGCGGCGAGTCGGAGGCCGAGTAGCAACGCTTCATATTCCGCCGTATTGTTCGACGCTTGAAATCCAAGTCGTAAGGCATACTGTATATAGGTGTGATCGGGGGTTTCCAGCACTACCCCAGCCCCACTGGCCTTCGAGTTGGAAGAACCGTCGACATACAGATTCCATGGAATAGCGCAAGGGGAAGCGGTCGAGGTCGGAGCTGCACCGTCCTTCGGTGTATCATTTGCTGAAAGTTCGGCTGAAGACGTTCCCTCAGCGATAAAATCAGCTACGGCTTGCCCTTTGATTGCTGCCTTTGGTCGATATTGAATATCAAACTCACTCAGCTCGATAGCCCATTTGGTGAGTCGGCCGGAAGCTTCTGGTTTCTGCAGTACCTGGCGAAGCGGAAGGTTGGTCATTACAATGATGGTGTGGGCATGGAAGTACGGCCTAAGTCGCCGAGAGGAAGTTATTAAAGCCAAGGCCACTTTTTCCAAGCTTGGGTATTTCGTTTCAGCTGGCAATAATGCCTTGCTGACGTAATAAACCGGCAGTTGCTTTCCTTCGGATTCTCGTATCAAAGCCGAGCTAACCGCTGATAGAGGAGCAACGACTCCCCCGGTTCAGGTTTTGATAAGAGAGGTGCAGAACCGAGATATAATTTTAATTGCTGGAATGCTGCTTCACATTCTTCCGTCCAACCCATCGCTTGTCTTCCTTTCAATTGTTTGAAGAAGGGGAGACACTTATCCGTTGCTCTGGACAGGAACCGATTGAGTGCTGCGACTCGTCCGGCCAATCTTTGGACGTCCTTAATGGTTTTGGGGGATTCCATATCAATCAGAGCCTTTATCTTCTCAGGGTTTGCCTCTATTCCTCGCTGACTGACTAAGAAACCGAGGAATTTTCCGGAGCCTACTCCAAAAGCACATTTACTTGGATTTAGCTTCATCCGGAACTTCCGCAGGATTAGAAACATTTCTTCCAAATCATTCGCATGATCCGCCGCGTGTATGCTCTTGACAAGCATGTCGTCGATGTATACTTCCATGGTTCGGCCTATAAGTCGAGCAAAGATTTTGTTAACTAACCTTTGATAAGTTGCACCGGCATTCTTCAGACCAAATGGCATCACTCGGTAACAATAAAGGCCTTTGTCGGTGACAAAGGTAGTTTTTGATTTATCTGTTTGATGCATTACAATTTGATTATATCCCGAATAAGCATCCATGAAGCTAAGGAGCTCATGTCCGGCTGTACTATCTACTAGCTGGTCTATCCTCGGAAGCGGAAAGCTATCTTTGGGGCAGGCTTTATTCAAGTCGGTATAATCAATACAGACTCGCCACTTCCCGTTGGACTTCTTTACAAGCACGACGTTCGCGACCCACTCTGGATAGTATATTTCTTCTATGAAACTAGCTTGGAGTAGTTTGTTGACTTCTTTCTCGATGATGGCGTATCGTTCAGGGCCGAGCGGTCGTCGCTTCTGTCGGATCGGTCGATATGACGGATCGACGTTAAGTCGGTGAGTCACCACGGAGGGGTCGATCCCTTGCATATCTTCATGATTCCAAGCGAATACGTCGGCGTACTTTCGGAGCAGGGCGATCAGCTTTTCTCTCAAAGGGGACTGCAGAGATGAGCCAATTCGCACTGTCTTGGATCCATCTGTCTTGACCAAGGGGACCGAGACAAGATCTTCGACCGGCTGTCCTCGTTCATAATTCTCGCCCCGAGGGTCCAACGATTCGATTGTTAATATGTTGGTCGGATTCTTGTCGGTGGCTCCTTTTACAGCTATCATGTAACATCGCCTCGCGTCTTGCTGGTCTCCTTTAACAATTCCGACTCAGTCGGGAATTTCATTGTAAGATGGTATGTGGATACCACGGCCTGGAGGAGACTCAATGAAGGTCGGCCGAGTATCGCGTTGTATACCGAGGGTTGATCGACGACCAGGAAGTCAACCATCATCGTCGTCTGATGTGGGGCAGTGCCAGCAGTGAGTGGTAATGAGACAGTCCCCTCGGGCAATACTTGTCCTCCGGAAAAACCGATCAATGGGGTCCGAACCGGGCGTAACGCGGATCGTTCGATCCCCATTTTGTCGAACGCTCGAGTAAATAACACGTCTGCAGATGACCCTGTATCGACGAGTATCCAAAACACTTTTCGGTTAGCGATCGCCAAGGAGACGATCAGCGCATCATCGTGGGGGTGATGGATACCTCGGGCGTCTTCTTCAGTGAACGATATGCAATACCTTTCTCTTTTCTTTTCCTTTGATGGCCGATCTATAATCATGAGCTCGGACTGAGGCTGACTGAGTTTTCGTGCGTGATTCCTTCACGCGTTGTTTGAATCGCCCCCACATTGTGGACCGCCGATAATCGTCCGGATTTCTTCCATAGGCTGACTCTCGGTCGGGCGCGCCTCGGATGCCCCAGCTTTGACCATATGTTCTCTGAGTCGGCCGTCTTTTATGAGTCGTTCGATTTCTTCTTTTAAGTGACGGCAATCACTTGTGTTATGCCCGTGATCGCGGTGATAATGGCAGTACTTATCCTTATCCCGCCGATTAGGATTACTCCAGAGCTGCCACCTAACAAAGCCTTCGTTTTTTATTTCCATCAGTACCTCTTCCCGAGTCTTATTCGGGAGTGTATATGGAAAATTTTCGATCCGGCCGTTTTCCGGACCTTCGCTCGTCACGTGCTTGATCCTCTTTGCGTTTCCTTCCCCGAGTCGGCTTCTTTTTTGGCCGACTCTTTGGCCGAGGTTTTAGTTTCACGCAGATTCGTGCTTCCTCGGCGTTGGCATATTTATCGGACCGCGCCATAAACTCTGCGAGTATCGGGCGGAGTTTTGTCTAGAGATGCCAGAATGGCTTATCCCTAACTCCTTGCATGAGTGCATTGAGGGCCGTTTCTTCAATTTTCGAACTTGAAGGGATTCAAATTAAAACGCTTGATGTAATCTTTCAATAGCTCTCCCGATTCTTCTTAGTTATTCAGATGTGCATGGGGCTTTAATTTTTCTTTCCGCCGATGAAGTTGGTGAGGAAGGCGTCGCTCATCAACGAATGAACCGATGGACTTTGGCTTCAGCTGTTTGAACCAAGTCGAGCTACATCGATCAATGTAAGAGAAAAGGCCCGACACATTACCGCATCCGAGGCATCATGGAGTTCCATATAGGTTCAAGCACTCAATATGCTCGGTCGGGTCGGTTTGCCGGTGAAAGGAGCGATTTGAGGTAATCGAAACCTCTCGCAATCGGGCTTTCAATACCGAGTCCACAAAGGGGGATGCTTTCGCCGGACCCGGTTGAATATACGTTCGGCCATGCTTTATGTCCGCCATCTCTTTTGCCATCTCTTCCCGCACTTCTTTTTGAAATTTTGAATGTCGGCTTTCCAAGGTTCACTGCTTTCCGCCGTGCCTTCCATGGAAGGGCGATTGCGCCTTCTTCGTTCTATTTCGGGCCGAAGATCAGTCGGGGGGAGGGAGTTGGCTGAATGCGCTGAAGATGGTTCTGACCCGCCTTGAGGTTGGCTTGGCCGGAAAGACTGCGGCGCAGAAGGTTGAGGCTGCCGCAGTCGGTACGTGCGCTGTCTCCCCTTGAAGATGCGGGAGTGGTTGCATTTGCTGCTGATACATTCGTTACAGCATATGCTTCATCATATTCATATCGGAGCGGATTTCTTGAACCTCCTTGTCCAACCGCCCATCGTCGCGACCCCGCTGATTGTTGCTTGTTCCGGTCGCCCCTCGTCGGCGGTTGTTAGGTGGGTTCTGAGCTGGGGGAACGGCGATTGGACCGGGTGGCCCTGTAATCGCGTTCTCATTCAAATCTTCTTCTGGGACCGTCCTTCTAGTCATCACCATTGGACTCAGTATAGAGATACGAGATGGCTTTTTGCACTCACAGACGGCGCCAAACCGTTGATGCAGAATATCTGGTTCGTCCTCCCGGACCCTTGTATGCCTGCACCGAAAGAAAACAAAGGAGACCCGGCTCGAGCAGGGACCCTCCGATGCCAAAGTCGGCCTCGTGGTCTCAAAGTATTGGAAGGTTTTTAGGAGGGATTTGTTTCGTACCTCTCAAGGTGACAAGGGTCCTCCTTTTATAGCTGTTGGGGTCCTCCTGATATTGAGCGCGGGATCTTCTCGGGTCCTCCTGATATTGAGCGCGGGATCTTCTCCTGGTATCACGGAGATAGGATCGTGCCCATCTTGAGCCATCATCCGATCCCGTGAGCTTCGGGGTCGGAGATCTTATCCCAAGATATCCGGGATGAGATCTGACCTAGCGACGGTCGGTCTTGCAAGGCGGTCCGCCCGACACACGCCCGGAACGCTGATAAGTCGTTCGAACCGACTCAACCATTGTCTCGGTTTAGCGAACCATGCCTCGGATTTGACGCATCCTTCGGCGACCCGAGGTATCAAGTCCGAGTCCCGAAGCATTAAGTCCGAGTCTTCGGACTTGTATTTTTGCCCCCAACAGGATATATAACAATTATATCAAGGTGGGCCACACACGGTTGGGGTAACTCCCTCTTAAGATGTTACCCAGTAACAGCTAACGCGCTCGCCGATTGGGATCGATTTTAGACAGACGCGAGAAATTCTCGTGAAGACGAGTTACAGGGAAGAGTTATTAATACTGATACGCTGTCGCTCGAAAATTATATGTGTAGTTTATATCAAGCCAAGTTAAACCGACTCAATTGTGCAAACCACTGTTTTTAACTCATGATCCCAAAATCAGTTTCTTTAATAATCTTGACATCTGATTCGTGGACACTTGTTTATTAAAACTGAACCCTTAGATATTTTTTTTATAACTGTTCAACAAATGTCCACTATCTGGATTATCAATTTATTTATTTTTGTTCATGACACATCTAAGCTAATAACCATAATTTAGACTATTTAATTTGACATTTTTATATGCAATGCATGAGACTTTTAAGTGCATGTATATCATCCATCACACTACACCAGAATATCAAAGATTTTCGCTAGTTCTCGTTACGGTGATAGTCGACCACCACTTTAACGAAGCCGATTCCGTGTGCTCCCACACCACGACCTCAGTAGTGTGTTGTCGTTACCAAATTCTCTGACCCTCACCGTAGGTGTTATATCCACACCGTCCATCTACTTTATTATATCATTTTAGGCCATAGACACCAAATGAGATAGGTCTAAAGTTTAAGTGGACCATACTAAAAAAAGCAATGGGGATTGAACGCCTACTATTATAAACATCTACGGACCACAGGAGTACTGCATCAAGGTGATATTTGTGTTATGAGTTGCATTTCAACCTTGAAATATGCTTATTATTTTTTTTAAAGAAATATCTTAAAATGATCTCGGAAAATAGATGGACAGTTTAGATATAACAAATACAGTATGCTGGGCCCACAGAACTTGATGGCGTCAACACGCCACGTAGGTGGGTGGTGTGGGCCTAGAAAGGTTTCAACGGTGGAAATCATTAACCCCACTGTTTCCTATGGTACGATGCACTTGATATTTTGATATGCTTCAATTTTGGGCTCAACCCCTTAAATTACGTGAAAAAACGGATGAACGGTGTAGGTAGACCATATATATTCAAGGTGGGCCCAACTGAGTTTACTCAGTAAGATGAGAGCCTACTGAGTAACTCAGTACGCAATCCGCTTTCACCTGCACAGTCCAATCGGTGTGTCCCATACTAGATAGAGCAAATCCCGAAATTGTAACCCGTCGGATAAGATCAATCATCTGATGTCACCCGTCGACTTTGGAATGCTGATCTTTGATTCTCAACCGTTCATTTATAAACTACAACATGGATGGATATTATTGTTCCAACAAGTTCGGTTTTCGTGATGTAGTCCAACCGCGACGAATAGAATGATCTGGACGGTCTGGATTGAAAGATAGATCTTCCACATTATGGTGTGGGAGACACCACAGTTATCACGGTCAAGGACCACAGAAAAAAGAAAAACACTGTACATGATCATGATCCGGGGTATCGGAACAACCCAGATGACTCCTTCCTAAGACAGTGCCACGTGTCAGCCCCAGCTTGCACGTGTCCTATGGAATAAGCAAAAGGATACACGTGGCAGGTGACCTTCTGTTATAAATATCACCTGTTCAAAGCACAGGAATTCCAGAGCTGAGATTTTATACAGTCTACAAAGATGCTGAGAAATCACTCCCTCTTCTTATGTTTCTTCTTTGTTGTAAGTGCTTCTGTGTTGCGATCTGATCATGTTTTGAAATTGGACCCTTTGGTCACAAAAGAAGAAAGGAGAACCGTTGCCTTGACGGACTCTGGACAGATCTCAGCCATTGATGTTAACGATGGCTACAGGGGCCCTTACCACATCCAGTTCATTACAATGGAACCCAATTCCCTCTTTCTTCCGGTGCTGCTTCAGGCAGACATGGTCTTTTATGTCCACACAGGTAATTTTGTAATTATTTTGAATGTCTTGTGCATTTTTACTATGGTTGTGCGACTTGGATCGCGGCACGTGTCCTCCTGTCTGAACCCACATGCAGAGATGGTCCGATGATCGGAAAGGCCCACCATCTGAGACACGGATTTACTACACGTTGTGGGGGCCCGGAGCGATGTCGGTCTTGCATCGGCTCCGTCCATCAGTTGAGCTAGCTCGTGTTAGGATGTGAGCCCGAAAATCACGCAAATCCAAAACTCACGTGGGCCACTATTACGGCTAGACAGATGAATTGATTTTGGGCTCACAGAATTTTGTTGCATGTACTCCCTATACTAAGTATTTTCTAGTACCATATATAAGCCGTAATAGCATTCATGCGCACCGTGTTAACAACTGGGCTCAAAATCTGAACCGTCCATGTGATTCAGAACCCCATGAAACTCTTGGGGCCGGATTATCACTCTGATACAAAACTTTGGTGGGCCATGGAAAAAGGAAACTCTTTCCTCCCTTGATTTGTCTCCTTTTTCATGGCCCACCAAAGTTTTGGATCAGAGTGAAAGTCGGGGTCGGAGGGTTTCATGGGGTGCTACATCACATGGACGGTTCAGATTTTGGGCCCACGTCACGTGTGATGAGTTGTGAAAAAGTTCTCACGACTTCTCACTCGTGAGGAGTGGTGCGCAGGTCAGCATTCCTCGGATTGTTAAAATTACACGGAATAGATGATTCTGGCCATACAATTGTCTAGCTGAATATCGACAATCCAGAAGAAAATTTTCAACGGCTTAAAATTAACTCATTAAATCAATGGTCCGGATCATCCTTTCAGCATGATTATTGTATCAGCATCGGAGGATGGATGGTGCTCATTGCTCTATGCTGATGGGTTGATGTTTTTGTTTGCTACCTATGTTGTGAATGTTGCTAAACCCAGCACGTGTCGCCTGTGGGGCCCACATATAGAGATTATACCGTCCATTGTCCATGCCTCCAACTAATGGGACCCACGTCATTAGTGGTTCGGTGCATGTGCCAGCACGGCACCTAAGAGCAATCGAGTGCTATCTGACGGTCCAGATCATGTCACAATGGTGGAGTCTATCTGATTATCTACATCATTTGATAGTGGTGGGGCCATGTTTTGATCTCGCCCCAACCATTGGATTGTCCAGATCACTGATATGGAAGGGACCATGTTCTGATCATTTCACAATGGTGAAAATGTCATTTTTACAGTGAATGGTTGACAATAGCTCTGTCAAATTGCATTTTGATCAAGACCGTTGTTATATGGGCAAATTACATTTTGATCAGGACCGTCGTTATGTGGGCAAATTGTGTTTTGATCAAGACTGTTGTTATGTGGGCATATTGCATGTTCATAGAATTATGAGGTTGCTGATTGAATGTGGGTGATTGGAGGCCACTAATCCGGTCGTCCAGGACCCTTGGATTCTGGATATTTACAGTGGTCCACAAGATCAACTGTCCTGATTAATACACATGTTTGCCACTATGTACTAATGCAGCTGCCACTATTAGTATTCCTCATTTGATTTTTCATACGCATCCAATATATCTGGAGTATGGTTATAGGAAGAGGGATGCTCGAGTGGGTGGACGACAAAGACATGAACCGTCTCGACCTACAGCCAGGTGATGTCTACAGACTCGAGTCGGGTTCGGTCTTTTATGTGCATAGCCATGCCAACCCTACCCGGGAGAAGCTTCGGATTGATGCTTTCTTCACTAACAGAAATAACGAAAGTTCACAGGTATTAGCTCTCTCTCTCTCGTTTGGGTCCATCCAAGAAATGAATATTGGTTTTGATGTATCATATCGGGCACCATTTGTGTGCACCCAAGAATAGAAAATGGGTTCTGATGTACGGTAATGATCGCCATCAAAATCCGTGTGTTGCCCTTTATGGGGTGATTACAGATTTACTAATTTGAATACCCAAAATGGAAAATAGATGTATGCATATCTATTCAAGGTGGGTGTAGATGTTCAGCTGCATTGGTGTAATTTCTGTGGTTGAATTCAGGAAACATACTTCGGGGCGTATTCAACTCTCAGCGACTTGGTGCTTGGGTTTGATAAGAGAGTTCTCCAAATGGCTTTTAAGGTGTGCAATTCGGCAATGTTTGCTGTTTTTAATTCTACTAATTTTCCAGTGTAACCATTGATCAGAAATTCTGTTTATGAGCGACCTAAAAAGAGAAATTCTATTAATGAGATGCTAGTATTAGTCAATTAGAAATTCTGTTTATGAGATGCTAGTAGTAGTTAATCAGAAATTCTGTTTACAAGTACTTAATCAGAGCGACGTAGGGCCACCTGTATAGAGGCCCACCAGTTAGACCGACGGCCTGTATTTGTCACCTGAACCAAGTAATTTTGGCCTTTCATGTTGCATTGCTTTCACTAACTTGCATACTACATGGTTTTGTAGGTATCATCTGAGTTGATAGAGGAGATCATGGGGACCACCAAGCCCACCTCGATCATACGCATGCCGTCAAGGAACGAAACAGACCACCCAGATTGGAGGGCAGGCATAATCGAAGCGGTCACAGGAGGTGGCACTTCACCTGGCATCTACAGTAGAAAGAAAGGGACGAAGGCTTTCAACATTCTCAGGAGGAAACCAGATTTTGAGAACTGTAATGGGTGGAGTGTGGCCGTCAATGGTAAAGACTTCCGTTCATTGAAAGGCTCTGATATTGGAGTTTTTATGGTGAATTTGACAAAGGTAAATAGCCCTCATCTGATCATTTACATAAGAGCACAAGGCTGGCCCACTTGTTAGGTGGTCCACCTCTAATTTGATCAATTCATGGTCATCACTATAGTTTCCTCACTTTAGGTGTAGAGGTGCAGCTTGGGTGGCAACCTCAAGAAGATCCAACCTACTACCTAACCTGACCAGAATTACAACCGAGAGTGCCCAACCCAAACCCAATCGTAAGGACCCAGTGCTCGACCCAACCCAAACCCAACCGTAATAGCTGGTCGAGGACACTTTCATTGCCAAGATTGACCAAGGCGCGATGAGAGGAGGAAGTGATCAAGACTGTCAGAACTTTAAAACAGTCTTTATCTCGGAATGAGTTTTTCAATATATATATATATATATATATATATATATATATATATATATATATATATATATATATATATATATATATATATATATATGATTTCGGGCAGGAAAAGCCACTTTAGCCAACCAACCCTGTTATCCCAGGTTTTGCCCATGGGAGGATTTGCGATATTTAGTCGATCTACAGTTAAAAAGGCTATTTTATTTTCATTTTTACCACAAGTTTTAATTTGGTCATAAATTTTGATCCTTTTGAATTGTAGGAGTTGGGAATAATGTCGTTAGTCCAAATTGGACAGTTATTATTTTTGGCCAAATTGGACACATTATTTTTGACCAAAAACCATGAAGTCTGATAGGAATCAAAGGATTGTAATTTTGTTTTTATCATCCATTAATTTATTTTCGAATTTATTAGAAATTATTTCTATTTTATCTCATGTGGATATGAGGAAACTCTAGGGAATCCAAAGAGCTCATTGAATATGAAGTAGTCTGCCAACCTGGCTTAACCTGGCCTGAATTTGCTCAACCCAAACCGAACCCACATTTAAGTGGAGGTGGTGTTTTTGAACCCAAAACCAACCCAAGGACCTTGACGACCTGACCTATTAACCCAAGTTGCACCCCTTCTTAGGTGGTCAGCTTCTAATTACTGGTCCTCACTGTACAAGATGGTCCACTTGTTAGGTCGTCCAATTAATGCAATAGATCACAATCACCACCATAATCAACCTCAATACTTGAAGAATAATACTTAAATATCTCTATACCTGCAAAGCCGGTCAGGGCCCCACAACAAATGCACTCTTATCTCCAATTCCAGAAGTAGGTTGACCTGAAGCCGTTCATCAGGTGGGGCCACATTGCATGTGCCCTTCTCCAAAAGCAGGCCTGTGGTCCACTTATTAGCTGTCCAATGTGTTGCACGCCTGATGGATGGCCCACACACTGTGGGGTCCCACTTAATAAACGGCCAGAACAGGATGATGTACGTACGCGCATAGGTGGAGCTATTAACATACATTGGCAAGCTGATTGCACTGACATGCTAGCACTGATTTATTGCAGGGGTCGATGATGGCACCACATTGGAATCCAAGGGCGACGGAGGTTGCCATTGTAACACACGGGCAAGGGATGGTCCGGATTGTCTGCTCGAGCGACTCTCCTAATTGCCAAAACTCAAGGTTCCGAGTAAAAGAAGGTGACGTGTTCGTCATCCCGCGGTTCCATCCCATGGCTCAAATCTCATTCAACAACGACTCGCTCGTCTTCATGGGGTTCAGCACCATGGCTAGGAATAACCGGCCTCAGTTCTTTGTGGGGAAGAGATCAGTGTTTCAAGCTATAGATGTAGAAATCTTGGCCATGTCCTTCAATGTCAACAACGCTACGGTGAGACAGTTTATAGATTCTCAGCAGGAGTCGTTAATACTGGAGTGTGCTTCTTGTGCTGAAGAAGAAGAGAAGAAAATGGAGGAAGAAGATAGGAAGAAGAGGCAGGAAGAAGAAGAAGAGAAGAGAGACGAGGAAGCTAAAAGGAGAGAGGAGGAAGAGAGAGAGGCTAGGAAGAGGGAAGAAGAACAGAAGCAAAGGCAGGAAGAGGAGGCAAGAAGAGAGGAAGAAGAGGCTAAAAGGCAGGAGAAAGAGAGGCAGGAAAGGCAGAAAAGAGAGGAGGAAGAGGCAAAGAGAAAAGAAGAAGAAGAGAAGCAAAGGCAGGAAGAGGAGGCAAGAAGAGAGGAAGAAGAAGAGGCTAAAAGGCAGGAGGAAGAGAAGGAAGAGAAAGAGAGGCAAGAAAGGCAGAAAAGAGAAGAGGAAGAGGAAGAGGAAGAGGCTAGAAGGAGAAAAGAGGAAGAGAGAGGAGGTGGTGGTGGAGGAGAGGGGAGGGCTTTGAAGAAAATATGGAAGATATGAGAGGGAAAAGAGCTGTGAATATGATGTACGGTGCTGATGAGAATAAGGACACTTGTAGGTTGGTGGGTCCCAACTACTGCTTTTGTTTTTCAATTTCCATGTGTGAGTTAGATAAGACATGTTACTAGCTTTAAATTAGAAATGAATATCATGTGTTTGTGGACTCCTTTTTATTCTCGTCTTTCATACAATGGATGGTAATGGTTTGGACTTTGGACCAGGCACACTAACAACTCAGTGACTCGGACCTGACTCATCTGGTCTGATTCTGGTTATTGGGTTGTTGTGGGACTGTCCGCATCTTGATGAATGATTCCAGCCTGGTTCTTCGGCACCTGTGGTGGTAATATGGTTGAGGTTGACCAGGCTGACTCGCAACTCTAACTAATTAAGGAAGTTAATCTGAGTCACCAGTCTCAAAATCAAGCTTTTGATGTTGTTCCAAGTAATTTCTAAGTGTCTACTTGTACGTTATGTATGCAATTTCTAAGTAATTTCTGAGTGCCTGCTTATTATCGATCACACTCCCAGAGTATCAAAGTTTCTCTCACTGTCAATGCTACCGAATTCCATTTGTTGGAAACCCATTTTGCAATTTAATTCACTTGTGCATCCAAACAATGTTGAGGTTGATAGATGAAGAACAAACCCACAATGTTATCTGTAATTTTCATTTTCTCTATCAGTTAGAAATCTTTTGAAAGATGATTTGGGCACCATATTGAGGGTACATAGAGAGAAGCCACATGGGGGCATGGACATAGTTCGGCGAGACAGTGAATGAAAACCGTCGAAGAATCATAGCAAGGACGGTTCTTGCTTCTATCACAGCTAAGTTCTGGCCTGCACAGACCCTGGGACCCAATCCAAATGGAAGGAACGCCGCTAGATGCTTTCTTGGGTTGGAAAACCTCATAGGATTGAATTCTTCAGCATCTTCACCCCATAGTTCAGTGTTACGATGAATGGCGACCATTGGCATGTAGACTTGAGTTTGGGCCGGAACATCAAGGATCCCTAGCTTGACATCTTTGCTTGTTTCTCTTATAGCAATCCCGCCGGGAGGGTATAAGCGTAGAGTTTCGTCTAGTATCATGCCCACCTACAAACACAATTTTGTATTGTATTTAAATGAGAATGAAAGATTAATAATCATCCACAACAAGGGAAAGTACGCTCATTTCTTGCTAATCTTTGCATTATTGTCAATGTCTATTGTTCATCTCTTTTGCAACAATTAACTCACAATTTACACAAGTTTAATTAAGTTTTCTATAAGCATGCAAACATATCATTATTTCATTTGTGAGAAGTAGATAAGTGGGCATTATTAAAATATGCATTCAAGAATCAGCTAGCTGATATTTTAACAAAAGGTATTGGAAGGTTTTATTTTTCCGATACTGTATTTAAGCCAGGCATGATAGATATCCACACTCTAACTTGAGGGGGAGTATTGATGTAATTTGGTGTATGCTTTTTATGGGTCATGTAAGCTATCATACATTTGATAAGTTCATGAACAAGGGAAATGGTAAGGCAAAACCCTAACCCTAAATATTCCATCAAATTATAGGAAATGGCGAGGCAAAACCCTAACCCTAAATATTCCATCAAATTATAGATATAAAACTCAAGTGGACAGTAATTAAACTAAATTACAATAATCCCATTCAATATTGTGAAAAAAAAAATGACCGAAGTGGGGGCATCGTCACCACTGTAATCATGATGAATAACTAGCCTTTATACTGAAATTACATCAGTTTCATGTTGAGTAGGACGCTTTGGTGCCACCCCATTTTCATTATTTCCTCAATAAAGAATTATACTATGCAATTTGATTCAATAGACCATCCAAAAAGGCACGCAAGAAATTTTTAAAAAAAAAACAAAAACAAAAACTACTAGTACTCACCAATTTGAGATTGTTCAAGCTATCAGCAGTAGGAAGATCATGGAGGCCACAGATGCGGACAACTTCATCTCGGGCCTTACATTGCCAGTCTTGGTGTAATGCAAGAAGGAGAAGTGCCCATGTAAGGAGGTTTGCATTTGTCTCCTTGCCGACAAAGTAGAATGCCTTGCACTCATCTATGATTTCTTCCACTTCCATTCTCTTAGATTCTTCCTCATTCTTGTTCGTAGAGATCATTAGGCCTAGTAGATTTTTCGAATTTTCGCTCACTTCTCCATTGATTCGGATCAGATTTCGAAGACATTCTCGAATTTCTTTCTCCAATCTCCACCTCTTCCTGTTCTTCTTTGTTGGTATGAACCTACATATTTCAAAACATATGAAATGAAATATCATTACAATTTTAAATTGAATATCTTGGAGCTTTCTTCATCTTAAAATCCACCATATTGCTAATGTGGTGCAGTTGTGTGGGATTGGAGCGGTGCATAAGGTAGGTCCAAGGTCCAATCGTGTAGAATCTACTCATCAGATGGGCCATCAGGTGAAAAATGTGATGGTGGGGCCCACTTTGTGCATCATTTGGATGATCAATAGCTTGTCTTGGTCAACAATCAGCAGGTTGTATTACTTCCCTACAGATTCAAAATGAGAACTGATCACCTACATCCAGCTGTATGCAAACTTGTCATGCAGCCCCATCTTGCCTCTTGTCGTTGGACGTTTGATGCAAGTAAGGACGTGATGAGGTTGATCACCGTCTTTCTCAAGGATACCTACTCCGAACCTTAGAGATTACTCGAATCCACGAATCCATGAGGGATGAAAATAGATTAATTTCTAATAATTTAAAATAAATTGACCAGTGATTTTTCTTTTTTTGAAAAATGAAATTACAATTCTTTAAATAGTGAACTCAAACTTAGTAAGAAGTTTTAGACTGAAACTCCTTAAAAAACATAACTTATAGCCATAATTGAATTAGACTTCATGGTTTTCGGCAAAAAATAATAAGTGTCCAAGTTGGCCTAACCAAGTTATTCTCCTAATTTTTCTAAGCCCTTTTCATATTGGGCACAACTCCTAAAACTCATAAAGATTATAATTGAATTATAATAGTAAAAATGGAAATAAAAAGTACTTTTGACTGTAGATATAATGGAATCTTGCAAATTTGGTATAGGCAACCCTCCATAGCTGGTTTGGTTGGCTAAAGTAACTTCTCTTACACAAAATAATATATGATGTGTCGATAAATTCATTCTGATTTGCAAGATACAATTGTTTTAAGGTTCTAATGGTCTTGATCACCTCTACTTCTAATTGAACCTTTTCCGATCCATCTTAGACATGAAAGTGTCTACGACCCACTCTACATCAACATCCGTACCATTCAAAACAGTACGCCCACCATGAAGATCACTAACATAAAAATTCATGCCAGCCCGATCATCACGTAGGCCACACCGTTGGAATCAATGGTTAACTGACGATCTGACTCCATAACAGGTGGGGCCCATCAAAAGAGTGGATCACCCTATTCTCCTGTGATCTGCATGATATTGGCCACACAAGAAGCATGTTGGAGGCAAAGATGCACCAGCTAAGCATGCGGCTGGCTGTAGGTGATCAGTTCCATTTCCAAACACACACACCTGAATCCGGGAATGTAGAGGCTCCTTTGAGCTTCAGTAGCCAGAAGCATCTGTTCTTCCTGCAGCTTGAAGATGATCTTCCCCTCTCTGTAACTGCTTCCAAAAGCCGTTACCGATATCACATCCGCCGTGAGACTATGGAGTTCTTTGTGCACCTCTATTTCGAATTTGGCCTGCTTTCCTCCCTCATTCTCCCATTTCTCCAACATCTCTACTGTGCTCCTCGCGATCGCCGGCACCCAACCCTGAAAATAGATCGACCATTTTTTCTCATGCAATGGACGGCTGTGATCCCATCAGTATGGATAGATAGAGCGATTTGTCATGCAATGTACACCGTTACCTGGTGTGGAACAAACATAATTGAAGTTTTTTTAGTTGGGCTTGCAATGGGCTGCGATGGCCCATCAATCTCTCATATCGGCCTAGTCCTGTTTTTCAGGCCCATCAAATAAACGGGCCTAAGCTGTAGGGTGGATATGTGTTGTGACAGGATAGGCCCATCCCAGACTAGCACTATATGGCCTATGGCCTGAGCCCAATTGATTGGGTGTGGGCCCCACCAGGTCCATACATAAATTAGTGAAATCGAAGATGAATGTTGTTAATCCATCCGTTGATCAGGTGGGCCGCACATACACAGAGAACACACGTATGAATTAAGTCGAGTCCGGTGGAATTGGGCTAAAATTACTCGAGTGAAAACCCTGTCTTTGTGGGCCACGGACCTGCTGGCACCCCTGGTTTGCAGATGTCATGGGCTCGACGTGGGCCCACTTTCAGGCCCTATTAAATAAATGGTCTGGGTTCCAGATGACCTTGATCTGGCCCATTGACAACCTCATTGGTCGTGGGTCCCCCGTTGGCGGACTCATCCCTATTTATAGCTGCTTAACCGAGGTGGGCCCACTTCCTCTGGGGTCAAGTGGGACTTGATTGGATTGGACGTCGATGAGATCCAATGGTCCAGGATTTTTGTTTATTTTTTGGTCCAGGCTTTCAAGTGGTTTATTTTACTAAAGATAAAAACTTTGATACTCTGGCTGACTATGATGGATGATACGCAGGCACTTAGAAATTACTGGGAAATACTAGGCATACAAGTTACGAAAATTAAGCTGTCCAAAAAAAAAAACACCACTTATTCCATTATTTGATTATCAGATTGATGGACACTTATTGGACGGTTAAAATGAAAAATATCCAATGATCCCATTTATACAAACATTTATCCATTAATCAAATGTTAGGATTCATCAACCAATCCAATTTTGGGACTATGACTTTGGTACGTTGGGTTCCATAATTTAATCCGTTTAAATTGACTTAACGTTTGCTATGTGTACAACGTGCCCGCGTATCAAGCTTCATGCTTTCCAGAGTATATTAAATGTCTCCCCCAATCATTTTCATTCATAAAATACTACAATGCATGACATGTACGATATTGACAATGTATTCATTGTTCGAGCTATCCTAAGCCCACACGCATGTTTAAGACAGCATACATACACGCAAGGCTCCTAGTTGCATTGGGACACTTGGACATTTCAATCCAACGATCTAGACTGTTCATCAGGTTCGACACACATTTTATATGCTGCCATGCAAGTATCGCTCCAATCTGACAAATACTAGCCATTTGATCAATGACCATTAATATGAACGGTCGCGGATTGACTGTGACCCGGGCACAGAGATATTGGCTGTTTGGGACCCACAGAGATGTCCATGACAAAGCGACTCCATCCATCTATCTTGAAAGACCACAATAGGAAAGGAGTCTAAAAATCAGGTAGATCCAAAACTCAGGTGGGCCACACCAAACGAAACAGTGGGAACCGAAACGTCCACTGTTGAAACCTCCCTGGGTCTGACCATGATGTTTATATACCATCCAAACCGTTCATAGGGGTTGTTACCACTCAGATAAACGGTAAGTATAAATATCATCCTGATAAAAAAAAAAAAACTTCTGTCACCCAGGCATTCAATACACACTGTTTCTTGTGGAATGGCCCACAAGAGTTTGGATTTGCCTGAGTTTTAGATTCCTGTCTTAATTTGGTCTTGCAAAAGAGATGGACGGAGTGGATTTGTCATAGACATCTCTAAGGCTCCACACAGACCCGGGCACGTTAATATTCATGGGCCCAGGCTCACAGGCCATCCGCTTCATGTTGGGCAATAGTAACCATCCCATCCGTTGCTTGTATGGCTAAAGAAAATAAGGACAAATAAAGGATGGTTTGGATCATCTAATCCGTACGATTTTTGCATGGTAGGCCATCAAATGTATTTTGGACTTAATGAACAGTTCTGATTGATCGGTTGGATTGTCTAAGTTAACCTATGCAACTAGGAGCACTATAAATTACAATGCTCTGAAAGCACCAGAGCATTTCTAATTTTATTTTAAAAACCATTACATTGCATCAGCACCTTGATTGAAAAAAAAAAACAAAAACAAAAACAAAAAACAAAAAACAAAACAAAAAACAAATGTAACCATTTTTTTATTCTAGTTCTCATTTCTTCTTCTTATTATTATTACTATTTTATACACTAGAAAGAACTTGAACGGTGGAATGCATCTTTTCAGTGTCCAAGCGTTTCCAATTATGAATAGCGGGGTCCATATTTCCATGAAATACAGACCATTGGACTGCCACATCTTAAATTGGATGGACCATGAATTTAAAACGTCCTCTAAATGATAATCTTAACCTTTAGATTTGTGACCTAAAGATGGACGGTTAGGAAGTGATAAAACGACGGTCCATATTCAACTGAAATGTTCCATATATTGGTGACACGAATATTTCGGACGAGGGTTGGGAAATGGACCATCCAATGGGGATTTTTTTTTTTTTTTGGGGGGGTTAGCTTGTTAATACACACACTCCATGTTAGCCACCCCCGCTAGGGATCGATACCAAGACCTCAAGTGTTGAAACGAGGTATCTCCACTCAATCTGCCAGTTGAGCTATGGATCTGGGTGGGGATATGCTCAGACTAATAGTCTGGATTATCGATCCATGGGCCCCACTGCTTTGAATTAAAAACGCATGTATACTTGCCAAAGACGCGACATATCAGTATATCCTTTCTACAGCTGATTAACTAATTGGCCGGTCGGATTGGAAGGGCTTGGATGGTATTGGAAGGGATTGAAACTCAAATCCTGGGATTGGCCTGGCGTGCCAAAGAGAGTCGGTTATCTGATCCCAATCCCACGTATCTTAAGACAATCCACTGACAACACCATCATTACCTTTAAATCTCATCCAATCCAACCTAATCCGTTCAAATTTGCCTGGGACGTGTTTGGTTTTAGGGATTGGAAGGGATGAGAAGGTTTAATCCCAGGATTGGCCGGGCGCGCCAAACAGATTGGATATAATCCAGGGATATAGCAATTCCATGGATCTCCAGACAATCCACTGACAACACCATCATTACCTAGGAATCCATGCCATCCACCCTAATACCATTCAATCCCTCCCAATCCACCCGGCCAAACGGGCCCCATCATCTCTACACGCACTCTTATGTACCAAGCTGGCATGTATATGAAACATCCGGGACGTATGTTGGATAGGGCGACGGTGCAGATCATCCAAAGCATATGGGTGATCAACTTTTAGGTAGACCGCACATATACGAAAATGGACGGTCTGAAAACTTTGCTTTTGAACCATCCATTGCTCTTCTACACTCCAGAGAACAGTTGGGATGGAAAGGTCCACCGTTAAAATCCTTCTAGATTGTGTGGGGCCCACTGTGTTTTTCTTTATCATCCAATCCACTCGGAAGATGCTCCCACCGGGATGAATGGACAACCAAAAGAATCAGGCCATTCCAGAACTCAGGTGGGCCACACAATAATTTTAGAAGTTATAGGCATGATTTTACGTGTTGCGGCCCACAGGTGTTTTGGTTCGGCCTGAATTTTTAATGCCGACGAAAACATGAGGGAGTGGACATGATGGACGGATTTGATTTCATGCATACATAAAGGTGGGCCCCACACAGCCTAATTATCCATTTGCAGGCTGCCTATCAAACAATCAGGATCGTCCAACTGGTTCAGCTTTTGTGGCCCATCCAGACTCGCCCAGAGAGAGAGAGAGAGAGAGAGAGAGAACCTTGACTCGCTCCATGTTAAAGGCCCAGTTAGCGATCCTTCTATGTCGGGTCCACTTCTCTCCCTTGAGGCCCGCCAGCCCTTGTCCGAACAGCTGCTTGAAGTGAGGATTGAACTTCTCCTTCTCAAAGGACCCGCTAGGGTTGAGTAGAATCTCTTTGACCAGATCCGGATCCGCAACGGCCAGCCGTGGCTTAGACCCAAACCAATAGATGAACGTCTTCCCATAGAGCTTGGACCATACGTGGTAGTGTGGGGCCACCCTATGTAATATGTCATGAACGAACGGCATCGGCTCCGATTGGCCCCACATGATCAGATCGCGGTAATCACCAGCGTTGCCGATGATGGGCCTGAAAGGTGGGCCACGCAGGCCTTGTCTTTCAAAGTGCCGTTGGATTCTCCATGGGACCCATAACAGTCCATGTATGGATCTAAAGAGGAAAAAGAGAAGGAATGTGAAGAAGATTGCAAGGAGAGGAGCCATGGTTTGGACGGTCGTTGATGAGAAATCAAGGTGATTTATATACTCTGGTAGTGTGATGGATGATACTCAGTCACCTGGAGATTACTTAGAAATTATATACGTGGCATACAAGTAATTCAAATCAAATTGTCCAAAGTATATATCAGAGTTTAGATACATTGTTGAATCGAAAATTAAGATTATTAGATTATCTGAATGTCCGATTCGTGGACATTTAAGCGACGGCTAATAGTGAAAAGTATCCAATCTTTCTGTTTCAGCAAACAAGTGTCCATGAATCAGAGGTCAGGATTTTTAAAGCTATCTGATTTTTGGATTACAGTGTGTTCTACAATTTAGTCGGTTTAATTTTAGTTGATGTGGGTGGCATGTGCAATTTCTCAGAGCCGGAGTATCAGGCATCATACGCAGCCGGAGTATCAAATAACTCCCCCCTTGCAGTCCATTGATGTGGACGTTGATTGCAACCGTTGATTTTAAAAGGAAAGGTTTTTGGTTCACCCCTCTTGCAGTACATTGCTTCGCTCATCTATGGATGGTTGGGCCCATGTGGCCACTTGGACATTATCCACACCGTTAATCTAATGGGCCTTATTTTGGATGGTCCAAGATCCAAAGGCACAATGACTACATGAACATGACCGTCTAATCAATGGTCGTGGTTTGGATGGTCAGAAACAAATTTTGTAAACAATCATGGTTTAATGGGTAACTGCCCATGGAATTGATCGACTGGTGTGGTTTTCGTACGATGCATCATCCGCCATAAGGCACACTAGATGGAGGGATGGATCATCTGATCGTACAGCCAAGTTGGATTCTTCCCTGGGTAGACCAAAATCAGGCTACATCATCCGTTGAACTAAAAGTGGTCAGCTGTCCACGTTCAACGTGGCCCAAGCTTTAGGATACAAGGTATCCACTGTTGGGCCCACCCGATCAATGGTACGGATCACCGTTCTGATGATAAAGTTGACTAGTGAACACTTTCATGTCCATCTAGATGGACGAAAATCTATAAATATAAAAAGTTTAGGTCAGATCAAAAATTCTTGTGAGCCACATCACATCCTGTCTCGGCTAGGCCCTAGCTGACCTCATCTCAAACTTGACTCGGCTCAATCCTCGACCTTGGCTGGCCAGCCTTACTCATTTCGGTAAGTAGATTCGGACCACTTCCAGCTGAGTTTATATATGTATGATTTTCACAAACACTTGGATTGCACCTTTTAAATTCCACTGTATGTAAAACAGTAGCAAAGACTTTTCAAATGTTTTATCAAACGCTTTCTAAGCAATATAAAAATCAAGAAAAAAATAATATTTATTTCATATACATACCTTCTTTGTTACTAACCATATTTTATTGAGTCATTTTACCAAACACTTAGTGAGCAACATCAATATCAAAGTAACCAAGTAAACAAAGTGATTCGATCCGAGTTCGCTAGAGCTAGGCCAAGTCAAACTCATTTTCGAGCTCAAAAAATCAGCTCTACTCCGGTCAAACTCATCTTTGAACTGAGTTGAATTGGGCTTTTTCGAGTTGAGCTGAGCGAGCTAACCGAGCTAGCTCGGACGGTGTACACCTCACCTCTACATGGAACGCAAGGAAGAGGACGCCGAGCATGGGTTTGTATGTGGGGCCCAACGAAATTGGGATAAGTTATTTTTTCTATGCACAGTGAATATAATGTGCCTCATTTTTTGGACGGATTGGATTGTGCATTCCCATGATGGTGGCCCCACAGGTAGCGGGTGTTGTACATTTTACTCTACCCACCTACATTATGCCTCTAGCTGCTCCGTAGGTTCAGTGCACATCTCATGGGCGATATGCAAACATCACAGTGGTGTGAAAATTTTAAACCATTTGATCAATGATCTTTAATATGGACGGGTAAGATAATTTACAAAAAAAAAAAATAGGTCCAATCAATATTATAATCCGTTTATTTGTTACGGCCTACCATGGATTGCTTATGAAAATTTTAAACCATTTTATCAATCTTCTTTTAAGATAATCCAATTGGTACGATTTTTCTGTGCCAATGAAATGTGTTATGGACCTAATGAACAGTTCAGATCAATTGAATACGCACTAGAAATGATCTGATTCACCTATGGAGCACTATAAATTATGTTGCCTTTTTGCACAAAGCAATGGAACATTTCTCATTTCTTCTTTATTGAGAAATTGCCCTTTAAACTTTACTTTCAATTGAGCAGTATACCTAAATCTTTAAAACTTTACTCTTCATTTCTAATTTTAAGAGCTTTTTGAGACAAAAATACATTTGCTATACCAAAAATTTATCTATGTCTTCGTTTTTTTTTTTCTAAAATTGTCTCTTCTCTTTGTATTTCTTCTTCAAGTCATCTCTTTATTTTTCTTCCTGAAATCTCCACTTCATTTTTCTTCATTGCTTTAAAAGGATTATGTTGAAAATCAATTTAATTCGGAATTTTAAGAGATGGAAGAGGAAGAAGATGGTTCCTCCATCTAAGAAGCCATACATTGTAGGTATAATTATTTCAGAAAAATTCCATTCAAGTGAATTTTCGCCCATACTCGGTTAATATCCATCGTACTCGGTGAATTTTCACCAGTTTTCGATCAATTTTCACTTAATTTTTACCTATACACAGTGAATTTTCACATGTACTTGATAAATTTTCATGTGTACTCGGGTAAATTACCTATATCGTGAAACAATAACAGTTGGAAACCATCTTATATATTAATTAATGAGTAGTTTACCTAAACCTCCAAAACTTTATTTTTCATTTCTAAATCTTGGAACTTTTTTCAGATGAACATACATTTGCTATATTAAAAACTTATTTTTGTGTCTTCGTTTTTTTCCGAAATTGTCTCGTCTTTTCATATTTCTTCCTTAAATCATCTCTTTATTTTTCTTCATGAAATCTTCACTTCATTTTCTTCATTGCTTCAAATCGATTATGCTAAAAATCGACTTAATTCAGAATTTTAAGAGATAGAAGAGGAAGAAGATGGTGCCTCCATCTAAGAAATCATACATTGTAGGTATAATCGTTTCGAAAAAATTTCACTTCGGTGAATTTTCACCTGTACTTGGTTAATATTCATCGTACTCAGTAAATTTTCACCAGTACTTGATTAATTTTCACCTGTACTCGATCAATTTTCACCTATACTTGATGAATTTTTACATGTACTCGATAAATTTCCATGTGTACTCGGGTAAATTCATCTATTGTGAAACAATGACGGTTGAAAACCGTCTTAAATATCTATTGACGATGGTATTCAACCACCGCACGTACTCTATGGAAAAATGGCGATTGAAAAGTCCAAAATATCAATTACCGGCAGTTTTTACCCGTCACACCTGTACTCGATCAATTCTCCTCGATGAATTTTCACTTACACTCGTCAATTTCTTTGTACTTGTCAATTTTTACTGAGACTAATATTCAAAGAAAACTCGATCCTTTCACTGTAAAAAAAACACATCCATTCTTCATTCCTACCTCCCATAGTCATTGTTATAGTGAAACATGATTTCAAAATAATAATTTTAAAAAAAAACAAAGAGTACAATTAATGAAGTGAAATATGATTTCAAAATAATAATTATTAAAAAAAAAAAAAGGAGTACAATGAAGTGAAATATGATTTCAAAATAAAAAAATTCTTATGGACAAATCTTGAAATATTCCAAGTTTATTAATGCGGCCGGTTTAAAGCAATGAAGAAAATCCTGAAATCACGGATGTAAAATGACAAAAACTAAAGATTCAATCCAAGATTTTAGAAAGAAAGGGAAAAAAAAAAGTGAGAAAATAATTTTTTTGGTATAGCTGAATGAAGGGAATATAACTTTTTTTTTAATGGTATTTTTATCAAAAAAAAGTGAATATATATATATATAGAATAGGTTTAAAAATGAAAAGTAAATTTTTGAAGGTTTAGTTAACCTGATCCGTTAAAAGTAAAGTTGATACAGTAAAATTTCTCTTATTTTCTTATAGATGAATTATCCCGTATGCCGTACGTGAACTTTCACACACACCCATTTCTTTCCTGCCTACGTGTCACATGTGTAAACTATTTGATTCATGCAAAGGTGGACCGCACTATGACGATCAGATGATATGAAAATCTAGGCCCATCAACTCATTGAGAAGGACACAATGTCAAAATTAATGGACGGCCGATGGTATAACTGGTTTTGGAACACCCAATGGACGGATCGGCCTGATTTTCAAACAAGCTAATCAATCATGGTGTGGTCCAGCTTTTTCACGGATTGGATATATCATTTACAGCTGCTTTACGTGATTATTTCCTCTTTTTTAACTTTGATAAATGACCTAGTAACTTCAGTCTTTGGAAACCTTCCCATGCACATTGTTGCATGTGGACTCGTTGGTATTCCACATCATCATCTGCACCGTTCATTAGATCGAGTCCCTTCTTCATAGCCTTCTCGAAAAATTAATACTGATTGGAATTCCAAACTATCTAATAAATGGCATGAAAAAAATCGACGGACAAGATCACTCTCTGTGGAAATGTAAGTAACTGATGGTTAGGATCATCCAATTGATTTTATTTTTCTACAATGGAGGGTGAAGAGTGGGCTGGACCCATTCTGAGATGCGCAGATTATTTGAACCGTCCATTTTTTTTAAAAAACTACTATAGATAATTTATTATTCGATAGCACGCTTGACTCATGATCTTAACATTCGATTTTTATTGTTGAATAACAGCCGTTAAAACTTTTCATTTTATTCTTCCAAATTCAGCTAGACTTTTCATTTTATTCTTTCCCATATTAGGGAAGAATCTGGACCCGGCTGGAGTCCAGTTCATTTGGGTTGGGTGTGATCTATGTCTGGGCCATGCAAAACCAACATTTTGATTAGACAGGGCCCGGTTGGCCACCCTGACTAGTTCAAAACACAGGCCTAAACCGCCAAGGAATGCATGGGTTGGGTCTAGGCTTGAATTCAGGCCCGATGTTTAATAACGGTCAAGTCCTAGAGCTAGGCTCTCCCTAGATTGCACGGTTCTTAAGAGACAGAGAGCGGTCATGAAAAAGGATAGAATAAAAAAAGATTAGGCCCTCTCCAGATTTCTATATGTTCCTTATAGAAATGAAATAAGAAAGGAGATTACTCTACCACTAAGTATTAAAAGTGATCTATCAACACTTAGTGAAGCTCTCTCATCTCCTGATATACAGTTTTAGAAGGAAGCCATTGACGATGAAATAGATTCCATAGTCTCCAATAACACATGGTATTTGGTCGATCTTCCAACAGGTTCAAAGCCTATAGGATGTAAATGGATTTTTAAAAGAGAGTTCAATCCTGATGGAACCATAAATAAGTTTAAAGCCCGATTGGTAGCCAAAGGATTTAGAAAAAAAGAATGTATCGATTTTTTCGATACATATGCTCTTGTTGCTTGAATATCTACCATTAGGATTTTAATTGCTCTTTCAGCAATTCATCACCTAGTAATCCATCAAATGAATGTCAAAACGGCATTCTTAAATGGTGATGTAGATGAGGAAGTTTATATGGAACAACCTGAAGGGTTTGTTCAATCCGGGCAAAAGAAGAAAGTGTGTAAACTAGTCAAATCTCTCTATGTGCTCATGCAAACTCCTAAACAATAGTATGAGAAGTTTGATCAAGTAGTACAATCTAATGGTTTTAGAGTAAACCAAGCAGATAAGTGCATATATATTAAAAGTCAAATCATTATCTGCCTATACGTAGATGATATGTTAATATTTGGACCAAATGAGGACTGTGAGAAAGAAATTAAAAGGTTTCTAAGTACCAACTTCGACATGAAGGATATGGGCAAAGCCGATGTAATATTAGGTATTAAGATTTATAATCTTAATGATAGAATAGCCTTAACACAATCTCATTACCTAGAGAAAGTGTTAAAGAAGTTTAATCATTATAATGATAAACCGGTTTCAACCCCATTTGATCCAAGTATTAAATTGGTTAAAAATACTGGTAGATGTAAAGCACAACAAGAATATATGAATGTTATTTGGAGTTTAACATATGCAATAAATTGCACTAGACCCGATATAGCATTCACAGTAGGAATGTTAAGCAGGTATACCAGTAATCCAGGATAAGTACACTGGAATACGATTTCAAGAGTTTTAAAGTATCTAAAGGAACTATAGACTATGGACTGTATTATAAATCATATCCCGCTGTATTTGAAGGGTACAATGATGCAAGCTGGAATGCAGATACCATAGAATCTAAATCTACAAATAACTGGATATTCACTCTTGGAGGAGGAACAAATATCATGGGCATTTAAAAAACAAATGTGCATATCTCACTCTATAATGGAAAATGAGTTTATTGCACTTGGCGTTGCTTGTAAAGAAGATGAATGGCTAAGATACTTACTGATGAAAATCTCATATTGGCCAAAACCTACTCCTGCCATATCTATCTTTTGTAATAGTCAGGCTACTCTTTGTCGTGTTATGAGTAAGACTTATAATGGTAAGTCTAGAAATGTAGGTCTAAGGCATAACTTTATTAAAGGATTGCTCAAAGATGGAGTAATCACAATGGAATATGTTAAATCCATCACACTTCAGCGATCCCTTAACAACATGAATGGTCATCGGATATAAGTTGAGGCCAGAACCCGACAACCTAATGTCATAGTAACTTTCAACTTGATGGCAACCCTACCTATGTTTTGAACTATATGCCCTGACTTAAGTTTTAGTACGAACGTGAATTCCTACAAAAACGAGATCCATCTAGCCTTGCACACGGTTAATGTTAGCTTGACTACTTAATGAATTTGAGAGCTTGATGGTCCGTTGTAAAGTATGAATTGCCTTTGAATCAAATTAATGTCGTACTTATTGAGTACGGATAACTCGATCTCATACGTAGACCACTTCTTGCGTGCATCGCTAAGTTTCTCGCTGTAGAAGGCTACCAGCCTACTTTCTTGAGACAAAACTCTCCCAATTCTGACATATGAGGCATCACATTCGACATCAAACAGCTTGTCGAAGTTGAGAAGTATAAGAACCGGGGTCGTGGATAATTTGCGCTTGATTTCGGCAAAGCTCAATCGGCTTCGACACCCACAAATCGCCCTTTCTTCATGCAATCCGTGATTGGTGACATAATGGTACTGAAATTTTTCACGAACCGACGATAGAATGTCGCCAGTCCATGAAAACTTCGCACTTCATGAATATTTGTAGGAACCGGCCATTCTCTGATTGCCTTCACCTTTTCCTCATCCACCCGAATGCCCGTGGATATGACGACAAAACCCAGGAACAATAGGCTATTAGTCATGAAGCTGCACTTTTTAAAATTGAGGTACAGTTTATTTTTAGTGAACACTTAAAGGACCTTCTTGAGATGTTCCATATGGGTGTTTTCGTCTTGACTGTATATCAAAATATCATCGAAGTAAACCACAATGAACCGCCCAATGAAAGGTTTCAGAACTTGGTTCATCAATCTCATAAATGTGCTAGGCGCATTCGAAAGACCGAAGGGCAAGACCAAAAAAAAAAAAAAAAAAAAAAAAAAAAAAAAAAAAAAAAAAAAAAAAAAAAAAAAAAAAAAAAAAAAAAAAAAAAAAAAAAAAAAAAAAAAAAAAAAAAAAAAAAAAAAAAAAAAAAAAAAAAAAAAAAAAAAAAAAAAAAAAAAAAAAATAAAAAAAAAAAAACAAAAAGTAAAAAAAAAAAAAAAAAAACCCCCCCCCCCCCCCCCCCCCCCCCCCCCCCCCCCCCCCCCCCCCCCCCCCCCCCCCCCCCCCCCCCCCCCCCCCCGCCCCCCCCGCCCCCCCCCCCCCCCCCCCCCCCCCCCCCCCCCCCCCCCCCCCCCCCCCCCCCCCCCCCCCCCCCCCCCCCCCCCCCAATTACAATTTTTCCACCATGACCTTGGAGACGATGTTCTCGCTGCTCCCACTGTCAATGATCACGTCACAAACCTTTCGATTCATCATACATATAGTGCGGAAGATGTTATGCCATTGTGATGCACTTCTTTTCTTGGAGCATATAATAGTTGCCTCACGACGAGCGACTCACCGTGATCTTGCTGAATCCAACCTGAATCATCTGCCTCGTCCTCGGTGGTATGCTCCTGTTCTTCAATATCTGGATCTTCATAAGCGTTATCAGCACTACCATCATTGATGGCGAGGTTTGCCACTTTTCGCTGGGGACAAGTATTTGATAGGTGGCCCTGACAGTTATTGGGCCTTGGCCGAGCATAAGGGTTCGGGATTCTACTTGGACCAGCAGCAGTCGATACGCCCCTTTGAGGTCTAGCTTGCCCGCTTCCCTGATCTCGGTTCTCAAACATAGGAGGTTGAGTGTGTGCTCCTACGGGCTCCTTCCCCTTAAACTGTGCAGTTCCCTGGGGCAGATCTGCCACAGGGATCCTTGCAGTAGGATAGGTCCGTGTGTTAGGACATTCAAGTTGCGCTTCTGCCCAAGTAGCCAACTTGATCGCGTCATTCATCGTCCAGATGGACTGCATCTGGACCCGATCCTGGATAGCCATACGCAATCCACCGTTGAATCAGGCGACTTGCTGCGATTCAGTCTCGACCAAATCGTTACGCGCCGCCAGGCGGTAAAATTTTTCTGCGTATTCTCTCACCGACCGACTACCCTGTCGACAATTTTGGTATTGTTGGAATCATACCTGATCGTAATCGCTAGGGAAGAATCGGGCACGTAGTAGCTGCTTCATCAGCTGCCAGGTGCGGATTGGTGCTTTCGTCTGCCTGGTTTGAGCGAGTTGCAGTTGTTCCCACCAAACTGAAGCTTCTCCTTTCAACTTGTAGGCCACAAGCTTGACCTTCTTTGCTTCAGGGATGTCCATATAGTCGAAAAATCGCTCAACTTCAGAAAGCCAATCGAGAAAATCCTCAATGTGTAGTTGGCCATTGAAGCTAAGAATATCAACCCTCATCTTGAATTCTCGATCCGCTCGATTTACTCGATTGCCGCCATGTCTGGGGTGTTGGAAGATTATGTCGTCGATTTCCTCCTCACTGGAGCCCCCTTCCTCAGGAATGACCCTTGGATGCACTGCCGGTACTATCCTGCGATCAGGGCAATTAATGGGGGTGGAGGATTGCCACCAGGAACACGGAATTGCCTTAGGTTTTCCACGAAGAGATTTGTTATGCTGTCGATGGAAGCCTGCAACCCTTGCATGGCTTGCTGATTCTCTCGTTGCGCTACTTCGAAAGCTGCCGCCGTTAAAGGTAAATTCCCTAGAGCACCGCCCATGGGATTGTTGCCCGACCCGTCGTTAGAAGCCATCAACCTGAGGAGAAACCTCGCTTTGATACCAAACTAACGCAGGGAAGGATGTGAGGTCGAGCACCGTCTTCCTCAAGAGGATAACTATTCCGAATCCACGGAACTTCTCTTGACTCCTCACAGAGACTTCTCGAATCCACAAGGAAAGAAAGCAGAAAATAGAAATAAATTCTAATAAATTCGAAATTGATTGATGAATAATTAAAAACGAGTTCACAACCCTGTAAATAAGGGTACCAAGCAATGGGAAAGAAATCAGAATCAAACTACAACTCAAACTCCTAGAATCTGCGACTTACTATAAATAGTAAACTTACTATTTATAGACGGTCGTGATGTCTACTAGTGCGCAAGGTTTTCGGCCAAAAATAGTAAGTGTCCTATTTGGCTTCACCAAACCGTTCTCCTAATTATTCTAAGCTCTTTTCACGTTGGCCGCAACTCCTAAAGCCTGACGGATGAAGAGTTATAATCAAACTAAAACTTACTATTTATAGTAAAAACGAAATTAAAACAAGAAAACGACCATCAATCAAGGGGTTTTTTGCAATTTCGAGCTGCGCAACCCAGCATAGCGGGGTTGGTTGGCTAAAGTAGCTCGTTCTACCCGAAAATCATATATTTTATGTCAGATAACTCATTCCGGATTGCGAGATACGCCCGATCTAAGGTCCGATGGTCCGAATCACTTTTGTCGTTGACCGGGCCTTTTCTGATCCATCTTGGCCATGAAATTGTCTACGACCCGCTCTACATCACAAACCATATGGTGTCTAATCAATTCCGGTCCAGTTTACCGGTTCCACCAGTTCCGTGTGCACCCCTACCCTAGTCATCGACCAGCCTTGCCAGGGAATTGCAATGGGTCCATCCAGTCGGCTTGCAAGTCGACTAGCCAACCTGCTTCTAATGCTGGTTTGGGCTGGGTTGGGTCAGTCAAGCCCAACCTGATAACAGTTAAATGGGCCAAGCTGGGTCCTGCTACGCTTGAGAACTTGTAGGTTTTAAGGCCCGTTTGGATGCACCCTCTGAAAGTTCGTTCAAAGGCTAATAAATGCTGTTTGGATCCAAACGCTAGTTTCTGCTGTCCACCCGGCTACAGAATCCTTATCTACATAGAATTTCATATCATTTGAAAGAGAATTTGTACACCATATTGAGGTTGTACCGTGAGAAGCTGCATTGGAGCATGAACATAAGATGTTGCGACGGTGAATGAGAACCGTTGGAGAATCATGGCCACTGCTATTTTGGCCTCGGCCATGGCCAAGTTCTGGCCCACACAGACCCTGGGACCCAGACCAAATGGGAAAAATGCAGCCAAATGCTTTCGTGGGTCAGAAAACCTCAATGGATTGAACCGCTCTGCGTCTTCGCCCCATAGTTCAACGTCGCGATGGACGGCGATCATGGGCAGGTAGAGTTGTGTGTCTGCTGGAATGTGGAGGGTCCCTAGCTTAACGTCCTTGCATGTTTGCCTCATCAGCATTACTGCCGGAGCGTAAAGACGGAGAGTTTCGTCGAGGATCATGCCCACCTGTCAACATAGTTGGATGCATGTTAACATTCTAGCACGGCTGAAATCAAGAAATTTGAGGTTGTGTTTGCATGTATAATTGAATTGAATTGCAAAACATCCAATGTAATCAAGAGATCAGATAAGAAGAACCACTAAAGGAATGAGACTAAGATCCATAAAGATGTAACTTTCACTCTTGATGGCAACCCTACCTATGTTTTGAAATATAGGCTAAGTTCAAAGGGACAAACAAGTCAAGTATGTGACTGAAATATACACTAGAAAAAAAAAAATTTGAGTCTCATTCCTAAAAGTCTAGTATTTGGTTTCTAGAGCACTAATTCTTAATAGATCTATAAGCAGACTTTACTGAGATGAAGCAGAATCATCTTTGATAGATCTACTTATATGAGTAGAGAAGTGAGGCCGCTTTTGAAGAGATTGGGATCGTCGCTAGAATACTCATGAAATAAGGATACGCACAAGGCCAGAAATGTGCGAACTTTTAGATGTCCAGTTATATATGAATGGATGTGTGTTATGTGTCCGGTGAGTCATTTAAGGTCCTTAGTTCAAAACTAATGGGTCACTAAGTACCTGGCATAACTTTGATACATATACACTAAAGTAAATGTTCAAATCCAAAAGATATCTTTACTTATGCACGTATTTATACTGATATGCCATTCGTTCTAAAATCTGATTTTATTTTTAAAATTGTGGGGGATTGTTGTGTTTTTTAGATAAAAATAAATTTAAAAAATAAAAGTTATTTTTAGAAAGTAAATAAATATATTAATTATTTAAACTTTTCATAAATAGTGTGTATAGCCAGTCGGTAAGAGAATGGGTTTTTGCTTATGCAACCAGGGTTCAAATCTCCTCGCACGCGCGCACGTGGCGTGGGCTATAGGGCTCCTAGTGCCTTTTTGGCACTTTATTAGGCGCACTTAGCACTTCGCATTGTCGCAAGGATCAAAAAGATAGTCTTTTGGCACTTAGTTCAAACTTTTTTTGCCATGATACAACTGGAATTGAACGAGGGTTTATCCTGATGATTTTATGACCTTTGTTGATTAAGAGTAATTGTGACATGATTGTACATTTGGCACCTATGCCATGTATCGCTTATGTGGATTCAGTTTTTCCTGTTGGATAACTGCTCCTGTCTGAATGAGTAAAGAAATAACTGGCATATGACATAGAGTCATGTCCTTTCATAGAAAGGCAATTATTTGGTGTGAATGGGTATGGATTTCTTAAAGATGCTCTTTAGCACCTCTTTAGGAAGAAATCCATAACCTTTCAGTTGATATAAATCCTGGACAATATAATCCAGAAGTATAGACTCTTAATTTTTAACATTATATCATCTTCTGTGCAATTACTCTTGATCTAATCTCTTACTAAGTTTTTTTCTGAACGTCTTAAGGCATATCGGTGTTAAAACTAAAAATCTGTTCAACACTTAAATGTGCAAATTTTTGTGTTAAAAATTGGATTGAGAGTTCCTTGTATCCTGAAGACAATTTGCAGATTTCCTTCGTTTGCACTTGCTAGAATTTTCAGAAAAATGGTAGCAAATCTGTCTTGAAAAATCAACTATTCAAGTCGAGCCTTGAACCCGATAGATCTGATCGTTTTCTTCTATCCTCCGTTGTGTATTGGATTTCTAACATGTTCAAAGCCTAATAAATGCTATTTGGATCCAAACGCTAGTTTCTGTTGTCCACCCGGCTACAGAATCCTTATCTACATAGAATTTCATATCATTTGAAAGAGAATTTGTACACCATATTGAGGTTGTACCGTGAGAAGCTGCATTGGAGCATGAACATAAGATGTTGCGACGGTGAATGAGAACCGTTGGAGAATCATGGCCACTGCTATTTTGGCCTCGGCCATGGCCAAGTTCTGGCCCACGCAGACCCTGGGACCCAGACCAAATGGGAAAAATGCAGCCAAATGCTTTCGTGGGTCAGAAAACCTCAATGGATTGAACCGCTCTGCGTCTTCGCCCCATAGTTCAACGTCGCGATGGACGGCGATCATGGGCAGGTAGAGTTGTGTGTCTGCTGGAATGTGGAGGGTCCCTAGCTTAACGTCCTTGCATGTTTGCCTCATCAGCATTACTGCCGGAGCGTAAAGACGGAGAGTTTCGTCGAGTATCATGCCCACCTGTCAACATAGTTGCATGCACGTTAACATTCTAGCATGGCTGAAATCAAGAAATTTAAGGTTGTGTTTGGATGTATAATTGAATTGAATTGCAAAACATCCAATGTAATCAAGAGGGATGTCAATGGGCTTATTTGGTCAAGGCCCAACAAAAAAAAAATTCAAATCCCAATTTCTCACCATGAATATCCCTTGGATAATAATTATTAACTTTGGTAATTACCACATTGTTACAGAGGGTTATTTGAATCCTACTTTTTTCAAAGCTAAAATCGAGGATGCTTATGTACGTGGATTATCCACACTGTCCATCCGTTATGCTAGCTGAATTTAGTGCATGAGACAAAAAATGAGACAGATTCAAAGTTCAAGTGGACCACACCACAAGAAAAAGAGAATCGAACACCCACTGTTAAAAACTTCTTATGGCCACTGTTTACTCTGGTGTGGGCCACTTGAATCTTAGATCTGCATCATTTTTTCGGCTCATACCTTAAAATGTTCTGATAAAACAGATGGACAATGTGGATATGTCATATACATCACAGTGGGGCCTACAAATTTAAGCCCATTCTTTTGGAGTAGAAATACCTGCGTATTTTCAAACAGGGTGAAATTGTAATAATTGGTTATTTACATAGTATTTACAATAAATTTGGAAATTTAAATAGGCCCTAATCCATCCCTTAATCAGGTGGGCCTCGCATGCACAAATAAGTAGATAACAGGCCCAAGCCCAGCCCATGGGCCAAGCTAATAGGTCCAAACCCGACCAGGCAGCCATACAAAATCAGGTCCGTCCTCATTTCTCCTCCAAAAGAAAAGGAGAAGCCATGAGAAGGCCCCCATGAAGATGGACCATGATCCCAAAACATCCCAAATTGGAAGATCCTATCCGTTAAAGTAGTCCAATTGAGAGATTTTTCAAGCATATGGTCCATCAATGATGGGAGAGATAGGTCCAATGGTCTGGATCACCAAACCAAGAGATTTTTCATATTGTTTGTTAAGCATGGCCTTAAATCACACACTGAATTTGGACTGCTGACATAATTTTATTTTTATTTTTTTTTGGACCATCCATTAATACAAGGTTCTTGTGATTTCCTTAATTTATTTAATAAAAAAGAAATAGAATGGTAATCAAACTAACCAGCTTTAGGTGGTTTAAATTCTCAGCGGTAGGATGATCATGGCGTCCACAGAAACGGATCACTTCATCGCGGGCCTTGATTTGCCAATCATGGTGCATGGACAGTAGAAGGAGTGCCCACGTTAGGAGGTTAGCGCTCGTTTCCTTCCCCGCGAAGTAGAATGTCGTACACTCATCTATGATTTCTTCAATGCCCATCCTCTCTCCTTCCTCTTCGTTCTTGTTCGAGGCGATCATCAGACCAACAAGGTTTCTTGAATCTCCAACCGCTTCTGCATTGATCTGAATCAGCTTCCTTACCGACCGTCTAATCTCCTTAGCTAGTGCCCATCTCCTTCTATTCTTCTTTGTAGGCATGAACCTACAGATACGAAAAGTGGGCCCAACAATCTCATCAGCTGAGGCACAGTATCCCAATTCCAATACAAAAGAGCAGTTTGGATACATTTCCTCAAAAGGAGATTACCAAAATAACCCCACCTGAAGCCGGGAATGTATACAGTCCGTAGAGCTTGGGAGACTAAGAGCATCTGTTCTTCTTGCATTTGAAAGATGAGCTTACCCTCTTCATAACTGCTCCCGAAAGCAGTCCTGGAGATAACGTCAGCCGTTAGATTGTGGAGCTCTTTGTGCACCTCCATCTCGAATTTGTGGCCCACCGTCGATCCGTAACTTTCCCATCGCTCCAACATCTTTGCAGTACTGGTCACGATTTCAGGCACCCACCCCTGAAAATCCCCAACAAGTGCGACAGTTTTTAAATACGGTGCGTCTCTATGCTCTAATGAATCAAATTGCAATAATTGTGTTCGATACTCTGGCAGAATGTGATGGATGATACGCAGACACGTAGAAATTGCATAATGGTGGCATACAAGTAGGTCAAGTTAGACTGTCCAAATTAATCTTTCTAGTTTAAATGTATCATGAACCAAAAAAAAAAAAGGACCCCTGGATTGGTGGATATTTCTTCAACGGTTGAAAATGGAAAATATCGAATGGTACTCATATTTCAGCAGATAAGTTTTCGTGAATCAGAGGTTAGGATTGTTCAACTAGTCAGGCAACTCATCCTTCTTTAATATACACCGTTGATTTCATCACTTTAGGTGTCTATTGCTTTGATGGATGGATAGTTTAGGAACATTGAAGTGATAAATACGGATTCTAGTCATTTTCTAGCCAGGCCAGTTTTTTTGGGCTTGGGCTTTAGTTGCTAGGCACATTGCAGGGATGGGCTAGAGTGGCTCTTGGACTTTTAGGGTCGGGCCTACCTGCCCTAACCCAAATCCAGTCCATTGGCAGAGGTCATCATTCAACGATCCAGAACTGCTTATACGATGAGCCTTACCTCAGGTGGGGTACACTTATGAACTCTTAGACCCGAATATTTAACTCTTTCATCATTTGACTCTTTTCATTTGAATACAGACTGAATAACTCAGTATGCACTCTGTTGGGCCCACTCTTATATATGTATCATATCCACGCCGGCCATCCGTTTTTCCCTATCATTTTAGGGTATGGTCCTAAAATTCAAGAATATCCAAAGCTCAAGTGTACTACGCTACAGGAAACAGTGTGAATTGAACGCATACCGTTGAAAACTTCTTGGGGTCCACAGAAGTTTTGGATGAAGCTGATATTTGTGTTTTGCCTGCATCCATAGCTTTGTAACCTTATGAACAGGGTGGATGATAAATAAATATCACTGTGGGTCCTTTTTCAACGGTGGACGTCATCATCCTCACCGTTTACGGTGGCGTGGTCCACTTAAAGCTTTGTATATGCTTCAATTTTGGGCTCAACCCCTAAAATGAGCTGAAAAATTGGATGGACAGCGTGGATAAGCCACGTACATCCATGGTGGACCCAACATAATTTACTCAGTACGACAATCAGCTTTACTGTCTCCTAGTTAAAGTTTGAATACGATATCCCCCATCCACGTTAACGTCTATCATATAAACGGTTTGGATCACTGAAAGGAACCCGATCCAACGACTAAAATCCCGATGTAGGCTATTGCCGTAGACGGGGATGTCTTCTACCAATCCTACTGCAGTGATGGTCCACTAGTTTAAGGAAATGAAGTCCACACCCATTTCTTTTTGAAACAAACGACTCCTGAGCCTCTCTTTCTACTCCTCTAGAGAAATCAGAGCGCCTGTCTCAAAACCAGGGTGTAAATATCCATTAGCTAATTTAATTAGCATTTTATCCAATCATCCACCTATTTTTGTCATCTTATGTTATTTTATTAACGGGAAATCATGTGGTTTGCTACGTGTATGGAAACTTTCTCTTGCACATAGTAGTTTTCGGACTCATTCGAATCTACATCACCTATCTCGACCGTACTTTAGGTCTAGTCAGCTCTTCTCCCATACTATCTACAAATACCAGCAATCAGATGGGCCTAAACATCCGTGATTGGATTTATCTTCTAATTACTATCTTCATCCATCCATTTTTTTCGGGAGACCAAATTGACGGTTTGGATCATTTGATTAGTGTATTTTTTTCAAGGAAGCATAGAAAAAGTGGGATGGACCTGATGGAAAGTCCTGATAGGAAATGTGCATGCCAAAAATTCCAAATGCAACTATGTGTATCGTAAAGTTCCCATGCACTTGCCGAGTAGATCACCTCTCATGATTTAAAATCTTTCATGGACGTCAACGCAATCTGTAGGCATTTTTTTACGAGATAATGGTAATATGCACGTCGGTGCATAAAAGTTCTACGCAGTTCCCTCTTCTTCGTACACGTGACAAACATGTATTGTGATCAGGACTGTTCTTCTGTAGTGGATAGACTGAATCCCAAAAGGGAAGGGGATTGGACTGTCTTCGCCATCCAATAAGTGGGCCTACAAAAATGGATTATCAACCAGCGGTCCACATTCAACCAGTAGCACTCACAACAGCTGGATAATCAAAATTGTCCAATCACTGCTCTTTTGGGCATATAGCCCATCCACACAGTGACCACCCTATCAACGGTTCTGATCACAGCCATGTTTGCCACGTGGGCCCGAGGTGGAGAATGCATAGGGCATCCTACATATGAGAATGCTGTATGATTCTAATAACGGACGCAGATTAGGTGAGTCTGGGATAACAGCTTTCAGCGGGAGAGGCCGTGACCGTGGGGCCCACATCGATGTATGTGTTGTATATCCACGCCGTCCATCCATTTTTCCAATTCATTCTAGGGCATGGTCCCGAAAATGAGGCAGATCCAAATCTCAGGTGTGGAGAGAGAGAGTTTTGCTAACTGCATGCGCGTGTAGATCCGTACACATCCCCACAACGGCACATGTGCAAATATGAAAAACGTGTGTTAGATCTGAGCCTTCTATTCTCAGATCTTGTGACTAAAAAATCAGACAATTTCACTCTTCTGGTGGGCCACAACGTAGAAACTAACGGTATGGCGTTTCATTTGTTTAAATATGTTGTGGCCCACCTGAGGTGTGAAATGGGACCATAAGTTCTAAAAATAAATCACACTGGACGAAAAGCTGAGATCTCACACGTGTCACATTGGGACACTTGCGCTCACGTGTTGAAGTGCACGGGTCCCACACGTGTGTGAATCAGCAAACCTCAAGAGAGAGAGAGAGAGAACCTTGACTCGCTCCGTGTGAAAGGCAGGATTGCAGATCCTCCGATGCCGGGCCCACTTCTCCCCTTCCAGGCCCACCAGCCCATGGCCGAAGAGCTGCCCCGACAGAGGGTTGAACTGCACCTTCTTGAATGAACCGCTAGGATTCAACAAGACCTCTTTAATCAAGTCCGGCTCGGCTATCGCGAGCCGCGGCTTCGTCCCGAACCAATACAGGAACGTCTTGCCGTACAACCTCGACCAGTGATGGTAGTGAGGAACAACCCTGTGGAGGAGTTGATGGTTCAGATCCATCGGCTGGGATTGAGCCGCCGCAATCAGATCGCGAATCTCAGCCGAGTTTCCGTAGATGGACCGGCGAGGTGGGCCCCGAACGCCTTGTCTTTGAAAGTGGAGTTGGATTCTCCATGGGGCCCATATGAATGAGTGTATGAATTTAAAGAGGAAGAGAGGAACGGTGGGAAGGAAGATTGTGAGAAGAAGAAGGGAGAAATTCATGGTGTAGATTGAAAGTAGAAGGGAGGGTATACGGTAGCTGTTTAAGTAGAGGAGTTATATGATCCTCGATCGTAGGATATATGAATAGCATCCTGGGGATCTTGGTTTGTGAAAGTGGGGCCCATGCATTTATTATCCAAACCATTGTGATCTTGGAACCTGTTATTAGCTTGTGAAAGTGAGGGTATGATTATGTTTTCTGGATTATTGGGATGTTGGAGCCTCCTATTAGCTTCTGAAAGTATGGCCCATTATTATGTTATCCAGACCATTGGAATGTTGGAACCTCGTGTGGAGGGTCCATTTCCTCAACAACGGAATTTTGACCTTCTAATTCGTTGGCATATGATAGGATATCATGAAGAGGTATAACCGCGCGGTCCACATCGGGCTATGATTTTCCTAGAGCACATGCCACAAAAAGTTATGTGGGTACACCACTGGTAATGATAATTTAGCATTTGCTGTCCATCGTTGCTTGGTAATTGTGGAAGTAAATTCTGAGTCAAACATAACTTTAGCTGAAAAAACTCTCTCAGTATTCAAAATTTAACGCAAAAAACTCTTGCAAAGAAAAACTAGGGCATAAAGTAACAAATGATCCATGAAAACAAATTATAAAAGATTATAGGAACTTAAAAAATGCAAAAATTCTAGTTTCCTCCCTTCAAAGCTCTAGAAATAAATTAGCTCTCCTTATTCTACCTTAATTACATATTATATTCATATGTATAGTGTTATATTTAGAATAAGAAATAAATTTGTGCAATTACGCAAAATTGAATGCGCTGTGAATCTAGGCATCGATCGATCAATAATGATCAAACAACTCTCCCTCGATCAATCAAGCTTTCATGTTCGATCAATCAACTCAAAATTGTTAGGTGAAAAAATAAATAAATAAATTTAAAATTGAAGAATTTTGATCACTCAAATAGTGTAGTGAATCGACTGAGGACACCTGTTTCATCTTAGATTAATGGCACCTAATTTTAACAATCATTGATGCATGCCACGTTCGAACGTGAACACAAAAAGTAAGGCAAACCCAAATCTCAGGTGATGCACCCGGGAGGAAAAAGTTAGGACAAGGATGGTTGCCACCATTAAAGTAAATGGGGGCTTCAAATCCTATCCAAGAGATGGTTTGAAATCAACAATGAAAGCTTGGATTACATCTAAAATCATTTGAGGAGTTGCATGTGCAACATGAGTGTCAATAAACTATTAATCTATTTGACACATGACCCACTAATGATATCCCAAAATAATTAGATTATCAATTGCCTCACTATAATTACTATAATACAATGATCAACGCCATCCAAACATTGTCCATGTAAATGAACAGTTAAAAATCATTAGTTGATCACTCAAATGAGATCTTGTGCTTGTGGCCCATCTAAGACTTAAAATTTCATCATTTTCCGGCAACGTAAATATTTCAGTGGGCAAAGTATATATTTCAGTGGGCGGGCTGGATGGCCCAGAAACGTTTCAATGGTAGATGTCACATCTCCACTGCTCCTGTACTGTGGCTTACTTGTGTTTTAAATTCAAGTGATTTTTGAGCCCACAAGTCAAGACAGCAAGCAGAATTAAGGCAGAGTAAACATCACATTCACATTAAAATGGGCCCCAAGGTGGGGCCCATTGTACCAACGGCTGGATCATTAAATCGTGGGCCTTGTAGTAACTGATATAACCTTAATCCAAACATGTTGTGAGTATCATTGAGTGGATGATCACTTGTGATATTGAAACAGGATGAATTATTCAGCCGCGTCCCAACGATGCAGATTTCAACTAATGTGCTGGCCAAATCAACGTACGGTTGTGATAGCTTTTGAAATCATACTGGGTACACAATCTCACGTCCATATGCCGGTTGGAAGTGGATGGGCTTTGTATAAAGGCCCAGACCATGGTCTATCAAGCGGCCCAACTTGTAGAAAAACTGGTGGGCCTTATAATTAATTTGCTAGGCCATTAAAACCATAGGAGATGCTTCTCCCATTCTTCAGAGTTGTTTAGGTTTGGTACTCCGGCAGTGTTATTAACATTCACCGTAAGTTGTTTAAGATAAGTTAATTATTTCACAAGTAGCTTATTTTAATTTCTACTTATTATAAGAAGATAAAGTATGTTTTCCAAACAACTTACATATCAACTTCTACTCTCTTTCATCTTTCCTAATTCTTCTCTTCAGCCACTTATGGAAAGTAGAAAAGTTTTTTTTTTTTTTTAATAACTGAAGTAATTATGTACTTTTAGGGGCCCTTTGGCACCATGAATTTGAGGGGATTTGAGGGGCTTCAAATCCCTTAGTTGTTTGACACCATTAAAGTAAAATACAGGGTTTGAAATCCACCAAGAAAGCTTGGATTACATCTAAAATCTTTTCAAAAGTTGCATGTGTAACATGTGTGTCACTAGACTATTATTTTATTGAACACATGGCACACTAATGATATCCCAAAATAATTAGATTATCAATTACATTGTTATAATTACCTTAATATGATAATCAGCATTGTCCTAATATTATCTACATAAATCAATAGTTAAAAATCATTAGTTAGTCACTTGGATATGATCTTATACTTGTGGCCCATCCAAGACTTGAAATTTCATCGTTTTTTTAGCAAAGTATATATTTCAGCGTGCTTATTATAACCACTGTGTCAAACATTACATACTTCATTATTATTTAGAGATATTAAAGTTGATTTAGTAATTAAATCCAAACTCCGGTAAATATCCTATAAATAGCTACTTTTGTATTAAAGCTGATTTTGAATCGAAAGTGCCAAACACAATAAAAGGATTTCAAATCCAAGGATTCCGAATCCACCCTCCTAGACGAGCCATAAACAAAACTTACTTATCTTAAAAAAGCAACTCATCTACTTCTTCAAGTAGAAAAAGTAAATTTTATTTTTATGCACACGCACACACACTCACACCGTCGTGGGCTTTCACCACCTATATGTATTATTTACACACGCACACAAACACTCACACCGTAGTGGGCTTTTACCACCTATGGATAGTTGAACCCTCTCACACCGTAGTGGGCTTTCACCACCTATGGATAGTCGAACCCTCGAGTTGGTGTTGAAACTCTTGAGAGTCTACCACCCGAGCAAGAGCAACTATCCGTAGAAAAAGTAATACGGTTCAAACTGTGGGACCCACTATATAAGGTTATATAACCTTTATACTAGATTGATTAGTTAATCCTAACCTTTGATTGATTAAAATTTACTTGTTAAATCTGGACCATTGAAAGTTCCTTTCAACTGTTCACTAGATGTCCACCACTTATTTTCTGTTTATGATACATTTAAGGTGGGGCGCACACGATTGGACGGTTTAAGTTGAGATACATAATGCCACGTGCTGAGTACCTGCGTACGGACACCATGCATTCTACCATGATTTTGGGTCACATCATCATCGTCCAATCAATACCATCGAGATGAGACGTTGGACCCGACAAACCTCATCACTTGCAATAAGAGAATGGACTGGGCGGTGCTGGTCGGTGCCTAAAAAGCTTCGTAGGCCCACATGAATTGATGTACATGTTTTATCAAACTGTATCCATTCATTTTTGCCTGCTCATCTTAGGGTATTATACTAAAAATGAGGGAGATCCAAATCTCAGTTTAACAACACCACAGGATATGGTGGTGATTGAGTGTCCAACATTAAAAACTTCCTATGCCCAACTGTAATGTCCATTTTGCCATCCAACCTGTTTATTAGGTCACATAGACCTCCTTGAAGGGAAAACACAAATATCAGCTTGATTCAAAACTTTTGTGGCCCTCCAGCAATTTTTAATGGTGGGTGTTCAATCACCACTCTTTCCTGCGGTGTGGTGATATGCTTTATTTTTTTTTGGCTGATTCTCTGTAATGAGCTATGTAAATAAATGCATGGTATGATACATCACGGTGAGTCTCATAGAGCTTTTCGAGCACTTATGCTGTAGGGTAAAGGTGACTATGAATCCAAGTCCAAGAGAACTTATGCCTCACATGCGGCAACAACGAACTCATGCATAGTATCAGATCCGCTCATCAGCCGACTCCCAACATGATGTGTCTCATATTCAGGCTAATTATTAATTGGATGTTCAGATTGGCCATACGTGTCCCGTATATAATTGGACCCTGCTCATTAGTTGGTTAGAACGTGTGCCCTACTGCTTATTAATATAATTGGAATTTGCTCATTAGAAATTCAAACCGATTACTCATCATCATTACATTATATTACATCTCTTACACGCAAGAATTGATTTTACTCTCTAAAAATTAGTTAGATATTATGAAGTAAAAAACTGTAGATTTGTACAAGTAAAGAAGATGCTTTACACATTCCCTCTCTTTAATCATAATCACTTAGAATCTCTGAAATGTAATTTCGAGAGTCATTTTAGAATTAAGGATCTTTGAATTATTAGTCTTAAATATTTCTACATGATCTAACTAATTGTATAATTGAAATAATTAATTAGTGACGACTTTGGTCATATATAACACTCTCTTACTTTTAAATAAAAGCCTAACTGGATAATCAAAATAATTGATTAGTGGTAACTTTGGTCATATATAATACTCTCTTATTCCTAAACAAAAGTCTAAATGTATAATTGAAATAATTGATTAGTGGCGACTTTACTTATATATATAACCCTCTCTTACTCTTGAGCAGGCGCCCAGTAGCAAGTAAGTCCACATAAAAGCAAACCGATCTTCCATCCCCAGCAAATCGTAAATCCCTCGAGCGTCCACATGGTGGGCCCGTGATTGCTAAGAGAAGGTCCAAGTTTTCACACGTGTTTTAAGGTTTCCACATGTGAAGCAATATGTCTCTCTCATGTTCAACTACCAAAAGCACCGTACTTAAAACTTTTTGACTCTTGAACTTTTGCAGTCTCTAGAAGGACGCGTATTAGGTGAGGTTAGCATGTGGCCCTTGCTGTGGGCCCAATGTATGTTTTGTATATTCATCCGTTTTTACAGCTAATTTTATGTTTTGAACCCAAAATGAGGCAGATCCAAATCTTAGCCGAACCACCGCCACCACACGAAACAGTAGTGATTGAACGGCCACTATTAAAAACTTCCTAGGCCCACCATAATATTTATTTGTCATCCAACCTATTAATAAGTTCACACGGACTTGGATGAAGGGAAAACACATATATCAATTTGATCCAGAACTTTTGGGGCCCACACGAAATTTTTAACAGTCAATCACCGTTGTTTTCTCTAATGTGGTCCACCTAAGATTTGGATATGCTTCCTTTCGAGCTAATGCCCCCAAATGAGCTGTAAAAACGGATTCTTGGAGCCCTACCGTGTGGCCCACCTTGATGTATGTGTTGTATATATCCACGCCGTCCATCCGTTTTTACAGCTCATTTTTGGGCATGAACCCAACAATGAAGCTGGATATACAACGCATACATCGAGGTGGGCCCCACAGTCGGGGTCCTCACCGACTAAGCTGCTCCATATATGGGATTTTATTCAGTACTCTGAAAGAGTGTGACTGGTTATAGACATGCAGTTGGATATTGTACACGTGGATATATGAAACTCAAAACGAACGGTTCACATCGTGAGGCCCACTGCAGATAGGTCATAAACCTAAGATTAGATTCATTATATAACTATGAGATCTGATTTAGTTTTTACTGAATTTGGACAGCTGATGATTTTTCATTTTGACCGTCCCTAAAATGTCTGCTACTTCGGCTAGTAAGGTACGTATAATTTTTATTAGTTTACAGGTCCAATAAATCAATGGGGCCCACAATTTGGACGACCTAATTTGCATTACCTTATGCTGCTGGTATATTTTAAATTCTTCCTGGTAAACCATCACAATCCACCATGGTGGACCCCACCCGCCAACTTGTTGTGTGTTAGCATTTCTCATTAACATGTTACAAAATCTAAAATAATCTTATTACTTGAAAAGAAGAACCATGAAATTGACCATACAAGAGTTGAGCTTCTCACACAAATCATTTGGCCAATCAATGTTAGTTGCGACTTGATTTGTTTTTGTCCATTGTATGTCTCATTATCAAAGGATCATGGGACTGTAAAAATTAAATTATGGATACAATGAACAGCCTAAATATTAAAATTTTAAGTTGAAGTGTAGTTGAAAATTAAATTTAATATATCATACCATTGTTAACGCCGATAATAATATTGTAACTTAATATTTTATATGTTTCATATACTAAGATTTGTATTTATAGATATATATAAAAAAATTAATTAGCATACTTCGACTTATAATTTTTCAAAAAAAATTCATAGTAAAAGAATTCAGGTTTATAGAATATTGTATGTACATGGTGGGAGTGTTAATGAGCTAAGCTCAAAGTCAAATAAAATCAAATTTTTGAATAAAGAATATCGTCAAGCTTATTTCATATTGTTCAAAACCAAGGCCCAAGTCAATCGCACACACAGCTCCTTGACACCCCAATATATATAAGTACAATATATATACCTCCATCCCTTACATTTTTGGAATTGATATGAAGACCTCCGCGTTGAAATGAGGTATCTTTCACTCAATCTACCACTTGAGCCAACGATCGGGGTGTCATCCCTTACAAATTGGATTGTATATGGGGTAACTCAATATGAAGTTAATTTTGTAGGGCACACCATGAGTTATGCCTTATCCACCTTGTCCATCTAGATTGTTTTAGGGTATATTCTAAAGTTGAAGCATATCCAAAGCTCAAGTGGACCACACCATAGGAGAGTGTGAATTGAAAACTTACCATTGAAATATTTACAAGGGCTACAAAGGTTTTGGATAAAGCTTATATTTGTAATTTTCCTTCGTTTATGTCTGTGGGCGGTGGACATCATCATCCCCAATGTTTCCTGTGAAGGGGTTTACTTGAGCTTTGAATGTGCTTCAATTTTGGGCTCAAACCCTAAAATGAGCTTAAAAAATGGATGGACGGTGTGGATAAGTCACATACATTCACAGTGGGCCCAACAGAGTTTACTCAGTACTTTCTCAATACCCAATCTGTTTCCTACATATCTAACTTGATCACATCTATTGGGGGCCCACCGGTATGCTCAATTCAAATACTCAATTATTTATAAGTTTGATCAATATGAGCCATTGATCATATAGGCCCACCTAATATAACTCTTAGACTGATTTGAAGATCTCATAAGGTTAGATGGATTGAGCATTTTGTAGTGAATGTGACCCACTTTTGAAATGGATTAGCCTAAAAATCAAGCAAGCACATTGCTCCTTTGGTCAATGCATTCACATGTCCGTACATTTCAAACATTTGCAGATGCAATTAGAACACAACTCCTTAAGCTGTCCACTAGTTGTGAACGAAAGAAAAACATGAGAAAAGGAGAAAACTGGAGAGAGAGCAAAAAACAAGGGCTGGTCCCATGATTTGGACGGTTTAATTTGACTTATGGGTATGGAATGTATACAATTTCGAGTGCATTTGTTCACACCGTGCCAGAATTTCAAATGACTCCACTAGGCCAAAGAGACTCTGTACTCTTATCCTATGTTACAAAGCCATTAATGTACTTGAAAAGCTGAGACAGACAGACAGACAGCGGTGTGATGCTGTCCAGCCAGACATGAGGTACATTACTGATCTGGATCGTTCATCAGGTTTTCCCCATGTCAGATGGACCATTCTCATTAATCCACCCACATGGTCGAGCCCACCATTCCATTGGTTGTCTATTCCAGTTCCCATATTCCTTTGGACGCGGATTGCGTCCTACCCCCGCTCTGTGGGGCCCAAAGTGATTTAAGTGTTTTATCCACGCCATTAATCGTTTTTCTCATATCATTTTAATTTATGATACAAAAAATGAGGAAGGTCCAGGATTAAGCGGACCACAAAGTGGGGATTTAACTTCAACCATTAAAAACTTCTTGGGAGCTGGAGAAGTTTCGGATCAAGCTGATATTTCATTTTCACTTCATCTACGTCTGCATGGCCTTATTAATAGATTGGATGGTAAAAAGAAAAAAAATCATGGGATGGGCCCACTCAGTTCTGTAGGGCCCTATCTGTACCGGCCCACGGCCAACACTTCCTACTTAGAAATGTTCAACACTAAATATCTCGGCAGTGGGCCGAGCCGCGCTTGTGCTCGGGTTCCTATTTTCTGGCTCAAGCCATATCTGCGCCAGGGTCCTATATCTTGGTCTGTAAAATGGGTTGCAGGTTCACCTAATCTACACACGGTTGTAGATGATCCATACGTTGCAGAGAAAATCAGACTGGTCCGTTGATCAGGTAGGCCATAAATGTACTGTTGGTTGTGAACCGTCCATTTTACCCATTATCTAGGCCATACATGCAATTTTTTCCAAGGGTCGTGATTCTCGAGGGGATAGCACATGTGAGAGATCACGTCCGTTCATTGGGTTTTGGAAGGTTGCATTCTGATATTCCATGGACCAAAGTAATGTTGCTTGGCTGATCAGGTAGGTCAAACTAGTACGAGAAGAATGGACGGAGAGGATAAAAGAAAAGAGAAAAGGAAATCCAACGGTCCAAATTCCACGTACATGCCTTCCTTAATTGATGACTATACTGGCATGATTTTTGGTACAGGGAAATGTTCGCGAAGCCCATTGACTGATGAATGGCATGGATCTCTAGCACGTGGCACTGATGTACAGCTATTGAAACCAATCAAATTGCCAGTCGTCCCATGGGATGATCTCTCTAAAATCACACAAATAAATCAATCCTAACCACCCAATTAAAGGCTATCGAACGGATGGTTAAAAGTAAAATAGTGAGGAAAATCAGATTGTGAGATTTTATTCTCAACGAAATTATCAGGTAATGTACCATCCACAGTTGGACCTGTGATTTGGATGGTCTGGATCACTGTGCAACGCTGCGACTATGCTCCCTGTAAAGTTAAAGAGTCATGCACCTGTTCTTAAATGGTACTAAACTAACATAATAGGAAGAATCTCTGTCCAACCGGTTGGACAGATAAATTACTGTACATGATTTCCAACCTACGAAATACCTACGATCCACCCTGTCCATTACATTATTACCACCATGAGGATCACTTCATGCTAAAATCATCCTAATCCACTCATTTTCTGGGCCACTCGATATAAAACAATATATATCCGCTGATAAATAACAAAAAAAGAGTGATCGAGTTCATGAGTGGATGAATCTTATTTTTTATCTATCATGATTCTCATGATGGGGCCATCCTATTGGACGGACTGGATGTTGCACGCAAATAACATGTTGAAGGTTACAAGTGGGATGAACAGTCACTTTTCGTCCAACCGGTTTAATGCGAGAATCTCCCACATATGAGTCTACCGCATTTTAAAATTATTGCATGGTTTACTGTACATCAGTACCATGCAGCAATATAGACGCTATTGGCCAATAAACAAATGGCTGCATGTGAAGCTTTTGTGCAATGAGATGCACGTGATCATTCCTCTTTCATGAAAAGGTACCATAGGGGTCATGATCATCAGTGACCTGAGTATATGCTGACAGGATTCTCGCATGTGGGACTATGGTTCGATCATCCAAACTATCAATAGGTGGTCTGCAGTATAGGTAAAGGATTCCCTAGAAATCTCTAGGATTGGATGATCTCAGCCCTACAATATACGAGACTTTTTGTAACTCTTACAGTTAACCGTACATTTGTCAATAAAGGTTGGATCGTACAGTTTCATCCAGTCAACGGTTGGATCATTAAAAGATGGACCCACATGTGCAGAATTCGGTGATGGGAAGACATATGATACTACGGCAGAGTATCATGCTTGATACACACTCACTCGAAGTCCGTCTAAACTAAGGGGACCCACATTTAGACAATTCTATTGCCTGAGTAATGGGCAAATGATCATTGACCACTGGCCATTGGATTTTCATTTCAACCATTCAGTGACACAAATCAATGGTTTGAAGATCATATAAGAATAATTATTGGGTCATAGTCCATCTAACTTGTGGCCCACAATCGAATGATTTAATTTGATTCCACGTGTAGAATTTATCGGTGCCTGCGTATTTAGCATCATACTCTGCCAGAGTATCGAAATGTATTGTTTTCTTCTTTAAAACTGCTAAACTGTGCGGTCAATAATGAGCAGCACCCTAAAAATGATGTGAACTACAGTGCTGCCGTGAATAAAAGAGAGAAACTTTGTTACTCTGGCAGAGTATGATGGATGATGCGCATGCACTTCGAAATTACTTAGAAATTTCAAGCGTGGCCAACAACCAACGCAAATTAATTTGTAGAAATTAATGATAACCCACTTTAGATTATAATATAAAAAAACCTAATGTTAACTTTCTATCTTATTGGTGGCCATTTATTGGACGGTCCAAAATGAAAACTATCCAATGGCTCAATTTCAACAAATAAGCATCTCAAAGGCTAGGATTTTTCAAAAAACTTATTTTTGGGCGTGTCGGTCAGATACAGTGGTTTTCACAATTTAGTCAGTTTAATTTGATCTAACATATGTCAAGTGCACAATTCCTGAGCGCCAGAGTATGAAGCCTGGAAGTCTGCCAGAGTATCAAATAAACGGAATGGAAGACGGGACAGTACGGTACAGCAGTGCAGATATTCCAGGTGTAGGAAAACGACAAGAAGGTCGGTTGCTAAATAATCATATTAAAATGGAGAAAATCAGATGATCTAAGTTAATATTGTAGCATAATCGCTCGTGTGCACTTTGTAATTGCAGGAGTAGAAAAAGTGGAGAATGATCATACATGTATGTGATCCCAGCCGTTCATCATACGTATCTAACTGTGTAGACATAGATACTGAAATCTGACTATCCTTGAAGTGGGCCACTCTTGAACAAGGACTGTTGACCATCGGTGGAAAATCATGACCGTTCTTATACATGCACGCCTGTGGCCCACTTGATGGACGCATGAATTTTGAGATATGGGATGCGTATACGGTAACACGCACGCACGGTACATATTCACATGTGTCCATCCCTCTATTCACGTGTGAGGCGAGCCTCTGTTTTTCTGTTTTTTCAGCAATGAAAAGGTCGTTCGCTCAGTCAAAGTCAGGCTTTCGATGTGCAGAGGTAAAAATATTGAGAAATACTTTGATACTCTGGTGGAGTGTGATGAATGATAAACAGGCACTTAGATATTAGTTAAAAACTGCATACTGGAATGCATGTTATTCAAATTAACCCGTCTAAATTACGGGTTCCAGCTTAGAAGATTCATGAACCAAAAATTAATCTTATTTGGTTATTTGACTACAAGATTGGTGGATATTTATTGGACGGTTAAAAATGAAAATAACATCCAACGGTCTTATTTGAGGTCAGGATTGTTCAGCGAATATAATTTTTCAATTATAACTTCGGACAGGGTTAATTTGAGTTGATGTAGTCCACTTTCATAATTCCTAAGTGCTTGCGTATGTAGTAGTCATCAGCCAGAGTATCAACTAATGAGAAAGACAAAAGGACTATCAAATGCTAGAAAGTATGGAAAGTTACAAGTTTTGCATTGAAGAGTGGCTTCTAACGATCCAAACCGTTCATACAAATGGGACTCGCAATAGATGGTGGACATCCATGGATTGTTATTTTATTTTTTTCCTCTCACCCTTGCAAGAGCCCTACCTAGAGCTGTAAGGCAAGGGCCAGGGCCAGGGCCAGGGCATTTGAGCCTGGTTAAGGCTACGGACTCAGATTCGGTAGTGACCCCTCTAGCACCGAGGTAAGTACTCGTTGGTGATGGAAAAGCTCCGTGGGCCCCACCATGATGTATTTTTTATATCCATGCCGTCTATCCATTTTTTCAGATCATTTTAGGGCATGAGACAAAAAATGAGGAAAACCAAAATCTCAAATGGACCACACTAGAGTAAAATCTGGTGATTGAATGTCCACTGTTAAAAACTTATCAGGGGCCACATAAGTTTTGGATCAAGCTGGTATTTATGTTTTCCCTTCATCTATGTATGTGTGACCTAATTAACAGGTAAGATGGAAAATAAATATTCAGCAGGCCCTAGGAATTTTTAATGGTGAGCGTCCAATCACCACTGCTACTTGTGTGGTTCAACTTGAGATATGGATCTGCCTCATTTCTTGGATCATACCATATAATGAGCTGGAAAAATGTGTGGATGAAACATATATACTATGGTGGAGCCTATAAACCATTTTAGAGCACCAACCAGTGCGGACCTCAGTACTGAGCCTGTCACTACCGAATCCCGTCCGGCTGTCTTAGCCCATTGCCATTTCTAATGGCAGATTGGGCTCGACTTACCATAGTAACACCTCAGTGGGTAACACTTACCCTAAGTGTGTGGGGCCCACCGTGATGTATTTTTTGTATATCCATTCCGTCTATCTAGTTTTCCATGTCATTTTCGGATGAGATCCCAAACCTTGATAATATCCAAATCTCGGATGGACTATGCCACTAGAAACAGTGATGAATGACCATTAGAAAATTTTTGTGGTCCACATAGGTTTTGGATCAAGCTAATCTTTGTATTTTCCCTTCATCGAAATCTTCTTGACATGGGTTCTTACTCTTGCTCCGGTGGTAGACTCTCAGGAGTTTCAACACCGGGTCAAGGGTTCGAGTACCCATAGATGGTGAAATTTCACTATGGTGTAAGTGTGTGGGGTCTGTGTGCACGTGCGTACAAAAACAAAAAACATAAAAACAGGAAATCTTCTTGACATAATCAAAGGTTGGATTGCATGCAAATAAACATTACCAAAAGCTTACAGCGGCTCTCTCAATTTTTTAATGATGAGGCACTCAAACACCACTATTTCCTATGGTGTGGTCCACCTGAGATTTGAATATGTATAATTTTAAAATGGACGGAAGAAATGGATGGACAGCATGGATATACAACACATTATCAAGGTTGGCCGCACGTTAAGGGTAAATTAGGTATTACCTGGGTAAGACCGTAGTAGTGTTACCCCTGATGTAGGGCCTACATTGATGATGTGTTATATATCCACACCGTCCATCTATTCCTCTAATGCATTTTAGGATTGGATAGCAACAATTATACATATCCAAATTTCATATGGACCACATCACAGAAAACAGTAGGAATTGAGTGTGGCTCACCATTAAAAATTTCAAAGGGCTCATTATAAGGTTTTCCTAATGTTTATTTGCAATTGAACTATTGGTAATGTCAAGTAGATATGGGCAAAGGGATTTTTTTATTTTTTATTTAAAAAAAAAAAAATCAGATTGATCCAAAACTTTTGTAGCCCAAAAAAGTTTTAATGATTTTTCATCTTTCTTTCTATTGGTGTTGTCCGCATGAGATTTGGATCTCCTTATGATTTCGGTTGATATCCTAAAATGAAATATAAAAACAAATGTATAGCATAGATATATAATTTTTTTTTTTTTTTAAGGTAAGCCCCTCACAATAAGGATAACACCCACTAAGTTGTTACCCCGATGACAGCTAATCTATTCTCGTTAGTTGGACTCAGCTAGGATTAAACTTGAGCTGAGGCAGTTAGAAGTGTACACGAGTCAAACCGAGTCTAGCTTAGCACAGTTCAACTCAACTCGGCCACTAGTTGACCCCAGTTCGAACTCAGCTCAACTCGGTTCAATTAGCAGCTCAGGCTAGTTCAGGCCAACATCAAGCCTCTGCGACATTTTCGCAAACACATGAAGCGCACCTTCAATTTCTCATGGAATGTAAAACAACAGTATCAATTTATAAGTATTTCATCAAACACTCAGTATGTAATATAAAAATCAAGATACAAAGGTATTCGTTTATATCCATACCTTCCTCGCCACCAGCTAACACTTCGTCGAGTCATTTTATCAAACACTTATGAAGCATCATCAATATCAAAATAATCAAGTCACCAAACTAGTTCGATCAGAGTTTGATTTGAGTTGGGGTTCGATACAAGTCGATCTTAGGAAAGCTCACACTCGGCTCAAAAAATTTTTCAAGCTCAAAAAATCAACTCCACTCGGCTCGGACTTAGTTTCAAATCGAGTTGAATTGAGCTAGCTAACCTAGCTAACTCGGTTCATGTACAGCTCTAGAGGCTGCCCATGGCAACCCTATCCAAGTCCGACTAGGCGGGCCACAGTATACAAAGCAAATTGTTTTTTTTTTTAAAAATAAAAAAAAAAAAAAAAAATCTAGCCATTCATTTGTGTTGCTATGTTATGGCCCACTTCTAGTGACAAATGCTCTCATTTTTTCCACCGAATGGAAAGCTCAGATCTTAAGCATGTCACATTACGACACGTGCATTGTAGAAACTATTGTTAGGAAGTCACAGTCTTAAAATTAAAATGGTTAAGCAATCTAACATCTGACTTTGGACGCTTGTTTACTTAATGTGGGTTTGGTTGCACCAAAATACTATGAACTTTCCGAAAGGTTTACAACAATTATCAAGGTAACTCAGAAGGTGACGGGTGGCGTTGGATTGGATTGGGTCCCACCTATCTCTGAGTTGACTCTGACAAGCCACATTAGACTCGTTCCGGTCCTAAAACCATGATCTGTGCCCTTCATCAAGTGGGCCACCGAGATCAAGCAGTCTACTTTTATGTTGGGCCACATGACTATGTTGAAACAGGCTATTCGTCATCCTTTTTTTAATCTAACCGTCCATTTTTTTTCGGCTGAGCTAGTGAGCAGACCATCTAATTTTTAGGCCAAAATGTTCATGACACGTGTGCAGCCGAACAGCCTCTTCAGTATATCATCTCACGAATCCCCATAGTTGCTGTAACATACGTTCCTGGTTGTGGGACCCATTGTAGATGGGGCACATCACTAATTAGATGATCCTCACCTTTGATTAGTGGCATTTTCTTGTTGAATTCTCACCATTGACTATCCCATCTTGACCGTCCACTAAATGTTCCCCGGTCAATAAGTGGTCCATCTAAAGTGGGACCTCATGATCTGAACGCTCTACGATGAAGCGATTTCGTCAAGCATACAGTGGTTATACGCATGCGTATGAATCATCACTCTGCCAGAGTAATTAAAAAATCCAAAACAAAAGAAGAGATTCATCATTTCAAAGCGATGGGGCTGATAGGTAACGTGTATTAACCGGTACATACACGCGAGCATCATACAGTTGATTATACGATATTTTCCCGATATACGCGGCCTTTTCAATTCGGACAATTTTGGGCCATGGTCAGCCAATCTATGCCGTTGGTCGGTTGCTTTCCATCATGGATGGACCATGGCCCAAAAATCTTCCCGATTGCAAAAACCCGGCTACCGATATTTATCAGTTGAATGTAGACCATTGCTATTGCTTGGCCACAAATTGATAGGTTAAGATCAGCCCGTTGATATTTTTGGGACGAGAACTGATCACCTGCAGGCATGGTACCACAATATGTGGTGTCGTATTATATTTCCTGCTAGTGCCCCACTTGTGTAGGACATCAAGACCGTTAAGATAGTGGGCCCTGCCATGAAGATCACCTGGGTCCATTCATCAGGTGGGCCGTACGGTAGGAATCAACAGATAACAGATGGTTCTAAGAGACTTAAAGCATGGCCCACCTAGCCAACGCATCAGCCTGATTTTCGAGAATGGTGACCTTCAATCCTTCATGGTGAGGCGTATCGTATTCATGCCCGCTGATTTCAGTCGTGGATTGCCTGTAAGATATCCACCCCGTCCATCCGTTAGTGAAGCAGATTCAAAACTCAGGTGGGCCACACGAAAGGGTAAAGTGACCGTTGAAACCTTCCGGGGTGGATATCTCACAAACATCAAGGTGGGCCCCACCGAGGTTGCGACCACATATGGTAAAGAAGCATTTCCTAAATAAGTGGCAGGTTGACTGGGGAGATGGCCCTGTACCATAAGTTGCGTTACAGTTGCTTGTAGGGATCTATTCTCTTTTTGGAAAATCGCCCGTGGGCCGGGTTCGGGCTGAAGAATCATAATTTTGAATGATTCTGGCCCGAAGGCCTGGCCCGAAATCGTCAGTCCCTGGCCTGGCCGTTTGACAACCCTATCCACGAGGAAACGAATCGCCTGGTGACTCAGCCATCAGGGATATCCATGGTAGCAGGCGATGCATTTTATCCACGCCGTCCATCCGTGCTTTCAGCTCATTTTAGGGCACGAGCCAAAATGAAGCAGATCCAAAGCGCAAGTGGACCACACCACAAGAAACTGTGGTGAATGAACGCCCACCATTAAAAACATCTCCCGAGTAACAAAAGTTTTGGATCAAGCTGATATTTGTGCTTTCCCTTCATCAAGGTCTACGTGACCTTATCAACAGGTTCGATGGCAAATAAACATCATGGTGCGTCCCATGAAGGTTTCAACGGTGGGTTTCATTATCCCCACTGTTTCCTGTGGTGTGGTCCACTTGATATTTGCAACTACTTCACTTTTGGGTTCATGCCCTAAAATAAGCTGGCAAAACGGATGGACAGCGTGGATATAAAATAAACACACCAAGGTGGGCCCCACAGTGCGGTAGAATCCGCTTCCTATACACCAAGGGGTGCACCGTCCACAGTTAAAAAACCACAGTTGCAAAGAAACGTACTCCCATGCCTCCAGATCGTGTACCCCTCTGTATATGATTATCCTGCAACCTCTGCCAACGACTGGCATTTGTTCTGACTGGACCCGGACCCCACTCCAATAAATGGGTCTTTTTTCACTGATTGCGAACTATTATAGCCTTCAGTACATTTTAGTTAATATTTTGTATTGCCCCCCGTTAAAAGGTTAGGATTGTCTCCTCCTTTTACGGTGCGATTGTTATTTATGGACTCTGGCCCACTCAAATGAACAGCTCCTATGTAATGTATGCATGCCACGTTTCCGTCACACCATTCGAGACCATCAATGTGCTGCTGCCGCTCTGTACGTTGCACCCAATAAGCTTCGCTCTTTTTACGACTAGACATGCCCCAAAACCTCTCTACCTTTCACTTTGGCTTTAGGCTTATGTTGCATGATGCTCCTAAGCCCTTCATATGGTGGGCCGGAGTTATTCCATACCCCCACCAGATGGCTTTTGCAGCTTATTTTAAAACGTGACAATTTTTTTAAAAAAGGCTGATCCACAGTTTAAGTGGGCCGTAACTTTCTTGGGCCCACCCAAGTTTTGAATCAGACTCGTGATTTTTTGAGTTGTTTGATACTCGGGATGCGTGTACTACGCTTGATACACAGGCACTCAAGATTGTACACGTGGCATACATTAATTGGCATAAAACTGATTAGATTGTGCAGCCCAATATCGCCTAGTAAAATCCCAAAATTAGGTTGATTTAACAATCCTAACCTCTGATTCGTGGACATTTGTTTATGAGAGAAAATACCGTTGGATAATTTTCATTTTTAACCGTCCAATAGAGGTCAACCAAAATCCGAGAGTCAGATAATCAAATAAGCCTAATTTTTGGGTCATGATACATTTAAACTGGATTGAATGATTTCGACAGTTTAATTTAACAACTTGTACGACACGTATGCAATTTCAAAGTGCCTATATATCACACTGCCGGAGTATCAAAGCTTTTCTATTTAGCTTTTCCCTTCCCCCTAGTGGAACTCATGAACGAGGTAGATGGCATAGAAACATCACAGTGGGCCCGGGAAACTCTCAATGATGGGAGTTCCCATCCTCTCCATTCACCATGGCATAGCCCACTTGAGTTTTGGACTGGCCTGATGTTTAGAACAGGTCGCAACTTCGTGTAGGTCTACTACCAGGCCTATTTCTAAGATGGGACCCACGCGAACATGCCCTGCTTCTTCACATCAGGTATGAACCCATTTCTACGTGTGACCCACCAGACCTACAGACTAGCCCTTTCGGCTAATGCAGGTCCGTGATGGGATGGACCCAGCTGATGGATTACCAGGTGACGTCCTACCAAACGACGCACCTCACTCGAATCTGGTGCGTGGCCCATGTAAACCCCCTCCCAAATCCATTTAAGTGTCGCCGAGCGAGTCAATGTTAAAATGAATCGAGAGAGACGTGGGACCCGTTTTTCATTGAACTTATGCAGCCCACGTGACAGCTACCAGCATCTACCAGCTTTCAACAGCAATGCTGTCGCCTGGATTTTCTTTCAAAGCGTCCCCCACACCCCTCCTTCACGTCCGATCCGCCACCCGGACATCACTGACCAAAATAGAAACCGCACACGTGGGTACTTGCTACTTCTGGACCGTCCATACGCCGTGGGGCATTGCTTCAGAAACCACACCGATTGTACAGTCCCAACCATATCCTTTTTACCCATCAAAGTTTCTATCGGTCAGTGAGAATGGCAGGTGCTTCCAGTCAATTGCGATTTTAGCCCTCCTCTACAATTATACCCGCACGCATTTACCAGGTAAGAGGGACTCTTCGGGGCCATAAAACCTAGTAGCGCCACGCGTGCCAACTTCGCACACGTTTGCACAATAGCTGGGAGTGAAAATGCTCATCTACGGCTGTACCACAACTTGTGGTACACCACATTTTCTGTAAGGAATCAGAAACATGAAAACGGTAGGCCCCACCACGGAGCTGACCTGAACGGGAAACCATGGCGGCCCGATTATCAGGTGGGCCACAACGTTGGAATCAATATATAGCCGTTGGTATGGCCCACCTACTGAGCCGATAAATCCGATTCTAGGGAAGGTCGATCTTCATGATGGAGCCTATCCTTTTCATGATAATGATGTCTGTGTTGGCGGGAAAGATAGCAGGCACTGGTACCACAACTTGTGGTACTGTTACCGGTAGGTGATCAGTACTGAAAAAGAAATATCCGGCGGTCCACACCTTTGGTGGACTACGCATGTACAAAAGAACGTACAGCTAGACAAGCCTAACCAGCTGTCCACAGTCATCTTACACGTTTGACAAACTGATAGGTGGGCCGGCGTTTTCTTAGAACATGGCCCATGCACCTGATAAGCGTCCCAGAACTCGTACATGTGTGAGGGGCAGATCAAAAATCGAGATGGGCATTTAAGGAATATTTAAAAAATAAAAAGCTACAAGCCCAACGCGGCTTTGACGATGGCTCTCTCTACTTCCTATCTTTTTTCTTCATTACACTGTACATACCTCTCTTAAACCTCTGCAAACAACAAATGAAGGAAAGCTTTGCAAATCCATTCCCCCATTTTTCTAAAAAAAAAACAAGAAGGGAAATTTCAAAAAAAAAAAAAAAAACACTAATTTTACTAACAACAAAAAATCTACCATTTCTACCCCTAGCAAAAAATAGTAATTACCAACACTACTCCGACTTACCTGCACAGAGCCTCCTCCCAAAACCGAAACCCGAAACGTTACAAACAATGTCGGGCGTTTGGGCTTTTCTGTATCTCTGCTGCGGCCTTCTCCTATGATTTACCGGGCGAGCTTCCGCCACCGAACGAGCCCGCGATGTCGAGCCCGCCCCCAATTGAGGTTATTAGTGCCGAGAGCGGCCCGCCACCAGCGGCGCCGCCTCCCATCCCCAGGCCGAGGAGATCGAGCGTGGCAGGTTTGGAACCGAACAACGTTTGGCCCATCATGAATTCGGGCAGCCCGACGCTGTTGTAGGGGAGCCCGAGGCCAAGGCCCGACGCTGGCTCTGGCTGGTGCCACTGCAAACTGTCTTGTTGAGACGGGGCAGGCGCCGGCGCCATGGATGATAACCCGAGCCCGAAGCCTCGGAAGAGGGAGGAGTTGGTAGCCGCTGCGCCCATTTGGGCGGCCTTCTGCAGCAGGGCGGTCGCCGACATGTGGGGCGGAGGGGGAGGAGCGAATTGCCGACGGTGGTGGTCCTGCTGGGCCGTCGCCAGCGGTGAAAACAGGGAAGAGCTGTTGGTTGAGAGGCAGAGGGAGGTAGGCTCCACAGACGCAACTGGCAATGATGTCGTCGTGCGATCCGATCGGGTCATGGCCCCGATTAGATCAGTGAATGAAGAGCTCTGAGACTGTAAGCTGCTGCCGCTGCCTGTGCCGGCAGAGGCGAAGATGCTGGCAAAGATGCTGCTGCTGCTGCTACTTCCATTGGAAGTCGTGGTGGTGCTGCTGCTGCTTCCAATTACAGCAACCGGTGGTGGCATCGGAATCTGCTGTAAGATTCGGGCGGGATTTTCAGGCTCTGTAATTCCTCCGGCTGAAAGAGAAGCAGAATCAGAGAACACCCAACAACAGAAACTATCTTTATCTCGGAAAAGCATAAGTTCTGTAGAATTTTTCTTCATTTAAAAAAAAAAAATATGAAAAGCAGATAGAAGCAATCATCTTCCCTCTTTTCTTCTATTTCTTTATACATATCTTTACTACCTTTCATCGATTGCAGAAAACGAAAGAAAGCCTCCTCAGAAAGTTCATCTCAGACCTTTTAGAGCTACATCTAAAAAGCACACACCCAATCTCTCTTTCCCCTTTTCTACCTCTTTCTCGCCCTCTCTCTCTCTCTCTCTCTCTCTCTCTCTCCTCTTTCTATTTTTTTCTTCTTCTTTTTTTTTTTAATCTTCCATTACCAGACAAAACCCAAAGCAATAAAAATCCAAGACCTCGAAGGGTTTTTATTTTAACAAACAGATCCAACCAAACATCTAGGGGGGAAAACAACACAAAATACAAAAGCAAATACAAATCCCATCTCCGCTACAGGAAAAAAGAACCATATAAATAGAGAGGGAATTACCTCCCTGTGAAATAGGCAAAACAGCAGACACCACATCTGCAGCAGCAGCAGCAGCAGCAGCAGAAGACGCAGCAGCAGCAGCAGAAGAAGCAGCAATTTTAAGCTTCGGATCTTCTTCCGAATTGGAATTTGCTGTAGCTGTACCAGCAGCTGCAACCGCTGTATGCGCCTTGGCGCTCTCCTCCGCCAATGCATCGCAGAAAGCTCGGTGCGTGATGAAACTATCTCTCCTGCAATCAAAACCGAAAAATGAGAAAACCCCAAATCATAGAATTCAAGAAAAAGGGGAAAGAAAGGGAGAATTCTGCGTGATGAAGCTATCCCTTCTGCAATCGAAAACGGAGAAATGAGAAAAACCCAAATCATAGAATTCAAGGGGAAGGGGAAAGAGAGGGAGAATTCGGCAATCAGACCTGGAGAACAAGGTCCCACAGTCGCACCGGTACTCGCGGGTCCCGCACGTCTTCGAATGCGCTTTCCAGTCCGACTGAACGGCGTACTTCTTCGAGCACTTGTCGCACTTCCACTTCTTCTCGCCATGCTTCCGGCAGAAGTGCTTCTTGATGCCGGTGAGGTCGCCAAGCGCCCGCGACGGGTCGTGATGAACGCACGAAGGCTCCGGGCACACGTACACTCGCTTCCGCACCTCCTTCCCCGATCGCTGCCGCAGCTTCCACGGCAGGTTGTGGCCCCGCCGATGTAGCTGGAGGTTCTGATCCCGCTGAAATCCCTTGTTGCAGATCTCGCATACGAACCGGTTCGTCGCCATCAGTGTCTTCGGCGACAGCGCAATCACCTCCGCGTCCGGATCTGCAACAACTCAGAAACTGTGAACCCAAATCCCACAATTCTCATTCTGCTCCGCGCCGGGATCTGCAAAATTCTAAAATTTAAACGATCGGTTCCGCTTTCTACCTGGCATTCCAGGGAGATTCCGCTTCTTCTTCGTTGTGGTCGTCGTTGTAGTAGCCGCAGCGGCCGTGGCTACAATCTGACCAGAAGACGAGACGCTCGCATCGCCGGAAGCCGACGTCACGTTCGATGCCGCCACCGGCGAGGAATTCTCCAATTCGTGCAATTCGACTGACATCGCCGCTGGAAATTCTAGGGCTTCTCAGCCGTCGTATCCAAAGTTCTTCGATCTGCGATTTTTAGGGGTTTCGGTCCTGCTCCAGCAACCAGTCGCGGCCAGTCAGCTCCAACTACCAGTCCAACTCGACGGACCGAATCCTACGATTCCGCCTATCAGCGACTTCGATTGCCGGAGGATCACCGGACTTCTGACACCGCCGACAGGATCCTCGCCGGAGAACTAGAAATCGACGAGAAATGGAGACCCTCTCAGGTCACCGACATTTACGATCCGGGATTCTAGATCCTCGGTGCCGTTTCTTCAGACGCCGAAAACCGCGAAACGTCTTGGAGAAGATTCGGATTCCGATATTTCGGTAAGGGAGAACGATATATCGGGCCGTGGAGTTTCGGGTATCGGTGCCGGTAAGGGAAGATAGATGGTCGTCTAAGGCGGCGAGGAGAGTATCTGTCTTCTTCTTCGCTTTTGAAGGGGAAAAAAAAAAAATAAAGCTGGGGAACAGTTAACCATGGTTAGTTTTTAACCTGAGGTTTAACCACCGTGTCGACGAGGCCAGACCTTCCAGTCTTCGTTCTCTGGGAAACGTTGCCGTCCACGTGGCGGACGATGCGAGAGCATGGAGGGTTCGGCATATGCTGCAGGGGGCTTCGGACCAAGTGGTTCCCACACCGTTTGTCGTGTAGCGACTCGCGGAATGGGTTTGAATTTTGTATTAAAATAGTAGTCTGTCATTATTTAACTGAAGTTTTGTCGTAAGGCTCTTTGCAGGATACTTGCACGTAGTTCTGTGGGGCCCACTGTGTTGTGCGTGTGACATCCAATCCGTCCATCAGTTTATTCTTTTCGTGATCACCGTACATATTAAAAATCAACTGGATTTAAAGATCAGGTGAGTTGCGCTGCGGGGAAGAGAGTAACATAATGTCTAAACCTTCTATGTTCGTCAGATGTGGCCTGCCCTGGCTTGATGGGTTTTGGATTGTCTGGTGAGGTGCACCTGGTGAACGGGTGGGATGGAATATAGAGACCATGGTGGCCTCGGAATTTGGCGTCCCCTCATCATTGTTCCCTCCGATATGGCCCAGCTGAGTTGTAAACCGGCCGATGCGTAGAAGCCAGGGACCCGCCTGATGAACGGAGTGGATGTCACACATGAAATACGGTGGGCCCATGAGTTCGGACGCAGGTTGCCTACAAAACCCTTTTGCAGGAAGTTCTTGTTCTCGGAAGCTAGATGGGCCACCGTGATGTTCGTGAGAAATTCACCCCATCCACCTGTTTTTTTTATGGGATGACGTTTGGACAAGAGTCCAAAATGTACGAGATCCAAAACTAAAGTGGACCTCACAACAGCTGATGTAGAGAATTCCGTTGGGCACGTGTCCGTGATCCTCGCGTCCGCCCGTCTCTATCTGGGAACGGGCGGAAGCTTTGAGTGGCCACCGTTGTATATGGGTATTATCTACACCGTCCATCCATTTTTTCCTATCATTTTACGATATAATCCCGAAAATAAGGTATATCCAAGGCTCAAGTGGACTATAAAATGGGGATTAAATTCTTACCGTTGAAAATATTTTGGGGCCACTGAAGAAAAAAAAAAATTTGTTTTCTCTTCGTCAAGTCTACGTAACTTTACGAATAGGTTGGCAAATAAACATCACGGTGGACCCTAGATAAGATTCAACGGTGAGAATCATTATCACTGCTGCTTCCTGTGGTGTGGCCCACTTGAACCTGGGATCAGCTTTTTTGGGGCTTGTAACCTAAAATTATACGAAAAAACGGATGGATGGTGTAGATAACACCCATACATCACTGGCTACTCAAAGCTCCTGCCCGGGGTCCTTACTCTTGCCCGGGTGGTAGACTATCAGGAGTTTCAACTCCCTGTCAAGGGTTCGAGTACCATAGGTGGTGAAATTCCACCAGGTGTGCGTGTGTAAATAAGAAAAAAACGAAAAAAACCTCCTGCCCGCTCCCAGCTGGAGACCGGTTGGGGTAGGACGCAATCCGCGTCACCACCGAGGTGGGTGGGATCCCTGACTGTGGGGCCCACTGTGATGTATTTGTCTTATATCTGCGCCGTACATCAATTTCCAAAGCTCATTTTAAGGTATGATACCGAAAATGAAACAGAGACAAATCTCAGGTGGACCATTATACTGGAAACAGTGGTAATTGACCGTTACAAACTTCTCACGGGACACAAGTTTTAGATGAAACATTCTGGTGGCCCTTATTAAGTTTTTAATGGTAAGTATCAATCACTACTGTTTACTGGTTCACCTTAGATTTGGATCTGCTTCATTTATGGGTATCATGTCTCAAAAAGAGCTTTATAAATGTATGGACCGTGTGGATTTAAGGCACGTACATCACAGTGGGCCCCACAGTTCGGGATCCACCGACCTCGGTGAATCCAAGGATCCACCCAAACCGCGCCCCATTCTGCCCACCACCTCATGATCATCAGACCGCTCGTTTAAAAGCTCTAAATAGTGGTAGGCATTGAAGGAATGTCACTGATCGAGATCACAACCGTCCATGATAAAGCTAGATAGATATTGATTTAATGTACGGTGAGATCTCTCACTTTGTAATTTGCACGTTGCAGGGTGGGGCAGAAGGAGAGAGCAGATGGACCTAGCCTGTTGGAACGTTGCCGGTATAGGTTCAGACATGAGGAGCTTTGGTCGTTTTAAATCCGGGTACAGGTCCGGGTCGGGGTCCACAACACCGCCGTAACTACGAAATGGGAGGTCTCTCGTTTAACTGGGAGCGGATTTGATCACCTTAGGTGCGGACGTGTGCCACAAAAATCAACCAGATTCAAATCTTAGGAGGACTACGCGTTATTTTGTTATCTATCAATGGCTAGAATTCTGACGGTGGATAGTCTTAGGAAGAGAAGGATATGTTTAGTGAACATTTGTTTGTGCCGCACGAAGGTGGAGGAATCGGTGGACCATCTGCTGCTCCACTGTTCCTTCATTTCTTCCATTTGGACTGATTTTCGGGTCCATTTCGTTCTCAGTTGGTGTCCTCCTAACACCGTCTCCTCCCTATTTATGGATTGGCATAGGGTGAAGCTTGGAAAGAGTCGGTCCATGTTGTGGAGAATGACCTTTCTTGTCATTTGGTGGTGCGTTTGGGCGGAAAGAAACGGCAAATGTTATCAAGATTCTTCAAATTCTACGGCTTGGGTGTTATGTAGAGCTAAATCACTAATTATTGAATGGGCTACCCATGTTGAATCCTGAAGGCTTTTTGTTTCTTGGCATGTAGCCTTTGTCTGCTATCTCAGCAGTACCGGCTGCTGCTTTTGTTTTTGTTTTTTTCCTTTCTTTTAATGCAAGTCTCGTTATCTTTCAAAAATAAAAATAAAAAAAATCAATGTCTAGAAATTGGTTTCTATGTTGTGGCCCACCTGATGGGTATATTGAGATGAATTTTTCACAAAGTGATCCTTACGTGGGGCTAACCTATTTGCAGAGTAGTAATAATCTTATGAATAATTTGGATGACATATAAGCATTATGGTTAGAGTTATACATGAACAAAGTTAGCTCGCTTAACTTGCTCAACTCAACTTAAAAAAGTTTGATTCAATTTGGTTTGAAATTGAGTTTAAGCCTAGTTGAGTTGGTTTTTTGAGCTCAAAAAAATTTCGAAATGAGTTTGAGCTTGGCCGAGCTTGACCCAATTCGAACTCGGTTCAAACTAGTTCCATGACTTAGTTATTTTGATATTGATGTTGCTTGACAAGTGTTTTGTGAAATTACTCATCTGAGGGTCAACTGGAGGCGAGGAAGGTATGGACATGAAACAAATACCTCTGTATCTTAATTTTTAATGTTGACTAATAAGTGTTTGATGAAATATTTGTAAACCAATGTTGCTGCTTTACATTATGTGAAAAACTGAAGGTGCACTATATGTATTCAAGAAAATGTCGCCGAGGCCCGAACTCAGCTCGAACTGCTAACCTAACCAAGCAAAGCTGGCCAATCAAGCTTAGGACAGATGTTAGTTGAGTTTGAGTTGGGTCAGCAAGTGGTTGAGCTGAGTCGAGTTGTGCCAAGCTCAACTTGGTTTAACTCTTGTACACCTCTAACTCTAGGAAGGTTTCAACCGTGGATGCTTTCGCTTATGTTTCCACTATTACGTTGGTGTGGCCCACTTGAATTTTATATATTCCTGATTTTCAGGTTCCTGTCCTGTTTTAGTCTTTCAAAACATATGGACGGAGTGGATTTATCAAGGACATCCCTGATGGTTCCACACTGCCCCGGGCACAGGTATACCTGCTGCTCAAAGGAAAAAAATAACGGTACACCGCGGGACCACGTGATTCCTCCATCAGGTATCTGCTGTTAAGTGGAACAGTTAAACAGGTAGCCCCATCATTTGATGATTCAGACCTCTTCGATGGGACCCAACGACGATGCTGCCATGCAGGAAGCAGGTTGTCCGAAGATCTTAGCCCTTCGTACTGTGACTTATCAGTAGACGATTGAGGAAAATAATTAATGTGGTTTTGTAGTTGAGAAGTTTTTCATACTCTTGCTGAGTGTAGGCAACTTAAGTTCATTTCCTAACTGGCTGATGGCTGGAAATTCCATGGACGGCCAGAATGAAAACATTCAATGGATAAAATTCAACGAACGTATTCCAATTAATTAGAGGGATTCGATCCATCTGATCTTTCGACGGTAGTCTGTATACGATGGTTTTCACAATTTGGACGGTTCGATTTGAGTTAATATATGCCACGTGTATAATTTTCTGAGGGAGCGGATTGGGTGAGACCCAACCTCACCCAATACGGTGGGGCCCTTACCGTGGGGCCCACCTTGTTTTATCTATTTTGTATCCATCATATTCATCCGTTTTTCCATCTGAAGAGAAAAACAAATATGAGTTTGATCTAAAACTTTTGTGGCCCATTAATAGTCAATCACTACTGTTTCCAATGGTATGGTCCACTCGACAATTGGATCTACTTCAATTTTAGGATCATGCACTGAAATAATCTGTAAAATGTGATGAACGGCGTGGATACAAAATATATATATCAATGTGGGCCCCACAGAAAAGGCTGCACCGTCTTGGGTAAGGCCGGAGTCTCACCTAATCCGCTCCCATTTTCTAAGCTTTTAACTATCAACAGGCAACTATCATCATGTGAGAACGTGAACATGTTCTCAACCTCCGTACACGCATTGCGTGTACAAAATCCAAACCTTTAATTTGTTGGGCCCACTTATGGTTTTGTCTTCTAGAAATCCACGCGGTTTAGATGATCCCAGCCACCAAATTGGAACACTTGTGCGGATTACAAGGGAGGACAGAAAAAGTCGAACTGAGTACTGCCAAACTAAAATGGACAAAAGTCCGCCCTCCATTTGGCTGCTACAATAATCTAATCGATGTGATTCTCAGCCTGTGGCCCATCCAAAATAATTCCCAAACATATGAACGGTCCAGTTTTCATACACCTGTAAAATATAACTGCGTAGGGGCCGGAGATCATGTAATTCCTGCAAGGGACTGTTTGATTTTTTATTTTCATAGTAAATATACGGTAAATAAGTAATTATGACTAACTTAGCCTCGAATTGCATCTTGAAAATCAGTATACAAGAACCATTTATTGCTGATTTAAACTTATGGGTCCATCTTGATGTATGTGACTTATCCACACCATCCAACCATTTTAACAGAAAATTTCAGTAAATGAGTTCAAAAAATGAGGCAAATCCAAAGGTCCAATGGACCACACTTTAAGAAACAATGATTGTAAAGACAGTTGAAAACTATTTTCTACTAGTGCCCACGTTGATGTTTATTTGTCATCCAACCTGTTCATAAGGTCACGGAACCACGGATAAAGGGAAAAAAATATCAGCTTGATAACAAAAACTTGCAGGGCCCTCAAAAGCTTTCAATGGTAGGAGCTCAATTCCCATTATTTCCCATGGTGTGGTCCACTTAAGTTTTGGATCTTTTTCATTTTTCGGATCATGCCCTAAAATGAGTTGGCTAAAGGAATGAACAGTATTGATAAGATAATATATCATAATGGATCCCACAAATGTAATGTTTTTTTTCATGAAAAGTGACCTGAGCGTGATGTAAATGAAGGCGGCTGTTAACGTCACGTTAAAAATGCAGCCAGAAATTCACCGGTCCATCCGTTTGGAGAGCTCATTTTAAAAAATGAACCTGATTCAATACAAGTGGGCCACATAAGAGGGAAAAATGACTAAATAAACGCCTACCAATGGATCCGGCTTGGGCTCTTCCTTGACGTCTATATGACATCTAAACCGTTTCTAACTTCATTTCTACTGAGATGAATTGAAAATACAAAAACCCTTAGCCTCGTTCTAGAGTTATGTGGGCATATCAATGTATCAATGATGCTCATTCAATTCCTACTTTTTCCTGTGATGTGCGCCACTTGATTCTTGAATCTAACTCATTTGTGGTAGCATGTCTTAAAATGAAATGGATGGGTGAATTTCTCATAATCATTATGGTGGCCTTACCAAGCTTCCTGGAAAGGTTTCGGTTGGAAATCGATGTCTGTCTTGGATCTCATGATCAGAAAGTAGCATGCTGCGGTAACTTCCTGCAAAACGTTTTGGTAGAAAATTCATGTTCATTTATGTCAGGTTATAAAAACAGCATCTTGCCGTTCAACCAATCTGCAGGTTAGGCGAACACCTGGCCTCACTCAACATAGTACAACCTAAGCAGAGGCTAACCTTGACAAGATCAGGCAGATATTTGTTTTTCCCTTAATCCATGTCTGTGAGACCTTACTAATAGATTGCATGTAAAATAGATATTACAACAGACCTAAGAGGTCTTTAATGGTGAGCCTTCAATCATCTAGGTGAGTTGGCTCCCATTTCTCAAGGAGTTCGGATCTTCTGTTTGTACCAAACAGGAATTTACTATTTGCTTTCATTGTGATATGGCCACGTCGTTATTGTCAGCATTTAATGCAACAGTCGCTGATGATACGGCTCAATCACAATGCAGCCCAACAAGAAATTTCCGTTTATCACATGATTTACATTATTTCTCAAGGGCTCAAGCGGATTTCTTTGATACTCTGGCTTCGTATGTCACTTTATATGCAGGCACTAAGAAATTTCACACAACCGATTATAAGTTATGGAGCCCATTGTTTCCCAGTTAAATCAGATTGGTTGAACAACCCTAACCTCTGATTCTAGTCACTTGTTTTAAGATGAGACACTGGATATTTTCCATTTAACCGTCCAATAAATGTCCACCAATCTGAAAGTCAGATAATCAAATAACCGTAATTTTTGGCAATAATACTTTTGAACTGTTGACCGTAATTTAGGCGGTTTAATTCTATTACTTTTATGCCACGTATGCATTTTGTAAGTACTCCATCGCATCTTCCCATAGCATAAAAGCACCCTCTAAAAATGCTAGTTCCATCTGCAAAGTACTCCATAGGTATGAAACTAGCAACTTAAAGGGTGAAAACAGCACCCACCCGCAAAGTTAGCAAAGCGATTCGAGTCCCCCAATATATTGGTGATGTCGACCTATTTTGGTGCCCACGTATATTTTATATAAAATCCAAGCCGTTCATCTGGTTTAAAACCCAATGATTATAGACTGAGACTAAAATAAATATGATCAAATCCAAATTATAGAAAATGATGAAAAACCATTCTAAAATTTTCAAATTTACGTGTGGTCTACATGAGAAATTAATTTTCCTAACATTTGTAGAAATTTAATAGTCTTAAGGAAATATCCTGTTGAAGGGATTAGATTTGATAAGGATGACAAGGTGGAGCGTGAGAAGATCCTGACTCCACGTGGAGTCGACACCGTGTGATAATTACAAACGAGATGCGAATTGTCGAAAACTACCCTCCTAAAGCTGGTTATTCAGAGAAAAGTTGTTCGTGGGTTTTCAAAAAAGGGAAAGGTACTTTCGTCTTTTCACAAGCTACTGTTCAGATGACATAAAAACGACGAGAGCCTCTTTCCTTTTCTTTTGAAAAAAAAAAAAACGAAGCAAAAGCGACAAGAGAAGTGCGCGTTCCCATCTCAATCTCGAAGGGCATTTTGGACTTTCGCCTCAGATTCTTGGGGCCCACTCCAAGGAAAAAGCAATGATGCATTTTTTTAAAACGAACAAAAGTCAAGTGACTCGCGGGAGATACTCTATCAAATGTAGCTCGCAGGACTTTCGACTTGCACGGGGCCCACACTCGTTGATCTCAACCGTCTATCTAAATGGATATGGTGTGGATGAACCTATCGGCAGGAAAAAATGTAGTTTACCCCACTTTATATGTAACGGATGGTTGAAACAAAATCGACCAAAAGCCCAAATTCAACTTGAAACAGAAATGATCATGCAAGCACCATATTTTTCTCCCATGTTTCACTCGTGCAGGAAATCTAACCATTCAAAAGGCGGGCAACACCACTAAAGTCACCAGCATGAAAGTCAAGCGATCCAGTCGTTAGGTGGGCCATACCTGGCTGCCGTTGGTTTTGATGGTGTGTCCTACAGAGGAGTGGAGTAGCTGATTTTCTGTGACTGGAGATGTAGATGGTGTGGCCCACCTTTTGCATGGCGGGATATCCTACGATGCCTGTATGTAATCATTTCCCCAAGGTGAAAAAGTGTATCCATCTGATGGTTAGAATAACGAGTTATATGATACTCCCGCTGCGTATTACTCTTGATACGCAGGCGCTAACAATTGTACACGTGGCACATATTAACTCAGATAAAACCGACCCAGATTGTCACAATCCCAAATCAGATTGGTGGGACAATCCAAGCCTTAGATTCTTGCCAGTTTTTACGAAAATAGGATTGCTGGATATGTTCATTTTCAACCGTCCAATAAATGTCCACCGAACTCGATAGGTAGATAATCAAAAATAGCATAATCTCTCATGATACATCTCCACGGAGTGACTTAATTTGGACAGTTTAACTTGAGTACTTTTACGCTACTTTTCTAAGTCAGTATCAAGTGCCTGTGTATCATTCATCACACTCTGCCAGAGTAAAAAAGTTTTTCTCCTTTAGAATAGTCGACTTCAGGAAACTTTTTAAAAAATAAAAATAAAAAATAAAAAAGAGCCCATCGGCTGTGGGGCCCAGGAAATGGACATCTCTGACCCACCAAAGCGAGTCATGTGGCCCATGTAAGTGGAGTACAATTTCGGGTGGTAGACAGTTGTATTTGAATGGAAATATAAATATATTTCTGAGAGAAATTGGACGGCTTTGGTGGTGATGATAAGGATACATTTTAAGAAGCTGAATACAACCAAAAAGCCGGCATGTCTTTCCTCCTTTCTCTATCATTACTTGCATTGACTAAGTAAGATGCGTGTGTATATATATCTTTCCCCTCTTTGTTTTTCTCTCTCTCTCGTGCATTCGCTTCCCTAACTCGCAAAGGTACCTGCCGGGCTCACTTGCTCTAACGTGTGAGAAACGAGTTGGCATTTATAAAATCTAACCCGTCCATCATATGCATCACCCGTTTTTAAGCTTTTATACAAAAAATCAGAATTATTCAGTGTTCAAGTGGGTCACATTATAAAATTATAACTGAAAACCTCTAGATTTCATGTTTCATGGCCCACATAAGATTTTGAATATTTTTATTTTGGGTAATTATTTTATCCTGATGAGTCACATCAGATGAATGGATTGGATGATATATAAACACCACGGTGGGATGTATAAAAATTAACGGTGAGTGCGCCATGCTAACTTTTTATTTGTTTGTGGCCTACCTGATTTTTAGATGGTCATGATTTTTCTACTTTAAAGATAGAACTATGGCATAGTACCATATGGACGGGGTGGATCTCTTGATAGTTCCGGTCGAGTGGCTCTCATGTGGCTCTCCGTTTGCGCGGTTACATAGCGCGATCGCTCCTTCAATGTTACGGCTTCCATGTTTTTGTAACACCATGTTAAAGATGGCGGTGACTCTTCAACCGTACACATGGTATGGCCTTACGGCAATCCATACCGTCCAAATCACCGACCTATCTATGGATGGAGCATAGCGAAAAAAGAAAGACTGAGAAAATAAGTTTATCCATCTGCTTTTTTCATTTCGATTTTTGACCACTGACTTTTTTAATCTTAACCATCCATTTGATATCCAATAATCGGATGGTTAGGAAAGCTTGATCAGTGTGAAACAATCCAAATCCAAATGGGACTCACAATTTATATATTTTTGAACAGTGGAATGTCAACGTCACATTTTTTGGACGGTGAAATAAACGAGTTTACGTGGGGACTTCTCATCTTATCCGTAACACAGAATAATATGATCCTCCAGCGGTAGAGCCTCGAGTTTTTAACCATACAGGTGGGGCCCATGGGTTGGTGAGCCGAAGCACCGTTTATCTGACATACTCCAACATATCCTCTGATGAAATGCTAAAAAAACGTTCAATCCGCAGATCATACAGATGCCCATAAAAGGAATAAAGATCAACCGTCTATGGTCCCAGACTAGGACAAAGATTGGATGGCTATGATATTCCATTCTGCAAAAAAAAAAAAAGAAAAAAAAGGAGAATGTCCATATCCATGGTGGCACCCATCATATCAATGGTCTGGATGACTGAAAATCCAACTCCTGCAAACCAAAGTGGCATGCAAATACAAGGCCAGACTATTCATCTATTGTGCCCCAGTTAGATGTGCCAGATGCCGAAAATAAAACCAATCAGATGATCCTAGCCATAAATGGACTTTCTATTCCTCACTGAACACCATCCATTCGTTCGACTTTGTTGTGGCTAGGATAACGCAAATGCTGTGATTTTTGAGGTACACTCCATCCACGGTAGAGTCCAATAGATAGAAGGTTCGGATCTCATACATTTGCAATGTGTGCGGATATTGAACGGTAAATGACTAATAGATAATGTCCTCAGCCTCCACTCATTATGACTTATGTACTTTTTTCAGTGGGGTCTCATCTACATTACTTTAATTTAATTAAGATAGTAAATTATTTCTAATCATAGAACTAACTAGAAACGAAGATTGTATATAATATCATACAAAACAGGTTTTTGCAAGTTTAGCCACAAATCCCCTTTTTTTGGGGATTTTGTCTATTGCCTCTTAGATAAGAGACAACCGTCCATTTCAATTACTCCATGAATTAATTGAACTTAGGTTTCAGGTTTTTGGGTTTATTTTGAATATATATATATATAGGAGGCTAGTTCTATCACATATTAACCTTAATTTATAATTTTTTATGGGTCCCACTAATGCACGTATGACGTCCACTCTTCATTATATGTAACCTCATGGACTTTTTTTTTCCCGGGTTTTGTCTGTTGCGTCTTAGACCAGATTGTATCGTTGATTTCAATTGCTTAGTGAAGTACTTTGAATTTAGGGTCATGGTCTAGGGCTTACTTTGGAAGCCAGTTCCAGTATAAACTATTATTAATCTGTAATTTTTGTGTAGGTCCCACTAATGCATGGATGACATTCACTCTATTTATCAAGTACAACTCCACAAATCCTTTTTTAGGGTTTTGTTTATTGCCTCTTACAATTAGGGGTGTACACAAACCGAGCTAGCTCGGTTAGCTCGCTCGACTCGACTCGAAAAAGCTCAATTTGACTCAGTTCGAAGCTGAGTTCAAGCCGAGTTGAGCTTTTTTTTGAGCTCGAAAATGAGTTCAAGTTGACCCCAGCTCGACTCGACTTGGATCGAACCTAGCTCGAATCGAACTCAGATCGTACCAATTCGGTGACTCGATTACTTTGATATTGATGTTGCTGACCAAGTGTTTTATGAAATGACTCAACGAAGTGTGGCTGGTGGCAAGGAAGGTATGTACATGAAATAAATATCTTTTTTTTTTTATGTTGCTTTGAAGGTGTTTGATAAAATACCTTGAAAACCATTGCTTATATTTCCCATACAGTGAGATTTTGAAGGTGCAGTCCAGGTGTGTGTGGAAATGTTGCACAGGTAAACTCGACTCGATCTCGGCTCGAACTGATCCAAGCTGTTGACCGAACCAAGCTGAGCTGGCCAGTCAGGCTCAAGGACCGAGCCGAGCCGAGCCGAGTTCAAGCTGAGGTCAGCTAGTGGCCGAGCCGAGTCGAGCTGAGGCCAGCTCAACTTGGTTCGACTCAATGTACACCCCTACTTACAATAGAGACCATTGTTGATTTTAATTATTTAATAAAATACTATAGATTTAGGATTTAGGATTTATTTCACAGGCTAATTTCACCATTTTATTATGTAAAAAGCTTGACTTATAACTTTTTGTACAGGTATCACTAGTGTGTAGATGACATCCACTCCATCTATCATGTGCACCCTTAAAATCTTTGTTAAGGTTTTATTTATTATCTCTTATTTATCTTATAAATATTTTATAAAAATGATATCTATTATATGTATAAGTTATGAAAGTAAGTGAATAATAGCTTACTAAGTTGAGATAGCTGTCCTTATTGAAAATTTGCCCATCCAAGAAAAAGAATAAGAGAATGGTACGATGAATTTGATAATATTTCTCCTAAAGAGATAAAAAGAGCAATGATTATGATGAAAGAATACCGACGAGTAAAACTTTAGAAAAATGGAGAATGTAATTCTTAGAGAATATTAGAGATTTCAAACCTTTGAATTTATTTTATTAATTTTGTAGGAATTGCATAATAAATTTAGATTTTCTTGTTAATAAGTGGTGTACAACTAACATTTGAGATGCGTTTTATTTAATATTCTTTTATTCATCTTGTATTACAATGTTATATATTTGGAATATGTGGTTTGAATGGTTGTTACTATTTAATGATATTGAGCTACATATATGATTAGGTGACTAGGTCAAAATGTACTCGAGTCCTAAAATTGAAAGTGTAACTAATGCATGGATGACATCCAATCTGTTCATCATGTGGACCCCACTTATTTTTTTGGACTACCTAAGTTTTGGATTAGCCAGAATTTTTGGGTGTCCATTAATCCGGGAGGCGTGCATCTTGCTAATGGATTAGATGGCATATACAAAACACGATGGGCCCCAAACACTCTGAAGAGTTAAACACGACAAGTAAATGTAATTATATTTATTACAAATACTTGTACACAACAAGGGTATGCTTTACAACACTAACAAACTATCACTCTTAAATAATAACTCACACACACAAGGAAAAACTCTTTTTGAACTCTTAATACTTGGACACCTTGCTTTCACTCTTAAACTCACTCTTTATTGTTTATGTGTGTACATAATGAGACACTTCCTATATTATAAAGGGCTATGAAAAATTCTAGAATCAACACAACTCTAAAGATTTCTAGAAGCTTCCAAATATCATATAAGATTCTATTATATTTCGGAATATTCTAAGAAAATCCGGAAGGTTCTAGCATAGTCCGGAACATTCCGGAAGAGTCAAGAAAACTCTATTAAACTCTAGAAGTTTCCGGAAGATTCTATAATTTTTCAGAAATGTCCGAAAGTTTTTGGAAGACTCCGAAATATTCAAAAGAGGTGGTGATGAAATTTAACACCCCCTCTTAGCACCAACTCTCACAATTCTGCCTTGGTCATCATGCCAAGTTGCTTTCTGAATTTGATGAACTTAGCATTGCTAAGTCCTTTCGTGAGTATGTCTGCAACTTGATCATCGGTCTTCACATGACTCATCTCGATTTCTCCTTGAAGTACCTTCTCTCTCACGAAGTGATAGTGTACCTCCACATGCTTGGTCCTGGCATGAAACACTAGATTCTCAGCCAAGCAGATTGTTATTTGATTGTCGCAGCGCAATATCATTGGATAATCATCTGGTTGATGAAGATCTCTCATTAACTGTATAAGCTATGTGCTTTCTTGTGTTGTCATTGCCATTGCTCTGTATTCAGCCTCCGTGGTTGATAAAAATACTGTAGGTTGTCTCTTGCTACACTAAGAGATTGCTTCTAAGCTAAGGTTGAAAACGTATCCAGTAGTTGATCGTCATGTGTCATGATCACCACCATAGTCAGCATCGCAGTACTCAACTATCTTGTATGCTCCACCTTTCTTGTACAATAGACTAAGGTCTATTGTACCCTTCACATACCTCCATATTCGACGTATTGCTTCAAGATGCGGCTTCTTTGGTATTTGCATGAACCGACTAACCACACTAACTGCGTAAGCTATATCTGGTTGCGATAATGTAAGGTAAATTAGACTACCAATTATTTGTCGGTACATAGTTGCATCTTCCAAGTCTTTTCCTTCTTCCAAACATAGCCTAGCATTAGCCTCCATAGGTATGGCAATTGGCTTGCATTCAAGCATCCCATATTTCTTTAATAGGTCTTTGGTGTACTTCTGTTGACAGAGGAATATGCGTTTGTTGCTTCGATCAATCTCCAGCCCAAGAAAATGCTTCAGTTCTCCAAGTTCCTTCACTTGGAATCGCACGGACAAGTTCTCTCTTGTCCTTTTAATCTCACCGTCATCATCTCCAGTGATGATCAAGTCATCTACGTACACTAGCACTATTGCTAGTTTACCTTCCTGAAATTTTACAAAGAGACTGGAGTCCACAGGTGCCACCGAGAATCCACTTTGCACTAGAAATTCCCCTATCTTGTCGTACCATGCCTTCAGTGCTTGTTTAAGCCCATACAAAGTCTTCTTTAGTTTACAGAAGTAATCCTGATGCCTTTTACTTTGGAAATCACTTGGCTGCTCCATGTAGATATCTCGATCAATTTCTCCATGTAGAAAGACATTCTTTACATCTATCTGCCACAGTTTCCAAGACTTGCTCACTGTGAGTACTAGTAGTACTCGCACCGTTGTAATTTTTGCTACTGGTCTAAAAGTCTCATCATAGTCTAACCCATATTCTTGTGAGAATCTTCTATCCACTAGTCGAGCTTTGTACCTTTCTATTGATCCATCGGGGTAAGTCTTGACTTTGTACACCCATTTGCATGATATCAGCTTCACATCCTTGGGTTTTGAAACTAGTTCCCAAGTCTGATTTTGGTTCAATGCCTTAATCTCTTTTTCTATCGCCTTCTGTCATTCTATGTCTCGGGATGCTTCTTCAAATGTCATTGGCTATTTCACGGTCTCTTCTTCTACTAAGGCAGCATCCATGTATCTTGGGTTAGGCTTTCTCTTTCTAGTCGACCTCCTAAGTGGTGGGTTTTCTACCGCAACCTCCTGTTGACTCGGGCGAAGCTCTTCTGGATTACTTTGATGTACTCCAGTTTGTCATGGACTCATAGATTTATGTGGTGTTCCAGACAGATTAGGCACTTGCTCACCATCTCCTGCTGTGGACGTCAACTCCTTAGTTGAACTAGGAGATTCTTCTCCTTCCCTTGTCTCCCCCTTCTTCTCATGCATTTCATCTTCTAAGTCTTGATAGTTTGGTAGCTCCTCCTTCAGTGGCAACCACCATGATGAGGCTTCATCAAAGACAACATTCCTTGATGTGTAGCACCGACCAGTTGCAGGGTTGCAACATTTTCACCCTTTCTTTTCACTGCTATAGCCTAAAAAGATGCAACGAATCACCTTCTTATCGAACTTGTTACGCAAGTGATCAGGCACAAGCACATAGCATACACATCCGAAGACTCGGAAGTGACTCACCTTGAGCTTTATGTTCCACAGCTTTTCGAAGGGTGAGACAAAGCCTAGTTTTGCCTGTGGTAGCCTATTGATCACATGAGCTGCCATTTGTATCACTCTGCCCTGAATCGGCTGGGCACATTCTTAGCATATAGCATACTCTGACATATCTCTGTAAGGTGATGATTTTTTTCTTTCGACAACGCCGTTTTGTTGTGGAGTGCTCGAACAAGTCAATTGTCGTCGGATTCTACACTCCTTTAGATAATTTGAGAACTCTTTCGACGTATACTCTCCACTATTATCCATTCACAAGCATCAGATACTTCTGTCGAACTCACTTTCAACCTTGTCCTGAAATTCTTTAAATTTTAATAAAGTTTCTGACTTCTCTTTCATGAAGTAAACCCAAACGTACCTTGAGAAGTCTTCAATGAAGGTCACCATGTAACGCATGCCACTAACCGATGCCTGTTTTATCCGTCTGAACACGTCTGAGTGAACAATCTCCAAGGGTTCTTTAGCTCTAAACTTTGACTCTTCATATGGTAATTAGTGTGCTTTTCCATATTAACACCCTGCATAAAATATATCTTCTCAAACATCCAGCTGGGGAAGACCTTTGAGCATAGCCTTCTTCATCATTATCTTCAGCTTATGATAACTCACGTGCCCTAAACGTGTATGCCGGGGATCTGCAGTTCATTTTTTCGAGTCTTATCTACATTACGTAGATTGACTCCAAGCGTCGTCCTTCCATGATAGGTGTACCTAACGGTTTAAGGTTTCGGTACACTTTAACAGCCTCTGGTCCAAATACCACATAATTACCAGAAGATGTCAGTTGTGATACTGACAACAGGTTTTTCTTCATCTCTGGCACGTGATAAATATCTTGCAACTTTACTTGATTAGGGCTAAATCGATGTGTGATAGTAGTCGTACCTATGTGAGTTATCGGCAACCTTGAATTATTAGCTGTTACCACCACCCGATCTCCTTTGTAGGCAAATAAGCTTGACAGTTTTTTCTTATCACATGTCATGTGTTTGAGCACCCTGAATCAACGATCTAATCATCACTGTAGCTGATAGTTCTTTGATTGGAAACTGCAGCAATGACTATTTCACCCGTCTCTGTCACTATTGAGGAAGCAGCTACTTCGTCAGTAACTGTGTTAGACTGCTTGAGTGGTTCATCAAAATCTATTTCCTTCTCTTAACAATCTCCTTTGTTGGATTCAGACACTGCTAAGGATGCCTGAAAGTCCCATTCATTTTCACTGTCTTCTTGGTGATTTTTAGAAGTCACCAAGTTACCTTCGGCTAATTTTTTTTTTAACCAACAATTTTTTGTAAAGTGACATTTTTTGCCGCAATTGAAACACTCTATATCATACCTTTGAGATACGGATGATTCTCGTTTATTTGTGTTGTTGTTGGACTGAACTCCCCTTGTCCGAGGACTTCTTCTTTGCTCTTCTCTCTTCTTGGACTTTCTAAAGTTCTGCTGACTTTGTTCGCCCTTTCTGTTCTGCTGTCGATGTCCGCCTTTTTTATTATTGTAGCAGAGTGCTTCCTCTTCCTTGTTTATCGACACTCCAGCCATTTGTTTGCATAAACTTTCTTGATTGACTAACAAATTCTCCAACTCTATGAGAGTAGGTTGAGTAGGCCAAGCTCGTATTGTGGTGATAAAAACATTATACTTAGGCTTCAACCCGTTTATAATGATCCTCCCCATTCTTTCCTTATGAACATTTGCTTTAAGATCCAATTCTAAATTTCTCAACATAAATTCTTTACTCTTGTAAAGTATTCGCTTATAGACTAATTTCCTTGGGTGGTGGACATTAACTCATTCTCCAAATATTGAAGTCGAGCATTATTTGTTTTTGAAAACAATGATGCAAAGGTGTCTCATGTCATCTTGGGTGTGTCGTCATCCTTTATTCACCCAAGCAACTCATCCTCAATGGTTGACTTGAGCATGTACATTGTCTTCCCGGTATTAATCTTCCACTTTCGGAGTGCTTCAGCATTTTTCTTAGGAGATAGGGTAATTTCATTCTCATTAACAACCTCTCATAAGTCTTGCCCTTCAAGGTATGACTTAATGCGACTCCTCCAACTTTCATAGTTGTGGTTGTTAAGCCTTGTAATTCCACTCATTTTGTTTACAAGATCCGCCATCATGACTTGATGTGATTATCACTCCCTTTTACCAAGCAGGCCAACAAACTTCACAATCTCCATACCGTGCACGATCACCTTAGAAAACGGATTCCAACCAAACCTCGCTCTGATACAAAATTGAAGAGTCGAACACAACAAGTAAATGTAATTATATTTATTACAAATACTTGTACACAACAAGGGTATGTTTTACAACACTAACAATCTATCACTCTTAAATGACAACTCTCACATACAAGGAAAAACTCTTTTTAAACTCTTAATACTTTGACACCTTGCTTTCACTCTTTAACTCACTCTTTGTTGTTTTTGTATGTACACAATGAGACACTTCTTATATTTATAGAGGGATATGTAAAATTTTAGAATCAACACAACTTTAAAGAGTTCTAAAAGTTTCCAAATATCGTATAATGTTCTATTATATTCCGAAATATTTTAAGAGAATCTGGAAGGTTCTAGTATAGTCCGAAATATTTCGGAAGAGTCAAGAAAACTCTATCAAACTCTACAAGTTTCCGGAATATTCTAAAAAATTCTAGAATTTTTCGAAAATGTCCAGAAATTTTCGTAAAACTCCAAAATATTCAAAAGAGGTGGTGATGAAATTTAACACACTCAATCTGAAATGCTTTAGTGGTGGTGACTCCATCTAAACTGTTCGCTGTGGTGTGGCCCACCTGTGTATTGGATACGCCTGATTTTTGGGACATAGGGTAACCTTGAAGGGGGGATGTGGACCCTGCGTCACGTTGGGTAAGATAAGCTTATTCTACAATGGTTGTAGAGGAACTGGCCTCTTCGATGGGAAGTGATTTGTAGGTGATCTTTGCTAAGCAGACGGACGGTCACGCTCAAGCCACGACATTCCATGTGAAGATGTGAACCAACACACGACCTTCAACGGTTACTTGCAGCACGTGCGAAACCTGGAACTTATACGTGGCATCCAAAGCTATGAAAATCAGGTGGGCCATGTAGTGTAGAGGACTGGCCCATTAATTTAAGTTGGTGAGCTCATCAGGGGAGCCAGTGTACGGAAACCATGCTAGATTTAAGAGAAAATACTGTAGAAGGTTCACATTCAATGTATTTGTGTGGCCTGCCAGACGAGTGTGCTGGCCTGATTTTTGGGCCAGGTTCTCCACATGGTGGGGCCCACCTAATGTTAGGTTCAGATGAACTGTACACGTGGCAACTTGGGGTAGATGACTGCATGTATTGGTGCATGTGGGCTTTAGCAAATCTCATCCATTTATCCTCACATTCGAAGTTCAAAATGACTCTAGGTGAAACGTTAAGTCACATGTGGCCACCTGGCATATATGCTTCCCATCACAGCCGTTCATCAAGCTGTTCCCACTGGGTAGAGTCCTATGTTAACAAATACTGAAACTGACTAGATCATCCTACACGTGTAATAGATTGTGAATTGATCAGTGATCATTCAACCGTTCATTTGTTTTGTACATGTGTGGCCCCAATTAGGGTTGGACCACACAGACAGGACTGGGTGTCCCCACCTTACAGGACCAGCACTTGGGTCTTTATGCTTGAGACTAGCCCTGGCCTAGCATGTTGTCCCAGTTCAACTGGTACTGACTGGATCACCACTATATAAAAGAATGGATGGTTTGACATGTTAAGGAAGTTTTTCATTTAGTATTGAGATGTCTGTGAGAAATCCATCCCAGCCATCAGTTTCTTCAACCCATGTTAGGCTATGAAACAAAAAATGAGGCAGATCCAAAGTGTAAGTGGACCACACTTTTGGAAAGAGTAGGAATAGAAATGCCCACCAATGAAATCCTCCTGACGCCTACCATGATGCTTATATGCCATCCAAACCGTTCACAAGATGAACTGAAAACACAAGTATTATCCTAATCCAAAACTTATGTGCTCTCATAAAGGTTTCAATGGTGGTCATTCCATCCCCATTGTTTCATGTAGTGTGGTCCGCTTGAGTTTTGGGTCTGTCTCATTTTTTGGTTCAAGTTCTAACATAGGCTATAAAAACTGATGGACTGAGTGGATTTCTCACAAACATTTTCGTGGACCCCACGTAGGTTTTGACCGTAGGAACTTCTTACACACTCAGGCCGACTCATTTTGTCCGTGACTCCTGGGCTGAGTCCGCCGGACTCACTCGAGCCCGGGCTAAATAGACCTGACTCGATAGGGTTGGGGTGGGCCTAAGGTACAGAACCAGATCAGGACTAACCCAGGTCTTAAAAGCTTGGTATCAAATAAAGAATGGAACAAGACACTTGAAATATCATTTGAATATACTCTGTACTTTTATTTCACTAAAAACAGGGAAACGGATTCCGTGGTGTGCCATAGACCACCCAACTCCATGGTGTGTTGATGTCACCAAGTTATATAGGATATATGTGTTATATCCACACCATCCATATATTTTAAGATATCATTTTATGGTATGAGCGAAACAATTAGGCAGATATTAAGCTCAAATGGGCCACACCACATAAATCTGTGGGGATTGAATGTCTACCATTGAAAACTTCTTAGGGGGCATGAAAATTTTGGATCTGATGTTCGTTTTATGTTGGATGACATATAAACATCATGGTGGGACCTAGGAAGGTTTCAACGGTGGGAATCATTGTCCTCATTGCTTTCTATAGTGTGGTCCACTTGCGCTTCTGATCTGCCTAATTTTTGGGCTCATGAACTGGAATGATCTCGCCAAATGGATGGACGTTGTGGATATAACGCATACATCATGATGGCCCCAAAGAACCTGATGATGTCAACACAACATGGAGGTCAGTGGTGTGTGTCACACCACGCAATCCACTTCCCAAAAATGGGATGAGTGACAGGGATGGATCTGTAAAGAAGGGTAGTTGGTTTACTTGGATTTTGATTATTTTTCTACGTATCTTCTGGAGCATATGCTTGCATTATTTATCATGAGGCGCATCAGTTCTTTTCTCATGATGTACTTCTTCTCCTTTTCCTATGGTTTTTTTTATAGATAGTTTTCTTCCTTGCTATTATGATATGCCTTGTGGGGCCACTCCTTCCTCACCTATACCTATCAAAGGTTGTGACTGTATATATGTTTGGGTCAATGACTACTAATTCATTTGAGTGTATCTTTTCTATTCCTATTCCACCCAACTTTCAAAAAGACAGAAGAAGTGAGAGAGATAGAAAGAAATAGATTGAACGGTCAGGATCAAGATAGAGACCATTCCTTCAAGAGGTTTGATACATTACATTCCCATGTAATGTTGCGATATATTTCGGGACTTTGGCCTTTGGAGCTGGTTTCATAATGATCTAAACTGTTTATATGATCGGCCACGCCATGGTTGGGAGATTACCAAAAATTGAACATTTTAACCCATCTGTCTCCTTTCCTTTGAAATGGACGGTCTTCTTAAACTGATTTTTTTTATTGGGTATTGTGGCCCATTATATAAACGGTTTGGATTGCTGAAAAAGACCCCAATCCAATGGCTAAATTCCTGACGCATCTTATTACAAGAGAGCATTCCATCAATATCTTAATGGGGGAAAGGTGAAACTAATACATACCATTTGATTGAATCTAACACTAAAGCTTAGTAGACTTTCATATTAAAAGTCCCCTTTGCTTGTGGACCACTCATCAGGTAGTTTACTACTCTTGTTTGAGTAAAATGGATGGTAATAAGATAGAAGACCGCCACTCTTTAGTCAACAAATATGTGGGACCCACCTGACAAGTGGGCCTTCTTGATTTTAAGATTAGTGCATGCTCACAGCTGTGGGACACCTAATCTACGGTCCACATCCTCAGATCCGATGGACCGTATGAGCAATCATGGTTAAAAGAAGAGATGAGTACACTGGAACAAAAAAAAAAAAACCCATAATTTGAAAAGCCCCACAAACATTGCAAGAGATTCATCACATGAATCGTTAGGAACTGTACTTGAGAGATTAAAAAATGCCAATTTTAAGCCATTGAAAGGCCCACCCAAGGGCATGTGGTCTCCTAATAAATAGTGGACCAAAGGAAGATAGGCCATGGACCCTAATCGCATGGTTAGCCATCTACTTCTCCTCCGCCAATCCCTGGATATATAACTTTTGTCCTAAGTTAGTTATTCTTATGTGTTTGTCATGCACTTGAAACAAGGATAATTAAGATAATGTGTCACATATATACATTGAAAACTCAAGGCATGTAATGTTTGCATGGAACTTAAAAATGTATATGTTACAAGTGAGGTGCTTAGTTGAAAATCATATACATTTCTCTTTTATACGCAAATAAAAGAGATAACAATATAAAATATTTAAAGAATGATAATTACTTTTAAAACAAATAAATAAATCATCAAACATATAAAATATAAGAGATTGTGATTTTTTTTTTGTACGTGAAAAACTCTCCTACATGAAAAGAAAAAATAAATATGAGACTCGCCTCAACACAAATCCTCTATAATAAAAATAATGAAAGTACAATTATTAAAAACCTCTCTTAAATACTGAAACCACATCACCCAAAATGTGAATTACAACCAATAATGAAGGAGATGAATTTCTCAAAAATTAGGTAATGTAGAAAACCTCCAACATGATTCTTAGAGAAGACAATTGAAGAAACAAGTGTTGTGAAGAGGCTCCTACGACCTCACATGTAAAGATTTTAGTGATAGAAAGCCCTTGTTTTTCTTCCTATACAAAACCCTTCTATTCTTCATTTTCTCATTTTCTTTCTCTTCTTTTTTTCAAAAATTTCTTTTACTAAATGTTGCAATAATTCTCTCTAAACAAAAGGTATTAGATTGTAAATCTCTAGCTATGTAATATCTTATATTTAGCACCCAGGATCTTTCTTCTAGCTATGTAATATTCTCTCTAACTATGTGATATCCTATATTTAGCACTTAGGATCTTTCTTACAGCTATGCATATTGTCTATCAATAGGTTGTAATTGTTGGGAAGCGCGGAAGGTGAGCCCTCAAGATCTGACTGTCTACACGAAGTTTGGAACCTTCACAAAGCAGAAGAACGGTGCTTCAACGGCTCGCCTATCTACTACTGGAGCAGATGGAACTATTCACACCTCTGATCCTACGGTATATAGTGGCCCCGGATTGCGATCTATGGATCAGATCGTCCTAAGGACAAGCTAAAATGGACAGACTATAGCGCACACAATATCTCTCTGTATACTCTCGATTTATCGTATGACTCAATTATTTTACACGAGAAAAACGCATTCCTTTTTATAACAGAAGAAAGAGAGTTTGGGTGGGATTGGGATAAGGCCAAATAATCCAATCAAATCACTATCTTCAATTAAAAATCAAATTCATATTTGAATTTGAAATTTAATTCAAAGGAAGATACCGGAGAAAACATAGGACGTACCCACTAGTGATTGCTCACAAGTGGGCCCCACTGGCCTACGTGCAACATCTCCCACTCAATCACATTGTGGGATAGGCACATAAATTTATTCATCTAACTTGCCTAATAACAATCAAAGAACCAAACATCGCGATCAAAAGAATCAAAGGCGTGAGACCAGCTGGATCACCATAATCTTCTCACAGGTGCTTAAGTACTAAGTGACCACCTGACTAGTACTCAATAACCCAAGCTTTGCAATGCTTGTCCTAGTCCGCATGACCACACCGGATGAAGTTAACTCCCGATCTAGAGTACTTGGCCAACATACGCACTTATCCAACTTATCGAGTTATTCTGAAAACTTAATTTTTCACAAACTTCGACTAAAACCAATTCAAAGCAATACTTATATATATATATGCTTTTTAAGAAAAATACTGTTTGCAAAAGTCTAATAAAAAACAACTCGATACTGCCGGCGGATAAGTCTTCAAGTGCGTATTTATAGTTCTAGAAACTTGGTGTAGTTGTCACGGGATCTTCCCCACGTAGATGTCTAATTTGGAATTAATCAAGTTACTTTCCTAGCGTAACTGAGTCTGGCCAATCAAGCACCTTTCGTCATAGTACACTAAAGTAGCAACACTTAATCTCATCCTCATATACAAAGAGGAGGGTAGCTAAAGACACAAAAAGTCACCTACGGGACTGGCTGCTTGCACGTTGCAGTGATTAGATCGAATCAAAGCAATCTGTAGATAAAAGGTCCCAGCACGTGGCTACAACCCACGTCGTAAAGTAGACAATACTAGGTGAATGTCGGGTCTACAATACACAGGTCATTCCATATGAGGTATAACTCATCTCATAACCTTATAACCTGGCTTTAATTTCAGGCCATAACATTGATCGCATGTAACAGAATGATGCGATTATGTTATTCGACTGTATCAGTCTCATCTACAATCTTTATAAGATTGTAGGCGGATACGACTCACTCATATCCTCATCCTCTATTATTCACAATAAAGGGAAGTTCATACCTCAATGTATAAATATAGCCCCAAATGTACCTCTCTTGTACATTCAAGGTTGGTCAATCCGTGCGAGTGAGTGACTAGCCTGCCGACAAAAAATAAAAATCTTACATGATCTCAAGGTAAATGCTAATGATCTACTTACCTAGTTTATATTAGTACTCAATACTGAATAAAAGGAATATATTATTCATAAAAGATCGAATGTCTTACAAAACAAGTACATCATTCAAACTTTCTTCAATCCCATCTACCTGACGTGAACCTGAAATAGATCTCTAGTTATAGGTTTCGTCATGGGATCAGCCATCATCTCCTTAGTAGGAATGTAGCTGAGGGCGACCTTTTTACCTCTCACTTGATCACCGACGTAATGATATTTGATTTCAATATACTTAGATTTCTGGTGGTGTTTAGGGTCCTTTGTCAAGTCAATAGCAGAAGTATTGTCTATCTTCAGCGATATAGGCTGACGAACACTCGGTACAACACCCAGACTCAATAGAAATCTGCGAACCCATACACACTCCTAAACTACAGCACAACATATAATGTACTCGGCCTCCATAGATGAAAGAGCTGTGGATGTCTGTTTCTTACTTGACCATGAGATAGCTTCTCCTCCGAGTAAGAATACATACCCTGAAGTAGACTTTCCCTCGTCGGCGTCATTACCCCAAGCAGCATCTGAATATCCATTGAGCTCGAGGTTTGTGCCTTCATGACACAACATTAGGCCTTTTGTTCCTCTAAGATAGCTAAATATACGTTTGATGGCTTGCCAATGAGACTGTCCCGGGTTACTCTGATAACGGCTGACTATGCCAACTGCATAGCTAATATCCGATCTGGTGCAAAGCATAACATACATTAAGCTCCTTACTGCACTTGCAGAAGGTACTGAGGACATAGCCAATTTCTCGGCTTCAGTCTGGGGACACAATTTCCTGTCTAGCTTCGTAGGTTTATCCATAGGGGTTTCAACAGCTTTTAAATTTTCCATCCTGAACCGCTCTAAGATCTTTTGTATATAGGTTGCTTGAGACAAGCCTAAAAATTTCTTAGGGCGATCCCTGATGATTTTTACCCCAAGAATAAAGTTAGCTTCACCGAGGTCTTTCATCTCAAAGTTCGAGAATAGCCAATCTTTAGTCGATATTAACAATTGCATGTCATTACCAGCTAACAGGATATTTTCTACATATAAAGATAGTATCAGAAAAGATCTTCCAGACCGCTTCATGTATACACAATGATCTTCTTCACTCATCGTGAATCCAAAAGTGGTGATGGCCAAGTGGAACCTCATGTACCATTGTCTTGAAGATTGCTTCAGCCCATAGATAGATTTCAACAACTTGCAGACTTTCTTTGGATGTTTTTTGTCCACATAACCCATGGGCTGTTGCATGTATATCTCTTCATCCAAGTCACCATTTAAGAATGCGGTCTTTACATCTATCTGATATAACTCTAAGTTTAAACTTGCGACAATGGACAAGATCATGCGGATTGAGGAGAACTTTGCAACAGGTAAAAAGGTCTCCTCGTAATCAATGCCTTCTTGTTGTGTAAAACCTTTAACAACTAATCGTGCTTTATACTTATCCACTGTACCATCTGTCTTTCTTTTGATCTTAAGTACTCATTTATTACCTATCGCTTTACGATTGGAAGGCAAATCAAAAAGTTTCCAGACTTTATTTTTCTCCATGGAAGCGATCTCTTCGTCCATAGCATTTACCCAATCGACCGAGTAAGAAGATAATAATGCATCCTGATACGAATCAGGTTCATCATCATCAACTGCAACGCAAGAGAATGTTTGCCCCTCAATATCGAAGTATCTTAGAGGAATCAATCCTCTTTCGCTTCGACGTAACTCAGGAGCCTGCTGAGATGTCCTCCCACTGTCCTGATGAACTATAGGAGCATCTTCATCTTGAGGAGTAGAACTCCCACTCTCCTGAGATACATCAGGTATTTTAAAAAGTTCTATTGAAACTTTTTGCTTCATTCGGCTTGGGTGTCTATTTTCAACGAAGATCACGTCTCGAGATTTTATCTCAATCCATCGTCCATGGTCCTCATAAACTAGAACATATCCCTTTGAATGCATAGGGTACCTAATGAACACGCATTCAATGGTTTTACTATCAAGTTTACCTCTATGCTGAGTAGGTAGCAAAACATATCCCAAAGATCTCCAATGGCGTAAGTTGGATAAAGAAGGAGTCTTCCCAGACCACATCTCATATGGAGTATTAGGAATGGATTTGGATAGGACTCTATTAAGGACGTAAACGGCTGTTAACAGTGCGTCTCCCCATAATGTATTAGAGAGATTGGCTTGTGCCATCATCGATCTAACCATGTCCAATAGTGTCCTATTCCTTCTCTCTGCAACACCGTTTTGTTGTGGAGTGTAAGTCATTGTGTACAGTCGAACAATTCCAACGTTTTCACAATATGATTTAAAAGTTACAGATGTATACTCGCCACCTCTATCAGATCGAAGGATTTTAATCTTTTTCTCAAGCTGATTTTTCACATCGGTTTTATATTTAAGAAAATAATCAAAAGCCTCAGATTTATGTGAGATAAGATACACATATCCATAGCGCGAGTAATCGTCAATAAAAGTGACAAAGTACTGACATCCGTTTCTAGCATGTACATTAAAGGGTCCACAGATATCTGAATGGATTATCTCTAGTGTGCCCTTGGACCTAGCTGCTTTGGAAAATGGTTTCTTCGATGTCTTCCTAGACACACAATGTTCACAAAATGACAAATCAACTTTGGATAAGGAATCTAACAGACCAGAACGTACTAGTCTTGTCATACGATCCTTTCCGATGTGACCTAACCTCGCGTGCCATTTTTGAGATTCAGATGTTATATTTTTATTCGACATAGCAGATAAAGCAAGAGGGGCATTATCACAATATACGTCTAGAATAAATAAATCTGAAATTAAATTTCCCCATGCAAAAATGAGGTTATTCAGTCTCAAAAAAACTTTTGTCTCGAAAAATCGAATATCAAAACCATCAAATAATAACCTAGAAACAGAAATTAAATTCCGACACATCCCCGGTGCAAAAAGAGTATCACGAAGGATTATTGTTTGCCTTATGCGCGTACAGAGATGGAGAACGCCAATCCCTTGTACGTCTTCAACAGCGTTATTGCCCATGTAAAGCTTGTAACTTTCTTTAGCTACAGGCCAAAATTCCTCGAGTCCTCGACGACTTTGTGTCACGTGCTTTGTTGCGCCTGAATCTAAAATCCACTCGTTAGATATAGTATCAACGGAAAGGATTTCAGAAAAAATGCCTACATACAAAGTATCTTGTGACTGAGAAATTACCGTCTTTTTATAGGCACACTACTGAGCATAATGGTCAGAATTTTCACAGACAAAGCAGACTATATTTGTCTTTTTCTGCTTCTTCTTTCCATTCCCCTTCTTGAGATTTGGAGCAGGTGCTGTGGTCTTCTATTCTTGATTATTCTTCTTCGCCTTCTTGCGAGCTTTGGACCGTTTATTGTTAGCTTTCCGTTTATGGGTCTCTGCTACAAAGGCCTTGGCCGAACATGGCTGAATACAGTCATTTCAACCTCACGTACCAAGTGGCCACAAAAGTCTCTGAACGTAGTGATAGAATCAGTATGGTTCAGAATTCTTTTGATTTGGGCCCAAGATTCAGGCAAGGAACGGTGCATGGCTATAATCTTCTAATTTTCAGTCAATTTACACCCAACATTCCTAAGGACACCCATCATTTGCTCCATCTTACAAATATAATCTTTGATGGGGCAGCCGACAAGCATCCTGTACTCCTGAAATTCTAATTCCATTGCCCTAACTCTCACATCTGACTTCTGCGCATAGGCATCTGTCAGTGCTTCCCAGATTTTCTTAGCAGTTTCATGCACTTCATGTGTAGGTATGAGTTCTTTGTGCATAGTGTTAAGAAGGACATTACGGGCTGAACGATTTTGTTTTCGTCACTTATTATAGCGAGTCATCGCAACCCTATGTTCTTGTAAATTTCTGTTTTCAACCAGGATGAGTTCCTCTTGAACTACATCGAGTGTGTGAGATATGTCGTCCTCGTCCAGAAGGCATCGCACCACGCGGGACTAGTCTTCGTAATTATTGCCGTCGAAATATTGTCCTTTCAGTTGTTCAACGATTAACGCTTTGGTGGCCATCTCTACATTGCATGAGTATCACTACTTAGCTATGATCTAAGGTATTGACAATAATCATCAGCATTTCTACGTGTTATATAAATTTTCAAAGTATAAAAGCAGTTAACACATCTTAATGAGATCTGAAAGTCCACATACTCGAATGGGCGGTGTAGAACAATCAAGTTCTCTAATTAAGATGGGTTTAATACTTTTATAAGAATAAATTTATATAACGTGCAACCTTCCATTACATGGTTGCATGCATCGTTTGATGGAGGAGAATAAACTCCCACTCAGGTTATGCACAACCTTTATTTATGTATATGGAGTATCTAAGGACTAAGTTTTTCTTTATTTTCCAATGAAAAATAAGGGGGCTTAGATCTAAACACATCAAGCCGAATATTTTCATGCATATTAACATCATCATCAGAAAGGAAAAATCAAGTGCTTAGATATAAAGAAAGTACAATCTTCACCTGTGATCATGACCATTAGTGATGGATCTGATCATCACCGTTAATGATCATTGTTGATGATGGATCCTTTCATCAACATTGATCATCATGGTTGATGATCATTTCGATCACTAATGATCTCTTGATCAATAGTGAAGAACAAGTTATAAAGGAAACATCATTCATATGCCACATTACACAAGAGGGGCATCATACGAATTCATGGGACCATCATATCATAAGCATACATGCATTCATTACACACAGCACTTTACTTGCGCATCATTATGTATTTGTAATATATGCATCATCATTACCAGATGAGCGGCCCTTATTCCATGTACATGTGCCACATTGTTACAGGCGACATGGAAATCAGATTGCGTACTTAGTAAACTCCTTTGAGCCAATCTCAAAAAATATGTGGTTTATCCATGCCGTGCATCCATGTGGCCCACTTAATAATTATATTTGTCATAAATTCAAGCTCACCAGATGGATGGACGGTTTGGATACAACACATACCCCGTGATAAGATCCATATGTGTTACTGACTGCCTAGTTCTCCATATGGATAGACGGTTTAGATACAACACATATCTTGCCATCTGAGCAACACATGAACATTTTATAGCACATGGATACAACACATGGATACAATACATGATTTGCACATGGATACAACACATGAATATTCAATGTGGGAAATATTCAATTTGGGTTGCTGACGTACAAGAATACAACACATGAATATTCATGGGTTGCTGACGTACATGAATACAACTATGAAAATTCATGGGTTGTTGACGTACATGAATACAACTATGGCAAGATGTACACTAGCCAATTCGTGTATAGATGCTATGTATATAGTTGAAGTTATCTATCAGAACAACATGTGTCCACATGTGTACACGTGCACATCGGCCAACATATGTACACACGTGTAATGTGCACATCAGCCAAGTATACGTGCACACGTGTACATCAGCCAACATATGGAGAAGTTAGTCTAAACATGTGTACATGTGTACATCAGCCAACATACGTGCATATACACTTGTGTGCATGTACATGAGCCATCACGTGTGTACATGTACATGAGCCATCACGTGTACAATAGTAGCCAACAATTCATGAGTCATCACACGTGTACATGTACATGAGCCATCACGTGTACAACAACCAACAATTCAAGTATGGTGAGATACGTCACCAGTAGCTATGTTTTAGTGGTTGACTTTAATTCAACAACTATTTAGTTGGTATGATGCACACGTATGGGGTATATGCTACATACTTTCATGGTTTGGTAATCCACACCGCTGGTAGATTGAGTTGCACCATGGATGGACTATACCCTACAAACTTTCCTTCATGGGACAATCTTAACCTTTCCATTTGTGGTCTACCAATGGACGGTCGATTATAGAAAAACACAACAACAGTCCACATTCAACATTAAAGTGGGAGTATATATCTGCTGTAATGTATATTCATGGGGTACATCACGTGGATTCTTTATTGTACGGTAATCATATATGGACCCACTTATCAGAATAAGAATGCGTGTACTTAGCCATTCCGTTTTTCAAATACATCAGCTAGTGGTGTATTTCAATACAACAACGTTAGCCACTAATAGCTATGTTGCATTTCAATACAACAACATCATTCAAACCAATCTCTACGTATGCTTAAGATATGGCATAATGTAGACTAGCCATTATGACCCCCCACGTGTACAAAAGTTATGGTATAACATATATTTGTGATGTACATGCATGTGTTATATTTCTATTGTGATGTACACGCATGTGATACATTACTTGGATCAATCCTTAAATCAACAAAATGGTATACATGAACCAATACCATTTGAAAGCTTTGGATTCCAATCCAAAAAGAAAGGATAGGCCACTTACCTTTTTAGATGAAAATAATCGGAGATCTATCGTTAAATGCTTTGATTCTACTGTTGGGAAGCGCGGAAGGTGAGCCCTCAAGATCTGACGGTCTACACGAAGTTTGGAATCTTCACAAAGCGGAAGAACGGTGTTTCAACGGCCCACCTATCTACTACTGGAGCAGATGGAACTATTCACACCTCTGATCCTATGGTATATAGTGGCCCCGGATTGCGATCTATGGATCAGATCGTCCCAAGGACAAGTTAAAATGGACAGACTATAGCGCACACAATATCTCTCTGTATACTCTCGGTTTATCGTATGACTCAATTGCTTTACACGAGAGAAGCGTATTCCTTTTTATAACAGAAGAAGGAGAGTTTGGGTGGGATTGGGATAAGGCCAAATAATCCGATTAAATCCCTATCTTTAATTAAAAATCAAATTCATATTTAAATTTGAAATTTAATTCAAAGGAAGAGACCGGAGAAAACATAGATGTACCCACTAGTGATTGCTCACAAGTGGGCCCCACTGGCCTACGTTCAACAGTAATCATACTATAAAGGAGGTGTTTTTCCTCCAATACTAAATACACAGAAATTCCAAACGTATTATGGCATCAGAGACAAGTTTGATCAGGGCCGTTGATCCAAATTTTGCACGGTCAGGATTTCTTGACTGATCAGAGTATACATCGATCTTCATTGTATAATCTCCATCCATCTCTACTCCCACCAACCCCATTAGCACGACGGTTCTCATCCTCTAATGCAACTCATCTCTCCATTACTGCAATTTCATCATAAGCTGTCTGACATCTGCTAGCACTAGAATTCAAGACGACAACAACATGGCCACTTCAAAGTCTCCTGAGTCTACTATAAGCACTACTCTTACATCACAGGATTCTTCTAATCCACTCTACCTTTATCATTCGGATCAGCCAGGTATTGTGCTTATTTCTCAACAACTTAATGGAGATAACTATACCACTTGGAGTCGTGATATGATTGTTGCTCTTAGCGCGAAAAATAATTTGTGTTTCGTTGATGGTTCCTACCCACCACCACTCACTACTTCACCTGATTTTGCCTCTTGGACTCGATGCAATCATATGGTTCTCTCTTGGGTTCTTAATGCCCTCACAAAGGAGTTATTCAATAGTGTTGTTTACACTGACAACGCTCATGATGTTTGGATTGATCTACGTGACGGCTTTACTCAAAGCAATGGTCCATGTATATTCCAGCTCCAACGTTCCATCTGCTCTCATACACAAAATCAGTCCACCATTGCTTCATATTTTTCTGACTTGAAATCATACTGGGATGAATTATCTTCTCTCTCTATACTTCTCACGTGTACTTGTGGCGCATCCAAAGATCTTGCTTTTCATGAACAGAAGGAACGTCTCATACAATTCCTTATGGAACTTAATGAAAGTTATTCCGCTATACGAGGACAAATGCTTCTTATGAATCCTCTCTCAATGATTAATAAAGCATATTTCTTATTACTCTAAGAAGAGAAACAATGCAAAGTCGCTTCGTCTCCCCAGCCTTCTGACGCTACCATGGCACTGGTTGCTGTCAATCCTCCATCTCCTATGGTTCCTAGTCGCAATCCTAGACGTAACTTCTACAAAGACAACAGCGGCAAGCGTCGACCCAATCTCACATGTGATCATTGTGGCTGGATTGATCACACAAAAGATAGATGTCAAGCCCTTCATGGATATCCACCTGGCTATTGTTTACATGGCTCCACTCCATCAAGACCAATCAGAGCACCATCTTATGACAATACTAGTGCTACCACTTCTGCCCCATCCACTCCATCTCTTACTCCAGAGCAGTATCAACAACTTTTATCTCTACTCAATAAAGGTACAACACAGCCTAGGCATATCTTGCAAGCAATTCATCTTGTCTCTCTACTTCCTCCTCTCGTTCCACATGAATTATCGACACTAGTGCCACAACCCATATGTCTCATTCTCCATCTTCATTTCATTCTAGCTAGTATCTTTCTTCTAGCTATGTAATATCCTATATTTAGTACCTAGGATCTTTCTTACAGGTATGCATATTGCCTATCAATAGGCTGTAATCATAGTATAAAGAGGGCGTTTTTCCTCCAATACTAAATACACAGAAATTCCAAACGTATTAAAAGGTCTTTTTTTTTTCCCTCTCATTTTACTTTGTTTAGCTAAAAGATCAAGATACCCCCACTAAATCCATATGGACAAAATAACCACTAGGGCCACATACGGGGTTTAACCTCTACATGAGGATTGACCCCAACATGCTTGACAATGTATGATGGCATATACAAAACATGCATGGTACATTTGACAGATGTGGTATGTAATAAGAATTGGAGGTTTAATATAACATATTCAATGCTTGACGATAAATAATAACACTTGTTATAATGGAAACAATAACAAGCTAGTCTCCAGTTTTTTTAATGGACAATAAAAGCTCGACTTAGCTAAAATAAATAAATTGAAAAACTAATTTAAATCAGAGTGTTTTTTCTTTTTTTTTTGTTACTTTTGCTGTTGCGAAACAGTCCCTTAAGCAAGAATCAAACACATTGGAAAAATGTACTTGGCTATATTTTCATTTAGTATTATTTCATTTTAGAGAATCATGGATGCTGGATTATAGCGGGAAGGAAACGTATGAATCTCAACCATAGATTGCAAGTTATCCCTTTGTCTTTTTTTAAAAAATGTGAGGTTAGTCCTAATTATAGTTTGGTTAACTTAGGAAGTGTAATGATAAAGGAAGACTAATTAACTATTACATATGTAATGCCTTGTTCAAATGCAGAAATACCATGGATCTTTGCAAGAGGAGCAGCTGGAGTGGGGATCCAAACACCATATGCCAGTGTGATAGACACCAGAGATCTACCATTCAAACTAGGTCCCACCATGAATTTGCCTTTGGCCAATGTCAGATATAGACCATTGTTTTTTAAATGCCCCCAACGGTTCATTTTCTTCATACCCGAAGGCAACATGATGAATGGACCCTTTGAGTTTACAGATGGTCTTCTTAGGAGATACCCCGGTCCCTCACACATATGCCATGTTAGCATCATGGTCTTCTTAGGAGACACCCCGGTCCCTCACACATATGCCATGTTGGCACATGATGCCATGTAGCCCCCACTCTCTCTTGCACAAATAACCTTAGCCTTTTTCTTTCAATTTTAATAGGCCAGTTCCTCTACAAGTCCTTAGAAAATAAACTAATTTTCCATGGGTTGTCAGTGGAGCCTACCATGACATGTTTTGTAGGGTCATCTACTATGAAAGTTGGACACCCCAAAAATCAGACAAATCTAACCATGATTTAGGCCACCATGTTTTAGGTCGTAAATCGTTTTGTCCTCTACAGAGTGACCCACCTAATGATTGGGTGGACCTGCCCTTTGGCACAACACAGTAAGGGTCATGGTTGTTGGTGGTGTCTACTGTGATATGTGTAAGGAATCCAACCTACTTAATAGGATCGCCCACTATGAAAGTTGGACACCTTAAAAATCAGATAGATCCGACCATCCATGTGAATTCAATTTTAAGTCATAGATTGTTGGTCTTTTGTAGAGTGACTCACATAATGATTGTATAAGCTTAACTTACGACACATTATATTATTATGATGGGCCATAGGTTGGAAGGCATGTAAAAAACATGGTGGGCCCACAGAGATAAGGTAAATAAATATTTACAAGCAAGTGAATAACTTGGAGAAGAATTCTATTGCAGGAAGCAGGGGCACTTGTTTAGGTAGGTTTATCAAAGAAGTCAACATATGCTATTCTAAGATAAGCTATTTCTTGACTTATTCAAGTGTCCAACCCTTGTCTTAGTAATCTCATTAATTATGGGGTTATCCTCTCTACCACCTGGATTTAGTACATCATGGGCCCCACTTAAAACTGTCCAGATTCTGTATTTGTATATATTCATATCTTGTAATTGGGGCCACTCTATTAAAAATGAGGGTCTCTTTTTTGAGCTTCCTTAAATACTTAAAATATTTGAAATGCTGTGCCTAACCTTTTCTCTTTTTTTCTGTTGTTTTTTTTTTTTTTTAAAGGAGAAATGATTTGTATGTGAACTTTCACATCCATCCATTCTTTTTCCAGCCTACATAGTAATCGTAGAAAATCCACTCCGATCAGAAGGTGGGCCACACCATTATGATCTTCTGGTATGAAAAAAAAGGCCAATGCACATGTTAGTGGGCCACAAAAGTACACGAAGTTATACCGTCGGCTGTCCACTGATTTTGATGTAAGTAGGTCTGCCTGATTTAATCACTGTGTGATCATCATGGTGTGGCCCATCTTTCTCACGGATAGGATATTCGGTGTCTGTGATAGTATGCTTTGGCTGAAGAGGAAAATATGTATTTGAAGTTCACATACAGGCGCTGTTTGTGAATCGTCTCTCTTCAAATAGAAAATATTGTTAAGCTTGATTAATCTCATCCAACGACCAGAAGCTAGTGAGACAGAAGTAATCCCCTACAGCCCACTGTACACTAACTCAATAAGCAACGCTGGATTTCCCACCATACATCCCGTGTATAAGAAATCGAACCCGTTGAAAAGTCAGGTCGCCGATGATAAATAGGTTTCTTGAAAAGTGGAGCCATTTACTTACTAGGCATTCCACACCAATATGTTACATCAGACCATTGGCCGTCCGTTTATTCCAATGATGTGGCCTTTCTGATGAGTGGACCAGCCTAATTTAGGTGATCTTCATGGTGAGGATCAACCTTTCCTGGCTCAGATGTCATCTAGATGATGAAATTAGCGGGAAAGATGGGGCTGTATACTGATTTTCCATGCAGCATGCTTTAGGTGATTAGTTCTCAAACAACCACACGTTTCAAGCCACATAATCTTTCGGCCCTGAAAAACGAACCGCCCTACCTAGCGGAGTTACTTTCGCACACCGACAGCCACGTGGTGTAACTTTCATGAGATCTGTCCCGTCCATCGGGTACGCTGCCTCATCTTAACCATTCAAACCAAAAATCATGACTATCCAAAACTCAGGTACGCCACTTAGTTTTAAGTAGGATCCACCGTGGTGTTTATATGTCATCCAATCCATTAATATGATGTTCCTCATCAGGATTAAATAACTATCCAAAAATCACAGTATTCTAAAGCTCAGGTGGGCCATACCACTTGAATTTAGAGATTTTAGTTGAAAATAAAACTGGGGTGGCTAACTTGAATGTTGAATCATCTTGATTTGTAGTAGCAAGGCCCAGAAAGTTGTGATGTACGTGATGGACGGCATGGATTTCATCCACGTCAAGTTGTTTCCTTAGTGCGAGGTACCCTTGTGTTTTCCTTAAAAATGAGGGCGGACAAATTTTTTACTATAGATGCAACCTTCCATGCACCTTCCTTTTAGTAGCCTTAACAAAACTTATTTACCAATCTAAACCTTTATCCATACGGCAACCCAGTTAAGACGAAAATACTCTTACTTTTTCAACTTAATAAAGACAAAAATACTTTTACTTTTTCGACTTATTTTCCTAAAAACTAAAGATATTTTTGTCTAAAAATCTTTTTCCATACCTGAAAAATTTACTTCCGTAATATAAGTTTTCGGCCGTACGTAAGTAAATAAATAAATAACACAAAAAACAAGCGTCTACGGTGCTAATTTTTTTCCCCTGGAAGCTGATCATAACCATGCTTTCAGTTTGTACGCGTGGGGCCATGGTTTGGTGATCCAGACCATTGGTTTGTTGGGCCCCACCACGGATGGAACCCCCCCATCCCCCAAAACTCTTCAATAGGGCAATCCTATACCGCAAATGGAAAGTGAAGTAGAGACAAAATCAACGGTCAAGACTCCGTCACTGAATATCAAAGGGTCCTCGATCCTCCACTAGCTTTTGAATGCTTGTTTGGCTGTTTTGCGAAAACAGTAATGTTCATATGCGTAGTATGGTAAACACATGCTCCAATTTTTTAGTTTCTACAACCGGGCCTATGTTTACAATATCCAGAACATTAGCGTATTGGTCACCACCACCCCGAATCATCCTCCTTTTGCTTCCACTTGTACAATTGGACATTTTAAAATGGAAAATTACAGGATTCAAGATTCATTAGGCAGTTCAGGTCAAAGGTTGGATGGCTAAGATCTAGCAAACATAGTTGGGATCTACCATTAAGAAGGAATTCCATTGTTTTAACAATCAAGGCGTATATATGGGCTAGTAGAGTTGTACATTTGCCTGGTTTTCAAGTAAGTAAGACAATAGAGAGAGAGAGAGAGAGAGAGAGAGAGAGTAATTTTGTACATCAATTATGGTTTGGGCCCACACAACGTTTATCACAGAGGTGTCAAGAAGGACGGTTGGGAGGGGCTGCTGCAGAGAAGAGAGTGGACCACTCGCATTAAATAGGTGCTTGGAAATGGAATCCAAGCCTTTGTAGGCATTTCACAAGTGAAATATGAAGCATTAGACAAACAACAACCACATTTTATTAGAAGGATCTTCCCATGTCATCCTTTGAATTTCCAAAGTCGCCGACCCAAGAAAACCACTTGCGGGGCCAAAATATCCAAAACCAGCTTGCAATTAGATAGTTTAAACATGGATGAATGAAAAGCACTGCCGGGAGAGAGAGAGAGAGAGAGAGAGAGAGAGAGAGAGAGAGATGTATGTCCACATAATTGCAACTGATATTGATGATGAATCCAAAAGCACCCTTACCAAACCATGGTCATATCAGGTATTATTAGGTTAGACTACCCTTTCACCACCTCATCTATTAAATTCCTACCAATCCCCAGCTTCAACTTCAGCATCACCTGCCTCTAAACGTGAACAGATTCATTCTCAACAATGATAATGATGACAGGGATAGCAATATGAGAGAGAGAGAGAGAGAGAGAGAGAGAGAGAGAGAGAGAGAGAGAATAGTGTTCTACACTGTTTTTTGAACAAATTAGAGGAGCATCATTAGTTATACAGTGTTTTTGTACAGCCTTTTACTCCTGCTTGCAGAATACCATATGCAAAAAATCAGGCGAATCCACTCATTGGGTTGGTGGTCAGCCAGTGATCATACCATTCCCCATCCAACCATTGATATTGCCATTGTCCTGCCGCATGTGCTCAACTGCCTGATTCTCATATCAGGTAATCACCTAAGTCTGGCCCACTTTATGTACGGATAGGATATTCACATGGTGGGCAAGATTAGGTCGAATTTTGGCAATTGGACAATCCACTAAGAGAAAGTGGGTCTAATACTCTCTTAAGATTCCAGGGCCCCCTTTGGAGGCAACCAAAGTTGTGTGTGTTTTTTTTTTTTTTTTTGTAGGGGGGGTCCTGCTTTCTCATGGTAGTTTGTCTTCGAACACCTCAAGCAAGTGCTTGAGGTGTAAAGAAGGAATGTAGCACGTGTGGATAAACTAATACAGTTGGTAACACTAGCATTTATGGTTCATGCATGCATTGCCCTTGGATTTTTATTTTTTATTTTTTTTTATTTTTTGGTTTTTTTAAGTTTCACATGCCTAAAATAAATGGATTTTGACAGATAAAGGGGGAAGCTGTCAACCCGGACCGCTTTTGTCGCAATTGACTGCATCCAAACACTAACACAACATTGCTTGCAGGCAAACCGCCCCAAAGCCATGCATCATTGGCTGCACTGATAAGGGGGGAAACGTCCTGTCCATGGGGCCATCACATCTTTCCATTGCAGAGGGGGAATTCACTCGCATGGCAATCTTTATGGCCCCACAAATTTCTAACGCTGAAGGCAGCAGGGCATTGCTTAGGGTCCCACATTTCCAGAATTTCATAAACATAAAGCTGGCCTGGTCCCAACCCATCTGCACCAAGTGGGGCCAATCTGTCCAATCACTATCTATTAAATGAGAAACTTGTTATTTTCATTACTCAGGAGGGGAAAAAAAGACGTAATGCCAGAATAAATCTTACAAAAGTCGGGATTCCTGAAAATTTTAAGGGAAGGCCTTTCAGTGCCCAAAAAAATCCTATGATACAAAAGAGGCAGCGAGTGGAGAAGACGCTAACCATCATAATCCCCTTGCTGGAACTTGTCCTCGGGATAAAAGACAGCTACGACGATATTCCCACCGAACTTCCTCCCATTCAGTCCTTCCCGAGCTTTCATGGCTCCATCAGTGTCGGCATATTCCAAGAATACCTGGTGGGGAAATCAAAGCTTCCATTAGTCAAAATGCAGAGAAAAAATAGAAAACAGACAAACAAAAAACACGTGTGCTGAACTCTTGCAGACAGAAATAAAAAGCAATGCCTGTGCTTTCATTTGAAAATCTCACTGGAGACGGATCATGTCTGGACGGGGAGACAACGACAACCAAAAGATCAAGCATTCACCATGATTTTACATTGAGTCCAAAATGAAAGCCCAATTCTCCCATTTTACAAAGCAAACAGATTCACTAGCGCCCAATACCGTGAGATATGTTGAGGGTCCCCCATATCTCAACTGTCATTTGGGGTGGGACACACATATGTATGTACATACTACGTGTGTATGTATATATGGATGTAAATGTGTGTGCATGCATCCATCTTTTCCACAGCATCAAATGCAAACCTACCAACCACTATTTGGGAATGAATCCACACTGGCTCAGTTATTGTGGTGACTTGGGTTTCTTATAACACAAAAGAAAGTAAAAATAAAAATAAAAATCCTTAGAAATCTCAATCGAGTAATCAAAAACTTGATGACTTGAGTGTTTTTAACTGGAAATATATATATATATATATATATATATATATATATATATATTAAATGACAGAACACATTCAAGACCAACTTAAAGTTGGGGGCCACCAAGTACAATTAGATTTTTCGAGTTTTCTGTTCAAGATGCCAAATTGCAGATTTTCCCTCTAATTTGGAAACTTCATTGGCCAAAAGGGGCCTTTCAGCAGTAGATGCACTTCTAGTTCATGTATAAACTCATAAATTTACACCAACCTTCCCAACTCCTGGAGACGGTTCGCCGGTTGGAATTGGACGTGGGATGACAACATTTACTAGCGTACCTGCAAAATTCAGATATGATGGAAGATACTGGGACTACAATGCAAGAAAAGGAAAAAGAAAGAAAGTGTGAAAATAACAAAGTTGGAACTCTCACAAAGCATATTTACTACTCAGTTCGAGACAAGAACTTACCGTATCTCCCACCTTCTCCTCTCATATCTTCCATTATTTCTTCATATTCCTCATCATCCCTTAACTCATCCGCAGTAACCACCTGTGTTAAGCATATAACCTTGGTGGGGAGGGAGCCCGCTTGAAAAACAAGCCTCTGCAAAAGGAAGTGCAGATCATCTAGAATTCGATGAAAGAGAAAATTTCAACCTAAATGAGAAGCAAAGCAAAATGAGCTTGTAGAACCCTGGAAACATTGACATGCAACAATTATGGGTGCAACTTGGGCAGCTTGGATCAGGTCGATGGTCAATCTGAGCCCATCTGACCTCAAGACCCAACCTGAAGTCCTCTATACTCAAACTCAACCCAAGCCAACCTGACCCAATACTTTTTTTTAACACACACTCACACCCACATGCATCGCATGGGTACTCGAACCCATGATCTCGCTGTTGAAACTCACAGACTGTGTTGTCAAAATCCTACAATTTATGATATACAATTTGAGTTGAATCTTAAGCAAAACGATTTGAATTGCACCTTTGAATCCCTTTTTATATGAATCTTATGATTTTATGATTTGAATCCTGCTATTTACGATTCAAATCCCAATTTAAAATTCAAACTATACTTGTTTTCTTTTATTTTAAGCTTTGCTTGGCTTTCATTTTATGTTTTAAGTTGGTTGGGGGTTTAAGAATCATTTAGAAAAAAACCTTTAAAAAAAGGTTTAGAAAAGATAAATTATTTTATCTTGTTCTTTGTAAGAGATTAAATGATATATATTCTCTTCAACATTAAATTATAGATTTTTATTTTTTTTAAATGATTTCTTACTTCTTAACTGATCGAAACACCAAATTGATGTATGACTTATCTGGAATGTTTTTATGGATGATTACCATCATGTTGACTTATTTATTGCGGAATGATGGTTAGAAATCAAAATATCTTCTTTTCTTGTCGGTCTACATAATCAAATGCCATTTTTCCAATGTGATCCTACATTCAAGAAAGGTAACAAGAACATAAATTATTAAAGGATCCTTGTATGTATTTTAAGGAAATTTTCTTGAAAGATTAAAAAAAAAAGAAAAGGGAAGAGATAAGAATCCTTTAACACTATCATGACATGGTGTATTACTTGGTGCATATTGATGGCAAAAGGATTTTTAAGAAAGCATAAAAAAATCTTATGATTTACGATACAATACAATTCAACCCCAATTACGATTTGCAATTCGATACAATTCAACCCCGATTACTATTTGCAATACGATAACGATTTTGACAACATTGCTCACAGAGTCTACCACTGAGCCATGAGTAGGGATCCAACCTCACGTGATTATTCCCGACCCGACCTGAATTTGCTCAACTTGAATCCAAATCAGGTTGGTGTTTTCCAGCCTTTGGACCTTGACAACCCAACCCAACCTGACCTGAACTCAGGTTGGGTCAATCGGGTTTGGGTTGACCCATACCCGATTGCACCCCTAGCGACAATAACAATCCTGATGAAAACAACTCCCAGAAAAGCAACAACTCTAGTATGGCTCTTTAATAAAAGTCTGAAGAGACATCATTTTCAGGCAGAAGAAATATCGTTAAAGCACAAATGTTATCCAGGTGTAGTAACTGACGTAACAGCAAGAGCCAATGAACTGAAAAAACAAAAAGAACAAAAGAACAAGAAAACCAGTGACATGAAAATGTTTTCAAAAAGAGAAATTCAAAGTTGTGGTGTATGCCACCTGCACCATGTCATGTCGATGGATGGTTAGCATCAAAGTTATGGTGTATGCCACCTGCACACTGAACGGGCAGATCATCCAAACAGTGACAGTTCGTCCACTAGGACAAATCCACAGTGGGGCCTGAGACATTTGAAGAGAGCAAGTGGCCATGTGGGGGTATCAAGCACAAATAATGACATGAGCATCACACCTCATTGTACATTCTCTTATCAACGTTGTGAAATAAGAACATTCAATAACAGCTTTAATAGCCATCTATAACAGCATCATAACTCACATTAACCTGGTCCTATAAACTATGAAGATGGTTTTAATAATCCATAGAAGTTCCATTGATTTAAAATATAAACGATAAAAGAGGCAATTCTTCATTTATTTCCTTACCTGCAACGCAACCTGCTGCTGTGCCTGGAATAATATGTTCTCTTGCTCTGGCCTAGGCTGGACAGTACCCTGGTTTGCACGCCGAACCGTGAGCGTCTTATCCCCCATTTTGATGCCATTAAGAGCTGCGCATGCAATGTCTGTAACTGAAAGGTCCTGGTACACACAAAAGGCATAGCCTTTTGAGTTTCCCGTTTCTCTGTCCTTGACGAGATCAAATCCCCGTAGTGGTCCAAAGGATTCCAGAAGCTCCCTTATCTGGGCTTCCGTGAAGTAATATGGCAACCCACCCACAAAGACCCGATCAGGTCCCTCAAGTCCACCAGCAGAACCAGGCTTGAGCCCAACAGCAGCCAAGTTGAGATTGGGGTTGGGTTGGCTTGGGCCAAGTGCTGCAGCAAGGGAGGGGTTGTAATCACTAGGCCTCCTCACCTTTACCGGTGCCCCCTGGATACATAGAAGGATCAAATCAAACAGATATCTACAAAAATAAAATAAAATACAACAGGTCTCAAGACTATTTAACTTGGGTGTGCATTAGGGTCAGACCTGGTAACCCCATAAAGCCTGAAATGCTGACACTTAGGAAGTGTACAATAATTATTATAAAACATTATATAGTAGTAACGATAACATCATACAGTACCATCTTATATACATACACAAGGGATTATAAAATTCACCTGGCAGCAATTGCAGATGCTGGTAGCATTTGGACCTGCAGGTCTCCAGCCCAGTTAAAGGGAGGGTTGATGCAATGGTTTTTAGATTCAAACAAGTCCAACACGACTTGTCTGAGTTGACTTGCATTTGGTACCACCCGATCCAATTCGGTATAGAATGAATCAATCTGAGTCACCAAGTCTAAAAACCAGGGTTGATGCCAGTTGTGCAGCTGGTCAATAAAATTCTAACAAGGCTACTATGAGAATGAATGCAATTCCGATGATTGGCAAAACAGGATTTGTTGACTCAACCTCAAACAGCTGGGACAAGCTATGATGATACTTGAAAAAATTACATGGCTCAAGCGTCCAACTCATGAGACTGAGTCAGGTGCCACCTGATTGGTCCTATAAAGCATTGGCCACCCATGTGAGGTTAGCCACTTTGGTTTGAATGCTGCCAGGCCTTGCTGGACAGGAGACGATAACACGAGTAAAGTGCTCTTTCATTAGCAGATGCATCTGAGCGTCACTCAATTGTCCATATATGCCATATTGCATTATATGAGGATTGAGAAGAACACATCCAGTATAAGGGAGTACAAATACTAACCAAAAATATCAATATTAAGTTAATGTTTCATCCTAATTACTGTATCTCAGACAATCTAAACAAATGGTGTTTATTATTAGTCTAGGAGCAAAACCTTCATAATAAGATATTAATAAAATCAAAAGATGCAAAAATAAAGCACTTTTCATGGAAAAAACCAGAGAAAGTGGATAATGTTGCAAGAAATCTTCTGTGCATGTCTACGGTTTAATTCACAAACCTCAAAAATGATCCCGTCCAAGGCCATAGCATTACTTGCTTCTTCAACAGACCTCATCTCCACAAATGCAAATTTCTTTTCATGGTTTATATAAACATTGACAACAGCATCACCTGCAAGAACAAACACGCATTCAACAGACATTCAGACTCAAATATACAGTAGTGCAGAGACATCAGAAGAAAAAATAACGAAGACCTGGTCCAGCAGTGTTTCCTCCGATGGCAGCCATAACCTGGCTGAAAAAAGTTGCAACAGACTGCATAAAAGACAAGGGGAAAAAAGGAAGGAAAGACCATTAGTAAGAAATGTGATCAAGGACAGTAGATTAACAGAAGAAATACGAGAAGCTCTAAGGAAATACCCATAAGCATTTTTGCCAAATCAGAATGCATTTTTACAAACCAAACTAAAAGAATTTGGATATGGAAAAAGCAACTAACCAAATGCCAATACTAGTTGCAATGCACCTCTGAGGCACTCATTAGGGCTAAATTGCATGTGATGGTTTGGGCCTCAGCCTCTAAGGTCGTAGGTGATGTATACTTTCTTTTCCCCCTCTTTCTTGGTCTGATTTGTAATTTTTTTCGCTTTGGCCCTGCTTAATAAGATCACCATCTTTCAAAAAAAAATTGTAATGCACCTTCAGGCCCATCTCCTCCATTGGGAATTTGAAGAATCTTGCTTTCTTGGATATAAGATTCTTACTAAACACCATGAGACCACTAAAGCTCACTTTTTTTTTTCTTTTTTTTTTTTTGTTGAGAAGATGACATTCATTTTATTTTTTTTTAATGCAAGAAGAACTATACAGAGCCATGTAGAGGTGGATTGGTGACCCTTTCATCATCCCGCCCTGCCAAGGACCCAAAGCTGAAAAGGAGGCAGAGAGTGGACCAACAAACAACAAAAAGGGGCCCACCCAGCATAAACAACAACTCAAAGAACAAAAGCCATGATTCAATCAACCATGGAGAAGATTTTCCCAGTCACTCACAAGCAATTGGAATGAGATTCCAGCAAACTCCGGTAAAGAACAGCCAATTTCTACTGCCAGGAAGACAATGCAATGAATAATATACACCAAGGAGGCTACTTTGCCTTCAAAAGTTCTTGCATTATTTTTTCTTTCCGAATCATCCATGAGATGGCAAAATGAATCAGCTTCCACATAACTTTGCCTTGCCTCGAGAAAAGGCCTGCTGACCATCCTGCTATAACTTCATACGCTGATTCGTACTTTATCATAATTGTTTGCTGTTTGAAATGGGCTCTACTTTTATTGCTCTAATTCAAAAATTGGAGGGGGGCGAGAATCCGAGGGACTTTAGACCAATAATCTTAATCAGTGGTCCCTATAAGATTATGGCCAAAATCCTTGGGGGCTGTTTGGCACCATGGATTTGGGGTGTTTGAGGGGATTTGAGGGGATTTCAAATCCCCTGGTATGTTTGGCACCATAAAGTAGCTGGGGGTTTCAAATCCCCGCAAAGAGGGGGTATGAAATCCACGGTGAAAGCTTGGATCACATCTAAAATCCTTCCAAGAGTTGCATGTGTAACATTTGTCACTAGACTATTAATCTATTGAGCACATGTCCCACTGATGATATCCTAAAACCATTAGATTATCAATTGCATCACTATAATTACTTTAATACAATGATCTGAGCCATCCAAACATTGTCCATGTAAATCAGCAGTTAAAATTTGTCGGTTAGTCACTCAGATATGACCATGTGCTTGTGACCCATCCGAGACTTGGAATTTCATCATTTTCGGGCAAAGTATATATTTCAACGGGCTTATTACAACCATTGTGTCAAACATTACATATGTACACTAATTAGAGATATTAAAGTTGATTTAGTAATTAAATTCAAACCCCTGTTAAATATACTATGCATAGCTACCTTGATTACAAAAGATTCCGAATCCAGGGTGCCAAACACAACAGGAGGATCTCAAATCAAGGGGGTTCCGAATCCAGAGGGTTCCAAATCCACACGCCCAAATAGGCCATTAATCAAAGATTTAGGTTTGCTCTTCCGAAAACTCTCTCCTTACCAAAGCGCCTTTATTTTTGGTATACAGATCCTGGATAGCATGCTCAGTGCACATGAATGTTTGGACTCCTGTTATAGATTGGGGAGTTCTGGTATTATGTGTAAATTAGACCTTGAAAGGCCTACGATCATGTATAGTGGTCTTTTTCTTTTTTGAAAGATGTCAATTAGTCTTTTTGGATAATACGTTGGTTTGTATGGGCTTTGGGGACGAATGGAGAGCCTGGATTAAATCTTGAATCTACTCGACAAAATTTTGTGTCCTAATCAACAGGTCTCTCCCTTTGGTTATTTTCGAGCCTCTCGAGGTCTAAGGCAAGGGGATCCTCTGTCGACTTTCTTTTTCATCATGGTTTTAGACGCTTTTAGCCATATGCTTTCCAGGGGGCAAGAGGTGGGCCTTTTCCAAGAATTCAAGGTGAGCAAAGAATTTTCCTCAGTGTATTAGCCATATCTTTAACTTGCCGATGATACTTCGATTTTTGCGAAGTACAAGATTTCATGGTCGATTTTCTGAGTGTGACTATCTGTTAGTTCCAAGTTGTCTCAGGTTTGAGGGTTAATATTTCAAAAAGTGAATTCTACAATATCTATTTGTTGGAAAGAGGGCATTGCCTCTTTGGCATGGTCTTTTGGTTGTGTAGGCTCTCTTCCTGCCACCAAGTTGGGTCGCCCCCTATGTCTGGGGAAGCCGCCTTTGTACCTCTGGGATAAATTTCTCGAACATATGGAGAAAAGTTGTCAGAGCAAATTGCTCTCCCTGGGGGGCAGGATCACCTTAATCAAAGCCTCCCTTTCTAACATGCCCCAAAATTATCTCTCTTTCCTTATCCTAAGTTTGTTATTGCTTGAATCGACAAGCTTTGAAGAGAGTTCTTGTGGCAAGGGGTTCTTCCATTAGAAAGGTGCCCCTTTTAAATTGGAAGGAGGGAGACGTACTAGACGTCTCAACTTGGTTAACGAGGGCCTTTCAGGAAAAGGGTATGGAGGTTTAGAGTGGAGACGTCTGGTATTTGGAGATCGATCCTTGCGGCTAAGCATGGCCTAGACCCCTTCAAGTGGTGGACAAAGTCCTCCCTCTATCGATCCTCTTTCCTCTGGAAGGGGTAGCGAAGCTAGCTCCAAAAGACATTTCAAACCTACGGTTCGGTTTAGGGAATGGAGAGAGAATTGGATTTTGGAAGGACCAATGGTGTGGGTCATCCCCTCTCAGGTCCTCCTTTCCAACTTTAGCTACCTTTAGTTTTTGAAGGACATTTCAATAGCTGAGTGTTTTTCAAGGGAGGGAGAGAAGGGTGTTTGGACTCCTTTAAGAAGAAATTTGTCAAACGATGAGTTCCAGGATCTCACGTCCCTCCTCTCTTGTTTGCACAGCATTTTTCCATCCCTTATGTTGAGGACGATTTGCTTTGGATTCAGCCCAGCTCGGGTGTGTTCTCAGTGCAATCTTTCTACCTCCTCGTGATGCCTCCTCTGGTAGCAGCTCATCATACAGGTGTTGTGTGGTCCTATGGTGCTTGCCTTAAAGTGGTGGCGTTTGCTTGGTTGGTCGGTAGAAGTTGTGCTGTTGACAATCTAAGAAAAAGGGGAATGATTCTCCCAAATGTGTCTTCTCTGCTTTGAAGATGACAAGTTTGTAGACCACCTCTTCCTTTGTTGCTTTTTTTTGTCAGAGGTCTAGAATAGTGTCTTACAGATGGCTAAGGTCAGCTGGGTGATGCCAGCCTCAGTTGGCGGCCTTTTCTTTTCATGGCATGCGGAAGATGCCGGTTCCCTGGGTAGGAGAAAGTGGTGTATCATCTTCCTAGCTGTGTCTTTGGGCAATTTGGTCAGAAAGGAACAATCGATGCTGCCAGAGTCTGAGAGCTTCTTCAGCTAGGGTGTATAGTCGTGTTCTGTGTCTTTTTAGGGATCAGGCTCTGTGATCTTGTTAGGGAATTGTCCAGTTGGGGGACAGGTTTGTTGTATTTTAGCTTTGTTTTTCTTTGCTTTTTTACTTTTTGTTGTTTGTTGTTTCCTGCTTTTTCTTTTGCCTTTGGCTGAATAAAATCTTCAGCTTTCAAAAAAAGAAGAAAATACATTACCCATTTGATCCCAAAGAGACTCCAAAAACGTGACCAAACTGCATGGCAACGAATCAGTGAACGAATAGATGATTTCCTGACCCATCTTTAATGCACATGATACGCATATTCAGCAGCACGGTATTTGCCTTTTTATGGTTGTCGACAGTTAAGATTTTATTATCCGCCGCAACCCACACTGCACATGGGAGGAATGGAAACCTTCCATATATAGATGCACGGGTGACGAGCGCCACGCGACTCACAAAGCCTTTCCAAGGATTTGGAGGAGAAGGTACCAACCGAGGACCATTGTAGTCCTCCCCCGAAAGATCCAGCTTAATTATGTCTAAGGACTCCAAGAGAGCAGCAACGTCCATCACCTCATCACACAAATTGCACCTCATACAAACATTCCACATCCCTGAGCCTCCCACCACCTCAAAGTCATCATTAAAGCTCACAATCATTAGTATATATTCATCTCAAGCAATGAACATAACTCCACAAGTTATTAGATGTTACAAGAATTACAAGAGAAACCAACCACATGTTATCAGTGTTATACAGTGCCCATCATAATCAATCAAAACCAGAAGTTTTGTTTATTTTCATCATCACAGATCCAATTGCAGGCAACGCCTGACTGACTAGGAGTCAAAACAGGCTAAATTCCCAAAAAGGGAGATCGATGATGCATAATTATACAAGTACGATGTGCAAGAATTATTACAATAACCACCTCATGTATCGGCACTACATAACATCCCTCGAAACCAGTAGGTTTGATTATTTTTATTATCATAGAGCAGTGCACTCCATGAAGATGATTGGCAACATATCCAAATATAAAGAAGTCTCTGACAGTCTGACATGGAAAAGGGGAGACTAATGATCCATGATTCCTCAGTACAGGAACTCCTGATCTAGTTGTGTCGAAAATGAGAGTCTAAGACTAGGACTAGGGCTAGGACCTTTAACAGTAGTTCAGTAACTTCAGTTAGCCAATTCAAGCACATCACACTTGAACAATCAACTCAAACAGTCCATTGCATGGGAATTGAATTGTAACCCCAGTACTCTCAACCTCATTGTATTGGGACAACTCAAGCAGTCCATTCCATTGATCTAGACTGTTCAGAAGGTCCACCACGCATTTCATGGGCTACCGTGAAAAAACACAATGATCTGACACGTATTACCTATTTGATCAATGGCCTTAAACATGGTGGTCAATATCATTTACAAAATAATAATAATAATAAATAGGTCCAATTCAACAATTTGATTCATCCAGTTGTTAGGAACCATCATGGATTGCTTATGATTCTAAAGTATCACTTCTGCTAGGCAATCCTAACCATCCCATCAATGGTTTGGAAAATGGATGGCTACAGAAGAAGACCAAATTAAGGATGGGTTAGATCATCCAATCTGTGTGATTTTTGCATGGTAGCCCATGGAATTTGTTTACGACTCAAAGGACGCTTCAATCAACCGATTGGACTGTCCAAGACTCCAAGTGAACTGATGCAACTAGGAGCACTATAACTTAATAGTGCTCTGAAAGCACTGGAGCATTTCTCTATATAATATATTTAACATGCCCTCAAAAGGAAATTTGCAAACTCATTCAATTACATCTACAAACATGACACAAATGTGATGTGCTTTGCGAAACAATCTATTTCTGTGATTACTTGTACATGTCTTTTACAACCTGGCAAATTCCAGCCACACACCTCACATATACGGTTAGTAATCTAACACTGAAAAAGTAAATAATGTATGGCCAGCTAACAAGTTAGGTTGTATTAGATTTAAGAATAAGCATGATAAATGCCTTGTGCACATCCATTCTGAATAATCAAATTCTCATTTGGTGTCCATTAAACTCTTAATGTAGATAATAGATCAGCTGAGGAGATGATTATTCTTTTTCTTATAGCTTGAAGAGATTAATTATTAGGATGTACGGTGTCAGTTTATGAAAGAAAAGAGGGTGTGTAACCTGTTCATTAGCCGCAGGAGAAAGACCACCAACATATACACGTCGAGCATGTCGGGTAGCCTATGAACACCACAAAAAAAAAATTTAATTGCAGACATAATTATGTAACCAGATAAAGTGACCTAGACAAACGATTGACAGAAACATGCTTAGCCAAACATACCTGCTGAGTCATTGCCTGGACTGGCATCACAGGGAGGGCTCCGAACTGCTTCATTCATTAAAAAAATATGAACCCGAAATTAGGAACAGAAGCATCTAAACACAAGATCCTTGCAGGAGAAAGGAAGAATTACCTGTCCACCTCCTAACGGAAACATGTTTGGAAACATTCCAGGGATGGATGGTGGGGCCCCAGTTAGCTGACCTGTAAAATATAGTTAAGTTACGATACTGTAGAAAACTTAGGAATCACAATGCGTCTATATTATCATAAGCAGCAAAGACGTGCGCACTGCATCATCTTCACATGTGCTCACTAGCATGAGATATGTCCTAACCTCTCATAATAGAACTTCCAAAAGAGATGAAAGGAATATATCAGTTTCAAGAACTGGAGAAAATATTTGCAAGACTACCAAAAAATGCAATAGTTGTTGGTTGAAGACGAACAAGATCCATCAAACCAGAGCACTGATTCCTCCTTGTACATAAAAGCTACAGTAGTCGGCTCACGCCCATTGGCAGCAGAGTGGGACAAGTAGCCCAACATTGCCTTCTTACAATAACATATAGACACAAGAAGAAACAAACAGCCACCAAAAACAAGAAAACAACCAAAAAAAAATGGATCTCAGTTTCAGAATAATCCACTAAGAAAATGATTAAAAAAAAAGTATGCATGCCATACAGACATTGTAAGTTCCTAATGCAAGAACAAATGAGTATGGCATTTGGTAAAACCTTTCTTAGTTAGCCACAAGTAATGCAAAACTAAAGACAGAATATGACTAAAAGGCGGGGGATGTGTACCTGCAGCAGCGGCAGCGGCAGCGACAGCAGCACCAGCACCAGCCATCATTGCAGACCCAGGAGGAGCCATGTCGAAACCACTGACCCTTTTGCTGCAATGAACAAATTAGTTGCAAAATCCACTAATTATAAGGAAAGAAATCCATAAAAAGAAAATATAGCTGTGGGCATTAATAGAAGAAACAGGTAAAAGGAAAAGCATGTCCCATCAAGCACAAACAAAGAAGCAACAGCAAAATTTTAATAGCGATTAGATAGATGTATGCTAAAAAAGATCCAAGCTGCCTTTTTTTCTTTTTTTCTTTTTTCTTTTTCCCTTTTTTCGAGACTTGTGATCCAAGCCACAATTGTGACAACAGTATAGATTAGTGGCTCCTTCAACCTTCCTATTTTCTGATCGGCTGCCCACCAAACATTGACCTTCCTCTTTTACAAGGTTAATGGCGACGGTGGCGGAGACTCACATTCATGCTACTCAAAATTTCCCCACGTAGGGCTGTCAGGGCCAGGCCTGATGTTGGCTTGGGCCCCTTTTTTCAAATTTGTCAGGCCAGCCATACTCAAATTTTGATTTTGTTTTTTCCTGGGCCCACAGCCCTGCCCGTTGTCAGCCCCCAAGATGGCTCTCCCACTCAATACTGACCCTGAGCCCTACCATTATGTGCACACCTAAAGGGTGAGCAAGTAGTTCAATGTAGGGGCAGTTGTCTGGCAACCCGCTAACAAAGAAACATCCATATATGAAAGGTCATGCTCAGGTCATTAGTTCGCTACACAAAATTGCTGGGAACCCACTAATGCATGATTAACAGCACAACTTACATGACATCATGATGATGCCCCACCCACTTTTGGCCATTGCAATGCTTTGTTTTAATTAAACAGTTGAATTTCCATTTGAAACCATGACAGCATATTAAGGGCTCGTTTGGGAGCTTGTAAATGGAGGTAAATGGGAAATGAAATTATGGGTAAATGAATTGGGAGTAATTGACTTACTCGGTTATGTTTGGATGGAGCAAATGAAATGCATTTCAAATCCAAATATTCTGTTTGGGTGAGTAAATGGAAGGAATTGGAATGATTGGAAATTTTCAATATATTCACAAGAACATACGTGATATTCCAAATCAACTTTAATATCCAAAATTAGTGTACATATGTAATATTTGACAGAATGATTGTAATAAGCCCATTAAAATATATACTTAGCCAGAAATGAGGAAATTTCCGAGCCTTGGGTAGGCCACAAACAAGCAAATTGCCAACGTTTTTTAAATGTCCATTTAGATGGCCAGCCTTTGGACGGTTTGGATCATCCTTTTACTTGAAGAATAATGCATTTTAGCACCAATGATAAGGAATGTTTTTTGTAAGTAGGAATAATGAAGAATAAAGAACGAAAGCAGAAAAAACATTCCTTAGCACACCCACCAGAAAAGAAGAACAAGAACAAGAACAAGAACAAGACTTAGAGCCAATATAGCTGTATTGTTCATGAACAATACTGGTAAGTACTTGATACATGCTGGTTTTGGACAATACTTCAAACCTTGAATTAAATGGGCTGAAACCCCGAGGATATCAAATCCCGAAAGAACATTCTTGATGAATCACCAAGAGAACTAATAAAATAAACAGTATTCCAACAAAATAGAGCAATTATCCAACAGCAGTATAACAGAGAATAACCATCTTGGCAATCTTGCTTCACAATCAATTTCAACAAAAATTACGTTCAATTTTTTAGAGCAATCATCCTACAGCAAAATAAGAGAGAAGAAGTATCCTACAGCAATCTTGCTTCACAGTCAATTTCAACAAAAACTAGGTTGGATTTTTGAGAAATTGTGATTTACCTTTTTGATCGTGAGCGAGAGCGGGACTTTGATCTATGATCAGATTTACCCGTCGAACGAGATTGAGATCTATGTCCATGCCGCCCATCTCTGTCTCTGTCAAAATCTCTACGCCTAAAAGAAACATAAAATCCATTCATAATGGTATCTACAAAAAAGCAATTGAAAACTCAAGCTGGTAGCAATTGCACCAGCCTGTCCTGAGTCCACATAAAAGTGTTGATCTCAGGTGGCACTGGTTTGCTGGTTGTCAAACTTTTGCCAACCAACCATGATAACTATCAAAAAGCCAACATCAAATAGATGGGACAAGGTTATGGTGATGATGATCATGATTCATGCATGAGGAAAGGACGGGAGTTGGTATTCTAAAGCAGGAAAAAAAAAAAAAAAAAGGAAAAGAAAAGAAAGTCATATAGATTCTTAAAATAGATTTTTATTTTTTTATTTTTTTTAAATGAATGCATTCATAAGATGAGTTACAAGGCATCTACAAAAATTTCAACTCCGTGAGTACCACAAATAACAAATTCCAGTAAATTGTTGAAGAATTGCCATTGCAGATTATGAAGACATCCTTTTCCAAATTAATTCAGGAATTTCTAGTCATAGTTCACCAAGCCAACATAGAGATGCGAATAAAATGAATTTGAAATTCAAAGGCATCAACAAGTTCAGTCTCAACACCTCTCATGATCTCGACTCCGGTGATAATCACGATTATCAAGTCTATCACGCCCCCTTCCCCTTCTATCACTCCTGTCCCTGTAGTGGTCTGAACGATGACGATCACGATCTCTTTCCCTATCCCTGTCCCTGTCCATGTCCCTTTCTCTGTCCTTCTCCTTCTCCTTTTCTCTTTCCCTATCTCTGCTTTTACCAGAATCCCTTTCATATTCACGAGAACCATGCTGCAATAACTCACAAATATTAATGGATACAGCTTCCACAAAATTCAAGCCAAACAATCATGTCAATCTTCCACTTGCATAAAATAAGAAGCTTCAAATAAGAGAGAAGCCTGTTTACTTTATTCAAAACAATCATCAAATTTTCATAGAGGTCTTTAAACCCTTATATACTCTTCTGAAAGCAAGATAAACACTAATTTATGTATCTCTTCATTCACTGCTGTTTTTCCTCAGAGATTTGTAGTCAAGTGACACAGAAAGCTAGTGTGTCCTGGGTTATGTCAGAAGATGTAGAAACTCTATTTCACTCGGGGGGTGAGTGGCGCATCATTTTTCTTGCTGTCCTCTGGTCCATCTGGCTCAAGTAGAACAATCAGTGCTTCTATAATTTGAGAATCACTGTGGCCAGGGTCTTCAGCAAAGTGTTGAGTCTGTTTAGGGATTGGGTGCCTTAGTCATTCAGTGTTTTCCTAGGGTGTAGCCAGTTTTGGGGCTGGTGGTTGTATAATTTCTGTTTTCTTTTGTTCTTTGTTTCCTTTTCTTTCTGTTCTGTTTTATTTCTTTTGTTTGTTTCGTTCTTGTTTCCTTTAATAAAATTTTCATCTGCCCCCAAAAACCAAAAAAGATGAACACTAATTTAATCCTATGCATCCATTACTTCTAATCCTAACCATTTATTTCAAGTTCTCAACAAAACATATAAAATGACCAAACATCCACTGACTACAACTGTAACCATGCATGGCTATGAAAAATCAGCCATAGCTCGCACAAACAACAAGGGAATGGGTCCAATTGCTTCCAACAAAGTATAGCCTTGGGTTTGTTTTGAATCTAACTCAATAGGCTTCCAAATGGGTCCAATTTCATATCATTTAGACATCGTTTAATAATAATAAAAAAATCCCCACGAATAAGTAATGATAATGCTGACTTAAGATTGGTTCAACTAACTCTAACAACTAAATGACCGTTGATCTATTCCAGATTGAAATGCACATCAGGACCACTAACTTCCATCAGATCAATCTAAACACTCGAAGTGGTCCATATCATCAATTTGGACAAGTGGATGGTCCTTGATCAGGACCTTACATGAGCTCTCGATTGGCCAATTTTTATAGCCACGATGCATCCTGGATGCATAATGCTACAGAACCAATGCAAGATTCAGCACTGAGTTCCTACTGATTGATCCAAGATTCGATGGAAAGCAGGTTTAGCCAAAATTAGTTAGAAAATACAAATATCAACTACCACACACGTCTTTGATCACAATGTTAATTTCTTAAGCTACCCAAAGTAACAGGCCATTAAATAAAAATAAATAATAAATAAAAACAGCCTTATCCAACACTCAGGTGAACAACAGCACAGATGGAAAGGAACGCCCACCCTTGATTTGCACCAGGGCCCACCTGAGTTGTGAAACAGCCTGATTAGGGGCCTGACACTTCATCCAGGCAAGATGAAGGGTCTACATGGCCTGGATTGCAGATAAACTACGCGGTGAGCCACCTAATCCAATCAATGGTAAGCATCCAATCTCAACTTGTTCCCTTTGGTGTGGCCCACCTGAGTCTTGCATCGGGCTGATGTTTGGGTGCTGAAATATAATAATAATAATAATAATAATAATAATAATAATAAGAAAAAGAAAAAGAAAATGCAAACCCTAGAAATCTCGACCCTAACCAAACAGAAAACGACTCTCCCATACGACAGATTCATGGATTTACGAGATAATGGACGACAATCAAACATCCCAGGAGAAGTTCGTAGCATTAGGTTGGAAAAAAAAAATGAAGAAATAGGGCTTTCATTTGCGATTTTCTCATCTTGCATCCGACAAAGCTGGACTGAAATCTCAGGTGGATGGACGAAAAAACGACGACTGACGGGGAGAGAAAGAGAGTGACCTGAGATTTGGAGTCGCTGTGATCTTCGGAATTCCCGCCGTAGCCTTTGCCATCGCCGTCGTATCGTCCGTTGTACTCTGCCATTTCTCTCTCGCTCTCTCCCTCTCTTTCTCCCTCTTTTCTCTTTTTTGTATGCTAGGGTATGGCAGACACAGGCCAAGTGGGTCCTAAGTCCTTCGCGTAAATATGCGGCTCACCATTCTTTTAAGCGTGAAATCCACTCCGCCATCAGGTGGGATTCAGATGCTGGCCGTAGATTGATGTGTGGCCCACCATTTAAGGCCCCGTTTGTTAAATCTGAAGTCTAAAGCCCGAATCTGAAATCCGAAGCTGAATCTGAAATCTGAAGCCTAAATCTGAAATCTAAAGTCAAAAATCTTGTTTGATAATTATGGCTGAAGTCTGAAAATTAAGTACTAAATTTGGAACAATCTATTTGTTAACAAACATTTGAAATGTCTGAAATATGTTAATTTGACACATTTGCCCCCAATCTCCTGGTTGGAAATGTTAAACCGTTTTTACAACTCAGAGCTCAATGATCGTCAGTGTTATATAGCTATTGTTTCCTCTCGTGTGCCCACTCGAGACTTGGATCCACCTCTTTTTTGTTGCTTGTACTAAAATTAGCTTGCAAAACAAATGAACGGAGTATATTTCCTAAAAACATGGTGGTGGGCCCCATGAATATTAGCATGATTCAAAACTTCAATGGCCCCACGAATATTTTAACTGTGGACGTTTAGTTATCACGTTTTCAGCCCACTGAGCATTGGATGCGGTTCATCTTTGGCCTCATGTCCTAAAATGAACTCACAAAATGGATGGACGATGAGGATTTCTCACAAACATCCCGGTGGCCCCACCTGCGTTCCCAGCGCAGGAACTCCCCGCGGAAAGCTTTCGCAGGGGATCCGCGTCCTAGACTGGACGGAAACGGATTGGCTACTCCCCCGGCCACCGTGGTCGGTGCTCTGTTAGCCCCTCTATGATGTATGTGTTTCATTCATTCCGTTCATCCATTTTTACAGATCATTCTAGTGATTCACCCCAAAATTTTGAGGGATATAAATCTTAGGTGGACCACACCATAGGAAAACAATAATGATTGGATATGCATCATTAAAATCCTCTTAAAGCCCACTGTACTGTTTATTTGAAATCCAATCTTTTTATTAGGTCATACAAGCCCAGATGAAGGGAAAAAACAAAGATTAGCTTGATCCAAAATTTTTATGGCCCCCAAAAGGTTTTTAATGGTCGACGCTCATTCAACACTGTTTCCTGTAATGCGGCCCACTTGAGATTTGATACATCTAATTTTTTGTCCCATACAATGAAATGATCTGAAAAAATAGATGGATGGGATGGATGAAACACATACATCATGGTAGGGCCCACAGAGCACCGACCACAACCACTCCGGTGGCAGTGAGAGTAGCCAATCCGATGGCAGTGGGAGTAGCCACTAGCGCGGATTTCCTGCGAAAGACTTTCGCACCAAGTTCTTGCGCTGGGAACCTAGGTGGGGCCCACTGTGATGTTTGTGAGAAATCCTACCCGTCCATCTATTTTTTGAGTTTATTTTAAGACATGATGTCAAAAATGAACCGTTTCCGAAGCTCAACTGGGCTGAAAACTTGATAATTAAATTTCTACAGTTGAAATATCTGTGGGCCAAAGAAGTTTTGAATAATGCTAATATTTGTGATTTCAGTTCATACCAGTAGGAATGAAGTTATTAACGGTATGGATGACATGTAAACATCACTGTCGAACCCAAGTAGGTTTCAACGGTATGAATTTTCCTAACCACATTTTCCTTTAGCATGGCCCACTTGAGATTTAGATACGGTTCATTTTTGGCATCATGTATTTAAATGAACTCACAAAACTAATGGACGGGTAGGATTTCTCACAAACATCACAGTGGGCCCTATCTGAGTTCCCAGCGCTTTGGCAGGGAATCCGCGTCCGTGCCGTGTTTAACAAGGACGCGGACTGCGTACTACCCCCGCCTGTCCCTGGCTCCAAACGGGCAGTTCTGTGGGTGGGCCCATGGTGATGTATCTGTACATCCAAACCATAAATCCCTTTTCTCAGATTATTTTAAGGCATGAACACAAAAATGAGGCAGATACAACGCTCAAGTGGACCACACCAAATAATAATCTTGGTTGCATTAAAATGCACCAGTTGCATTAAATGCAAGAGTCATCTGTGATGTGGTCCATTTGATCGTTGGATCTGCCTCATTTTTGTTTTGATGCCTTAAAATAATATGAGAAAAGGGATAGAGGGTTTGGATTTACAAATAAATCACGGTGGACCCACCCACAGAACTGCCCATTCGGAGCTAGGGACGGGCGGGGGTATTACGCAATCCGCGTCCCTTGCACGAACAGTTCAAAGAGATCAAAGTTACATGGCCCACTGTGATGTTTTTTTTACCATCCAACCTATTCATTAGGTCACGTGGACTTGGATGAAGTGAAAACACAAATATCAGCTTGATCTGAAACTTCTCCAGCTCTCAAGAAGTTTTTAATGGTGGACGTTCAATCCCCACCTTATGGTCTAATTAATCATTGGACCTGCTTCTTTTATTGGATCACATCTTAAATTATTTGAAAAAGTTGATGGACGGTATGGATCAAACACATAAATCATGGTGGGGCATAAAGAACTTTCACAGGTTAAAGGTTGATTTTGTATTGCGCAAACAAATGGAAAGATAAATTTTCCGTAATAACTTGAAAAGGGATACTTTTGGAAGCAATAAATTTTTGTTTTATGAAAAATCACGGAGCGCATTCCGCGTTCACCATTAAGCCAGACTCTTATCACGGAAAGAATTCAGTGAAAAACCACTTAGCGCTTTCCGTCTTCCACGTTAACAATGCATTAACAAACACCACTAAATACAGAAAATTTTCCCCATTCCGCGTTAAGTGCAAAAATTCAGCGTTAACAAACACGGCCTTAACGTTGAATGCGGAATGCGCTCAGTGCATCTTTCATTAAACAAAAACTTTTGCTTTCAAAAATACCCCTTTTCAAGTTGCAATGGCAATTATTTCGCTTTAAATTGTTTGCTCAATACAAAATCAACTTTTAACCTGTGAAACTTCTTTATGCCCCACCATGATGTATGTGCTTCATCCATTCCATTCATCCATTTTTAAAGATCATTTTAAGGCTTGATACCAAAATTGAGAGGAATATAAATCTCAGGTGGGCTATACTCGGGAAAACAATAGTGCTTGGATATCCACCATTAAAATTCTCCTAAGGCCCAATGTATTGTTTATTTGACATCTAATCTGTTGATTAGGTCATATAGACCTAGATGAATGGAAGAAAACAAAGATCAACTTGATCCAAAACTTTTATGGCCCCCATAAAGTTTTTAATGGTCGACATTCATTCAACACTGTTTTCGTGTAATGTGGTCCACTTGAGATTGGGATATACCTCATTTTTGGTCTCATACCATACAATGATCTAGAAACATAGATGGACGGCATGATGAAACACATATGTCATGGTGGGGCCCACATAGCACCGACCATAAGCCATTGGCTGGTTGAGGGGAGTAGCCCATCCGTTTCCGCAGACGCGGATTGGATACTGACAGGTTGGGTAGCGAGACTCGCTTACCGAAGTTACGTGACCAAGTTATGTGGGCCCCATTATGATGTATTTTTTGTATCCACGTCGTCCATCCATTTGGAAATATAATTTTAGGTAAATATTCAAAGAATAAGTCAAATCCAAATCTCTAGTGCATGTCACCACAAAAAACTGTGAGGAGAGTGATGCCCACCATTAAAAACTTAAATAGGCCACAAAAGTTTTTGATCAAGCTGATATTTGTTTTTTCCCCTCTTTCATATTTGTGTTAACTTGTGAACAAGTTGGATTTTAAATAAAATTCACGGTGAGCCTTAAGAAGGTTTCAACGGTAGGCATCAATCTTACCACTGTGTTTTTGTGGTGAGGTCAACTACATATTTGGATTTGCCTCACTCTTTAACTTATCTCTAAAATTAAATCTCTAAATAGATGGACGGTGTAGATAAAGCACATACATCATAGTGGCCCCACATACATCATAGTGGGCCCATGGAACTTGATGACATCACTTCAGTAGCGAAGGTCGCTATTCAACCTTTCAGTAGCTAATCTACGTCCAAGCAAGATGCGGATTGGTTGGTGTACCTCACATCAGCTATATAGCTATTGTATTGATGACAACAAGTTCTGTGGGTTCATCATAAAATATGTGTTATATCCAAACCAATGACCATCCATCCATTCGACGAGCTTGTACTAAAGCTTGAGACGTAAAATAAGCTGCAAAAGGTAGCGGGGTATTGAACGTCTACCATTGAAACCCTTTTGGGGTCACAGAAGTTTTGGATCAATATCATTTTTTTTTCTCTTCATACAAGTGTTTGTGACCTTATGATCATATTGGATGGAAAATAAACTTAAATAGGTCATAGAAGTTTTGGATCAATATGTTTTCACTTCATCCAATTGGGAATGTCTCTATAAACGGTTTGGATAGCATATAAATATAAGGTGGGCATATTTGAAGGTTCTGTTGCTATTGGTGTTCAATCGTATACAACACATAGTGACAATCTTCCCGCTAAGAGAAATTGAGGGACTTATAATGATATTTTAGTTTTTTCTATTAAGTATTTTAGTTTATTTGAATTAAATATAATGATTTTATTTTCATTTAATAAAAAAATAATTTCTGTATAATGTAAAACATTTCCAAACGAGAGATAGGAGCAAATGTGTCAAATTAACATATTCAAACATTTTAGATGTTTGTTAACAAATAGTTTGTTTCAAATTCAATATTTAAATTTTAGACTTCAGTCATAATTATCAAACAAGTTTTTTTTTTACTTCAAATTTCACATTCAGGCTTTAGATTTCAGATTCGGTCTTTAGACTTCAAATTTAACAAACGAGGACTTGGTGTATCTTTCATCAAAGCATTTGGGCCTAATTTACATGATGAGGAGAAAATACAAAATCATCTTTATAATGTTAGCTATGGTATGTTCTAATGTGTAAGCCACTCACCCGTAATAATATTTTTTTAAAAAAAATTAGACTACTTAAATGATTTAAGCTTTTTACCTATATGTTTTTATGTGTAAAGGGTAATCAAATTTAAATATATAAAAGAAAAATTATCCATTTTCTTATATAAGAAGAAGATAGGGTAAAAAAAAATGTGTAAATAAATCTAAAGAGATTTGATTTTCCTCTTGAACCAAGAGGGACAAAAGAAAAAGTTTGAAAACATGAAAATAATATTCTTCGAGGAGAGTTTGTAATTTCTAAATTATTATATAATATAAATTTATCTAGCAGTTTTATAATTTTTCATTCTCAATAAAATTGGTATGTGTTTACATTCATTTTTGGCGCATCGATGTAGACGGATGAGAAGTTACCACATATTGTCATTATGAGTTCAGTATTGGCGAAATTGTGCTCACATTTAAAGATATTTTCTAATAACATTTATCCCGCGATAGAAATTCTGTTATTAATGCGATAGCACAAAACTATACATATATTTTTAAGAGAGTGAAACATTTTGTGCCACATGGCCATAAGTAGGATGCCATATTGATGAGTCAACATACCTAGCATGTCTAAAAAAAATACATTGGAGAGAAAGTATCTTACTACGGATCCGATTATAATACATTTAGTAAGGTTGTCTCTTACAATCCTTTTAAAATAGTAAATCTTTTCCATTATATTTTGAGATTTTGCAATAATCACTAAGGTTTCGAATATCTGAAGATCAGATCGATATCTAAATAAATTGGTCGTAACACATACCTAAATAAGGAGAGGATGGACATCGATAGATCAAGTCTATAGCCATACAACAATCAAAATTAAAATAATGGGAGAGCTCGATTTGATGGATTCAGTTCCATCTGTTTTACAATTATAAGTGAGTGAGATCTTGAAAATTAAGATAACACTGATTGAGTCATTTAGATGTAACAATGACTTGATTGATTTGAGGTACATGATGAATAGTGGAAATGAATCTGATCGATCCCAAATCCAAATGCAGTAAGGTCATAAAAGGTCTCCAAAATAAGAGTATTTATATAAATGTGGAGATCTGAAAATCAACGAATTCATATTTACGAATATCTCCCCATTTGAATTGTATGCCATGGATGCGATGGATCTTGTATAAACAAGAAAACCTAACAATGATTTTACTGCCTCAACAACCTATAAAATGAGCATGCAATGAAGAGCTTGAAGCCTAGGCCAAATATAATATATCTTTCACATATATATCTTTATGTTTATCTTAGCATGGCTTAATCGTTATATAGATTGATACTGTCTAGCATTATCACTACAATATCATATGATTAGATTAAACATCCACAATCCAAAATTATTGAATTACTAATCAACTGATCGAGTCCTTACTTAGGCAATCATCTTTCTTGTCACGTCTTGTTGACCATTTGCTTCAATCATATGTTCGTATAGACAGATTAAGTATCTATCTCTCGTTTCATTTATCTTTATAGTTTAATTGACACCATCGATCATAATGAGCTTCATTTAAATGTTAATAAAATTGATATTGTTTTTGCAATCTTTTATTTTTTTTGTTCATCTTTATTCATTTGAGAAATATGTTGATTGAAATTACCGATGAAATAGCAAGTCCTTAAAAGGCAAGGCAAAAAGAATTAATTAGGAAGGACTCACCATTACCCTTTTGCAAATCACCTAATCATTGATTTACAATCGTTAGCTGGCTCGATGGCTGGATTTCTGAATCCAATATTACTCAATCGCCTTAGTGCAGGAGTCATTATTGTTCAATCAAACGTTGAATTGAATATGACTTTAGCACGCCCACACTTCTTAATCGTACATGAAAATCAAATGTAAGGCCTCGATCACATGCGTGGCCTCTGTGTTTGATTGAAATGTGTGAATAGTGTGTAATTCTCTCTCTATATCCTTCAATTTTTATTTCATTTTGTACTTAATTACTATGCTCGTTATGATTTTATATGTACATTTGTATAAACAATTATTAAGTGATTTATATAAAGGTAAGGAGTTACACATCTTCCTAATAAATAAAAAATCACGTAAGCTAGCATGTTTGAAAAGGTCTGACCTCATAATATACTTATGCATGACTGGACAAGCGTGGACTATGGAATGCTCAACTGTCATCTTACAAAGATTTGAATTTTTTAATTTTTATTTTTGTTAAAACTTATGGATACTTGAACCCTTGACCAGGTGTTGAAACTCCCGAGAGTCTGCCACTGGAGCAAGAGTAGTATCTCTTATATAGGAAAACAGAGACACTGTATCAATTACATTGTCTAGCTATCGAGAGGTCAATGATGGCAATTACTTCCACCATGTTGTATTAAACACCTAATATCTATAGTAATTTTGTTTATCATCATTTATAGTCATATCAAACACACTCTTATGGTTAAGAGGAGAATATAATTTGTATAGTGGAATAGCTTAATCGGATTCAATATTGTAATTTAAAATATGTACCTTGTAAGGAAGACATTCACGATTTTGTGCTATTGTTGAGATGTCTTTCGCACCCAACATTCTGGAAAAACCTCCTAATAGAAAAGAGGGCTTGAGAATCTTACCCATCACAGTTCTTCATTTTAAACTCTCCACACCATAGTTTTTCATATCCAATATAATAGCTGTGTATGAAGACTAGGTTCAAGCATCTCACTCCAAACCTACAAGTAATCATCACAGTCATAGTAAGGCCCAATAAATCAAAATAATCCAATGGTTAAATATAAACAAAGGATTGCATGTGGCCTACCAAATTGGAGTTTTACACAGAGGTCAATGCAGTAATCATTGAAAGCTGCAAGGGAAGATGATTGAACCTAAACCATTCATTACACGGTAAAATTGCAATCATTTCTGGCAAAGCACCTGCATTTTCAGGCCAAATTTGCCATCGCTTAATCATTGTTGCGACTTGCGTAGACAAAGTAGGAGGGTAAAAATGTCCAATGGTGGTGGCGGTATATATAGCATAGAAGAGAGAGATATAGATATATACTTGGCCGTGCACAGGTGGGCCATATTGGCACGACCATAAGATCTAAGCCGTTCATCAAGACAACATTGCACGACATGCAATCTGTACTTAGGTTCACCAGGCTGGAGCTGAGTTACTCTAGACTTGTCTTTTGAATAGATTGGCCGAAACTTACTCACATATTCTTGTTATTGATCACTCAACCCATGCATCTTAAATGTGGACCCTTGATTTCATTCCTCTACGAACTATTTCTTTGAACATATGTGGCCCACTTTATCAAAGGATAGATCAGGAAGTGGGAAATAGGGAATTTTAGGCCAGGCTCGGTCGAGCCGGGACTTACCCATACTAAGCTTTGCCTCCCAGCTTGGGCTTGGAACTTAAAGTGTCCCAAACGCTAATTATTAGTATGGTTTGGGGGAGGACTTGGTCTCGCTTAACTGCTCAAAATCTGGGTCCAGGTTATCAAGCCCATACATCAATGGGCCTTGTTCAAGCTCATTGGGACCAAAATTCAGAATGATGGGAAACTCATGTGGTCCACACCATAGAGAACAGTTGGGAGGGATGCCCACCCAATAATCTTCCCAACTACATATCGTGGGGCCCACTGTGTTGTCTATATACAATCCAAACCATTCATCAGATTCGCCCCACCAGAATAAGGGATGCCAAATATCTGGCCATTCAAATACAATGTGGGGGGACACCCAAGTGAATTAGGAGATTTTAGGCATTATTTTCAGTATTTTCTGGGTGTGGCCTACCCAAGTGTCGATCAATCTTATTTTTGGAGTCTAAAATGAACTTGAGGTGCTGCAGTAGATGGATGGAATGGATTTCATACACATTTCATGGTTGGCCCACAAAGGTCCACGCTACGAAAAGTTACAGTAGTTTCAACCTCTGATGATACCCTCTAATGCCAACTTCTGTGGGGCCAACATGACGTGTGCATGAAATCCATGCTCTCTCACATGCACCACCACATTTTCACCCTGACATCAGCTAGTCCAAAAGCTCAGGTGGGCCACACCAAAGGGAACAGAGAAACTATCATGCCCAAAACCTCTAATTTGATATGGCATGGCGTACTTGGGTTTTGGAATGGTAGGCATCCCTATCTCAACTGTTCCCTGAGATGTGGCCGACCTGAGTTGGGCTGAGGAGTGCACAGATTTTGCATGTGGCAGATATTTTCAGAACTGAGGTTGGTGGATGATGAAAAATGGTTTTCAGGTCTACTGGAATGGAAGGTCAGATAGCAATGGTATCTTGTCGGGGGAAATGGCCATGAGAGTCCGCACGTACAAAACATCTCGACCATACATTACAGATTATCAGTAGTAGTGATCAGCACAGCCCATTTGCAATATTCTTTATTTTGGACACTTACTAAGAGAACAATGTAACACCCAAAAAACCTCAATTCATGTATGGCTCACATGATGGTCCGGGTCATACGACCACCATGGTGGTGTCCACCAGTTGGACAGTTTCGATGTCATACACACATGTAGGCTCCAAAAGGATGATTTTAGGATTCTAATTTTGCAGATGCAAATCTTGGGAAATCGTACGGATCCAAGTGGGCCCACATATCAGCCTAAATTCAATACTGATTTTGGCACCCCCCACACCCTCCATGTAGGATTCACCGTACTAATGCAGAGCTTATCTCTACATCAATGCAATTAGCCGAGTTTCTGACCGGACCAACCATCCGGTTCGGTTTCAACTTAAACATTTCAGGCCGGGCTCGTCACAGGCCCAAGCGGGGAGTGGGCCTGTGTTGAACAATGCCGGCCAGGTTTGGACAGCACTTGTCTGGCTCTATTGACATGAAATCCATACATATCAGCTGGAGAAATGTTGAACGGTCTCCGAATCAGGAGATTCTTGGCCCATTTAAAAGCTTGTCAAGTTACCTTTCCAATGAGCTAAAAATCATCTCAATCAAACATCTGATGTGGGAGTTACAAGGGTTTCGTACTTGCCAGAAAAATTCAAAAACTGACAAATTTAACTCCACTTTTGAATGCCCGAATGGTCTCGGAATGCAACAATTCCAATCAGGATTGAAAGAGCACTAAATTACCTTTTTCAGTGACCCTAAAATTAACCCAATCACATCAAACGAGGGAGTGATAATCTTTTTTGTTGGATCACTCAGTTTCGAAAGAATAACAATCTAGATTGGAAAATGATGATCCAGGACTTCTAGCGTGCTTTTCCCATGTGAGGGGGATCTGATCCATAGTTCAAACATCCTGAAAACTCTATTCAATGTTCACCCAGGTGGGGTTGACTCAAATACTTGACCCCACTCGTCTTAGAAATTGAATGCTTATAAATTGAAAATATTAGGAAGGCTAATAGATATTCAAAATAGTTGAATCTAGTCTCTACTTGAAATAATGCAATAGCTTTCAACGTTTTTGCCCTCATAATGAGTCCTCACAACAACGGTTGAGAGGGGTATATTCATCACAAAAATGCAAATGTTTGGCGAGGAATGATTAAGGTTTTGCAATTAAAATATGATAAAATCACAGTATAGGTATGTCGAAGACTAATCGATAGATTGACGGAGGTTTTTGAATTTTTATATATATATATATATATAATTAAATTAAAAACAACATGTAAGTTGAGATCTTGAATGACAGTTAGGATTTGTCCATTTGTTGTGAATCTTGGGATGTATGACGGTTGGCTCAGATCTTGTACAGCTCTAGGTTCCGACAGAGAAAAGGAAAACACACAAGGTATTCACAGTGTGTATGCTCTATATGTATTTTCAACTGAGAAAAAAAAAAGAAGTCTCAAATCAATGAGGATTGTACAGATCATACGGGAGAAAATACACATTTCCATGTATTAAAAAATGATGTACCAACACCAGTGTATGACAAATTCCATAACAGGTATGGAAGTCCTATTGAAGCATTCACGCAACGTTAGCTTATGCTCAGCGCTAGCCAGTGGTAGATGTAGCAAAATTGCTGTTAGAGAAATGTGGGCCCCCATTGCTCGGAAGTAGAAAGTGATGCAAATATGGTAGGATCCATAGGCTACCTTCTCCAGGCCTTTATTTAAGATCTATGGTTCATTACCTTTTGATGGGGATGAGCACTTGGATGAAGTTTTTCCACTTTGTAAGAGCACATCATAGTTAATTGATGCCAACTGAGATAAATTCTGCAATACAATTGCCGTGTCAGCAGTCAATGCAAGCTCCAAGCTATTGCTGAAGTTCTATGCATAGCTGTATGCTATTGGTTTTAGATGTAAGCTACCAGAAAAAAATAAATAAAATAAAATAAATGCAGTTGGAGGAAGGGAAGAACTGTCAGTGTGCAGATATTCTACTGAAGACAAATTGCAGGGTGTGTTGGGGCCATGATACGATGATCCAGACCATTAATCTGATTAGCTCCAGCCTGGATTGGGGATTCCCCGAAATCTCCCCAATCGGAATATCCCAACCCTCCAAATTTGCAGTGGGGCTCATCAGATCATTGTCTGGATTACCAAACAGTGGGCACCATATTACAGAATCCCGTGCCTCAGCAAACTATACGTTTTCTGAGACTCGGGACCCTGTAAGTCCGGACACCTCATACATGCCTCTGTCGAATGCATGTGAGAGAAACAAATCAAGCACTTTTCATCTCAGGAGATCAGCTTACCTTGAAAGAAAAATTAATCAAAGAGAGATTTAGAGGAGAGGAAAGGTCGAAGTCAGCCAGCTCACCACATTGGTCCATCTGAACATCAGTAAAATATCAGGATTAAAGAACAAGCATGTCTCGTCTCTCAATCACGTGGTATGAAGAAACATTTGAGATGAGCTTAGCTAGGAAGGGACACCCTGTAAAACCTTTATATGGCCCATAAAACTCACTGACCAGAAATCGTCAGTCCATACAAAGGTGAATTAGAAACTGTTTTCCATAAACATGGTTTCCAACCCTGTATGGAAGGCAAGATCTCTGATGAGTAAGATACTCAACATGTGCCCAATCTATGATGGGAGAACTTCTAAATGAAGGGTGTGGATTGTTGTGTGGTTGGGCCAGATAGGGCAAACAGAGTGGTGAGCCTCTAGGAGAGAGCCTCCCTAGTATTTCTCTTTGAGAAGTCCAAGGAGATCTTCATGTTATGTACATTCGAAACTGCAACCGGGCAGGATATATTCCAATAGCATTGTTGACATTACAATTATGGGAAATGCAAAGACGCACTGTAGACAAAACTAAGACTTTGAAACAGACATTGACAGCCACAACCTACACAATACAAGGATTGCAAGTGACGGTGTGTGGAGGGGTCAAATCTTCAATAAATGTATCCTGTACAAAGTCAACTATTTGATCTGGTGGTCCAAACAGAAAAGAACTGTTTTTTTCTGTTTTTTTTTTTTTTGGGAAGAACCCTACACCCAGCAAGTTCGAGACTAGAGATCTCAAAACCCTCTCTATCTTCAATCAATGAGCTAGAAGGCACCAAGATGAAATTTTAGTCTCAAGGCAAGCATAACAAAACTAGAACCAAACATAAGAGCAAATAAAACCCTAATACTAAGAAAAGGGCAAAAATACCAAACCTATTATATTCATAGGCTGAGAGAAAAACCTAATACAAAGGACATGACAAAAATACCTTGCCTAAGTTTCAGGGTATTCTAGTCTTTTCACATCTTATGCATAAATAAACAAAATAAAAGCAATTAAAACAAAAGAAACTGAACTAAGTCCTAAAGATGATATGCTTGTGACTTGGGTTACTAACACTAATGACCATGTGGGACTCACACGAGTGCTCCTCTCAATCAGCATGACTGATTACGACATCGGTAATCCAAAAATCAAGGGTTGAAGATTCCTCCATTTGGAAATGGGTTCCAAAGGACAGTTTTTTTTTTTTGGTCAGTTCAGGGACCATTTGGAAGAAAGTGTTTGCTGACTTGTAGGATGTGGACACCGGGTATGTGGGTCTTCCCCTCATTCTGCTCAAGTCATAGTCATTCAGAACCCTGATGGCTAGAAAATCCTGGGTTTTCTTTTTTCAACAGTAGATAAGCTCAAACTTTATTTAACCATGTCAGGAAGTTATGCCATAGAGGGAGGCGTAGATACATACATTTGCATCAACACCAGCACTTGAATTAGAATCAGTTGAGCCAGAAGCACAATCGCTAGTGTTTCCGTCTTCTGGTATTCCACCAGAACTCTGTGGAAACCGTGACACAAAGTAGCTTGTATCGTCTGCACCATCGGGGCTTGGAACAAATGCCGCCTACAGACAACCCAGAGGTCAGTTTATCTCATTGAAAACATATACTTCAGATCAATAATATCTAACCTGCAGCATATGAAATGGTGTCAATCACATGCATGAAACCCTATAAGAGACATGGGATTCAATTGGCAGAAAAGGAGAAATAAGCCATTTGTTACGAAGAGCCAAGCAACCAAAATTTTCCAAACCATAAGTCAAAGTGGACTTGGTTTTGCTTATGAGCATTACAGCTCAGTTTCAGCAAGTTCTGGCCAGTTTCGGGTTGTTTCGGACTATTCCAGCGGCTGCTACTCAATTTCGGCCAGGAGCTGGATCAAACTTTATGATTTTTTATTTTGGTACATATGAAATGGTGGTCGAGCATCAACATAAGTTGTTGCTGCACGAAACAATCCCAATGGTGGAATATGTTTCTAGCAATGTCTTAAAGTACTAATTAACTTCCATTGCATATGGCAAGCCTAAGATTCAACTTTTATAAATGATACACAAGCAGCGTCCAAGCAAAATTGTAAACAGAGAACACATGCTTACCTTTTGCAAGGCAAGGGTGTCCCAATTGATTCCCTTGAAGAAAGGATGTCCTTTTACCTGTCATAAATGGTAAGAAGACATTCACCAGTATCAGTTCCAAGTTCTTTCAGGTTTCCTACTGCAGCGACTAGGTGAGTTTGTAAGAATTGATGATGGATTAATAGGCAACTAGAAACAACCTCTGAGGCTCCATTTGCTCCAAGGCGCTGATCTGGGTCATGAATGAGAAACCTGTAAAAACATGTGAGAGCGCAAGCATACAACTCCATATGTTACCTTTGGGAAGAAGGAAGAATCATGCCAAGGTTACCACCTCTGCCAAATACTACAAGGAGAAAAGCATTGACCCAGTACTAGAATGTTTCTCCTTGCAATATTTGGTGGAAACCAAAGTGGAATCTTTGAAATCTACACCTTGACATTTGGGCATCCACCAATATGGCAATGCACAAACAATGTCCATGTTGGAATCTTTCCCGGCTCAGCTGGCCCTGTTCTATTTTTTATTTATTTTTCATTCATAGACACAATTAGATAGACTCAGGCTCAGATCCATGTGCCACAAGCTAACAAAACTTTAAAGAAGATGAGGGCTTTGCTAAGCCTACCCGCATATGCAAGAATGCTATTGCACATGCAACCACATGTGTTCATGTGGCCGAAAGGTGCAGTATCCAAGCCATCCATTAAGATGGTTTTGACCATCTAGGTGTTCAATCCTGAAAATAAATCTGGTCCATTCATAAGGTGGGCCACAATGTCAGAAACAATTGGATGGTTATAGAAGACTTCAGCAAAGTATTTTTCAGCTGTAAATTTGTTTTGTAAATTGTGGCCCACCTGACAATTGGAATGACCTGATTCTTCGGCAAAAGCATGTAAATAGTCGTAGGCATGTGATGAATGGAATAGATCTTGTACCAAAGTGTGCAATAGAAGCCTTGTACACGCAAGTGGGCTTAGCAAAACTCAGAAGATGATATAATGCACTGCAAAAAGTCAAAACGATTCTAAAGAATTTAAGACAATGGTAACAAACCTGTTTATCAAGTCTTGGGCCTCAAATGACATATCATCAGGAACACGAGGCCAGGGGATTTTGTGGTTTAAAATGTTGTCAAAGATTATCTGTGCAGTCATGAATCAATGGACAAATTACTTAAAATCCAGCAATATTCCTAGCTCTATCCAAATTTCTCCAGAAAATGCATAAAACATCAGTCAACATTAAAATGAAAATAAGAAAACCTTTCATACCCCGGCAGAGCGTGATAGATGTAAAAATTAGTCAACATTAAAATGAAAACAATAAAACTTTTCTTACTCTGGCAGTGTGTGATGAATGTTACACAGACACTTAGAAATTACGTAGGAATTGCATGCATGGCACATAAGCAATTCAAACCAAACTGTCAAAATTGTGAGTCCCAGTTAAAATGTATCATGAATAAAAATTACTCCTATTTGATTAGTTGGGAATTGTTTTTGGGGGTCCAGCTGTATATTCCTTTCAATTAATCAACAACTTCATTGTAAGAAAAAGACTGCAAAAGCAGTAGAATTCACCCAAACAGAGGGTCTTGATGCACCTTTTTTTTTTTTTTTTTTTCCAGTCTTGATGCACCTGAGCAAGTATGTCAGGAACACTGCTTTTTAAAAGATAACAGAAAGTACAATAAAAAATAACAAAAAGAAGGGCAGAGGATATTCTCTGTACAAAGAGAAGAGCGGCCCACACCAGCTATGTCCAGCTCATCCAAGATAGAGTTAGCTTCCCTAACAACATTGGAAAACGAAATGTTTAACCTAAAGGCAAGAGATCTAACCTTTTTAAATATAAAATTCAAACCCCAAAGTCCAGAACGCGCACGCTTAGCCTAATTGAGCCTTCAACTATGACCATCCAATCTTGAAAGAAATTCATGAGAATCCTAATAGCTTCTTGAAGAGGACAAGGCTTCTGCTGGGTGGATGACCCACCTCAGAAGAGGTCCCAAGAAAGCAAAATAAATCTGCCAGAATCATCTCTATGGAGTCCCACATACCCACGGGGCCAAATTGGGTAGGTATGAACAGGGCCTAAGTCTGCCAGAATTGGATAGTTATGAACTTAAAATTGGCAAGATTGCTGCCAATGTCCCAGGAAAAGTTCCAATATATGGAATAACCAAAAAAAAAAAAAAACTCTCGACTGTGATTTTGAAGGGAGGTGACTACATATCCTGGTTTTGAAGGGGGATTACGACATAATAGAAATTTGTACAGATTGTGTAGGCAGCAGTGGGGCACAAGCAAGATAGATGAGGGAGATGCAGAAAGCAGCGTTGAGATAAAGAATGTGAAGAGGAGGAATTGGAGAGATGGAAGAGGTTAAGAACAACGACATGACATGACAATGAAAAGGACGGAGGAGGTTGAGATGAAGAGAGAGGGCAGTGGAGAAGATGAGGAACTAGAGGGTAGATGAGGTTGAGAAGAAGGACATTATGAGACAATGAAAAGGGCGGCGGGGGATGTTGTGATGAAGTGAGAGGGCAGTGGAGAAGGCTTAAGCTCATATAATAATCCACCACCATTTAAAATGGTGATTGGAGGCATGGCAGAGTTGCACAGCAATCCAGAGTGTCCATATTGCTGACCCACTTATTGGTGGAACAGAACCAGAAAATTGCCCTGAAAAGATGACACTGACCATCTGATTTTCCCTTGGCGTTTGGACCACTCACTATTCTACCTTTAACCAACCATTTGATAGGGCATCAATTAGCTGGTTATGATATTTTTTATTAGCGTGCGGATTTTAGACATATGAACCTTTGGCAATGTTTCCCAGCCCCACTACCTAGAAGGTGGATGGCCATATATGAGTGCTGCCCCATGTGAGGTGTTCTTCTTCTTATTCTTCTTCTTGAAGGCCTGCATCCGATGTGCAGGCTTCTCTTCTCTCCCCTAACTAGTGGAACATCATGAGTTTACGGATGTGTCACAAGAAGTGAGGCGCCCATATAGTCAAGGGTCCGCATGTTGCACACATGGTCCAAACTAACACCAAGGTGCAATTGCATTTGGAACTTGAAGATGCACATCCGGAATTAGCATTCCATTTCCTTGAAAATAATGGCATGCTGAAGCTACTCACATGAGTATAACAATCTTACACAAAAATGATGTGCCAATGTGGCAGAAGCTGCAAGACTCAGACCTCCATCCAGTAATCCCTGTCCAGATGGCAGGGACAGAAATCGGGCCAGTCCGCTCATCAGATGGTCTGATTGTGAACCCAGGCAAGGTTTGTGTTGGGACCGATCGGTACATGGCTCAGATGTCCTACGCAAGTGACACTTCGGATATGAACGCCACTAGAAGCAAGGGCCAAAATAAGAATACCGGAGTTATAGGGAAAGCAGGAAGATGAACAACATCTCTTATATAACAGTATAGATGTAGATGAAGAAGATATAACAACAGAAAAGAGGTGGAACCCACAACCAAACACGCATAAACCAGCCAGAGTATCTAGTGATCATTTGACCTATTGTTGTTGGTAGTATCATTTTTTTGGTCTCAAGCACTCATAAAGATGTCAAGGAAGATTGATGCAGGGAGTACCCACCAATGCACCATAAGCTCTAGAGCTATTGGGGAAGCACCGGAATATCCCTTTATCTAGGACCTCCCAAGTAAACCAACCAAGACCTCCCATGGCCTACCCCACATCTCATAGGTCCCATGGTGGGCCTCACCCCGTGGCCATTCCGCATCTCACAGACCCCACCTCGTGGGCCACCCCACCCTAATGTGAAGATGCACCTGCATTATCCACCCACACCGGTAAGGAGACTAGAACACTAGTCTCCTGCTCTTATACTATTTGATGCAAGGAGTACTGGCCAACGCACCAAAAGCTCAAGAACTGTTTGGGAAACACCGGAATACCCCTTTATCTAGGCCCTCCCAGGCAAACTGACCAAGATCTCCTCGTGAGCTACCCCGTCTCTCACAGGTCCCATAGTGGGACCCACCACGTGGTCATTTTGCATTCACAGATGCCACCTCATGGGCCACCCCACTCTAGTATGGAGATGCACCTGCATTATCTACCCACACTAGTAAGGAGACTCGAACACTAGTCTCCCAGTCTGATACCACTTGATGCAAGGAGTACCGACCAACACACTAAAAGCTTAAGAGTTATTGAGGAAGCATCAGAATATCCCTTTATCCAGGCCCTCCCAGGTAAACCAACTAAGACCTCCCCGTGGGCTATCCCGCATCTCACAGGTCCCACTATGGGCCCCACCCCGTGGCCATTTTGCATCTCACATACCCCACCTCATGGGCCACCCCACCCCAGTGTGGAGATGCACCTGCATCAAAGATTTCCCTAGTTAGGTGGTGAATGAGAAGCGGGCAACGAAATAAAAAACTTGGAGGAACCAAACATTTTCATGATATACACCCTAAGAACCCTTCCTATGCTTGTTCTCCTTTGTCTGTTATAAACCTGAATGACTTGCTACTCAAATATTTCTGCCGAATCATACTTATTCTTTACCATGTGCATGAACATCGAATGAATTTCTCTGAGCTCATATCAAGTACCAATTCATATTAATGGTATGGGTATTAAATTAACTGACAATTCACAAATTATTTATGTAATAATATATTGCTTAGATACGGCTAATATGCTCCTATAGAAACAACATCTTAAGAAGAGATGCATTGGAAATAAAAAGTAAATCAAATGAGGATTACTCGGGTTAATCAAGCAAGCAGAGTGTACCTCAGGAAGTCCAGCAGTGAAAGGTGGTATTCCTGTTATAAACTCAAATAGAATAATCCCCACGGACCACCAGTCTGCAGCATAACCTGCAGGAATGCCCAGGGAGATAACTTCAACTGTTTAGTATACCCAGGAAAAGACCTGAATGCAGATTGTGTCCAAACCGTGCTCAGTTCCGAGGAGGATTTCAGGTGCCAAATAATCAGGTGTCCCAACAGCTGACTGCCGACTTCTCTCCTCTTCTTGACGAGTATTTTCAAGAGAAGTATGCAGGTTTTGGGCATCCAACAGAGCAGCACCATTTGTCCCAGATGCAGACAAGTCAACTGTGCTATTGATAAGGCCAATTTTCGACAGTCCAAAATCTGTAAGCTGGTAAAACACACAAGCATAAGTTTTTTCATCAATAACATAGAAGCTTGCCAACTCATGCATTGAACCAGCTGGCATGGGGACAAAAAAATCTAAACTGTAAAAGAGATTAAAATGTGAGTTCACACTTCGCAGGTACATGGACACTATTTAATGGAGATATAGTTTTAATAACCTAATGCCATTTTTTAAAAGATTAACCTAATGCATTTTATGTTAGGAATCCATAAATTTAATGCAAATACAAGGAATTATGCTTTTCCCTACTAATTTTCCATGCAATGCAATCTTCTCAGCAGGCATAATAAAGTATTCAATGATGAGATCTGACAGATCATTGGAGGTACATCATCATTAAGTGATGTTCTCTAGCATGTTGCACTTACGAAGACGGCTAAGGTTAGCTACTAAGGCCAGTACCCCAAAGCAACTTTGTTTAAAATAACTTGACTGCTAGGCTGAAAACAATAATACATCTATTGACCAAACCTTGATGTGGCCATCATGTGCAACCAATATATTGTCCGGTTTCAAGTCTCGATGCACAATTCCCAAGGAATGAAGATATTCCAAAGCAAGAACCTGGATTTGATACAACTTCCATAAGAAAAAAGATCAATGTGAACAAAACAAGCATATTTGCATAGAATATGTTTGGACAAACCAGTTCAGCAATATAGATTCGAGCTACATCTTCCTCCAGGCAACCAACTTTTCTAAGCAAAGAATAGAGATCACCTCCATTGAGATATTCCATAACCAAATAAAGGTTATCTCTACATGTGAATGAATAATAAAATCGGACCTGCATAAAGAATAGAAAAGGTATAGCTTTCTTTTTAAGATGTTGAAGATATAAGAAGAGAGAAATGTGTGGTGATGACCACACAATAATGGTTACAGCCATTGGATCATGGTGATCTTGAATAGAGTTTTCAAATTTGATTTTTTCTCCACTCAACTTCTAGATCTATCTGATCCAGTGGCTGTAATCATCATTTCATGGCAATTACCATAAAATGCCAGATGTTATATTGTTCCACTAGAAGAAAAATTGCAAGCAAACTTGAAAATTACCACAAATGGATTTCTGACTGTAATCAATATGTTGCGCTCAGCCAATATACGTTCAACGTCATTTTTTCGTATCATGTCCAATTTCTTGAGTACCTGCACTGACAATGAAATAATACTGACTCAAGAACATAAACAAGCATTTGTAACCCAGACATGTAGATACCAGGTAAAAGACACTCTCAAGGCAAATAAGCAGCCCAAATTATACTCGTGCAATAAAAGAAACTGATAACAAGTTCAGACTAAACTAATAAAGACAGCAAGAACATGCTTGAAGGCAGAAACACTGTAGCAGAGGGTGTTGCGAATTTGATATTGATAGAACTTCAGTAACAGGTCATCAAGAGTGCTCCAACTAAAATATAAGTATCTTGTTACATCAACAATGATATTTGTTCCCAAATGCAAAGCATTCACCATTTTCATTGAACTGTCTGAAATCACCAAATACGAAAAGATGCATGCATGTAATCTCACCTCTAAAAGTGGGTACTGTAGATCTGAGAATAGTTGATGCAGGACAATTAACCACTTACTCTAAAAGCTCGAACTGTTAGAGCATGGCGAATCAATCTCTCTATCTCATAGCCCAGGCCCCACCTCTCATGGGTTAGGACCTCGGCCGAACCCCCCTCATGGGCCTCAAATCACATGGGTACCGCCTCACACGATCCACCCACCTCACACAGGCAGCCCACCCCGAGTGTGTCCCCACATCCCACAGGCTACCCCACTCAAGCCTGGTGTGAAATGCCCCTGCATCAATCATCCCCAGTGAGGAGTCTCGAACACGAGAACTCCCTCGTGGGGCCCAAATCACATGGGTACCGCCCACCCCGAGTGTGCCCCTGCATCCCACAGGCAACCCCACTTGAGCCCAGTGTGAAAATGCCCCAGCATTAATCACCCCCGGTGAGGAGTGTCGAACACGATACCTCCCGCTCTGATACCAATTTGATGCAGGACAATTAACTACTCGCTCCAAAAGCTCGAACTGTTAGAGCATGGCGCATCAATCTCTTTATCTCATAACCCAGCCCCACATCTCATGGGTTAGGACCTCGGCCGAACCCCCCTCGTGGGCCTCAAATCACACAGGTACCACCTCACACGAGCCACCCGCCTCTCACACGATCCACCCGCCTCACACGGGCCGCCCACCCCGAGTGTGTCCCCGGATCCCACAGGCTACCCCACTCGAGCCCGGTGTGAAATGCTCCTGCATTAATAGTGACAAGAAGGGATCTAATATGGAGATGTGTGATCAAAACAGTCTCAAGAGAGGGTCTAAGAACAAATCCATCCATAAGCTCACAATTTATTCATTAGTCTCCAATGTTTTAGAGACAACAAAGGAGTGATCCACAAATATTGCCCCAGGCCGACTGGTTGGGGTGATGCTAATAGAGCGGAGACTTCCACTCTTAGGGAGGGAGGAACTTTGTTGTATTCACTGATATTTGTAGTCTAGCTCAGGGATTAAGCATTTCGTTTAACCATGTGCCCAATGGTGCACAAACCATTACAGACAACTCTCCAAACAGAACCGGCAAAATCAATAGAGAAGTGTCATCTTGCACTCAAATCATACTTATGAAGCCATCTTAGACAGCATGTAGGACACTTGTGCCTCTCATTAAGGCATATTTGTGGCATTGATGTTATCGAGCTTGTGCCTCAACAAGGGACTAACAAATGACAGCTATTGTGGCTTATTAGTAAAGCCGTAAAAAATATTATATTCACTCTATCACACTGGATGAGGAGAAGGATTTATCTGGACTGATAATTTTGGAACATTAGCACCTGCTAGAACTTAGGAGTGGGTTGGTTCAAGTTGAAGGCTCTGAAATGGCAAGGGTAGAAGGAGTGGATGGAGGCAGTAAGAAAATATTTAGTGTCCTATGGTTTAACCGAGATATTGATGTAGGACATGAAAATTAAATATGATATGCAAGATCTCAGGCTTTAGATCATACTAATTCAAAACAATCACATAATAATTCCACATCCTACACAAAAGCTCAAGCATTCAAACAAGGGGAATCCGCACGGGTCTAGGCCTACACAGGCTAGAGCAAGATCTGTAAAAAATTATAAACCAAACGATGCTCAAAGATAAGTAATAATCATCCACACATGCACAACAATCAGTCCTTAATCCAAGGGATTCACCAATTTCAATTCAAGGAACCCTAAGGTGAGAAAATTGGCAAATAAATTAAGGATAATGCAATCTAAGGTTAGGGTTTATGAAAAATATGTATGAGATAGTAAAATAAGAAGAAAACCTGAACCGGAAGACAGTTCCCGCGTGCGGACAGCGGGTCAGGCCTGACGCACGTGCGCAGGGGCCTGGCCACACGTGCGAGGAGGTCCCACACCTGGAAACTGACTCCTTGGTTCCGGTCAGCCAGGGGTGGGCTCCAAACCCCCCAAGTTTTGGGTCGATCCGAGCTACAGGCTGTGCGTGGTGCTCCGCCGAAGTTTCAGCCCTCTTGCAGGGCCAGATTCTGAAAACTGGCTATAAGGGGAAGATCTGCTGCAAAAACTGATGGATTCGAGGCGAGGATGGCTGTAGAAAGTGAGAAGTATGAATGATAGGCGATAGAAGCGGATTGGGATAGATGCGGCTTCGCACCACGGTAGTTAGCCCTTCGATGAAGGGAGGGCTTCGCACCCAATCGGATTTTTCCACAACTTAGGAACTCAGATGAGTAGAAAAAAACGTAGGATTTTTTTTAATTTTTTTTATTAATCTTCAATGAATAAAAAAGCTACAAGGGGTGCCTATTTATAAGAAAAAACCTATACCCCAAACTCGCGCCATTTGCGCAACCTATTACTTGGCAATGAAGTAAACCAAAATAGAAACTAATTAAAGAAATCTAATCTGTCCATGATATTCTAAATAACATTATTAAGCAAAACCTAAAATATGAGATCAATCAGACTAGTGGGCCACGATCATGAGATCCCATGATAGGCTTTACTTGACTATCGGGCCCACTCCAACGAACCAAAACTCCGTCTTCTAACTAGGAGGCCCTCCCTGAACGTCGTCATCGATCCAGATCGACGGTAGGCCCCTCCTTCTCTTGGCGTACGTGAGTAGGGGGTGGCGTGCGTGTTCGTGTGCGCGTGATGTCCCCATTAACTCTCCCCGGTGCGAAGATTTCGCCATTGGCGAAACAAAACTCCTGAATTGCTCCAAGATGTTAGGATCAAGTCTCTGAAGCTCATCCTCAGTGAGCCATGTGCTGTCTGAAGCTGGGCATGACTTCCACTTAACAAGGTACTTCTAAAACCCGCCGTCCAACATTAAAACTATCTGATAGTTCAAGATATCCTCTATTACCTCTCTGGGTGTGTAAAGGTTAGGTATGAGAGGTAGAGGCTGAGAAGAAAAGTCGGGAAGATGTCATGTATCAAGGGACAGATCTGGGGAATCAAGATGGGTGGGCGAAGGGCTAGACAAAGTATTAGGGGTCCCCTGAAAAGCAACTAGATCCTCCACATTGAATGTGGAACTAATTCCCACGGAAGGTGGAAGATTTACCACATATGCATTGGGACCGTTTCGTTTTATAATTTTGAATGGTCCAGCGCTACGCGCCTGTAATTTACCAATGGCCCCCTGAGGATACCGCTCGGGCCTAATACGGACCATCACAGAGTCTCCTACATTGAATTTCTTGAAACGTTTATGCTGGTCTGCAGAAAATTTATAATATTCATTACTAGTATTGATCTTTCACCTGATTTCTTGATGCAAGATGTGATGCGCAAAAGATTCTGCAGACTCTAATGGCCTATGGGACAATGACATAGGGACAAGATCAATAGGCTTCCTACGCTAATAACCAGTAACGACTTCAAAAGGACTTAAGACCTGTGGACTTATTGACAAAACTATTGACTGCAAACTCGACTATAGATAGTACAGTGTCCCATGTCCTGGTGTGCTCCTCTACTAAACATCTAAGCAAACTTCCTAGGCTCCTATTAACCACCTTAGTCTGACCATCGGTCTAAGGGTGGTAGGCAGAAGAAAATTGGAGCCTAGTATTCATCATGTGCCATAGTGTCTTCTAAAAGTAACTCATGAATCGCTCGTCACGGTCAGACACTATGGTTTCTGGTAACCCATGCAATTTGACGACCTCACTAAAGAACAACTTGGCAACATGAGATGCGTCAGAGGTCATAAAACAAGGAATGAAGTTGGCCATTTTAGAAAAACGGTCCACGACAACAAATATGGAATCGTGTTTCCGAATAGTCTTGGGAAGTCCAAGCATGAAGTTCATACTAATGTCCTGCCAAGGGATGAATGGGACTGACGAATGTGTGTATAATCCTGTGTTTTGTTTCCTTTGCTTTGCCAGTTGACATGTACGACATTGCCTTATAATTTTGGCCACGTCTCACCTGAGGCTTGGCCAATGAAACCTATCCTCTATTAGGACAATGGTCTTGTCTCGAACGAAATGACCCGCGACCCCTCCTGAATGTAACTCTCAGACAAGAAAATCACGGAGGGAGGTGCGTGGTATGCACAAGCGGTCACTCTTAAACAAATACCCGTCTAAAATCAAGTACTTACCGCTAGCTCCTGACGGACTCTCTAACAACGACGCATACACAATTCCAAAATCTGGACACTCAGAATAATCTTCTTTGATGCGCTCGAGGCCCGTAACTTCGACACTCATGGAATTGAGTAATGCGACTCGTCGACTCAACGCGTCGGCAGACTTATTCTCTACACCGACCTTATGCTTAAGCACAAAAGTGTACTCTTGAAGGAATTGAACCCACTTGGCGTGCCTAGGGTTTAATTTCTTGTAAGAGTTCAGATATCTCAAGGCCTCGTGATCTGAGAATAAGACGAATTCTTACGGTAATAGGTAATTACGTTAATGGCGCAGTGATTGTACTACCACATAGAACTCTGTCATAGTTGGAATATTTTTTGTTTCGCCTCATGTAGTTTCTCACTAAAAAAAGGCAACAGGGTACCCTTCCTGACTAAGTACTCCTCCTATTCCAGCTCCTAACACGTCACATGCGACTTCAAAAGCTTTTGAAAAATCTGGAAGTCGCGTGACTGGAGCTTCGGTCATCTTGACATTTATCTCCTTGAAAGCCTTCGAAGCTGCCTTTGTCCATTGAAACTCTCATTTTTTTATACAGTCCATGATAGGAGCCATAATGGAACTGAAACCTCGAATGAACCGCCTATAGAAGGTAGCTAAGCCGTGAAAGTTGCGCACCTCATGAATATTGCAAGGTTCAGGCCAATTGACAATGGCCTTGACCTTCTCGGGATCTGCCAATACGCCCTCAGTTGACACAATAAAACCTAAGAAGATCACACTACTAGAAAAAACGCACACTTTTTTAGGTTGGCGTACAACTTTTCGGCCCTAAGGATCCCACAAACCTGCCTCAAGTGGTTGAGGTGTTGCTCCTCGGTCATGCTATAAATCAAGATATCATCAAAGTATGGATTCGAGGCGAGGATGACTGTAAAAGGTGAGAAATATGAATGATAGGCGATAGGGGCGGTTTTGGATAGATGCGGCTTCGCGCCACGGTAGTTAGCCCTTCGATGAAGAGAGAGCTTCGCACCCAATTGGATTTTTTCCACAACTCAGGAACTCAGAGGAGTAGAAAAAAACGTAGGAATTTTTTTATTATTATTAATCTTCAATTAATAAAAAAGCTACAAGGGATGCCTATTTATAAGAAAAAACCTATACCCCAAACTCGCGTCATGTGCGCAACCTATTACTTGGCGATGAAGTAAATCAAAATAAAAACTAATTAAAGAAATATAATCTATCCATGATATTCTAAATAACATTATTAAGCAAAATCTAAAATATGAGATCAATCAGACTAGTGGGCTACGATCATGAGATCCCATGATAAGCTTTACTTGACTATCAGGCCCACTCCAACAAACCAAAACTCTATCTTCTAACTAAGAGTTCCTCCCTGAATGTTGTCATCAATCTAGATCGATAGTGGGGCCCTCCTTCTCCTGGCGTACGTGCGTAGGGGGGGTGGCGTGCACGTGCGCGTGATGTCCCCATCAGATATGGTCCTTGATAAAGTGAGATAGAAGAAATGGATTTGTGTAGCCAACCCTAATTAGTTGGGATAAGGCTTATATGATGATGATGATGATTTTTGAATATTAGATACTAGGAGCTTTGATAAGCACACACGCTTGTGCAATAAAGCTCATGTAAATACCACATGTGCTAGCATGGCACATGTGCGAGACCTATTCCATCCATCAACTTGGTCCGACCATCTATATGTTTTCCCAAAAATAAATCTGCTCCACTCAGCATGTGGGCCCTATTATTGGAAACAGGCCTATGGATTACAAAACTCCACTCTAAGAGCCGTACATTATTATTATTATTATTATTTTTGCGAACTGTGGCCCCACCTGACCAGTGGATCAACATGATTGATGGGCTACAACATCAATATAGTGGTTCGTTTCTGATGGATGGATTGGATCTTGGACCTATCATGCCATGCTAGCACATTTGTGGTGTGTACATGAGCTTTATTGCACACGTGCACTTGGCAAAGCTCTAGATACTAGAACAACGGTTAGAGAGGACAGTTAATGCAACTCACTCGGGGAGCATGCACAAGAACTCTGCAGAATTTTTGGATAAGCCAAATTCTTTGCAGCTTAGGTAAACAAATTCACATACAGCTACTAGTGGCCCAAGTATGTGCACTCCATTGGCACATGCACAAAGCATTTCCTAGTTGGTGTATACAAAAGTTGATTGAAGTAGAAGTCTACATGTGTAGTAAATTCAAAACGGCTCCTACAAATTTACCAATTACCAGAAGAGGAAAAACCCAAGTTTAATAAAAAGAACTATGAGAACTGACCTGAGAAACTAAATATCTAACATGAAACATACACAAGACAGATTTCAGATATGCAATGTAGTAGACATATAATATCCTCCAAAGCTATAAATGTTGAAACATGTACCTGTTTAGACCAGTTTTATTAGCCCAAGGAAATCATATGAAAGATCAAAATGCCAACTCCTCACAAACAAGTGATAATATCCAAAAATACACCCAACATAGCCAGTTTTTTACGATATGCACCTTTATTGCAAATAGATCCCCAGTAGTACGCTTTTTTGCAAGAAACACTTTGCCAAAGGCACCTTTGCTAATTGGTTTAAGAATCTCAAAATCATCAATGCTTGTCCGCTCTTTATGTGTGGGATGTAAAGGAGTTGATATCAAACTCTGAGGGACATGATCCACCAGATATCCATTGCCTTCTTCATATTTGCTTGCATTCTCAATACTTCTGTTGTCCATCATCTCACAAGCACGTAAATATTTCTCCCTAAATGTGTTGAGTTCGAGGACCATGTAGGTAAGATCACATCAGCTACAAGTTGTTTTTGAAAATAATGCAATTTCATCGTTTAAATATGAAAGCAATTGTCCAAGTAACCTCCAGGATAAGTCCAAGAGCTTACCTCAGCAGATTCCCTACACGGCTTCCAAATGTGTCTATTACCAAAGCTTTGACCTTGCTATGTTGTAGAATCTCCTGTAAATCATGCATGCATGCGAGCAAATACTCAGAGACCTCTTCTTTTGTAAGATCCGTGCTTGCTACACAACGGGCTATGTCAGCAAGTTCAGTCATCTGCAGTATTAAATTACAGTTAGTGACATGGAGACAATTACAAATTTTCCCATGTTATATGTAAATCGTAAGACTTAGAGAGAAGATAGTCATTGAAAATATGGTTGTCATCTAATGCATTAACATATTCTTTGCAATGAATTGCAAAAACAAAATAAAAATTGCCCCCTAAACAAATCATAAAATGATTAGAAGACTAAAAATTGCAGAGCATTCCCAATGCTCTCCGCAGATCCCACTCTCCAGTAAATAACAAAATAGTACTGCTATCAAGGGATTGAGGTCACCTTTTTTTGGAGAAAAAAGTGCTTCAGTTAACAAGTGAGCAAGAGATTTTGTTCAAGGATTTATAACCGCTCCAAAGACTAAGCATGCAGCCATCAAATTTCTTTTCAATAAGGGATGTGGAACAAGGACCATATCCCTTGCATGAATAAGTGTATGAACAAGTTTAATTTGCACATAAACTTACAAGTAACATCCTGCAGGAAGCTACGAAACCAACCCGCAAGTCACATCTTAAGGTGGAAGGGAGTAATCAGGTCACAAAGAACTTAAAAATAAAATGTTATGACTTCTAATTTTTCATGCCGCCAATACTGACTCCGAAGGCAGAGGCCAAAGAGGCTGGGTGGAGGAGACTTTGGAATCCCACCATGCATGCTAAAATTTTCACTTTGCCAATATGAGACTCATTGGTAGTATCAGCTCTATAGTATGGCAGAGACCAAACAAGACATTGTACAGACAATTGCTCCAAATAACCAATGTCATCTTATGTCATCTAAGATAAGTTCTCGATTGATCTTCCAGGTCAACAGAACTTATTGAACATTTTTTTTTTTTTTTAAAGCAACTGGATTATATTAGAAGAAAGAAAAGGAGACAACAGGGGCTGCCGAGATAGCAGAAGGCGAAAGAGAAAAACTATAAGCCTAAAAACAGGAAATCAAAATCCTTAAGAGAAGAGACATTAGCAACCCATTCGATAAGAAATTTTTTCGCCGTGGAGCCCACTGCTTGAGCCGAAGCTTGAGTGTTGTTGAAACATCTGTCGTTCCTCTCCTTCCAGACTGCCCACCAAATTGTGATGATTGCCATTCTCCAAACCCGGGTTCTGTTTTTGCCCAACTTGAACCCATGCCAGTATGCTAGCAGATGGAAAGCGGATGCCAGCACGCGCCCGCTGATGTTGAATCTGATAGAAAAAAATCTGCCCAAATGAGGGAGATGAACAGACAGTGGACCAGCAGATGGCCGACAGATTCCTTGCTGTTCATACAGCAAAGGCAGATATTGGGCAGTTGCATGCCTTTCCTTTTCAAATTGTCGATCGTAAGAATCCGATTCTTGGACGCAAGCCACGCGAAGCAGAGAAACTTGGGGGGAGCTGGGTATTTCCAGATGAATGGAGAGGCCAGGGAAGCAGAGGGGGGGAATAGGGGCAATAACAGTGTACAGAGACTTAACCGAGAAGCGGGAGGATTTATCCCTTGTCTAAGTGATTCTGTCAGACTCCTCCTGGATCGGGGACACCCTAGAAAGACATTCCAGTAAATCGGCATATTCACTAACCTCCCAATCATGAAGGTTTCTGCGAATAGGGATGTCCCAAACTTATTCAACATTTTTAGCATCCAATATTTTCACTTAGGGCTCGTTTAGCAGCACGGAATAGGAGGGATTTGCTTCTCCTTTTTTAGTCACTTGGCATAAAGGAGTGAGAGGGATTTAGATTTTGGAAAGAATCAAAATCCCCTAAATGAGCACTTTTTGTATTTCCACCTCAAAGCTGATTTGCAAAATCCACTCGATCCCACAGGATTTAAAATCTACACTGCCACATGAGCCCTTAAATTCGCTTTGATCATACATTCAAAAATTTCTCTAGAACTTCCAGAAAGTGAATGAAGTCATGACCATTGTTCGATATATCGGTATCGCGTCACATATCGCACCCTTGGGATACAAATACGTATTGGTTATCGCATAAGATATATCGGTTGTCTCATGTAATGTATCATTGTTGTTGGAAATAAGGGGAAACATTGGAAAATTCGTTGAATTTTTCAATGAAACTTCAGTGATTGTTAAAAAAAAGACATCAACACACACTTAAAAAATCAAAACATCACATAAAACAAGTGCACATAATAGGTTTTCTTTATATAGGGTCCTAATCTATGTGTTGTCTAACTAAATTGATGCAAGCACATTCAAAATCTATTCATATAATTTATAAATGTAAGAAGACGAGTGGAAACACAAGCAATACATTCAAAGGCAAAAGAAGAATCACTAGATCAGGTTACATACATGTTTGATTTTATGTTTGGACACAAAGATGCAAACGATTTGCGAGAAATTGGAAATATTTTATTTTATTTTTTCAATTTTCTGCAACTCAGCCCATCTCCTCCAAATCTTGAAATCAAAGCTCCCAATCCATGATTTATTTGACACTGATTTAACATGATTTACAAAAAAAAAAAAAGATCGAAAATAAAAAAATGCTCACTGGATCGAACATGTGGGATATATCCCACTACTTGTGCATTTCGTATCGCACAGGTGGGATACAAGATATATCGTGGGATATATTGGCTGATATCGTTGCTACTTAAAACACTGGTCATGACTTGGAACAATTGATGTTTAAAATAGAATATAAATGCAACATTCTTGTTGCTTAACCACAAACTTTTGTCCTGGAGAGAATTATAGACAATGAAATGGACTAGATGGTAACAACCAACCAGCTATCTTGACAAAGAAGGAAAGAAGAAAAATTAAGGAAAAACAATGTAGTCAAAATAAATGGTATTATCAATTTCTACAATCATCATCATCTAAGTCTTATCCCAACTAATGGGGGTCAGTTACACAAATCGTGTTCCGCCATTCCACTCCATCAAGGACCACACCCTTAGTTAAACCATATGTCATCAAGTATGTTCTTACTACCCACCGTCCTTTTGGGGGCCTACCCCTTGCCCTTTTAGAGCCTTCAACATTAATGAAATCACTCCTTCCAACAAATGTGGTTCTGTGTTTCCATTGCACATGACCAAGTCTACTTTCCGTCATCTTATAACATATTGGTACTACTACTAAGTTCCCTCTAATGCATTCATTTCTAATTCTATCCTTCCTCGTCTTACCACTCATCTGTCTCAACATCATCGTTTCAGCTATGCTCATACTATGAACATGTTGTTCCTTGATTGCCCAATATCCTATCCCATAAAGCATGGCTAGTCATATAGCTATCCTATAAAATTTCTCCTTTAGTTTCACTCATATGCAACGAGTACATAGAACTCCGGAGGCACATCTCCATTTCATCCATGCAGTTGTAATCTATGTGCAACATTCTTCTCAATCTCTCCATTTTCCTTAATTATCGATTCGAGACAAGATATAGAAAAATGATCATTTTGGGGTACTTGTTAGCAATCTTAACTGATTCCCACAGTGTTAAAAAAAAGGTTACATAATGGCCATGAATTAATGATAGGAGTGGGATCCATTACGCATTAGAGGGCTATAATGCCTATTCTGAAAAAAATGGCCCGTAATGGGGATACTGGGGCCTAAAGGCCGATACGATAACAATAACGAATAACAACTGTTACAATTATGGTACGGGGCTGTGACAGCTGTTACAGCCAATTAAAAAAACTATAATTACCCTGCAACGGACCATCATAAGACCATAACAACCATTATGGGGATGCAACTGCTGTTACCAGCCTTTTTCCTTTTTCATAATATGTAAGGGTACCTATTGTTACCATTAAGTACCTGTTTTTTTATACCATGCATACAAGTCCTTCACAGTTTCTCCCTTAAAAAGAAATTTTGACAGTTACAGGGCTGTAACGGCCTGTATCCTAACAGCCATAAGGCTGGCCATTACTGCCACCTTTCCTGCTATTGAATACCTTGCAAATTCTTCATTTCCATTCCTTTTGTTACTAAAATTGTATTCCGTATACTTTGTTTTAGTCCAAATAATTTTATAGAGAAGGTCTCAAGTCCAACCAGTTGGACCACATGTTTATGGTACAACCAGCAGACCTATTACATACATTCGACATCCAACCTGTCAAATAGGTTGGTTCCACCATGAGATCACCTTGTGCAAAAATAAACTCTATCTATTCATCATATGCGCCACACCATGGAAAATTTTCTAGCCATCAATAAATACTAAAATAATGGTTCACTCAATGAACGGATATGACTGATTTTTGTACAAGGTGATCCTTATTATGGGGCCAACCTATTGTACAGCTTGGATGCCACATGCACTTAATAGGTTTGAAGTTGTCTGCTTGGGCGGACCATCTTTTAAAACCTTTAGATTCTAAAGCTTCCCTCCATAGTTTTAGCTTTGTGTTTACCCCTCCCTAGTCTCATTAATCAATACTGTCATTTGCAAACAATACACACCATGAGACCTCTTTCTGCAAATGCCTTGTTAGCTCATCCATAACCAATGCTAAAAGATACAAGCTTAATGCCAACCCCTGGTGCAAGCCTACAATAATTGAAAACTCACTAGTCTCTCCATTAATAGTCCTCACATTTGTTACTGCTCCCTTATATATATGCTTAATCATGTCACTATACCCTCATGAGATTCCTTTCATTCCAACACCCACCAAATTAACTCTCTTGGGAAACCAGCATATGCTTTCTAAGTCAATAACGATCATATGGAGATCATTCCTCCTCTCCCTATATTTCTCAAAGTTGTTTTAGTAGGAAAAATAAGATCAACGGTTGACCTTCCTAACATGAATCCTGTATGATTTTTTGACACATTTGTCCCATGCCTTAGTCTTTGCTCAATCGCTATCTCCCAAAGTTTCATATTATGACTCATATAAGTTTAATCCCACAATAGTTAGTGCAACCCTGTGTATCCCCTTTATTCTTACAAATTGTTACTATGATACTTCTTTGTTCTTTTGGCATTTACTCGATCTTAGTACTCTATCAACCAACATAAACCAATATCTCATGTGCACTTCCAAATCTCTACTAGTATACCATATGATCCAAGGGCCTTTCCTGTCTTTATCTTTCTCAAAGCTTCTTTCAATTTAGATGTCCTAATCCTATTGAAGTATCAGTGGCTTCTAGTCTTATTTGAGTCTTATTTGATTTTATGATTCCTTCTATCCCTAAGTTCTCAAATTGGTCATCATTTAACAAATTCTGGAAATAGCTTCTCTCTCTCTCTCTCTCTCTCTCTCTCTCTCTCTCTCTCTCACACACACACACACACACACACACACACACACACATTTTTGTAAGTTTCAAAACATCTTTCTCACCTTCTATTGTCCCCAACTTACTGTAAAGATTATATCTTATGGCTTCGGCTTTGAGAGTGGTCGTCATTTAACAAATTCTGAAAATAGTTTCTCCACCTCTCAATATCTCATTCATTGCTCTTAATGCATTGAATGTAATCTAAGCCCATACCATTCCTCTCTCATTTTTGCAAGTTTGAAGTCATCTTTCTCACCTCCTATTGTCCCCAACCTACAGTAAAGTGTTGATTTGGGGAAATTTGTGATTAAAATGTTAAAAACTTAACCAGTAAACCAAAAGCCCTAAGACTGATGGAACACATCAAACTAGGCCCTCAAACTAGATTGTAACATACCACCATGCTCCACAGTCAACATCTGTGGTGGCCCACTCTGTGGCAGCACTCACTCTGGCCTCTTTTCCAAGTAGCACTTTCCACCATGGTGGCAATACTCTGGTTGTCCAGGTAGCCCTTTCCAAGCATGGTGGCTTTCACTCTGGTCCAAGTTGCGCTCTCCACAAGTCGCCCCATTAGAGACTCGAACACAGACGTAGTGTTGGCTCTAACATTAAGATCGCCATATGTAAGTTTAGCCTCATTCACTACTATCTTATCATTCTTTTCGCTGTTACTACAAATTTTCTAAAAATGGCATGAGGATAGATACCATAAACTTTCATACTAGCAACTAAGAATATGGTTAAGAATGTAGAAGCAAAACCAAAGACTAAAGAAAATGAATAGGTAAGGTGGATTTTGAAGCAAAAGTATCTTCTCATTTCAATTTTTAGTTATTATTTATACCTGTCACTCTTTATAAGCAATCATTGGGTACACCAGCAAATGTAGTAAACTCATACTCGAGAAATATGAGACAGGAACAGAACCAATACACAAATAACTTACCTGCTGCACGTCCTCAGGCTCGGAGGGATTGTTGTGCTCTAACCAAAACAAGTCAAAATGGCTTGCTCTCGGGGTATTTGTAGAGGAAACTGAGGCTATGCTCCCTGTAGAAGAAGGTGCAATGCTGTGACCGAGCTTCATACTTAAATGGGTCTTCAAATTATTTAAGGTTGCAAGGTGTGAATCATCTATGCAAGCTGTATCCATCTCATGAAGATCTTCAAACATCCCTTCTGTACCTTTGTTGTGCCACTCATTTATTTTAGGAGAATGACAGTCAGATCCAACTGCTGAGTTGGTAGTCTGCATTCTTGAGATCTCAGGGCTGCAAGAGGCTGCATGAAAACTTGAATTATATGACTCCACAATTTGTTCTAATATTTCTGCGACTTTCAATAGGCGCTCATCCACATCCACACCTTGCAGATCACATTTATCAGCATAGGCACATATATAAGAATGAGATTCCAGATGGGAAGCTGGAACACTTTCCTCACATATTCTACAGATTACTGAATCTGAATCTTGAGAAGATCGTTCCAGTTCAGGAAATGAACTCCAACGTGAATTACCATCAGCTTGATGAGATTGTGGAACACTTAAACTGTAAGCATCAGAATTTGTTACACAGCTCTCACTTGACTGAACGTTGACCAAGGAAAAGGGAGAGAGTGAATTTTGATTAAAGGCAATGGAGTACTTTCCAGAAGTTAGGCCATTCTCATCCAGAGGCTGTTCAGAGCCACTCCAAGTCCTGTCGTGGAGAGAGGGTTCCTCATTGTGCCCCTTTAACTGAGGTTTGGTACGACCCTTCGGATTCAAGGAATTATCTGAATCAAAATCAGCATCACCTGGCTTGGGCATCCAGCTCATTTCAACAGCTGGAATGCTTTCCAAACACTGCTTAAATTTCTGAAGAGAATCCTCACTGACTGACCCACTATCTTTCTGATACTGTAGCAGCCGGGTACAACGTGTCAAAATGAAAAGCATGCGTGTAAGCAGCGGCTTCAGTAAGCCTGGTTGACATTGCTGCCTTTTATCAGCAAGATCCTGCACAAACCCTTCACATTTTCCACGGAACTCAGATGAGTTCATCTCTATGCATTGGCGTGCGAGAATTAGAAGATCCTCAGTTATTCGCTGTGCATTTGAGGATGAATCCTCCCTCATGAGAACCTCCACAACCTCCCCTGCAAAAGCAGCCAGCTCTATATTCACTATATCTTTAGCAGCATCAAACCTTGAGTTCAATGATCCCAAAAGCTCCTGAATATCAACTTGAGTCAACCATAATGAGCAATGGCGCATAAAAGCATTCATCAAGCACAAAAAGAAGAAGAAGAAGAGGAAGATCATATATTTAAGATATTATAAAAGAAGTGCACTGCATCAGTTAGCTCTCTGTCATTTAGTGTCAGAAACTGAAATAAGATCATGTTGTTTAAAAAAGTCTTAAAATTCATAATGAACAGTCTAAGGTTACCTTCAAGTCATTATAGCTATGAGCTCGGGGATGGATAGGTCGAATGTTGTTGCCCTTTGGTCCTAATTCATGTGAATAACTTTTTGGGCCTTTTGGTATTTTTTTTAAATGAATGCTCTCTGATGATGACTGCTTTCCAGTGAAGTCCTTCAACTCCATGCGATGTTTGGATCCAAGAGAATCTTTCTTTTCAAGCATCTTAACTTCCGAACTACTCACCTGTCAAAAGAGTAAGAGGATGTTGACACTTAAAAATGGAACAGAGCTTGAGATTGCAATTAATACACGCAAGAGAAACCTACAACCAAGATGCCTAGCATGCCTAAACTAGGCCTCACCTCAGCATTTGGTGGAATATTACTAGATGCCTTAGTAGAATCCTTGGTTAGATGTGACACGAACCAACGCGCAATCTTCTTTCCTTTACGTAGTCCTGAATGAATACACAGGCAAACAGTCACCAGATGATATGTTTAACCCAAGCTGGTTCAATCATAAGCTACTTGATTTGAGCGCTAAAGTATTGGTTTCTACTCTCTACATATTTCTGCTTTTAGAGTTGATCAAAGGATCTATGAAAACTTGAGAGGGATGCCTACATCAGGCCATTTGTCCACTATTTAATTTGGCAGTTAAGAGCAGTCTTTCGGCTGCTTTGGTTACTCCCTCCATCCGTGTGGTTTTAAATATCAGTTACAATGTGACTGTATCTGCCCTATCGTAACAGTATTGGCCACCCAAACTACATGATACAGGGGTGAACCGGTTCGTTAAGATAGAAATGAGCCATGTCGACCCGTATTGGGTTTGATACACTCCGTATCGGCCGTTATAGGCATTCAGCCAATATGGGCCAATGTGACCATAAAGGCCCCATTTTGAAATTTTTATTTTCAAAATTTCCCTCATTTTCCACTTCTTTCTTTATTTCCATTTGAGTGCGACTTGACAAATCTAAGAAGAATGAACCATTTTGAGAAATATCAGAAGAAGGGATAAACCATCACTTTTTTTCTTCGTTTTCTTCTCATTGTTGTTATAATATTCATGTGTCGTGGGCCCTAATCCACCAAATCATGCTTGATTTATATTCAATTAAGACCTATTTGGTTGACTTTCTACAGATCAAGCTGACAGACATCATTCTCATCAAAGAATGGTCTGATACATCATTGAAACCTCATAAAAACACAAAAAAGGATAGATTCTGCTGTTTTACAAACACCCCCCCCCCCAAAATTTTTCCAATATCTTTTCAAGATTTGTTATGCCGAAAAATTTTCGGATGACACTGGCTCACATCGTCCAGTATGGGTCTAATACACCTTGTATCATATCATTTTTGGGTCCGGCCGATACGCGCGCCACTACCGTTATTCAAAACATTGACCATCATTGTTATGTATCTTAAAATCTATAATATATTCCTGTTACTACTTGCAAAGAAGGGTGGGCTATAGCCCCCCTCATTTATGAAGTCGGTCAGGGGATGCCAATATGGGCTCAACATGCCCGGCGGATATGGCCACAGGTATCGTTATTCGAAACCTTGACCATCACTGTCTGTTTTGTCTTGAACTCCATCTTATATTCCAAATAACCCAAGAAAATAAAGGTGGACCTAAAGGACCCCCCTTAATGAAGTCAACCAAGGGGCCTGAAGTAAGTCAGCCTGGGGTTGTTTCAACATATTCCTAGTTAAGTTAAGGTTTGGGAGCACATGTATAAGGTTTGGTCATAAGTTTTAGGGCTAGAGAGAAGTCTTCTACTTTCCATTCTTCACCATAGTGAAAATCTCCTTGATCATATTCACTCTTAGACATAGCCATACACATGATGGACCACATAAATTTTTCGTATGTTGTTTCTTGCTTTCACATACTTATCAGCCCTATAATTGTGATTCACAATAATCACCTTTATGGTAGCTTTAAGTGATGAGTTTACCTGTGAATAAAAATTTAGTTACAGTGAGAATGGATTCAATGAAGAGTCCTTACTCTGATTAGTTTCTATACTATATTTCTAACCAAGGATTTAAGACTTGGCGACTCGGGTTGACTTGTCCAATCTCGAGTCAGTTTGTGACTAGCCCAAGTCGGGAGTTAATCAGCCCGACTTGGCTGAGTTGATGGCGAATCGTCTTTCACAGTGTCAAAGCGGATCAGGTCTGACCAAGTCAGAGTTGATTGACCAAGTAGTCAATCCATGTCCAGCACAATCATGAAAACACTGTTTTCCATATCCATAGACAAGTTTGGGTGTCCGCAAAATTAAGGCGGCAGCAGCATCTCTTATTGTTTTTTTTTTCTCACTTCTTTTCTTTTCTTTCAATGGATCGGAGCATGCTTCTCTGGCCCAAATCATTTCACAATTGCACCTCTGACTTCAAACACCACCAATCACAATATGGAGCAGAAAAGATGGAAATTTAGCATCTTGCTTAATAAATTCCAATTTTCGGACCGCTCCAAATGCAGAGTGAGAGAATAACCATCCATTGCACCAAAACAACATTCTAGCACATAAGTATAGTCTATCCAAATGCATCATTTCCAACTATTATTTGGCGTATATCCCAACAGACACTGCCTCATTGCTAAAAATCAGGAACCTAACTACCCACAAAGAGCATATGTAGCTCAAGGATCCAAAAGCAAGTTATCAAGTTTTATTTGCACATCATCATATTTCGAATCAAATTAATAAAATTATCTTAAGATATCAACACCATCGAGTATATTGTGTCAATCAAGTTCAACCCATGAGATGCACCAGCAGCCAAGGTATTCAATAACGGTAATGGTGGCCGTAACGGCCACCGTTATGATATGGGCTGTAACAGCCATTATGGCCCTTGTAAAGGCTGCTATGGCCTCTTTTTTTTTCCTTAAAAAAGAAAAAGAAAAAAGAAAACTGCAACGGTCATTACATAACAGTTTTTTAATACCTTGCTATCAACAAAATAATCATTATCTGGGTCTTATTCCAACTAATTGGGGTTGGCTACATGAATAGTTTTCTACCATTTCTCTGTATCATGGGCCATAACTTCAATTAGACCATATGTCAACAAGTCTTTCCATCCTACCTCCACCCACGTCCTTTTAGGCCTTCCCTTGCACTTTAAAAGCCTTCAACTTGTAACAACTCCTACATTTCTAATTTTATCTTTGTAATTTTATTCTGGGGTGTTTTTTTTTTTTTTTTTTGAAATATTTTATTCTAGGGTGTATTTGGCACCATGTTTCATGAAACATGGTGCAACCAAACACACCCTTATCCAAATTTCCCTACCAAAATATAGTGAAATGATATTTTGTACCCCATGCTTTTTAATGTCTATACCTTTAATTCTACTTCAGTAGAGGAATGATACACCTGTACTACTATTCTAAAAACAATAAGTAGAAAAACAGGCACGTACGTTTAAAAGAAAAGACACGAGAGAGAGAGAGGGAGAGAGAGGTGTCAAGATCACTTTGCAAGATAAAACTTAAAACTTGAGATTGAAAAGCATCCGCAAAGAAACTTCAGATTTTTCGAAATTCACCAAAACCACGCACCGCTTTTGCGGTATCGACCTCTCCCGTGGCTCAGCAGCTTTGCCAGAGGCTGATGGGCTCCGCCACTGCTGCCGGATCCCGAAACTTCCGCAGTAGGCGAACCATCAGCCGGAGAACAAGATCGATCGGTTGGAGGGCCACGGCGAATCTTGATTCGATTCAGGCCGGATGGAATCCCTATCTCTGTAGAGAAAGCTCTTCCGTTCCAATCCATATCAGCCGTTGAAACGCAGAGAACAGCCCCTAATTCATCAGGAAATGGCCGGGGAACTGTAGCTGATTTTCCTTAATCGATTAAAAGCTGGGGTTTTGGAGCTGGAAGGCTCTTATCGCTGTTATCGTTTGAGAGAGAGATTTCATACCTTCCACGAAAGAAGAGCTGAAAGTGAGAAAAATCTTTCCCACTGGCTTTTGGAATAATTGTAAACACCGACTTCTGTTTATTATAATTGTAAACAACTTCTTCTGAAGGATATGCACCAAATGAGAAAAAAAATTAAAAAAATCTCCCCTCCATCTCACGAGTAATATTTCCCCGTGTGGGGCCCAGCTTAGTTTCCTGCATGTGGGGCCACCGTTATGTATTAATGGTTCCGGATTCCTTTGTAAGTATCGGATGCCAAAAACATTACCATCAATGGCACTTGATGGTAAAACTAACCTGGTTTTCAAGATTTAACATATGGCATGTTTGGATTATAGAATTAAGTGATATGAAATTATATTTAATCCAATGTAAAATAATGTAAAATGATATCATGCATATGGAGCCAATAGAAATAATTGGATTATCTAATAATCATATCATCCAATTCCAGCAAGGCATATGTACTCTACTTGTGAGCTCGTGTTAATATATTGTTTTGTTGACTTTGTTAGTCTATACGTGCTCTTTATATATAACACATGAGTTACATATGTATATAGGTGACTGAAATCATTTATCAAATATGATCCGTTGATTAAAATTCCATAGTCTACCAAACACTAATTTCACTAAATAAAATGCTTTTCTTAGGTGAAGAGTTTAATCTAAACATGTGATTAGGAGAATAAAATTTCTTGGCATATAATAATGTTAATTCCTACCCATGCAATTCAATACAACGTCCAAATAGGCAACGTGGTAAGCCTAGTGCCTTCAACTAGTTAGCAAGGAGACGGATTTGCTACGAATCTGAAACGTAGGGAGGTGATTGAAAGAGTCTGAAGTTGATTGCAATTATCCAAATTAGATGGGGGTATTTACAATTGTTATAACTTAGAGGTAGGTTTTTACAATTTATGCGTTAATATTTTTTCTATTCATTCAAACTGAAAATGCTTTTGAAGTAGGCTCTAGGCGCTGAGTCTGCAAACAACCTGAAACGAACGGAAATTGGATAAGGAAGTCGCAGAGCGATTCGCGCAAGGAGAGACTGAAGAAGTGATTCGCGGCACACGAGCTAATTTTCCACACGTATTAAAAATCGTATCCATTGTGTGGAGAGCCACCGTGAATTTCATTGTTTCAGGAATGTAAATTCACTCATTTCGCCACGTTTACGAAGCAACAGACGGTTAAAAAATGACCGTTGGTCTATGGTCAAAGTGTATCTGGGGCGCAAGTGGAGAGTGGACCTTGAATCTGGGAAGGGGCATATCCGCTGGTCCCTGGCACGTGTCCTCAATCTCTCTTTGCACGTGTAGCCTACGTATTTGTAAACAGGATAAGGTCGAGACGGGAAGGGATGCTCGGATAATAGCGGGTTGCAAGCGTGTCACGTGTCGCAACGTGGCCGCTTTTGATCGCGACACGATTGCTACGTGCGCTGGTGGTGGGCTGCCGATGTACGGTGTTCCCCAGGAATGGGCGTGTGCGCGGGGGACGCGGATTGCATACCGAACCTACCCGTACTGACGTTGCTACTCCTCTCGGTGCTCTATGGGCGCACTAAGATTTATATGTTTCATCAAAACCGTCCATTCATTTTTCCAGCTCATTTTAAATATTGCAAAGTAAAAAGAGGCATATATAAGCCTTATATAAACCACACCGCAGTAAATCAGTGGTAATTGAACGCCTACCGTTAAAAGCTTCCTAAATTCCATTGTAACTTTTATTTGCCATCCAATCTATTTATTAGGTCACGTATATTTTTATGAAGGGAAAAGCAAATTTTAGCTTGATTTAAAACTTTAATTAACCCCCTTTAAGTTTTTAGTGGTGGACGATCATTTAGTATTGTTTCCTGTAGTGTGATCTACTGAGGATTATATCAGACTTATATATGGGTTTATATACTAAAATAACCCGAAAAAAATGGATGAACGGCGTGGATAAAAAATAAGAATCATGGTGAGGCCCACAGAGCACCGACTAGTAGCGACGTCAGCATGGCAGCGTCAGTACGTAATCCGCGTCCGTGCGGGACCAACGGGAGCGGATTAGGTGCATCCCGTCCTCAACCAAGACAGTGAACCCCTTACTATGGGGCCCACGTTTATGCATATATTATATATCCATACCGTCCATCCGATTTTTCAGATCATTTTAGACCTTGATTTAAAATATGAAGCAGATTCAAATCTCAGGTGGACGACACCTAAGGAAATAGTGGTGATTAAACATTAACAACTTATAATGAAACACGAAAGTTTTGGATAAAGCTGATATTTTAATTTTACCTTCATCCCAGTTTATTTGAATATATCAACAGGTTGGATGGAAAATGAAAATCACGATGGGCCCTAATAAGTTTTTGATGGTAAGAAATTTCATCTTAGGTTCATATCTTAAAATAAAATAGCAGGAGGGATGGACGGCGTGGATATAAAATAAATATATCAAGGTGGCCCCCCACGGGGAGGCCCGCACCATCTTGGGTGAGGCCGGGGCCGTAACTAACTACTCCCACGAGCAATCACAGTATTTTCAAGGAGGAATAGCATTTTACACGTGTTCAAATTCTGACAACAGCTTCCCATAATCTAAACCGTTTTAAAACAAGTGTTATCATTTAAAATAATGCATTTAACATTTAAATTTAAATATTTTTCATGTGCTAATGTTGATAAGAATATTGAACTTCTGTTCTAATACCGTATGTAAAACAACCATTTAATCTAAAAGCTTAAACTATTGTAGTGTAGTATATCATAAGATATCGAGAGACTTCATCACTCCAACAATCTACACCTAGCCCATGATAATTATAAATGACTTCCTAACTATTGAGCCTGTAATAATTATGCAAGACCCAAGTTGCTCATTTGACTTCCCTATTATGCATCATGACAAACATATCCATGAAACTTTAACTAGGTTGCTTCTAGTCAAGTTTAGCCTAAGCTAACAAGCGCTTAAATGTAACTAAACCCAAAACCAATTAATAAACAAGCTTAAAATTTAGACCCGAGTCCAACCCTTGGGCCTAATATCTCAACCCACCCTAGCCAAAAGTAGGTCCAACAAGAAATCCCAATGGACATGTCTTATACATGCATTACATGGATATGTCATCCCAACCAATGTCAAGTTTTCATGAACTTAGGTGCCACCGACATTTTAAACCAATGCTCATTTTAGCATATATGTTAAAAGGACATACAAGCATCACATGATATAAATGATCATTTCTTATCCTTGATGGTTGACAAACACCACCATTTTGAGTCACTTAACTTAATTTAGTATAGTCTTAGTTAGCTTCACTTAGATGACTTAATCATAATATAATTTTATTTCCCTGCATACTTTAAAAAGAATACATCAGTCAATGTTTAATTAAAAACATGTCTTAATATTAGAACCTGAGGCTAAGCTCTTTTAACCAATAACATGCTAGGACCCCCACGAGCTTCCATGGTCTAGAAATTGCTCGAAGTTGTCTATATTGGTAATTAGAATCTCTGTATGCAATCCCATCCATCGAAATTCCAAAGTAGGAAGATTCTAGTTATTAAATATTTTCCTAGGTTGGAAGATCCTAGCGATTGAATACTTGATATAGCTGTTTTTAGTTATTCTAGAACGTTCATTTTATTGCCACTGATTGAAACATTAAGAAATTTCCATCCCTAGATTTTTGATTCATGGGTCATTCTTCGTGGGGGCCAGGATCATATCAACAGTTTGGATAAATGAATCATAAGCCCCACCACTAATAACATAGAAATTCCTATGCATGGCTATGGACCATTAATATGTTGGGCAGCCATAGTAGACCAAACCTCGAAAGTATACCAAATAGTAGGGTTTCAACTCAGTTGGGTTGGGTTGAGGATTAGGTTGGGCTGGACCTGACCTGACCCGACCTGACCTCAAAAGGACCTAAACCCAATACGACCCAACCTGAATTCCAACCAAGGTGCCAAATCCAAACCCAACCCAAAATTGCTCAGGCTCAGCCCTGAGCCCCTGACCCAACCCAAACTCACCAAACCTAATTTCAAATCCGTTTGGCGTTTTCCAATCCCAAATCGGCTGGAGTACCTCACAACCCGACCTAACCCCACCTGAACGTGATTGGTTCTCTTGATTTAGGTTTATCCGAACCTAATAGAAGAGGTTTGCTAGAATACATCCACACATATTCTAATAGATATCTTGGGGCTTTAACGGCTAGGATTGGATCCTTTTCAATGACCTGACCCATCTATGTGATAGTGCTCCCCTTGGATGTGGAAAAACCCGGAGAAATTCTCAGATTGAATATCTTAATCCTTTTACTATAAAATAAGTTATATTGGCCGTCCATATTCAAAGCTAAAGAGCCAAATCATAGAATGGTTGAATAATCCAACTTAGGACATTTACTTATACTTACCCACCGCATAAAATGAGACCCATTGAATAAACGGCCTGGATGATCGGCAAATGACCCAGAAACAAAGTTCAAAGTCCAGGTGTATCTTATTCCAATTCACTGGTGTGTATCTAACCAACAACTATTCCGTGGTTAGAAAGGGAGTGATAATGAAAACAAACACAAAAAGTGGTCTACATTCAACTAAAAGAAAAGGTCAGAAATCAACGGCTACAAACATCTAATAGGAAAGATTCTCAGGGAGCCGTCCATCCATGGTGGGACCAACAGATCAATGGTCCCATTCACATATTCCCTCGGTGAGAAAACGAATGAGACGTTTGCAACATATCCTTACGATTTGTCTTTTTCTACAACCATAGAAAGTGGGAAACCGAATCTTCAACGGTTTTCTTTAGCCTTTATGCTTTTGCTATTCCTTTTTGCATCCTTGTTCGACGAATGTCCACACATGTAGTAACATTGCACCTGTATATGATATCCGAGCCGTGTATTAGGTGGGGCCCACCAAGTGGGTTATCTAGCCAAAATGAGACAGGTCAAAAATATCACGTAAGCGTTGCGTGAGTGAAACAGAACGTTAGAGTCTGTCCATTGTTTTCGTTCATACGTGGACTACATGATGGCTGACGGACCAGAATCACAAACGTCCACCACCTATTTTACACCAAGTTCTCTGGGGGTCATCATGTCGTATTTGTAAAATCCACTCCGTCCATCAGGTGAGATGCATTATTCTCACCATACATACAAAATATCACCCGATGGAAAATTCTGGTGGGCCACATCAATGATAAAAATGCAAAATTGCTAAAATCTCGAAGTTCACGTGGTGTGGCCCGCATGAGTTCTTGATCAGGTTGATTTTTGGATCAAGCTGCTATTTATGTTTTCCCTTCATCCAGGTCTCTGTGACATTATCAACGGATTCAATGGCAAATAAACATTCCAATGGACCCTATGAAGTTCTTAACGGTGGATATTCAATTACCACTATTTTCCTGTGACGTGGCTCACATGAAATTTGTATTTGTCTCATTTTTGGGACCATGCCATAAAATGATATGGAGAAACGGATGGTCAGCATGGATATGCAACAAATACATCAAGGTGGGGCCAGGGTTAGGGCATCACCTGGGAAGCTGTTACCCCTGCCTTACCTCATCTACGCCCGTGTGTGGGAGAGGTGATGTGCGGCTAGCAAGCCTATGTTGACAGTGTGTGTATATATATATATATATACATACATACATGAATGCTCACCTGCGCACTACTTCTTGCGAGAACTCCAGAGAATTTTTTTAGAACTCAACACGCGTGATGTGGGCCCAAAATCTGAACCGTCCATGTGTTGCAGCACCCCATGAAACTCCCGGGGCCCAACTTTCACTTTGATCCAAAACTTTGGTGCGCCATAGAAAAATAAAACAATTTACTCCCTTGGTTTGTCTCTCTCTCTTTTGCCATGGCCCACCAAAGTTTTGGATAAGGGTAAAAGTCAGGTCCCGGGGTTTCATGGGGTGCTGCATCACATGAACGGTTCAGATTTTGGGCCCACGTAATGTGTGATGAGTTCTGAAAAAGTTCTCACGAGTTCCGGCCAAAACTGGTGGGCAGGTGAGCATGCCTCTCTCCATACATGTATATAAAATTATATAATATTTAATTAGTCCAAGAACCTTTTTTAGTGACAAAGGTCATCTGAATTCAAGAAATCATGTATTCTAACTTTGAACAAATGATTACACGTGAGCAAGGTGGGGGGCTGAGATATCAGTGGGACACGTGGCCCATTTACGATATCCGAATCGCTACTGTGGGACCCACCATTGACCAGCCAGTGGACAAGAATCACACAGCTCGGGTAACACTCAATGGACAAATCCTCCGTTTGAGCTGTTTCGATAATATGGCTGGTGTGATTTTATTTTATATTTTTTTTTTCACAAAGGTGGTGACCGAGCTCTGTGGGGCCCACCATGATGTATGTATTTTATCCATGCTGTACATCCATTTTGCCATCTCATTTCAGAGCATGATCCCAAAATTGAAGCATATCCAAAACTCAAGTGGACCACAACACAGGAAACAGTGGTGATTGAACGCCTACCATTAAAGCTTATGGGGAGCCACAAAGAAGTTTTGGATCAAGCTGATCTTTGTATTTTTTAATTCCCTTCATCCAGGTTTTTGTGACCTTACAAACAGGTTGGATGGCAAATAAACATCACAGTACGTGTTTCAACGGTGGAGATCATTATCCCCACTGTTTCATGTGGTGTGGTCCACTTAAGCTTTGGATATTCTTCAATTTTGAGCTCATATGCCCTAAATGAGCTGCAAAATGAATGAACGGCTTCGATAAAACACATACATCACAGCAGGCCAGAGAATCCGGTCACCAGGGATATAGGCGGTGCTGGGGTCACCACCCACAAAATGAATGGTCTTCAATGCTTCACACCATTGTCCACGTACCCCATGGAGCGGGTGATACATGAGTGTCCTGTGAACTTAAGCTTATTAACACGTGGGGAATATTTTAAAGTGCATGAAATCCACACCGTCGGTCCCGAACCATATTAAATCAACGGGGTCACAGAGCACCTACCGTACAAAAAGAACGGGCGGTCAAAGACATTTGTGAGTGGTTGCATCCAACATACGTAAGGGTGGCAATGGACCGGATAGCCTGCCCGACCCGACGAGTTTGACCATGGTGCGATCTATTTTCAGGGCGGCTTGGGCTCGAGTAATTTTAGCCTGACCAGGGCTAGCCCTGCTTGATCCAACGGTTAGGCAACCCATCTTTCTTGAATGTAGAATATTGGTTTCATTCCTCTAAAATGTGTATTTCTTTCTCCATGTGTGGCCGACTTGATTACACAGAAAGGTTAGCAACATTCAAGTGGGAAATAGAGATTTTATCAAAATTTGTGCCGAGTCTAGCTGGATTGAACACAGGCCTAACCTAACCTGACCCAAACCTGGCTCATTGCCAACCCTTTATTTCTTTCACATGCACTCACACATAGAGCTGGGCATCGAATTGAGTCGGACCAAGTTAGGGCTGACCCGACTTAATCCTATTATGAAATAGACCTGACCCAAACTCAACCTGACTTGGTGTTGAGTCAGGCATGCCTGACCCAATCCGAGTCTAGATGAGGCTTGGACTAATCCGGACCGAGTTTGACCCGATCACAAGTGTGTGTGTGTGTGTGTGTGTTGAGTTTCGGATCGAATCGAGTCAGTACCAAGTTGGATTAGTGACCCGAACTTGACTCGGTTTGAGTTTGGATCGACTCACCCACTCGGTTCGGATTGAGCCGGACGAATCGACTTTGTCAAGTCGAGTCATCCCGTGCCCATCTCTACTCACACACTACATACGCCCGCACGATTACACTACAATGGGTGCTCGAACCTATGACCTCATGTTGAAACTCTTGTGAGTCTACCATTGAGCCAACTCATTGCCAACCCTAAGCGTACATGTAGTTTAAAAGTGCTCTTAGATTAGGGTAATGATTCAATGATCAAAACCATTTATACAACAGTGCTTATTATGGATGAAGGGGATATCCCCATAAGTTTCTTAGATTTGACTATTTCAAACATTTGATCAATTTCCCTACAGGGCCATCTCTAGACCAGCCTAGCCGAGACTGGCCTTAATAGGGCGAACTCCATCCTGTCCCATTGCCACCAATACTCTCAAGGCAAAATGTTGCAATGGGAAGATGATAAAGTTATATTAGTTTATTTCAATTTTTTTTTTAAAAAAAAAAATTAATGTAAAAAAAAAAAAAAAAAAAACACAAAATAAGGAGGCTTGATTGGCCACATGTGCACATGCTACAAGCTATGCACACGTACTAACTCCGACGGGTGCTAATTAACACCACAACTGGTATCAAACAGGCTGAAACTCCTTTGTCCAATCTAGACCATTCAACTGGTGGTGGGAGCGATCATACCTCACTTCACATGGGTAAGACAGGAACACGGGCCAACAGAGCAAGAATTATCATTTAAAGATATTAAAGGATCATCGATGTCGGAAGATTACCTGATTTTAAAATTAGAAAGATCTGCACAGTTAAAGGCAAGATTAGAGTTGAGCCCATCAACCCACAAATTGCACCAGCTACTCATCAAACAGAACTCTCGCAGCTGAAAATACCCGTTGGGCATCATCTGCACAACATTTGAGTTGAGTTGTTCAGTACACAGTAGCTTAGAATTCTAAATATTAAATTCCTAGAATTGAAATGGAAGAGAGATTTCCTGTTCCAAAAGCTCGCTGTAAATGGCTCGATAAGGCCAAATGATGATGATTTATGCAAGAGATGTAGCACTGAAAGAAGAGTATCTTCTTCAGAAGCTTAGACAGGCTTCACAGTTCTAATGATCACATGACTTCCACACATCTCTGCAAAGCCTACATGTGGCCTTGCATGGCCAACCTGGCACATCTGTTGGACATACAAGTACTGCATTAGGTGGGTCGCACATGCACACATTCACATGACATCCTATGAGCATCTTCTGCCCGTTTCTTGGCCAGAGTAATATGCCTGTTGGGCCCTACCTGATGCACGACACAGATAGATATGCAGCTGGAGATGTCCATACAAGCTTAGAAAAACTACATACACATGCACAAATACCTGCAATTGTTTTTAGGCAATACTCGGGAGGGATGTTGTCTTCGGTCTCGACTGCCGCTTTGGAAGCTGCTACACCAACTGCCAGACTCTGCATGATGTCCAAACCTGCGCAAATAGAAGAAAGGGTCCCACCAACCAAGCAATCACCAGCTCCCGTAAGGCTCACAACAGATGCGGGAAGCGCAGGAAAATGCAGAACAAAAATGGATTGGATCTTCCACACTCCACGGCTTGAATGAATTGATCCGAAGGACAACTTGAGGACACTAGTTCATGTAGCCTGTCACCAAAGCTACTGGGATTGGTGTTCTCTGCAGCTTTTCTCATGAAGTCGGGCCCCTCTCTAGAACATAATAACACGCCATATGATCCAAGAGTTAGAATGAGTAATTTAATGCCCTTCTCTAGCAACACCCAAATTGCGGGTTTTAGCATTTGGAATATAGATTCTATGGACAATCTATTTCCGTTCTTATCTAGCCTTTGGATCGGATGGAATTCATGGCTACAAGATAAAGTGTTCGCCATGGCAATAAGCTCATCTTCATTAGGGGAAGCATATGTTACCTGCAGAGGAGCTCTTCTGGATTAGCAAAAAGTTGGAGAAATTCTAGACTCTAGTGTGCTGCAAAAGATAAGAGGGACTATGATTCTTGAACCAAGGATATGCAAAGTATCGTCATGTTTTCAGTTTGTACATGTGGGGCTGTCGGTTTAGTGATCAAGAAACGATGGGCTACACCGGTGTCCAAATCTCAGAATGAACCAAAAGCCCAAAGGAAGAGATTTGGTAGCTTGGATGGAGCCTTTGCCAGGAATAAAGAGTCTTGGCTCCATCAGCCAAGATGGCACAGTTATTAGGATGAGACTGTCTAATGACCAATAGAAATTCATCTAACTAGTCATGTATTCTGAGGATACAAGTCATGAGACACATGTAAGACAGATGTGGCGGTACCTGATTGGGACAGTGTAGCTTTGGATGAAGAAGCATTATTGTTTGTTTGGATGGCAAAAGGACTTGATAATTCTTAATGGAATATGGAAACACAGTCATCCGAGGTAGTTGTATGTTGGATAACCTGAGCATCTATGAATGATAATCTACATGTTTTTCATAAGATGCATTGGTTTGAGAAGTATTGGATCATGCTGGTTTCCAATAATATCCCAACATTCTAATGGTATGATTCATCAACAAGTACAAAAACATTTTGACCCATTTCGTTCTCATCCATGACATCCATTAGTATCTCTGCCTCTGCCAGTTCCACGGCCACGATCGCCGCTTGAATCACAGCCATGAACATGACTTCCACCAGTCATCATGAATGAGAGAATTATAGATCATAGAATTTCAGTTAATCGAGTGGGATGCATCCATTTCAAAACACACACAAATGGTCCCAACAATCATTTTTCAAAGATAAAAGACAAAAGGATTGGATCCGTAGCTACTAGAACTAGGCTGTTAGTAGTTGAGTGGGCGGTTAATGTAGAAAAATTAAAGGGTTGTAATCTGTTCTTCATAGGAGTGTAGCTGGTTGCACTGCTTCCTCAGCAGTGCAGCCCTCCTCCTGTTTTCCTTTTTAAGAGACAAACTTCACTATGACAAGAAAGACAACTAAACTTTGGATTTTTATTTTTATTTTTATTTCTGAAGGATGACAAATTATTGAAAAGGCGGCAAAGCCGCAAAAGATACAAAGAACAAATGCACCACCGTCTGGTCATAAAGCCCTTACATGTCCAAACTTCCCAAGATCACAAACTGAATTGCTTAACAGGACCCACCAACTGTCTGGACATAAAGCCAGAACCCACTTGTACAAACTCAAAAATCAGAAGATCCTGGGGTCCACGAGCATATAACTCCTCAGAATAATAATAAGCAGAGGTGTGACACAAAAATAACTTGCAAGAATTTTAGAACTCACATACTGCGCAATAGATGCAATTCTTTTCGACTTTGAAACTGATACAGGCTCAAACCACACTGGGATATGAGACTCTGCTGCTACTGAAAGTAGGGGAAAAAAGGAGATATAAATGTAACTACTACACCCATTAAAATACAGAAAATCTGAATTTTACTAAGGCTGAAAACTGAACTGCAAGCATTTGGTTTAGTAAAAAGAAACAGCCAGAACTAATGATGCTTCCTAGTATTTGTAATGAGAAAATAGCCTCAAATTGAAGCTTTGTTTCGTTCAATTCCAAGAGGTATGTATTGCAATTCAGAGCCAAAACCATAATGTGATTGCCAAGGAAGGAAACCACAGTTTCTGCCCCACCTAATCAGAGCAATAACTGCTATTCAATTCAATAGTGCATCCAAATGCACCCCAAGATAGACTATCTTTAAGTTGTTAGCTATGGAGTAAATTATGTAACAGCCAGGTTGTTTTTACTCCCCAGAAACACTAAGCAAAAAGGCTGTGATCTGACTTTGTGAAATTCAAACTGAGGAGCAAAATACTGGCACATCATGCTTGGCTATGTTTCTATGCGGAAGAGAAAGATGAAGAAAAATTTGGAAGCTTATATAAGAAAATCAATCGGAAGGATTTATCCAACTTGCAGCATCATTCTTTACAGTGTAGCAGAAAAAAGAAAAAAGAAAAGAAGGAAAAAGTGCTTCACTCAAAACGGGCATGTCGAACAGTGGTCATGGGTCCTTCCATGGATGGACCATTGTCTGCAAATCACACAGATTTGATTATCCTACCAGTCCAATTGTGGGCCTTCCTTGCCCAATGCTGACTTGGAAAATATCATTCCTACTGTCATTGTCAGTGGTTAAGAATCAAGATCATCAGAACGGTAGGATTTTTTATATTGAAGCAGGAACGATGCAGACTAAGATTCCCATGTCATGTCTCCAATTGTATGCAGTGAACCAAACGACAAAATTCATATGCAGGGCTCAGATTAGGTTTCCCCGACAAAAAAGATAAAATAAAAAAATAAAAAGAAGAGGTATGATAAGCAACGGAAAACTAGCAACAAAAAGGATAGCCATAAGCTATATTACGTTAATACTGTAAGAAGGTTAAAGTGAATTCCTTAAGGCTTAAAATAGCATACTTTGGCAAGCTACTTCAAGTGAACGTGGATGCACGTTTGCATCAACCATCAACACAGGAGCAGAAAGGATGTTGCACCTAAATTGGCATATCCATTCTGGTGTCAGAAAGGTCTCCTGTTCCAAGGAATAAATGCTTTCAGAGGTTGTGTAACAGATCAAACTCGCGAAAAGGGAAATATTTCATGCTTCAATGATACAAAGCTAGTTGCTATCAGTTTTGTTGCTGTAAATCATAATGCAACAATGTAAACATTCAGAAGCATCTTACAACTGCTTCTACGCTTGCAACGCCAGCTGCTAGTTCCCCGTGGGAGTCAAAAATGATTGATACAACAGGAGTCACAGCATCTTGACACTTTCGGATGCCTATTTCAAAATCATTGTTAGTACGAAAATGATAAAGTGGGTTCGACGGTGGTCAAACCCATAGCTTAACAAGGCAGTGCCTATGCGCAACCTCAAGGTTCCACATTAGATTCCTTCTTACCTACCAAAAAAGAGAATAATAATAACAACAACAAAGAGAGAATAGTGGGGAAATGAAGTAATATGCAGTGCTTGATCGATCTTTTATAGGGCCCAAAAAAAGTGTATATTATTTCTGGCCCACCTGTGATTCATAATCATTCATGTGTAGGCCCCATGGTGCATAGCAGAAACCCAACTTCGCTCCCATCAGCTGATCCCGACAGTCTGATTTGGCCTCCATTAAATGTGGATAATAGGTTGTAGTTGTCCACTTTCACCACATGGCGAAGATCATCTATAGCAAAGATATTTGAGCATAGCTAGGGCTGTCAATGGGCTAGGCTGGCCCGTGGGCTTTTGGATTGGGCAGGTATTTGGGTCTGGTTTGCCCCCCCCCCTCTTTTTTTTTGGCCCATGGGACGGACTTGGGCTTCGATATGAAAGCCCGAATTTGTACTGAGCTTGGGCCACTCCTAGCTCAGCCCGATCTGGCTCAGACTCATATATCTCTAATATATATTATATGCATACATTACACATTATGCATATTATCATCATCATCTACACTACACATTATGCATATTATCATCATCATCTAAGCCTTATACCAACTACGGGGTCGGCTACATGAATCCTTTTGCCATTCAATTAAAATGAATGGTGAGATAGCGGCATAAAGCCCACTGGATGAACTCACCAGGAGTCTCTCGAAATGAGATTGTCCTTTTAGGTCGTGACCGAAATAACTTGAGATTCCCATTTGAACTTCAAAGTCTCCATTTTATTTTTACACATTTGGCATGTGCAAGTGGTCATGTGCCGGGCTAGGCCGGGTAGGTTATAGGCACATAAATTGTCATATCACTGGCATGTGCGACATTTCAGAAATTTTCCAGACATGGGTCAAGCTTGGACTAGACTATAGGATTTTGGGCTGGGATTGGGCAGCATGAAGTGCAGCCCAACTCAGCCTGTTGACAGCCCTTGGCATAGCCCATTCCACAATGCGCCCACTAAATCAATGGTTTAGGTTGCCAAAAGGCGGGTCCCTCTTGTGTCATTGGAGGTTGAACAAACAACCACTCTCTCTCTCAATTAAGCATCACATAATACCTCAAATCAAATTATATCTAACAAGGAAATCCACAATGTTCAAAAACCTGCTGATTGACTTGGAGCTTGTCTAAGAGTTACCAAGTTCAAACAATAATTTTACATAAATAAAAGGGCAAGTTGATAAAGTAATGAAAATTTTAGTTACCTTCTATAGGAAGTCTAGAAGATTTCCAGTGCTCCAACAGTAAATCACCTTCAAAAATAACAAATTTCTCAACATAAAAAACATACCAGACTTCATGTATATATTTATGCGACTGATAAGGATACTTAAAACGAAAACAAATCAACCTGCCATGTCGAGTCCAACCACACTAATCATATAGGGTCTCGTCCCAAGCTTTGACATGCACTCAGCAACATTCCTTGCTACTCCTCCTCTTACATACTGAACCTGAAAACAAACCACTCGTAGAAACAGGAGGGAGGGAGAGGGAGGGAGGGAGAGAGAGATGTATGCAATCAAAACACTGAGGTGGCATTGATACATAAGTGAACTGAATAGAGGAAGTGGTGAAAATTAAAGATTTTTTGCAGTTTTCAAAATGCCGAAGCAGCCTACTTATTGCAGTAATATTTCTCCTGCGCTCAACTTGAAATTAACAAAATGGGAATTTGGAGCCCAGTCCCTCAATGTGAACAGCAAGGAAACTACAAATTTGCTTTTCCACTTTCTAAGGTGAATAATTGCAATCCAATTGGAAAGTGTCTCAATCCAATTGGGGCATTTGGCTTGAACAAAACAGAAGAGTTTCAAAGGTGCCTAATCCCCAATGGATCATCCATTCAAGAAAATTAAATTCAATTTTCTGTCTCGGGGTGTATCTGCTAAGGAATTCTCTGGTGTTTCAGATCAGACCTCACTGGGAGTTGTTGGGAATTATCGAAGAATGCAGAAGAAAGCTCAAAGATAAAGCTGAGTTGAAGCCACCTCCTGCAAATTGGTGGAAATTGAACATCATGGTTGCTCAATTGGTAATCCCAGATCATCCACTATCAATGTGTGGTTAGGGATGAAAATGGTGTGATTGGGACAGCCTTCTCCAGCCGAGTGATTCAAATAGAACCGATTTGGAGGGAATTCTCATTGTCATAAAACTTATAGGATTCTAATGGTCATTTGTTGGTGGAAGGAGATTCAAGAAGCATCATATCTTTGGCTTCTTCCTCTTGTAAAGCCCCTTGGAAAAGAAGCTTCATAGTTAACGAAATTATCTCTAGGGCCGCTACAAGGCAAACTGCTTTTGTGGTAATTGATAAAACTGCAAATGAGATGGTAAGCTCCTTAGACAAAAGGCTTTCTAGGTCCACTTATGATCGGCAATTGATATCCATTGTATTAGTGGATAGCCAGCGCTTTTTCTTGTTATGTTTTCTTTTATTTGTATGAAATTTCAGTATTCTATAGATAAAAAAGAAATCCAAATAATTGTTGTTGATAAATATTGCTTGTATCTTTTACCCAAAAACAAAAAAAAAACAAAAAACAAAAAAAAAAGTTGCCAGAAGTATGCACCTGTGCATGTCTGTGGATGATAGACAACGAGAGAAAAAATAGCAAGAATACCTTGCCAGGAGTAGTGGTCCTAGGATTTGCTTTGATAGAAGGCCTGGCATGAATGTCTAAAACCATTCCTCCAACAATAACAGGAACCAAATCAACAGATCTCAGTTGTACTGCACCCAAATGATTCTGAAGATGGAAAAACTTAATTATTAAAAAGGGAAGGAAAAAAACGTAGACAAGAACCATATAGACAATCCAGAAAAGAAAGTAATTCCTTCTATTTAGAAAAACTGGGAATCAACCACGGAAGTGACAAGAAAAAAACTCAAATAAGTCTGCTTTTCTTTGAGTTAATTCAATATGGTGGCAAAGTATGACAACCCATGTACATGGCCGATGTAGGCATGGCGCACACGTACTTCAATCAAATTCGAATCTCAGGGCACATTTCGGATTGGTCAGAACCAAGGTATTCAAAATCGGTTACGTAACGGCCGTTATGTAATGGAAACGGTCATAACCGTTACGCGCTAAAGGGTTGATAACGGTCATGTAACAGTTTTTTCAAAAAATAAAAAAGGGCCGTAACGGCCCGTATCATAACAGTAACGGTTGTGGCCGTTATGGCCACCATTACCATTTCGGAACACATTGGTCAGAACCCAAAAATAACACTCGATGGATGATCCTAATGTTCCATTAGGGCCCATTAAATGGGCAGTAAAGATGAGCCTCACTAGTGGTTTTGGTCTGCCAGGAGCAATATTATTTAAAAGGTATTATACCTGTAGTTTGCACTAGTGGGGTCCATGGTTCAATAATCCAAAACAGTGATACGAGTCATGACAGGTCTCACCATGGATGACCCATGCACCATGGGGTTGTTTGGTTGCCGGCTTTCTTCTTCTCCTTCTTCTTCTTCTTCTTTTTCTTGACATATCAAGTCCTTGGGTTTTACAAAAACAATGTTCACTCAAACTTTTGATCAGCTCTTACAATCACCTAGGGTTCCAAGAGCACCATTGGAACATGGATGCCATTTTAGAGGCCTTGTTAGGAAAGCAAGTGGAAATCTCATATTCCTTTCACAACATTCACCTAGATTCTTATGCAAGAAAATTCTAACTATGGAAATGTGTAACGATTGCTCTGTGGAATCCCATGTTTCCTTTTGTTATTAAAACAGCACTAAAGGTCATATCAATAGAAAAGCTTTTCTCATTCCCTGCTTTTCATATGCTTTTCATTCACAATCACAGCCTCCCAGGAAACATAAAAACCAGGGAATGAATTCCATAGGCAATATCCAATCAAAGATAAGAAGTAATGATACGAGTATACACCAAATTACCGTGGTAGTCCATGATCCAAACAGGCGAGGGTTTTTTCCTGTTTAAATGTGAAGTGTTTTGCCATATTTTCTCTTGTAACTGTCTTGGGATTCTTCCAATGTGGGGGATTTACGGTGCAAGGGGCCATAAATGGTGGGGCCCATAATATCAAATGTTCACACACAGAGTAAATGGCTGATGGGAGCCATTATTATACAATCTCCTGTGTACCAATAAGAACGAAATCTAATACTAGCTAATAATACTAGTAGGCCATATATGTGGGGCCCGTTGTTCGACAATCCAGACCATTGAGTTTATGACTCCCATCATGGATGGACTATATGCCCAGAGAATCTCTTCAATTTGCCAGACATTGACGGCTACAATCTTCCAATTTAGGAGATTTTAGGGTCGTGGTATCCATGATGGGCCAACAAACGAACTTCATGTGTAATAGGGAAGTTCCCTGTTAGTCTCACAACAACTACAGCAGCAGCAGCAGCAGCAGCAAAACCAAAACCACCACTAACAACAAGAACAACAACAACCACCACCACCACCACAACAACAACAACGGTTTCAGTTGCTCTGCAGCATAAACAAGTTGAGAAAAGAAAGAAGTAAAAATTGGACAGGTACCCAGAACAAATTAAATAAAAATAATCAAATCCAAACCGTCAGATCAATCAAAGCAAAGACAGCCATCAATTAGTACCAGATGAAGGAGGTGATTATCAACGGTTTCAGGTGATAAGAGCAAGTGACGAGAAAGAGAATCCAATCGCCTCTGCACATTACTCTCCATACTCAATGTTCCCATGCTCTCTCTCCCTCTCTCTCTCTCTCTCTCTGAGCCGGGGTTACGGGAATACCCTCTAACCTCAAGCTCTGTGGGGCCCACCGTGATGTTTTTTTATTACGTCCACTCCGTCCATCTGCTTCAACAGCTCATCTTAGCATATGAGCTCAAACCTGAGAAAGGTACAAGACTCAAGTGCGCCACACCACAAGAAACAGTGGGGATGGAAACATCCACCGTTGAAACCATTACGGGCCCATCCTGAAGCTTACGTGCCATACAACGCCGTTCGTAAGGTGTTCCCCACCTGAATTAGGGGTGGATATGATACAAACATCACGGTGGGCCCACAGAGCTTGGGGTTATGAATGAGATTCATGTAACGCTGTTTAAAGACGAGTCGCGCGACTCGTGTCCACCCGCATCGGCCAAACAACCTGCTTGCCGGCTGTAAGCATGCAACCCAAGCTCTGTGGGCCCAATGTGATGTTTGTCTCACTATCCCCTCCGTCCATCCGTTTGGCCAGCTAATTTTAGGGCAGAAGGTCGAATATTAGTAAGATCCAAAACTCAAGTGGGCCACATTACAAGAAACAGTAGGCATGGAAGTACCTGCCATTGAAATCCTCCTGAGCCCACACTGATATTTATAGGTCATCCCATTCTTTCGTGGCCCCCAAGAAGGTTTCTATACTTACAATTCCCGTTCCTTCTTGGGCTGAGGCTTATTAGAATTTTGGTCCAACTGAGACAGGCCTCAGCCCTAGATTTTGAACCGGTCAGGCCGTGTTTGCCAGGCCGGCCTCTTTAAAATATTGACTTTGCCTGGCTCAGGCCTGGCCTATTGCCCGTCCTAATTTGGGATCTCCATCATGTTTGGCCCCATGTTATAAAATGATGGGGCCACCAAAGTTTTCCATCCAGATCGATGGGACCATCAAGGACAGAAAACAACGGTCACAAAATTAGCTTGCATTGGATCAAACTTCCATCATTGGTTGTGTAGATTCCACGGTGCTGTCTATAATTCATCCAATCTATTCATCGGGCTTGCTTCATCAGGGATGAAATCATTCGCCAAAAAGCACACTATTCCAGAACTCAGGTGGGCCATGACACATGAACTAAGAGGTTTAGAAATAACTCCCCATGGAGTGGCCCATCTGAGTGTTGAATTAGCCTAATTTCTCATATTAAGAGCAGACAATGGGTGATGTACCTGATGGACGGGGTGGATCTCATGCACATCATTTCCCTCACAGAAGCATTAGGATAGTCACGCAAAAGTTTTACAAGCTAAAAGGGCTATTTTGTTAGCAGATATGGTTTCGTTAAGGGTGTGTTTGGCTGTGCCAAATTTCATGAGATTTCAAGAAATAGAATCAAATTAGACTGATAAATCATAAAATATAATGATGTTTGGTGCAACCTAACACACCCTAAATGATTTTTTACTTATATTTTTATGGTTGTAACTTGTATATCTTCATACATACGCAAGAATAGAACTAATGAACAAAATGCCCCTCAACAACTTTCACTTATCAACTGAGATTGTCACTGATTTCCAATCCAAACATGACAACACAGTCCAGAAAACTGGAACCATCAGATGAAATAATCTATGACTGATTTTGGATTTTCTTACGGAAGAAATGTAGACTTCTCTAACCATTTTCAGAGTGTAGATGTGGAGCTGCAATTCAACTCCACCAGGAGTTGTGCTCTCATTGACAGTCCCATGCGGTTGTGTTGGGTCGGCCATTGGCTTCAAACTACCGCCACCATTTTCTCTCATGAATCCTGAGATGTATAGCTACGACTCCATCTACATGCAGGAGTAACTCAGCTTTCCTGCATTAGATTCTTGCTTTCTACCTTGATAGCCTTCTTCGATGATTTAAATGCAGTGAATTGATAGAGGGCTTGAGATTGCCTGATCTCGAGGCTGCCACTTTGCTTTCCGCTCTGAATACAATGATCTGAGTGCATAGAAGACTGCCGCAGGATTTCAAAGAGGGAAGTGCCAGAACTAGCATTTGTCTTAATCGTTGCACTGTGGCCAGTGGATTTGGACTGGGAACTGCTGAATTTCGCGGAGGCATTCCTCATGGGCCGGTTTTCTTTCTGGTCCTACATAATCAAAACAATAGCAGAGAACCAGAGAGCATGAGAACTTGACTAGATTGCTGTGAGGATAAATACAGTACTTCAAAATCTACTGCCTGAGAAACAGCACTAGAATAGAGGAGTTAAATGATACTCAGGCTGTGTATGACACTTGATATGCAGGCATCCGGGAATTTTACACATGGTATACAACTCAAATAAATCTGACTAGATTCTGCAACCCACAGTCGCCAAATCACAATACCAATATCAGATTGGTTGAGCAATCCTAGCCTCTGATTCATGGACACTTGTTTAGAGAAATAGCACCATTGGATATTTTGGTTTGCAACCATTCAATTACTGTCCACCAATCCAATAATCAGATAATCAAATAAGCTTAATTTTTGGATCATGATACATCTATACTGGATACCATAATTTTGACCGTATGAATCGACTAATGAAATGCCACAAGGGCAATTTCAAAGTAATCTGTAAGTGCCTGCATATCATCCATCACATTGACAAAGTATCAAAGTTTTTCCAACAGGGTATGCCAAGAACAACCGTTAAGTGAAAAAGGAAACTAAAAGGGTATTTAAGATCCCAAGAAAGAGGAAAACAATATAGGGGAGTTATTCGATACTCCATCTATGCATGACACTTGATAAGCAGGCACTCAGAAATTGTACACATGGCATAAATTAGTTCAAATTAAGGCAACTAAATTGTGTAACTCACCACCGCTAAGTAAAAAGTCCCAAAATCAGTTTCATTGAACAATCCTAAACTCTGATCCACAAACACTCGTTGAAATAGGTACATCAGATATTTTTAATTTTTAACTGTCCAATAATTGTCCACCAATCAGGTAGTCAGATGATCAAATAAGGGTAATTTTTGGATCATGACACGTCGAACATGGGACACATAATTTGGACAGTTTAATTTGAATTATATGTATTCAAAGTATCAAAATCTAATTACTTATGACACCATATGTATCATCCATCTCACTCTGCCAGAGTATCAAAGTTTTTTCTCACAAATATATTAAATCGCTCAACAAAATTGAACCAGCAAATAGTCATTGCCAAATAACATTTAGGGCCCATTTGGACACCACCAAATAAGTTACTTTTCCTATTTATAGCAGCAGATAAATAACTTATTTGAGATAACTAAGTTTGGTCTATGATCAATTATTAGTAGCTTTTTTATTTAAAGTTATTTAATCACTTTGATTTAACAAGTAGAAATCAAGATAAGCGACTAAAGGTATAACTAGCTTATCTTAAGTAACTTAAGATCAAAACACCCCCTTAGTATGCACAGATCTTGGCTGATGGAATTCAGAAAAAAGGGCTTCTCTTGTTGTGGGAGGCTGCTTTTGTCAATTTTGTCGGGAAGGTCATCTCCCACATGTATATGTATTATGTAAGTTAATCATTCATCTGTGCAACTATATGAGTTCAGCCCTGATAACAGGACTGGCAAATCCCATTTCAAGGGACTCATGGCTCATGTGCCATACTAATATCTTCAACTAGAAAAGATGGCTAAAAAAATAGTTAGTATATGGGCTAGTTCACCTAGGCCTCAGCATTTTGAAGTACGTGCACTCAAGGATGTAGATATTCATTGATGGGGAAATTTCAGTTATGCAACCTTATCCAAGTCGGATGTATTAAAATAATTAATTCTTTTTGAGGTACAGAAATAGGCTCTTCATTGTGATTTTTTCCCAAGATGAGTTAATATTTTCAAAAATAAACCAAGAATGCTTAGTTATCATGATACAATACAAGTTAATTATATTAGACATTTCAGCTAAATGGGGGCAGTGCAATTTCCTGCCAGTAAATCATACCATATCTGAACGCTCAGATGTCGAGAAGCTATTCCTGCTATTGCTGTCATCACGACCAAAGATGAATGATCGAACCACAGATGATCCTTGCTTGTGAGACGATGGAAGAGAACTGCTTTGGGACCGCCCCAAAAAAGATGACTGCAGCATAAGCAATAAAAAATGACAATCAGGGATACAGCCTACACAAGCACACTGTTTTAAAAGTTCTTTTCCCTGCTATTTAACATTTTTTTTTTTTTTTTTTTTAAAAGGAAAGGAAACTAACATCGGTTGGGGTGGAAAACATGTGCGGTTTCATAGCCAAGGAAAAACTAAGGGAAATAGTAATCAGTGAAGAGTGAAATGAACTGGTATGAAAGAGACCACAAACATGAGGCAAATAATCCATCTTTGGTAAGTGCACGTGTGTGTGTAATAAAGCTCACTATAGTAGTTTATATAGTGCCTGACAAACACATGCTTAAATTTATATTTTCATTATTTAGTTTGAATTTTTTTTTTTAGGAGTATTTAGTTTGAAATTTGAATATGCAAATTCACGAGGTACAGATTCATTCACCTTCGAAGAGCTATTGCTGTTTCCTCCAGTGACCAGTGTATCAAAGAAAGCTGCAAACATTTGAAAAACAGACAATGAGAAACAATGACTGATGGTAAGGTACATTCAACATGATGGAAGAAAAGAAACAGCCAAAGGAAAAGCATGTACATGATGTTGTTTTTGCTCTCTTCTTGGTGTCAGGGACAATATTCAGCTTCTTTATGAGACCAAAAACTTCTCGGGAATTCTCATCCTCTACTGGAGATACAAATGAGGCCTGTTCTTCCTGATTAAAAATCAGGAGTCAATTATTCTAAAATATAAGTAAAGATAAAGTGAGAAAGTGAGAAAGAAGTCTATAAAACTTGTAAGAATCAAGGTTTAAAATATCATCCAAAACCAGTGCACATAGCCAGATATGTAACAGTGTTGCCCATTAACAATATAGCTGTATCTGCCCGCATCGGCCTAAAACAGCCCAAGATAGGAGCAATATAGGGTGATACGGCCATATATGTGGTAAATGATACGATATACTCCAATTGAAAACTCTGGTCAGAATACTGTAGAAGCTCTTTTTTTTAACACAATGTTCTTAATGGCCATAATCTCAAGAATAGTTATTAACTGACAATTGTAGACTTAAAACTACTCAACCAAGAAATATCAACTGATAAGAAGGAAAATAAGGACATAAAAGAATAATGCATCCTCTGGTTTGCCCTAAACCTATTTCCAAATATCCCAGCGTTATGGATTTTTACATGTTTAAATCACAAATACCCAATGAATACTTATTGAGTTTTCTTAAATACAGCTAGCAACATTTTGAGCAGGCAAAAAGTTATGAGAAAATTTGAATTCTTGAAGCACAATGAAAAAAGAGAGAGAAACTCCTCTTGTGAGAAGAATGCGGTTTTGCTTCACTTAATAGTTACAAAAGCTGATTGACATCTTGAAAGTTTGAGAAAGCAAGACAAGTTTTGCAAAAAAGAAACACATTAGTCAGTCAATAACACATGTAGCTATATCCCGAGAAAAATACTCACAGTTTGTTCAAGAAGGCGTTGACGAACTAGCCTTTGCTCTACTTCCTCATCATCTGAAGATACAAAGACATCATCTCCATCATTGTACATCTGAGCAATCATCTGCTTTGCTTTTTTTGAACTTTGTCGGGCAACATTTTCTGGAAGCTCAACATCCACTGACTCATCTGCAGAATCCTCACCCAACTCTTCCTCATCTTCTTCCTCACAAAGCAATGTTGGATCTCTCTGTTTCCAACCACAATTCAATCTCTGCAAGACATTGTCTGTTGCAGCTGCATCCTGCTGTTCAAGCCACTTTTGATGAAGTTCATCACGTCTCTCACTATCTATGGGCATCTCTTTGTATCCAGTCACAATCAAATCACCAAGTTCCTCATTATCCTCACCATCCTCATCCTCTTCATTTTCTCGGAATCGCATCAGATCATTGTCACCATCATCCTCTTCCTCAGCCTCGTCATCTACAAAAGCTTTAACAGGATCACCTTTTGAATGCAAACCAACATCAACCACCTTGTGCAGATGAGGGTCAACATTTTCCTTGTCGTCATATTCTTCATCAGATGAGCTGAAATGAATTCATCAAACAAAGGTTCCCAATTGTCATGATAGGATACTCAAGAAAAAAAAATTTTGAGTAGAATGAAAAATATCAGTTTCTTTTCCCTCCTATATATTGTTCAAAAACATTGGGCAGAAACCTGCAGCTTCAAAAGTTAAGAGGAAGAAGAAGAAGAAAGGCTACATATTCATAAAAATGAGGTATTGTTTGGACTAAGGCAGTTATTTCTTAGTCATGTTTTATTTTTAGTGAGCAAAATCCAGCAAGCAAAGAAAAGGGTGAGAAAGTAATCAATTACTTACTCATCACCTGGAGGAATAGAATCAAGTTTTAAGTTTGTAGCAAGGACAGATGGAGTAAAAGCATCTTCTTCTTGAGAACTTTCAGCAAGATCCTCGGTCTGCTTTTCTTCTGCTTCACTAAGTTGGGATTCACGAAGAAGTTCCTGCAGAACACATCCAAATAGCCAAACAATTAGTCCCCCTTTTCTGCAGTCTATAGGAATAGCAAATAAATTCCTATGTGCAGACCTGTGTGTCATTGGTTGTATTTTGAGATGCATCATGAGACTCCTTGGCTGAACCCTGAACATACACACATACAAGAATCAGTTCTTGATGTTTATGGCTAAAGTGAATTTTGATCAGTCATGGTTAACATGATGGCATCACAAAATTAGGAATGAATCGAAGTGTAATATGATGGTTAGCAATAAAAACTGGGACGTCTTGTGACAGGCTACAAGTCAGTATCTCATGCCAATACAGTATTTGATATCACAAGTCAAATAACAACATGTAAGCATGCACGCAAAAATATGCATTTATGAATTATGTAATGCCAATTAAGTTTTTGCTATAATATAATTCAGCGATAACACGTGCATTGAATAGCAATTAAGGTTCTACAAATTGTCAAAAAATCCACTCACTGTATTGGAGGGGGTACTTTCATTAGGAGACAAAAGAGAATCAGGAAAACCCAACCCTTCAACGTCAGCTGATTTTGCATCACAGCCCTCAGGACTCATAACATGCATGCCTCCATCCTAAATACATACAACCACATCCATCCAAATAAATGAGAGAATACAATGAAAACCAAACAATACAAGTTATAACAAATAACAACCATACAGATAATCTCTAACTGATAAACATGAACTTAGAAAACCCACCTTTTCTGCAGTCTCACTATCCTCTCTGCTGTCATTATTAACATGAGGTTCAAAATTCTCATTTAGGTCCCTCGAAGAAGTGTGAGTATCAACAAGACAATCAGAACCATCAGAAATTCCAGACCTGCAACAAAGCACAATTTCATGAGTTCGATACTGAAATGGAGAAAGAAAAGAAAGAAACAAAGCCAGTTCACAGCCTCAATATATCACTAGATGAGTAGAGAGATAATGATTAAGGGGAAATACTCACTTCTTCAACACCTCCAACTTCCGAAGCCGGATCTTCTCCAACACTGAAGATATGGGCTTCTGGACAATTGGTACAGGTTTAAAGGATGCATCTCTAGTTTCTGCCCGAAAAGAAACCACAGTGACAAATGCATTAAGTATAACAAGACAAACTATAATATTCAAGGAAAGAACAAATACAAATCTACTCATGCAGACCATCACCTTGATGGAATAAGTTCTAAGACTCAAGTAGGGCTGCAACTTGGGTTTGCGTCAACTCGAACATGACTGGTCAGGCAGGGTCAGGATGTCAGGGTTCTCGGGTTTGGTAATGAATGGAAAACTCCAACCCGATTTGAAATCAACTTGGGTTCCGGTTAGATCAGGTTGGGAATAATTACAAGTATTTGGGTCAGGTTGGGTCAGTTTTGGGTTGAGCATAGATGAATTTGGGTTTGCTTTTGGTTAGGAACCGCATTTTGAAATTCAGGTTGGGCTGGATTGCAAGGTTTGGTCCTCTCTAAGGTTGGACTGAGTTACACCCCCAGGTTCAAGTCACTAGGCTAGTATAATAAATTAGTTTCATTACATTTAAACATAAATGGCTATAAATTGCATACCTCGTAGCAATCTCTGTGATTCAACATGGATCAGGTTGAGATATGCTTCCCTTTCCTGTGAAGAAGAAAAAAGAAGACAATATCAGATACAGACATCCAAACATAAAATCAAATTGTAAAGCAAGGGAGGCTAACTACAGTGTATAAGGCTCTGTTTTCCTTCACACCAGTACTTCTTACAAGTGGGGCCCACATTCAGTGATCCAGACCATTCATCCAGTGGCCCCACTGTAGACAGAAGATGCCGCATATAACCTCCAACAATCCCATCCATCCGATTTTTAATCTACAAAGTGATGGTTAAAACATAGAGCCAATGGTATGTATGCAACAGAAAAAAGGTTAACCCGTGAAATTACTGAGGTTGTTCCATGGAGAAGACATCACGTCTGTTGCCCATCCACAACAATAAATGGTCCAGACCAATGGAAAGTGGGGCGCACACCTTACCTCCATCATCACCCAATAGCTTTACATGTGCCAGTTGACACAACAGATCCAGATCATCCATTGGGTCGTATCCCTAGATAATCCATGGCTGAAAATACACGAGTCTCACAATCCTAGCCATCATTTCTACCCGCCAGATGTTAACCATTAACGAGTTTACTTTTGCTTTTTACCATCCATTTGAAGGAAACCAATCAGATGGCTAGGGTCATCCAATCAGTGTACTTTCCAACCATGAATCCACGGATAGGAACCACTGGATGAACATTCCATATCCACCTCCGAGGCAGCCGCAATCAAGCCATTCAACAACAGTTGAGAGAGAGAAAGCTCCTGTATAATACCACATTTGTAAAAGAATACCTTTACAAGCTTTCTCTTGTTCCGTCCAGATACTTCGGGCGGCTTCCCTTCGTCACCAATGCTCTCATTCTTCTTCTTCTTTTTCCTCTCCTTCTCTTTCCCTTCTCTGGAACTACGCCGTTTCTTCGTGAATTTCTCGAAATTCAAACCATCCCTCGGTCCATCAAATTCAAAGCTCGAACCATCTCCTTTTTCATCAAACGCAGCCGCCGTACCTTGCAGTTCCTCTTCTGCTTCCAGATCCAATGATTCCCGAGCTTCTCCTCCAGCACCCACTTCCGATTCCTCATTGAAACCCTCCGATCCGGATACCGGATTAATCTGATCTATCAGTTTCTCTAGATCTGGAGATTTCTGGGGCTCCACAGCATCTGAACCATCGAGGGAATCTGATGTTGGGATCGAAGGAATGGGATCTTGTGTTTCAACGGGTGGCGGTTTTGACACCCCGGATGCTTTCTTCAAGCGTCTGAGCTTGGTCTGATGAATGGGAGAAGGCGGATCTTTACGGGCGGAGAAGATCAGATCGTCGTCGCTATCCATTTTCGAGCAGTTGGAATTAGGCCTAGGGTTAGGGTTTTGGAGATTTTCAGAGCATGAGAGTAGTTTGGGTAACGAGCATGAGAGGGAAATGGAGATTAGAACGAGAAACGAGCAGCGACTGTATCCAAAGTTCTGATACAGCCGTTTCTTCTTGCCAACTTGTCATGTACGCAGTATATCCAATCCGTTAAAAAGGTGGGCCACATAATGCTTTTCGAATAACATGAACGGAAACCGATCTTTTCTTTGGGTAGGCCCCACAAGTTCATTGATTCATGCCATTAGCTGACAATTTATGATTTTATGTCCCATTAAATTTATTGGAGTGGTCGGATTTTCATTAATATGGTAATCATGCTATGGTGTAGATTTTTGACGGATCGGATTTTTCACACGTGTGATACGTTGGCGGGTAAACAATGGATGTATAATAAATGATGGTACAGCCGCTGTTTCTGATCGTTCTCATTCAGAAATCTAAATGGGCGGTAATGGGATTTGGCGCGAAATGTTTGAATATTTGGTTGAAGATACGCTTCTATGTAGTTTTCCACAATTTAAAAAATGGTATTGACGCATCCTCGTCACAAGTGGAACTGATCTACGGCTATCCAGACCATCCAAATTATGGGTAACGAAGTTGAGGAGAAACGTGTCGAAAATCACACTGATCAAGCAATAGTAACTAGCAAATTGATATGTTACCAAATGGATGGTTAATATTGAATAGTGAAATTTGTAGGGAAAAATCAGACGGCTAATATTATTTATCATGGAAAATTTTCGATTATGCTCCTTCCACAGTGGGTCGGCGAATGGACATTCTGGATCACCGTACAACTATTCCACGTGTACGGTTGAAGAGTCTCCACCTATTAAATTTGTGCAAAACTAACATCTGAGTCCACCACTTCGGTACATGGAAGTTCTGTACAGTTCAGAATGCATGGTGATCCAGAATTTTCTCAGGGTGGCCCACCATATGCGAAAAGGCATGGGATGTGATAGATGGTTGGAGTTGAAGAATCATTGTGATTCTCAGCTTATAGCTCATCCAAAAGTGGGCCCACCATATAAAAGTTCCTGATCATCAAAATCATTCGTGACCGTGAGATGAAAGTGCAGAGAAGTCTTCACAAACATGACAGTGGGCTCCACCTGGTTCCATTTTGAGAATTTAAAAATAGTCAATGTCTTACAATTGCTATCAATATTATATATATATATATATATATATATATATATATACACAATATACAGTTATATACGTCGTATCCAAACATTGATAGGAGGAAGAATCTGTATAGTTGCCTCAATAATACTTCTTACCCAAACATTGGTTCTAGTACGTTGATTTAGATGCATTTTGAAATTGATCGAACATATATATGGACAATAGTTTAAATACAGTACAATACACCCTTATCTGCGAATCCAAATAGACCCTTAAGACAAGTGGGGCCCACCATGCAGCGATCAAGACCATTGATGTGTTGCTCATGGCCAAGGCCCGAAAGAAATCTACGGGGAAATTTCAACCTTAAAAAACTTGGCCTGCAAAGGGTTGGGCCCAGCCCACACTAAGGTGATGGGCCAGTCGTGGCCCCAGCTTTACATGGGAATGGGATGGAATGCCAAACTCAAGGATGGCCCACCTATTTAGGTTTTACAGTGTATTTTTGTCGTACAATGCATGATGGGGGAATGCCTGATGAACAAGAACCCAGATCAATCACAAAAATGGTTCGTCTGTTTTGACCTGTGAAGAGCCAGGACCCAGCTCAGTCTCTGGCCTGTTTGTTTTTTACCTGACAAGGTCCTGGCCCGGGCTTATGCCTAGGATTTACTATGTAGTCAGGGCTTGGAGAGATATTTGGGCCCAGCACTATCACTGTCCACGTTGAACTGAAAGGCTTGTTTGATCATGAAGTGGGGTAGACGTGCACAGAAGAAATGGACGGTAGAAAAGGATTGACCAAGGACATGCCTAGTATCAGTCGTTGCTTTCGGCTTCCTAGTTAGCCAACTAATAACGTCGGTAGAAACTGGGCCGACTTGGCTGCGACCTTGGAGCGACACACAGACTTGGATGAAAGATAAAAAAATTAAAAAAAATTAAAAAAAAAAAAGAAAAGAAAATATCAGCTTAATAGTCCTTTGAAAGTAGTGCTGTACACGACCTGAGTTAGCTCAGTTAGCTCGCTCGACTCGATTCGAAAAAGCTCGATTCGACTCGGTTCGAAAGTGAGTTCGACCCGACTTGAGTTGACTTTTTGAGCTCGGAAAAATTTCGAACCGATTTTGAGCTTGCTCGAGCTCGACTCAACTCGGATCAAACCTAACTCAAATCGAACCAATTTGGTGAGTCAGTTACTTTGATATTGATGTTGCTCACCAAGTGTTTGATGAATGACTCAATGAAGTGTGGCCGGTGGCAAGGAAAGTATGTATATGAAAAAATACCTTTTTTTTTTCTTGATTTTTATGTTGCTTAGAAGGTGTTTGATGAAATACATATAAAACCACTGCTGCTGTTTTATATACAATGAAATTTTGAAGGTGCAATCCATGTGTTTGTGAAAATGTTGCACAAGCAAACTCGGCTCGAACTAGCCCGAGCTGCTGGCCAATCAAGCTTGAGGACCAAGCTGACCCAAGTTTAACTGTGTTAGCACGTGGCCGAGCCGAGTCGAGTTGTCTTGTGTACACCTCTATATGAAAGGTTTTTAATAGTCAATAACCACCATTTCTTAGGGCCTAATCCACGTGAAATTTATATGTGATTCAATTTTGGGAATACAGCCTAAGATAAGCTAAAAAAACACATGAACGTGCAGATATACAATGTATACATTAAGGTCGGCCCAATACAATCACGCTGGTAGAGTTAGTATGAATAAAGAACAATGGTCGAAGTAACTTCGAGTAACCGAAGGACACCGCCAAAACTCCCTTGTTAAGGGCATGTTCGGGCATATTTGTTAATACTAAAAAATTCATGGAATGTGTTGGAACTTGGAAGAGAATGGGAAGCCAATTGCCCCCGTGGTGCTATAACGTCACAACTTCTGTGGGGCCTCCTATGATGTATGCATTATATCCATCCCTTCCAATCATTCTGCTGGATCATTTTAGGGCACGGGCCTCAAGATGAAATAGCTCCAAAGCTTTAGTGGACCACACCATAGAAGGCAGTGAGGACAATAATGCCCACTATTGTAACCTTCCTAAGGCCAGCTAAGAAATTTATTAGCCATCAACTTGTTCGTAAGGTCATGCAGACATGGATGAAGGGAAAATGCAAATATCAACTTGATCCAAAACTTACGTGGCTTTCAAGAAGTTTTCAATTGTAGTTGTTCAATCCTAGTTACTTTTTTTGTTGTGGTCGTTTTAAGAATTGAATCTAGCTTATTTTTTAGCTAATACATTAAAATGATCTGGTAAAATGGATGAATGGTGTAGATATAACACATACATCATAGTGGGGGCCATATAACTTGGTGGTGTCAACACACCACTAAGGTGGTGCATGGCACACTAAGTAATCCACTTCCACATGTGATGTCCCATAGAAATGTTGGTGATTAAAAACGGTTCATCCCTTATGAAAGACTAAATTAAGACGATACATGCAAATCCAAAACTCATTTAGGACACGAAAACGAAAGAGTAGGATCAGAAACGTCCACTATTGAGACCTACTTGAAGCCTACTATGATGTTTATATGCCATTCAAATTGTTCATAGGATTACTACCACTTAAATAAATTTTAGGCCACAATATCATCGTGATATAAAACTTCTATCACCCTATTTACACCCATTTATGACACACTTATGTGCACTAATGAGATGCTACCATATGTTGGCACTATGAGCTAAGTGATAGAAAATTTGTTTACACATGATTTGGCACGCCCAAATTAAACGGTGAAAAAGATACCTCGTGATAACCACACTACTTATGGTGTAAATCAATTTCAAGAGAAGTTAGAAATCTACACATGATATAGTATTAAATGTCAAAGTTCAATAAACAAAACACTATTGGTGAAAGCAAAAGTCTCATTAAAATAAATCTCTCTCTCAGCATTAAATGTCAGAATCTCATTAATAGAGATATTTAAGCAAAAACCTTATCAAGGTAACTCTCTAAGTATGCCAAAGCCAAGTGACACAATAATTGCAACAACTTTCCAATGTAAGAGTTCAGAGACGTGAGGATTTTAGCCGACGCACATGAAGATATATATCTCATACACCTGGCCATACACAACAAGTCATACTAATGTGAAAGAATCGAAGAAATTTTCACCATCAATTGGCCAAATCGTTCATAATGCTGAAGATTACTCAATGTCGCCGTGTAACACCTCAGTTTTCAGAACCCCAGTACGAGACTCGTTCCGAAGACCCGAGAGTTAATAAATCAGAGATCTTAGCGGAAAGATTAAGGTTAGAGTATGATAGCATAAGCAAGCATGGATTATATCATATAAACCCAAATATTTAGCCCACTTAGCTGAGGGCCTTATTACAAAATTTCGAAAGTATTAATGTATCAAAATCAAACATAAGAGTACCACTGCTACTAATTAAAATCTAAGCAACCGGCTGCTTCTTACTGCGGCACGTCATCGTAATATCCATCTTCAGGCCCCACCATCGTATCGTCAGGGTCAGTGCTACCGTCCTCTCTATTTACACCGGCATACTCTGTACGGTTGGATATTCGATGAATAAGTGACCAGCTCAGTATGAATTTCCCTCAAGATTTCACACCGCCACCTTAGCAGACATAGTTTAAAGAAAAATAAGGAAATAATATAAAACAGGCAAGATGCAGTCTTATTAAAATGCATGGGTGTATGAATGCACATCGACCTGGGAATGCTCATCCAGTCAGACTTGGGCTCGTCACCCATGCAATCATCGACCTAGGAATGTATCGAGTCGGACAAATAGGTCGATAGTCAGTGGTCTGAGAGATAGCAAAATAATACCTCAATGATCATAAGGGCACATGCTACAACATCTAGAATTAGCCACCCGTCATTGCCAATATGCTATAGATGCATGATTAGCCAAACTGTTATTATTCCAATTACAATCAGCCGTTTTAAGTATCTCAATAGTCACTACGAGGGGCTCGTCACTCAGCGTAGACCGACAGCTCGAACATAGTGTCTCATGACCACCATCCCCGACTCATACACTAGGTTAAGGGCCTTATTTTTCACACAAAATCTGTCTACTCACACCCCAAGTGTGGCTCACATACAATAGTGTAGTTCTCCACGCGTAATATTATGAGTTAGATATTAAGGCGACTTACGACCATAAGTTCTTATATGAAGGTGTATAGAAATACATATTGAATGTAAAATTTTCAATGTGTCATCATGAGACTATAGTACCAACTATCAATTGATACAGTACTAAACATAAGAACAACGATCATTATTCATGAATGGTACTTATTAAATAGCATATGAGTCTAGCATGTAATATGAACATAATACATAAATCATGAATTTGAGATAAAGTAGTTAATAGAACTTAGAAATTTATGACAAGTATTAGAACTTAAACTAGTGGTAGCAATTTGATGTATACTATGTTTGGCTAACTTAGAGATGGAAAGCCCAAGGGGAAAGTTATCACCTAAGTCGTCGTAGTCCTGCCCTTGATTTGAATCCCCGTGTGCAACTAATGGCCCCAAGTTACGTAAGTAGCTTCCTAGAGGATTAGCTTGCATTAGACAATAACTTCAAAACATATTAAAGGTTTGAAGAGCCCACGAATAGAATCACTTGGGCTCGCTTTCGAGCAGATGGGCCCACCAAATTTTTGTTCTTCAAATGGCCCAGATTGGGCCCTTGGATTTGTTCCAAGTTTAGGCCTGAATTGGCCTAACATTTGAGGCCCGAACTGGGCCTGGTTTGGCCTAGCCAGATGGTCCAAAGGGTGGCCCAAAACTCGATTAGGCCCACCAAATTTTATGGTGAGGCCCTCCGTCATGTGGCATGGCCTGCCTGATATGTGCAGCCCGTTTTCAGCGGGATTCAAGGCCAAGCTGAGACCTACATTACAAGGCCTGAGGAAAACCTGTCTTCAGCTCAAGTAAGGAACATCTTCAACCTATTTATTTGTACCAACAGGAGGCTAATTTTCAGTCCGATCCAAGACTTGACGAGGGCCTAATTAATTCCAGCTTCAACCGGCCCATTATTATTAATGTCATATCAATAAGTTTAAATGAAAGTAATATAAATATATCTAATTAAAAGTAGAGTGACTATGAATAATATGTTAGTATATAAAGCTATAAAAATTAATTATATATTATTAAATTATCAATATTATAATTTAATATTAATATTATATTATACATACGAATTATTATGACAATAGAAAAATAATATATATTATTCAAATATAATAAATATTAATATTTTATTATTTATATATATATGTGTGTGTTATTACTTAATGATATCAATTTATATATGATTTTTAAAAGTAGTAATATTATATATTAAAATTATGGAATAATTTGTAATAATCATACATGATATAAAATTAAAGATTATAATTATAATAAATATATATGTTATTAATGTTATGGACAGATATCTTAAATCTATCTGTTGGTCTGTTGATGACATAGATAGGGTCTCGATGACATCGAAGCTAATCGTCGATGACATCGAAGGTTGTTCGATGCCATTGATAATTGTCAGAATTTTTCACCCTTGGTCGCTGGACAGTTTTGGTCTGTTTTCGATGACATCAATGGACCTTTGATGAGATCGAAGATTTTACGCAAATTTTATGTGGAAGCGCAGATTTTACGATTTTTGTTTCCCATTCCGATTCTACTTCTTTCTAAACTTATATAAAGGGGTGTATGCAGGATTAAGAGGTATTCTAAGGCTTTCTAAAGGAGTTTCAAGGGTTTCTAAAAGAATTTTAGGGTTTCTAAAGGGTGTAGCAAGGGTGAGATTCGAGGTTGTTCGAATCGGGTAAGTCCTCTCTCTTTATAATTTCTATTTTCATAGTGGAGATCTGTCACTTTGTGACGTGGTTTTTTTCCGCAAGGGTTTTCCACGTTAAGTTTGTGTTCTCTTGTGTGTGCTTGATGCCATTGTATTGCTATCCTAGATCTAGATCTATATGATTCCGCAGGCCAAAATCCCAACAATTAATTGAAAGTATTTAATATTAAATAATATGAATTACACAAAAAAATATTGATTAAATATGAATTACCTGACTCGGTCAGGTTGGAATTGGAGAGTAGAAACCCCATTCTCCTCTCTTTTCTCTCTCTTTTCTTCTCCTCTCTCTTTTCCTCTTTTCTTCCCTCTCTGTTCCGCTTTGTAGCACATCCGATGGCTGTCTCTTATAGATGGCTTTGAAGCTTCTGGGGAGTCGACTACGCCTTGATTGTGTAACGTCATGCGCAATTGGGAGTGCGAAAGATTGTCTACACAGATTTTTTGCATGCGTAGCGAAGGGAGAGGGATATCCCTATTTTCTCTCTTCTTGTCAACGTGTAGGGGAGTTAGATTTTAGTCGGTTCTATCCTATAACCATGATGAATGGATCAGATCATGTAGATGGATGGTCGCGATGGGACACATCACATCTCAACCACATGTTTTTCGGTTATTTGTACGGGGTGTTATTTTCTTGTCTCCTGCAGCGGGCATGCATGTGTGCATTGACGCACAGGGATGACCTGTTCTTGGTCAGACCGATCTTCCTGACGAGATGGATGGTTCAGATCATCCTTAGGGATGATCGTGGTGGGCCACGACTCGTCCCAATGGACGATCGTCCGTGAAGGAAGAAGGAAATTCCTTCTCTAGAAATCTCGAGTCAGCATAATCTGGGCTAGCTCTTGGTTTTGGTGATCCGCGGGAGTGTACACATTATGTGTACTCGCACCACCAATGTGAGGCCTAGGGTGATGCTTGTGGAAAATCCATTCCGGCCATCGGGTTTTCACGACCCCTAATTAGTCCATCTGGCCCTAGATGAGGCGGATCCAAAGCTTCGGCGGCCATGCAACTTGATTGGATAGTCTAGTTTGGGCTGAGGATTATGTATCCACATGTACAAAGGGACTGGTGGAATTATTTGGGTTTTTATCAGGCCTGCTATCCGAATCAGATGAACGATTTAGATCTTCCGCACATTGTTACAACGTGCGGAAGTTACACCTTCCGTTTGGTTGTATGGAATGAGTGGGTCCACTACAATAAGTTATCGATAAATTCACTCCCTTCGTTGGTCACGTGGGGTCATATTGTGACTTGGGCTTAATTATGAAGCAGATCTGAGCTTTAGGTTGTTTTATCTTGAAAAGTCTCTTAGCAAGTGTCAAAATGGACTTGATTTAAATTAACGGTCCACAGTTAATGATCAGGGCCCAAATTTGGAGAAAATATATAGTTAAGATATGCAAGGGTTATACATAATTTGGTAGTTGATCGATGGTGAAAAAGGCCTAGATTTGAAATCTCACCTTTTGCATCAAAAGGAAAGAGTTGGCTTCCGCGTTCAATGGTGTAGAATCATAGATCAGGGTCCATATTTTGTATGATGTCGTAATCATATGAGGCCAAGGTGTGATCCAAGTTTAAGTTCTGATGGACGGCAGGAAGTGGCTAGATGTAAAGATCTAGGTTTTCACCGAGTTGATAAGCCAGGAAAGGATAACTTCACGCTTAAGGAAAAGTCTATCAAAGTGGGGTCTTTATATTTCATGTTTGATCCATATTATGGACAATCTAGGTCGTTCATATGAAGGAAAATATCCTACTACTACTACCCATGAGATTTCTTCACTCGATGGCCATCAAAATCAACAGTTAAGGGGATGATCTGTCGATTAGGTCACTTTTATAATGAGTTAAGGGCTGAAATTCGACATGTATGATTAATTTATGATACATAGGCATGGTACAAATTTTCACATTAAACAGATAATGGGAACCATGTGATATAGGATTTAGGGGTCTAGGTTAGTGGCATTTTCATAATTATTGCTAATCTAAGAGTTTTGTGAAATCTAATAGTCCTACTTAGTTCTATATCCATTACTAAACAATTATTACAAAAGAACTTACATCTAAATCATTATATTCAAAGAGTTATTCACCAATTTAGTCAAGGGAAGGTACATGTATCAGACCACATGATCAACGGTCGGATGACTTGATTTCTGGATGAATATCATTCATAATCGATCAGATTCATATTGGAGAATGGATGTAGGGTTAGGTTGACTAGATTGGTACCGTACACGTGTACATAATAGGCTAAATTTATGATAACACTCGAGGACTTTCAATACTCGGATATTGAAAAGTTCGGGGTGTTACACGCCGCCTCCTAGAGGCCTTAAAATAATACTTCACGAAGAGATTTAGGCCTCACGCCATTACAACCATACCTAACTTTATTAATTTGTCTACCATATATATATATATTTTTAAGTTCAGCATTCATTGTTGCTCGTAGCATGGGGCCCTAATTTTAATTCTTAGTTTATTTCTCCACCCTTCACCCACGACATTCCTCTGGATTACAAAAAAGATTGCTCAGTTTCAAACGAATGGCTACGGGGCTTTCCTGTTATGTGCTAGTAACTCCGTTGGCCATCTCGCCACGAAGTCTAGTCCACACCAAACGATAAATGGATAGTCGAATCGCGACCGTCTTACCACGTGCATGGTTCCTACCAAGACTACGAAGCTTAATTCTGACTGAGCAAAAAACATATTGTCAAAAAATCATCATCTATCAGTCATCTGGCCACGAGGCCCAGTTTCAAACGAGCAACGAACAAACGACCATCCAGAATATATCGTCTTCCCTCAAACCGATAATGAGCGGTAATAATACTTTCAACTTTTATCTTATTTCTCTATTATTATTATTGAACTACGTATACGGTAGGTAACATGTTGAAAGAATAAGTCATTAGACATAAGACAGAAAGAATCCATCAGAAAGGGCTAATAACCCTTACCCTTTCCCAAATTGTCTGATCACTTATCATAAAAAGTGGTTGAGAGGATAGCTGGACCCTGTGTCCGATCTTTAATTACTCTGACTCAACACAAGGGGCAACAACCTTTAATCAAACATTGAGTCGAATATGACTTTGACATGCACACACATCTTAACCACATAGGAAATCAAAATACAAGCCCTTGATCACAGGTGTGACCTTACATTTGATTGAATTGCCAGCAATACACCCCATGCCTTCAATACCCAGTACTTTATGTGACATGTCCCACGTAAGTTTTGTATATGCTTGATTTTTAGAATATTGTCATATCATGGTCTTAAAAAGGACGGATGGGCGGAGTGGATTTGTGACAGGCATGTTTGTATGCCCCACACAACCATATTCATACAAATACCTTTGTACATGAGGTCAAAGGCGATGAGGTGGCGAGTGATGGTGTGGTGACAGGACAAGATTCGATTGGTGGGCCATACAATATCAGAGATGGACTCACCCTTTTGAAAGGTTTCTCCATAGAATATGTACTCAACTACTTTTGACAGCATACAACCCACCCTTCAAAGATGGCCCGGTTACCACACTACCACCGAGTGTGGTGAGTAAAGCAAAACACGAATTGACTTAGCTTGGTTAACTCAACTCGAGTCAACTTGGCTTGAAATTGGGTTCGAGCCGAGTCCAAGATGGCCCGAGCTCGACTCGATTCAGCTCATACCACAACTTAAACTCATCCTTAAACCCTAAAGTCCCCTCTCATTCCTCTTTTTGTTTGAACGCTTGAGCCAACCCTAACCCTCATCATTTTCCCTTTCTCTCTCTGCCTGAGCGTCCTGAGCCCTTACTACCCCCTTCCCCTTTATCTCTTTGGTCAAGCCCTGACCCCCAAACTCGTTCCTACGTCCCCGGACCGCACCTGTTCGGCCATCCCTGCCTCCTAAGCCCGTCACTTCCCTACGCATCCGTTCGTCCTTACCTCTCTCTATCCGGCAACACTCTCAGTGTCCTCTCTCATTGCCTCTCTCTAGTCTTTGTATTTGGGCGCCTGATCGTCTGTTGTCCATGGCAGCCCAACTGGGTGTCAATTAATTTTTTTAATATTATATATATTAAATTATTGTTATTACTATTGTTAGATTGTTTATGTTAATGTTAGTTATGTGATTATTAACATTAATGTTAGATTGTTAATGTTATTATTAATAATAAATACAAATTGAAATAGTGGCATGCAAGATCATTGTTCGTTAAAGAAAAACCATTTTAAGTAATAGATAATAAAGTTTTCATGTCTTTTTGTAAATTTCTTAACCCTCAAGTTAAGAAGGCGTCACATGTCACTGTGCAGAGAGACTATATGAAAATGTATGTAAACAAAATGATAAAACTGAAAGCAGTTTTGATATCAGTCTTTTATAATAAATTTGACTTTTGATTTGTAGATGGTGTCCAATAAAAGAAAGTGATTCATTTTCTTAACCGCACACTACGTTGATGAAGATTGAAAACTCTATTAGAGAATTTTGAACTTCCATCGCTTTTCTTCCCCTTAAACCGTTTTAGTTATTTCAAATTGTATTTATAGGTGTCTACGATATTAGGGCGTTGAAAATAAAACATCTTCAATAACTTTATATAATGTTTCAGTAAAGTGTAATTTCGTTCTTACTTAATTAGTTCAAAACAACCATAAAATTTATTTTTCGAGGAAAAAATATTTTAGGTTAGGTCTGTGCTCACATACTAAACCTGATTATACGAGCATGACTGAAAATAATTTATCCCACTATAAAGAATATAAGCGAGTGTGTAAAATATATAAGGGTATCACCTTCAAGATTGAGTATATAGAGTGATATAATCCAACATTTGAATGTGAAGTATTTAAAAATATAAAAGCTAGATGTATGGATGCGTTGAAATTCAACTTTTAAAATGTTAGATTCGGAAATGGAATTGAAGCATGCATTCTCTAAATATACGGCGCGTGATAGAATGTATGTTTGGTTGCCTAATGAAAATAATTTAGCAAAGCTAGACAAGTTCACAGGTTTCACAAAGTTTTTTATAATTACATGAAGATTTTTTCTGAAAATAAATACCCCACCGCAAATCAGTTTCTTTCATATCTTTGGAATATTAAGGAGGTTCTAAAAGAAGTGTCAGTGATGGTCAATATTTTGTATAGTTGATGGCAACTAGTATGCAAATAAAGTTCAATAAGTATTAGGACAAATGACATTTATTAATGGTCTTAAAAGTTGTTCTTGTTCCTCAATACAAGATGGGCTTGGTTAAGTTTATTTTTAGAAGAATTTATTTTGTTAAAATGGTGGTTACCGAAACATTACTCTACCCATAATCACAGTGAGTGATAAATAAGTAAGAGCTTAAAGTGTTTATAGCAATGACAGTGTGATAGCTGAATACGTGTCTTTTTTAGCACAAGAATAAAAACATAATTAGACAGAGGAATCAGTGCCGGGCTTGTATTGAAAAGAGTCAATCGTAAAGCGCGCGGACTTAAATTTTGATATTTTGGGATGGTAGAAGATGAGAGTCAGTAAATTAAAATATCCTACACTATCAGTGATAATATGTAACACCCCGTACTTTCTGTATTCGTGTGTTACCATAAATACGCAGCTTTTTTTAATCATTTATTTACGAATCAAACTAAATATCAGTTTAGCTATAAAATTAAATATTTTGTTACCATAAATACGCATCATATAATAAAAGATCTTACCATAAAAATCAATTAATAGATTCATTTATATGCTTTAAAGACACCTAGATCACGATGATCGGTTCTGAACAATTTAACCATTCAAACTCGTAATCATTCATTCAATCCAGTTACTAAATAGCGCTATAAAGCCTTATGACTGTTGATGAGCCAATCAAATATAATTTGGCCGTCGGATTGATAGGAATCTACAATTAGAAGGCTAAAATCCAACGTATGGCCCACCTCAACATTGGATCTACTGAAAAATGGGGCTAGTGTCCTATCAAGAGTGGCAGAGCCAAATGGACAGAGTAGATCTCTCAAAATGTCCCTGTGGGCCCCACACTTACGGTGTGAGTGTACACCATTGGGTGTACACATGCGGTACACTGGTCCGCAGACCGGGTCAAGCGGGTGTTGACCCGATTAAAACAGAAAAAGGAACAAATTTTTCTCCTTTTCCTACTTTCTCACTTTCAAACGGACGAGCACCATTGCACTAGGGATATGGCCCACCGCCCAGATCCGAACCATCCATCATGTTAAGCCTCCAAAACCACCTAAAATCCTAAAGCATCCACGTGTGAGAACACAGGTGTGCACGACGATAACTAGCCCAAGAGAGATGTGTACACAACTCATTTCCACTGCGTGAAAATCCATTTTCCTTCTTCGTTGGCAGCCCATGTGCAGAATTCTCATTTAATCCAAACCCTTCGCATAGGAAAATCTCAACCGTCAATTCCACTTCACATGATTTAGGGCTCCTATCGCAATAGGTGAAGCTGCCGCATGCTAACTTCGAACTCACCGAGAAATGGTGGTCGACCATCGAAAGGATGGACCCCACAATGATCGTAAGCCCAATCAGGACCATCCATAAGCCTCGGATCGTAAGATCAGGCCCTAGATAAGAAATCGCCATGATCATGTCGGTCATCGTCCTCAATCGCCCAAAGATCCCAACACTATAAAGTGGGCCCCATTCATCAATCTGAGACATTCATCATGTGGCCCATGGTACCAAAAGTGCATCCACAACCTCCGATTACATCCATGTAAATTAAATTCGGTAATATCGTCGTTAAGACTTAATGAATTACATCATAAAAACCATAATTAATCCTCTGATTAGTTACTACCGAATGTTCTGGAGAGACTTTCGAGAGTTATAAAAGCTCTCTTTCTATTTTGAGTGGCTGGCCCTAGAAATTTGAAAAGAGAGAGAGAAAGGAAAGGCATCGTCTGTAGTTTCGCATGGAGTCGAGTCAACTCGGTCTGGGTTGCAGTGAGTCGAGGTGGGTCGTGCTCAGTCCAGTTGCTGGACAGGTATTGCAAAAGGGAGAAGATGGAGAGAAAGTAGAGAGAAGATAGGAAGGCATGAGAGGAAAGAAAGCGCCGCTTTACTGCCACATTAGGTTGGGTTGCGACTCAGAAAGAGTCGTGCGTTCGAACTGAGTCTGGGCCGAGTCTCGGGTTTCCACTGATCGTTCCAGCAAAGAAAACAAAGAAAGGGAAGAAACAAAGGAGAAGAAGGAAGAAGCAGAAAGTATAGAGAGAGGGTGGCCAAATTCACCACCTGATCGCTGCTTCTTCTGCTGCTGCATTTGGCAGGGCCGACTCAATAACTGAGTTCGGGTCGAGTCACTGCCCAGCGTGCCGGGTTAATCTCTGCATAAAACCGGTGCTGCTGAACCTATTAAGTAGTAGGAGGAGGTAGAAAGAAAACGTTAGAGAGTGGGCTGCATCGAGTCCGTCCTTCTCAACTGAGTCGCTGTATGAATGAATCGGGTTGCGGTTTAGACCAGTCCACTTGTTGTTGCTGCTAGGCTTGCTTCAAGCCTGTAGAGTTGTTGGGCGTCCCAGTAATGAGGGTTGAAGGAAGAATGAGAGAGAAGAGAAAAAGGAGAAAGTTTAAGGTCTTTGTTAGCTGTCGAGTCGACTTGGCAAAAATCGAGTTGAGTTGGTTAAGCCCGGTCCAGCTGGAGTTCCGGTAAGGAAAAAGTAAGAAGAGAAAGAATGAGAAAGAAAGAAGAAGGAAGAGAAGGTAGAGAGATAGGGAGTGAGCCGAGTTTAACTGAGTCAACTCGACTATCCGGCGGGTTTAATCCGAATTGGACCATGTTTGGTAAATCGCTAATCTCCTATTGAGTTGGAATTGGTGAATAATTTTGTATAATAGATAGTTACATTTTGATTTAAAGAAATTAGGCACCATCTAATATGATTTAATCCTATATTCAAATTTAGTTCAAACAAATCTTGGATTATCTAATTGTTCAGTGTTGGGAATTATTGTTAGGATCCAATTTGAAGCTCAATTTGAATCTTTTCAACATTAGATCATAACGTGACTTGTAAGGTGAGGATCACCCTTCAAGCTTTTCCTACATCATAATAGTTAGCTTAGTTTAATTTGTCTGTTGATTTCTTAATTTAGTACAACGTGAAAATAATGATTAATGTTAGTTCCATTTGAGTAATCTTTTATAAATGCAACATGGTTAGATTTAAATTTAAGTAATTTAACATGCTATGAATCTCTAGTATCTCTCATCTGATGTAAGATGCACACTTTATATGTGTAAATGTTAGTGACGTTGTACGTGACATCTTTTACCATTTTTGATTACTTTATGGCGTATTTAGAGGTCCTCGAATTAGTGGTCATTTGGGTAATTAATTAAATAAAATTATGGTGGACTTATCATCTTATGGACTATTTATTATTTAAGTGGCTTATGTTATTTGCCTTTATGGCTTATATTTGCCCTAGTGACTATGATTGGTTAATTACCCTTTTGCGGCCTTGTTAGGCTATTTGCCCTTGTGGCTTGGATTGACTAATTGCCTTGCGGCTTTAATGAATTATTATTAAATAGTCCTTTGATGATAAGTCTCATTTATAGAATTATAATTAACCACTAGTTGAGTATGTTACCTTTAAATACCACATTTGTTAGTCTCATGAGCCAGGGATAGTGGAATGAGACACTATGCCTAAGCGGTCGGTCTATGATGGGTGATAAACCCCCCATAGTGACCTTTAAGCTTTCCTAAATTGATTATTTGAAATTAGATTAATAATAGTTGGGCTAATCATACATTTTCATGGCATGTATTATGGTCTTTTTCGGGGGGATTAGTTTTCCTTGGGCATACCTTTGTGTACTTTTCTGAGTGAATAATTCTCCTTGGGCAATCTATATATTATTATGGTCTTTTTCGGGTGGTTAGTTTGCCTTGGGCATACTTTTGTGTGCTTTTCTGGTGGCTAATTCTCCTTGGGTGATCTATATATTATTATGGTCTTTTCCGGGTGGTTAGTTCACCTTAGGCATACCTTTATGTACTTTTTCGGGTGGCTAATTCTTCTTGGGCGATCTATGTATCTATGGTCTTTTCTGGGAGGTTAGTTCGTCTGGGCGTACCTTAGTATACTTTTCTGGGTAACTAATTCTCCTTGGGCGATCTATATATCTGTGGTTTTTTCGGCTGACTAATTCTCATTGGGTGTACCTTTAAGTACTTTTTCGAGTGGCAAGTTCTCGTTGAGCGACTTTTTACCAGCTGAATTTGCATCCCCAGGTCTGTGAGCATGTGCATGCATCCATGCATTTAAACAAGATCATCTTTGTGAAGCTTATTTAATAATGTGTATCTGATGAACCTTATCTGATTTCCACGATAATCATTGTGTAATATTTATTATACATTGTCTTTGTTAACTATGTTTAATTATCTTAATGTTACAATAAATCTTGAGGGGTATACCTCACTGCAATAGCTATTGACGCTATCGAACCGTACTCAGTGTGCAGGAGACGCAGATGACGCGTATACTGATGTTCATGTGGAATGGAAGGAGTCAGATGATCTTGCAACTCTCCATTCCTGATTTTATTTGTATTTAATTTATATTGTTATGTTTGTAAAGGTTAAGACATTGATTTGTATAAGTTTTTGGGTAACCACTTGAAACTTTAGTTATGAACACCCTCTTATACTTGATTTATTTTTGTCCCGTTAGTTTATTAACTCCGATAATACATTAAAAAAAACGTACGTGAAATTTGGGATATTTAAAGGTTAATGTTAGGGTTTTTGGAAAACGAGTAGTGTATTCGGGTTCCGGAAATCGGGGTGTTACATAACACTTGTGAGACCCGTATCTTACCCCGTACTATTCCGTAGGCTTTCGCAGTCCTCCCGGTCAAATTTCGGCTACCCGCGACGCGTAAACAGCAGTTGCGCGCAATCCTGAGTTGTATCCTATATTCTAGAGTCAGCTTGACACGAGGCTTGTACCAGTGCGACCGCGCTGTCGCCGCGGTTCCAACGCCGCGTCTCGCGTGTTGAGGCAATACCTAAGCCAGGAGATGTGGGCCCGCGTTCAGTTCGAGAAAAACACCGCGCGTTGCAAATCCCTAGAGAATGTCTCATTAATCAATCCCATCAATCACCTCACATGTCAAGTACAACATCCCATCCTCAAGTACCAACACCCATCCCTCTCTCACCTAATGTCAACTCTCCCTTACAACCAAGTACACATCCATCACCCATCACCCATATCTCACCTATCACACCCCATTCCCCTCTCTCTACATCACCTCTCTCTTCTCATTCTCTCTCTCATTCTCTCCCAAGCATCCAGCGTCCATGACTCTCCATGAGAGACTAGTGTGGCCCACTCCCTACCACCCAATCCTACCGTCCATGATCCATCTCGACCGTTGAAATTCATTCATTGGAGCTTTAACATGCATTGGCGGAAGAAGGAAGTGGAGATCTAACGGTGGGTGATTTTATTTATTTGATTTGTGATTTGAGGGCCCACATATGTGGGACCCATCTTGATGTATGTATGTGTATGGAGGAGCTCATAGTGGTGGAGCTCCTCCCATCTCCACCGTCTCTCTCTCTCTCTCTCTCTCTCTCTCTCTCTCTCTCCTTCCATCTCTTTGTGATGATGTGTGTGGCCCACCTGTGTGATGGTATGTAGATCTGACCGTCCAACAGGTGGGGTAGCCTTGCTATCCACCCTGCTGGACTGTCGGTCCGGTTGGGCCGTTTGGATGGTTGAAAAACACCAATATCGGCCCGGTTGGGCCGTTTGGATGGTTGAAAAACACCAATATCGGCTTGATCTTTAATCGTGTAGACCCCGCTTAGATCCCACTGTGATGTATGTATTTGATCCACATTGTCCATCCTCCGGATCATGATCCAGTGGGCCAGATGGACCGTGATCTACTGCACCTGCTGCTGTCCAGCAATAGGCGTTGCTGCCAAATAAAAATACAAATAGCAGCTTGATCCAAATCGTTGTGACACATCCACATGGCACACGATGTATGGGTTTTATCCCACGCTGCCCGTCCACCCATGTGGGACCCACTCCACACGTGCTGCACGTGTGGAGGTGGGGCCACTAGATGTATGCATTGTATGTCGTCCATCCAAATGTCCAGCGTCTGGACGCTGGACTGGATTTAATGTATCTTTATATAATATATATAAAATAATATTATATTATGTATACGTGGTGGGTCCCATATGGGACCCACGTTGATGTATTTATTATATAATATGTTTCATATAATATTATATTACCACGTGATTTAATATATATATACATATATATATATATATATATTGTATATATGTGGTGGGCCCATGTGGGACCCACGTTGATGTACTTGAATCTGCAACGCTTGTGAACCCACCTTGATGTGTTATTCTATATCCACAACCGTCCATCTGTTGGGTCCACCCACGTGTGTGGGACCCACCTTGGTGTAAGCGTCTTATCTCCACACCGTCTATTAGTTTGGGCAGCAGCTGCAGGTCTAATCATGCGGTACTATGATAATCCAGGCCGTCCGTCCGTTTATTTTGGGTGGATCACACGTGTGGGCCCCACACCAGTAATTACAGTTGCTATTGCGTCAGCAAGTTCTTTGGGTCCCACACGGTGTATGTGTTTCATCTATACCGTCCAGCCATTTGATCTGGACCACCATGACATGTGTTTTATATCCAGGCCGTGCATCCTGGGGCTTGGACAGCAGCCTGATCATGAGGCGTGTGTAAAATCCACACCGTTCACCCAATTGGCAAGCCCATCTTAAGGGCTGAGACTAAAACAAGGCGGATCTATTAGGTGGACCACCCTGCAAAAAATAGTGGAGAGATGAACATATGGCATTAAAATCCTTTTACAATTACAGTAGTTTTAGATCAAAATGATATTTGTTTTCCTCTCAACCAGGTCTTGATGACCTCATGAACAGACTTGATGGAAAATAAACGTGATGGTGGACCTTAGAATTTTTAAACGGTGAAAATCATTATTTCCACCATTATTTGTAGTATGGTCCAGACAATCGTCAGTTATGATTCATTTGTATCATACTCTAAAAAATGATATCTAAAATAGATTAATGGTGTAAATGATGTGGCCTATTAATGCGGTCCACTCGTTGTATATGAGGCCCATTGGTGCGGCCCATTAATGCAGCCCACTTGATGTATATGAGGCCCATTGGTGCGGCCCATTGATGTGGTCTACTTGATGTATATTGAAGCCCATGGGTTGTAGCCCATTATGATGTATTTGAGGACCATGGGTCGTGGCCCATGGTGATGTATATTAGACCCTTATATGAGGCTGTGGGCCCACTGTATGCTCGGCCCTATGTGGGCCACTCCTTGGGAACAATGTTGGTTGAATGTCTACATTGATGGGCAATGATGGTTGAACGTCCACATTGTAACCTTCCCTTATGCCTTGTTAGGCCACTCTCATTAATACCGATTTGCCGACTCTGATTATCGATTGATCCAATTGTCGTGACCGATTTGCCGACTCTGATTATCGATCGTTCCCGATTGTCAAGACCGATTACCGACACCGATTGCCGTAACTGATTTGCCAATTCTGATTATCGATCGATCCGATTGTCGTGACCGATTTGCCGACTCTGATTATTGATTGATCCCGATTGTCGAGACCAATTATCGACTCCGATTGCAGTGACCGATTTGCCAATTTTGATTATCGATCGATCCAATTGTCGTGACCGATTTGCCGACTCTGATTATCGATCGATCCTGATTATTGAGACCGATTACTGACTCCGATTGCCGTGATCGATTTGCCGATTCTGATTATCGATCGATCCAATTGTCGTGACCGATTTGCCAACTCTGATTATCGATCGATCCCGATTGTCGAGACCAATTACCGACTCCGATTACCATGATTGATTTGCCGATTTTGATTATCAATCGATTCCGATTGTTATGACCGATTACCGACTCCGATTGTCATGACCGATTTGCAGATTCTGATTATCAATCGATGCCGATTGTCGTTACCGATTACTGATTCTGATTGTTGTGACCGATTTGCCGATTCTGATTATCGATCGATACCGATTGTCGTGACAGATTACCAACTCCGATTGTTGTGACTGATTTGTCAATTCTGATTATAGATCGATCCCGATTGTTGTGGCCGATTACCGATCAGCGATCGAGGCCATTTATCATGACCGATTGCCGATTCTGATTGCTGATTAGCGATCGAGGCAGTTTATCATGACCGATTGCTGATTAGCGATCGAGGCTGTTTATCTTGACCGATTGCCGATTAACGATTGAGGCCATTTATCTTGACCGATTGTCGATTAGCGATCGAGGCCGATTATCGAGAACTATATCGTGTATATGCGACTCGTAGTTGAGGCCCATTGTGATGCATGTTGGGCCCATGTGAAAGGTCCATCGTGGTGTGTATTACGCTATTGAGAGGGACCCCATGGTGTTGCATGTTTGGCCCTAGTGTGAGGCATGGGTCCACCATTCCTTGGGGGACAATGTTGGTTAAATGTCCACATTGTTGTGATTGATTGTCGATGTCGGTTATTGATACCGATTATGAGTATGTGATAGCATAACATCATGATACATGCCCGTACACATCATCTGCATGTTGGTTATGAGATGTTATTGATCATTGCATATGTCATTGAGCATGTTGTTATGAGACTCCCTGATAGGCGGAGGTTATCTCACTTGAGCACGCGGTATGTGCAGGATTGATGCATGACTGGATTGTATGACTCATGCATCTCACATTATGATTATTGTACGCCCTAGTGACATCAGGGCCGTAGCCTCCACAGGTATATCGTGGATGGCCAAATGAGACACCGAAAATATTTGGTTCTAGCATACGGGCGCCATAGATGTCCTTAGGTGAAAATCCCTAAACCTCCGTGGGTAGGAGACCCCCCAACGTTGAGACCAAGTGGATATATGAGCGCATGAGGGCCGTCTACCAGTAGGCCGCGTTTCCCACTGTGTCGTGGTCGGTTGGGAAGGGGTGTGACCTTACCCGCCTGAGTGAGGGAGTAATATCTAGGTTGAGTTTGACCAGCTTAAGGAATGGGTCCGCTATTGATGAGCTGGACCCGATATTGGCAGGCGAATAGTGAGGTCTCTTCCACTTACCCAGTTGTGCGCTCGGATAGGGGCGGCAAGCTGGCGTAGAGTGTAATAGACCCCGGTGATTTTTCAGAGAGAGGAATCGTACTGATATGTGGATTTATTGAGTAGGAGTTGCATGGTCATTCATTCATTTACTATCCACTCGGTCTGATGGTGCACAACTAATTGTTGTGTATCTTCATTATGACAAGGATTTCGGTTGGGCGCGCGACTAACCTGAGATCAGGAGTCTACTACATTGAATCTGACTATCCAAATTTAGGTATGAGACTGGTTTGGATAGAAGCCCCTTGTGATGGACCCCATAGCTTGCGATACTACGTACTATCATCCCGAATTCACTCTAGCTTAGTCATTTCATTCGCATCGCATATTGCATTGCATCATCGGCATCTAATATTTGGCTTACTGTCTTCGCGTTGCATAACTGATCTGCATTGCTTCATCAGTATGTGATATTATTTTTATTATATTGTTGCATCGCATCATTTGGATAAGGCTGATGGTATTTATAGGCTTATCGACATGTTTTCGTACTTCTCTGATATTGCATGATTCATGGGCTTGTCGGTATTTCCACTTACTCTAATTACCCTAATATTGCTTGCTTGGCATTTACCTTGTACACACACTTTCACCACCCTCTAAGCTTTCTATAAACTTATGCACGATAGATGCGTGCAGGTGGCGTTAGGTTGCAGCAATAGCGTTGAGCTTGGAGCGTGCAACGGACTTTTGAAGCCCTGATTTCGATATATGTATTTTCCTTTCAGCATTGTATTCAAAAGATTATATTAGTGGACATATGATGATGATGTTGCCTTCACGATTTGGGTAAACTTGTGGTTATACTTTTTACAAGATAAATGTACATTGAAAAATCCTCTTTGTAGGATCCCAGGATCGGAATCTGGTGTATGTATGGGCGTTGGGAGCCAAAAATGGGGTACTACGGAGGCTGTCGGCACCGGATTCGGTAATCAAGATTCCTTTGAATCCGATTTCCCAGTCTGGGGCGTGACAACACTTGACATAATTTCAATTCTAATTTCAACAATGTCATCAGAATCTACTTTTAACATGGGAAGTAAGGTTGTGAATAAGCATCATAGTTATCTTTTATAAAAAAATATAAGTTAAAATATTAATTTATACACAAAATTAGTTATGTCTTAGTTAGGGTGATACTAGTTTTGATTTTGAAGATGAGTATAAAGAGGAGATCAAGTCTTAAGACGAGACTGCACTTGCACAACATCAATATGAAGGAGGTTATAAATTATTGTCAATGTATTGAAAGTGGCGTAATGTGTACTTGAATATAATATTAAAGAAAGTTATAAATGCAATAACTTTTGTTTTATTTCTATATTATACTTTTGTTTATCATATAATTTATATTTTATTACTGCTTTTGTCTACTATATTTCATTATTGTGAAAATACTAATTTTTTTTAATACTTGAAATGTACAAATGTTGTTAATTGACACATCGACCAACATTTGAGACTAAAGTTCCTTAGTCTACTCTCCAACATTTGAAAAAATAAATATTTGTGTCATTTGTGTGGGACAAAGTTTCCTAATAAAATTAATCGGCTTAAGTTATACCTATCAAGCTATGTGGAAATGTAGGACTATGTCCTAAAGCCCTAAAAGAGGTTAAATTTTTTTTTTTTTTTTTTCATATTATTTTAGATTCAAATAAGAAATATTTCACTCTATCCAAACATTCTATAAGATTTATAATTGACGAAGGATTTAATACATGGAAAGTAGATATAACTAAAAGTGAAGAGGAATATGAGGAAAGATAAACGAATATTGATATGGAGATTTAGATAATAACTAAAGCTCAACAAACGAATCTCGTACACTAAAAAATGATAAATTGTACAATGAAAGTGATGAATCTAGTTTATATGCAAGAGATAGCTATTATAAACACAGTTATGGTTATATGCCAGGATGCGCTCCTCTTATTAAACATATTAAAATGATGTTGTGAACACTACAGATTAGTAAATTGTAATATTCGAACCTTTTCATTTATAAGTCATCTTTAATTCTTATTTTTACATATTTGAATATGGTATAAATATTGAAGGATTGGATTTTATACATTGGATCTTATATACAAACTCGAACTTGGCTAGGAAGCTTGTACTCAAACTTAGTTTAAAAGGTCAAGCTCAAACTCAGCTTATACTGACCCAAGCTGCTAACCAAATCAAGTTGAGATGGTGAATCAACCTCAAGGATTAAGCTGAGCCGAGTTTAAGTTGGGTTAGGCTGCTGGCCGAATCAAGCTGAGCTGAGCTGAACTCTTAACACGGTTCGACTCAATATCGAGCTTTAGACCGATGAGACCCTCACTTACTCACCGGACGTCCCTGACTTGATGGACCCCATCCAGCACGGTTATATGGTATCCATTTTGATACAAGTGTTCCGTCTAAACTCCCCCATCTGTTTTGGCTTTTCATCTCAGGGTATGAGTTAAAAATAGAGAAATCACATCAATTTGACCACGTTAATAGGAATTGAATGCCCGCCGCTTCGTGGGAGCCACAAAAGCTATGATTAAGTTGATATTTGTATTTTCTTACGAAAAGGTTGGCAAAAAAACATCGCGGTGGGCCCGGGAAGGTTACAACGGTGGGTGTCATTTCCATCGCTGCCTTTTATGGTGTGGCCCACTTGATTCTTATATCTGCCTCTTTTTTAGGCTAACGCCCTAAAATGGTCTGTTAAAATGGATGGACAGTCTGGATGGAATACATACATCACGGTGGGTCCCACATTACCTCTGTTTGGTGCAATCCACCACCGACCCACATGGGAGATGCCATTTATTCTCAGCCGTCTGACAACCATTTGAGAGTTCCAATCCAGAAAATCCAGAGCCGGATCTTACTCCACCAAATAAAGAAGGAAAAAGAGAAGCATTGTAAATAAAAAAAGCCTGATGGAAATTCAATAGGTGGGCCATCTCTTCCACCAACTGTCTTTAGACCCATCACAAAATCAAAGCCGCTTTGCTGACCGGGAGCCTATGGACAGGGAGCGGATTAGGTGTTAACCCGGCAGCACTTTAGTGGGTGTTCCCTTGATGGAGGGCCCACCTTGATATATAGTATTTGTATATCCATGCCGTCCATCAGTTTTTTCATATCATATTAGTTCATGGTAATAAAAATGAATTACATATAAATCTCAAATGGACCACTAGTGGGAATTGAATTCTCACCATTAAAAACTCCTTGGAGGCTACAAATTTTTTATATCCAGCTGATACTTGTATTTTTCCCTTCATCTAGCCCTGCTTAACCTTGTCAACAGGGTGGATGGAAAATAAATATTACGGTGGGTCCTAGGAAGCTTTTAATGGTGGCGTTAAATCACCAATATTTCCTGTGGTGTGGTCCAATTGAGTTTTGAATCTTCTTCATTTTTGGGATTATTCTCTAGAATAATCTGGAAAATTTTATGGACGGCATGGATATAAAATAAATGCATCAATGTGGTACCCACAGTCAGGTAAACACCCACTAATGTGTTACCCCGGTAACACTTAATCCGCTCGCCGATGCACAGAAAGTATTGTACAGTGCTCAGCCCTACATTTGTATCGAGAGCGTTCAGCTCTAAGTTTGCAAGGGTGGGGCCACTTGTTGACTGATCCAAACCGTTGATAAGAAAGAATTATAACAAGGATTCCCATCCAACCAATAGAAGGACAGATATACTACGGTGAGTACCATTATATCAACGTCTAGATCAATGAACAATGGACCCCACTTGTATAAGCTGAAGTCTTTAACCCGTACAATCTCGAGGTCGAACGTTGTATAATATCACAGGGACATGTATCATCTTTAATTAAAATAAAAAACAAAAGAGAGAATTCAACTGCTCAAGAAAAATAATAAAATGAAGAGACTCTGGTTCTACTACTCTACTGCGTCTGTATGATAAGCTTATTTACAACTACGTGTGTGGGTCTCATAGTGATGTATGAATGATATCCACTCCGTCTATCACGTGCACCATATCATTTTGTGTTTGATTCCACAAAAATCATGCTCATAAAAAATTTAGATCGGCCACGCCATGCAAAATCATACTCAAACCTTATAAAATACGTATTGAGGCCTACTTAAGTTTTTTTTTGAGGGCCCATTTTCGCGAGTCAATTCATCCTGAAAGAGATAATGTAATGAATGGACTGGATGTAATAAAAAGAATGCGGTGGGTCTCGCAGCTAATAGAAAAGGTTTAACGGTGGAGTAACCATCCCCACATTTTCTTGTGCGCTGTGACCCATCCGTATCATGCATCATCTTGATTTTTGGTACACGAGTGAACTTGACGTGTCTGATATTATGTAGAGAGTAATTGTGGGCCACACATCACGGTGGGCCCCAAAAACATACATGTAGAATATGCTTATTCTATAATCGCCCTAGAGGAAGGGCATCAAATGATAAAAGGAATTACTGTGGCCGAAAGCGAGAAGGCAAGGTTGAGATTTGTGGTGGCCCACTTGTCGCAGGCCAACCAACAGGACTACACGTGGAAATAGGTGCCACGTCAGCAGGCATGGCACTCCCTATCCCAAAGTGGATGCCAGCGGTGTGAAAACATGGGCTCGGAAGCCTCTCACGCTTTCACGAAAAATAACGTAACATGCGCTGAACAAAGCCAAAGAATTCTGGGAAAAAAAAGGCTACACATCGGGAACACCTGAAAGTGTACTCCAAGTAAGGTTGTACCAGCTTATCAAAGCTTGGAAGTTGAAAATTACCGAGATCTGGACCTCACCATAAAAATCCAGGATTTAGGAGATCATAATCTTTAGATCTATTGATAATTTCGTGTTGAATCAATATGAAGCATTGGATATTCTTGCTTCTGGACTACCGCATGTTTTGAGCGGTTATGATTGATGTGGTGCTGTTGATTTAAATCCTTTCTATGTTGGGCCCTTCCTCTTGACTGGTTCCAATAACTACGTAGATTCCTAAGAATCCAGGGGAGCAGAATTTTGAGTGCTCCCGAGGTGCATGTTACCGGTCAAAGGAAATAACGAGTCCGAGAATTCTCGTTGGCGGGAGGCACTGGGCCCGTTTCAAAATTGGTGGGTCCGGCGGTTTGGTATGCCGTAATGTCGGGTTCCTGTATCTCATACCACGTGGCATTGACACGTCAGCTTACTGACACGTGCGTAACAGCCAAAAGAGCAATTGCTCGAAATAGAGATTTCCACCTCAGCTCACGTGTATTATGTTAACGGAAAGAATCGTTTTATATTCCTTAACTTCGTTGGGCCCGAAGACCCGAACGGCTTTTGGCGCGTGACAGAAAACATAGTGGCAAACCCGTAAAACCTAAATAAGAGAAGGGTATTTTAGGCTTTTGATTTGTGTACGGTTTAACTCTGCGATTGGGCCCGTTCCCATTCGATACAAACGTTTCTACTTTAAGCTTAAGGTACATGTCATTGTGTGGGTGGTATAGTGATCTTTTCATGAAATCCAATCCTTCCATCATGTGCATCCGCTCATATTTCCCTTGGATACCAAAATTCTGATTAATCGGAAATACAGGTTGGCCACACCATGTCAAATCATGAAGAAAACCACAAATGGCGTTTTTAGCCCACCGGAGTTTTGGGATGGCCAGATGTGTTGCATGTCCATTATCTAGAACATCTTCAGGAACGTACACGGTCTAGAAGAATTTCAGTGGCGATGTGCCACCTCATTCCATCCGTTCCCTCGTGTGGCCCACTTGAGTTTTGGATCCGACTGATTTCTCTAGAGCAAACAGAAAAATAGTGTGCTAAAATTATGAATGGATAGATTTAAAAAATACATCATGGTGGGGCCCACATGTCGATTTGTAATTTAAGCTAAACCTTGAAACGTTTGTATTGGATCGGGCCTACGTGTCCATCGCCCTCCACTTACCCGCGGCATGCATGCACTTCCAATCTGAACCGTCCACATCACACGTCCCATTGAGGATGGACCACCTACTGAAAAATTCTCTTATTTCACGGCCGTTAAATAAATACCCAACTGCTAAAAATCATATAAAAAACTGTCCAAATTCAATGAGCAAAATCAGACGGTTAAGATACTCTAATCACCACTCCGTACACAATGGGGGCCACAGCTTGAACGGTCCATCCAAACCTGCCTGGATGCCACGTGTACGGTGGATGATTTGAGTTGTGGAGTATGATGGCATTGGGCCTCTTGGAATTCATCAGTGGAAAAAAGCTATATTGAGCAGTTGCAAACAATTATTGAATTGCAAGGACCTGTTTGGATGGCAAAAGCTATATTTAGTAGTTGGAAACAATTATTGAGTTGTAAGGACCTGATTGGATGGAACACGGTCCGTGTTTGGTTGGATAATTTCGGAGGGTATAATTGATAAAGGCTTTGTTACTCTGGCAAAGCCTATGTTGATATGCTTGAACTTGGAAATCTACACGTGACTAACATTTAGATGGAAATGAACGGTCCAAATCATGGGACCCAGATTAGATGCATGATGAAATGAAAATTACACTCGACCTATTTCCTAAATGGACGGTTGGTAGACATCCCATGAATGGTTAAAATGAGAAATAGTGCATGGTCTGAATTTACCAAATAGATGTGATTGATTGTAAATGATGCTAAACGGTTGCGATTGATTGTAAATGATAGGATGGCCCATTTATCTTGCATTTTAATAAGAAATTGGAAAACCAAACTGGCTTTAATGCATTCTAATTACATGTCTCCAAACATAAACCGTCTTTTCATTTGCACCATCAGTACTATTAATAAATGATCTGATGGGCTGGATGGTCCAATGAAAATGTTTTCCGAACCATGATCTATCAAAAGAAGTGGCCACTATATGGACGGTTGGATTCTCCATTGCCACCCTGTTACCTGTACAATGGATGGTAGTTTGCATGGAAGTTCATTGAACATGGATCTACCGGATCATTTCCAATTTATTACTGTTTTATAGTATTTAAATCCTTACATCATGCATTCAATGGTCCATAAATCCAAACACTGCAATCCTCGTGAATTCCTGGGTGCTATAAATCGCACAACTTGGCAAACGACATGATAGTGGCCTGTCCATCGGGATATAGGCAGAGAGATCAGTGGCTTGGGATCCTCCACAGTGTGGGCCCCACTTTTAGATTTCCTACTGGTTAAAGTCACACGTATTTATTGGACCATTTAAGACAAGGATTACATGTGTTTGTTAAATTCAATTGAACATAAGCCTACACGTGTCATCGAGGGCTGAATGCATTGTGAGTGTGTGATTACCAAGTGCAGGCATGTCTGCCTTGCTCTTGACTCAATGTTTAATAAAATGCTGTGGACCTCTCGCTGCAATGATAAAGGATCAAACAATTTGCAATTGTTGGATTCTTTTCACCTTACAACTTCAAACTTTTTCTTTCATTTATAATTATAATTAATATTTTTTAAACAAATAAAGATTAACAAATGGATAACAAGACATATTAAAACAAAGATAATTGAATTTGATAGATCATTAAAATAATTAAAGAAATAAATAAACGAGATAAAAATATATGATCCTGCTGTAAAAATAGATTGGTTAGAGTGAATGGTTAGTAGATTGACCAGAAAAAAAAATTTGTCCAAATAAGAACACAGTTAACTGGAATCTAACAATTTAGGGTCATGGATATTTGATCTAATTTTGTGGTATTATAGCGGTGTCGTTAGACAATAGCAATCTATGCTAATACTATATTATGTTATGTGAGGATAAATTTTACAGTACGCATTTCAAATAAGAAAATTTCTTATATTTGGAGTTATGGGTTTTCAATATTCACTTTTATGCTAACACGTTTCTATATTAGAACCTTCGATACCATATTCCTAGATCCGAGATTAATAAGGAGAACTTCTATTCTTAATCCCAGACTTCAAAGCAATTATGGTCACACACATTAATGACCTAATCAAACCACTCCCCGCAAGACACTTTTAATCATGGAACTGGAGGGACTAGATTCACCAATTCGAAGCTTCCCTTTAACTCCGGTTGATGTATAGCTAGGGACCCAATTTGCTTGGTGTTAATCCTCCTTTGATATAGGTGTGAGATTTGTAACTGATTTGCTTGGATGTTGCTTGAATTTTTGAATGTTTAGAATCTTCATGATCATCACAAAACTTATATTATTTAGAAGATTTCTCATTTTAAAAAGATTATAAGAAATAACTTACCGCGTAAAACATAACCAAATTCATGATTGAGTATTATTATTATTATTAATTTTCCTTTGTGAATTTTAATATACATATTGTGCACATTACCTCATTAAATTTACCCAATGTTTGTGTCTCAAAAGGCATGTGCAAGGTCATATGTTATCACATTAATACTAGAATCCATAAATGACATGTGGTTACTTTTTATTGGTCCACATCTATATGCCAAAAACAGGTGTTCTGATCATGCTGTTCTCTTGTGCTATGTGTTCAATACATCAGGAGTCGTACGATGAAATCGTAAAGACGTTTATATTGTATCATTTCCAAGCACAAATGGAAGAATTTTTTACCCTAGCGGGCCAACTGTATGGTAACCGGTCCATGTGGATAGTTTCACTTGGGCTCGATGGCATCCAAATCACCTATCAGGACCGTCCATTGCTACCAGTGCAATCTTCATGGCCTGCCTTGAAACATTCATACTGATTAGGTGATCCAAACCTTCCAGGTAATGGCATGCAAAATTAACGTAGAAGAGTGTTCGTAGGAGCTAGGTCCACTCAACGAAGCTTAGAATCTGTCATTTAATTACCCAGTAGCTGAAAAAGGTGGGACTGAGCCTAATGGACCGTTCGGATGGACGATTTTGTTTGTCCACAAATCCCAATACAACCATGTGTAAGGGAAGGGTTCCAACTTTCAATGCACGTTAGCCCACTGGATCATTAGATTCATTACTGTTATTTAAAATTGATGCAAAGATAGTTCGTAAATTCATCCAAGGAAATCAGAACCGTCAATCCAGTGCTTAACCATATTAACAGCCCATAGCCGAGAAATTGAGGCAATCAGAGGATCCCATCCGTACAACAGTTGCAAATTCAATCAATGCGGTTGAGCCGTTTGCTCCAATTGGCTTAAAAACCCTCGGTGATCCCGAAGTTTGGGCAATTTCCCCAACATGCATGGATGCACCAAATCAACGGTTCGGATCACCCTAACAAACTGTCATTCGTACATTAAAGATGCTAGAATTGGTCCACCCGATTCCCCAGCTGAACCTAAATGCTGAAATGGAAAATCAGGACCGTCCATGCAGCAGCTACTGACGCGTAGAGCTCGTAATTCGAAAACCAAATCGATCAGACGATCTCATCCATTCAATCAGTCGATAAATCATCTGATTGGTGGGGTTTTCAAACTGGGGGCCATTCAGTGAGAGAATCACAAAGGCAAAATTCCAGATTAAAATAAAAACGAAATTCCAAATGTACCCCCATGAGAACCTTAATTTTACAAAAGAAGCCATTGGTGCTACCACGTTTTTGCTGCCAAAATTGCAGGACGGCGGGTTCGAAACCGGATACCTGCTGCTACACCTACTATCAAATAACCCGAAAGTTTTACAAAATTACAATTAAACCCGAGATCCCAGCAAATTCAACACAACGGGCTACGCGAGGGAAACCCTTTCCGCCTCCGAGGGGCATTTGTGGAACAAACCGAAGAAGAGACGATCCCGTCCTCCATCGGGACCTTCTTCGTCCGCTTTTTCCGCCTAACGGTTTCCGTCGTGGCCGTACACCCCACCGTTAAACACCAGCCGTCGCCGTTTGCGCTGGACCCGGACGACGTACGGATAGACATCCCACCGTCCAAGACTGAGCTAGGCGTCATCTGACCATCCTCGAGCTCCTTCAGCTCCTCGATCTGCGTGCATCCGAAATCTGACAGCGGCATGTAGTCGCAGTCGTATAAATACCTGGAAATACTCCCCTCGTACCGTACCAGAGACTCGACCTGAAGAAAATAACGAAAATGCCACTGAGAAATCAGAAAACCGTCGGCGGTTTTTAAAACCGCTCTTGATTTTTATTTTTATTTTTTAATGGAGGAAAATGCTACCTTGCAAGCAAGAGAGCAGAACTGGTATGGGTGTTGAAGGCTTCTGTCGCAGGTATTGCAGATGCTTGCAGAGCCTTTGAAAGGACGGGTTTGAGGCCTTTGGTTTATGAAAACCACTTTTGCGCTGTTGGTTGTATACGACTGCAATCAATTTACGGAATTTGAATTTTAAAATTCGAAAAGAATGGTAATTTCAAAATTGAAATGAAGCATGTAAAAGGCATTGCTAAATCAAGCAAAAGAAGTGAATTAAAATTCGATTTTTTTTCCTGAAAATAGAATATTAAAATCAGAGAATTTCGAAGATGAAATGGGTGGATTGAAAGAGAGTGAGGAAATGAGAGAGACCCATGTCAGAAATACAAGAATGGAAGAACCCAGATGGGAAATTTCAGAAAGAACATGACCCAAAAATAGTAGAAGCGGAAATTTATAGAAATTTACAAAACACGAAGCAATTCAATATAGAAATCCAAACCAACAGAAGTCTCAAGAGGAAATGACTCGGCTCAAAGACTTCCAAAGAAAAGAAAAGAAAAAACACTCAGATCAGAAATTGGCATTGAAAAAGAAAGAAATTTCCAAAAGATAAAAAAAAAAAAAAAAAAAAAGCACTGGCAGTATTTCGGGCAAAAGAGGACACCGAAATCAGAAAATTCTTATTCAACAGCGAATTCGCTAATCAGAAAATCAAAGAATTTCAATGTCCAAATAAAAATAAAAAGTCTCAAACAAGAAACCCAAGAAATTGCAAAAGAAAAAAGAAAAAAAAGAGAGAGCCCAATTCACAAATTCCCATAAGCAAGACAAACCAAAATCGAATTTTTATTCTAACCCAACATTACCTGAACAAAACCACAATCGAAAAATCCCTCTATATCATCGAGCCTGATAACGTCGTGGTAAACATACCTCCGAACCTGATGAAACCAAAACAGAGATGGATAACAAAAGGAGAGAAAAAAAAAATGTAAGAAAATGTAGTTGAAAAATCAAGAAAAAAGATGTAATTTTTGCTAGAGAGACCTGCAGCAATCGATGGGAGCGATGAGGAGGGACGCAATGAGGGCAGACGGTATCACAACAATCCAAGCAGAAGATGTTCTTCTCACTCTTTTTAGAGGATTCGTGAAGAAGGCATGGAGTAAAGAACTTCTCAGACAGCAGGGAGAAAATCCATGAATCGTTCTGCTGCTGCTGCTGGTGATGCTTCATGACTGCCACACAGAGAGAGAGAGAGAGAGAGAGAGAGAGAGTTTTATTAATGGTAGGAGGGAAAGAGGGAGAGAGAGAGAATTTGATTTGGTTAGGTGGAGTTGTAATTTCATTTTCATTGGCTGGTTTTGTTTTTCCGTTGATTTCTGAAGTTGACATTCCGACCCCATAAATTGATAGTTCGACCCTATTAACATTGATACTCTGGCTAAGTGTCATGATGATACCCAAGCGCTAAGAATTGTAATTGCAGGACACCCCACTTTATAAAACGACAATGCGGAACCGATGAACTAACAAGTCGGGCAGTGGATATCTAACGGACGATCATGATTCATGAATGAAAATAATCAACGGTTCCAATTCAATAAATTATAGCTTAGTATTATCATCCATGATGGGCAGGCACTCAGATCCGAACCGTTGTAAGGTGGGCCACACATGTGACATGACAATCTAACCACTCGGTCATCATGCAGGCTGCATGTGTACAGTGAAAAAACAAAGAGGACTGTTTGATGGTCAAAATTGAAGAAATGCATCTGGCTCACTTGACTACGGACTGTCCTGATTTCACGCCAGGGCATATGCTGTGGGCCATCCTTATGAACAACCCAAATAATGATACACGACTGAGGGATGTTATGACTAAATTACCCTCGAGGGAGTGTATACTGGATTCCTCTACAACCCCTGTTGTACTGCACTGGGCAAACCACCTGAGCTCTGTGCTACTCATCGTGTCGTTCTTGTAAAATCGGATCCGTCCATCAGATGAAAATTTACTTTTCAACTGTATAAAACAGAAATAGACTGGATACAATATTCATATTGACCACATCACAGGTAGAAATGTAAAGTCACTCATAAAACCTCGAGTTTTTACAGGTTTCCCGCCCAAGTTTTGGATCAGGCTGATATTTTGAGAGTATGTTTATCCTGGTGAAATTCACCTGATGGAATATACGATCATGATAAGCCTCATATACAAACCTATGGTTGGCGTCTCCTCTCCATTATTCCCTATGAAGTGGCCCACTTAAGTTATTGATCAGGATCATCTTCATCCAGAATACCTAGCATCGAGGGATGCACCTGATGTATGGAGTCGATTTCATAAAAAACAATACGGTGGGCCCACGGAGCTTGGATGCTGTCCACTCTCGGTGAAGCGGGTGTTGTAGAGAATTCCAAGAAATTGTCCTTTTCAGTGAGTCTGCGCCGCGGCTGCGCACCACAACCGTCTCTGCCTCTGCTCTTCAGGTTTTGCCAGTAGTTATAGAGTCCAGCTCAGCAGCAACTATGCAGTTTGCTGCTGCACATATTCTCGAATGTGGGGCCCTCGGTTAGGTAATCCACACCGTCCAACTGATAGGCCCTTACATGGATTGAAATCCTCAAAGACCATCTAAATCAGAACAGATTAACCCTTTCAGTCTTTTATCTACAAGTAGACGGTTGAAAAAGTAGAATACAGGTCCATGTTCAGAATATAGGCAAAATACTGAATGGATAGGATTGTAAAACACTAGAGTTTCCAGCAATCCACCATCCAATATGTGGTCCATCAGATGGAAGGTCTGGATCAGTTAACCATGGGCTGGCACCTGCAAACTACTGCCAGTAAACAAACTGTACATTTTGCAGCTGAGCTGGATTTTGTGTCTGTTCTATCGCTTTCCACAGTAACGTAGATTGCAAGCTTCTCGGAGGCGGTTTGCTTTTAAGGACTCTGTGGGGCCTAACGTCATGTATATGTTTTATCCACGCCGTTCATCTGTCTTGCCAGCTCATTTTAGGGCATGGTCCCAGAATTTAAACATATAGAATTCTCAAGTCGATCACACCACATGAAACAGTTGGATAATGACTTCCACCGTTGAAACCTTCCTGGGGCCTATTTGTCATCCCACCTGTTCATTAGAGCTTAATCTAGATCTTCTGTGATCCCCAGAAGCTTTCAACGGTCAGCGTTTAATCCCTACTACTATTTACTGTTGTATGGTCCACATGAGCTTGGGATATGCTTCATTTTGGACTCATGCCCTAAAAATGAGCTAACAAACTGGATGGATGGCGTGGATGAAACACATATATCACGGTGGGCCCCATAGTGTCCTTACAGCACTTAACTACGTGGTGTTGGGTTCACCACACAATACACTTGGCATAGTTGGAACTATTGATCCAACGGTCCATATTTACCGGGCAAAAGTTGCAACCATGGGCTGGGTAGAACAGCATGAAAATCGGACCAAGTTGCATTTTTTACTTGACAGGTGAGAGTGTAAGGAATAACATGACATGTCCTCTTGTACGGCGGATCGTACTAAGGAGCGCCACCACACATGCCGGGCAAACATAATGTCCACGGGGTGGGCCCCACTGGATGGACAAAGCCCCACCATCCAAAAGGAAAAAAACAAATAGCAATCTTAACCTTGTATTGAGATACACCAAATAAATAGTTCAAAAAAGATTACAATTACAGTTGTATAATCCAAAAGTCCATAGATTGGATGGTTAGGATTGTCTTTCTCCACGTGGCGCCTTGATTGACGGCCAGTGGCTGTCCGGGATTAATTGACACATGTGCTAAGAAGTTGCTTCCAGTTAAAGGATTGTGGGGCCCACCTATCTTGGAGATGAATATGTGTGGTGCTTACTGGGTAACTTGCTTCTCATCTATTTAAGTAATTATGTAGTTGCATGGCAATTTTTTATTTTTATTTTCTGTGGAGTAACCACAAATAAATCTATTAAAAATAAGAGATTTTCAACCCATACAAAGAGATAATAATTATCTCGGAGAGTAAGTAAAGAGAAGGAAGTTCTGGTTTCATCAAACCATATTATTTGTGATACGACCATCGATCGGCAAAAAGAATATTATTCCTTTAGGCAGCTTCCTTCATCACTAGAGCTGGTCATCGAGTTGAGTCGAATCGAGTTAGGGCTGACTCGACTCGATCTAATTTTGAAATATGCCTAACCCGCACTTGATCCGACTCGATACCGGGTCCAGTATGCTTGACTCGATTTGAGTTTGGTTTGGCCTGGACCGGTCCGAACCGAGTTCGATCCAGTCAGAAGTACTGAGTTGGGTCGAGTTGGCACCGAGTCGGATTGAGAAATAATGGAGGCAGAGACTGAGAGAGTGGAGAGGAGAGAGAGAGAGGAGGAGGAGGAGGAGGGGTGATGGTGGTGGGTGGATGCAGGGCTTGGAAGATGAGGAGAAAGAGAGAGGGAGGGAGGGAGAGAGGCCGGGTTTGGAAGATGAGGAGAAGAGGGAGAGATAAAGAGATTTTGGGATCGGGTCGAGGTAGGGTGCAGCTGATAAGGTTAGAGAGTTGGGTTTCGAATCGAGTCGGATCTAATCGGATCAAGTTTACTGGATAACTCGAACTCGACTCGCTTTGAGTTCAGATTGGGCGAAGCCTACTCGATTCAAACTGACTCACCTATTCAATTCGGATCAGGTCAAACAAGTTGAATTACCCTGATCGAGTCGTCCAATGCCCACCTCCATTCATCAATGAAGTAGTATACCTGCTTCCCATAACATGAGACGAAGAGGTAATCTAACAAATCTAGAGGCCGTTAAGTTTACTAATTATCATGTTAAATGATGGTAAATAGATAATAGCTATTTACTTTTGTAATTGTACAATGACATCACTTAAAGTTGATTGCAATAATGATTTTACTACATGGCCCGTTTCACCCAAAATTATAGTAAAAATTGTAATTTTATAATAGAAAAATATAATGATTATAATTTACTATACTGGCTTTATGGCTTTATATAGAATTGAATTTGATTCTCAACTTATGAGTTATGATTCATGTTTAAACAAACACTTTAAGGGCGTGTTTGATTTTTCAAATCTTTTATAAATACCCTGTAAATAGATAATGATTATTTTCTTAAGTAATTACCTTATGGTTCTAATGCTTGGCTTAATTAGCTTACTTTTTGAAAGCTAAAATAGAGAATGTGTGAAATATATATGGGGCTTACTGTGATGTATGTAGCTTATCCATCCACTCCATCCTTTATGCCACTTGAATTCAGGGCATGAGCTAAAAAATGATGTAGATCCAAAGCTCAAGTGGGCCACACAACATGAAAAAGGGAACTATGAGCACCTACCATTAAAAACTTCCTGGGGCCATTATTTCCTTTGGTGTGGGCTACTTGAGTGTTGGATCTGCATTATTTTTCGGCTCATGTCTCGAAATGTTATGGTAAAAGGATAGATGGCACAAATATTTCATATATATTATGATGAGGACCACAAATTTAAACTAGTCCTTTTGGACCAATATTTGAAATAGAAAATTGTAATAATTACTTATTTAGGTATTTACTGAGAATTTAGAAAACAAATCGAACCCTCAGATGATAATGATGACTTATTTACTTCATGAAAAGTTACAAAGTAACTTCACACTTAATGGGAAGTTAGAAAACCAAACAAACCCTCAAATTTCTAGGGAGTAACATCTTTAGACCTTACATTCAGAAAAATATAAATTTTTGCATCATCACACCATGGATTTCTTCCACTGAAATACATGTGAAAGTAATGGCAAACATATATGAATGTTCTATGGCGGTGAAAATGGTGGTGACTTTCTCAAAGGCGGCATTCATGCACCCCTATATTCCCCATTCAAATGTGGTGCATTGTAGATGGAGCCCATCTAAAAACTTGTGATAATAAATTAATTCTAACCATCTAATTAAAATCGAAAAAAAAAAAAATAGGAAAGAAAGATCAAAAGTAAAATAACAAGTGGTCCAAAAGTTTGGGGTAATATGTGAGGTTTGTTGTAATTTTTTCGACAAATTTTTTTCGGATATGTACATACCCAAAATGGTCAATAATTCATACAAGTTGAATAGATGCACATTTGTCCATATGTCTTGCCAGTAAGTTACTGCAAAATTTCAAATGGCGATGAATCATAGTAGAAGAATAACCCTTATAATTGCCAATTTGTAAACCTTAGTAAAACTAAAATAACAAGTTGTCCAAAAGTTCCAAGGTCAATATGCACTATTTATTATAATTTTTTCAACCCAGTCTTTTGAGTTCTGCTCCATTCCTAATTTGACCAGTGATTTGGACAATCTGAATAGGGCACTTCCATCCATGTGTCTGATTGAATAGTCACCGCAATATTTCAAATGATTAAAAAACGTAGTAGAAATACAATCCTTATAATTGCCAATTTGCAAACCATAATAAATGTAAAATAGCAAGTGGTCCAAAAGTTCTAAGGTCTATATGTTGTGTTTATTATAAAAGTTTACACACAATCTTTTGGATTCTGTTCCATTCTCAATTTAATCAATGATTTAGACAATCAAAACTGAGGTACAATTGTCCTTCGTCTGATCGAATAATCACTGTAATGTTTCAAATGGTGATGAAACATAGTAAAAGTACAACCCTTGTAATTTTCAATTTACAAGCCATAGTAAAAGTAAAATAGCATGCGATCCAAAGTTTTCAGTACAATGTTTTTGGGTGTTGCTTTTTCTTAATTTGATTGATGACTTTGACAATTTAGATAGAGGTACATCTGTACATTTGTCTCAAATGCTGATGACATTAAGGAGAGGTACAACCCTTATATTTACCAATTTGCAAATAAAAAGAATTAGTAAATCTATTTTCTTCTTTACTATTAATTTCGTTTATAAGAAAAATGTTAACTATTATTATTGTTATTGTTGTTGATGCAAAAATTTGGTTCACCTCGCCAAGCTTCTAGTCCGAGCACCTGCATAAATGAACGACAATGGAGACCTTGGGTGGAGAGGGGACCCTCCGATGCCAAAGTCAGGCCTGCAATCTAGGTCTAAATTGTGTGTATGAGGGGTTTGGGTGAGAGATTTTGCATACCTGTTCTATTAGGTTAAGCTTCTATTTATACTAGTTGGTCAGAGTGGAAGTCTGTTAATCTCGGCATGATCTCTGCCATTAGGCGAGAACTGTGTACGTGATGATGTTGTCAGTTATCTCATGATCATGGTCAAGCGGTTAATGTTATCGTGCGTTACTGGATTGAGCTCGACTCAAGCGTCTTAATTAAGCTGGTCGACTGAAGTCGGACCGAGCAGACGAGCCGAGCAAAGCTTTCTTCAATTGGGCTCGAGCTATGCCGGGTCAGCCCAAAGCAGGGGTTGGCGGGGTATGACTTAATTACTTACCTAAGAATGGTTTGGACTGATTCATACGACCCCATATCTTTCTATACCATAACTCAGACCTATCTTTTTTGTTGGTCCCTTTTGATGAAGTATCTCTGGAACGGCCGCTTGTCTGGTTGAGCCGGCCTTAAAAGAAGTTCGATTGAACCGTCCAGAGTCATGGTTGGGCTGAGCTTGCCTTAATTATGCTCAGATCATATTTTTCCATAACAATTATTATTATTATGGTTATTTCTAACATGGTCTTTTGTTTAGTACATCTCATCCATCATGATATTCGAATGTGTGACATATTTTGATGGACAGTCATCCATGGTGAAGCCATTTGTATCAACAGTATCGATCATCCATTGATATGAATGGCAATGCATCAAAAAAAGCTACATTGCTGTTGGTGCTACAGAAGTATTGATAAATGATAACCAAGCATTTACATAAGAGAAAAGCTTTAATACGTAGTCAGAGCATGAAACTCAACACATACAAAGAACTTCTATGAACAAATTATGCACATAACTCAATCCAAATCGTTTAAATAGTAGGACCCACTTTAAATACGGAGTAAGCTTAAAATCAAATTGATTTGCTGATCTTTTTTCATTTTAGATATTCCCTTTAGACGATGATCTTTCTTATTATTTCTCCATGCTCTTTCGAAGTTAATAGTATGGAATTTTATATTCACTTAGCCCATCGAGTAACATCTATCAAAGACGATTGCCTGTGGCCCCTCATAGGTTTTCAACTGTGGGCATTCAATACCCATTGTTTTATGCAGATTGGTCCACTTGAAATTTGGATTCGCATCATTTTTGAAATAGTGGGTATTGAATGCTTGCAAAGTGGATGGATCGTGTGATAAAATTAGAGCTGGGCACTGGATGACTCGACTCGCCTAAGTCGACTTGTTCGACTCGTTCAAACCCGACTTGACCTGAATCGAATGGGTGAGTCGGTCCGCATTGAGTAAGCTTCGCCCAATCCGAACTCAATCTGAGTTGAATTTGAGTTACCCAGTAACTCGACTTGACTTAATCCGAAACTCAATCAACTTAGACCTGACTTAATTTGAAACTGACTTGACTCGAATTCAGGTGTGTGTGTGTATATATAATAATAATAATAATAATAATAAATTCTAATTTCTAAGTATCTCTAACCTATACGCAGACCCCGAACCCACTCGGACCCAATCCAGTCTTCCTCCCTCCCTCTCCCCCTCATCCTCCTCTTTCAAGCCTGACAACCACCCACCACCATCACCACCTTCTCTCTCTCTCTCTATCCGAATTGGTGCCAACTTGAACTGACTCGATACTTTTGACTGGGTTAGACTTGGTCTGGATTAGTCCATGCCAAACCTAGACTCGGATCGATTGAGGCATGCTTGACTTGGTACGGAGTCGAGTCGAGTCGAGTTCAAGTCAAGCCTATTTCAAAATCGGATCGTGTCGGGTCAGCCCTAACTCTAGGCAACTCAGACTCAATCCCCAGTTCATTATAAAATACACACCTCATGGTGGCCCCACAGAACTTGGCCCATGCCATGCCACTGGCAATCGGCTTCCTTTATTATTATTATTTTTTTTTTTACACCCCCCCCCCCCCCCCCACGCCACACGTACACACACCCTGCATACGCACGCCGTGGGATTTCACCAACGTGGGTACTGGAACCCTTGACCCGGTGTTGAAACTCCAGGGAGTCTACCACCCGGGTAAGAGTAAGGACGGCAATCGGTATCCTTATAGTGTCGCTGGGTGCGTATTATACTTTCATTCCTGGTGGATGTGCATCACTCCATCCAAACATCCAAAATGTGGGTCCCATCTGTAAGTGTGGCATAGTCCGTAAATCACATTAATCAGAGACTCCTAGGTGCTGGCCATCAATTTTTTTTTTGAAAGAGTGACCTTCGATTATCCCAGTTCAAATAAAAAATTGCAGTGAGGGGAAGCTATATGTGTCCAATTAGTGTGCTTTTGTGGGATTTTCACATCCATGATTACGAAAAGAGTTTGGACGGTTTGGATGTAGTGATTTCTGAAATCATGTTTCAACAGCAGAATCAGGAGTATCAAAATCTTTCTAGTAACATACAGTGCTGTCACATCAGTGGATCATTTCTCATGATAAGAATAAAATCAAAATTTGCGATTATCATTGCAATTATTTAGGAATACTTTTATACTCCAGCAGAGCATGATGGTTGGTATGCAGGCGCTAAGAAATTGTATATGTACCATACAGGCAATTCAAATCAAACTGGACCGATTATGTCAAACCAATAGTCCCCTCGCAAAAAAAAAAAAGAAAAAAAAAAAAAGAAGCTTAGTAGTATAACTATCAGTTTTGTAGACATTTTGACGGTTGAGATGAAAAAAATCCAACAGTCATATTTCAGCAAACGGGTGTCCACGAATCAGAGAATTGTATTATTCAACCAAACTGAACTTGGGATTGCTATTTATTTATTATTCAACCAAACTGAATTTGGGATTGCTATTTATTTACTGGGGCACCCAATTAATCTAGGTGTAACATGAGCTGATACACAACGGGAACGATTTCTGTGTGCCTGCGTATCAGGAATCATACGCTGGCAGAGCATCAACTAACTGCCCATTATCTTTTGAAGGGATGTGCAAGTGCATCCGGTTATACTTAAGCTTTAAGTGCCTCCTGTGCTTTTAGAGACTTGGACCATTCAGTTATCAATCCAGACCATCTATTAGGTCCAACCCACTTGTAAATTGTAATGGGCCACCTCAAAAAATATCACTATGATTGGATGATCTTAACCATCCAGAAATAGGTATTACCAACCGTAGCTGTTACCTTTCCATATTATATATATATTTTAAAAAATTTAATCCAGGTGATTCTTTGAAGATATAAATCGAGCACTATAATGGATGATTCAAAGTGATGATTGCAGTTTTCTGTTGTTCATTATCCAAACTGTCCATTTCGTGGGATAGCGATCGCATGGCTAGGATCCTCCGATTGGTGTGACCTTTATTTCCAAGTAGGCCATGAAGAGTGGATGGACGGGATGGACAGTCCAGATTGGTGATTGGATGCTCCATATGCATCTAAAATCGCCAGAGTGCATTTAAAGATACCGTACACCAGAGTGTACTTGAGCACTCCTCTCCACTAGATATAATGTCCCACGTTTCATTGGGGCCTGGCTATTATACAGTAATTATCGTCGTATGGCCTGTAGGAGCTGGTGCAGGGAAACTGGATGCAGGGGACTTGCGTTGCCACAATGGTATCTTCCGAATCCATGACTTAGATGGATGAGATCTTGACCGTATACTCAACTGTTTCAGTAGTCGATAGACAATGCACAAAAAATTACACTCTTTGGATCATCATAGCCGTTAAATATGGGGCATATAGATGGAAGGTTAAGGAAAATGACTTTGAAATGTTTTCTTTCTCAGATAGTTAAGGACAGACTGACAAGGAATATTTTTTTAGGAGCTAATTAGTGGATTAGACGGTGGGATGAATGGTTCAGATCATCACAAAAATGTAGGAGTTGTATGGTACATGGCATGGTAGAAAGATAGGATCCCCTTAGGGACATGGGATCTCTTCTATTTTCTAATTATCGTTATCATGATGCATGAGGAATGATTCAATACGAATTCCTCAGCGACGCTGGATGGGCCCACTTACAATGACTAACTACCATTGGATCCACCCGAGAATCATCATGATTAGATGATCGAAGTCATCCAATTGATTTCTACCGTCCATTTTCACATGCCCTTAACCTGATGTTTTCAACCATCCGATCAGGGAAAATTTTAGGGCCAGATGCAACCAAAGGTGGATCCATCTTGTTCAATGATCCACGGTGATCGAAAATTGGTCCCACCTGGTTCCTTGGGAGGAATTTGCACCTGTGTCCGGTGAGAAAAATTACTACCGGATCATTGCACTCATTATCATTTATGAGTAATTTGATACACTGTGGGTCCCACCATGATGTCTGCGTTGTTTTATCCGCACTGTCCATCTATTTTGTTAGCTAACTTTAGTGCAAGATAAAAAAAAGCCGAAGGAGATCCGAAACTCAACCAGACCACACCACATGAAACATTGGAGATTGAATGCCTACCATTGAAAACTTCCTCATGCCACAGAAGTTTTCGATCAAAAGGACTCTATGAACAGATTGAATGGTAAATAAACATTGTGGTGAGCCTTAGGTAGCTTTTATCCGTTTATGTTGAATATCATTAATTCATGTGGTCTGGTTCACTCGAGCTTTGTATGTCTCATTTTTTTTTTCGGTCATGCCTAAAATAAGCTGGCAAAACCGATGTACCGCTTAGATAAAACATATACATCATGGTGAGGCTACGGAGCTTTTCCACCACAGATTTGGGCAGTGAGGGTCATACCCAATCCAACGACCATTTTCTCCTGCGCTTAACCGGATATTTTCAACCATCGGATCAGGTCATCCTTAGGGCCACACTCCTAACCAACGAACCACGCTGATAGCAGATGGGCCCCACCTGGTTACTCGTAGGCATTTTCGCCTGAGCCAAGTTCGAAGAATTACTTAGGGCCTGTTTGGGCGGTGGGATTATAAGGGATTAGGTGGGATGGGATTCATTTGATTCCGTGTCAATTCCACTCCATGTTTGGGAGGTATGGAAAAGCTTTGAATTACATTAAATGGAATTGCATTAGGTCCCGTGCCAATTTCACTCAATGTTAGCAAGTTGTGTAGGTCTCACGATGATGTGTGGGCTATATCCACACCGTCCACCCATTTATCGAGATTATTTTAGAGCATAGGCCAAAAAATAAGGCAAATCTAAAACTCAAGTGGACCCCACCATAGAATGCAATGAGGGTTGAATACTTACCTTTAAAAACTTCTTTGGAGCTACATAAGTTTTGGATCTACCTCATTTTTAGGCCCATGCCATAAAATGAGGTTACAAACAAATGAACAGTTTAGATATAACACGTGTGTTACTCTCAGTAATTTCAAATGATGGCAGGTATATCCATTTAATGTACCACCGAGTTGGGTCTGGTCGGGTCGGATCCACTGGATCGGACCCAAATTTCCCACCTCTAGTAATAATTAAGTTTTTTGAATCCCATCCCACCTAATCCCTTCTAATCCCACCGCCCAAACAGGCCCTTAGTGGATCAATGAAGTCATCACCACTTGGTGGGTTATTTGATACTCTGGCTTCCTATGACGCCTGATACACAGGCACTTGGAAATAGTACACTTGGTATACATTAACTCAAATCTCTAAGTTACCTTCCAAAACTTCGATTGGTTTTGACGGGCTAACCGCTGATTCACGAACTAGGGTTTTTTTTTATAATAAAACCATTAAATATTTTTCATTTTTAACCGTCCAATAAATATCTATAGTCCCATAGAAATATAATCGAATAAATCCAAACTTTAGTTCATGATCCATCCTATTACACATACTTTTGATGGTTTAATTTGAATTAATTGGATGCCACGTGTGCAATCTCTAAGTAATTTATAAGTGCCTGCCTATCATCCATTCACTCTTCCAGAGTAGGAAGTATTTCTCTTTTGATTTTTACCGTTAGTGGAAGCACGTCAATCTCGGGCCTGTTCTCGTTGCATTATCTTGGGCCGGTATTTGATACACCGGTAGAGTATGGAACTTGATACGCGGGCACTCGAACTGTACACTTGCCATTCATTAACTGAAATAAAACCGGATAAATTGTGGAAAGTTCTTTGGCTAATTCACAGTAGATAAAGTTGTTTGTGGAAATACTATTGGAGATTTTCATTATTAACCGTCCAATAAATGGCCACCCAAAAACGTCTCCCAATAAATAAATATGTATGATTTTTTCAGTTATAATATATCTTAATGGGATCCATAATTTGGACGGTTTGATATGAATTATTTATATGCCACTCAGGAAATTCTAAGTAATTCTGAAGAGTCTGCATATGAGCCAACACATTCCGCCAGAGTATCAAAATTTTCTTCCATCATTTATGGTGATAGCCAGACCTAAAATGGTGTGAAATTATTGCAGGCATGGAAGACACACGAGCTTTTTCTTATTTCCAAGGCCTTGAAAGTTAAAAAGTACCCAGTACACGTGTCAGTGTGATGCGTTTATCGAAACCGTCTATCCAGCGTTACTTATTTAGATGGCCTATGTTTCAACAACAGATCACAGTGGCAATCCTATCTATCACTTTTCTTTACTTTCTAACGGTGAATTTAGACCGTTGAATACTTTTGTTTATAACTACCATGCACCCTAAGGGCCCGTTTGGGGGTTTGGATATGGAACCCCCGGGATTGCAAACCCCTTGGATTTGAAATTCTCCTATCGTGTTTGGCACCTGGATTGGGAATCAACTTTAATTCAACAGTAACTATGCAGCCTAGATTTTATATGGGCTTGAATTTAATTACTAAATTAATTTTAATATCTCTAATTAGTGAGTATATGTAACGTTTAACATAAGCCTGACGAAATGTATGCTTTTCCTAAAAATTATGAAATTCCAAGTCTTGGATGGGCCACAAGCATAAAATCATATACGAGTGACTAACCAACAATATTTAACCATTAATTTACATGGACAATGTTTGGACGATGCTGATCATCATATTAAAGTAATTATAGTAATACAATTGATAATCTAATTATTTTGGGACATCATTAATAGGCTATGTGCACAATAGAATAATAGTCAGGTGATATAAATGTTACACATGTAATTACTCCCATGAGGATTTTAGATGTAATCTAAGCTCCAACCATGAATTTGAAACCCCACGGGGATTTGAAACCCCCGGTTACTTTATGTTACAAAGCAACGAGGTATTTAAAATCCTTCCAAATCCATGGTGCCAAATGACTCCTAAGCCACATGATTATTGTTTTCTTTGGCCACATCAATCTAAACCGCTAATCCAAATACTCTTGGCCACGTGATTATTGTTTTCTTTGGCCAAAGCAATTTCAACCTAAGATGGATTTTATTTAAATTGATTATAATAAATAATGTAACAAAAGTTATGTAAGGCTAATAACAATATGAGTGAGGTATCCATTTGTTCCATAATTAGTGCCATGGCTCAAAATTTAGGTGGACCCAAAACTCGAATGGGCCACATATGAAAGAAAAGGTAAGGATATTAAATCCTATCATTGGAATTTCTACTCTAGAACTGCTGGATCTGGCTAATATTTTGGTATTTCACTTGTCCAAGTTGAAAATGACTTGTGAATGCGTTCAGCGGCATGGAAACATCACGGTGGGCCTTAAGAAAGATTTAACGGTGGCCTTTCTCATCCTTACTTTTCCAGGTGATGTGGACCACTTAAGATTTTTTTATTTTTTATTTAAATGTTTGCTAGTTTTTCACTGCAATAATAGTCATGTTCTTGTGACCATATGGATCCTTGGTGCTTAGAAAACGATCGCTTTGAATTACAAAGTGAAGTCGTGAACATAAACCTCACATTAGAACAACCTGACATGTGCCTGAACGAAACTCCGTAAGAAACATGTTTCTACAATGATATAAGATTGTAATCTATAAATAATAAAGATTATCAACATATTTCACTCAGGCTTAAATATATGTGGAGCTATCCATCTTTAGGCACGCACTTAAGAGAGAAGGGAGAAAAGTTAAGTCAAAGGCTATTGTAGAAAGTATATTGAAATATCAAAAATAAAATAATTTAAATTAACTTAGGCTAAATCACGTATAAATACATTGTTCTTAAATCTTGATTTGCCCCCTTCTAAATCACTAATGGGTTGTTAGCAAATTATTTTCAATATAAGATAAGTCTTTTTTTTTTCCTAAGATCCTGCGCGCAACAATCACGAAGGAATGTTCTCAGGAACTCAACTAACATACACCTGATCCATAGCTCAAGTGGTAAATTGAGTGAAAGATATCTTGTTTCAATATTTAGGTCTTAGTATCAATTCCCTAACGGGGGTGGCTAACAATGAAGTGTGACTGATAGTGGGTGTACTAAGAAGCTAATTTAAAAAAAACAAAAAAACCTTACGTGGTTGATTGTCTGGCAAATTTGATAAGTGGTCGAACTCAATGACTTAAATAATGTTTAAGCTATTTAGCGATTTTATTTTAAGGAAAATGTTTGAAAAGATTAGATCGGATTTCTAATAGGATGTGTTAGATTTGAATGATTCTGGATCAGGATGGTCTGGTTTATATAACATATGAAGAGTGGACAAGTCAGAATGTTTATATAGCATATGTAGTTCAGAATGTTTTAAAAATATTTCTAACCGTTGGCACTAATTTTCGAGTGCTTCAGATCGTTGAATCATCAAGGCCTATCCGTTTTTAGACTGTTTTAGCTATTAAGGTTATTAACCGTTTTCAAAATGGTCGATGGCTTTGGATTTATTAATCCGACCATTTCCAGCAGCTTATAAAATCTAAGTTCATGCGATGCATACATGTGAAGTGTAAAATGCGCCATTATAACCACACAGCCCTTGCTCATGCGTGCCTGTCTTCTAGTATGGATATCGATCATGTCATCCTCCATTTCTTCATTAAAGAATATTAATCACTTATTCACTTATAGACTACAACTTTTCTCCCACTCCATTTGACATGAGAATAAAAAAAACACACTTTTCTTTTATTTTTTCAAAAACTATTTCCAAGGGAAAATAATATTTTCTAAAAACTTCATTTTATTTTTAAACTAAAATTTCAACAAATACACTAGTGTGGATAAGACCATTAGAAATATGACATAGCTGCCCAAACGTGTGTTTTGCATTAGTATCATTGCATATAAATAAAAGCCCCTATCTTTCTAATTCATGGATTATCATTAATATCATTGCATATGTACATGGTTAAAGGTACAAACTATAGAATTAGATGCCAGCTAGCTGGTGGCCCCAACACCAACTAGCTATGCATGTGTTCTCTATTTTACTAGCTGGCTTTAATGCATGAGCAAAAAGTGAGTCTGATTAGGAGTTTTGAAAAATGACTAAGAGCTACAAAAGTTTCAAATCAGGCTGATATTTTTATATTACTTTCATCCAAGTCCATGTTACCTCGTTAATTGGTGATATGATAAATAAATATCACTGTGGGCGTTAGGAATGTTTCAACGGTGGATGTTACCGGCACCACTGTTTCCTGGGACACGGATTGGCTACTCCCCCCACACCAGCCAATGGCTGATGGTCGGTGCTCTGTGGGCCCCACCATGATGTATGTGTTTCATCCATGCCGTCCATCTATTTTTACAGATCATTTTACAACATGAGACCAACAATTAGGTATTTCCAAATCTCAAGTGGACCACATCACAGGAAATAGTGTTGAATGAGCTTTGAACATTAAAAACATTTTGGGGGCCATGAAAGTCTTGGATCAAGCTTATTTTTGTTTTTTCCCTTCATCTGGGCCTGTATAATCTAATCAAAAGATTGGATGTCAAATAAACAGTACAGTGGGCGTTAGGAGGATTTTAATGATGGATATCCAATCACTAATGTTTTCATGTGGTGTGGTTCACCTGAGATTTCTATACCTCTAGTTTTTGGGATCAAGCCCTCAAATGATCTTTAAAAATGGATGAACGGAATGGATGAAACACATAAAGAGCACCGACCACCAGCCACGGGGATGGTGTCAGGGGGAGTAGCCACACGGTTTCCGTTTCCTATGGTGTGGTACAATTGAGCTTTGAATCTTCCTCATTTTTTGAGATCATATCTTAAAATGAGCTAGAAAGATGGATAGACGGACGGGATAAAAGACATACATCTGGGTGGAGCCTGGACAGCCAATTAAATTTCAGGAAAGATTAACAACTGGCATTACAGCGTAGACTTTTAAACGGTAGGTAAATAACTAATTTATAAAAACCTCCACATCTAAGCTTTTTTGTTCAGCTAATATTCCGGCCGAGGATCACATCAGAAAAAAGCCGCTGATGTGACCTATAATCATAACCATCGAATGGGTCACATCGCTCTCTTGGGTATGAGTATCCGCTACGTATCGGGCGCCGCCTCGGTGGACCCCCGGATCCACCGAGGTAGGTGGATCCCTAACTGTGGGGCCCACCTTGATGTATGTGACTTACATCCATGGCGTTCATCCGTTTTTAAAACTCATTGTAGGGCGGTATGCCAAAAATGAAATAAATCCAAGGCTTGGGTGGACCAGATCACCGGAAACAGCTGTGATTGAATACCCACCTTTAAAAACATCTTGGGGCCATCGGAATGTTTATTGGCCGTCCAATCTGTTGATGAGGTCACAAAAATCAGTATGATGGGACCACACAAATGTCAGCTAGCCAAAAAGAATCTTTTAATGGTCAATCACCACTGCTTCAAACGGTGTTGTCCTACTGAGATTTGGATCTACTTTATTTTCAAGATCATGTCCTGAAATGATCTGTAAAAACGGATGGACCGCTTGGATGTAATGTAAATACATCAAGATGGACAGGACGTGTTACCAGCTTGCCACTTTGGCACGCTTGAAATTTTTTACCGATGGGTTATCTAAAACAGATCTCACTCTATGTACGGTCCTGATCCATTCTTCTCATCTCAGCGGTCCATCAATTGACATAAGAAATGGATGGTTAAAAGAATTTAAACCAATGTTCCACACTCAGGGTACAGTTTAGCAGTCGGATGAGACAAATACACCAAATTTCAACCCCGTACACAATATTTGTGGGCCCCACACGATTAGCGGTTTGGATCTTGCACAAGTATTCCAAGTTGACATGCGCAAGCATGAGACACCAGCTCAGAGAAAAAAAAAAAAAGGAAAAGCGGTCCACCAGCTGCAACCTGTTCATCTGTCACCTACACGAGACACGACTGAAACTCCGTCACATAGGAATTCTTGAATACGCATGCATACAACTACCATTCACGTGCCATACGTGTACCTCAATCCGAACCATTCATAGAGTAGGGATCAGATAGACGGTTAAAATAAAAACTAGTCGATGGTCCTAATTGGACGAATTACTGTACACTGATCAACAGCTAGGACTATTTCACTCAACCTGAATTTCGGATAATCCGCCGTCTAAAATGGTACCGGAAGTTTGAACGGCTCGGATGGAGACGATTTGATGTCAACCGTACACTAGATGAGTGCATGAGTACTGATAGCCACATACTGCCAGACTATCAACGTCTTTTGCTTCTCGAAACGCGAGTTGGGCCCCACAGAACTCACAGATGGGCCCACCGTCACGAGTTTGGCCGCGGCTGCTTTCATCAGCTTTGGGACCATCAGTCCATCAACCCAGAGATAAGCGGGCCCGGGTCCTGACGGGCTTTAATTGTCAGTGGCCCGATCCCATTAAGGGAAATACTTTTAATACTCTGGCAGTGTTCCATGGATGATACGCAGGCAGATATGAATTACTTAGAAATTGTTAGCACGTCATGAAAGTAATTCAAGTTAAACCGTCCAAATCATGGGATCAGTTTAGATGTATCACGAACCAAAAAAAAAAAAAAACTCTTATTTGTTCATTGAAACAATAGATTGCTGCACATTTACTGGACGGTTGAAATTAAAAGTATACGAAGGTCTAATTTCAAAATGACAACTGTCCACGTATTAGAGATTAGAAAATTTCAGCCAGCCTGCTTTTATACTGTAACGATATTCGGTCCACAGTTTAAATTTGGTTAATGTAGGCCACGTGTGCAATTTCTAAGTGCCTGTGTATCAATTGTCATACGCAGCTGGAGTATCAAAATAACTCCCCTCCCCGTGAGGCAGCATGGTGGGGTTGTACGACAAGGGGGTTAAACTAACCTCACCCTCCGGTTTACTTTAGAAATCAGCGGTTCAAAGGCTTATGATGCGACCGCCGCGCGTAGGCCCGCTCTGCTTACCTTAGGCCCTTTTGGACGGCCGCGTTTCGGGTAGATACCGGATCCACTGAGAGTCGGTGTATCCCTAGCAATGAAGCCTCCTATTATTTATGTTAATTAAATCCACACCGTCCATCCATTTCGAAAGATCATTCTAGATCTCATTCCTAAAAATGAAGCAGATCCAAATCTTAGGTGGACCATTCTATACAAAAATATTAGTGATTTAATCCCCACCATTAAACAGAGGCTTGTTTATATTCCATCCAACCTGTTGATAAGGTAAAAAAGAATTGGATGAAGAGACAACACAAATATCAACTTGATTTAAAACTTGTGTTGTCCACAATAAGTTTTTAATGGTATATTACTACTTTTTACTATATTATGGTCCACTTGAGATTTTTATGTACTTTATTTGTATTAAAATAGTATAAAATGGCCTTTCCAAACGTCTGGACGGTGTGGATGTAAGGAAAATACATCAATGCGGGCCCCAGGGTCAGGGATCCCACCCACCTTCGTGGATCCCCGGATTCACCGAAGCCGCGCTCCTTTGGACTTCTTCAAAATAAAGGTCACGTACGACCCGCGACCCGAGGTCTCGACCATATCGGCGAGTTTCATGTTGGATGCCGTACTTTTATAATCTGGGCCGTTCATCTGTTCCATCACAATTTGGATGAACGATAAAAGAGAATTCTGACTGAAAAGCGGTGGAATCTATTTTATCAGTGAGTTAAATATGGACGATGGCCCACATTTATATGATAAAAGCCTCGATATCATTGAATAAAACATTCTAACATCATATGTCATGTGAAATATTTCAATTGATTGCTGAATTCTGATAGATCAACGGTCTAGATTATCGAAATATTTCCGCACATGTCAAAATTGCAAATTCACATCTACCGTGATAAAATTTTTTTATGATCGCGTATCGTACAGTTCCTTGTCTATCTATAGATTGATTGGCGCCGAAACTTATCCGATCGAAAAGTTTAATGCTCTGGTAGAGTGTAGAGATCCATACGCATTCATGCTTGTAAATCAATCTAGACCATCCACGTGCTTATTCATTATAATTTAAATAATGTTAATTGTAAATTTATGGCCTTTGATTGGTTGGCTTATTTTATTTGAATCCTCAACGTTGAAACTTCTCGTACAACCGTTCATTCAATCCATCTTGATCGGATGTTTGGACCCCTAATTATCATTAATGTCTGGATTTTAACTACTTCATATTAAATCTGTACGATTCGGATGGTTGTAATTAAGGTGCGTGTGACCCATAAATGCAATGACTGTCCACATTCCTCTGTACACAACCATGCTGCCAGTATTCTGAATCTCTGATAAGAGAAAAGATCAGGTCTTGCATTGCACTCGCTAATGCACCTTTTTTCCCACTAACTTATCATACGTATGAAAAATCCGATCCGTTCAAATGATTGGTATCACTATCAATATTAGAAGTTCATGAAAGAAATTTTATCCGTTTATTAAGTGGGCCGAACTTGTATTTTTAAATCAGACCGTTAGATATCTATCGATTTATAATCTATTGACCACAATTCGATTGAATTACTCCTATCTCACTCTAGTGATCTTCGGACGGCGTTTATTTTCGCACGCGGTAAGACCTATCACACGTGTGAGATGTTAGTGGGAAAAACGGGGAGAGTCATTAATGTTATAGCACGGTGCGGAGCATCTGATAATATCTCTATGCGACCACGACTCGTAGGATCCGGGATCCGACAAGATCCTCGTGACCACCAAATCTGGTGGTACACTGTAGAGAGAGAGAGAGAGCGGATCTTTTCTCGTTATGGGCGGTTCCGCTGTGGTTGTTTTTCTCGGCCGTGGGATTTCTCGATATTCGGGATTTCGAATCGGGTCTGGGTCACATGAGTTGCGACATAGACGGGTCTGGGCTACAGGACGCCGCTGGAGAAAGTGGGAAATCACAGTACATTGCAGGACCTTTACCTCTCTCCCTTCCACGCATCAACCACCATTCTTTTTCTTTTCCATTGTAGTTGAAGGGGTGGTTTGATGTTGTATCTATAATCCGGAGTTCGAAATTCTGGATTTTCATTTATATCTGGTGGTAACATGGGTTTTTGAAATTGAATTTTAGGGCGTGTTTGGCCGGACCAATTCCATGGGATTATGTGGGATGGAATGGATTTTAAGGTAATGATTGTGGTTTCAATGTTTGTCCCTTGATCCCATGCGTTTGGGATAGCCCATGGATATACAGCAGCTTGTTTGGACAGTCTCAAATGAATGGGTTTGCATCTACACTGCTTTTAATGGTGTGCCTCACTCACTATTTTATATTTGCCTTAAAACAGGTTTATAGTTAAATGTAGGCTGGTGAAAATGATGGACGGAGTGGATATCTCATTGATATCTTGGTGGGCCCCACATAGAGGTGAAAATTCACATCTTGAGATTGACAGAATCCATGTTAGTTACGAGCATTGGGCGAGGTACATCCCGCCATCCCAAATGAGGGATAGGATGGGATGGCGTAGGATAACCCTCTTAATCCCATCTAATACTATATCCAGCGCCAGGGGCGTGTTTGGCCGGGCCAATTTCATGGGATTAGGTGGGATGGAATGGATTTTAAGGTAATGATGGTAGTGTCAGTGTTTGTCCCTTGATCCCATGGGTTTGGGATAGCCCATGGGATATACAGCAGCCTGTTTGGACCATCCCAAAAGGTTGGTTTTGCATCTACACTGCTTCTTGTGGTGTGCCCTACTCACTGTTTTATATTTGCCTTAAAACAGATCTATTGCTAAATGTAGGCTTGTGAAAATGATGGACGGAGTGGATATCTAATTGATATCTTGGTGGGCCCCACATAGAGGTGAAAAATTACATCCTAGGATCGGCAGAGTCCATGTTAGCTAAATGGCGGTGTTTACGAGGCAAGGTACATCCCGCCATCCCAAACGGGAGATGGGATGAGATCTAGCGGGATAACCCTCCTAATCCCAGGATAGCCCACATCCAGCGCCCGACCAAACACGCCCTAAGGGGCATTTGGATTGAATTGCAAATTCCATCTTTTATTTAAGGAGGAAGAGAAAGGTTGAGGTTAGGTGGGATTTAATTACTTTTGGTCCGATTCCGAATTTTAGTGGATTTTGAAATTCACTACACATAGGCCCCACATTGATGCATGTGTTTATCCATGCCCTCGATCCACATATGCCATATGTAGGAGACATTTTGGATATATATATATATATATATATATATATATATATATATATAAGTGAAAGTCATCCATTCTAAATTTGGTTCGTTGATTAAAACTCTATAGTCCACCAAATATGATTTTGTTTAATCTGGTTTTTTCCTATGGCCAAAATTTTATCCAAAACGCTCAGTTAAGAGTTTGAGTACCCATAAGTGGTGAAATTCCACTAGTATGAGTGTGTGTGCGTGTGTAAAAAAAAAATAAAAAAAATAAAATTTATCCAAAACATAGGATTTGTTGACTATAGTGTTTCTAGACATGCAATCATTGTGCAATAATAATGTTAATCCCATATAATATAATTCAATACTATTTTATTCAACTGGCCAAACACGTGGAAATTTTGGTTGGGAGCCTGGATCTTGACCCTTGAATTCTAATGGTATATCCAATGAATAACGAATGTGATGAATTAATTACTTTCAAATATTCCACACATGCTATATGCACGGAGGATAAGATACTATTGCATTAAAGACATTGTAAGGTAATTTTGACTAAAAAAAAAGCAATTAAAAGATGTTTGTGGCCTACAAAAATAAGTCCGCTAATTTAATATTTGAAACTAAAATTTATATTTCTTTATAGATGATTGTCAATTTATTTTTATTTTTAAATATGACTCACATGATAATTGTACATGCTTGTTTTTTTAAAGAACGGAAGGTAAAAAAAAAATTTAATAATATGAATGAATGTGAACGAGGGATCTATGTTGGAATTAAAAACAGATGAAAATATTTGATTTTGAACTACTCTAGAATTGAAATCCATAAATTTAATGGGTGCCAAACAACTAAATCTTACAAATCCCAATTTCTAATTCTCAACTACTAAAAATTTGCAGGTTGCCAAGGGTGCTCCTAATGGCCATAAATTAGAAGAACATCGTGTAATGGGAATGAATTTTGAAATACAAACCATTCATATTAAGGCCCTGATCATAGGTGGACATGATGCCACATCACTCTACCATTGACAAATTTCATATCATTTAACTTACTACAAACGTACAAATGGTTACAAACAATCATATATGAAATATGTCGAGTTGAGGTTCCAGGGTTACTTGTTACAATATCCATATCATTCGGCCTACCAGTGTCAACAAATGGTTAAAAAAAATGCTAAGCTGAGGCTGGATCCTTTGAAATGTTTGCAGATGAGCTCTCTCTCTCTCTCACTCACTCACTGGCTGCACACTTCCCTTAAGGCCATTAAAAAAGGTTGCCTAATCTTGGAAGTGGAATACTGCAAAAATCAGACCTAGAAAACCGTTACAATAAGGGCCGTTTGAATACCACCAAATAAGTTACTTTTTCTACTTATAATAGTAGAAAAGTGACTTATTTCAGATAAGTAAGTTTGGCTTATGATTAGTTATAAGTAACATTTTTACTCAAAAGTAGATAATTACTTCAATTAACTTTTTTTTTTGTTTATCTACTTTTCCTAATTAAGTTGCTGAAGAGAGGAATCAGGAAAGAGAAGAAACTGATAAGCATGTTGTTTGCCAAATATACTTGTATTCTTAATAAGTAGAGACTTAAGATAAGCTAATTGTAGAACAAGTAGTTTATCTTAAGCAACCTATGATCCAAACGCCCAATGTGCAATGTGAATTTATAGTTTTAGGTTAGTTATCAATTTTTTCAATGGTGTGGTCTACTTGACGATTGCACGCGATTGAGTTTTTAGAAATCTTGCCACCACGGTGGCACTCATGGATGAACAGGTTGATTAGCCTTCAAGCTTGTAGAAAATAATGGATAAAAACCCAAAAATCTCTGATTCAGTGGTGGTCCATGTGATGCAAGTATCAGCCTGATATTTCATGAGAGTTGTAGAATAAGCTAGCTATACAAAATTGATTAGCCTTCAAGCTTGTAGGAAGTGAAGAAAGTGTTAAATTGAATTCTGTGATAGAAATTGTAAAAATCTGGGAGAGTGTTACAGATGATAGCCAGTCACAAATTACTCAGATATTGCAAATAGGCATACAAGTATGTCACATTAAGTTGTCCACATTGGTCATAGTTTAAATGTATCATAAAAATGGTTTCTATTTCATATCTGCCGATATGAATATTTCATGGCAGTGGTTTTCATTATCAGCTCATGTGCATTATATTGGCTGATGTCTCATGTGGGCTTATATGTGTCACAATTATTCGATACTTATCATGTACGTATTAGAGAAAAATCACAAAAAATAAAAAAAATAAAAATTCTATATCTTCTCACTTACTCTTTAAATAAAATATTAATGTCATTTATTAATACATTCAAGGGTTTTGAATTAAAAAATTAAAATATAAAGTATTATTTCAATAAATTTTTACCCTTTAAAATTTTCAGATTGATATGCTCAATATGTAAGGTATCGTTTGGCTGCTAGGGAAAATTTTTAGTTGTAATTAAATTATTGGTGTAAAGTGTTTATAGCTAGTCCTATTTGGCTTTTAGTTGTAATATTTTTACTGGTAAACAATTACTTGTGTTTGAAAAACTTTTTACAGCTTGTAATTAGGATTTTAGTGATGACAAAGCTCGGAATAATAAATCCTTTAAAAATCATTAAATGATATATCAAGTTTTTATTTAAGATGAATTATTAGGATAAGCCTAACTTAATAATACCTATGGTAAATTCTTATGCTAAATTAATCATTTAATGGGCCACAAAAGTGGGCTCACTAGTTCAAATTAAATAAAATGTTGAGACACTATTGAATACAAACTATTAACTATAAATCAACATCGAAATAATATATTTAAACATGTCTTTAGTAATCCAAATATAAAATAAGGTTACCCCATGTTAAAAGTGGCTACACATGTATTTTTGTATGGCATCGAACCTATGCACGAGGCTGTCTTGCGTTGAAAGTTGGATGCCAAAAATCAAGCTTATAAAACTTAGAAGGGTAGGCCGCCATGTAAATTTGGATTAATCTTTGATTGGTTGTCCATTGTTTTATGTGGCTTGGCCCACTATAATGATTCATCCAACCTGTTCACTATGTAAGCCCCACTCTGATTTTGGGATTTTTGAGCCATAACCCATCCATTCAGTTCAAACCAAATCCATAATCAGGAGTGTTGCATTAACTTTACAGATGACATACTACTACATCATACTCTCAACGCCATGAGAAATAGATGAACCGCATCATAAGAAACAGTGGTGAGAGACATAAAAATTTATTGTGACCCTATCAATGGGTTGGATGGAAAATAAACAATCTAGTAGGCATTAAGTTGGGCCCTAGGAAGGTTTTAATGGTGGGCATTCAATCACCACTCTTTCCTATCGTGTGGTCCACTTGAGATTTTTCTCTACTTCATTTTTTGGTCCACGACACACATCAATTTGGGCCCCATAGTGAGGGCCGCCACACCTAAATCACTCCCTTCTTTCCAATCACCCAAATAGATTGATACATTTATAGCCTTGGAATTGAGAAAGAAAATTTTTTAATAAGATATCTCATCTTGGACGAAGAAAAGAGGGAGATTGAAATATGTTATTCTTTTCTTCTTTATTTTTTAATTTGTGTTGACAACTTGCATTGAATAGATGTTAGAAGAAGGGGAGCGTGGGAATGGGGAAGCCTCAACTCTCCTCGCATCAGAAATTTTTAAAAATTATAACAGTTGCCTGAAATCTTTTTATCTATCGTATAAAACATGTCCTTTTATCATGTTTCGGATTACAGCAAAAAGCTATAATATGATTACAGCGAACAATCCATTTACAGGTAAATACACTCATCCAAACACCTTATGTAATTTGATTACCTGTAATTAGATTATAACTTATTAATTTTATAGGCAGCCAAACTACCCCTCAGTCGCATCAGCCATACAAAACACTTGGTATCATGCATCAATGGTCAGTCCACGACAATTTGAAACATAGTCCATCACATTATTATAATCCTGACATGTAAGTGTATGGTTGGTGGACAGTTATTGTTTGGTTTAAAAATACAAAAATCCTGTTTCAACAAATAAGTATCTACCCATCACATGTCAGGGTTATTCGATCAGTCTTATCAATTAGTCTGATTTCGAGACTGTGACTTACTGAAAGTGGGTCCCACTATTTAATCGGTTCAACTAGAGTTGATGTATGCTTGCTGCGTCTATAATTTCTAAGTTCCTGCGTATCAAGCGTCACCCTTACCTGAGTAACATATAATTCCCTCTAAGTGCCCGCGTATCAAGCGTCACCCTTACCTGCGTACCTGCGTATCAAGTTCACATAAGAAGAAGAGGAGCAGGGCTTGTATACTCTACAGCTGGTGGTGTCTCTAGCAGCTACAGCACCTGAAAATTTGTGGGCCTTATACATGGTATGTGTATACCATTCATTCCGTCCATCCAGTGGGCCCCACCATGTTACGCCCTCGAGCTAAAAAAATCACCCTGATCAATGGCTCAAGCGCTCAGGCAGCCACGTCACAAGGAACCATGTGGATGGGGACAAAACATGGGAACATTGCTGATGGTGTGTGGGGCCCTAACAGAGGATATGCCATCCAATCTTTTCATTAGGTTTAAATCAACAGGTTTAAGAGACCCATTAAAAACAATCTGGATCCAAAACTCTGGTGGGCCACACCGTGAATTTAGATCCCACAGGTGTGATTTTACATTGTCCTTCGTAGTATAATCAGCATGATTTTTGTTCCGTATAGTTAATATTGAATCTCACACCTGATGGACGGAGTGGATTTCAGATCCACAACAGTGATGAGTCTATAAAGCTCCTGACGATTCCCCTGTTTGATATACTCAGGAAGTGCAAGGGTTCATGAATGCACTCGTCGACGTGGTATTCATCGAAAGCAAATTAAAACCGTCCAAATAATGGGACCCACTGTAGATGGAACATTTGCGTAAAGTTGTCTTAGTTCGACGATCCTAACCTCCAAATCACGAACACTCATTTGGTCGATTCTTACTGTTGCCTGCATTTCATTTTAACGGCTCATCAGATACTCGCCATTGGGCCGTACGATCAGGACATTATGATAAATATATTCCCACTGGCGAAAAAACTGTTGGTCGAGCTCGGTTGCCTACTCCTGTGTTCTTAGATCTCGACGACATCTCAATCTCCGAAGATAGCCTTAATAAGCACCCACCTAGTAGGAAATTTTCCAATCTATGTAATCCGCACCAGGGCCATACATAGGAGCCCAGTCTATCAAAAAAAGGTATGCACTTAATACCTCAGATCGACTAAACCCACATGGTAAATATTCTAAGTTAGGCATCGGAGGGTCCCCGGCAATACCTAGGTCCCATTGCCATTGTCACTTTGTTTTTGCAGGTATCCCGAAGATCCATCTAGGTATGACCATATCTCAGCATCAACAGAAACCATGTCTCAAAACTGAGGCCCATAATCATAACGTGGGCCACATATGGACGGTGCAAATGAACGATTAATACAAGTAAACAGTCGTCCATATATTATGTACTTGCATGGCCCACTTGATGATCAAACTAGGCTGATACTGGAGACATGTCCTCTACATTGTTAAAGGTCACACACAAACACATAAAACACAAAACGATTTGTAACTAAGAAGGACACTGGTTCAATGGCTAAGATGTATTATAGCAAATCTCTTCTGCTAATGCTATTCGTTGGTGGACAAATGCACCTCCAAACACAATCCACGTGGCACTTTTATGAGATATTCGGGTCTTTCAACAGGCGGGTCTCTTCTTCTATTGGCAATGATTTTTCTATCCATTTCTCCTTACACATGTGGCCCATCTCGTGAGTGGACCAGGCCATCTTTTGGGCTAAGAAACGTTCATGGTCTGGATTTCACATCATGCAGCACTTAAAAAAGCCGAGATCCATTTGTGGCCCCAAGATTCAAAGTATGTGATGGGCTCCCAACTATGAAATGGGCCCATTAGATCCTGGGCCCCTAACGGATGGTCTACAGCTACACTCACGTTTTGTTTCCAGGACACTCATTGGACTGCTAGGATCATCCAATTGCCAATATCTTTATAAGCGTCAAATGACAGCCTTCAATTTAAGGTGGTGAATGGGCCGGGCCTGGGCTCAGAAAAATCAAAATTTAAATGGGCCAAACACAACAGCCTAGTGGGCCATCTGGCTATCCACGCTAGAATTTTAAAACAAGACGACTTGAGAAAACCATCGGAACAGTTCAGCTGGCGTGTCCCATCACAGATGGCCCATCTGGCGAAAATCGCACTGATCGGATCATCCTAACCGTCCAATTAATGTTGGTGGAATGTTAACCATTGGCCACTTCCCATCGGATCTACATGATCGCCCAGTGGGCCGTGTGGTTTCTCCATGGGCAATCTAAAGTGGTGATCATCGAAGAACGGGTGGGCCCCATTTGAGGTGCATGAAACTCCTACATGCGTGGTTGTATGGTTGTTGGATTTGGACCATCCATCTGGTGGGCCTTGATAGAGTAGAATGGCGGAAAAGTTTTCATGTAGCCGCCCCAATTAGCTGGTATAAGCCTTACATGATGATGATGATGATGATGTGCTGGTGGACCCTACTTTTGATGCCACGTGGTGCAAAACCACACCAAGCGCACCATCCTAGCCGTTCAATTTTTCTGGTTCAAATGGAAGGCAAAAATAAAATAGGTTCAGCGGTCCACATTTAAAGGGGGATTTTTTTATTTTTATTTTTAAAAATCAGATGGCTAAGATTCTCCGATCAATATTTCTATACTACCGGTGGTCGATGATAGGGTCCACTAAATGGGCAGTCTAGGTTCACTGAATTATCCATCCATTCCGTACCAGTATTGGAAGGCGAAGCTGGAATCAATCGGGTTATCCTAACCATCCAATCATAGCATGAAAGATGGACGGTCAAGATCAACAAGAGAGAAAAAATGAAGTCCACCCATCATATCTAAAGTTGTATATAATGGGCCCCACCATCGTTACTGCTTATGATTCGAGAGTAACACCTCGATTAGCTGTGATTCATAAAAACTAAGGGTTATAAGAGATGGCCGACATTCCGAGTGTTAGGATCATCCGAACGGTTTGATTTTCCTTCATGGCTGGTCAGTGGCTTGATGGAACAAATAGACGGTCGGATTGATGATTGACTATCCCACCTGTAGTTTAAAACGTGTGGGCTTCCAAGCTCATATGGAAGTAACATTCGCAAAGCCCACGTGCGGGTAGAGCCCAGTCCATCTAAATCCCAACAAGACACGAGTAAGGGATCTAAGGTTTCCATTAGGTGGGCCACACATAGGCTGTTTCGATGAATGAATGTACGGCTGTTTCCATTTCAGCCAAAGATTGCAACGGCCATACTTATGAGCCAGAAGATCTAGTCAGTACCACCCATCTCACACACGTGTGTTACTTTGGAACTTGTGCTTGTGCATATATGCGCATGGATCTACACGGGTGGGGCTTACCAAATCTCAACCGTTATGATAAGAGAGAACTCTCGATCTTTTTGATAAGTGTTTGAATCACCACTGGCAGATGGCCCACCGATTCGGTCACATATATATAAAGTTTTGTTTGTACTTCATAATCTGTTTTTAACTTCTCCGAGGATTCCTTCCCTTAGCTTAAAATAAAAATAAAAATTTGTTGGAGTGTTTTAAATAGGGAATAAAAAACTTGGGAAATAAAAATAAAATTTTAGGGCGTCTTTGGACATCAACCAGCGTTTGGCAGTTTGTATTTTAAATACTTGTATTTTGAATAAGGTAATTCGGACTCAATGGTGATTCCAAATCTTTCATTTGTGTTGGCAGCTTGTATTTTAAAATTTCTGTAGTACGAAAATAGAAATACATTGAATTTATATAGTATATGTATAGAAATTTCAATTTAATTAGCAAATCAACTTTAATGTCCCTAATTATGGCATGTTTGATTTCCCTAATTCTATTGTAAGTGGTCATTATTATTTCTCACCATTGTTTGTTTGAATGCGGAACTGCTGCTTTAAAATCGTGGGAAACACCTGAGTTTCCTATGTTTCTATATGTTAAAACAGTGTGAGGCCCATTATGATGAATATGTTATATCCATGCCATCCATTCATTCCACGAGCTCATTTTAGGGCATGAGTTAAAAATGAGGCAAATTCAAAGCCCAAGTGGACCACAACACCTGAAATAGTTATCTTAACGGACATCAATCATTGAAAGTTAAAACCTTTTTAAGGGCTATGGTAATGTTTATTTGTCATCCAACTTATTAATAAGGTCACACAAATGCTGCTAAAGAGAAAACATAAAAGTCGACTTGATCCAAAACTTACTTTCATAAGGAGTTATCAACGGTGGGCGCTAAAATCCTGTTGTTTATTACACCCAGATCCATACATAGCTCAAGTGGTAGGCTGAATGAAAGATACCTCGTTTCAACCAGGTCTCGGTATAGATCCCTAGTGGGGGTGGTTAACACTGAAGTGTCAACTGACAGTGGGGGGTGTACTAACAAGCTGACAAAAAATAAAATAAAAAAATCCTGTTGTTTATTAGCATGTGGTTCACCTGAGCTTTTTATCTTTCTCATTTAAAGCGTGAGCCGACGAAATGGATGATCCACGTACATCACTGTCTTGAATTGCTGGTCCTTCTACCACGTCTGTGTCATTGACATGCAAATTACCTTACCATTTCTAAAATACGATAGGAAAAGTTTATCAATCCATCCGTCATTTAAGCCCATTTTAGGAAGTGTTATAAAAAATTAAGTAGATTTAAATATTATGTGGACCACACCAAAGGAAACAGTGATGACTGAGTGTCCATGGTTAAAAACTTCCTAGGGCCTCCAGTAATATTTATTTTCCATCCAATCCGTTGATAATGTCAACCAGACCTGGATGAAGGGAATATATAAAGATTAGTTTGATCCACAACTTTTTTTGGCCCACAAAAAGCTCTTAATATTTTTTCACCACTGTTTCAAGTGATATGATTCACCTGAGATTTGGATTTACTTAAGTTTTGCGATCACGTCCTAAAACGATATGGAAAAATGGATAGACGGCAGGATATTTTAAAAAGTCATCAAGGTGGGCCCCACACGGTAAGGGTAACACCCAGTGTGGTGCCTTTATCTGTTGATCTGTCCTTCCGGATGGGGGCGGCTTCGGTGGATGGGAACGGATTGGCTACTCCCCGCTACTCCCCACGACGCCAGCCCTGTGGCTGGTTGTCGGTGCTCTGTGGGGTCCATAATGATGTATGTTTATCATCCATTCCGTTCATCCATTTTTACAGGTCATTTTATGGCTTGATACCAAGAATGAGAGGTACATAAATCTCAGGTGGACCACACTACATGAAAACAATAGTGATTAGCTATCCACCATTAAAATCCTTCTAATGACAACTGTACTTTTTATTTGACATCCAATATGTTGATTAGGTCATACAGGCCCAGATGAAGGGAAAAAAGAAAAATCAGCTTGATCCAAAACTTTTATGGCCCCAAAATGTTTTTAAATCGTCGATGCTCATTCAACACTGTTTCCTGTAATGTGTTCCACTTAAGATTGTGATATATCTCGTTTTTGGTCTCATACCTTAAAATGATCTCTAAAATTAGATGGACGGCATGGATGAAACACATAAATCATGGTGGGGCCCACAGAGCACCGACCATCAGCCATTGGCTGGTGTAAGGGGGAGTAGCCAATCCGTTTCCTCGGTGGATACCTGACTGTGGGACCCACGGTGATGTATGTGCCTTACACAGACACCGTCCATCCGTTTTGACAGCCCATTTTAGTGCATGATCCAAAATATAAAGCTGATCTTAAATCTCAGGTGGACCACATCATAGAAATAGTAGTGATTAACCATTAAAAACTTCTCTTAGGCCAGAAAAAGTGTTGGATGGGTAGGATCACGTACGGACCTACGAGCAGACCCAAACTCACGATCAGTTCACATGGATGAAAGGATAGAGGTAGAATTGGAGACTGACTTTATGGCCAAAATCATTGGAGCTAGAGGTCGTTTGCACTCACGTAAGTGTCCATCCACATCAAAGAATAAAAGAAGAAAATGATACATTCTCAAATCCTTCTTCTCACCATTTATGTTTTGGTGGTGGGCCACACCCACGTACCCATTTAAGTTTATTGCAATTAAGAGAAGGAAATCTGTTAGATTTCGAATCCCGATTGCTATCATCACGTGAACTTGCTTTCTTCCTACCCATTCATTGCTTTTCTGTACGGTGCTATGGGCATTGGACACGTGGCGATGAAGGACGCTCAAACCTTTAATGGGAAATCAAGATCTGGACCATCCATCTAGTGGGTCGGTGCATTTATTGCCGAATCGGCTTGTCTGTATGTGCAAGGTTTGATGGGGTGGGCCCATTAACAAAAGGGATGTTTGCCAGAATATTATGAAAGTGATAAGAAACTATTTCATTAATTCTTATAATTCACGGTTAGGATGGCCCACTAGATATGATTGACGGCTAGAATTGTATAATTGGAGCCTATAATAAGTATGGCTACAACCCTCTTTTTCATAATACATGTGTGTGATGCATTGACTAGTGGTTGTACACAAGTGGGCCCCACGGGCTTAATGCATTTTGTTATCTGACTGGCCTGATTTTTGGGTCACAGACTTATATGGTGAGAACCAACGGTTCAGATCGAGTGCAACACTTCTGCTGGTGGCCCTAGCAAAGCTCTTGAAATCTTAGATGACAACAGCCCAGACTCAGGTAAGTTCACTTTGGGTGTGATGGAAGTGTTTGGTTGAGTTAAAACGGACGACTAGCAAAACAATCTCTTGATAGGGCCCACCAACAGACCCGGCAAGGATTGGTTTGAGCCCAGATTTTGGAACTGGTGGGCTCAGGCCTATGAATTTGTTCGAATTTATGGGCCTGGGCCTGTCTCCTTTTTTCCCACAATGGATAAACTTGGAGTAGGACTTCTTTGGTTCATTGCGAGGATCCGGTCATCGTTCATTGCGACTATTGTCCCATGAATCCAGACCGTTCGATCTTGTGGATATTGTCACGGATGGCTTATTGAACAAATTCTAGCCATCGGGTGTCTGGTATTTAGATGGAGGTAGAAATAGTGAACAATCAACGGCCTACGTATAGGGAGATGTCTATCATGATGGCTAATGTCTAGGGTCGCCCATGTACTGTGGGCCATCTGTATTAACGCCCACCAGATGGAGGTCCACTTTCATTGGTCACATTGGTGAATTTCAATGCATCAAGATCTGGACCGTTCATCGGGAGTAAGTTTGTCGTAAAAGCACTATCCAAAAGTCCGGTAGAGAACCTTGGATTCCACACGGATGCATACAACCGCCGTAGATGTAGCATAAAAGTAGCCCAAGTTCAACCGTGTAGGACCCACTTCAGAGAAGTACGAACCGTAACCGTAAATTCAATCAGAATGGATGATCGTAAATGACTGAATGATTGAGGTATTGTGGACAGTTAAAATGAAATAATCAACGGTACATATTCAATAGAAAAATATTCATTAATCAGAAGTCTTCATCGTCTAATAAATCTGATTTTCATGATATGACCCATCTACGTGTCACTATTTGGATGGTTTAAATTACGTTATGCTTATCGCCAGTCTATTCGATGGCCAGGGTCGTGTGCATGGCTATGGGACGCAGATTGCCTACTAGCGTTCTGAGTAAAACCCGTGGGGCCCACCGTGATGTATATATCCTATCCACGTCGTCCATCCGTTTTTCCAGCTCATTTTAATATAAGAAGACAAAACTGAAGTATATCCAAAGCTCAAGTGTACCACACCACAGAAAACAGTGAGGATGATGATGTCCGTTGAAACCTTCCTAGGGCCCCACAATGATGTTTATCTGTCATCCAACCTGTTCAGATGGTCACACAGAAATGGATGAATGAAAAAAAAAACCTACCAGCTTGATCCAAAACTTTCGTGGGCCCAGGAAGTTTTCAATGGAAGGCATTCAATTCCCAATGGTTCCTGTTGTGTGGTGTATTTAAGATTTATATATGCTTAAATTTTTGGACCATACTCTAAAATGGGATAGAAAATGGATGGACCGCATGGATAAGATACGCAAATCATGATGGGCCCCACAAGGTTTACTCAGTACGCATTCCGCGTGGATGGCTATGGTCCTCTGCCAGCGTATCAAAAAGCTCACCAGAAAGATCCAAGCGCACCTCTTGAAACCGACAGCATGGAAAGGTATAGAACATTACCCTGCTGTTGTACTGGAATTCCAACACAGCCTCCCACCTACTTTCCAAGTCGTCGAAGGGATGATGCATTGGGATGGGCGCTGATTGCGTGGTGAGCCCAACACCACGTAGCTACGTGGCGTAAGGACTATGTGGGGCCCACCTTGATGTATGTGTTTTATCGTACCGTCCATCCGTTTGCCAGTTCATTTTAGTGCATGTGCGCAAAATTGAAGCACATCCAAAAGCCCATGTGGACCACGCAGTGGAAATTGAACGGTTGCGGTTGAAAGGCTTCTTTGGGGCCTCAGATGTTTTGGGTCAAGCTGATATTTATGTTTTTGCTTCATTTAGGTTCTTGTGATCTTATGAACGGTTTGGATAACCAAAAAAAAACATCTGTGGGTCCTGGTAAGGTTTTAACGGCCAACTTAATTATTACTATTCTTTCCAGTGGTGGGGTCCACTTAGCTTTGGACAGTTTTGGGCTCCTGCCTTGGCAAAGCAGAGGGACGGCTACAGTGGACCCCGCGGAGTCTTTACAGCACGAAGTGATTTGTGCTGGGTTCGCCACGCAGAGTGCGTCCTTCCTGGGCCTGTATCTGAACCGAGTTAGCTTGGTTAGCTCGCTCGACTCTACTCGGAGAAGCTCAATTTGACTTCGTTGAAAATTGAGTTTGAGTGAGTCGAGCTGATCTTTTAACCTTGAAAAAAGTCTCGAAGTGAGTTTAAGCTTGCTCGGGCTTACCTGAGCTCAGATATAATCCAACTTGAGTCAAATTCAAACCGAACCAATTCGGTGACTAGGGTACTTTGACATTGATGTTGCTCACCAAGTGTTTAATGAAATGACTCAACAAAGTGTCCACTGGTGACAAGGAATATATGTTTCATCAAATTATACTTTTTTGTTTTTTTTTTTGATGTTGCCTACAATATATTTGATGAAATATCCATAACACTATCATTGATGTTTTACATACAGTGAGAATTTGAATGTGTACGTGTTTGTGAAAATACCGTACAGAATAACTCGGCTCGATCTTGGCTCAAATTGGCCTGAGCGACTAATCGAATCGAGCCGAGCTGGCCAATCAAGCTTGAGGACCGAGCCAAGCCAAGTTCGACCTGAGGTTAGCTACCTCTAGTGTTCGAGCCCAAGCTCGACTTAGTTCGAGTCGTGTACACCTCTAGTCCTGCTCGCCATCTCAGGCTAAGAACCAGCATGAGCTTTGAGTGGCCACCGTAATGTACGGGTCTTATCCACATCGTCCATTAACTCTTTTTTTTTTTTGTATATTTTAGATTTTAAGACAAAAAATGAGGAAGATCCAAGGTTCAAATGGACCACAAAATGGGGATTAAACTCTTATACTTGAAAACTTCTTACGGGCCACGAGTTTTGGATGGGGTTGATATTTGTATTTTCTCCTCATCCATGTTTATATAACTTTCTGAATAGATTGGATGGAAAATAAACACCACGGCAAGCCTTATAAAAGTTTCAACGGGGAGAATCATTATCGTCACGGCTTCTTGTAATGTGGTCCACTTGAGGAGCAGGTGATCTGCCTCATTTTTGGGTTTATGCAGTAAAATGACAGTGAAAATGGAAAATGTGGATAAGACACATACATGACCGTGGCCACTCAAAGCTTCTGCCCGTTCCCAGATGGAGACGGGCGGGGTAGGTCGCAATCCGCGACCGACTGGGACCATCCATCACGTGGGTCGTACCATGGATGGGCGACAGTTCAAACACTCCTTAGAGATTCCAGTGCTATTGAAAATGGTGACCGGAATCGTCTGCAACACCTGTTCTATGCAGTGCATAAAATGCCAAAAAATTTATGGGGCCCATCAGGTTGTTTAGGTGAGATCGAATCCGTCCATCAGGTGATAATCCTTATAATAATCGTACAAACATAATATCACAATGATAAAACACTTAACAGGCAACAGAAATGGGAAAAATGTAAAATTGTCCCTTGAATCTCTAAGTTCACGTTGCGTGGCCTGCTTGACTATTGGATTTGGCTGATTGTAGTATATTCCCATCATCATTCTGAGCCACACCTGATGAACAGGTTTGATGAGAGATAAACATCATGGTGTCCCCACATAGAAACCCCTGGTTGGCATACCGTAGCCATTGTTTCCTGTGGTGTGGCCCGTATGACTCATCGTTTGCATGATTTTTTGGTCCAAAGTACTATCATTGAGGAGAAAACATGATGGACGGACTGGATTTCACACACACAACATGGTGCCCCCACAAAGCTCGAGTGTTTTCAGCACTGCCTAATGCAGGTGATGTAGGGGGATTCCGGTTCTTCAAATGCATGGTGAAGGACAATGGCAATTGGCATGGTTTTTCGAGCTGTGGCTGGCCATCTATACTGTTACATGCTGTACGGATAGTCCCAACTGGAATCGGATGTACCTCCCACCAGCTATATACCTGCTGTATTGACGTCGGCAAGTTACGTGGGTCTGATCATAAGGTATGTGTTATATCCAAACCGTCCATTCAATTGGCGAGATTGTCTTGAGGCTCAAGATGAAAAATAAGAGACAGATCTAATTATCAAGTGGACCACACTGAAAAAAGCAGTGGGAGATTGAATGTCTACCATTAAAACCTTTTTTGGGATCACAGAAGTTTTAGATCAATATAAAATTTGTTTTTCCTCTTAATTCAGGTCTTTGTGACCTTATAAATAGATTGGATAGATTGGATGGAAAATAAACGTTATGGTGGGCCTTACGAGTTGTTTAACAGTGAAAATCATTATCTCGGCTGCTATTTTTGGTGTGGCCCAGATGATCTTTGAATATGATTCATTTTTTGCATATTGCTCTAAAATTATCTATAAAAATAGATGAACAGTCTAGATATAATAAGTACATCAATGTGGGCCCATGTAACTTTGATCTCCTTTGAACGGTTCGTACAAAGCTGGAGAAGTGTCAGTGCTCGTCTTCGCACGACACGTACCTACAGCAGCTATGTAGCTGCTGTGTGGTACACCACCCAATCCGCTTCCGTCCCAACCCACCTTCCCTACTGCCACGTGCTTGGGAGATAGGTAGGGGCATTCCCACACAACTAGGTCATTGCACCGGTTCTCTGTATGCCATAAAATAAGGACGTGGATCGCCTGGTGACACAGTTACCCCACTCTGTGGGGCCCACCATGATGCATCTGATTTATCCATGCCATCCATCCGTTTTGCAGCTATATGCCTACCGTTAAAGTTTTCACGAGGGCAACAGAAGTTTTGGATCAAGCTGATATTTTTATTTTCCCTTGATCTTGGTCCCTGTGACCTTATGAACTGGTTGGATGGAAAATAAACATAATGGCAGCCCCAGGGAGGTTTCAACGGTGGGCGTCATTATCCTTACTAATTCACAATGTGTGGTCCACTTAAGCTTTGCATCTGACTCATTTTTGTGGGCTCTCTCCGCAAAATGCGCGGCAAAACGGATGTACGAGTTCACGGGCGGCAATCCGCCTCCAAAACTCCTGCCGCAAGGTGCGGCCCGGCGTTTCCCAATGCGGTGTGGCCCTGACCGTGGGGTCCGCCTTTATTTATTTATTGTATATCCCTGCCGTCCATCTGTCTTTCAGATAATTTGTGGTCATGACTCCAAAAGCGAAATAGATACAAATTTCAGGCAGAGCATGCCATAAGAAATATATAGTGATAATTAAATGTCCACCATTAAAATCTTATTAGGGCCCACCAAATGTTTATTTTCCATCCAACCCGTTGATAAGGTCACATAGATATGAATGAATGAAAAATAAACAAATATCATATTATCCAAACTTTTGTAGTCCACAATAATTCTTTAATGGTCATTCACCACTGTTTCCTGTTGTATGGTCCACTTGAGATTTGAATCTTAATATTTTTTTTATAGCTCATGCCATGAAATGAGCTGAAAATATAATTGGACGACATGGATATACGATGTGTACATTAAGGTGGGCCCCATGGTTAGGGCTGCACCATGTTGGGTGAGGCCGCACCTAATCCGCTCCCCACCTTCTTTCATCATGGATGTTTCACTCCGGGCATAAAAAAATCCAAGCTGTGAGGCCCCATTGGCCATTAGTTGTATACGTGAATAAAATCTATCCTGTCGATTAGGTTTTATACTCTAGGGCATGGGGATAAAAATCGGTTAGATCCCCAACTCAAGTGGGCTACATTGAAGGGATATATATGAGGACAGGAGTCCAATAGAAAGCTTATGCATGGGATTATCATGGTTTATATCTTTCATCAAACATATTAATCAAGTGTAAATTTATTTACAGCTGATTTCTATGATCATGTTAGATCTAACATCTCACATGATGTCATATGATAGTAAGATTTTGTAAGAGAAAGGAAATATCTTTTTATTATTATTATTATTATTATTATTATTATTTATTTTATTGCTCTAATATCTGAAGTTGATCCAAAATTCAAAAAGTTGTGAGTAGCTTAGAAATGATATATAAGTCTAATTGACTATTATCATAAAATACTTGTCACATATCTCGCTCACTTAGCAGGGTCAACTACTCACCTTAGAAGCTTCATGCTTGATAATGGGTAATGATCGAAATATGGTCATGGCTGGTAATAGTTTCAGCTGATGTGTCATAACATCACACAGAAGAAACCCTTGCAACTATGATACAACCTAAGGCAACACCAAGTATATCAATTTTCACAACGCACGGTGCACATTTAAGTGGGAGAAGGAATAAATATTATTTACACACATAATCCTATGAAGACCTCACCCATATAATGGAATTAGGGCATATACACAATAAATGGCTAACTCATGACAAACAATTAGCACACATGACGTTGTGGAATAGGCCACAACTTGTTATGGGCCTAGATGAGTTATTTCCACATAAGTAAATGTGAGCAATAACTACAAATATCTCTCTAGCTACCGTTTAAGATTTATATAATTAGAAAAAAAGGTCAAAGAGCTCTGAACCCTTGTTAACTCAAGTTAACATAGCTTTACAACAAACGGTGCCTATCCTAATTTGGCTCTTAGCTTAGCTTAGCTTAGCACTTAGTGTACTCTTGCCTGTTTATGCTGCCATATTGGATTGACTTTTCAGTCTGCCTACATTGCTATGTCGACTTAGCTTGTAGTGTAATTCATTTCGCCTACGCCCATGTTATTAGACCAATGAAGACTTTTTTTTTTTTTAGTATAGTTCCCTTTATCTACATCCAAGTCATTGGACAAAGAAGACCTTAACTTTAGAACTTCACTATTTATGCCATACTCTTTATTTATCGGTAAGTGTTTATCTTTGATATATATATATATATATATATATATATATAAAACTTTTACTATTGCGATGTGAAAATCAATCAATCTTTACTATCATGATGAGAAAAAGTCCTTTGAATTGAAAGTAAAAAAAAATTTATTAGAAAGACGAAATCTCTAATTCGCAAATTACCTGCTCTCCATTATAAGTAGTTGAATAGATGGCCAGACTGCCAAGTTTTGGATTATATATAGACGATTGCTCTCGATCTTTCCGCCTATCTTGACGCTTAAGGTCAAAGGCATTTGGTTCGGATTAAGCCACATCAGGCTTTGGTACGCCGAACATCACATGCATGTACCAACAACCGAATTTTGAACCAACTTATCAAAATTCCAAGAAAGAATTGAAGATATAAAATTCAACTCAATCGGAAACTTGGGTGGGCCGCGCTTGTGTGAACTTAGAGCCTTCAGGAGTAATTTTACATGGTTCTCATTTGTGTAGCTCATAGGAGTTTTTTGTTTTTGTCTGGCTAATCTCATGTATGTGTGGTTCACGGAGCTTGGATGTTTCACCTGTAGAACAGGTGTGGTAGGCCAATTGAATTTCTTGCCCTATTTTTAACTTTTCCTTCTTTCACACTTCAATCCAAACCATCCACTATTGGTGACCAATCAATGAACAGTTGAAATGAAGATGCACTTATAGATAGGTTTTGACATACATATCACACCGAATAGATGTTCCAAACTGTACTATATAATATTGGTGACCAACCAATGGACAGTTGAAATGAAGATGGCATTTCTACCGGCATTAATTGTCCAATCAATCTGATTTTGGGATGTACACGTGGAACCTGTTGTTTGGGATGTACACGTGTACCATGGTTGTGTGCATGCACATTGCTGATGAGTAAGAGTTTCAATTTTCTTCTTCTTTTTCATAGCCATCTAGGGAAGAGTCATAGAATATATCCACAACATTCTTAGTTTTCATGTTAGTACAATGGGACCCATGATTTAGTGATCTTGACCGTTGGTTTGTTGGGCTACAACACTGGCCATAAAAATATCCTCAATAGGATGATACTAACCTTTTACTTTGTGGCCCATTAATAGATGGATAAGAAGAATAGATGGATTAGAAGAGAAATAAAATTACAAATAACAGTCCACATTCAGCCCAGAAAACAAGTCCTTGCATTCGGTTGCTATGATCTTGAAATCTTAGAGATGATTTTAACATAGTTTTTTTTTTTTAAAAAATAAAAATAAAAATAAAATTTAAAGAGGCCATCTATTCAAAACACTAATGATTTTATCAAGGTCAAAATTCTACATTTTCACGGTTATATTTAAAAAAAGTCTATAATCCAATGGTTAGAAACAACCAATCCTTGCAGCAGTCAAGAGATGGCTTATGATCAGTTGGTCAGTTTTGATTGACAGTTATATTTTTCATGTCCTTCCCTGAATCGTTATTATTTAATGTTTTTTTTTTTTCGTTTGATGCAGCAAAGGTCAGTTATTGCCAGGCAATTTATGGCTATTATTCATTGGAAGCTTTATCTCTAGAATTACCTCTCTCATAATACAACTGGGTCTTACACATATGTACGTATGAAGAGGGGCCCGGGAAGAAGTCGTCTCTGAACAGGAGATGGGAACAGTGAGAAAGCTAGAGCTATCTCTTTGTAGGAATGTCATAGGCCGCGTCAACATGGATATGTTAAGAATTTTGGTTCAACCAAAATGCCTCAACAAGCCAACCATTTTTCAAAAATTCTCTATTTTTAGCTAACAATGCTTGAAGTGATCGCCCATTCAAGAAAGTGATTTGGTTTGGAAATGACAGCACTAGACTGTCTTTTTTAGTAGAAAGTGGTGACATCGGCTACTCTAAATCCTATCTATGTATGAGAAATTTTACCCGCCCAACGTTGTGCAAGCCCCGGCAAAGACAAGACAAGTACAAAATCAAGCCAATCTAATCATCACATGGACCAACCTAATCACCCATCCAATGCATGGAATGGAGTTCACATACACATCACGGTGGGCCCCACTTATGGTGGTCAATGCAATGAACCCCAGTTTTGATTGACAGTTATATTTTTCATGTCCTTCCCTGAATCGTTATTATTTAATGTTTTTTTTTTCGTTTGATGCAGCAAAGGTCAGTTATTGCTAGACAATTTATGGCTATTATTCATTGGAAGCTTTATCTCTAGAATTACCTCTCTCATAATACAACTGGGTCTTACACATATGTTCGTATGAAGAGGGGCCTGGGAAGAAGTCGTCTCTGAACAGGAGATGGGAACAGTGAGAAAGCTAGAGCTATCTCTTTGTAGGAATGTCATAGGCTGCGTCAACATGGATATGTTAAGAATTTTGGTTCAACCAAAATGCCTCAACAAGCCAACCATTTTTCAAAAATTCTCTATTTTTAGCTAACAATGCTAGAAGTATCGCCCACACACACACACACACACACACACACACACACACACACACACAGAGGAATGCTCACCTACACACAAAATCTGAACGGTCAATGTGACGCGGCACCCCTTGAAATCCCACAAGCCCAACTTTCAACCCGGTACAAAACTGTGGTAGGCCATGGAAAAAAGACACATTTCCTCCCTTGATTTGCATTTCTCTTTGCTATGGCCCACTAGAGTTTTGTATCAGGCTGAAAATTAGGCCCATAAAGTTTCAAGGGGTGCTGCATCACGTGGACCGTTCAGATTTTGTGCTCATGACATGTGTGCAAAGGTGCATATAGGTGCTCACGTAAGAATGTGCGCAAGTCAGCATTCCTCTACATTATATAAAAACACACACATATATTTATATGGTAGAGCTGGGCATCGAGTCGAGTTGGACTGAGTTAGGGCTGAACCGACTTGATCTGGTTTTGAAATATGCCTGACCCAAACTCGACTCAACTCGGTACCGAGTCAACCATGCCTGGACTGATCCAAATCTGGATCTGGCTTGGACCAATCCGGACCGAGTTCGACCCGGTAAAAAGTATTGAGTCGGTTTGAGTAGGCACCAATTTGGATCTAGAGATGAGGGAGGGAGGGAGTGGACAGGAGAGAGAGAGGAGGAGGGCGGTGATGTTGCTGGGCTTGGAAGAGGAGAGTGCGAGGTAGTGGAGAGGAGAGAGAGAGAGAGGAGGAGGGTGGTAATGGTGGTGGGCGGTTGCCAAGCTTGGAAGAGAAGGAGGATGAGGGAGGAAAAGCGAGTTTGGGATCGGGTCGGGGTGGGGTGGGGTCGGGTGCGGCGTATAGGGTTAGAGATACTTAAAAATTAGGGTTTTTAATATATATATATATATATATATATATATATATATATATATATATATATATATATATATATATATATCGAGTCAGTTTCGGATCGAGTCGAGTATGACTGAATCGAGTTTCGGGTCAAGTTACTGGGTAACTCGAACTCGACTCGGTTTGAGTTTGGATTGGGCGAAGCCTACTCGGTTCGGACCGACTCACCCATTCGGTTCAGGTCGAGTTGAGTCCGAACAAGTCAGACGAGTCGAGTCGTCACGTGCCCAGCTCTACTATATGGCCGATAAGATTTTTAGATGAGGCTAATTTTTGGATCCAAAGGGTTTCATGAGGTGATTAATCTAATGGACTGCTTGAATTTTGTGCTGCATTAAGTGTCAAAAAGTGTTCATGAGTTTCCATGAGAACCAGTTTTCATGTAAGCATGTCAATATATGTGTGCGCGCCCCCATGCACACTTGTGTGGTATGCTTGTTAATTGGATTGGTGCCATTATTGGTTTTGCATGATGATGACGGTGGGGTTTATGTGTGGCATGTTTGAGAGGAATGCATTTGATGTGAATTGGAATGCATATACATACATCAAAAGGTACTCTTTCTTTCTTTCTTTATTTATTCTTCTTCTTGTTAAATAAATCAAAGCAACACCTTGTGATTCCATTTAACATGGACACCTAACTGTGCAACAGAAATAATGGGACTCACCCTACGAAAGGCTCTGGTCTCGCACACGTGATGTCTTAGGTAGGTATGGTAGGATTCGGATGGTAAGTAGTATTCTTGCGAGTAGCCATGGGACCCCTCGTTCCACAATGGAGGTTTGCTAGGATATATAGGACGCAAATTGTCGGTGCTCCCTGGACCACAGCTTTCCATGAGAAATCTGCTTCGTCCATCAATTTCTTAAGCTCACAATAGATCAGATGGATATGATTCCATTTATAGCACTGAATATTTATCATTTTATTTGTTGTAACTCTGAGCCCACAGCAAACTCGAATCAACCCTATATATATTAGAGACTCCGATATAATACTACTATTAATCTTGCCGTTTTGTGGAAGTACTTTCAACGAAGATACAACAATCAAAACAAGAAATTAACAATCAATTGAGCGGTCACAATCAATCGAGCAATCACAAATACAAATATCTACTAAACCTTCGAAATACACCACTCATCGTCTCCGATTATAAAAGTATATTGATCTCTCCTTGCAATACACACCCTTAGAAAAATCCCTAACCCTTGAGAAAAATCAATTCCTAAGCCCTTACAAGTGTAGAAAACTTTTTTACTGTGCAAAACCTTTGCCATATGAGAGAAAACACTCATCCTCATTAAGCCCTAATCGACTTTGGACTTGAATGACTTGACTTGCACAAAATCGTGTAACGGAGTTGGCGTTTGCTAGTTGGACCGAACTCACCTTTAGTCGAATTGATAGAATCCTGCTCTACACCGGAGAAATCGTGCACTGCGGTGCCCATATTCTTTATATCAAACTCTTTGCTTAACTGAGAATTAAGCAAATGTATCTCATTCTTTTGCAACTATCAGCATGTCATCAACATATAACATTAGTAGAATATAGGATGATCTAATATCATTGTCAATCATGCGCTCTATAGAAGTACGCCCAATGAAGATAGAACAATCAAAACAAGAAACAACAAATCAAGCAATCACAAACGTAAGATTTAATGTGGAAAACATTTGCAGGAAAAACCACGACACAAAACATAGGAGATTTTTACTATAATTGAAACCTTCGAGTCTTACCACTCTCCTTCTTTGATTATCGAACCAGACTGATCTTTCCTTGCAATGTGTATTTTAGGAAAACCTCTATTCCTTGAGAAAAATTTCTTCCCAAGTCCTTCGAGTATAAAAAACCCTCTCTCACCTCATAAAACCCTTACCATACATGAGAAAACACTTGTCCTCATTTTGCCCTAATTAAATTTAGACTTAAACATCTCAACTTGCGCAAAACCATGTAATATAATCGGTGGATGTCGGTCAAACCCAATTCACCGTTTGTTAGATTGAACTCACCTTCGTTCAGACCGACAAAGTACTTCTTTGCTCATAAGATACTCAGTTGAGTCCGAACGACATAGCCCTACTTCATCTTCCAGCTGTGCAGAATCCAAGTCATCTGCAAAACAATAATGACTCAGATCGGATGGATAGAATTGTTCATTGTTTTGCTAGCTCCACTCGTACGGTTACCATCGAAAGGTCTTCCAGACAGTGGGCCCGCATCCTTTCAAAAGATTTTCGTTTTGACTCTTGATGAGTGTAGTTACTTGGTACTCATTGCTTGTAGAAGCCAACAAAGCACACATGCACGACATCCAAGCCGTTCATCACGCTGGTCCCTATGTGTATCTGTCCTGGTCTTAGAATTAGGCCATCTCGGTCATTAGATGGATATATATACACAAAATAAATGGACGGTTAAGAAGGATGGACTATGGCCCACGCACAACATGCTTGTGGAACTCAAGAAATGATCTGCCCACACTGATTTCTTTTCTTTTTTTTAAAGATGAGAATCATGTCGACGGAGCCTGCCTGGCCAGTGGCTAAGATCTCACACATGTGCCACGTTGGCATGTGCATTTCGAATTTCTCATCCCTTTTTAGTGAAGAAGAAAAGCTAAGAAGCCAGTGCTGATCCAGTGGTCCAGTTGAGTTTCTACCCTCCAAGTGTTTGATCAATAGTTCATTTTTTAATCGTTTCTTGACCGTCGATTTTCAGGCATCTAGTAAGACGGCCAAGAAAGTCCAACCAATAGTCCACTACCATAGTTTGGGTTGTACGGTGGCACACCAAATCGATAGTACCAGCTGCACTAAAAGTGGGCCACATGATAGGTATGGTAGAGATACCAAGGTAGCATGGACAATTGGCCCACTTCATCAGAAAAGGTCTAATTGGTGCCCGTCTCTAGCCCCGAACGGGCAGTTCTGTGGGCGGGCCCACCGTGACGTATCCGTTTATCCAATCCGATTCAGCCCTTTTCTCATATCATTTCAGGGCATTAACACAAAAATGAGCCAGATCCAACGCTAAAATGACCACACCACAGATGACTTATGCATTTAATGCAACTGCCATTTAACGCTCAATGCATTTAATGCAACCAAGCTTATTATTTGGTGTGGTTCACTTGAGCGTTGGATCTTTGTTATTTTTTCGTTCATGCCTAAAAATAATCTTAGAGAAGGGATGAACGGCTTGGATAAACAGATACATCACGGTGGGCCCACCCACAGAACTGCCCGTTTGGGGCTAGAGATGGGCGGGGGTAGGACGCAATCCGCGTCCCTAATTGGCGTGGGTCTTCCTTCCCAAACATAGGCAGGGGCCGTGGATTTCAAGTTCTTGTGCTGGAAACTTAGGTGGGGCCCACTGTGATGTTTGTGAGAAATCCACTCCGTCCATCCACTTTTTGAGCTCATTTTAAGACTTGAGACCAAAAGTAAGTAGATCCAAGACTCAAATGGGCCGCACTAAAGGAAAAGGTGGGTAGGGAAATTCCTACATTGAAACCTCTCCGGGTCTACAGTGATGTTTACATGCCATCCATACCATTCATGTTGTCATTCCTACTGGGATGAACTGAAAACACAAATATTAGTCTGATTGAAAACTTCCGTGGCCCCACGAATATTTCAACTGTGGAAGTTCAATCCTCACATTTTCAGCCCACTTGAGTATTGGATCCGGCTCATTTTTGGCCTTGGATCCTAAAATGAGCTCACAAAATAGATGGATGGAGTGGATTTCTCACAAACATCACAGTGGGCCCCACCTAGTTCCTAGCTCAGGAACTCCTTTGGAAAGGCTTTCATAGGAAACACGCGTCCTCAGGCAGGTAAACAAACTCGTTGGGTCCACCAGAACAATGCATGAAATGAATGGATGGGTAAACAAAATATTTTTCAGCCCTCGATTTGTTGTCTGCACTGTGGCCCACCTGATAATCGAACATGCCATATGTTCATTAATTAGGCAACATCTAAATAATTTGGGAAGTGTGTGATAGATCGTTCAGGCCTTGCAAAGATATTCATCAACGACAGATCTGCTATTTGAGCCTTTTGGATTACCAATTACCATAGTTAAAGAAAAAAGTGTGAGGATAATAAATTACTTTACATTTACCTCACCTGCATTTGACTCTGATCTTGTGCTTGGTTCATAGCCAGAAAAATCATGATGATAACAATTTTTCAGTACTTTCTTGTCAAATCATTGCATTTATATCATTATTTATATACCAGATTTGGTCGATGATAATGCGAGGCAATGATTACAAATTTTTCTATGTGCTTCAAAAAATTATTATTGACCCACGAATTCCGTGTTTGACTTGGCGGTGAGAAAATTACATTGATAACATATTTCCTCCATAAAATCTATTTTTTCCTATACAGTCATGATCTCTTACGCGTGTTTGGATTCGTGTATGGTAATGTATAGGGAAGTAAAACTATCCCATCAAGTAAATCGTGGCACTGTAGCATTATGAGTCTGCGTTTTGAAAAACCGTCACATCATTTGGGTTATATGTGAAATGTATACGTAAACAATTGGATTTGGAAAATCAATGTTTGGAAAAAGAGTCTTCTTCGTGCTGGTGGTCGGCGTCCTGTGGGCCCCACCATGATCTATGTATTTCATCCATTCCATTCATCCATTTTTTAAGATCATGTTATCGCTTGATTCCAAAACTGAGAGGAATATAAATCTTAGAGTGACCACAACAAATGAAAACAATAGAGATTGAATATCCACCATTAAAATCCTCCTAAGGCCGGCTATACTATTTATTTGACATCCAATCTGTTCATTATGTCATAAAGTCCTAGATGAAGAGAAAAAACAAAGATCATGTTGATCAAAAACTTTTATGGCCCTCAAAATGTTTTTAATGGTTGACCCTCATTCAACACTATTTCATGTAATGTGGACCACTTAATATTTGGATATACTTGATTTTTAGAATCATACATTAAAATGATCTCTAAATTTATATGGACGGCATGGAAGAAACACATACATCATGGTGGGGCCCACATAGCACCGACCACCATATTTTTTTTCTCTTTAAATCTCTATGCAATGGTGGTGCAGTGCAATGAAAGCATTGCACTACCGCTTGTAATGTACAATGAAATCGAGCCGCGTGGATTTTGAAAATTGGTTCGGTTATGTACTCGGCCCGCTAGTATAACACGTGTGGACGTTTGGTTAAAGCTGCTACATCACGTGAAATATATTATAATATACAATGTTGTACAACGTGGGCCCGCCATCAAAACATGCCCTTATTAACTTAGGACATTTATGATCTCTTATTAACTTATGTGCAATGAATCCGTATGAAAGTCATTTAATACCATGGCTCAACATGATGTTTGATATGATTGTTAGAATTTGTGGAGCCTACATCATTAGAGGTGTATTATTTTTACAGCTAGCGCTTTGTGGGTCAAGGTCTGTCTTAAACTTGCTGGTGGTTGTGGGGCAGTGACACCTTACTTGTACGTAGGTTGGGGGCATGCCCTCAATCCAGAGGATAATTTCATAATTTCATATGGAGCTTTCATGTGAACCCTAGTTCATTTAGGGTAATATATATTATAGAGAGAGATGTTATTGTATAAAGAGTTTCCTTGTTATTTTTTGCATTTGTGCATAGTGGATCGATTTAAATTTGTGCACATGCTAAAAAGGAAACACGTAAATATCTGTGTTGTGGTTTGCATCTTTTTTTTTTTTCTTACTTTCTTTTGATTTCGATATAATTGTGTGTATATTCAAGAAGGAATCTTTCTCCCAACAATGTAGACACTCATAAGATGTACACATCTTGTATATATTAACTTGAATTAAAGTGGTGAAATGATGGAGCTCGTTGCATGTAGTTCTTAATTCCAAAATAAGATTGATTGAATAGTCCTCACATCAGATTCTTGGACATTTGCTTGCTTAATAAGGACAATGGGCTATTTTTCATCTCCACACCCCTTAAATATCCTGCATCTGGAAAGGTCTTATTTGGTACAGAGAGACTTTCAGGCAAAACGTCGGGCTAGACTTTAGTTGGGCAATGGTAAGCTGATTCGCTTCTGGGATGATGTTTGGCCTTTCTGCAGTAATTGAGTGGCGGGGCTCTTCACGATCCATTGAGATGGATCTTCAACGGAGGGCACGCAAATACTCATGACAGGTAAGAATTTCCTTAACGGGGGTCGGAAAAGCGGAGACTTCTGGGATGGTTGCGACTGGAGCATGGCTTGTCCACTAAATGTCCATCACTTGAGTGGATAATTAAATTACAAATAACTTTCAAGTGTCGAGCATCAATATTCATGCTTTCGCTCATCACAAAATGTAGCACATGATACATTGTCCAGCGCCACAAATCATATAATGCCCAACCTTGCTAATTTGATCTCCTTGCGATTTGGTCCAATTATTAAGGAAGTGATATCTTTGGAAGAAATGAACAAGGTTTTTTCCATCATTATCTCTTCTAAGGCCTCTTTTAGTCTCCTTGCCTTTTATTTCCACTAATTTACTTTTGATAATAATTGTATTTTCTTTTTCAATTTTTATGATTTTTTAGGTAAGTTAAAACATTAGGGACAATCCTTTTTTTATGGGTAACATGAGCTTTATTTGTTTTAAGCCTTCCTCGAGTCCAGTTACCTCTTCTTAATTTCGACTGGTATCGTCATTTTGACCATCCCTCCTCTTCTACACTACAATTTCCTCTCTGCTGGTCTACTTTACCCATTCGGGTTCATCTACGAAGCTCCTTATGTGTACTCATATTCATTGTTTAATTGTTAGCGCCGAATAATGCTACTTCCTTTCTAGGGGCTATCAGTGTCTTGACTGTACTATAGATCGTGTTTATCTTTTTGGGCATGTGATTTTTTATGAAGCTCATTTTTTTTTTGAATTTTCATCTGGCCCACTCATACTTCACTAGTGGTTCAGGATGCCTCCATGATGTTTGGTCCATCTATGTGTGGCTACCAGCTTCTTCAACTACTTATTAGGAAAGCTACTATTGCTCTCTCTCTCTCTCTCTCCCCCCACCCCCCCCCAATGCTTGGCCTAATACCTATGCTTACACTCATTCATGCACTGAGTCCCTCAAATCAACCCACTTTAACATACCTAAATCAACCTACACCATCACAATCAAACCATACCACCTAACTTGTGAAATTACGTGAGGTGGTGAGCTACGCAAGCTATATGTGCGGAAGCTTGGTGGAGCTAAGGAATGAATAGATACATACTTTTGGGGGCAAGATCAATTAAAAATTTTTATAATTAAAAAGACAAACTGCTTAACTTAAACTTATATATCATTTTAAACTAAAAAGGTAATTTAATACTAACCCTTCCAAGCCAAAGTGTGTCCAATCACATATACTACAAAGGATATGTCAATTAAGCAAATAGTTTATAAACATAATAGTGAGCTTGTGTGTGCATTACAAGTTAAGTGTCTAGCATATAATTCAATTCAAGCGTTCAAATGATTTAACTAATCAAAAACATAAGCATGAATTAAACATATATGCAATTCACAATTGTAAATACAAGCATATATAATGGTTCAGTGTTCATACTCCACTCCCGCCAAAACAAGTTAATTTATATATATATAAGAATTGATGAAAATAGGGGGAGCAATTATGGGAGAGCATGCTAGTGTTATATGTCTAAGTGTATTCGAGTTGTAAATAATTTATATTTGATATGTAATATTTGATTATTTTGGTACGTCATTGCTATGGATCATGATAAGGTCTAGGTTGGATTTTTGTTATGTAATTGAAAAATGAGGAGATTGTTAATCTACTTATTTGTATACATTATTTGTTAATCACGTGCATCGGCGTGTCAGAGAGTTGATTGAGTCCTTGGAAGCTGAAGACCGAAGACACATGAAGACTAGAGCATTAATAAGTAAAAAAACATGTATATGAGGTACCTTTAAAACCTTAACACTTGACCCAAAACAACACTTATCCTTTATTTACACAAAACCATCTAAAAGCCCAAATACCGAATGCCCTATATATAGGAACCAATTTCTAACGGTAAAAAAAAGGCAAAAATTAGTTTTGTTGATCAATTGAACAAATCTAGCTTATATCCAAAAAAGCTTGTTGGATGATTTGAGTTATCCTTGATTGATCGACTGATGGCCATTGATCGATAAAAAATAAAATTAAATCAGTTTTACTTAAAAAGCTTGTTGGACAGTTTTGTACAAGTTTGATCACTTAAGCTTGATCAATTGATCAATTAAAGATCGCTCGATGGCTGCTATTTGGGTAGTTTGTTACACATTAGTCCACACCTCTTTTAATTTTACTTATCATATTCCAATTTTCGCTCATAAGACTATGGATGATCAAACAAGGCTTATTTATAAAGGTTGTGATCATCTAGAGGCTAAAGGTTGTTTTGGATTAATGATTAGGGTTATTAATGTACCTTATATATATATGTTCTTTGCTCCTTGATGCTTCAGTCTTCATGTGTCTTTGGTTTTCAATTTCTAAGGGCTCAACCAACTCCCCGATATACCAACGGACATGATTGACAAATAAGGTGCAAAAATAAGTGTATTAACAACTTGCACCAACCATCACTAATCCTCTCCAGTCCCAAACATCATTCATATAAACACATTCCAAGGATGACATTAGTAAAAAAAAAAAGTTTTAATACCAAATATTCTTTTCCTACCATACTGCTTGCCATGAGGATTAGATTGAGCCTTCTAGTTTTACTCGGGCCTTGAAAATTCCTTAATTGGGAGTTATTATGGGCAATATTTTTTTTAAAAAGAAAGGTGGGAACACATTACCTGTAACTTTATTAATATAGACAAAAAATATATTGTAAATAATATTCTGATAAACTTTAAAGAAAGAGACGGGCCTCGCTTATTATATAACTCCTCTTTATAGCATAAACGCTAAAAGGAAAAACTTTGCAAAAAATGTCACGAGCGATCCAATATGGTTCGATAAGCCGTTATAAGGCTAGATTTGTTGTAAAGGGGCATCAAGAATAGTTAGTCATATTGTGAAATCGGCCGTGATCCAGGTTGTTCTTGCCTTTGTGGTTAACTTTGGATGGTCTTTACAACATTGGATGTTTAGAATATTCTAGAGGTGGTTTCCAATGGCCTTTGGCATTGAGAAGCATGTAGATCTTATTGATAGCTTTCAAACGATATATTATACACGTAAAAAAGATAAACAATCATAGAGTTGCAACTATTAAAAGTTATATTGCACGCCCCTTGGATCAAACTCTCTAATCAGAATTTCTTCGATCCTATTTGTCCATGTGATTTTCCTTGAACTTATCTTATATATAATAAACCCATTGACTTGAAAATTAAAATTGTTCCCGAGTTTATAATGGTAGTAGTCCATTGTGATGACCTACCATTATAGTACATATTCTTTGTCTTAGGCAACAACCGATTGTGAAGCTTTCCATGTCAGATTGGAATTTTTTACTTATGATGGAACTTTAGAAAACAAAACCTCACCTTCTTTTTCTTTGCAACACTTTTTTCTTGGGTTGTTAACTTTTCCTTCTTTTATAACAATGGATTTCTGACTAGTTGCTCTTGATTAGTGTCAACTAGTCACGTTGTTGTTATCATAACTATTGGGATTTGATTTGTGCACTTTGGTCATTGTTGAAAAAGTAAAAGGCTGTTGATTTTTGTTTTGATGACCATGAAAGTGTTAACCTTCTTTGTGCTCAATTCATCCATAACCACCAATCCATCAATCTTTTTTGTTAGTGTTGGTTAAGAATTCGGCCACGTGGTACACATGTGAGATTTGCGAGCATGCACCAATCCATCAATCTTTTTTGTTGGTATTGGTTTAGAATTCAGTCACGTGGTACATCTGGGAGATTTACAGGCATGTCAAAACCGATTGAGTCCAATTTAAATTGAAACCATTGACTCTGGCATGGAGATAAAGTAGTGCTTGGTCAAGAGTGCAACCGACCGTCTATGCAACTAATTGTCAAGTGCGATACCAGGTGATTTATCGAGGTTAGGGATACTCCTCCAATGAGTTCTTTTTTGCCTTAAAAGCTAGAAATTTTCAAAGGTGCATTAATTGCATAGGTGAGCAAAAATAAGTCAAAAGATGAATGTGGAGAAAGCAAGTATTTACCACTAAATCGAGATCACTAACTTGGTTGAGAGTAGTGGAGTGCTTCACAGAGTAGCGTGTTGATGAGTGAGAACTGAGTAATGCTAGAATTACAATATATTATCAACCTAGCATATGAGTGTAGGTGGACGATTCCTATAGCTGCTGTATTTATTCGGATCCAGCATGTAGGCACAGATGGAAGGAAATTATAGCTATTGGCTATCGCTAAGTTAGTCCAGCGAGATCACAGGTACGAATGAAACTACTCCTAAGCTAAGGTCTCCACAGTTGTTGAGTAGTGGAGAGAACCAAACTAAAGGTCCTAGAGGTTTGGATAAACAATGTTACATTGGAGTTGATTTGTTTAAGTTTATACAATTGATTGTGAATACTTCTCTTCATGCATTCTTTTGCTATTTTGTAGAACTCTTGATGCAGTCATGAGAGTAACCATTGCCTAAGTGACAATCTTTTATGTTACTAACTATAAAGTAGCATCTACCTCCTTTCGATGTACTTGTCCTTTGTTGAATGCGTTCTTATCCCATCAAGAACTTCATGCACATTCTCATGATGATGTAGTCTTAACGGTTACAAATCCTTATTTCTAAGTCACGTGCTTGGCACGCCTCTTCGGAGATTTATTTAGCAACGAGCTGTCTTCAATATATTCAGCCCATTACATGAAGATATCACGCGTGCCACATGACCATATCTATATCGTTCATCTGGGACTACCAGATCTTATCCAAACAGTTTGGCCATTTGTCAATGGATGTTTTAACTCAATCCAAACTATTTCTAGATGGATCATCAATCCGTCCATGTATCAATCAAGGAATCCAATAGTGGATTCCTCTTAGTGTGACACCGTGTTGATTCATGTTTAGAGTAGGTGATCCATCAGTGGATCCATCAAGAAATCCAATGGTGGATTCCTTTAAAGTCACTCAATTTGCATATATAGGTCCACTTTTCTTCTACACCCCCAATAAGCACCCTTTCATCTCACAGGTCCATTCCTAATCTTGTCTGTCTTATGGTTGGTTGAACTGTAATCCAAAGGTTTGTGGCCGACAATTTGATATGGTTACTTGAGCAAGAACCAATTAATAGTGAGCTCCTTATATTCGTGAGCTATTTACTGTCATGATTATATGTGTGATCCATGGCCTTAGTCAACCAATAAATTCTCTCCCACAACTCTTTAATCAAATGATCCAATTTCTAATAAAATGCCATGGGTTCTACACTTATCAATTCTTGATTTTTCATAGCATTTATAGGATTGTTAAGGTAGGATCCATTGTTAGAAACCATCGAATCAAGAAAAAACCTTGTAATACCAAATAGGGTAAGGTCCATGGATAAAGATAAGTAATCACCATATTCTTCTCTAGGATCCACAATGAGAGAGAAATCTCTTAAAAAATATATATAGAAACAAATATGTTATTATTGATCAAAGTAATAAAAAAATATACTTATAAAATTCTAAATATTAATTATATGAGTCATGTATCCTAAATTTATAACTTTCTAAAAATAGTAAACAAATCTAAAATGATTCAAAAAAACTGTCATTTCATAGAGAGAGTCTTTACTCTTTTATTTTTTACTATTGGTCCCACACCTTGCATGCATACATGGCAGTTTTTCACTGGCATTGGATTAGCTGCATCCAGCGCCCAGCTGGACACAATCTGCATTCCTTTACCACAACACAAACGGTGACTTTTTAAGTTATTGTAATACTCTTGAAATCCTAAAATGCTATTGGGCAAGCGGATTGTGTACTGAGTAAGCTCTGTGGGGCCCACCGTGGATGTATGCGTCTTATCCACACGGTGCATCCATACACCCCATGAGACAGTGGGGCCCACCGTGGATGTATGCGTCTTATCCACGCTGTCCATCCATACACCCCCCATGAAACAGTTGGGAAAATGCGCCCACCATTGAAACCTTCCCAGGGCCCACGATCATGTTTATTTGTTATCCAATGCTCTAAAATGATCCGATTAAAAGGATGGACGGCCTTGATAAGATACATACATGTTCTACGATGATATGGTAAAAAGAATGGACGGCCTGGATAAGATACATACATCACGGTGGGCCCTACGGAGTTTACTCAGTAGGCAATCTGCTTCCGTGAATCGGGTAGATATTTCGTCCGAATGGGCCCCTGTAGCTCCATCGCTGCGGATGCGGATTGCGTCCTACCCCCGCCCTTCTCCCGCTGGGAAACGGCAGCAGCTTTGAGTGGCCACCGTGATGTATGGTCTTATTCACACCGTCTATCCATTATGTCTTATCATTTTAGTATGCACATTCAAAAATGAGACAAATCCAAGTCTCAAGTGGACTATAAAATGGGGGATTAAACTCTTACCGTTGAAAACTTCTTGGGGACGACATGAGTTTTGGATGGAGATGATACTTGTTTTTTTATCTTCATCCACGTCTATGTAACTTAATGAATATGTTGGATGGAAAATAAACATCACGGTGGGCCCTAAAAAAGTTTCAACGGTGAGAATCATTATCGCCGCTTCTTCCTGTGATGTGGTCCATTTGAGCCTTTGATCTGTCTTATTTTTGGGTTCGTATTCTAAAATGATACGAAAAAATGGATGGACGGTGTGGATAAGATCCATACAATACGGTGGACACTCAAAGCTGCTGCCCGTTCCCAGCTGGAGACGACCTAAGGTAGGACGCAATCCGCCTCCCGCTGCTGCACCCGCTACATACAAAAAGGAAGCAGTGTATTCCATTCCGGGAATGGTCAGCTGCGGCTTTATTCGTCTTTCCCTCTCTCGCGCCTTTTGTGGTTCTAACGCCATTCTCTCTTTCCACGTGCCTTTCACGTGCCACGTATACTAACATATTTAAGTTGTCCATTCGCTTTCAAGAAGGGATGGCCCACCTAATAAATGGCACATACTGATTGTTGCTCCCATAGCCTGATCATCCGCACGGTTGGGGCCACATTTGTTACGGCTCAGATGTTCCGCACATGTACCAGTTTGAGAAGTGGTCCATGCGAGGAGAGATTAAAGCCGTGAATCTCGGCACACGTGCCAATTCGTCATACGTGTGGGAGGTCTAGATCAATCGTTAGGAAATACCCATAAATCAAGCCAATCCACTCATCAAGTGGGCCTAACTTTTTCAGTAAGTTAGGTATGGACCACTGGACGGCCTATAATCAATATGCAGGTGTGGACCACTGGACGCATGCACCAGTCTGGCTTTTATGGCAGGGAAGCCTCACATTAAGCCCCACCCAGTACATAGTCTGAATTCCCCAAACGTGTGCTATGTTTACTCGGGCCTTTGTATTTGCAATACCTTAGGAGTCCTTTGGCACCTTGTATTTGAGTGTATTTAAAAGAATTCAGGAGGTTTTCGAAGAATTTTGTCAGAAATTCACTGTTTGGCGCCGTGTATTATATTGCCCAATATTCAATGTGTGCCATGTATTTTAATACAAGATATTTGAAAAACACATTTTTGATGTGCTTTCAAATCTTAAGTTTAAGATTGATTTAAGTATGAAATGCCTTTTTTGTTTGGCTTTAAAAAAGTACGGGAGTTGCACATATGACCAAGGTGTTAATAATAGACTACTACTTCACTATATACATGGTAGGTTAATGATATCATAAAATAATTTAATTATTAGCTGCAACACTAAAAATGCATTAATATAATGGTTTAAACTATTCAAATGTTGGTTACTTAAATGGATGGTTAAAAAGTGTAGGTGAGTCACTAATCTGTGATTTTTACATTTGTGGGTCACTTGAGGCTTAAAATTTTCTCCTTTTTTAGTTAGAGTATATATTTTAATGAACTTATTACAATCATCCTATCGAATGTCTCTCTCTCTCTCTCTCATGCATATTTATTAATTTGGTATATTAAAATTAATTTAGTAATCAAATTAAGATCTCATAAATATTCTAAAGAACTCCAATGCATTTCAAATACAAAGCTCCAAATGAAAGGTTTGGATTTCAATTACTAGCTCACAAAGATAATTGGGCATTCAGAATCATTTGAGTTCCTGTGTAATTGTGATTTGGATGCCAATAAACAAAATCTCAAACAAAGCTTTTTATTTTGCATAAGTGGGGCCTGATTTCTATAATCCAAACAGTTAATATGATGTCCCTTACCTTGGATGCCCGAACTTTGAAGATCATAGCCATAGATTATTCGTCCCCTTTTCAGTTGATTGTGAACTTTGCCTTATTTTATTTTCTAACCGTATTTTTTTGGGGCTACCTATTGAAGTTTTTGGACCTTTTATATGGGAATCTTTTTTAGGGCATGGCCATCATAGTGAAAACCCTAATATCAACGGTCTGGATTACTGGAACATGGCCCCATTTCTAAAACCCTAGCCTCCAAAAAAGACAAGCAAAAAAGACAAGATTAGCAGGACAGCTTAGTCTAAGCTAAAAACTCGTAGGTTACATCTGAAACCATCGCAGGTTATACTTCACCTTGAAGGTGACCTTGCAAAAGGAAGTCAATGGATTGAGTGGACAAATGACGTTATTGTCCCTTGATGTCCCTTGAACATGCCCATGTGAATTGTACTTAAAATCTTGATTAAAACACATGGGCAAATTTAGTCTTTTTCATGTTAACATTGAAGTTATCGCATGGCTCGAGCAGACAATGCGTCGGTAGCAGTCGTTTCCGTCAATCCATGGTAGGCATGCATAGTGCATTCGCATGGGTCTGTTGCAATTGGCATGGCATATGATTAGATAAAAATCTTAGGTAGTGGGTGCCTAGAGAAAATGATCACTGTTTTCTTCCTTTATGATAAATCATGAATCCACGAGGAATCATGTATCCACCGTAGTTAAAAAATAATGTATAGCCAAGTTAAGTGGACTTGAAGAATCAATTTTCACCTAAAACATATGAAGACAATCATGTAGTTTAATTAAAGCATTAAAACTTTTTATGGTCAACTGATAAATGCTATTATCAACTTAGGTGTCATTTGATAAATTGAAAAATAAACTCTGAAAATTAAGTTAAGTGCGAAATATTTTGAGCGTTGAATTGTAATTTTAAAATAATTTTACAAATATTTTAGTCAAAAGTGAAAAGAAATTTTAATGCACCATTACTTCTAGTATTCAACATTTAACATTAAGTGAAGAGAAGGGAGCTAAAAAAAGACCCATATTTTTAGTGAAAATTAATTGAAGTACTTAATAAACTGATCAATTTATGAAACGATTTAAATAAGTGAAAATTACTGAAAATATTAAATTTTAGTAATAAATGCTGAAAATATTTTTAACGGCCTTTAGTGGAGGTGCTATTTTCTAATTACACCACTATATATATATATAGGGAAAAGGTACTATGTGGTCGAGCTCATGGGAATTGCCCATGAGGTTGAGCTGTGTGGGCCCCACCGTGATGCGTGTCGAACATCTACCGCATCAGTCAGATGCACCATTCCATGGTGGGCCTAGCTCTTAAAAATTAAGTCAATCCATACTTGTGTAGGCCACACCATATACATAAGTTCAGAGGGGCTACCCTCTATTAAAACATTCAAAATCATTTTTTGGGCCCATCGAGATGTGGTTTACAAATCCAGCCTATCCATTATGTGTGTCCCACTTGAATGAGGGTTCAGACCAAGTTTCAGACGCATCCAAATTTCAGGTGAGCCCCACCAAGTGCTTTTATATGTTTTAGGCATGTCTTAACATGATATTAGATGGTATGGCCCACCTGAGTTCCGTATACGGCTGATTTTTGGGATCTCCCATAATTTAAAGGGGACCCATCAATTGCACGGTGTTGATGGTCGACACGCATCATGGTGGGGTCCACACAGCTCGACCTAATGGGAAGTTCCCATGAGCTCGACTGCATAGTACCTTTTCCCATATATATATATATATATTCTTTTTATTGTAAGTATCTTGACTCATGCGAGTGAGTCATTTCAAAGCCAGTCAAGACTTCTTAGCAAGTTTCAAAGTGATTCAGCTTGATTTTTGGTCGAGGTGACTTAGTCAAGTTTTGAGTGGAGTTTTTAGAACTGCATTATCTACAAAGAGAAAGGAACATTTAAAAATAAGTATAGAACTAATAATAAATGAATTATTTCTTTACATTGCAATTGATATGACTTATATAAGCCTAGCTACACTCCTAAACTTATACTTGAAGCACGCTTACATTACATTTGAAGTCATTATAAATTCTACTAACTTTCACCTTATAGGTGACATCAGCCCTAAAAAGAGGGAGTCAATGGACCTGGTGGAAAAATGATGGTATTTTCCCTCAATGTTCCTTGAACATTACCATGTGAATTGTACTTAAATCTTCTTAGAAACATATGGTAAATTTAGCTTCTTCTGCATTAATGTTGAAGTTATCATATGATCCATGTAGAAAATGCATTGGCACAGGGGTCACAAAGTTGGGGTGCAGCGATGATCACCTTCAGTCCACGGTGGGCATTGTGCAAATGGATGGACCTGTATTCAACTTTAATAGGCATGGAATGTCAAGCAAAGATCCAATCTAATGGGTATTTAGCTAAAAGCGGAGTAAAAGATCATTGTTGTCTCCCACTATGATAAGCCTTGAATCCACGAGGAACTCTAAATGTACAAGATAAAAGGAATATTTAAAAGTGTGAAGAGAACTGATGATAAATTGTTTATTTCTTTATAAAGCTATTTATATGGCTTATATAAGCGTAAGCAGGTAAACCTACTTCAAATAGTATTTTTTTTTTCCTTGAAAATATAAGATTGATAGGACATCTTAATCTACACCTAAAGTACATTTGAAGCCATCTTAGAATCTACCAACTTTCACATTGCACGTGACAGGAACCCTATGAAAGGAAGTCAATGAACCCAATGAACAAAATGATGATATCCCCCCTTGAGGATGCCCATGTAAATTGTTAGTAAATTTTCCTAGAAGCACATGGGCAAATTTAGCCTTTTTTGGTAAGTAATGTTGAAATTATCATATGATGCAAGCAACCCATGCAATGGCATGGGGCTGTGCAGCTGGGACATAGCCACAGGTGCTTCTAGTGCATGGTGTGTAAAATGACGTCAATAGATCCCATGTAAAAAATGATAATATCTGCCCTCGATGATGTTCCTCGAACACGCCCATGTGAATTGTACATGAATCTTTATAGAAACACATGGGAAAATTTAACATTTCTAGCATTAATGTTGAAGTTACCTCATTGTGCAAGTAGCCGATGCAATGGGCCTGTGACGTAGCAGTAGTTGTCTCTACCTCCGGTCCACAATTTGCACCATGCATATACCTGGGCCTGTAGTATTGGCATATCAAGTGAAGATTTAATGTATCATATGCTTGAAGAAAAGTGAAGGAAAATATTACTATTTTTCACGGTAAGAATAGCTTAGATAATGAATGAATAGTTCTTCTGGAACGTATAATATGACTTTCTGAAATAGTAAACTTATTAAAAATAATAGCTACATCTAACCTGACTCAAACATGTTAATGACTCTTAGCTACCAAATAATGACTTTGAGATAAGGTATGACTTTCAAAATCTTAAAAGGAATGAAAAATAACAAAATCAAAACTTCCAAAAAATAATAATTTCTAACTTTAAACTGAAATTTAATCAATAAAATGCCATTCTCTTGTGAAACCATTGAAGATACATTTTTACCTTTGTCATTGGCTAAGTCATAGAGCTAGTCTATAGCTTTCTAATTACATATTATGCTCATGATCCCAATAACCAATCAGAAAATTATGACCATCAGAAGCTATAATGCATATTAAGGACGTCTAAATTAACACAAACTCGTTACCACTCTTAGTTTTCCAAACAATGACTTCAAGATAGACAAAACTATAAAAACCATAAAATCGATCAAAATTAACAAATTCTATACTCAATAAAAGTAGTAAATACTAACTTTGAATTGAAAGTTGATTTCTTATATGATTTATTTTGTGAAATTATTTAATTTGGTCATTGGCTAATTCATATACCTCATCATAACTTTCAAACATATTATTTATACGAATTGATTTCAGTAACCAATCGCAAAGTTATAAATAATGGAAACTATAATATGATTATTTTTTCTCCTCTCCTTTCAAACCACCGCCGAATTTCTCAAACATGACCCTCCATAAATTCGTCCATGGCCACTTTATTTTTCTATCATTTTAGGTATATTCACATGCAACAGGTATGTAAAAGTGAGACCGCAGGCGAGTTGATAGGCAACACCATCTGCTAATTAAAATATGGAAACCGACATCACCAGCCGTCTGAATTGCAGCCAACCCCAATCGAAATCGTGGGGGTAATTTGGTCATTTCACCAATATATGAACAGTAACCAACCTGGGGGTGTGAAAGATAATCGGTCACATTAGTCGTAATCTTAGTGTTTGAATTTTCTGTTCGGCATTTCAAATATTCAACTTCGACTGGCTAATCAGAATTCGTTCAAAATCAGATCACCAACAGCAAAGTCATCTTTCTTTTCCTTTAAAAAAAGAATTTTTTTTTCAAGAAAGCGCCAATTCCTAAGAAATTTGTATTTTTTCTCTCTTTTCAAAACGTCGTCTTCACCACCTCAAATTTCAGACTCTCTTTAAACTCGTGGCATTTATATGTGTTTTTCAGCTGGTCTCCATCTCTTTCTCAGAATGGTGTCTGAGAAAACCAACATCCCATCTCTAATATTCCATGATTATTGGTGTATTTCAGCTGAAGATGTTTGATTTCCAGTAGAATTCTGCTTTTCTGCTGTTCTCAATGCTTATCCGGCCTAGTCCTAGAATTCTGATTGAATCAATGAAAACCCAGATAGAATCCTCCCAGATAATGCATTCTATTTGTCTCTGTCGTGGAAAATCTCTAGCCCTTCTGAAGTTTTTCTTCGATAAAGAGAAAACATATCAGTAGTTCTTGAACATTTAGCAGTTTCTCTTTACTACTAAATGGGTTTTCTTCGCTTTATTCATGAATGTTCTCGAAACAGATCCAAAGATTTTTGGCTATTTCTTCTTGGTTGTTGTCCATAAGTTCTATCATATTCTGATGGATCTTTTTCATATGTTCTTGTTTTCCGTCTGTCTATCCTCTCACGGCTGTTTGTGAGTCTTTCAACTACTGCTTCATCTGAAACCCTATTTACTATCTTTTGCCTCTGTTTATCTTACGTGTTACTAATCTTTTGCGAGATCTGTAGAAGAGAGAAAGCATTCCATCAAATTGGAAATTCATCTCCAACGATCATGACCCATCTGTGATTCAGGAAATTGAACTCAATGGGCTGCACTTCACGAGGATGACGTTGAAACCAAAGCGCGTGTTGGTTACGGGACCAATTATCATCGGTGCCGGGCCTTCAGGCCTAGCTACAGCAGCATGCCTGAAAGAAAATGGTGTCCCTTCACTGATTCTTGAGAGAGAAAATTGCATAGGATCGCTGTGGAAGCTGAAAACCTATGACCGTTTAAAGCTCCATCTTCCCAAGAAATTCTGTGAGCTCCCACTAATGCCATTCCCACCTCAATTTCCAACATACCCAACAAAACAGCAGTTCATAAGCTACTTAGAGGCTTATGCCAAACACTTCTCAATCAAGCCGATGTTCGGAGTGGATGTCAAACGGGCCGAGTACGATTCAAGTATTCGATTCTGGCGGATTTTGGCCAACGGATCGGTGTTTGTATGCCGATGGCTGATTGTGGCAACAGGAGAGAATGCGGAGGCTGTGTTGCCAAATATAGATGGGATTTCGGATTTCCATGGCCTGGTATTGCACACGAGTTCGTACAAGAATGGAGAAGATTTCAGAGGAGAGAAGGTTTTAGTTGTGGGATGTGGGAATTCAGGCATGGAGATTTGCTTGGATCTATGTAACAACGGTGCTCTAGCTTCCATAGTGGTTAGAGATAAGGTAGCATGTTCATATCTCTCTCTCTTTTTTTTTCCTTCATCTGCTTTCTTATCTCTTTTCTTCCTACTGGTCTATTTTGAATCTGATTCTTATAGCTCAAAAAGAATCCCGACTTGTCTGTAACTGTAGATTCCTTTTTGTGATGTGGTCTTTTCATTTTTTTTCTCTTTTACAAGAGTAAATTTTTTTTTTCTCTGTTGTTCTTTTGCTATGTTCTTAGGTTGCTTTTCAACTTTCCTTGGATTTCGTTGTTCTACAGTCATAAAAGGTTGCTACCTTGTTTGCTTATGTAGATTCCTTCTATGATGTGGATTTTGCATAATCTTTTCATTCTTAGAGTTGGACTCTTGTTATCACCTTATTTCCCTGTTTAATCTTATATACTCATTTTTAAGTATATGAAGATTTCAATTTGCTTTTGATATGCGTGGGTGAAATTTGTTTTTGATATGTGCGTGAATTTTCTCACCTTGGTTTTTATTCTAATACGGTTCAGATGTGATTCATCAAATATATATGTGTGTGTTTGTGTGTGTGTATTAAAAAAGAAGAAGAAGAAGAAGAGAAAACTAAAAATCTGGACTTGTTTCTTCCTGTTTAAATATTGATGTGGGTTTTTAGGTTGTTGGTTTTTTCTTTGGACGTTGCAGTTTTATCTTGCACGCTTGGGCTGTTTGTATGTACAAGTGAATTGAATTTCTTTGGACGTAGCAATTTTATTGTGTAAGCTTGGGCTGTTCGTATGTACAAGTGAATTGAATTGTGAGCATTGATTGATTTTAATAGATTGTTGGTTTTTCTTTGGAAGTTGCAGTCTTATCTTGTACTCTTGAGCTGTTTGGATGTACTCTTGAGCTGTTTGGATGTACAAGTGAATTGAATTGTGAAGATTAAGATGAATAGAGAGGAAACATCAAAAGCTAATGGTCTTTCCTGGTATATTCATAATGAGGAAATAGCCCCAAACTTCAGTCGCATTCCTTTAAAGTCCAACTTTTAGTTACTGTAGTTGCAATTTGGAACTCAACCCTTAATGTGACTGCTATGGAAACTACAATTTGTTTATTTCTACTATTTTGGACCATTAAATTGCAGTTTTCTTCCTTTTTGTTTTTCTGGAAGGAAATGCATTCATTGGAAATTCCTAATATGTGCGTTATTGAATTTCTTTCCACATCCTTCTTTACATACTCTTCTTACAAATGTGTCCTTTTTCAACCCTCTTTTTTTTTTTTTTTTTTTTTCTAGTTTTGAAGTTAACTTCCATTAGCTGTACATTCCTTCCTACAAAATCCTATTCTAATATGGTTTTCTTCTTTTGTTATCTTCTATTTTATGGTCTTGCAGTTGCATATTTTGCCTAGAGGAATGTTTGGAACATCAACCTTTGGTCTCTCCATGTGGCTGCTCAAATGGCTCCCCATACATCTGGTTGATGCTTTCATCCTCTTCTGCTCATGGTTGATTCTGGGGGACACAGGGCAGTTTGGGCTTAAAAGACCCGAAATCGGACCGCTTCAACTGAAGAACACCACAGGCAAGACCCCAGTTCTCGACGTCGGGACTCTTGCAAAAATCAAGAGCGGCAACATCAAGGTCTAAAACAGACTAACATAACACAAATCTTTCTTCTCCATTAGTTTTATTCGTTTCTAAGTGTCAGTGACCACCAAGGCCAGCGCACCTGAGCCTTCTGAGACAAAATACCTAGGCAACCATGTTATGCTCAGCTGAGATTGCCATCGAACTTGATAACTTGTGGAAATGATACATAGATACTTCAAAAATATCACAGGTCGATATCATAACGGCGTACAATTCTTCAATACCAAGTACAAAGCTGATGTAGAGCGGGTTGCAGACACTTTCATGTCCAAGATGGACCAAAGAAGGACCGATCGGAGGCGGAAGTGATCCGGGCCATCAGAACCTTAAAACAGGCGTATTTCACAAACCAGAATGAGTTATTCAATGTACCATTTGTAATTTTGGGGTAGGAGAAGCTACTTTAGCCACCCAACCTGCTACGCCAGGTTTCCCATGCCAAATTTGCGAGATTCCATCAGATCGACAGTCAAAAATCATTTTTAATTTCGATTTTACTATTTATAGTAAATTTTAGTTGGATTATAACTCTTCATATTTGAGCTTTAGGAGTTTTGTCCAACATGAAAAGTTCTTTGAAAAATTAGGAGAATAACATGGTTAAACCAAATAGGACACTTACTATTTTTGGCCAAAAACTATGAAGTCTAGTAGGAATCATGACCATTAGTAAGTCACAAATTTTAGGGAGTTTGAGTTGGAATTTGATTCTGAAACTTCTTCAAAGGTTTGGTATCACTATTTTATGTGTTGTAAATTCTTTTTTATTATCTATCAATCAAATTTTGAATTTCTAGAATTTATTTTTATTTTCTTATTTTCACTCATGGATTTGAGGTATCTCTTCGAGGAGTCCAGAGAAGCTCCATGCATTCAGAGTAGTTATCCCCTTGAGGAAACAATGATTGACCTCATCACGTCCATCTCCATCCCTGAGTCAAAAGCCATACTCATGTTGTGTCCATGATATTCATGGGTACCATAGCAGCAGTCTCAATGACATGGACAAGTTCACTCAAGCATTTTCCATACATAATGCATACATACATATACATACGTGCATATCCGTGTGTGTGTGTCTGACTCTTGAGTCATTCTCCTCAGGTGGTTCCTAGTATACGGCGATTTACAACAAAAGGGGTGGAATTTTTTGATGGAGGAGCCGCGGAATTTGACGCCGTAGTACTAGCAACTGGTTACAGAAGCAATGTACCCTCATGGCTTAAGGTATGCGTATATGTATGTATGGATTTATGTGATATATTCATATATGTATTTTGTAGATTGTATGTGTATAATGGCTGACATGTAGTTTGGTCCTTACAAGGAGGGAAATTTCTTCAGCAAGAAAGATGGTTTTCCAAAAAAGCCATTCCCCAATGGCTGGAAGGGCGATAACGGACTGTATGCAGTAGGTTTTACGAAGCGAGGATTGCTTGGAGCTTCCATGGATGCCCAGAGAGTTGCAGAAGATATCGCATGCCTTTGGAAGTCAGAGACGAAGCACTTGCGCTTGGAGATGTAGACTACATGAAAGAATGTAATTAACATTTTCTAGATTTGCTAATCGGGTTTCAATGGCGATTTGACCTGTGTATAAATTTTCGTAATAGAAAAATATAGAAAATATATTTCATTAGACCATTGAATTGTAAGGTATGGCATTTTGGAGATACCCCAAATCCAGATTTGGTTGATATTAAGTGGGGGACACCTTATTTCCAAGTTAGATGTTTGGGAAGTGTAGGAAAGTAATCAGTTTTTGGCTTATAAAACTCACTGAGTCAACTCGAAACTAGGCCGAGTCAACTCGGCTAGGTGAGATTTTGAGTCAGTGGGATATTTGCTACTGGGTCTGACTCGACTCTCAAACCCACAAACGCTCATGTAATTTACATTAGTTTTATCTAACGATGTTAAAGATCTATTTTTACTCGTTGTATTAAAATTTATAAATTAATAACTACCGAGTTGCGTCGGGTTGCCATGCGGACCCAGCTGAACATCCATTTGAATTTTTGGTCTTCACCTTCAGGGATGCATTTCCATGTGATTGGCCTCCCTTCACAAAGCCTTACTATTTTGGCCCTATGATATAAGAAATTTTGAATGAATATATATATATATATATATATATATATATATATATATTTTTCGGAATAACATTTTCTTACATATGGAAGCTACTTTTGGTCGTTGATAGAGAGCAATGGTCATGGTTGTTGTTGTGGGGAGAAGTAATTGCCGTGGGGAGAAGTGATTGTTGGAAGGGATTTGAGGTGGAAATGAATGATTTTGGTTGTCATCTAGAAGACAATGAAAGAGATAGAATTTAGATTTTGTAATGTATTGCCTTGGTTGAATAGTTATGTTTACCTCGACCATTAACACATGTCAATTAGGGTTGAGGTTGTCGTATGTTAAAGGTATGTATTTTCATTTGTTAAGGGTCTAAATCATCATGTGCTAAGGGTCGAGGTTGTCATGTGTTAAGGGTCTAGGTTGTCATTTGTTAAGGGTCGATGTTGTCATGTATTAAGGGTCAAGGCTGTTATGTGTTAAGGGTTAGAGTCGTAGTTGTTATGTGTTAAGGGTTTAAGTTGTGCTAAGGGTCGAGGTTGTCAAGGTATAGGTGGTCATGTGTTAATGGTTAGGGTTGTCATACATTAAGGGTTGAGGTTGTTAGAGTCCGGGCTATCATGTGTTAAAGGTTAAAGTTGTAATGTGTTAAGGGTTGAGGTTGTTGAGGTTCAAGGTTGTCATGTGTGAAGGGTTGAGATTGTCTTGTTGTAACGCCCTAAAAATTGGGTGTTGAGCAGAAGCTCAACTCTTGAGTTCCAACGCATCACTTATCCAACATAAATAATGATGATTAAATGTTGTTCGTATTAGTGCATTAAACATGAGTGAGATTGTACCAAATCAACATATCATACTCCAGAGACAGTTAAATTACGCAAACGGAAGACTGTGATAAATATATAGAGCATATAAGTGATTGTAAGTCCCCAGAGTATGAATGTCATCAGGTTAAATAATTACATGTATAATTTCAAAATTTACAAAATGATAAAGTGTAATATCATCTAATCCATATTCCTATAGCCCCAGTAACGCAACTCTAGATCTATATAGACTCTCCAGAGAGTTGTAGATAGGAGAACTCTTCCTCATCATCATAGAAGGCAGGCTCCGTCTCGTAAGCCTCGTCGTCATTTTAAACTACAAAAGAGTCTGGTTGGTGTTTTAAAAAACCGTCCTAGAGTGGGAGTGAGTGATCAACTCAATGGAGCTATAAGGCAAAGGTTAACATGTTATCAATTCGATCAAGTAGTAATGATAAAGCAGTACAACAAGCATTTCTAAGTACTCTGGTTAATGTAAGGATGATATGTATTAATGATGCATGCCCTCGCCTACACTTTCTCTGTGACATCATCTCACAGTCATGCATGCAACACTCCCGCTGGGCTCAACTTCAACGCCAAAGGCACATGCAATGTGGTGCATGTGCGTAATTAGTCAAGTTCTTAATTAGACTTATTCATACAACAAGTTCGGGAAGCTAAGGTACCTTCCTTTATATCATTGACCCAAACAATGATCCATCTAGGGTCCTCAATCCTAGTTAATCACATATGATAGGCAAATTCGCAAGTTCACATTGTAGGTCGCTACGGGAGGCTTGTCACCTCAGCGTAGACTTAATTCATACTCGAGGTCACTACGAGAGGCTCGTCACCTGATCATAAGCCTATTTTATACTCGAGGTCATTATGCGAAAAACTCGTCACCTTAGCATAGGCTGACAGCTCGAATACAGTGTCCCATACCACCATATTCGGCTCACGAGTTTGGTTTGCTCACTGGTCACTACGGGGAGACTCGTCACCCCAGCATAGGCCGACAGCTCGACCACGGTGTCCCATACTACCATGCCCGGCTCATGAGTCTTGGCAGATCATGATACCAAGGTTAAACAGGCTTTTCACTGGTAAGTTGGTACCTTAGATTCAAACAGTAGCGTCCATACATGGTGAACATACATTAGGCCAATCGGGTTACTGGACAAGCTCGACTGGTACGAGCGTATGTTGAATTAATCGACATGTAGCGCGTAAGCACTCTGCGTGGCCTAACCACTGTCGACAAACAACGTATGACTCAGATTCATCGAACGTGTCTTGTGTGGCGAAATGACCTCGGCCACTAATTCAGGAATCATTACTGTAACAACCTGAAAATCGGGGGTCGAGTAGGAGCCCAACTCCTGAGTTCCAATACATCACTTATGAAATATAGATAATGATGATTAAATGTTGTCCATATTAGTGCATTAAACATGAGTGGGATTATATCAAATCAACATATCATACTCCCTAGACAGTTAAATTACGCAAGCGGAAGACTGTGATAAGTACATATAAGCATATAAGTGATTGTAAGTCCCTAGAGTATGAACGTCACCAGGTCAAATAGTTACATGTACTATACCAAAATTTACAAAATGATCAAGTGTAATGTCATCTAGCCCATATCCCTGTAGCCCCGATGGCAAAACTCCAGGTCTATATAGACCCGCCCGAGAGTTGCTTATAGGAGAACTCCTCATCATCATAAAAGTCAGGCTCCGCTTCGTTAGCATCGCCATCATCTGTAACTACAACAGAGTCTGGTTGGTGTTTTAAAACACCGTTCCAGAGTGGGAGTGAGTGAACAACTCAGTGGAGCTATAAGGCAAAGGTTAACATGTTATCAATTCAGTCAAGCAGTAATGATAAAGCAATACAACAAGCATTCCTAGGTACTCTGGTTCATACAAAGATGATATATGTTAATGATGCATGCCCTCCCCTACACTCCCTCTGCGACAGCATCTCACGATCGCGGCATGTATCCCTTTCACTGTGCTCAACTCCTATGCTAAAGGCACATGCAATGCGATGCATGATCGTGTTAGCCTTGTCCTTTATTAGACCCATTCATACGGTAGGTTTGGAAAGCTAAGGTACCTCCCTTTATATCATTTACCCAAACGATGATCCATCTAGGGTCGTCAATTCTAGTTAATCACATACGATAGACAAGTTATAAGACAACGTCACCCCTGATTTAAAAGCAGTGGACAAGCAAGTTCGGGTCACTATGAAGAGGCTCGTCACCTTAGCGTAGGCCTTAGTTTGTACTCGAGGTCACTACGGGAAAGGCTCGTCACCTTAACGTAGGCCGATAGCTCGAATACAGTGTCTCATACCAGCATATTCGGCTCACGAGTTTGGTTTGCTCACTGGACACTACAGGGAGGCTTGTCGCTCCAGCGTAGGCCAAACAGCTCGACCACGGTGTCCCATACGACCATGCCCGGCTCATGAGTCTTGACGGATCGTGGTACCAAGGTTAAACGGACTTTTCATTGGTAAGTTAGTACCTTAGATTCAAGCAGTATCGTTCATACATGGTGAACATACATTAGGCCAATCAGATTACTTGACAAGCTCGACTGGTACGAGCGAATGTTGAATTAATCAATATGGAGTGCATATGCACTCCTCGTGGCCTAACCACTGTTGATAATCACTGTACGACTCGGATTCATTAAACGTATCCATCATGGCTAAACAGTTCGGCTGCCGATCGTAAATTGTTACCGATTGCCTGGACTACATCGTAGCCTTAATCACACTCCAAACAATAGCATTCACATGTGATAGTCAAAGACAGCATGTAACAACCAATCTAAATATAAATCTCATTTGAGCATTTCAACAAACATATAGTGCACATGTTATTATACATAAGCATTTCATCCATAAATCACATAATAGTAAGATAGGTTACATAAAGGAAACTGTAACTATAGATAAGGGAATTGAAAATCCTATCTCAACACCCTTATTAAACACATTTCAACAAGCATTCTCTCATTCAGGCATTTTATCAAACACTCAGACTATACATATCACATACATGTAATAATTTAGTTAAAACACATATTATAACAAATCCTTCCACATAGGAGTTGCCACACGTACAACAATCATGTATGCCCAAACAATAATCATGGCAAGCACAAATCATAATTCCATACTCATACAAACATTTCAACAAACACATGGAATGCATTAAAATCAACATAGTTCATATATATATGTAATATATGTAAAACATTGCATCTAAGCATATGTGATAGCAATCAAGTTAGTCATAAATCATTTCTGACATTGAAAGCCTTGAAAATTATAACCTAAACATTTATAGTCCGCACCTTCTACCGGTAAACTCATATCAAACTCAGTTCGAATACTAAGTCTTGACCTACAACACAATGACAACCTATAACATGAAATAGGTTAGCTATTTCACCATTTACTCTATCTGCATACCTAAAAAAGGTTAGGGCTAGGATTTCTTACCCAACAACGGAATCAGAATCGCTGGTGTAGCGACACGGGATAGGCGATTCAGCATGTAGAGTGGTGGGAATGAATCCCAGCGACTCTCTCTCACTTTCTCTCACTTCTCCTTACTCTTTCCTTCTCTTCTCTCTCTTAGGGTTTAGGGAATTTGTATGGAATGAGAAAAGGGTGGGTTAAGGCCCTTATATAGGCCCATAACTGATGTAAATGGCCCCAGGGCCATGGTATACTTAGGTTATAGCCAAAGAGTGGCTGTTTCCGTCCAACGGGGCTCATTTGGAGGCCCATTTTCTGTGTACGGTCCAGAAGAAGTCTCTTGACAATGGATCTATGTCAGGTTAAAGTTTCGGTCCGATCAGGTTTGTAGATCGACTGCGGAGGACCAATTTTAGTTCAACAGTCGTCGTCACTCGATCAAGGTCACAAGTACACTGACATGTGTTATAAATTTTCCCTGATCCGAGGGTGTAGTTGGATCAGAATCTGATGGTTTGAAATCTTAAATTATGGCCTGCAAGCGAATGACCCAATTCACTTAAGTTTGAGTTCATTTTTTTAAAGATATTTGCGTTTCTCACACACTTCGCTCCGGGCTCAACTTGTGCATTTCGGGATACTATTTGGACTTGATTTTCGAGATCGTTGTCAAGCCTAGTAAGGTGGTCATAACCGTATAGTTTTGCATCACTCGGACTTTCGATGCGTGGTTCAGGTTTGGTACAGAGTTTCGTGATGCTCCCGAGAGCGACTGAGTTTTGAGATTGATCTTAGGTTTTTAGGTAATTTAGCGTTAGCGATTCTACTGGTTTTGGGTTTTACAGTTCGTATTGAAAGTGATTCGAGCTAATTCGTCGACTAACTTAGTTTAATACTTAATTAATTTTTGTCTAATTTCTAAAGGATTCGGTCCTTAGTGATTTCTGCCTGAGGTGGTACTCGGGTCTTTGTACGGATTTTTCTGAGACGTTACAATTACCGATTGCTTAGACTACGTAGTAGTCCTAATCACATTCAAACACAGTAGGCATTCATGTGTGATAGTCAAAACAGCATGTGATAATCAATTTAAATATAAACTCATTTGGGCATTTTAACAAATACATAGTACACATGTTATCATACACGGACATTCACTCATAAAGCACGTAGTAGTAAGATAGGTTACATGAAGGAAACTGTAGCTATAGATAAGGTGGTTGAGAATCCTATCTTAACACCCTTATTAAATACATTTCAACAAGCATTTTCTCATTTAAGCATTTTATCAAATACCTAGACTACACATATCAACATACATGTAATAAATTAGTTATAACATATATAGCAAATCCTTTCGCAAGAGAGTTGTCACACATACAAAAATCATGTATTCTTAAACAACAATCGTGGCAAGCACAAATCATAATTTCATATTCATACAAACATTTCAACAAACACATAGAATGCATTAATTTCAACATAGTTCATATATATATAATACATGGAAAACATCACATCTAAGCATATGTGATAGCAATCAAGTCACTCATAAATAATTACTGACATTGAAAGCCTTAAAAACCATAACCTAAACGTTTATAGTTCGCACCTTCCGTCGGTAAACTCGTATCGAACTCAGTTCGAACACTATGCTTTCGTCCGCAGCACAATGGCTGCCTGAATCATGAAATAGGTTAGCTATTTCATCGATTCATCTACTTGGATACCTAAAACAGATTAGGGTTAGGGTTTCTTACCTAAAAATGGAATCGAAATCGCTGGTATAGCGATACAGGCAGGATGATTTGGCACGTGGAGTGGTGGGATCGAATCCCAGCAACTATCTCCCACTCTTTCTCTCTCTTCTCCCCACACTTTCCTTCTCCTTTTCTCTCTTCTCTCTCTTCAGGTTTGTAAATTCGTATGGAATGAGAGAGGGGTGGGTTAAGGCCCTTATATAGGCTTCGAACTGATGCCAATGGCCCCAGGGCCATGGTATACTTAGGTTATAGCCAAAAGTTGTCTGTTTCGGTCTAACGGGGCTCATCTGGAGGTCCATACCTTGCATACGGTCTAGAGAAAGTTCCCTGACAATAGATCTATGTCAGGTTAAGTTTTCAGTCTGATCGGATTTACGGATCGACCATGGAGGACCAGTTTCAGTTCAATGGTCATCGTTATTCGATCAGGGCCACAAGTACACTGACATGTGTAGGAAAATTTTCTTGATCCAATGGTGTAGTTGGTTCAGAATATGATGGTCTGAAACCTTATATTTGGCCTACAAGCGAACGACCCAATTCACTTAAGTTTGAGTTCATTTTCTAAGATATTCGCGTTTCTCACATACTTCGCTCCAGGCTTAAGTTGTACATTTTTGGATATTATTTGGACTTGATTCTTGAGATAGTTGTCAAGCCCAGTAAGGCGGTCACAATCGTATAATTTCGCAGTAATCGAACTTTCGATGCGCGGTCCAGGTCCGATACGGAGTTTCAAGATGCTCCTGAGAGCAACTGGGTTTTGAGATTGATCTTAGGTTTTTAGGCAATGTAGAGTTAGCGATTCTGTTAGTTTTGGGTCTTGCAGTTCGTATAGAAAGTGATTCGAGCTAATTCGCCGAGTAATTCAGTTTAGTACTTAATTAATTTTTATCTAATTTCTAAAGAATTTGATCCTTAATGATTTTTGCCTAAGGTGGTACTCGAGTCTTTTCACGAATTTTTTCGAGGCATTACAATCTACCCCCCTTAAAGAAAAATTTCGTCCTCGAAATTAGTACCTTTTCGTACTCCTCGAGAATTTAAGGGTAGTTTTTGCGGACATCGGCATCTGTTTCCCAGGTAGCCTCTTCCTCAGTGTGATGTGTCCACAGTACCTTCATAAGCGGGATAACCTTACTGGTAGCACCTGTTCCTTTCTGACTAGGATACGCGTTGGTTGCAGTACATAATAGCATTCTCACTCAACTATACCTGCTCCCATCTGATAATGTGGGAAGGGTCAGGAACGTATTTCTTCAGCATCGATACATGAAATATGTTGTGCACACCTGCGAGTGGTGTGAGCAAAGTAAGGCGGTACACTACCACACCCACTCGATTTAATATCTGGAACGGGCCTATGAATCTCAGCGTGAGCTTCCCTTTTCTTTTCAAATTGGAGGACTCCCTTCATTAGAAAAATCTTCAGGAATACGTGATCCCCAACCTCAAACTCTAGGGGTCACCATTTCGTATCGGCGTAACTCTTCTGTCTGCTTTGTGCTGCCAGGAGTCGACGCCTGATAATGTCGATCTTCTCTGAGGTCGCCTGTACTAACTCTGAGCCAATCAAACTCTTCTCGCCAACCTCTGCCCAGCAATGCGGTGCTCTACATGGACACTCATATAACGCTTCGTAGGGGGCCATGCCAATAGTTGCCTGAAAGCTGTTGTTATAAGCGAACTCAGCATAGGGAAGACAGTCATCCCAACTGTCCTTGAAATCAAGCACATAAGCTCGCAGCATATCTTTCAACACCTGATTCACCCATTCTGTCTGCCCATCCATCTGTGGGTGGAACGCGATACTAAACTTCAGTTTCACACCCATTGCTTCCTAGATACGAGTCCAGAAGATAGATGTGAATCACGCGTCTCGATCTGACATGATCTCCATAGGCACTCCATGCAGACGTATTATCTCCTTAATGTACAACTTGGCTAACTCGTCTACCGAGTTTGAGACTCCAATCGAGAGAAAATGAGCCGATTTTGTCAACCGGTCCACGATCACCCAAATGGAGTCATGCCCCTTCCTTGTCTTTGGTAACCCTGAGATGAAATCCCATTTCCATTCTGCTATGGGTATGGGCTGAAGTAGTCCAGGAGGTTGGCGGTGTTCGGCCTTGACCTAGTGGCACGTGAGACAACGAGATACATAGTCTATAATGTGGGCCTTCGTGTTATCCCACCAGTACGAGCGCTTCATGTCTCGACACATCTTCGTACTACCAGGATGCATCGCTATCTTCGAATTGTGAGCAGCTTCGAGAACTTCCCTTCTCAAGTTATGAAGATTTGGGACTCATAGGTGGCCATGATAACGTAAACCCTCATCCGTACCAACTCTCTATTCCGAGTCTTCACTTTCGCTCACCTGCTCTCTCATCTTTGCTAATAGTTCATCGTCTTTCTAAGCCATAATAATCCTGTCATCAATGAGTGGCTGGACACGAATATGTGAGATGCTCTCAAACGGCTCGTCTACCATAAGCTTCTGCTCGAAGTCTCGCACAAACTCGACCATATTTCATTCCTGTATCATTAGCGGAGCTACAAATGCTATCGTCATCTTGTGGCTCAATCCGTCTGCCACAAGGTTGGCCTTAGTAGGATGGTAGGAGACCTCGAACTTGAAGTCCTTAAAGGTTTCCATCCATCGTCGCTGCCTTATATTCAGGTCCCTCTGCGTAAATATGTAGCTGTGGCTCTTGTGGTCGTAAAAGAGCTCGAACTCCTCTCCATAGAGGTAATGTCTCCAGAGCTTCAATGCTAAGATGACGGCCGCTAACTTCAGGTCGTGTGTAGGGTAGTTTTCCTTGTGTTTCCTCAACTGTCGCGATGCATAGGCAATAACCCTATCCTTTTGTGTCAGAACACAACCCAAACCAACACGAGACACGTCGGTGTATATCGTATATTTGACCTCATGCTCTAGCAATACTAGCACGGGTGCAGATGTCAGCTTGTCCTTCAATTCCTGAAAAGCTGCTTCTGCCTTCTCATTCTAGGCAAACTTAAGGTCCTTCCGAGTCAGCTAAGACAATAGTTTGGATATCTTGGAAAAGTCCCTAATGAATCGACGGTAGTATCCTATCAGGCCAAGAAAACTCCTCACTTTAGTAACTGAACCGGGCTACTCTCAGTCCTGAACTGTGGTCACCTTAACAAGGTCCACAACTATGCCTTCCTTAGACACCACGTTCTAAGAACTTCACTTTTTCTTTCCAAAAGTCACACTTCTTGTACTAGGCAAACAACTGATTTTTCCTAAGTGTATCGAAGACTGCTCACAGGTGCTCCTCATGATCTACCTAACTCTTAGAGTATATTAGGATGTCATCTATAAATACAATAACGAAGCAGAACAGATACGGCTGAAACACTTGGTTTATCAGGTCCATGAACACGGAGGGTGCGTTGAGTCTAAACGACATCACCAAGAACTCGTAGTGCCCAAAACTGGTTCTGAACACTGTTGTCTGCACATCCCCATCCCTGACGGGCAACTGGTGATACCCTGACTGTAAGTCAATCTTCGAGAAATACTGTACCCCCTTCAACTGGTCGAATAGATCATCTATCCTAGGCAAAGGATACTTGTTCTTCACTGTCACTTAGTTCAACCTGCGATAATCAATACATAGTCGCAACGAACCATCTTTCTTCTTCACAAACAACACAGGTGCTTCCCAAGGAGATACACTTAGTCATATGAAGCCTGTATCTAACAGATCATCGATATGTCTCCACAGTTCCTCCATTTCACATGGAGGCATGCAATAAGTCGGTAGTGAAATGGGTGTCACACCAGGCACTAGATCAATGGTAAAATTGATCTCCCACTGAGGAGGTAACCCAGGTATCGTCCTGAACACGTCCGTGAAATTCTGAACTACAGGCATGCTCCCAAGTGCAGGACCATCAACGTTCTCTAGCAAGGTGGCATAACAACTAACATGGCAGGGCCAACTGATCTGAACTGGAAAAGTAAAGGTCATGCCCTCTGGTGCACAGGCTGTCACCACTCTGGTATCATAATCGATCTCTGCCTTTATCTCGATGAGCCAATCTAACCGAGGATGACGTCGTAATGATATAACGGGGCAATGATTAGTTCAACAAGCACTGTTTTGCTCCCTAAGTTTATCGAGTAATCCTTACAAAGCTTGGTAATGTCTGAAAAGGTCCTCGTGGCGGTAAGGATCCTCACCCCTTTCGTAGGAGCTGTTTCCAACACTAGTCACTTGACTACTGCGCATGAAATTATCGAAATAGTGGACCCGGTGTCCACTAATAGAAAGACTGGTATACCTTGGATGTGTGCAGTGACTTCGAAAGCCAAAGGTGTTGCAGTCCCTGTATCAGATGCATCAGTTGCAAGTGAGTGCACACGAGCCTGCTGAGAACGATTTGGTTGCGGTACCATAGGCCGTTGAGGTGGGTTAAATCGAGGTATAGGTGGTCGGTAAGATGGCTTTGCAGGTAGTACCAATCGTAGAGGTGGAGCTGAGATAGCTGGTGGCATTTGACGGTTAATCTTTTGAGAGGGCATGAAGCCATTGTCCCTCATCCTGATGAAGCAATAAGTGTCAGCATATGTAACGTCTCAGAAAAATTTATACAAGGACACGAGTACCACCTCAGACAGAAATTACCCAGGACCAAAATCTTTAGAAAATTAGGTTAATGTTAGCAAGTGCTAAACTAGAGTACTTGTGAAATTAGCACTAATCACTTTAAATATGATCTGCAAGACCCAAAACGTGCAGAATCATTAACGCTATATTACCCTAAAATTTAGAATCCGTCCTTAAACCCTGTTGTTCTCGGGAGCACACCAAAACTCCGTATCGGACCTGGACCGCATGTCGAAAGTCCAATTACCCCAAAACTATATGAATATGACTGCATTACTGGACTTGACAACTCCCTCGAAAATCAGGTCTTGATTGTGTCTAGAAATGCACAACTTGAGCTTGGAGCAAAGTGTGTGAGAAACATGAAAATATTTAGAAATAAAATCTGAATTTAAGTAATCTGAGTCGTGTTACTTGCAGGCCAAATATAAGGATTCAAACTATAAGAATCTGACCCAAATACACTCTCGGATCAGGAGAAATGTCCCACACATGTTGATGTACTTGTGGACCTGATCGAGTGACCGTGACCGTTAAACTAAAACTGGTCTGCCACGGCTGATCTAAAAATTCGATCGGAACGAAAACTCAGTCTGACCTAGATCCATGGTCAGGGAGCTTAAGTCCGACCACACATGAAAAAGGGGCTACCAGAAGTGCTTCGTTGGATCGGAACAGTCCGTATTTGGATATAACCTAAGTATACCTTGGCCCTGGGACCATTTCCATCAAACCTGGGCCTATATAAGGACCTTAAACCCTCTCTCTCTCACCCCATACGAATTTGAGAAAACCCTAGGAGAGAGAGAAGAGAAAAGAGAAAGGAAAAGAGTGGAAGTGAGAGAGTGAGTTGAAAGTTCTTCCTAGGATTCGATCCCGTTACTCCACGCACTTAGTCACCCCCTCTATATCATAAATCTGGCGTTTTCGACAACGTACTTGGGTAAGAAAACCTAACCCTAATCTATTTTAAGGTTTCAGATAGTGTAAGTTATGAAATAGCTAACCTAATTTATGCTATAGGTTGCCAATCTGCCGTAGATAAAGACTTAGCTTTAAAACTGAGTTCGTTACGAGTCTACCGGCGAAAGGTGCGGACTATAAACGTATATGTTATGGTTTTCAAGGCTTTAATGTTGGTTAATGGTTTATTACTGATGTGGGTGCAATTTCACATGCCAAATGCAATGATTATATCGCGTTTCTGATATAGAAGAACTATATTGAGTTTAGTGTATTCCATGTATATGTAGAAAGTATTGTATATGTATGAAATTTAAACGTGTGTTTGCCATGATTAATTGTCATGTGGTTATGCTAGTTGTATGTGTAACAACTCCCCGATGAAAGGATTTGGCCCAAGATGTGTTACGGCCAACATACGTCATGTATGTTGAAGTGTGTAGACTAAGTGTTTATCGAAATGTCTGAGTAAACATGGAATCATGATTAATACCTGTTATGGTAGATGTTTGTTAATACATGATTATTGTATGTGTCGCAACTCCTATGTGAAGGGATTTGCTATAATATGAGTTTTAAGTAAATAAATCTATGTATATTGGAATATGTACTCTAAGTGTTTATAGAAATGTCTGAATGATCAGGCATGTGGTATTTGTACTTTACATGAGTGTTGAGATAAGATTCTCAACTACCTTAACGATGTGTATGATTTTCTCCATGTAATTTGTATTCTGTCTGCTTTACTTAGACACTGGATATGTGTGAATTCATGTTGTAGTTGAAATCCATCAAATGCTCACATGCTTGTATGATTGGAATTGTTGATCCCTTACTGTTTTGATTAGCTTGTATGATTATCTGTTATAATTGAATGTGTTTAGGACCACGGAATAGTCCAGGCAATTGGTAACAGGCAGTGAATATGTGGCTGAGGTTGTCTCGCCACATAGGACGTGTTCGATGAACCCGAGTCATACCTTAGTTGTCGGTAGTGGTTAGGTCACAAGAGTGCTTACGCACTTCATGTCGGTCAATTCAACGTGCGCTCGTACTAGTTGAGCTCGTCAAGTAACCCGATTGACCCGATATATGTTCACCATATATAGACGCTACTGCTTGAATCTAAGGTACCAAACTCACTAGTGAAAACCCTCTAAAACCTTGGTACCTCGATTTGGTAAGACTCATGAGACGGATATGGTGGTATGGGACACCGTGGTCGAGCTGTCGGCCTACGTTGGGGTGACGAGCCTCCTTGTAGTGACCAGTGAGCAATCCAGACTCGTGAGCCGAATACGGTGGTATGAGACACTGTATTCGAGCTTTCGGCCTACACTGATAAGGTGACGAACCCTTTGTAGTGATCTCGAGAGTACGCTAAAACTGCGTAGAGGCAACGAGCCCTTACGTAGTAACAAGAGTACACTAGGCCTACACTGATAAGGTGACGAGCCCTTTGCAGCGACCTAGAACCACAACATCGTATGAGAATTGCTAGGATTGACGACCTTAGAATGAATCATTGTTTGTGAATTGATATAAGGGAGGTACCTTAGCTTCCCAATCCTGCTGTATAAAAAGGACTAATAAGAACTTGGTAATCACTCCCATGCACCACATTGCATGTGCCGTTTGGCGATGTGTAAAGAGCACGAGGAGGTGACTGACATGCGTGACCGTTAGATGAAGATCGCTGAGGGAGTGCAGGTGAAAGCATGTATCATTTATTCATACCATCCTGCATTAATCAGAGTATCTAGGGATGTTCGATAGTATTGCTTTATCATTACTGCTTGACTGAATTGATAACATGTTAACTTTGCTTTATTGTTCCACTGAGTTGATCACTCACTCTCATGTTATGGGACGATGTTTTAAACACCAACCAAACCCTGTTGTAGGTTTAGACGATGGTGTTCACTCCCCAAGTATAGGGTTGTGATGTAGTAATAAACTCGGTAAGACCGAGGTCGAATCCACAGGGACTGAAACTTGTACGTTTCCTGAAACTAGGTAGAAATAGAACTAGCCTAAGATGTAAGCAAAATCAAATGTAAATTTAAGGAATAATTGTGGAATAATTATCTAAAACTTTAAGGAATTCAAAGGAAGGAAACTAGGGATTCAGAGGATCCACTTGTAGGGATCAGGGAGATCTTATGCCTGCATTAAGATTTATGGAAATCAAACTGAACCTACTTGATCTGGTTTTCAAGAGATGAAAGGTATATGAATTAGAATGGATTCCATCATCTAACCATGCCCAGGAGACAAAGCAAATAACATGATTAAACTAATTACCAACCAATCAAAAGTACATGAAAGTTAGGAAGGGTACTATCATCCAACCATGCCCAGGAGACGATGGTGAACAACGGGCCTCCTGACGTCATAAACATCAAAAGAGAAAAATAGATATTCAAAGCCATTGCAAACCCCATTGTAATTTCAGTCACAACAGACCATTAAAGACTGAGAAAATATTCTTTTAATAATCAACTTAAAACCAAGTTCAGTTCATAAATTTAAATGAAAAGCAGGAAATAGTGCCTCCCATCTCGCTACAGGCTTCACCTCTTAGCCCTAGCTAAGAGGTTTAGCCGACCATGATTAGTCTAAACCCAAAACAAATAGAAAGAAAAAGAAAACGAAAAAGAGAAGAAGAGAAGAAGGAAGAACTTATTGTCTTTTCAGCCTCCACGTTCCAGCTTCTCTCCCTGACGTGCAACAGCAACCCATAACCGAGCTTCAGCTCTCCCTTCCACGTCCAGCAGCCACGTGTCAGCAGCCGCGTCTCTACTCCCTTTCTCTCCCCGTTTCTCCTCCTTCAATCCTCACGTTCAGCCCTTTTCCCAACCAAAGACGAGATCCCTCCTCTCTTTTTCCATTTTTACTTATATAGAACTGTCGTTCGGGGCCGATTTCCGCACTCCCTGCGGAGAGTATACGCAGCCAGAAGACGATTCCCAGCCGGAAACTTGCTGTCGAACTCCACCCCCGTTTTCGCGCTCTGATCAGACCGATTGGAATATCTAAATCGTTCAGTCTTCTTGAACCTGGTCGGCCACACCTGGAGCTTCATTTGGACGGTTCAGATGGACGGACCGATTCTGTCCATGCCTGCAAAGTGGCCCACGGCAGCCGGGCTTTTCGCTGTGCGAAAACAGAGCCTGCGGACGATCGCCGCTGGACTCTTGGTGGGGCCCATTATTGACATTTACAGAAGAATCCATGTCGTCCATTAGATGCGTGACGAAATTTCAGTCAGGAAGGACTGGTTTTTGTCGAGTGTTGGTATGGTCCACTGATGTTTCTCTTCCACCGTCTATCGTCCGTTTTAACGCTCGAAAAACTGATCTCTGGTGTCGGTTGACATTCATCACCTAGGCCTGAGTGATAGGGGGCACGTGCGTCTTATAGACGGTCCGGATCTGCCCTTTGATGCGTGGTGGGGCCCACAAAGATTCGTCCGCACGTCCATATGCAGACGCTGGACGAAAGAATCACAGCATGAGGAAGAGTCTCGGTCAGAGACAAATTGATTTTTGATTTTAATGCCGTGCACGGCTAGTGCACTTATGCACCATGCATATCTGTCTTATATGGGATCCACATATGATGTTCGCGAAAAATCTGCACCGTCCATCTTCTGAATCATCAAAATTAAGACGTTGAGACCGAAGATGAGGCGTATCCAGAGCTCAGGTGGGCCCAAAATCGATGGTTTATGGCTGCTCTGAGCGTTGGGCCACTTCCACAGTGATCCAGGAGCTGAAATTTTATGTGTACGGTTTATTTATGGTCCTCAAGCCACGTGTGAATTTTCGAACTGATCAGATGGTGGGAACCCTATGATCTTGCATTCTGGACACTTTTCAGGCCCCTTGAGCTTCAGTTTCTCAATTTTCACGGACCCCTGGTGTATAATTCCGTCGGTTTTGGTCTCCTAGAGTTCGTTCCTTGCCTTGGTGCTTCTGGAGCGTCAAATTCATGCATTTACCACCATTTTTCAGTCCAGGCTCTTAAACACACCCTGCATTACAAACACGATTAAATCAGCCATTAAACGGTATTATGTTTGTAGATCTAGGTAACAACTGGGTCTGATATGCAATATTTGACCCTCAACAGATGCACAGCCTACGAGGCGGAGCTGGACTTCGAGGATGATGAGGAGGCATTCTCATATATACACTATTCAGGCGGGTTTAAATAGACCGCTCTAATCGGTGGGGCTTCACGGTTATACTTGTAGTAGACTATTACATTTTAGCATTTTGTATTTTGAAACCAAACATGTAATTATTAATAGGGCAATGCACACATACTTTGGGGACTTATACTGATTTGTAAACTTATATATATATATATATATATATATATATATATATATATATATATATATATATATATATATATATATATATTGGTTTCGCCAGCAACATATGAATGACTGTCCCTGGATTATGTTTTTCTGATTTGGCTTAATCTTTTTCATATTTTATGCACTAATACAGATAATATTTAATCATCATTAAATACGTTGCATAAGTGATGCGTTGGAACTCGAGAGTTGGACTTTTACTCGACTCCCAATTTTTAGGGCATTACAAGTTGGTATCAGAGCATGATTTGGATTAAACCGGACCTGGGTTATGGTCACACGACGTGCGCTGACACATTTAGACCTAGGTGGGTGCGAGACAAATGTAGAGACAAGCCTAGGATTTCCAGTTTCATCGATTGGCGAAAGTTACCGAAAATGATCACCAAGATCGGGTTCATACACGTCCGTGATCGCTTGAGGTGACCTCGGACCATTTCTAGACCGTCAAGCGACGGGTTTCGACCATAATTTACCCAATCCCAGCTGTCAACACTTGAGAAAATATGCGATTACATCAGAAATTACTCGAAATACCGGAAACAACTCAAAGTGAAGTCGGGGGCCAAATGAAACACTTTCAGGGGGACCCAGGGTGGGCCTCACATATTTTTATAGTCCATGGGACAGGAGGACCTCACCCAAAGGGCGAGCCCTCGCTAGACTGTCCAGAGATTAGCGAGGGCCTCGCCGGTTCCGCGAAGCCTCGCCGGCTGGCGGGCCTGGCCGAGCGAGTCGGCTCGGGCCGACGCCCCTAGGCCGCTGTGTGGCCCACTGATGCATGTTAGGTCAATTTAAAACCCTCCAAATATACCTCCCCTTCATAATCTACCCCTCCAAGCTTCCCTTTTTCTTCAAAACTCTTTGGTTCTCTCTCAAATCTCTCCTTCATTCACCCATTCCATCATTTTTCTTTAACACCTATACCCTCCCACCATTTTTCATCAAAACCGTCTCCTATCTCTCTCTTTTCCTTTGATTTGAGAGCACAAATCCCTCATTTGTGTCCCACATACCTTCAAGTTCAACAACCCCTCCTTTTTCCACCATCTTCTCTTTTCCATGGCCTTGTTCGAGCTTGTGACAGCCATTTTCTCGATTTTCACACTTCTCTCTCATGGGGAAGAATAAGACTCCTACGGATGAGGCCGGGCCTAGTCGCCCTACTTGTTCACTAAGGCCTAGAGGTGCCGCTACTAGTGCTAATATTGATCGAGAGATAAGGACCAAGCGGGAGCTTGATCCCCAAGTTCCCCTCGAAAGGATTCTCCTGACGGATATGTCTCATGGGAGATTTCAGGGTCGCAGAGTCCTCTTTGAAGCTCATGTGGATGAGAGGCTCTTTTGGCAGTACCTGGTGATGGACCGCCTGGTTGAGGCCGGGTGGGGTCCTGTGTTCGAGGGCGAGTACCGCGCAAATGTGGGCACAGTCCGAGCCTTCTACGTCCACATTCGAGAGCCTACGTTGAGGCCCTGCAGTTCAAGATCCCCGTTGGTAGAGATCGGGAGGCCACGATTGATGCTGGGTTGATAGCTTGACTTATGAAGATGCTGCTTGGCGAAGTGCATGCAAGCAAGAAGAATTTGAAGAGTGTACGTGAAAGGGATCGCTGCACGCGATTCCTTTGTGGACAACTGGCTCGCTAGAATCCGAACAATAGTCTCCTAGCGACCAATATGACGGATGACTTTCGCCTGCTCCACCACATCTTCACGTATAATGTGTACCCTAAGTGGAGTAACCGCAACGAGTGCACCCGTCTGATGGTGGATTTCCTATACCAAGTGGGGCAGGGAGAGAAGTTGTGCGTGCCTACGCACGTTTTGCGACAGATAGTTCTTACTATGCGCTCCACTAGAGCGTCTGATTTCCTTCCATTTGGCCAACTCATATGCAAGATTTCACGTGAGTTTGGCTATAGACTTAGGGCGAAAGTGCCGGTGCCGACCCATTACATCAACGAGGCTACTCTCAACCAGATGAAAATTGGGCCACAACAATGACAAGTCCACCTCGATGAGAGTAAGGACGAGACGACTAGTGCAGAGTATGATAGCGAGGAGGAAAGCAGAGAGGAGATGAAAGAAGAACAGGAGGAAGAAGTGGAGGCTCAGGACACGGATGAGAGCTTCCCTCTTACGGCAACGGAGCATGACCCTAATTGGGCTACTAGGGAAGCCCGTCTTGTTCGACTTGAGGAGGGCCAGGCTGCCTTGCGACAGGAGATCATTGATACTCGGGCCCTTGTGAAGCACAAGTTCAAGAAGGTGACCCTCACCTTTAAAGCTATCCTGTGTTGCCTGCAGGATAAGGGCGCCCCTCCTCTGTCGCCAGACTCAGATGTCTAGTGATCCATGTCGTTACCAAGTAGTTTGCTTTGTTGCTGTCTTACAATGTCTGTGTTTCAATGTTTAAGGGCTTAGTAGTATCGTAAGTAAATGGTGTGTTTGTGTTTGTTGGTTGTCTTAATGTTGGCAGCTTTACTTGTAATAGCTCATGTATGTTTCCTGTCATGATTCATGTTATAACATATCTCATGTAATTGTGACAATTTTGGTAAATGAAGAGTATGAAGTTTCTTTAAGCTATGTGTAAATGCTATGTAGTTGAGGTTGTGGGTATGCTGAATCTGACCTGGGTTGTGCCCTATGTTGTATATAGGGAATGCCACCTAAGACCACAAGGAGTACGGCACATCTCACGCTTGGGGATTCGTTTGACGAAAAACCTCCCCTAGGCGATAGCCATACAGACCCCAGTTCGGGCCCGTCTCTCATTGACACCATGTCGGACTCTCAGTCGGCCACTGGCCCCACTAATGGGCCTACACCTGTTGTGCTACCGGTTCCAGAGCAGAACCGTGCATCCTCCTCGACGCCACCTGTATCTCAGTCGGCTCCCTACTGATAGGTTGGAGCAGATAATGTTGTTGATGCAACAGCAACAGATACAGCAGTAGCAGCAGCAGTTTTTGACCACCATGGCGGAAATTTTCACCCAGAGCATGGGTGCGGCTTCGCTTGCTCCATTCACACCCCCTGCTAGGAATGCAGGTGTCAGCGGCCACCTTAAGCAATTCCAGTGCTTACGGCCCCCTACCTTTGCGGGTACTCACAGACTCGAGGAGCCCGAGTATTGGCTTAACCGCATCTCTAAGATGCTAAAGCCGCTACACTGCATAGAGCTCGAGCAGGTGGAGTTACTCACCTTCATGTTCGAGAAGAAGGCCAGCTTATGGTGGGATAGTGTCCTCCGTACTGTTGCGGTTGGACACATGTGGACGTGGACAGATTTTGAGGTACGCTTCCACAAGAATTACTATCCTGTCACCTACCGCTACGAGAAGGAGAGTGAGTTCCTTCGCCTCCAACAGGGAGGGATGACAGTGGCTGAGTATGAGAACAGGTTCACGGTGTTGAGCAGGTACGCCCCGTTGATTCTGGTAGATGAGTTGATGCGTATGCGGCATTTTTCTGAGGGCTTACGACCAGATATTCGGTCAAAGATGTGCTGCGCTAGTATACCTAGCTACTCTAAGCTAGTGAGCATGTCCATGAGGGCCGAGCAGGATGGGGACAGGTAGTCCCGTATGCGAGCACCGATGGCTCCTAGGTCACAACCTAAGATTCAGAGCAGATCATTCCTCGGGAAGAGGCCGCGGGCAGATTCACCGTCGAGACTGATGGCTCCACCTGCCCCTGTGAGGCGACCTGATGTGTGGTGTGCCTACTGCAAGAGGCCAGGCCATACGGAGGTGACTTGCTTCACCAGGATGAGGGATAACGGCTTCTTATCACCCCAGAGGATCAACTGCCAGCTTCCCCAGACTATATCATCACCACCTCTATGCTCAGCACTAGCTCATCCATCATTCTGGCCACCCGTACCTCGATCTAAGTCGCCCCAGTGACCTATGACACCTCAGCCCAACCATTTTCAGTAGGCTCGAGTGCACTCGCTTACAGCTGAAGCATCAGATGCAGCACCTACGGCACTTATGACTTTTGATGTTACGACACATATCCAAGGTACTCCAGTCTTTTTATTAGTGGACACCGGGTCCACTGTCTCTATCATATCGTGCGCAGCAGTCAAGCAACTAGGGTTAGAAACTAGTCCTATGGTTAGGGTGAGAATCCTTACTGCCACAGGGACTTTCTCGGACGCTACCAAGATCTATAAGGGGTGTTCGATAGATGTAGGGAGCGGGACAGCACTCCTCGACTTGCTTGTCACCCCATTAAATCACGTGATGTCATTCTCGGTATAGATTGGCTCACAAAGATGAAGGCAGAGATCTACTGCGATTGTAGAGTGGTGACAGCTTATGGACCAGATGGCACGACCTTTACTTTCCCGGTGCAGGTCAGTTGGTCCTATCGCATTGATTGTTATGCTTCAATGCTGGAGGACGCTCATGGTCCAGCGCTTGAGGACACTCCTGTGGTCCAAGAGTTCTCAGATGTGTTTAGGAAGATACCTGGACTACCCCCTCAGCTTGAAATTGATTTTACCATTGACCTAGTGCCTGGTACGACACCTGTATCTCTTCCGACCTATCGCATGGCTCTGTGTGAGATGGAGGAGCTGAGAAAACAGATCGATGATCTGTTGGATGCATGTTTTATACGACCCAATGTGTCTCCATGGGAGCACCTGTGTTGTTTGTAAAGAAAAAGGATGGATCTCTGCGATTATGTATTATTTATCACAGATTGAACCAAGTGACGGTGAAGAACAAGTATCCCTTGCCCAGGATAGATGATTTATTCGATCAGTTGAAAGGGGCACAATATTTTTCAAAGATCGATCTATAGTCAAGGCATCATTAGTTGCTCGTCAGGGATGAGGACGTACAGAAGACGGCCTTCAGGACTAATTTTGGACACTATAGTTTCTCATAATGTCGTTTGGCCTTACGAACGCACCAGCTGTGTTCATGGACTTGATGAACAGGGTATTTCGGCCATTCCTTTTCCGATTCGTCATCATGTTTATTGATGACATCCTTATATACTCCAAGAGTCGGGAAGAGCATGAGGAACACCTGCGAGTAGTATTGGATACTCTGAGGAAGAACCAGTTATTTGCACAGTACAAGAAATGCGACTTCTAGAAAGAAGAAGTCAAGTTCCTGGGATACATGGTGTCCAGAGAAGGGATAGCTATGGACCTTGCCAAGGTAGCCGCAGTTTAGGACTGGAAGCAGCCAGGTTCAGTTACTGAGGTGTGGAGTTTCCTTGGTCTGGCAGGTTACTATCGTCGATTCATTCTAGATTTCTCGAAGATAGCTAGACCTTTGTCTCAGTTGACATGGAAGGATCTGAAGTTTGCCTGGAATGAAAAGGCGGAAGCAGCTTTTCAGGAGCTGAAGGACAAGTTGACGTTCGCCCCTGTGCTAGTATTGCCAGAGCAAGGGGTTAAGTATACGATATACACGGACGCGTCTCGCATCGGTTTGGGCGGTGTTTTGATGCAGAAGGACAGGGTTATTGCCTACCTGTCACAACAGTTGAGGAAACACAAGGAAAACTACCCTACGCATGACTTGGAGTTAGCTGCCATTATCTTTGCTTTGAAGATCTGGAGGCATTACCTCTACGAAGAGGAGTTCGAGCTCTTTTGCGACCACAAGAGCCTCAGATACATATTCACTCAGCGGGACCTGAATATGAGGCAGCGGCGATGGATGGAAACCTTGAAGGACTTCAAGTTTGAGGTTTCTTACCATCCCGGTAAGGCCAACCTTATGGCAGACGCACTGAGCCGCAAGAAGACATTGGCATTTGCGTCTCCATTGATGGTAGCAGAGTGGGACATGGTAGAGTTTGTGCGAGACTTTGAGCAGAAACTCACGGTGGAGGAGCCGTATGAGGGCATCGCACATATTCGAGTACAGCCCCTCATTGATGACAAGATCATCGCGGCTCAGGCAAACGATGAGCTATTGGCAAAGATGAGAGGGCAGGTTAGTGCAGATGAGGATTCAGAGTGGAGCGTTGGTACGGATGGGGGCTTACGTTACCATGGCCGCTTATGCATCCCAAACCTCCCTGACTTGAGGAAGGAAGTTCTTGAGGCCGCTTATGATTCTAAGATGGCTATGCATCCAGGCAGTACGAAGATGTATCGTGACATGAAGAGGTCATACTGGTGGGACAATATGAAGGCTCACATAGCAGATTATGTATCCCGTTATCTCACGTGCCAGCAGGTCAAGGTAGAGCATCGCCTACCTCCTGGTTTGCTTCAACCTATGCCCATAGCAGAATGGAAGTGAGAGTTCCTCTTTATGGATTTCATCTCAGGGCTGCTAAAGATGAGAAAGGGTTATGATTCCATTTGGGTGATCGTGGACCGGTTGACGAAATCGGCTCATTTCCTCTCTATCAAAGTTTCGAACTCTGCAGACGAGTTGGCTAGGTTGTACATCAAGGAGATTGTACATCTGCATGGAGTTTCCTTGGAGATCGTGTCTGACCGAGACACGCGATTTACATCTATCTTCTAGACTCATATCCAGGAAGCAATGGGTATGAAGTTGAAGTTCAGTACCGCGTTCCACCCACAGACTGACGGGCAGACGGAACGGGTGAATCAGATTCTGAAAGATATGTTGAGGGCCTGTGTGCTGGATTTCAAGGACAGTTGGGATGACTGTCTTCCCTATGTAGAGTTCGCCTATAATAACAGCTTTCAGGCGAGTATTGGCATGGCTCTTTATGAGGCACTGTATGAGCACCCGTACAGAGCGCCGCATTGCTGGGCAGAGGTTAGCGAGAAGAGCTTGATTGGCCCAGAGTTAGTTCCGGTGACTTCAGAGAAGGTCAACATTATCAGGTGCCGACTTCTGACAGCGCAGAGCAGACAGAAGAGCAACGCCGATACGAGGCGGTGACCACTAGATTTCAAAGTCAAAGACCATGTGTTCCTCAGAGTTTCCCCTATGAAGGAAGTCCTTTGGTTTGGCAAGAAGGGGAAGCTTACGCCTCAATTCATTGGCCCATTCTAGATACTTGATTGAGTGGGGGCGGTGGCGTACCGCCTTACTTTGCCCACTCCACTTGCGGGTGTGCTTAACGTGTTTCATGTTTCTATGCTGAAGAAATACGTTCCCGATCCTTTCCACATTATCAAATGGGAGCAGGTACAATTGAGCGAGGATGCGACATATATACTGCAGCCGACGCGTATCCTGGACAAGAAGGAATAGGTGTTGCGTAGCAAAGTTATTCCACTTGTGAAAGTATTGTGGACGCATCACACGGAAGAAGAGGATACTTGGGAGACAGAAGCCGAGGTTCGAAAGAATTATCCTCAGATTCTCGAGGAGTACGAAAAGGTACAAATTTTGAGGACGAAATTTTTCTTTAAGGGGGGTAGATTGTAACGTCTCGGAAAAATTCGTACAAGGACTCGAGTACCACCTCAGGCAGAAATTACTCAGGACCAAAACCTTTAGAAAATTAGGTTAATGTTAGCAAGTGCTAAACTAGAGTTCTTGTGAAATTAGCACTAATCACTTTAAATATGATCTGCAAGACCCAAAACATGCAGAATCATTGACGCTACATTACCCTGAAATCTAGAATCCGTCCTTAAACCTGGTTGCTCTCGAGAGCACACCGAAACTCCGTATTAGACTTGGACCGTACGTCAAAAGTTCGATTACCCCAAAACTATACGGATATGACCGCATTACTGGGCTTGACAACCCCCTTAGAAATCAAGTTTTAATTATGTCTAGAAATGCACAACTTGAGCCTGGAGCAAAGTGTGTGAGAAACGTGAAAATATTTAGAAATAAAATCTGAATTTAAGTAATCTGAGTCGTGTCACTTGCGGGCCAAATATAAGGATTCAGACTATCAGAATCTGACCCAAATACACCCTCGGATCAGGAGAAATGTCCAACACATGTCGATGTACTTGTGGCCCTAATCGAGTGACCGTGACCGTTAAACTGAAATTGATCCGCCATGGCTGATCTACAAACCCGATCGGAACGAAAACTTAGCCTGACCTAGATCCATGGTCTGGGAGCTTAAGTCCGACCGCACGTGGAAAATGGGCCACTAGAAGTGCTCCGTTGGACCGGAACAGTCCGTATTTGAATATAACCTAAGTATACCTTGGCCCTGGGGCCATTTTCATCAAACCTAAGCCTATATAAGGACCTTAAACCCTCTCTCTCTCACCCCATACGAATTTGAGAAAATCCTAAGAGAGAGAGAAGAGAAAAGAGAGGAAAAGAGTGGAAGTGAGAGAGTGAGTTGGAAGTTCTTCCTGGGATTCGATCCCGTTACTCCATGCACTTAGTCACCCCCTCTGTATCACAAATCCAGCGTTTTCGACAACATTCTTGGGTAAGAAAACTTAACCCTAATCTGTTTTAGGGTTTCAGATAGTGTAAGTTATGAAATAACTAACCTGATTTATGTTATAGATTGCCAATCTGCCGTAGACAAAGACTTAGCTTTAAAACTGAGTTCCTTACGAGTCTATCGGCGAAAGGTGCGGACTATAAACGTATAGGTTATGGTTTTCAAGGCTTTCAATGTCGGTTAATAGTTTATTACTGATGTGGGTGCAATTTCATATGCCAAATGCAATGTTTGTATCGCGTTTCTAATATATATGAACTATATTGAGTTTAGTGTATTCCATGTATATGTAGAAAGTATCGTATACATATAAAATTTGAACGTGTGGTTGCCATGATTAATTGTCGTGTGGTTATGCTAGTTGTATGTGTAACAACTCCTCGACGAAAGGATTTGGCCCAGGATGTGTTACGGCCAACATACGTCATATATGTTGAAGTGTGTAGACTAAGTGTTTATCGAAATGTCTGAGTGAACATGGAATCATGATTAATACCTGTTATGGTAGATGTTTGTTAATACATGATTGTTGTATGTGTCGCAACTCCTATGCGAAGGGATTTGCTATAATATGCGTTTTAAGTAAATAAATCTATGTATGTTGGAATATGTAGTCTAAGTGTTTGTAGAAATGTCTGAATGATCAGGCATGTAGTATTTGTACTTTACATGGGTGTTGAGATAAGATTCTCAACTACCTTAATGATGTGTATGGTTTCCTCCATGTAATTTGTATTCTTTGTCTACTTTACTTAGACACTGCATATGTGTGAATTCATGTTGTAGTTGAAATCCATCAAATGCTCACATGCTTGTATGATTGGAATTGTTGATCCCTTACTGTTTTGATTAGCTTGTATGATTATCTGTTATAATTGAATGTGTCTGGGACCACGAAATAGTCCAGGCAATCGGTAACAGGCACTGAATAGGTGGCTGAGGTTGTCTCGCCACATAGGACGTATTCGATGAACCCGAGTCGTACCTTGGTTGTCGGCAGTGGTTAGGCCACATGGAGTGCTTACGCACTTCATGTCGGTCAATTCAACGTGCGCTCGTACTAGTCGAGCTCGTCAAGTAACCCGATTGACCCGATGTATGTTCACCATGCATGGACGTTATTACCTGAATCTAAGGTACTAAACTCACCAGTGAAAACCTTCTAAAACCTTGGTACCTCGATCCGCTAAGACTCATGAGCCGGGCATGGTGGTATGGGACACCGTGATCGAGCTGTCGGCCTACGTGGGGTGACGAGCCTCCCCGTAGTGACTAGTGAGCAACCCAGACTCGTGAGCCAAATACGGTGGTATGGGACACTGTATTCGAGCTGTCGGCCTACACTGATAAGGTGACGAGCCCTTTGTAGTGACCTCGAGCGTACGCTAAAACTACGTAGAGGCGACGAGCCCTTACGTAGCAACAAGAGTACACTAGGCCTACACTGATAAGGTGATGAGCCCTTTGCAGCGACCTAGAACCACAACATCGTATGAGAATTGCTAGGATTGACGACCCTAGAATGGATCATTGTTTGGGAATTGATATAAGGGAGGTACCTTAGCTTCCCAATCCTGCTATATGAAAAGGACTAATAAGAACTTGATAATCATGCTCATTTACCACATTGTATGTGCCGTTTGGCGATGTATAGAGAGCATAAGGAAGTGACTGACATGCGTGACCGTTAGATGAAAATTGCTGAGGGAGTGCAGGTAAGAGCATGCATCATTTATTCATACTATCCTGCATTAATCAGAGTATTTAGGGATGTTCGATTGTATTGCTTTATCATTACTGCTTGACTGAATTGATAACATGTTAACCTTTGCTTTATTGTTCTACTGAGTTCATCACTCACTCCCACATTACGGGATGGTGTTTTAAATATTAACCAGACCCTGTTGTAGGTTCAGACGATGGCGCAGCCTGCAAGGCGGAACCGGACTTCGAGGATGATAAGAAGGCATTCTTATATATGCATTATTCAGGCGGGTTTAAATAGACCGCTCTGATCGGTGGGGCTTCACGGTTATACTTGTAGTGGACTATTATATTTTAGCATTTTTTATTTTGAAACCACACATGTAATTATTAACCGGGCAATTCACACATACTTTGGGGACTTATACTGATTTGTAAACTTATATATATGTTCGTTTCAGTCTTCCGCTTGCGTATTACAACTATCCCTAGATTATGTTTTGTTGATTTGGCTTAATCTTATTCATGTTTTATGCACTAATATAGACAACACTTAATCATCATTAAATATGTTGCATAAGTGATGCATTGGAACTTAGGAGTTGGACTTTTACTCGACCTTCGATTTTCAGGGCGTTACAGCATGGGCCGACCTCTTGCAGTAGGTGCACCATACATCAGGTCACCTCGGCTGTGTCGGTGGAGCCATAAGTCGAGGAGGAGAATCTGCATGCGGCCTCTTGCCGAGGAACGGCCTGCTTGGTAAATTTGGTCAAGGCTTAGGAACCATAGGTACACGTGTGCGGGATAGCCTATCACCATTCTGCTCAGCTCACAGAGACATGTCCACTAGTTCAGCATAGTTGAGTATGCTAGCGCAACACATTTTCGAGCGTATCTGGGGTCGCAAACCCTCAGAAAATCACCGCATTCATATCGGCTGGTTTGCTAATATCAAGGGAGCATATCTGACTAGCTCCATGAACCTGTTCTCGTATTCCGCCATAGTCATTCCTCCCTATCGGAGGCGAAGGAACTCTCCCTCCTTCTCGTTATTGTAGGTGAGAGGGAAATACTTCCCGTGGAAGCGTGCCTCAAAAGCCTCCCATGACCACATGTAACCAGGAGTAACAATCCTAAGGACGTTGTCCCACCAGAGACTGGCCTCCTTCTCGAATATGTAGGCGACCAACTCGACCTGCTCTGCCTCAGTGCAGTGCAACGGCTTCAGCATCTTAGAGATGTGGTCAAGCCATTACTCGGCCTCCTTGGGTCTGTGAGTACCCATAAATGTAGGAGGTTGGAAGCGCTGAATCGCTTAAACAAGCCACTAACACCCACGTTTCCAACAGGGTGCACAGGTGGAACTGCGCTCATGTTCTAGGCAAGGGCCCCAGCAATAATAATCCAAATCTACTGCTGCTGCTCCATAAGAAGCATCATCTGCTCCAGCCTATCAGGAGGAGGAGCCTGATGCATGTGGGGCGTCGACATGGACGCATAGTTCTGCTCCGAAACCGGTGGTGCAAAAGGTGCCGGCCCATTTGTAGGGCCAGTGGCCGGCTTAGAATCCGGTGTAGTCTCGCTATTCGGGCCCAAACTGGGGCCCTTATGGCTATCGTTGAGGGGAGGTGCCTCGTCAATTGAGTCACCAAGTATAAGACGTGCCGTACTCCGTGTGACCTTAGGTGACATTCCCTATATACAACATAAGGGGCCAACACGTATAAGATTTTGCATAACAACCCTCAATTTCTCAAGTATTCTACACATTTCATAGCAAAAGGAGCTGTAAGTATTTCATTTAACAAAATTTTTCACAATACATGAGATATAGCTTTACATGAATCATGACAGGAAACGCATGTGAGCTAACCTAGTCAAAGCCTTAAATACCAAACACACCATCAAACCTACCCTACTACTAAGCCTATTAAGGCTATAACACAGGAAACAGAAAATAGGAAAACAAAGAAAGCCCAAAGACAATTACAACATAGGACTAGTCATCAGAATCTGGTGATGGAGGAGGAGCACCCTTATCCTGCAGGTAACACAGGATAGCCTTAAAGGTGCGAGACACCTTCTTGAATTTCTGTTTCATGAAGGTCCTATTCTCTTCAAGCTTGGCCCGGGTCTCACTGACCTCTTGTCGCAGGGCGACCTGGCCCTCCTCGATTTGAGCCAAGCGGGCTTCTAAAGCAGCCCGATCAGGGTGGTGCTCCTGTGTAGTAGGAGGAGAGCCCTTATCAGAGTCTTGGGCCTCCCCTTCTTCTTCTTCACTCTCTCCTTTCTCACTTCCTTCATCTGTCTCATTTTCTTCCTCTATCTCATTACTTTCTTCTTCTTCACTTTTAGTCTCATCCCCATACTCATCGAGTCGAGCTTGACGTTAGTGGGGGCCAATCCTTATGTTGTTGAGTGTAGTATCATTTATGAAGTGAATTAGTGCAATCTCATCCATGTTAAGCCTGTAGCTAAACTCTCAAGCAACCTTACATATAAGTCAGCCGAATGGAAGTGAAACATCCTTCCTAACAGAACATACGGTATGGATTATTTGTAGTAGGGCGAACGAAGGCAGACACAGCCTGTCTCCTTGCCCAGCTCTGTACAGGAAGTCCACCATCAGACAAGTGCATTCGGTAAGGTTGCCCCACCTTGGGTACACATTATATGTGAAAATGTGGTGAAGCAGGCGAAAATCATCTGTCAATTTCATCGATGGGAGGTAATTGCCTTGCGTCCAGTGAACTAGTCGACCACAAAGGAATCGCGTACAACGATCTCTTTCTCGCATACTCTTGAGGTTCTTCTTGCTAGCATGTACATCTCCACGTGGAATCCCCATGATTCGGGCTATCACGTCTACAGTGACTGTTGATTCCCGCCTTCCTATAGAAATAGTGAATTGTAGAGGCTCCAGTAGTGGATCCCGAATGTGGGCATATAAGGCTCGGACCGTGTTCTCGCATGTGTGAGACTTGCCTTCAAATATGGGACCCCACCCGGAGTCCAACAAGAGGTCCATTATCGGATATAGCCCAAACGGCTTCTCATTCATGTGTGCTTCAAATACAACTCCATGGCCACGAAACTTACCGTGTCCAATGCCCGCCGGTAGAACTCTTTCGAGTGGAATCTGGGGATCGAGATCCTGCTTCATCTGTCGCTCTTGGGTGGCTCTTGTGCTAGCTTCAGCACCCACTTCCTTCTTTGGATGGGTCAGGCGGCTAGGTCCGGCTTTATCGGTGGACGCCCTTCTCTTTCCCATGAGGGAAAGGAATGTGAAAAGCAAAAAGATGGCAGCTACTAGCTCAAAAAGAGCCATAGAAGTGAAGAAGCTTGATGGAGAAGATGGGTTGATGGGTTTTGGGTTTTATGGGACACAATGATGAACTTGTGTGCTCATATGAGAAGGAAAGGGGAGATTGGAATGGTAGGAGATGGGTTTTTTGAAAGGGAATGGTGGTGGGTGTATGTGTATTGAAGAAGATGAAGAAGGTGTAGTATAGGATGAAGATTTGAGAGAGAAAATCAAATTTTTAGAGGTTTGGAAAGCTTAGAGGGGTGGAAATGGGAGAAATGAAGTAAATGGGGGAGAAATAGGGGTCCCTACATGATTTTGTGGGCCCCACATGTGTGTACCCCTGTTGGCCCGACCGGCCCGTTGCGGCCCGACAGGCCCGCCCGAAGCCAGGCGCGGTGCCGCCTCCCCTAGGCGGTGGCCACCCCCCTCCCGGGGTACCTAAGGTGTAAGGGGGATAACCTGGGTCCCACCAAATTGCGTGGTTTGGGCCTCCCGACCGTTTGAGGTGGTTTTAGGTCCCAACTAAGTGTATTCATGCGATTCGATTCATTTGAGTATGGAATGCGCCGAACTATCATCCAAACCCGTCGACCGATGGTCTGGAAAGGAATCGGGATCATTTCACGTGATCACCGATACATACTGGTCAGATTTCAATGGTCAATTTCACCGATCGGTGAAACTGGGAATCCTACGACCATTTTTACATTTCATCGCCCCCTCCTAAGTCAAAGTGCGTTAGCGTACGTCGTGTTACCATAACCCAGGTCCAGTTTAATCCAAATCATGCTCTAATACCAACTTGTAACGCTCTGAAAATTGGGTCACTTATGCAACATAGATAATGATTATTAAATGTTATCCGTTTAGTGCATTAAACATGAGTGAGATTCTACCAAATCAGCATATCATACTCCAGAGACAGTTAAATTATGCAAGTGGAAGATTGTGATAAATCTATAGAGCATATAAGTGATCGTAAGTCCCCAGAGTATGAATGTCACCAGGTTAAATAATTACATATATAATTCTAAAATTTACAAAATGATAAAGTGCAATGTCATCTAATCCATATCCCTGTAGCCCCGGTGACGTAACTCCAGATCTATATAGACCCACCAGAGAGTTGCAGATAGGAGAACTCGTTATCATAGAAGGCAGGCTTCGTCTCATAAGCCTCGCCATCATCTGAAACCACAACAGAGTCTGGTTGGTGTTTTAAAATACCGTCCCAGAGTAGGAGTGAGTGATCAACTCAGTGGAGTTATAAGGCAAAAGTTAACGTGTTATCAATTCGATCAAGCAATAATGATAAAGCAGTACAACAAGCATTCCTAAGTACTCTGGTTAATGCAAGGATGATATGTATTAATGATGCATGCCCTTGCCTGCACTCCCTCTGTGACATCATCTCATGGTCATGAATGCAGCACTCTTGCTGTGCTTAACTCCAATGCTAAAGGTACATGCAATACGGTGTATGTGCGTGATTAGCCAAGTTCTTAATTATACTTATTCATACAGCAGGTTCGGAAAGCTAAGGTATCTTCCTTTATATCATTGACCCAAATAATGATCCATCTAGGGTCGTCAATTTTAGTTAATTACATACGATAGGCAAATTCGTAAGTTCACACTATAGGTTGTTACAGGAGGCTCGTCACCTTAGCGTAGGCTAAATTCATACTCGAGGTTTGTCACTTGATCAGAGGCCTATTTTATACTCGAGGTCACTACAGGAAAGACTTGTCACCTTAGCATAGGCCAACAACTCGAATATAGTGTTCCATACCACCGTATTCGGCTCACGAGATTGGTTTACTCACTGGTCACTACGGGGAGGCTCGTCACCCTAGCGTAGGCCGACAGCTCAACCACGGTATCCCATACCACCATGCCTAGCTCATGAGTCTTGGCAGATCATGGTACCAAGGTTAAACGGGCTTTTCACTAGTAAGTTGGTACCTTAGATTCAAACAGTAGCATCCATACATGGTGAACATACATTAGGCCAATCCGGTTAATAGACAAGCTCGACTGGTATGAGCACACGTTGAATTAATTGACGTGGAGCGTGTAAGCACTCCGCATAGCCTAACCACTGTCGACAAACAGCGTACGACTCGGATTCATTGAACGTGTCTTGTGTGGCGAAACGACCTCGACCACTAATTCGAAAATCATTACCGATTGCCTGGACTATGCAGTAGTCCCAATCACATTCAAACATAGTAGGCATTCATGTGTGATAGTTAAAACAGCATGTGACAATCAATTCAAATATAAATCTCATTTGAGCATTTTAACGAACACATAGTGCACATATTATCATACATGGACATTCATCCATAAAGCACGTAGTTGTAAGATAGGTTACATGAAGGAAACTATAGCTATAGATAAGGTGGTTGAGAATCCTATCTCAACACTCGCATTAAATACATTTCAACAAGTATTTTCTCATTCAGGCATTTTATCAAACACCTAGACTACACATATCAACATACATGTAATAAATTAGTTATAACGTATATTATAGCAAATCCTTTCGCAAGGGAGTTGCCACACATACAACAATCATGTATTCTTAAACAACAATCATGGCAAGCACAAATCATAATTCCATATTCATACAAACATTTTAACAAACACATGGAATGCATTAATTTCAGCATACTTCATATATATATATATGTAATACATGGAAAACATCGCATCTAAGTATATGTGATAGTAATCAAGTCAGCCATAAATCATTACTGACATTGAAAGCCTTGAAAACCATAACCTAAACGTTTATAGTCTGCACCTTCCATTGGTAAACTAGTATCGAACTCAGTTCGAACACTATACTTTCGTCTACAGCACAACAGCTACCTGAATCACAAAATAGGTTAGCTATTTCATCGATTCTTCTACTTAGATACCTAAAATAGATTAGGGTTAGGGTTTCTTACCCAAAAATGGAATCGAAATCGCCGGTATAGCGATACAGGCAGGATGATTTGACATGTGAAGCGGTGGGATCGAATCCTATCTCTCACTCTCTCACTCTCTCTCTCTTCTCCCCACTCTTTCCTTCTCCTTTTCTCTCTTCTCTCTCTTAGGGTTTGCAAATTCGTATGGAATGAGAGAGGGGTGAGTTAAGGCCCTTACATAGGCCCAGAACTGATGCTAATGGCCCTAGGGCCATGATATACTTAGGTCATAGCCAAAAGTCGTCTGTTTTGGTCCAACGGGGCTCATCTAGAGGTTCATACCTCACATATGGTCTAGAGAAAGTTCCCTGACAATGGATCTATATCAGGTTAAGTTTTCGGTCCGATCGGATTTATGGATCGACCGTGGAGGACCAGTTTCAATTTAACGGTCATCATTACTCGATCAGGGCCACAAGTACACTGGCATGTGTAGAAAAATTTTCCTGATCCAAGGGTGTAGTTGGGTTGAAATTTGAAGGTCTGGAACCTTATATTTGACCTGCAAGTGAACAACCCAATTCACTTAAGTTTGAGTTCATTTTCTAAAATACTCCAGTCTCACATTGTGCGTTTTTGAATACTATTTGGATTTGATTTCTAAAATAGTTGTCAAGCCCTGTAAGGCAGTCATAATCGTATAATTTTGCGGTAATCGGACTTTCGACGTGCGGTCCAGGTCCGATATAGAGTTTCAAGATGCTTCCGAGAGTAACTGGGTTTTGAGATTGATCCTAAGTTTTTAGGTAATGTGGAGTTAGCGATTCTGCTGGTTTTGGGTCTTGTAGTTCGTATAGAAAGTGATTCGAGCTAATTTGCTGAGTAATTCAGTTTAGTACTTAATTAATTTTTGTCTAATTTCTAAAGAATTTGATCCTTAATGATTTCTGCCTGAGATGGTACTCGGGTCATTGTACGAATTTTTCCAAGACGTTACACTTGTGTTAAGGGTTTATGTTGCCATGTGTTAAGTATCAAGGTTGTTATGTGTTAATTGTTGAGGTTGCTCATGAAGGTTTCAACAATGGGAATTTCTTTCCCCAACTTTTCCTCTCGAGTGACCTGCTTGAGTTTTAGATCTGCCACATTTTTTCGCATGTCCTAAAATGATCTTGCAAAATGGATGGATGGGTGAATTTCTCACAAACATCATGTGGGCCCCACATTTAGGGCAGCACCGTGTTGGTGAGACAGGGGCCGCACCTAATCCACTCCATCATTCATTACTGTTTCTAGTGGTAATTTGGATCTTCTTAAGGTTTGGGATCACGTCCTAAAATGAGATGGAAAAACACATAAATGGTGTGGATATACAACAAATACATTAAGGTAACCCTCACTCATTAGGCTAACACCCATTAAGGTTTAACCCGGGAAACACTAATTCGCTCCCCAACAACAGTGGGTTGGGTCAGACCCCACCATGGCCTAGCTGGCTAGGGACATGTTGCCATATTGTTAGGGGCTCTATGGGGCCTATCGTGATGTATATAATTTATCAATGGTGTCTACCTATCTAGATAGATGAATTTAGAGCAGGAGCCCCAAAAGGAGGTAGACCAAAGGCTCAGGTAGGCCACACCACAATAAACAGTGGAGATTTAACTCCTACCGTCAAAAACTTCCTAGGGCCCAATATGATATCTATTTGCCATCGAACTTGTTCTTAAGGTCACGTATACCTTTATGAAGGGAAAACATAAATATTAGCTTGATCCAAAAATTTAGTGGGCCTTGATAAGTTTTCAATGGTGGGTGGGTATTCAATCTCACTACATTTTGTGGTGTGGTCCACTTGAGCTTTAATATGCCTCATTTTTGGGCTCATGCTTTAAAATGATCTTTCAAAGTGAATGAATGGCTTGGATAAAATATATACATCACAATGGGCCCCACACAACACTAGGGAGGCTTGCTAGGGTGGTACCTGATTTGCATCACGTCCCATCACATGGACATTAATTTCATGAAAGCCTTTCACAGGAAGTTCCTGCCATCGAAAGCTAGGTGGGCCCACCATGATGTTTGTGAGAAATCCACTTTGTCCATCTGTTTTAGAATATCATGTTAAGATATGAAATAAAAATCGGGTAGATCTAAAACTCAAGTGGGCCACCGGACTGGAAATGGTGGAAAGAGGTTGTCTACCGTTCAAACCTTTTTGAGCACCACCGTGATATTTATATGCAATCCAAACCATTTATAAAGTGAGATTGAATACCCACCATTGAAAACTCATATGCCTCATTTTTGGGCTCTTGCTTTAAAATGATCTTTCAAAGTGTATGAATGGCTTGGATAAAATATATACATCACAATGGGCCCCACACAACACCAGGGAGGCTTGCTAGGGTGGTACCCAATTTGCATCATGTCCCATCACATGGACACTAATTTCATGAAAGCCTTTCACAGGAAGTTCTTACCATCGAAAGCTATGTGGGCCCACCATGATGTTTGTGAGAAATCCACTTTGTCCATCTGTTTTAGAATATCATGTTAAGATATGAAATAAAAATCAGGTAGATCTAAAACTCAAGTGGGCCACTCGACTGGAAATGGTGGAAAGGGGTTGTCTACCATTCAAACCTTTTTGAGCACCACCGTGATATTTATATGCAATCCAAACCGTTTATAAAGTGAGATTGAATACCCACCATTGAAAACTTATATGCCTCATTTTTGGGCTCATGCTTTAAAATGATCTTTCAAAGTGTATGAATGGCTTGGATAAAATATATACATCACAATGGGCCCCACACAACACCAGGGAGGCTTGCTAGGGTGGTACCCAATCTGCATCACGTCCCATCACATGGACACTAATTTCATGAAAGCCTTTCACAGGAAGTTCCTGCCATCAAAAGCTATGTTGGCCCACCATGATGTTTGTGAGAAATCCACTTTGTCCATCTGTTTTAGAATATCATGTTAAGATATGAAATGAAAATCAGGTAGATCTAAAACTCAAGTGGGCCACCCGACTGGAAATGGTGGAAAGGGGTTGTCTACCGTTCAAACCTTTTTGAGCACCACTGTGATATTTATATTGCAATCCAAACCGTTTATAAAGTGGCTCAACTGTTCATAAGGTCATTACCACTAGGATGAACTAAAAGAATAATTGATCTAAAGCTTTTGCGGCCCCATGAATGTTTCAACAATGGGAGTACATCTCCATTGTTTTCTATCATGTGGCCCACTTGAGCTTTGAATCTACGTCATTTTTGGGCTCATGTCATAAAATGATTTGGAAAAACATGTGAACAATATAGATTTCTCACAAACATCACAATGGGCCCATAGAGTTTACCCCATATACTTATGCAATACACAATCTGAATCCCTCTAGCATCATGCCCTAACGGGCACGGGGTTCAATGCATAAGGGCATTTTTCCCCCCTTTAAAATTTCTAATTATGGTAAGAGAGCCAAAAAATTAAGACTTCATAAAGGGAGGCCCATCACGTGAAAACTGCATACCTTGGAGCATTTTGGTTTTTTTTTTTTTTTAAAAAAGCAGAAAAATCATCCCTCGTGCTTCCTTCATAGAAGTGGATTGCATCCGATCCCCGGTCAACCTTAACAACATCTGACTAGATCTATGTGAGGTCCACCATGATGTATCTTTTTATCCATGTTGTCCATCCCTTTTCTCAGATCATATTAAGGTGTGGGCCAAAAAAATGAGGCAAATCTAATGCTCTAATGGACCACACCAAAAGTAAGTGAAGGTAAATGGTCATTTGAATGAGAGTAAATGAAGGTAAATAGATGAACTTGGGAGTAAATGGAAGTAAATGGTATTCGAGGTGTACGTTTGAATGGAAGTAAATGCATTAAAATGAAATGAAATGGAAGTAAGGGCAAGTAAACCTGGGGGGGTGGAGGGGGTGTGAAATGTCTTTCTTATCAACCTTGGAGAGTCACGCGAGTAGACAGGTGGCGCTACACACATGTCCACCGCACACATAGCATGCTAGTGATATTTTGAAACAATTCAATTACTGGTTAGGTCATTAAAATCACATTAATAGCATGATCCAAATCGTCCGGAGGTTGGCAATCTAAATGAATGCTTAAAAAGTGTTGGTAAGTTACTTATTTGTGATCCTTATGTTTGTCACTCACTTATGACTTAATTTTTTTTTATTTTTTTTTGGTAAATTATATATTTCAATAGGCTTATTACAACCAATCTATTAAATATCATATATGTATACTGATATGAGACATTAAAGCTAATTTGGGATATCACATATGTTCCCGTGAGTATATTGAAAAATTCTAATGCATTCCAAATTCCTCCCATTTACTTCCATCCAAAGAGAATATTTGAATTTTAAATATATTTCATTTACTCTCGTCCAAACACAACTTACAAGCCATTTACTCCCAATTCATTTACCTTCAATACTATTTCTCATACACCACCATTTACAAGCTCCCAATCGAGCCGTAAATGTAGGCACACCCATATGCTTTAATGGCTATTTTATTGTGTCCTACCCTGCCTGGATGGATTGGGGCTCTGTGGGCCCACTGTGATGTATGTGTTTTATGCATGCTATCCATTCATTTTACAGATCATTTTAGTGTATAAGCCCAAAAATAAGGTTGATCCAAGGCTCAATTAGACTACGTAGTGAGAACTAAACACCCACCATTAAAACTTCTTGAGAGCCCTAAAAGTCTTGATCAAGCTATTATTTGTGTTTTCCCTTTATCTAGGTCTATGTGACCTTATGAACAAGCTAGTATTGAGGGTCAAATATTGCATATTAGACCTCAGTTATTACCTGAATTACAAACATAATAATGTTTTAACGGGCTATTTTAACCGTGTTTGTGATGCAAGGAAAATTGATGAGCATGGATTGAAAAGGATGCTAAAGGCATGGATTTAACGCTCAAGCATCACCAAGGCATTGGACGGGACTCCATGGGACTAAAATAGAGGATTTACATACTGGAGATCAGAGAAATTCCAGCCACTTACTTTAAACAGGCCTGAAAGATATCCATAATGCACGATCATAGGGTTTCCATCATCTGATCGGCTCCAAACATTATACATGGCCTAAGGACCATAAATGAACCATACATGTCAAATTTGAACCCTTAGATCTTTGTGGAAGTGGCTCAACAGACACATCAGCCTCTAAAACCTTGATTTAGAGTGCACTTGCTATTTGGATATGCCTCAACTTCCGTCCCCACTGTTAAAATGATATGAGAAAAGATATGGATGGAACGGATCTCTTGTATACATCAAAGTAGACCCCACCTTGAGTGGCGTGCGCACGCGCACTCGCTGTGCACTGGAAGAAAGAGACTGGTCAGCGGGCGCTGACTTGATCTGTCTCCTTCACGGAGCTAGCGCACGAACGCTGTCCGTGTGTTTTGTGTAGTGGGACCCATTCCGCTCACATTTCGACAATCCACACCATTCATTCGTCCCGGAAGGTAACCAAAACCCTCGTCTAGGTGGAATTTTGACCCTATACACATATACGCACAAGGATCGTGATCAAACGCAGGATGAACGGCGGAAGAAAAACATCAGTGGACCACACCAAAACTCGACAAAAACCAGTCCATTCCGATCAAAAAATTGAGAGGAATCTGATGGACGGGGTGGATTTCATCAAAAACATCACTATGGGTCCCACCGAACACGTCAGCACGTCCGCGTAGGCCTTACCCGTGTCTGGGAAAATCAGAAATTGTGAGCAGTTGCGGGCCACCATCCGTGAACGGATCATTGATCCAAACCGTCCATTTGATCAGGCAAGGGGTTCTTACACTCACCACGCTGGCAGATTTCAAAGAGGGGAAGATTCCTCCTCTCAAACTGATTCCAAACGCAATCAGTCTCTGCGTTTTCTTGCGCAGAAGCAGAGTTCCGCGAGGAGTCTGCTGCGAACGATTTCGCACTCCAGCAGGGTCGGTTCTGCTGATTCTCCACCACCCCTCCTTGCTCTATAAAAGGAGAAGAAGGAGAGAGAGAGAGAGAGGGGGGATTGAATTCGAAGGGGAGAACGTGAAGCAAAGAAGAGACTTTTCTTATTTTTTTTTGTTCTATTTTTGCTGTTTATTATTATTATTTTTACTTAAGATACTTAGCTTCATCATGTTTATGTGTGGCTAAACCTCTTAGCTAGGGCTAAGAGGTGAAGCTTGTAGCCTGATGGGAGAGATTTTGCTTGTGCCTCTTGTTTAGACTGACTGATGTTGATTTTAGTTCAATTAAAAGGAATACTTTTAATTTTTTTATGGTTTGTTGTGATTGAAATTACAATAGATCTACGATGGCTTTGAGTATTTCTTCCTCCTTTTGATGTCTATGACGTCAGGAAGCCCTGTTGTTCACCATCGTCTCATGGGCATGGTCGGATGACGGTACCCTTCCTAACCTTCATGCATTATTGATTGGTTGGTAATTAGTTTAATTCTATTGTTTGCTTTGTCTCCTGGGTATGGTTTGGTGATGGAATCCATTTTAATTCATATATCTTTCATCTCGTGAAAACTAGATTAAGTAAGTTCAGTTTAATTTCCATGATTCTTGATGCAGGCATAAGATCTCCCTGATCTCTACAAGTGGATCCTCTGAATCCCTAGTTTCCTTCCTCTGAATTTCTTAAGTTTTAGATTAGTATTTCACTATTATTCCTCAAAAATCATTCGATTTAGATTTCATCTTAATCTAGTTCTCGTTCTACTTAGTTTCAAATAACGTATAGGTATCAGTCCCTTGGGATTTGACCTCGGTCTCACCGAGTTTATTACTACCTCACAACCCTATACTTGGGGTGTGAACAAGTTTTTGGCACTGTTGCCTAGGATTGACGGTTACGTTTTCTGAGATTAATTAGTTTTAGAATTAGGTTAAGATTAGGATTTTACTAACTTTAGGTTAAAGGTTTTTATTTTATTTTATTTTTAGAAACTAACCTGTTTTCCTGTTTTGTAGGATCTTGAAATAACTTCTAAATTGGTAATCCCTTTCTAATTCCTCTACTTTTGCTATTTTTAGAATTAGGGTTTGAGTTTTAGAAATTTTCTTATTTTAGGCTTTCTTTTAATTTTAGAAATTTTCTATTTTTTAGTATTTTTCTATTTTTAGGAACTAGCTTTTTTTTTTTTTTTAGAAACTAGGTTAGTTATTTCCCTTTTTAGAAATTCTTTCTAATTTTAAAAGCTAACTCATCTTTCCGTTATTTTATTTTTAGAAACTTTCCTTTTTAAGAATTAGTTATTTTTAGAAACTTTTTAATTTTAGGCTTAGATTTTCTATTTTGAGAAAGTTTCTAATTCTAGGCCTTCTTTTTAGAAACTAACTTTCTATTTCAATTGCAGGAACTTTCTAACTTTAGACTTTCTATTTTAGAAACTAATCTTTTTTCTTTTCTTTTGTAGGATCCTAACATAGGAACTTCTCATTTGGTATATTCTTTCTAACTTCTCCTCCTCTTAATTTCCATATAGTTGTAAGATCTTTTCTTTTGTTTTTCTTAGGATTAGATTCAGAGTTCGAGTTTCACCATGTATATGCATGAGTGAGAACGTCAGTATGTTGAGAATAATAACATATATTGGGATGATGATTATGATAGAAAACAACCTATGCATCAAAACTTTTTTGAAACTATCATCGAGAACCGATCGGAATATAAAGATCCACCGGTTAAGAAGTCCTTACGTGATCATATGTAAGAGAACAATTACACCCCACGGATTAACAAAACAGTTCGTAAGTGTTGGGGTTATCATAACTATGGGAGTGAGAATTATTATCACCCATCCAATAAAAAGAAAATAATGCGCGATTATATTATGAGTGATAATATGTATTACCAACCATCAGATTCTTCCACCTATGATCAGTATGACTATAATCAGTGGAAACATCAAAATTGGGAAAATGAACTAACAACATGTTATAATGATTATTCTCTTGGATTCCCTACCTTTGAGATCCAACCAGAAACGATCCAAGATGATTCATTTCAGCATAACATGATATGTATTATGGAAATTAGAAAATCATTTGAAGTGCTTACTTCGCGCCTTGAAAAGATAGAAGAGGCTCGGTCATCCCAGCCACAATTTAGTCCAGAAATACAATGCAAGGAAAGTGATCCTAACTCGCCTTTGAAGAACTCTGGAATTATGAATGAAGAGTTGGATTCCATTAATGAGCATACGGTTCAATTTCCTGATGAGTCGATCTTGATGACTGTTCAAAAAAATGGTAAAGAGACATGAGTTTCTTTCAAATACAATGATGATAACACACCTTCCTTACATGACACATAGGATCTCAATGATGAGGTAGAGGTTAGTTTATTCGAACCTCAACCAAATTTAGGTATAGAATGTGAGGAAAGTGATCCCATCTCAAATGTGTACTGCATGGAATTAGACGAGGATGTGTATTGGGATGATGATCATGAACGAGTAGCCCAAATTCTCCTAGAATCAATCTCAAGTTTGGTCCAGGTCAATGATCGAGAAGTTCACGAAGAGAATGGTCATAATGAGCTACTCCACTCACCTGACATGTCTGATCTAAAAGTGGAGGAGCTCCTTACAACCGACCCTTCTATCTCTTGTGAGATATGTTTGGACCCCTCCCCTGAATTGAATGATGATGTAATTTGGGAGAAGGACGAGTTACTCATTACGACCCTGGAATTTGAAACCACTCAGTTGAGGTCATCATCTGAGCTGTACACGTTTGACAATTCAACGCCTCGATTGAGTAGTTTCAATGAACAAAGTGATCACATCAATGCTTCCCCTATCGATTTTCAATCTGTCTATGCAGGACTGGAGCAAGAGAGCATACATCCGTCCACTTTCAAGGATGATGGATTCCTTGGGCAGATCATCACGAGCTTTAATGTGGAAAATAAGTCATGCTCAGCTGAACTTCCCAACTCTTTGGATGATTGCTTGACATACTTTGCAGATTCAAACGATCCCATGTCAAAAGATAAAGTGGATGCCTTGCAAGACAATATCTCGGTAGTCATCACTGACTAAGAGAATCCGTATTCTGAAGCCCATTCTTCCCCTGATCTTAAATGCTTACCATTAAAGGAGGAGGAGCTGACAATGGAACCGAAGTCTGATACTTCAGAATGTGTTGAGATTACATCACTTCTTGTGAAGTTTTCTGAACTTTATTTACTTATAGTCTCTGATTCACTATGGGATAATAACACCGAAACTTCTTCTGTCACAGGTGAATCGTATATACTCTGGATACCTCAAGCGATTCAACGAAAAAATTTTGATGAGGTACATACGTTTATCTGGAAAGTCATGCTCCAGAGCGTCCAAGCCTATTGCAAAAAAGGATTTTGGATGATCCTGTTGAGGAACTTACTGAGAAACTTATCAAGATATTGGTCGGAAGAGGAACCTTATGGCATGCTCGAGTAGTTTTTCCCTGCTTTTATAGGACTAGGGCAGTTTGCTTTATGCTGTTCGAAGGTAGATGGTTTTATGCCATTAGGTTAGTTTGCTTCCGGCATTGTTTTAGGATAGTTTGCTTTCGTGTCGTCACTCTCGTGCTAACCGACTTTCATGTCATGATCTTTATGGGAAAGCCTCTTGTTTCTTTCGTTCAGGTACTATCTTTCCATCACTCCTCTTATATTTTCGTTGTTCCATGTGCATTGTATGCTTATTTCTTTTACATTGAGGACAATGTAGATTTTAGGTTGGGGGTGGGAGATTAGGTTTCCTAATCAGTGTTTTCTTGGTCTTGAGCAAAAATTGTAAATTTTTTTTTTTGGAGTTTTTTATGAATTCGAAGTGATTTTGACGATCATCTAAGGCATTTAGAATTACAAGATACATGATGTTGGTAATTAACTACTCTTGGACATAGTTATCTGTTAGATTTCACAGTTACATTCGAATTATTAATCCATGATTAGAGGTTGTAAATATTGATTGAGTCATGATTTCACATGTCACATCTCGCTTACACATTGAGGTTTCAGTTCGATATTAAATGATTAACTTGGTGATCACTAAGCTTGAAAGGAACCAACCTGAGAAATTGAAAGGATTTGGTGAATGGTCTTCACCATAGGTTTGCTCCCTATAGGTGAAGGTTCGATTCCCCATAGTTGACATTCGGAAAAGGATTGGGTGAATGGTCTTCACCATGGGTTTGCTCCCTATAGGTGCGGATTCGATTCCCCTACTCATCGATGGAAAAATCACAAGTTGGTAGGTTGATCTATGGGGCAGGTTTTGGGTTTAGGTTTTGGTTGACATGAATTCTCTTATTAGTTACCAATGATATCACGAAATAGAGAAGTGAACCTTAATGATAAAGCTGAGATTACATTATACACTCATAGATCTTAATGTTTAAAATTTTTGCTAATTGCTGGATTAATACTTTGATCATGATTATGAAGTCTATTGTGCGCTTGAGTATCGGTGAATATAATACCCAACATTTATGAATCTTAGACTTCTGGTATCTGGATTGTTTTCGAAAATCACTCGAGTTCTTAGAAATCGTCCTAGAAATCTCAATTTAGTTTTCGCATACTTTGCTCAGGACTAGCAAAATGCTAGTTGGGGGTTGTGTTGAGGGTCAAATATTGCATATTAGACCCCAGTTATTACTTGAATTACGAACATAATAATGTTTTAACGGGCTATTTTAACCGTGTTTGTGATGCAAGGAGAATTGACGAGCATGGATTGAAAAGGATGCTAAAGGCATGGATTTAACGCTCAAGCATCACCAAGGCATTGGACGGGACTCCATGGGACCAAGATAGAGGATTTACACGCTGGAGATCAGAGAAATTCCAGCCACTCACTTTAAACAGGCCTGAAAGACGTCCATAATGCACGATCACAGGGTTTCCAACATCTGATCGGCTCCAAACGTTATACATGGCCTGAGGACCATAAATGAACCGTACACGTCAAATTTGAACCCTTGGATCTTTGTGGAAGTGGCTCAACAGACACATCAGCCCCTAAAACCTTGATTTGGAGCCCACTTGCTATCTGGATATGCCTCAACTTTCGTCTCCACTGTTAAAATGGTATGAGAAAAGATATGGACGGAACGGATCTCTCGTATACATCAAAGTAGACCCCACCTTGAGTGGCGTGCGCACGCAGTGCACGCGCACTCGCTGTGCACCGGAAGAAAGAGACCGGTCAGCGGGCGCTGACCCGATCCGTCTCCTTCACGGAGACAGCGCACGGACGCTGTCCATGTGTTTTATGTAGTGGGACCCATTCTGCTCACATTTCGACAATCCACACCATTCATTCATCTTGGAAGGTAACCAAAACCCTCATCTAGGTGGAATTTTGACCCCATACACGTATACGCACGAGGATCGTGATCAAATGCAGGATGAACGGCGGAAGAAAAATATCAGTGGACCACACCAAAACTCGACAAAAACCAGTCCATTCCAATCAAAAAATCGAGAGGAATCTGATGGACGGGGTGGATTTCATCAAAAACATCACTATGGGTCCCACCGAACACGTCAGCACGTCCGCGTAGGCCTTACACGCGTCCGGGAAAATCAAAAATTGCGGGTAGTTGCGGGCCACCGTCCGTGAACGGTTCATTGATCCAAACCGTCCATTTGAACAGGCAAGGGGTTCTTATACTCACCACGCTGGCAGATTTCAAAGAGGGGAAGATTCCTCCTCTCAAACTGATTCCAAACGCAATTAGTCACTGCGTTTTCTTATGCAGAAGCAGAGTTTCGCGAGGAGTCTGCTGCGAACGATTTCGCACTCCAGCAGGGTCGGTTCTGCTGATTCTCAACCACCCCTCCTTGCTCTATAAAAGGAGAAGAAGGAGAGAGAGAGGGGATTGAATTCGAAGGGGAGAATGTGAAGCAAAGAAGAGACTTTTCTTGTTTTTTTTTTGTTCTATTTTTGCTATTTTATTATTATTTTTTTCCTTTGAGATACTTAGCTTCATCATGTTTATGTGTGGTTAAGCCTCTTAGCTAGGTGAAGCTTGTAGCCTGATGGGAGAGATTTTGCTTGTGCCTCTTGTTTAGACTGACTGATATTGATTTTAGTTCAATTAAAAGGAATACTTTCAGTTTTTTTATGGTTTGTTGTGACTGAAATTACAATAGATCTGTGATGACTTTGAGTATTTCTTCCTCCTTTTGATGTTTATGACATCAGGAAGCCCTGTTGTTCACCATCGTCTCATGGGCATGGTCGGATGACGGTACCCTTCCTAACCTTCATGCATTGTTGATTGGTTGGTAATTAGTTTAATTCTATTATTTGCTTTGTCTCCTAGGCATGGTTTGGTGATAGAATCCATTCTAATTCATATACCTTTCATCTTGTGAAAACTAAATTAAGTAAGTTCAGCTTAATTTCCATGATTCTTGATGCAGGCATAAGATCTCCCTAATCTTTACAAGTGGATCCTCTGAATCCCTAGTTTCCTTCCTCTGAATTCCTTAAGTTCTAGATTAGTATTTCACTATTATTCCTCAAAAATTATTCGATTTAGATTTCATCTTAATCTAGTTCTCGTTCTACTTAGTTTCAGATAACGTACAGGTATCAGTCCCTTGGGATTTGACATCAGTCTCACCGAGTTTATTACTACATCACAACTCTATACTTGGGGTGTGAATAGCTAGATGGCAAATAAACATCATGGTAGGCCCTAAGAAGGTTTCAACGGTGGACGTCATTAAGGTGGGGTCTACTTGAGCCTCAGATCTGCCTCCTTTTTGGCTTATGCCCTACAATGATCTCTTAAAATGGATGAACAACGTGTAAAAAACACATACATCTAGGAAGCCCCACAGATCCCCTGCTTGGACTGAATCTGTCCACGCAAGACGCAATCCACGCCCATTCTAATTAACCATTTCAGAAACTTTAATTTTAAGCTTAAAGTGCTGCAATGTACACACTATACTGAAGTGGATTGTGCCTTGCCCCTGATGGGACGAACTCGCGCTCCAAGTAGAGGATCTTTGGGCCAATCTTATGTATGGGTTTTATCCATATCGTTCATTTATCCTAGAGCATGAGCCCAAAAATGAGGCGGATCTAAAACTCACAAGTGGACTACACCACAGGAAGTAGCATTCAAATGATGCCCGCCACTGAAACCTTCCTGAGGCCTACTTTGATGTTTATTTGCCCTTCATCCAACCTGTTCATAAGGTCACATGGACCTAGATGAAGGGCCAACACAAATATCAGTTCAATCAAAACTTCTGCAGCTCTTAAAATTTTTTTAACAGTGAGCATTCAATTCCCACAGTGGTTCACTTGAGCTTGGATCTATCTCAATTTATGGTACCGGAAAATGATATGAAAAAAGGAAAAAAAGAAAAAAGAACATACAATCTCAATGCAACCCATACATCATTGTGCACCCCACAGAGCCTCTATAATTAGACCCAATCCATCTAGGCTGGGACAGGACACAATACCATTCCACACCATAGGTAGTAGGTTGTACCCTTATGGTGTTATAATCAAACCCAAGAGGCACTGGTTCCAGTCTACCTTTATCACATCATTTGACGCTAAGTTCGAACTCTTCCAGGACCATATTTCACATGAGATTTGTCAGCTAGGACATTATCACGCGTTCGCCACCCAATAAGTGGACTTCTAGCCCGATACTTCAATTGACAAGTCCATCCCACCTAGAAGTCTCCAGTGCGCCTCGAAAAGCCGGTAGGCTCTACTCCCATCAAAGTGACCGACTTCGTACTCAAAAACATGTTCTCTTTCTATTGGGGTGGTCGCATCCTTTCATGGTGGCCAAGAAGACTGGTCCCTTCTCCCCTTTTGATTTCGACACTCGGGGTGGAGGGTGCCAGCTTAAGTTGCCTATGGTACTAGGTATGTGAATGTTTGGGTCCAAGAAAGGAATGTATAGCCACCAACTGTGACTATATTAATAAACCCATAAGGGACCACGGTCCACCTAACCCCATCTTACCTACCATAAAAGAGAGAAGGATCCCAAGTGCTGTAAAGGAAGCAATCTAATAAGCTAAAAATACGCCGGAGACGTCGGATTAAAGTTACATGGATCGGGGGTCGCTTTGGTACATGGTACAGGAATCGAATCATATTATGATGCTTTCTCTGATACATGGTACACCAGATGTAAGATAATGTGAGTCACTCCAATGCATCCATTGTATATGCAATCTGTAATTATATTTGAAACGACCAGTGTTATTATTATACATGACCTGAATGCTTAGTTTGTTAGTTGTATGTGTGTTGGGGAGAATGGTACTATGAGGACCTCATGTGAGTAATTCTCATTAGCTCGAGCTCTGAGGGCCCCATCGTGATGTGTGATGAACATCCACGCCGTGCATTGGTAGGTCCCATTTAGGTTTTGGGTTGTGCAAAACATTAGCCATATCATAAAACATTTGAAACCATGGGAAATCATGCCTAAAACATGTGAAAATACTTGGTGGGACCCACCTGAGTTTTGGAATGGTCTAAATTTTACTGTGACCCCTCATCCAAGCGGGACACACACAATAGATAGGCTGCATGTCTAAACTACATATCACTGGATCCCACATACAATTATAAAGGTTTCAATGGGCGGGAATCCACTCTCAACTGTTGACTGTGGTGTGGCACCTAAGTCATGGATTAGCATGATTTTTAGATCTAACGCTCACCATGGAAAACTGCAGCTGATAAATGGGATGGATGTTCCTTACACATCACGATGGGGCCAATGACAGCAGTGTTAAAACTCAAACTCTGCCACTAGGCATGAGTAAGGAAGCACTAGTCTGTTATATAATAAATAAATAAAAGAATAAATCTCTAAATTGTCAATATAAGTTTACATTAACCTTAATCAATGGTAAGAATATAGAGCCATAGCTTAAAGTCTCTAAAAATATCAATATATGGATAACACATGACCCATAATTCAGATTGTCCGATATGATATTTTCCTTGTATATATTAAGATATATTTCATTTTCATTGCATTTTTTCCCATTTATATCAAATTTGAGTAGGAAGATATTAGATTATAATTAAATATAACTTTTTTGGTAGCTATTCCTCATGTATAAATTCAATGTTATTCTCAATGAAATATACAAGCCATTCTTACAAAAATTTGTTCTCCATTTCTGAAGGTTTTTTTTTTTTCATCTGATCTAGAATGGAAAACATGGGGTGTTTCATTTTTTTAGGTAACATCGCATTGGATGCGCATGACCCAGTGATAGGAACCACACAATATTTCACCACAGCAAAAATGGTCTTCGTTTGGGACACATGGATGTAACCCTACTCTGCTAGGCTATGAAACAGTTGAGTAGTGAGGTCCCAACCATGGATTGAAAACCAACTGGCTAGTAGCTGGTCCCCCTCTCTACCCCATCACAGCTTAAATACACGTAGAGATGGGAAGAAAAAAAGGAAGAAAAGTCCCTTTCAACATCTTTAAAGCTCTAGAGGGTGGTAGTCAATTGATTATGAAAATAATTCCATGGTCCATGTAGGTAAGGGTTTTTTCCGTGAAAAAGAATACGACATGACATTCTATCTTATCTTTTTTATTCCTTAGACTAGGAACTTAGTTCTTAATCAATTCATTCTAATGACAGGTGATTGATGTGTTTCATGGAGGCAGATTGCATACATAGGGTATTGGACCACACTCCATCCAGCGCCAATGAAAAGCATAAGGTGCATGCACATGACACTTTTTCATGGCATTGAAACTGAGTTATGTACATCGCCGCGGGATGCAGTGGCATTTATCTTGTGAAAATTTCACAAAACAGAAAAAAAAAAAATCACATGGGTGACCGAAAATTCAAGTAATAATCTTAAAGGCTTAGCATACAGAAATGTAAGCATTCAAACAAATACACATGTAACATACTTAGCAAAAGTTGTACTATGCTTATTTAAGATAACATGGAGAAATAAAGGAATAGTTTCCAAGTAAATGGAAAATAAAAGGAGATGTATGAGATTATTTTCAATCTGTCTTCAGTCAAGGAATGGAAAAGAAATGAGAGGGATTTTATATATATAAAAAAAGCTACCTAATTAATATAGAATTTACATTCGAGTAGGTTTTCAACGAGCTACCTCACTAATCTCTTAATTACCATTAAGGCCCGTTTGAAATGAGTGAAATCCCTGTAAAAGGTGGTAAACACATCATCATGACATTTGACAAGCGTTTGAAAAAGAGTGCTGCCTCTATATTTTTTTAATGCTCCTTTTTCATTAACACCATGTTATTCATCTACAGAAGGCCCCAAGATTTAGAGAATATGATTGTTTTATCTCATAGATATTTCATTCATGGTAAATTCATGATAGGTCCGAGTAGACCAACAGTCCTGATTAGAAAACCTCACCATATAATTAATTACCTGTGGCAGCGGCGGGTAGGTAAAAAAGACATAATTATTATGATTTTACATCTGTTTACGTCACCCCAACCAAACAAGCCCATAATGGCGGCTTGTGCCGACAGTGCAAGCAAATGTGTGGCGGCTCGTGTCACCAATGCGGCTTGGATTAGCTGCACCCTAATAATGTTTAGGTAAAATCCACATTGCCGGCGAGTTTCATCATTCCCTGTTTGGTCAAGGCCTAAAACGCATCTCCATCCTTGATTTAAGTGAGAGCTACGCGATTGAAAACAATATATAAAGCAACATTTACCCTCTGAACTGTTTTCATTTATATGGTCCACTTAAATTATAAATTGGACTAATTTTTTTGCCCCAGGCATAATCATGATGGTGGGCCCCATAAAAAATCACAACATTTGTGATTCAAGTGGGCCACACCAAGGGATGCAGTTTGGATACATTATTTCTAATCATGTGGCCGACTTGAATAATGAATGGAGCTGAGTTTTAATTCCTAAGTCTAATAGGTGGTGATGCATCTAGTGGTCGAGGTAGATTTTTCATAAATATTACTGTGGGATCCACCGGAGTTGGTCATCCCTTCCCATGGCCACCGGTGCCATGGTTAAGGAATGTAATGGAAGTTACTAATGATAATTAGTAAATTAATGAGGTAATTCATTGGAAACCTTTTTGAAAAAGGTGAGGGAGCTTGTTGAAAACTTTTTAAAAAAAGTAGTGGAATGTAAATTCTGTAATAATTAGATAGTTTCCTGTAAAATTTCCTTTTAAGGTTATGCACAAGCTTCTCTACACGTCGGCCTCATGATTGAGACCGGTGATTCGATGAACTGTAAATTAAAGTAAGCTATTTACAGTTATTTTCTTTTTATTCCAATTAGGTCATGGTTGTGAACCCTGTTGGGGATTTGTGCTGCGGAATCATACAGATTTAGATCTAGGATAGCAATCCAATAGCACCAAGCAACAAGAGAACACACAGATTTAACGTGGAAAACCCTTGCAGGAAAAAATCATGGCACAAAGCGACAGAATTCCACTGTAAAAATAGAAATTACAAATAGAGAGGACTTACCTGATTCAAATAACTTTGAATCTCACCCTTGCTACACCCTTTGATAACCCTAAAACCTTTTTAGGAACTCTTGAAACCCCTTTAGAAAGCCTTAAAATACCCTAAAATAGCCCAGGGACTCCTATTTATAGTTTATGAAACTCCCCTTCCGCACCTTTGCGAAACTGCCTCAAATTTACGCAGTCCGTGCAAAATCCTGGTACAATCTGCGTAATCCTCAACTAGTCGAGTCAGGGCCTTGACTGGTCGAGCAGAGCGGAATAGCAAAAGACAGAACTTGCTGGACTTCGAGTCGAGCGGGCCTCGATCGGTCGAGTGGACCCCCGACTGGTCAAGCCAGGCCCTCGACAGGTCGAGCTGCCTAGGAAAAATAGATTTAAGACATTTGTATATAACAATCTCTAACATATCTTCAATCTTTAACCATGTAGCTTCCTGATCTCTTCTCTTATCTCTGTATCACATCATAGCTTCTCGTGCACACTCCGTCATTCTTTTCTACGATCGCCAAGTCCAAAGAAGTTGCACATAACTTCAACTTCTCTACAAGAACGATCTACGAGAGCATGTCTATTTGATCAGAATCCACGTGCTCAACTACCTTTGCTCTTGACTTCTCAAAAGGAAAAACGTAATCTTCTTACCATCTCACTGCTACCTAATATTGCTTACTTGGGTATTTGCTCACAATATCGATAACCTATGAAATAACAAGTCTAATCTAGACTATGGTATAACTGCCAACCGCATTCGAATAAGGCTCATGAGATATCCTGCTTTTCCTCATCTGTTTTGGGATATGTCCTGAGAAAAACTTGAGGAGAGACACATAAGGAACGCTCTCCGACTTTGCCTGGTTTATCACATCCTTGATCAATACCTACCCAAGGTATTCTACCTGCGATAACCAAAGCTTACTCCTCTTTCAGTCTCAATGCTGAGAACCATCTTTGTAGCCTCCCGATCCTTCATCCTGAATGTCCCACTTAACCTAGTCTTTAGTACATTGATTTCAGACATGTCATAGTTAGTGATCTATATGCCAACAACATACAATACCTAACCCACCATGAATGAATCAAACCATTGCTTAGGTGACAGATCGAACCATGACTTCCTGCAAACTTTTTTCTCAGCCCTTTTAACTTCGAACCGCTCTGGTTGCTTCATGTATATTTGCTCTTCTAATTTCTCATACAGAAGTGCAGACTTTCCAGCTTAAGATCGCATTGGCCAACCAGCGCTAATCATGAATCTAATAGATACCTGCTATACCGTCAGTGCGAATATCTCTGAGAAGTCAATCCATTCTCTCAGAATATAACCCTTCACCACCAACCTCGCTCTATGTCTATGTTGTATCCTCCTGAAGATACACCTGCATTCAACCACTTTCCGGCCCATTGGAAATTCCACCAACTCCCATATGTCGGTCTGGTACAACAAGTCCATCACATCGCCCATAGTCACCTTCCACTTCTTAGCACCAGGCTCATCTAGAGTCATCTGAATAGAGGATGAATCCCCCGCGACATTGGAGTCATTCATGTACCTTGTTCATATCCCGTGATTATGTTGAGTGATTCTTTACACAAGTGGCTGCTTCACCTGCTTTGTATATCTGTCCGCGCATCTTAGCCTTCATGCCCTACTCGCTTATGTGGACATGCCCCACATGCCACACACATGCATAGGTGGATTCTGCTACAGCCACTGCGGCTTCACCTTTTGAAGTGCTCTTGATCAACCTGTACATGTTACCGAGTCGTTGCACTTTTATGATTACCCATGCCCCCTTAGATACCTTAAGAGCACCATCAATACTTGTAAACTTACAGCCCATTGCTTCAAGTGCACTAAGAGAAATCAGATTCTTCTTCATGTCAGAAACGTGCCTCACATCAGTCAGGGTATGCTGTCCCATCAAACATCTTAATACGCACTGTACCAATAGCCACAACATTACAGGCAATGTCATTGCCCATAAACACCTATCCACCATCGCACTCCCTGTAACTGGTGAACCAACTCCGATGATGAGTTATGTAAAAAGATGCCCCTATGTCTAGCATCCACTCGTCCTTAAGATCATCGTACGGTCGTTTGATCGTTGACACAGACAAAACATCACCATTACATCCACTCGATCCATTTGAGTGGCAGCATTGGCCTCCCTATACGAAGCCTCAGAATCTTCTCTTTTTGATTTCGGATTTTCATAATCCTTCTTCACATGTCCTTCATTCCCACATTTTCAGCACTTTACCTTTCCCTTGCCCTTGCCCTTGGATTTGAATCTAGAACTTGAAAAACATGTACCTTGTTTAGAAGTCCTACCTCTTGTAACCACTACATCAGAAGATATTCCCATGTCGACGTTAAGTTTTCTCATGACTTTCCCTTGAAGGGCTAAGATAACGGTGTCGACACTCAGAATTTTATTCGTGGAGCACATTATGTCCTTGAATGACTCATAAGACGCTGGAAGAGAATTCAGCAACATATATGCTTGTTCTTCATCTTTCATCACTTCCTCCATATCCAGCAATTTACAAACCAATTTATTGAAGTTGCTGATATGAGCCTCCAGATCTCCACCATCTTCCATCTTGAAGTTATACCACTGCCGCTTCAAGTGTAGGCAATTTTCAGAAATTTTTTTCGCATAAACATCCTCTAACTTCGCCCATAACTTAGTGACAGTTTTCTCCCTCATGACGTTGTAAAGAACCTTATCCCCGAGACTATACGGATCGATGATAAAGCCTTCTAATCAAGAGTATTCCATTAATCATCAGTCACAGTAAACTTTCGTTCCTCAAGAGCATCATCTTCGCCTTACTTGATTAAGGAACCCAGTGTTTCCCATTATTACTAATCCCTCAAATTCACATCTGTGCCCCAACGATTGCTCTGATACCACTTGTTGAGAATTTGTGCCATGGAATCACACATATTTAGATTTAGGATAGCAATCTAATGACACCAAGCAAACAAGAGAATACACAGATTTAACGTGGAAAACCCTTGCAGGAAAAAACCACGGCACAAAGCAACATAATTCTACTATGAAAATAGAAATTACAAAGAGAGAGGACTTACCCGATTTGAAAAACCTCGAATCTCACCCTTGCTACACCCTTTGATAACCCTAAAACCCTTTTAGGAACCCTTGGAACCCCTTTAAAAAGCCTTAGAATACCCTACAATAGACGTAATGACCCCTATTTATAGTTTAGGAAACTCTCATTCCACACCTTGTAAAACCACCTCAATTTTACGCAGTCCGCGCAAAATCCGCATCCAATTTGCGTAACCCTTGACTAGTTGAGGTAGGTTCTCGACTGGTCGAACAAACCCCTCGATTGGTCAAGTAACGCAGAATACTAAAAGACAGAACTCACCGCACTTCGAGTTGAGCGGGCCTCGACCGGTCGAGTGGACCCTCGACTGGTCGAGTCAGGCCCTCGACCGGTCGAGCTGCCTAGGAAAAACAGAATTAAGACATTTGTATACAATAAACCCAACCCGAATGATATGATGGTCTCTCCTAATCTGAGGTTCGAGTTGTGGATAGGTTTTCTTGGACACCAGTTTGATTTTCAGATCTTTGAATAATTCTAGAATGCCATAATCTCTCCAAATATCTTTGGGAAGATGTCCTATTTTGGAAGGATTGTAAGATATGATCTTATCAAGAAAATCATTACTAGATTTGTGATAAGATTTGTTATTCGGAGGGTCTCTTATAGTTATAGAGGACACATTGCCTTATTGATGAGCACACTAAACGTGGTCACGTAGCGTGTGACGATTTGCTCTCCAAAAAGCAAGCATTTGACCGTGGTTATATGATATGTGATAATTCGCTCTCCAAAAGGCAAGCATAAGGGCTTGTGCTTTTGTATTTATGAAAGAATAAGTATCGCCAAAGGAAACGAGCAGTGAAAGTATGTTTTTCGCCGATTGCAATATCATGATGTCTACACGTGGCGACCTTTAATTAGTCCATGTTAGGGCACCAAAAAATGGATGTAAACAAAGTTGATAATATTTTTCCTCTTCATCATGAAAAATGAGGAAAAATAAACATTAGAAAACATTAAATTAGGCCTCATGAAGTTTTCTTTTCATGGAGGAATATTCAATCACTCTTGTTCCTCATAGCATGGCCTATTTGAGATTTTCGTATATGCTTCATTTTTGTGCTTTAACCCATAAATGATTTGAAAAAAGGGATGGACATGATATAGAATAAATCTCTCAAAGTGAGCCCTACGGTAAGGGTTGCACCGTCTCGGGTGAGGCCGGGGCCACACCTACTCCACTCCCTATGTTTTTTACAAAAAGAAGAAGAAGAAGAAGAAGAAGAAGAAAAGGAGGATCCGGACTGCTAAGTGTGCTATGTGGAGCCCATTATATTGTATGTGTCTAATCCACGCCTCCCATGCAATTTTTCAGATCATTTTGGTTCATGAAATCAAAATTGAATCATATTCAAAGCTCAAGTGGACCACACGGTCCACACCACACAAAAAAGTGAGGATAATGACGTCCATTGTTGAAACATTTCTAGGGTCCAATGTTATGTTTATATGTCATCCAACCTGTTCATAAGATTGCTCGGAGGAAGGTCCGTAAAACACAAATATCAGCTTGATCCAAAACTTCTGTAGCCCACAAGAAGCTTTCCACTGTAGATGACATTGTCCCCACTGTTTCCTATGGTGTGTTCCACTTGAGCTTTGTATATACTTCAATTTTGGCCTCATGCACTAACATTCGCTGATAAGAACAATGGACGGCATGGATAGGACACATACATCACGGTGGGCCCAACAGCGTTTACTCAAGATGCTATCCGCGACGGACAGAAGGTTGCCGTGCCTCATTAAACGATCTTTCACGGAGAAAGGCAGGAGGAAAAAGAGGCTATGGATTCAGAAATCCTGTTGAAGGTGTACCTAGTGTTATAGGGACACGGACGCATGATTTTGGTTCAAAGCCGAAAATTTAGAAGAAAAATGCACTGACAGAGACCTTAATCACATGATATTTGCAAAAAATCAGAGATGGTTAGCTACCCACACGTGCCAACATGGTGCATTTGTGTAAGATGTAAGGCTGTCAACGGACCAAGGCCTGTCCGTGCCGGGAGCGGATTGCGTGTGTGCCACGCACCACCGAACTAAGTTCTATAGACCCCACTATGATGTATATGTTATATCTACACCGTCCATTCGTTTTGTGAGATCATTTTAGTATTTGGGCTTAAAAAAAAAAAAAGATAGATACAAACTTTAAATAGAATGCACCGTAAAAAAGTAGTGGGGATTAAATGCTTACCATTGAAAGCTTCTTGGGGGCTCATAAGTGTTGGATTAAGCTGATATTTTTGTCTTGTGGGCCTTAAGAAGATTTCAACGGTGGGCATTCATTATCCCCACTACTTTATGTGGTGTGGTCCACTTGACCTTTAGATCTGCCTCATTTTAAAGCCCATTGCCTAAAATGATCTCCCAAAATGGATGGTCATTGTGGATATAAAACACACATCATGGTGGGGCTGACAGAACTTGATGAGACACCACCGAGGTTGCTCATGGTGGTGCTGACAGAACTTGATGAGACACCACCGAGGTTGCATAGTGTGTGGCACACCACGCAATCCGCTTCATTCCGAGCCTGGACCGCAAATTGAAACCCAACCACAAGCCCGTTCCGGGCCAAACTAAATAGCCTGAAACCGCTATGGACTGTTAGAGTAGCCTAGTCTTAGGTGGCACTAGGGCATGATACGTTTGAAGAATCTTTTTAAATCATGCAACACTAACACTAGAAAATTGGGGCAATGTGGGGCCATTGTGATGTATATTTTTTATATCCACACCATCCATCTGCTTTGAAAGCTCATTTTATGGCACGTACAAAAAATAATGGAGCAAATTAGAAGTTCAAGTGGGCCACGTTACAGGAAACAAGGAGTACAGTGACTCCCACCGTTGAAACCTTTCAAGGCCTGATCTAGCCTGGCCTGAAAATTAAAACTCTGGCACGTGCCCGTAGTAGGGTGAAACTAACTAGCCCGAAACTGGCACGGAATGTTCATGCTAGGCCTGAGGCTGAGCTTAGTCTTAGGTGGCGCTAGGGCATGGTTACGTTTGAAGAATCACCACTTTTTTTAAACGGTGCAAAACTAGCATTGGAAGTTCGCCACATAAATATTCTCCCGTACAGGAATCCTTAGGACTGATTTCTTACACTGAGCGTGACTTGGCTGCGACCTGCAGCTAGTGATGTGGGTGGGACCCTGGCCGTATATGAACTGTATATCCATTTGTTTTGCCTACTTATTTTAGGGTACGGTACCACAAATGAAGTTGATATAAATTTCAAGTGGATTAATTACATCATAGGAAACAGTGGTTATTGACCATTGAGCATTATGTGGACCACAAAAGTTATGGATTAGGTTAATATTTGTTTTTTTTTTTCCTTTCATTAATGGTCTGTATTCAATGACCACTGTTTCCTATGGTGTGGTCCACCTGAAATTTGTATACACTTCATTTTTAGCATCGTGCTTTAAAATAAGCTAGCAAAACACATGGACGTCATGGATATACAATGCATATATCAAGGTGGGCCCCAATGTTAAAGCCTAACTCTTGAGTTTTGGATCACCTTGATTATTGGGTATTGGTCCCAAGGAGGTTATTCACATCTAATAGACGCAAATGGAATATAAACAACATGGTAGGCTCTAAGGAGGTTCCTATGGTACTATTGTCCATCCCTTCTCTCTTGTGTTACGGCCCACTTGAGTTCTGGATTGCCTTGATAATTTGGTGATGATCATAACACGATGTTCCATAGTTAACCTTTGAATTGAATGTCACACAAACATTACAATGGGTTTACGAATTTCAAGCATTTTTTAAACGTAAAATTGCTTAATTACTTTACCTTAGTAAGTGGAAACTAAGATATGTTCCTCGAGGCATAAGTTACTTAAATAACTTACCATCCAAATGCCACTTAATTCAAACTTAAAAACTGGCCAACTTAAGACATTCAATTACTAAAAAATAGTAAATGATAATTAAATAGGTATATATATTACATAAATGCTTTAGATAAATGATTAAACAATTTGGAGTTGGGTCCAGCCTTCAAGCCTAATACTCTGGCCAAGTCCAGACCCAAATCTTAATTGGCCAGCTGGGCCCATTGATAGCACTAACAAGAGTGGTCCATTGGCGAATTCATGCCAGCCTAAAAATTAGGCAGCTGGTCCATCCTTCAAGTGGGCCGCATGTGCACATTCAATGTGAACCAATGGTTATCCTTTTTATAACCATCTGTGGTTTTTTTTTTTTTTTTTAAATAAAAAAATTCTAACATAATATTTAAAATCTTGTCTTTAAGGGGAAAAAGATAAAAGCACCATCCAATTGTCCATTGCCCACTTGATGAGTGAATTTTGGAGTAAGGCACACCACTACGGAGCATTCCTGATTAATAGTCAGGATCTTCCACATGTGTGCCTGATATAGAGTGGGTCACAAACACTTTCATGTTACAATTGACTAGGGAAGGCCCAATCTAAGGCAAAAGTCATCAAGACTGTCAGAATCTTAAAACATACGTATCTCACAAACCTGAATGAGTTACTTAGCATAGTACATATGATTTTGGAGTGGGACGAGCTGATTTAGCCAACTAACCTGGCTCTGCTGGGTTACCCACGCCAAATTTGCAAGATTCTATTAGATCGACTGTCAAATTTTTCGTTTATTTCTGTTTTTACTATTTTTATTAAGTTTTAGTTTGATGGTAACTCTTTATCTGTTGGGCTTTGGGAGTTGTGTCCAACATGAAAAATGTTTATAAAAATTAGGAAAATAACATGGCTAAGCTACATATGACACTTCTTCCAAGGCTTGGTATCCTTATTTAAAGGGTTGTAGGCTCATTTATTTCGATCATCAATCAATTTACAATTTTTCATGAATATTATTTGTATGTTCACGATTTTTTGCCGTGGATTCAAAGTTCCATGGATTCAAAACAACTATCCTCGAGGAAGATGGTGCTCAACCTTACGTCCTTCCCCACGTCAGTGTCGTGCCACCCGACACTTGCACATCACTTTCTTTTTGGCACATTTCATATACAAGAGTATCCCCCATTGACATTCTTGAAAATCAAGTATTCCCAAATATAAGCACTAGAACTAGAAATGGAGCATTTTCATGCAGGTGATGGGTTAAATGAAAGCTGAATTATTCTTAGTATGAAGTGTATCAGTGCACAGAACGTGCACATGTTACTTCGAGCAAAATAAGAAAAGACGTCTTTCGATTTTTGGAGGAAAGAAATATGGCAGGGAGTCATGAGTGTGTGGATGGGCTCATCTCAATAACAAAGACAATTGCTTATGATGAGGTGTGGCCCACATGGAAATTTGACAAAAAGTGACGGCCTATCAGATGCTCGGATTAGAGAGCTAGAAAATGCATTGTGTTGTTCTTGTCATTGAAGCATATCCTTCCTTTCTACAGTTCCATAGTTATCCCCTCGGCCTCCATATTCGAGCTTCCTAGTCAAATACGCTTCTCAATCTCTCAAGGCAGCTAAGCAACAATATCTCTTTATGTATCCACGTATGTATTTACAAGCCTAGTTGGAATGTAGGATTAGGTGATATGGAATTGCATTTAGTCCTGTGCAAATTTCATCTAATCTTAATAGTAGATATGGCAGGATTTTTGGTGGATTTTAAAATTCATTACATTTGCGAGCCCCACATTGATGCATATGTTTTATCCACACTATTTGTCACAGCCTAAATATCAAATACCTATTTGGTACCTGAGACCCACGTTGTGACTTAGACACCAAATGTATATAATCTAATTTAATACATTCGCACGAGTGAAATTTCGGATCTTCTTATTATGAAATCTAAGCTACATTCAAACATACTTATAATCCATGCATTCAAAACTAATATCCATTCCAATCAATTTTTTATAATTCAACTAAGGACTCATCCATTCAAAGTCTTATTCAAATAAAGGACAAGTAACTAGTCCAACAATTAATAAAGTCATATCCAACATATTTCAAAATAATAAAATAAAATCTTAATCCAAAGTAGCTAATTATTTCTATAATAGGTAAGGCCGTGTGTCCTATGGGTCATTTTTTAACTTGATTATGTCCTTCTGTTCTTGAGCTAATGATTTAACCTTAGTCACATGTGTACGATTTTTCATCAATATAAGATAAGTTGGTTAGGCATAGTGAGAATTCTCAAAATGATTCAGCGCATCAAAATTAAAATAAAACAACAATCAATCATATAATAAAATAGAAGTAGAATGTAAATGTTATGCAAATGCATAAATGTGTGAATGCATTAAGTGGAAAATCGTCAACTTGCTTGACTTGGAAACTCGTCAACCTACATCTACCCATTGGCAGACTTTTACCATTTTGGTAGACATGCGTAAGGCACACATCTACTCTTTAAATAGACTTCCACTAATATGGTGGACATCTAGTAACAATTGTACCAAGTAAACCATTCAGGAAAATTCTTCAGAAATACATGCATTGATTGTGCATGGAGACATTGAATGCATAATTATATTATTCTGATTCTCATTTTAAAATCAGCATAATTTTTGGACTAACCAATAACATCAGTACAATAATCAATTCATAAGTTTCGTCCATATAACAAATGAGATCATGAGTTGTATTAATACATTAAATTAAATCATGAATCCAATCAACGATAGGTCTACCTTAATACGTCAAATCAAATCAAGTAATAGAACATAATAGCAACACCATATTAAACATACAAGCGTATCAAACTACTTTAATTCTAATGGAAATGAAACATGTTGGGATCACTTACCTGGTTCTAGCAAAAATGATTCCATCAAATGTGCATATTGAATCAAATTAAAACTTCATATTAGTCATCTAAATAAAATCAAGTACTGAATATACTAATCACAATGGTAGGGCCCACCTTTAATTGACTAATCTCTCACAGTGGGGGTCCATAAGAAAGATCACTTGCTGTCGACTTAAATTCCTTCGGACCCAACCTTTATTATAAAATTTACATTCACCACTATTGATGTGGGATCCACCTGGTCACATCAAAGTGGCTGACCACTTATAAGCGACCCTTAAATGGTCCAATATTTTTTTATTGGTTATCACTTTAGTAGACACACTCCAATATTAGCCACACCTCACTTAAGAATCGATACCAAGCCCTCAATGTTGAAACGAGGTTATCTTCACTCATTATATCCTAAATAGTCTAATATTACAAGTTATCTTCACGTGGACGATTCAGGTTAGGTGCCTAAAACATGTGTGCAAAGGTGTGCACAGGCGCTCACATAAGAATTAAGGTGCGCAGGTGAGCATTCCTCTCTATGTGTGTGTACAATGAGCTCGACCTTTCTCTCTCTCTTTACACACACACACACACACACACACACACACACACACATACTATGAGGTCGACCTCATGGGAACTTCCCATGAGGTCCAGATGTGTGGGACCCACAGTGATGTGTGCTGAAGATCAACATCGTGCATTCGATGGTTCTCCTTTAGGCTACAGGATATCCCAAAAATCACCCATGTACTGAACTCATGTGGGCCATACCATCTAATACTATGCGATGACATGTTTAAAATTTATAAAAGCACTTAGGTGGGGCCACTTGAATTTTGGATGCAGCTGAAACTTGGTCTGACCCCTCATTCAAGTGGAACACATGCAATGGATGGTCTGGATTTATGAATCACAGCTCAGTGGGCCTAATAAATAATTATGAATGTTTTAATGGGAGGGTAACCCTTCTCAATTGTTGTATGTGGTGTGGCCCACCCAAATCATGGATTGACTTGATTTTTAACCCCATGGACCACCATTAAATGACACTATTGGGGGATCATGGAAGCACACAGAGATGGATCTAGGATAGCAATCCAAAAGCACCAAGCAAACACAAAGAGAACACAAGAATTTTAATGTGAAAAAACCCTTTCAGAAAAAACCACTCGACAAAGCGATAGATGATTATTATGAAAGTGGAAATTAAAAAAAGTGAATGCTTACTTGATTCGAACAACATTAAATTTCACCCTTGCTACACCTCTTTGAAATCCTAGGACTATTTAGAAAACCATTAGAATACCTCTCAATACCGTTTACACCCATATATATAGCTTAGGAAAGAATCTCAAACAAATCGGAAATAAATCCCGCAATTTCATAGTTTTGCAAAAAATCTTTGCATAATCTATCGATGCTATCGAAGACCACTAACCCGTCAATGCTATCGAACACTCATAGATGACATTGAACTAACACCTCAACTGTCCAGAGACAAAATATAATTTTTCGAAAAATTCTCGATGGCATTGAACACTCATCAATGATATTAAAAAAGTGTGCAGTTAGTCGAGCGACCAACAAAAGAAAATTTAGAAAACATCGATAGGATCGAGAACTGTTCAATGCCATTGAATGTGATATCGAACAGACTGTCGATTGCATCAACAGACCCAATAACAGACTTGATTTAAGACATCTATTACAACAGGTGTATCTGACTAATGGTGTTGATCTTCAACACACATCACAGTGGGCCCACATAGCTCGACCTCATGGGAAAAGTTCCCATGAGGTCGCCCTCATAATACATATATATATATATATATATAATATTAGGAAAAATATTATAATGATAGCCAAGTTTTTCAGAAAGCCAAATTGAAAAAGAAAATTTGAGAAACAAAAATGCAAAATTCAAAGCTACCTGATCAATGCATGAAGATGGCCAGCTCTTTAGTACTTGGCATGATTTGTAGGTACTCCAAAATCGACTTTTGGCTGAATGTGTCGTTTGACATTGTCGTGAATTTACCACGCACTTGGAGTGGTGCGAGAAGCATTCTGCTAAAACAAGTCCCAGGTCTAAACCATCCATCAGGTAAATGTGCCAGCAATCCTAGTACAATCTACGGTGCAAACGTGTGGTTCAGCATCAACTTAGTGGAACACCTTCTAGTGTGCACGAATGGGCCATTTTGATTCTTCCCCCACAGTACATTAATGGATTAGAGGCCCAGATGAAAGCACGAATCAACATTAGGATGAATCATAAGGGCCTGAGGCTCCATCTTCCGACTTGTGTGGCCCACAGGTCAGTGACCCAAACCGTTTGATCTTATCTAACGGGCCCCACCATAGTTGATGCCCCCAAAAATCTGTACTGGAACATCCTAAACCATCGATTACCCTATCAAAAGATGATTAAGAGAACAAAAATAAAGGTGGGCATATAACTGATTTGGATAATTGCAATTTGATCCTAGATCCAAAGGCACTATCTTGTCTTTTTTTTTTATTATTTTTTATGGGCCATGCGAGATACAGCATGCTCTGGTGCACAAAAGTGGTGATGTAGAGCGGGTCGTGTACAATTTCATGACCAAGATGGACCAGAAAAGGCTTGATTGGAGGTGGAGGTGATCCAGACTGTCAGAACTTTAAAATGGGTATATCTGGCAAAACAGAATGAGTTATCCAACGTGCCATATAGATGGTTTGCATCTTTGGCAACTTAGGATTAGGGTTGTCAATGGCCCAGGTTGCCCTGACATGCTTTCAAGCTTGGCCCGCAACGGGTGGGCTTGGGTTTGAGTATCAATCCTAAGGGCTGGGTTTGGGCTTAAAGTTTAAGCATGTTTCTCAAGTGGGCCGACCTTTAACTTAGCTGTCCAACAGCCCATCAGCATGTGCCGACTAGCTAGATTTTCAAAAACAAAAACAAAACGGACCAAAACAAAATACTCTTCTCTCTCTCTCTCTCTCTCTCTCTCTCTCTCTCTCTCTTCTTTCTCTCTCTTTTGATGGACCAATGATCTCCAACCCTTCATGAGGCATTGATTTCTAAATTGCTCATTTTGGCGACAGTGCAAAATCTAATCTAACCATTACATGGATCTGATCTGTAAATATTATGCCCAGTGACAAAAGCTAATATGCAGCCGTGATTAAGATGGGCCACACAAATGAAAACGGTTTTGAAGGTGAGTGGTGCCTTGGACTCTATTCAATCACATGGCTTACTAAAATTTGAGTGTTGGGCTTATATGAGGTTGATGCACATGGCGGTTCAAAAATTTGAGTGCTGGGTCTAATATGAGGTGATGCACATGGTGGTTTGGGGGGTTTTATATACAGATCATGGTGTGGGCCACTTCATTATTAATAGCGCTGCGCGGATGTGGATTGCAATGGGAAGGGGATTGTGGACTGATGGTGCTCTGTGGGCCGGAACATGATATTTGTGTTTTACCGGGGGCAGTTCATTCCTTTTGGATCATTATTTTAGGGCATGAGCCAAGGAATGAAGTAGATTGAAATCTCAAGTGGAATACACCATAAAAAATGGAGTAATGTTTATTTGCCATTCAACTTGTTAATTAGGTCTTACAAAGGGAAAACGCAAATATCAACTTGATCCAAAACTTTTGTAGCTCCCAATAAGTTTTTAATGGCATGCATTCAATTAACACTGTTTACTACGGTGTGGTCCACTTGAGACTTGGTCCACTTTTTTTCTTTTGGGCTCATGCCCTTGAATGATATGTCAAAATGGATGGATGGCATGGATAGGGGTGTACACGAACCGAGCTAGCTCAGTCAGCTCACTCGACTCAACTCGAAAAAGCCCGATTCGACTCGGTTCGAAGTTGAGTTCGAACCAAGTTGAGCTGATTTTTTTGAGCTCGAAAATGAGTTCGAGTTAGCCCCAGCTCAACTCAACTCGAATTGAACCCAGCTTAAATCGAACTCGGATTGAAGCAGTTTGGTGACTCGGTTACTTTGATATTGATGTTGCTCACTAAGTGTTCGGTGAAATGACTCAAAGAAGTGTGGCTGGTGGCAAGAAATGTATGTATATGAAACCAACACCTTTTTTTTTTCTTGATTTATATGTTGCTTAGAAGGTGTTTGATAAAATATCTGTAAAACCATTGCTGCTTTCTCAGACATAATGAGATTTTGAAGGTGCAGTTCATTGTTTTTGAAAATGCTGCAATGGTCAACTCGGCTTGAACTAGCCCGAGCTGCTGACCAAACCAAGCCGAGCCGAGTTCAAGCTGAAGTCAACTCAATGTACACCCCTAGGCATAGATAAAACACAAACATCATGGTGGCCCTCACAGAGCTCTATCAGTGACGCCTGGCTGTACTCATTGGTCATTGAAATTGATTGGGATGTCTCTCTGCAGGGATGCCTAGGTTTGGGCTTGAGCCCAGCCCTGTATATGTATTGCGGGCTGGGCTCCAATTTGGCCCATTACAGCTAGGTCTGGGCATACTTCAAAAGAAATCGGATTGCGTATGAGTTAAAACGCTTTTATCATGCTGAGTAAACTCTATTGGACCCACCGTGAATTTATTTGGGTTATCCACACCGTCCATCCGTTTTTAAGGCTCATTTCAGTGTTGATGTTAAAATTTAAGTATATCCAAAGTTCAAGTGGACCCCACAATAGGAAACAATGGGAATAGTGATTTTCATCCTTGAAAAATTTACAGGTCCAAAAGTAGTGTTTATTTATCATCCAACCTTTTAATAAGATCACACAGACATTGGATGAAGGGAAAACATAAATTTCAGCCTAATCCAAAGCTTCTTTGGCCCCAAAGATTTTTTCAAAGGTAGATGTTCAATCACACTATTTCCTGTGATGTGGTCCACTTGAGCTTTGGATATGGTTCATTTTTTAACTAAATCGCTAAAATTATCTGGTAAAATGGATGGACGTAGTGGATAAAATGCATAAATCATGGTGGACGGTGCAGAGTTTATACAGTACCCAATCCCCTTCCACTTTGAAAAATATGTGCCAGGCATGGACGGAGGTTAGCCTTATCGGTGCACACCTGTTGGTTCGGTCCGGTTATGGGTCGAAACTAGAGCTAAAATGTTCTCAACGGTTTCAGGAAAATCGAAATCCAAATCGGACCATTCACACCCTAAAACCGAAGTCGAACCATACGTGGAAGCCCGTTCCGTGCTAGTTCACGAACACAGTTCTTCGCTTTTTATAATTTAGGCCAATTATATATATATATATATATATATATATTATAATCAAGCCTATGTCTATTCATATTGTGATCCATTTGATAAATGATTTAAATATTGTATAAGGTGTGCAAAAAGACATTTATAGAAATAATCAAAAGATGCGTTATAAACCATACGTCCTGAGTTAAATAGACAATTAAAATATATTATAAACTAATAAAATAGATAACTAAATCAAGAACCGAACGTTTTTTTGTTTTTTAAAACCCACGTGCACACACCCCCGCCTATGGATACTCAAACCCGTGACCAGGTGTTGAAACTTCCGAGATTCTACCCCCCGAGCAAGAGTAAGATCCAAAAAGAACTGAACTCAACTGAAATAAACGGTTATTTGATTTTCAGAACCGCAACCTGAACCAGTACGCTTTGGCACCGGACCAAACCATGCTGTTTGGTCGGTTCCACTCTGGTTCACCCGTTCCATGTGCACCCCTAATTAGCCTGGCCGTAAACCGGCCAGTTGACACGTGTGTCGCAGCCCACCGAACCTTACGTGCTGAATGGTTCGAGATCATCCGAAGGAATCTATGCTATGATGTCCACCGTAGGAAATTTACGATAAACGGATGATTGTAACCATCAATCTCGGTAGATGAATTTACAAGAATGAAAAGATAAATTTCAATGGTTGTCATTCAAATCTAAAAATCAAAGGTCATGATCATCAGCGAAGCGTGATTACATAACAAAATATTATTATAGCAGCAATAAAAAGAATATGAACGGTTATAATCATGGGACCATCACAGCACATGGGCCCCAGTGGGCGGCAACGCACGATGCATCCGGAGTCGCGACAGACACAAAGTGAATTCAACATCTAATCTAAGCATGTGCAAAATTTCGTTCACCGCAATTTATCGGCATGAGAATTCCTCGGTAAAATATCGCTGGAAATAAAATATATATATATATATATTTATTATAATTCATAAATGGTTTTAAAGATTTCATTCTGGGTTAAAATTTTAAATATTGCCGAGATTTTGAAATATGAAGATAATCTACTTTAATGAATTTGGGTGAAAATATCGCATTATTTTCAAAATATCGGCGATATTCGTCACACTGTTCTAAATCGACCTAACTGTTTCCCGCCAAAATGGATTTGGCGCGAGATCCTCTTTCTTCTGTTTCCCACCATTTTCCAGTTTTAGCTCGCGTCTCTCTCTCTCTCTCTCTCTCTCTCTCTCTCTCTGTTTTTGCTTGCAGCTCTCTCTCTCTGCAGACGGTCTCGAAAACCTTGGAATCTGAGGTGGGTTTCTTACCTTTCTGATGATTTCTCATTTCATAACCAACGATCTATACTTCTCATCAGAAATCAGATCAAATTGCAGGGATTTTTTTTGTTCTTTATTTCTTTGTAACATTTCCCCACATTTTCTGTTTCCTTCTTTTTCTATATGCGATTTGCCAGAGGAAAGATTGAAGAGATTAATCGTGCCAACGTGGTATACGCGGGGGATATCTGGGCCATTCATCAGGTAAGACTTACTACAAACATGCTATGAGCGAAGAATTAGGTTAATCTGATTATCATGTTGGCTACACCAGTACGATGGTTGGAAAAAAAAAAACAAAGATCAACAGCCCATATTTAAGATGTGTAGTGATGGCCCACCTGATGCGTGGTGATTTTCCTGACATTCTTGGATCAGGTTATTTGCACGGGGTCCCATGCAATGAACGGCTCTGATCTGGCACAAGTGCTAGGAATCCTCCTCCCCTAATATTTATTCGTGCAATTAGCATTGGCATTTTCACTTCCTTTTCTTTTAGATAATTCAGAAGAAAAGCACTGGTTTGAATCCCTGGATTGGAAGAATCACTACCCTTAGGCAGCCAACTAATTAAGGAATAACCAGGTGACAGATCACATTCAACCAAGATGCTGGTCAATTATTTCACAGCTATGATCTTCCAATTTGGGGGATTTTTGGTTCATGGGGCTGTTGTGATAGATGTCTTGTATTCTGCAGAACAGTGTGGGGGGCTTGCCCGATCTGAAGACCTGACCCAAACAAATTGTATGAGACCCAATTTGAATTCCGATCCAAAGACTACGGTATTTCTATGCACGAGGTGTAAATATTCTCTATGGGAGTCGAATTAGGGTTACACAAAGGAAACTCTTTCTGTGTTTTTGGGTGCTAGAAAGTTTTATGGGTGTGATAATTTTTTTGAGAAGATAGTGATTTCGACAGCTACTCCTATAGAGTAGTCACAACACTGAACCACGTAGCTCTATTGGGTTTTGTGTGTGCTTGTTTTCTTTGTTAAATCAATCTGTTTCTAATAGAGGCTCATCATATCAATGGTTTGGATTGCGTGACCATATGGTCCACTTGTGCAAACTGAAAACCCAAATTGTAATGTACGACCTTTTGGGTCAAGCACTGTGAAATCAGTCCTTTAAATGTCCTTGCTAAGAAAGCACAAAGATCCGCAACAGAACTGATGATTGAGGGAATGTTGTTTTTAGGCAATACTTGAAAATCGAGCTGATGTCTTTTCTTATGCATGTTCAGTTCTCTTTTACCGGTAGTGTGATTATTCCCAAGAGCGTTAGAATGTAATGCAATTTAGACGATCTTGCTCGTCTGAGCAAAAAATGTAGTATAAATTGTAAGGGGCCCATCATGGACTGGCCATGGTTATGAGGAATCGTTTTGATAAGATGATCCCAACATTCCCATTGATTACTTAGAAAAGAGAGGGCCTTAGAATAATGGGGTTTGATTTTTTTACTTGGTGGCCCATGAAGCCTGGGCCATACCTAAAGAACAGTCCAGATTGATATCAAGGACTGTTATGCAACTAGGAGCACCATAACTTATAGTGCTCTAGGGGCAGCGACTGTTTCTCCTCTATGAGAACTTCTATTTCCTGTGTTGACTCATGCTTGAGTATGAAAACTGCTATGATGGACTCCATTTACACTAAGCTTGGTCGAGACATATGTCTTGTTAAATGTTTTGGAGTGGATTGACAAAATTCTTCAGTCTTTTGAAGTCACTGTAGTTCTCTTTATTGTGCTATTAATCTATGTAGCTTGTTTAGATTGGAGTCCAAAATGTAGATTTGGAAAGGAAAACTTTAGGTCTGAGGAAAACCAGGGATAACGTAATCTATGGAAAAGAATCCTCAAAAGGCTGTTTGTTTTTAGTTTTCATGATTTCTACGAAAATATGGAATAGTTAATGGTCACAAAGTGAAAATTGTCTCTTAAAACGGAAATGAGGATTATCTAGTTTTTTGTTTTATCAAAGAAACGCTAAAATCCCTTTTTTGAGGACAACCATGGAAAGGAAAACAGTTGTCTACATGTTACTTCATTATCACAATCGATGGTAAATGCCACGTCCGCTGAAAATGTTTTCTTTTCCATGGTTACTTTTTGGGTTCCACTAATCCAAACAAGCCATTAACATGCTAAAAAATCAAAGAAATTCATTACGAATGTGCTGATTTTGAAGTAGATGCTTGGATCATAACATGCATGGCCTCTTCATCCGCTAATAGTGCGTGGGGCCAATCTCATTTTACTGCAGGATCAAGCATGACAAGTGAAGTTGCATCACGAAGAAAAGTTGCATCACGATGCAAAGGCAAGAATATAGATATTATTGTTAGTTCTAAAGAGGCTGTGAATTGCAGCTTCATGCATTCCATTCGTACTATTAAGGCGGGATTGGTGACAAAAATTCTAAATGTAGATTCTTATGGAAGGCCAGCACTTAAGTTCAAGGAAATTGGTGCCATATATGACTCTGATGGTGGTGGCCAAAAAGGTTCAAGCTCTAAGTTTCAGCAACTGGAGATTGGATCTGAGGGATCCCCATTTGGTTCCGACAGGGTCAAATTGGAAACTCCGTTACCCATGGGCGGAAATGTTGAACGTGTTCTCGATGACGGATGCGGTGGAAATGGAGGTGATATTAATGGAAACAGTGATGGCAATGACCTTGTCTTCCATGAAATGACTTTACAGGAACTGAGGGACAGATGCAAGGTGAAGAAACGAAAACTTTCGAAATGTGTAGGAATTGAGGAGTGTCACCCGACTCGCATGCAACTGAAAGAAGAAGAATTCGACCTTGAGGAACCCCTCCGTTGCTGGAAATCGATGCTGTTAAAAAAGTCCAAGGTTGAGAGAAAACGAAATGGGAAACCTGCATTTTTGCATTCTTTGGAATCTGCAGTTTCAGTAAAAGCTGAACAGGACAGTTCTTCATTTCCCTTGGCCACTCAAGATTCCATGCCTGCAGCGATGGCCAGTGCATCAATGGTACATGGCCATCTATTGGAAAATGCAAATAATATTGGAATTGGGTTTTCACAAACACATTCCATGGATCTCAAGAATGTGGATCTTTCGGCCCATTTTTCCAACATTCCCTGCTTCACAGAAGCAGATTTGTTTGGCAAGTCATCTGCTGAATTACATGAGGAAGACAATGCTAATGAGTTGGGGATGGAAGAACCCACTTTGTTCAGTGCAAAAGCAAATCTCTCTGCCAAGTTATCTGACAGATTCGTCGAGGAAGTTGAGGGAGGGAGGATGGAGATGGGAGAACTAGCTTCTTCAAGTAATGAATATTTCCATTGTGCTCTCAATGAAGCTTCAACTCAACATCAGGAGCTCGGCAAGTCATCTGTTGAGTTACCCGAGCGAGTTGAACCAGTTGAGTTGGAGATGGGAGAACTAGCTTCTTCAAGTAACGAATATTTCCATTGTGCTCTCAATGAGGCCTCAACTCAACATCAGGAGCTCAGCAAGTCATCTGCTGAGTTACCTGAGCGAGTTGAGGTAGATGAGTTGGAGACCAGAGAACCAACTTCGTTCATCACAGAAATGGATTTGTCTGGCGAGTCATCCAACCGAATCTGCAAGACAGCTGACCGGGGTGAACTGGAGATGGGAGACTCGACTTCTTCTCCTAACGGATCTCCACATTGTTCTCTTAATGAGGCTTCAACTCAATATTTGGAGCTGCTCCGTGAGTCTTTCATTCTTCCGGAAAGTGGTGAAGAAATTTATGTGGGAAATGCAAAGATGGTTTTTTTGGAAACGGCCAGTCACGACTGTTCTCCTTCCTCGATGTTTGAACTGAAGAAGGATGGTGCCTCTGCTACCATGCTTCTGGATAGCAGCCCCGAAGCAATCGCCAAGCCAAAGGATCTGGGCGCTGAGATATGTAGCAGCTGTGAAAGCAAGTCCTCTGCTGAGGAGAATTCGTTCCAGATACATGAAAAAGCAACCACCCAAATGTCAGATGCAGACATTGATTGTAGTCTTCAATGTACTGAATTAATCAATGGAAGTGATGGGTGTATTTCAGATTCTGAAAGGGAAGATCTTGAGAAATTAATTGATGAAGTGTCTATGGAGGGACCGACGACAAGAGACAGTAATGAGGAGGATAATTCTCCTTCTTTTGATGAGAGTTCTATGGCTGGGGAGATGGTATCTGAATCTGTAAATGAAGCGGCAGATTGTTCTACTACTGAGTCATGTTCTTCTACCGGTATAGCAGCGCTGGTGGCCGTTGCAGCGCTTGAGAATGTTTGTGGAGAAAAGGCCGAACATCCTCCACAAAGGCTTTTGTCAACCAGAAAGGTACAGATTTTTCAGCTTCTTGTCAAATTGGCAAGCTTGTCTATTTGATACAAATAATACATCATTTTAAGTGCTTTGCAGGCTATTTCTCCAGCATCTCAGGAAAAGCTTCGTCGAGCTGCGAATGCCGAAGGATCATACACCAACATACAGTTTGATAGTAAGTCATACTTTCTCTTCAGATGTGCATTGATTTTTGAGGCCTGCTAATCCTACACACCCATTTATATGCGGTCATCGAAGTCGTGCATCACAAATTAGGCAGGTCCAAACATCAGGTGGGCCACAATTATGGAAAGAAATGACCTAATGTCCGCATTCAATGTATGTGTAGCATGCTAATGATTGAACCATCCAATTTACACCCAGATCCATAGCTCAAGTGGTAGAATGAGTGAAAGATACCTTGTTTCAACACTGAGTTCTTGGTATCCATTCCCTAATGGGGGTGGCTAACAGTGAAGTGTGAACTGACTGTTTTTCAGACTCAGGCCAAAGGAGTCTATGCTTTGAGAAGCAGGCGAAGAATGAGGCTTTGCAAGCAGAAGCAGATCTATACAAAGCTGAGGTTATGATGGGCGGCTCTAAGGAAGTAATCAAGAAATCGAAGACCATTAAAAATGGATCTCTTCCATCTGTTAGCAAGGGCAGTATTAAGTCTCCACATGTTTCTTGTGTGGCCTTGTGTACTTGCACTCAGTGTGCTCTGATCCGTGCGAATGCCCAAAAGGCTATCTCGTTTGCACAGCGACAGATGCATGACTTTGAGTATGTTGCGACGAAGCTTGTGAAGGGGTTGAAGTCAATGAAAGATATCATGGAAGAAGCTTTGCTTGCAGAGCCATCCTCATCTACTGCTTTGAAATCTACTGTCGATGAGGTACATTTTTTCTCTTTTAGAAACTCGCAAGTACATATATAAATGTTCTCAAAAACACATATGAGGCATGGGTGGGCTGATTTGCATACATGCGTCCATTGCTCTTATGTAGGGGTGGCAATGGGTCAGGTTTGAGCCAGATCAGGTCAGCCGAAGCCCGACCCATTTACTAAATGGGCCAAGAATTCTTTCCCAAAACCTAATCCACGATCCATTACCCTCTTACCCGATCCAACCCACTTGAAATTTCATCAAGCCCGACCCAACCCAACCTGATTTATGTTATCAAAATTGTACGATTTATGAGATGAATCGCACGATTCATATCGTATCATATGGGTGTACGATTTGAATCGTACACCCAAATCGCAAATCCCAAATAATTGTACGATAATCATATTGAATTGTGAATCTTTTCTGATTTACTTATATTTTTTTATTTGTTTTTTATATGTATATTTTAAAATTAGAAAAAATCTTATGATTTATGATTCGATATGATTCAACTCCTTTTATGATTTGCGATACGAAAACGATTTTGAGAACATTGTATGATCTATTTACATTGTAAATGGGGCTGGGCTTGACTGACCAGACCCAACCTACTATGATCCAACTCAGGTTTAAAAAACTGAATATGACCCTAAGGCTCTGCACAACCTAGCCCAAACAATGGATACATACATTTTTTTTTTTTTAAAATCTATACATTTTTTCTTTATTTTGTTTCGGGTTTTAGGTTGGGTTGGGTTGGGTAATCTAGCCCAACCTTTTAATAACTTATATGGGCATGCAGGTCAGGTATGGTTCAACCCAAGCCTGACCCATTTACTCAAACTGATCAGATTTCTCACTCAAGCACTACCTGCTACCCATTTAGCTTGGCCCAAACCTGCTTCAAAAGTGGGTCATGTCAGTTGACCCACAGGCCGACCCGACCCGACCCATTGCCACCCCTACTCATATCCTTCCTAGTACTCATGATTGGTTGGTTGATTTTTATGTTCAAGGTTTGCATCCCATTATAGCATGCACCCATTTTAGATTGTTTTGTGCAGTATAGAATACAGACTACATCCAGACATATTGCTATTTTTATGTAGTGGTTGGATCTGGGATCATGTTTCAATGATCCAAACCGTTTACATGATGGGCCTTACCTGGTCACGGTGGATGGCAGACAACCTATAGAAAAGGCTTAGATTGGAATACTTCAACACATTTGACCATTGAACTCTTTTCCTTTGCATACGGGCCATCTCCTTTAACTGTTGTTTTGTAGGCCATTATAGCATAGTTCTAAAATTCACTGACTCGACTCGATACTCGGCCGAGTCAAGTTGACTTGATGGGATTTTGAGCCGAATCTCTGAGAAACTCGGTCATGAGCTTGACTCGTATGAACTCAACAAGACTCATCGAGTCAGCCCGACAACTTGGCTGACTCAATACGACTTGGTGTGACTTGAACTGAGTCAGCTGCCTAGTCAGCGGCTTTTTATTCAGCTAAGGAGATTTGAACTGACACCAGTGTGTCAAAAGTGCAGTCTTGTTACCAGCGTTCCACAATTACAAGTCATGCTTTTTTATGAATTAATTTATATATGTACTAATTTCAAATATTTATCCAAACCACTTAAAAAAAAAATAAAATTCAAGCCTTCAAGTCAACCTGACCCGACTGGACATTGAGTTGAGTCGCATTTTCAGGTTTTTGAACTATGGTTGGTAGGACTTCCAATCTGGAAGATTTTTTAGTGCACCAGCCATCCATTGCGAGGCCCATCATATACTGGTTTACATGATTGCAACTTGATCCCAAATCCAGAGGCTACAATTCAGATGTGAAAAAATAGCACTGCATTCTATGGAAGATCCTTAAGGGTGCTTTTGGATTTACACTCAACTTGAATTGTGATAAATACATCTCTTGCTTTCTAGGTTAAAGATATCGTTTACTCATGTGGGAAGAGAGGCCAATCCTATTGTTGAGAGGTTCTCCAAGGAGGGTGTGGCCCGTTTTGCTCTTCGTATTGGGAATTCCATTTACTTAATTATCTTCCTAAGGAAAAAAAAAAGGCTTATAAAGTAGATATGATCGAATTGCAGCAAACTTATCATTAGTGCTGCAGAATCAGGCTCGACTGCAATTAGGTTACTATTGAGTTGGATATGGTGAATATATATATATATATATATATATATATATATATATATATATATATATATATATATATATATATATATATATATATATATATAGATATATATATCTGATGGGTATACCTCATTATGAATGTTTGCAATTCAATTCACTTCTGCATTCAAATGCAGCCAAATTCAAATGTTTACGATATTTTAACTTGCCAATTATCTCATATGGAAATTGGAACTCTTGCACTAGTGAATACTAATGTTTTTCAGGCATGCACTTTCTTTTATGCAGGTTTGCTTCTATCCAAACAGATTACATTACAATTACATGATTTTCATTCCTTTGCTAAATATTCTGTTGTATGCAGCAGATGAAAAAAGCTGCTGAGGATGCAGTGGGGCTTGAAGAGACCACAAGGAAGTGGCTTTCTATGATGGGAAAGGACTGCACTCGTTTCTGCAAAATAATGGTTTGCTTTTCTTTCCATCTTTCTTCTGTTGATCATGTCCATTGGTCTGATGGTCCCCACTGGGATTGTCCATGCCCCAAAAATCTCCCTCATTTGACAATCCTAACCCATCTACCGGGTGTCCTGGGAATAAATTGGTTAAACAATGATTACAGCAACAGCTAACATTCAATGGCAAAATTGCCAAGGATTGGATGGCTAGGATTTTCCAGTCTGGGGGATCTTTGGGATCTGTGCCATCCACGTTTAGCCCGACAATCCAGATAAATGAACTGTGTTGGCACTCCGGCCCTGAGTAGGATCATCTGATTCATCATGGTTATCAATCAATGGCTACAAATCTGATCTTGATCACGCCCACATTGATTACAGAACACAATGGAGAGAAAGACCACCACTAACTTCGGTGGCACTGACAAGAGAACGAAGAAGGTGACCTTTGCAGATGAAGCTGGTGGCCTGCTCTCCCATGTGAAGGTTTTTGAAGAATGCCCGGATTCTTCCTCAGTCTTTGAGAGTGAGGTGCCTGATCAGAAACTGTCAATGAGTGAAGAAGTGCAACAGGTTTTTTAGGTGAATTGATTCGCACATTGGCCATATCTGCATTGGTGCTGTACACAATCCAGACCGCCGAAATGATGGCCAGATTCTGATCTGATGATCGAATGCTCGTTGCCAAGATCCAAAATGGAGTGGGAATATCAGCTCCAAGATCCAAAATGGAGTGGGAAAATCAGCTGAGCTGTATCTTCATAGGTATTGTTTGGGCAGGAAGCTTTTTGAAATCCAGATATCAAAAATGTTGTTTGTTTTAGTATTGGTGAAGCTTCAGTGGGTGGGAACTTCAGAATTGCCATGCCACAAGAGTGACAATGCAAAGCTAATGTATCACTGTGGGCCCCATTAAAATCAAGATTGGGGCGATCAAGGCAGATTTTTTTTTTTTTAAATTCTCCTCTCACAGGATTAACTTATGTGTACGTTGATAATATATGGCTATCTTTTGGTTCCTCTCTTACAAGTGTGGCCCACTTGATGAATGGACCAGCCTGAATTTTGGATCAACCCATATTCGCAGTGGCCCCACAGATGAATGGTCCGGATCACTCATGGAAGTCCTGGTAAATGCTTGCTAGTGTTAAATGAAAGTAACTAAGAATTGGCTGATTCCTTAAATTCCATGAACTTGTCAGGAATGATAAAGCAGAGCCACCAGAACCAGAACGTTATCAGGATCGTCCATCTAGTGGGCCCTACTATGAATGGAAAGTGGCTACATCGGATGATCCTATCCATCGGCTTCAAAGCAACAGTGGGACATACAATGGATGGTCTGGATGTCTAAATCACATCTCGCTAGGCCATCCATTGTGTGTCCCACTTGGATGAGGGGTCACACCAAATTCCAGGCCATTCTAAAACTCAGGTGCTTTTAGATGTTTTAGGTATGAGTTACAATGGTTTCGGATGGTGGGCCCCGCCTAAGTTCCGGATGCGGGTGATCTTGAGACTATGAGTTAGAGACAGCGGGATACACTATTTATGATTGTTTAATTCAAGTTAATGTATGCACGTTTGTAATTTCCAAGTACCTGTGTATCAAGTGTCATACTCTGCCAGAGTATGAAATAACTCCCATACATTTATCCTCCCAATGTCCTGGAATTCAGGAACAATCCACATTTCTCCTCCCAATGTCCTGGAATTCAGGAACAATCCACATTTTTCCTGAAAAGAATGAATTATATAATTGATACATGGGTGTCATCATTTCGTAGCATAGACCAGTTTTCCAATCGGACAAGTGAGGACCCTAGTTCACCAATCCTGACCATTGATCTGTTGCATCCTTCTTCCCAGAAATCGGTCAGATCATAAGCTCCCAGCGACCGCTCTTGGGGCCCTTTTTCTCAGGTTGAATATAGATTAATGCTGTTAGATTCCTCTTCTTGGCCTTCTTATTTTATCGGTTATCAAACAGTTAAGATTGTCCCATCAACGAGATATTTGAGGAGTGGTCCATCCAAGCCACGACCCAGCAAACCGATGGTCTAGATTACCATTCCATGAGCTCTACTTGTTAATTGTTACAACTGAAAACCGAACCATGTACAACATTTATAGTAAGAGTATGCAAGAGATGAGATCTGTGGGCCCACCGCGATGTATATGTAAAATCCAGTCCGTCCATCAGCTATGACACCACATTTTAGGACCTGATCCCATAAATAAGTCCGGTTCAAAACTCAGGTAGGGATAGGGATCCACACCATGGAAATCTTCCTGGTAACACTGGGTTGTTTATATAGCATCCAACCTGTTGATCAGGTGAGCCCCACCAAGATGGAGGGACATCCCAAAAATCAACTAGATCCAAAACTTAGACGAGCAACATTGAGTGAATTTGGATGTTTTAGTTGTGATTTTACATTTTCCCATTTTGCGCACACAGAAGTTTTTATTAAGATGATTTTCATTACATGTGGTGAAGATTAGGTGTCCAAACAGATGGACGGAGTGGATTGCACATTCATATCAAAGTAGGCCCACAGAGCTAGGGTGTTGCACCCCCATATAATTCTCCTGGTAGATGATAGAACCACATTACTACATTACACATAGTAGGCTTATCTTTCAATCAAGATTGTCCATCTAGTGGGGCCCACTACAGATGAAAATTAGTTCGAGACACAAGAAGATCGGAAGATCCTAGCCATCTAAACAATAGCCATCCATAATGAGGCCCACTAGTTGGACGGTTCAGATTGATTGATGGATAACATGGCACCTATGTGACGCATAGAAATGGCTCTACCATACTCCTCCCTTAAAACAAGGTGGGACCCATAACGTAGCATGTCCTAAAATAATCAAAACGAAAGAAAGGGACGACACCCACATGAAATCGAGAAAGAAGGAGAGCCTTAAGAAAGGTGGAGCCCACCCTCCCATTTTTCATGCACAAGCGCCAGGCTCGTTCACTGAGTCTAAAGAGGTTAGAGGAAAGAGGTAGGAAGCCTGAAGTGGCTCCCTTCCCTTTCTTTCAATCCTCCATCAATGAGGAAACTCTGTCCGAATTTCGATCGGGAAGATGGCCTGGAGACCGTCCTTGAGGTTCCTATACCTGAGGAGATGTTCCTTAACATGAGTGGCGGCAATGGCTCCCTTCGTTGGCAGAACATGCGCACATGGATCAAGTCCCAGTCTGCTGACAAGAGTTCTTCGTCACCCGCCCTCGCCGGCCGCAATGCCGAGCTCCAGCTCCTTCTCAATGTCGTTGGATCGCCGCTCATCGCTTTGCCTGTCCAGACGGACCAGGCAATCAACAAAACCGTCCGTGATTGTTCCATTGTAAGATTTCTTTTCTGAAGATGCCTTTGGTTGCACTAGTGCAACCATAGGCATTCTTTTAGTGAGAAAAGACTTAATAATCTATAGTTTAATCGAAGATATGATCTTTGATAGAATGAAATGGTTGAATAGAATTCACATAGCAGACCCAATTAGTTAGAATAATGCTTAGATGATGATAATGAAGGTTAGTGTACTATATTGGTGACAACCAATACAAGCTTATTGTAATATGGACGTACTGTTCATGGGCAATACTATTATGTAGCGGACCTTGTGTCGAGTGTCCCCTATAGTAGGGTTGCGTCCAAGTCAATTCGTTGATCATTTTTTTTATTTATTTTTTATTTTTTATAATACTCATAATGATTGGCCCTGATGCAAAAATATTGATATGGTTCTGACTCTTATGATTATTGATTATTTATTGTAAAAGGTTATTTAGATGCTTATAAAATTTTTAGTGGTAAATGAACTGCAGGTAATTGAATTATAGAGGTAAATTATTTATAGCATATCTTATGTAGAGCGGTGGTTGCAGACACTTTCATAGTAAAGATGGACCAGAGAAGGTCTGATCGGAGGCCAAAATGATATGGACTGTCAGAACCTTAAAGTAATTGTATCTCACAAATCGCGATGAGTTTTTTGACATATTATATGATTTTGGGGTAGGATAAGCTACTTTAGCTAACCAACCCACTACAACGGGTTGCCCACTTTGGATTTGTGAGCTTCTATCAGATTGACAGTCAAAAGTCCTTTTTATTTTTGTTTTTCCCATAAATAGTAAGTTTTAATTTGATTATAAATTTTGATCCTTTTGAGTCGTAGGAGTCATGCCCAACATGAAAAGGACTTGGAAAAATTAAGAGAATAATGTGGATTGGTCAAATGGGACACTTACTATTCTTAGGTGAAAACCATGAAGTCCAGTAGGAATGGAGACCCTCTATAGATAGTAAGTTTACTATTTATAGTAAGTCAAGTTTTTAGGGAGTTTGAGTCTAAAATTTTGTTATATGTTTGAGCTCATTATTTAAAGGATTGTAATTTCATTTTTTTAATCGTTAATTAATTTATTTCAAATTTATTAGAAATCATTTCTACTTTTTTCCCTCGTGAATTCAAGGAAGCTCCGTGAGGAATCTAGAGAGCTCCACAGATTCGGAATAGTTATTCCCTAAGTAAGACGGTGATCATCCTCATCATGTCCTTCCCTGCGTCAATATCCTATTTAGCTTTAAACTGTAATTTATATTTGTAAGTAGTTTAAGCTGTAATTTATTTATAGCCAAAAGTTCAAAATTCTAGCAGTCAGGATCATTCTTATCTGCAGGTAAATGGAATCAAGGCTTTCCATTTACAGCTAAAAGTTGTAAATGGTTAACAGCTTACAAATCATTTATAGGCATTTTTCAAAATCCACGTACTCTCTCTAAATCATTTACATGCAATTCATTTACCTACTAATTATTTGTAGGCATTTTTCAACATCCAAACACTCCCTCTAAATCATTTACCTGCATCCAAACAACCTCTAATTGTTTATCATGAGTGATAGAAAGATTGGATGGTTAACATCATTTATTCCAGAATTGATATTAATAATATGATTTGACCTCTTTTTACTCCGCTTGATCTTAATCATTCAATTTCGGGTACTAGTGAATTGGATGGTGCAAATCAATGATCAGGCTGTCTAACGTGCCATTTACATGCATGACCATGAAAGTCAGCCTGTTTGATTCATCCTCACTCATCTTGTTTAGCCTGGCCCATTCTCGTCAGGATTCCCAACCAGAAATATTGCCACAGGCCGCATGATCGATGGTTCACTCATCAGGTGGGCCACACATATAGAAGTAAAATATATATGGTTACAGAAAAATAAATAAATAAGACCCATGGTCTATTTTCTACATAAATATGTGACCCATCTGATAATTGGGCTAGCCTGATTTTTGGGCCAAGGCATTTTCATGGTGTTAGCCCATTTGATGAATTAGGGAATATGATGGGCCAGGGACAATCAAAGAATATGATGTTAGCCCATTCGATGAATGTTTCATATGTAAACACAGTGTGCACCGAGTGCCGATGCTCCTATATCTCCCACCGTTGGCTAGAATCCAACTGCATTTTAAAATGGGAATTTTCAAAATGCGATACGATTCGAAATTCTGGCCCACCCATTTTGGATGGTTGGAGATATGTGTGCACCAACTCTTTAGTGTGCATTGTGGGCCCATATTAGACACTCTTACCATTAACATTATTATTTATTTCAATAGGAGGCGTCGACAGCGAAATATATCGTTCAACAGTACATTGCGGCAACGGGAGGGCAAGCGGCGTTGAATTCAGTGAATAGCATGTATGCAATCGGGAAGGTGAAGATGGGAGCATCAGAATTCCACATGGGCGAAGAGAGTGTACGCCTGAAAGGCAGTGGAGAGATTGGAGGATTTGTGCTATGGCAGAAGAATCCTGATCTTTGGTACCTAGAGCTGATCGTATCGGGATGCAAGGTGAGCGCAGGGAGCGACGGGAAGGTAGCGTGGAGGCAATTCTCCTCGCAACAATCGCATGCTTCCAGGGGCCCACCAAGGCCACTACGTCGATCATTACAGGTATGCTTATTTGTAACATGCAAGATTAACAACGGTATGTTTAGAAGTTGAATTAAATAGTCTAGTAAGTGGAAATCACCTGATTGTGATTGATTAAGAACCATTTGGATGGTGGACCTAACTAATCCCAAGCCCATTTCCTTAGCTCATTAGCTAGGTTGATCTTGGACTTGGACCATCCTATTAAAAAACCAATGCCTAACTCCAGCACCATGTTGGATGGTCCACAGGGCCTGGACCCAAGGTCCACAGCTAATCTCTTCTCCGACGCTGTCTGCATTGGTGAGAAGATCATCAATGGTGATGAATGCTTCATACTCAAGCTCGACGCGGGCCCCACGATGCTCAAGGCGCGTAGCAGCAATAGCTTTGAGATCATCCATCACACAATATGGGGCTACTTCAGCCAAAGAACTGGGCTCCTGGTCCAGTTTGAGGACTCACATCTATTGAGGATGAAAGGCAAGGGAGATGACAGTGTGTTTTGGGAAACTAGTATGGAATCAGTCATTGAGGATTACAAGTACATTGATGGCATCAACATCGCCCATCGTGGCCGCACCGTCGTCACACTCTATCGATATGGTGAGGGGTCTGCAAACCATAAGAGGAAGATGGAGGAGACATGGGAGATTGAGGAGGTTGATTTTAACATTTGGGGCTTGACTATGGATTGCTTCCTACCGCCTTCGGATCTTAAGAAAGAACAAGAAAGTGGGGATCAGGCACTTGGGTGATCCATATCTTTATTTGCTTCACCTGCTTCTGCTGCTGCATTTTGTTCTTCCCATCTTGTGTTATGAAAAAACGAGGTCTGAGAAACAAGTCGAACGTGTGTGTATATACATGAACTGAACATCCTTGTGACGTGAAGAGAGGAAGATTTTTGTTTGAGTGGCAAAAGAGTTTAATTATCCTTTAATCTTTTTTAATCAAGGAAATCTTCAATTACAATTTCTTCATTTGTTCCTAATGTTTAAGTTGGCTGTCTTTCTTTTTTGCTCTCATTGTTTTTTACAACTGATGATGTATGGCGGGTTGAAAACAGTTTCATGGCAAAGATGGACTAGAGAAGGCCTAATCGGAGGCGGAAATGATCCGGATCGTCATAACCTTAAAACAGTCATATCTCGCAAATCAGGATAGGTTTTTTGATGTATCATATATGATTTTGGGTAGGAGAAACTAATTTAGCTAACCAACCCCAGTATGACAGGTTGCCCACACTGGATTTGCGAGATTCCATCAGTTCGACGGTCAAAAGTCCATTTTATTAAGTTGTAGGAGCCATGCCCAACATGAAAAGGGCTTAGAAAAATTAGGAGAACAACGTGATTGGACTAAATTGGACACTTACTATTTTTGGCCGAAAACCATGAAGTCTAGTAGAAATGGTGACCGTCTTACTATTTGTAATAAGTCACATTTTTAGGATGTTTGAGTTGGAGTTTAAGTCTAAAATTCTGTCATTGAGTTGAGCTCATTATTTAAAGGATGATAATTTCATTTTAAATTATCAATCAATTTATTTTGAATTTATTAAAAATTATTTCTATTTTATTCCCTCGTGATTTTGAGGAAGCTTTGTGAGGAGTCCAGAGAGTTCCATGGATTCGGAATAGTTATTCCTTAAGGAAGATGGTGATCGACCTCATCACGTCCTTCCCTGTATGTAGGGTGATCCAAGGATCCGTTAAGTGGATGGTCCATATCGACACGTCTTGTGACCATGTTTACTGTGGATGGAAGGATTTGTGACATCTCATATGCAATCTATCTGATAAAGAAAACTATGAGAGGATCCAAACACTTGGGTTAGGATGACTTTTCTTCTAATGGGACTAATTAATCCCAGTCGACTCATAGTTTTCAATGGTCTCCTACTAACAAATAGGCTAAGAAAAACAAACTACTCGAAGTAACATTTTAACTAGATTCGAGTGTCGATTGGAGTCCGACTCAATTATATTTGTTATTATTGGATGGAGTTTCTTGACAGTAGATTACACTTTAGGGTCGTTTGGATGAATTGACAACTCACTTAAGACAAAAACATCCTAATCTAAGGAAATTGAATTGTGTTTGGATCCGGCATTTGCTTAAGACTAGCATGTGTATTGGACAATGCTGTCTAAAGAGTTGAATAATATGTTTTCCATAAGGGGGGTTGGCAGAAAATGCAGCTTTCCAAGACATGGTTGAAAAAAAAAAAGGAAAGAGAAGAAAAGAAAAGAAAATTAAATTCTCTACTCCTTGTAATGCAAACTGCAGCCAAGTGGACAACTTATCATAGCCATAGGTTCTGGGTTTTGCAGACCATATTGATTCATGTGCCGCAGCTCACCTCATCGGTATATATACACTCCTTTGCTCCATGTACAAATGACTTAGACCATATTGGTACATATGCCACAGCTCACCTTATTAGTATGTACTCTGCTCCATGTGTCATTGACTTAGACCGTATTGATATATGTTTCACAGCTCAACTCATCAGTATATACTCCTTTGCTCCACATGTCATCCTAACACACAACAAAATCATCAATGCTTTGAACATGGACATTTTTGTTTTATATATATATATATATATATATATGCAATCATAATGGCTTACTAGATGAGTCATCTCATGAAACCTCTACATTTCAAAACTTAGCCTAATCAATAAATCTAGTGGTACAGCGAAGTGAGAGGCAAATTAAGATAGGGAATTTCTTCACACTTTGTTATAACCTACCAGATTTCTGAATTAGGCTAACTTTTTGATGTAGAGTAGGTTGCGGACACTTTCATGTATAGATCAGAGAAGGATTAATTGGAGACAGAAGTCATTAAGATCGTCATAACCTTAAAACAGACATATATTGCAAACCGGAATGAGTTACTCAACGTACTATATGTGATTTTGGGGTAGGACGAGCTACTTTAGCCAACCAACCTATAGTCGGGTTCTACTTTAGCCAACCAACCTATAGTCGGGTTGCCCACGCTGAATTTGAGAGATTTCATCATATTGATGGTTAAATTTCATGCTTAATTCCGTTTTTACTATAAATAATAAGTTTTAGTTTGATTATAACTCTTCATCCATTGGGCTTTAGGAATTACGCCCAACATGAAAAGTATTTAGAAAAATTAGGAGAATAAACGTGGTTAAGCAACATAGGACACTATAAATAGAAAATTTACTATTTATAGTAAGTTATGAATTTTATGGTATTTTAGTTATAGTTTAATTTCTAAACTTATTCCAAGTTTTGATATCCCTATTTAAAGGGTTGTAGACTCATTTATTTAATCTATTAATATTCAACAAATTTATTTCGACTTTTTATAATTGTTTCTAATTTCTATTTTTCTGAATTCAAGAAGTCTTTCTGAGGAGTCTAGAGAAGCTTCGTGGATTCAAAATAGTTATCCCCCCTAAGGAGGATGGTGATCGAGCTCATCACGTTCATCCCTACCTCACTTTTGAGATTGGGAGTTTCACGAGTTTTTTCATCTAATGGATCATTCAGATTTTGTCCTCACACCGTGTATCGAAAAGTACTCACATGTTCTCGTGAGAACCAGTTTCCATATTAGACTTTGGGTTCCAAATATTTATGTATTCCCTTCATCCTTGGGCCCTAAGAAGGTTTTAGCTTTCAATGGTAGATGTTATTTTGGGCTTCATTTTTCTATTGTGTGGTTCACTTGAGCTTAGAATCTGACTTATTTTTGACTCATATCCTAAAATGAGCTGATAAAATAGATGGATGGCATGGATCAGACACATACATCACAGTAGGTCCCATACAAATGAGGTATAATTTCTTGCATGCAGTTGCATTTTCGGAGGTGTGATTACTTGAGAATTCCCCTCTCTATCAAAAATTTGTAAAATATGATAATAGCCTATTTGCCACCATTTACAGATGGAAATGAAAAAAAATAATCATAAAATATGATAATAGCCTGTTTACCACCATTTACAAATGGAAATGAAAAAAAAAATGTAAAATATGATAATAGTCTATTTACCGCCATTTACAGGTGGAAATGAAAAATCAAATACTCCCTAAGAGTTTTATGGGTGCTTGGGAACACGGCAAACTCTAAAAATAGAATTGTTTATGACCAAAAAAAAAAAAAAAATCAAAATCAAAATTTCCTCTAGTTGAGGTAAAATGTAATCTTGGAAATTGGCTTTCATTTCTCAAACTTTTGTTTATAAAAAAAAAAAAAAAAAACAACAAACAAACTATGTACATTTTTTTTTTACTAAAAAAATATATTAAAATAGTTTCCAAAGCATATCAGTCACATGAAATGATTGTTCAAGGTGATCATATGTGGAATTCAAACAAACAAGAGAAGGAAAATAAGAATCTATGGTTTTTACTTTCATGACTATTCTAAGCATTTTACTCTTTTTAAGGAAAAAAAAAAACTTGGAAATGAAAATCAATTTCTTCCTTCTTTTTAATTTTTCAAAAAAACAGAACTGTAACATTAAGGAAATGTATATTCTTTTTCACATATTTCAATGGTTTCTCTCTAACAAATAGGCAAAGAAAAACAAATCACTCGAAGTAGCATTTTAACTAGAGCCAAGTTTCGATGAAATCCAACACCATTATATTTGTTATTATTGGATGGAGTTTCTTGACAGTGATTACACTTTAGGATGGTTTGGATGAATTGACAACTCACTTAAGACAAAAACATCCTTATCTAAGTAAGTTGAATTGTGTTTGGATCCGACATTTGCTTAAGACAAGCATGTGTATTGAACAATGCTGTCTAAAGAGTTGAATAGTATGTTTTCCAAGGAGGGGGGCAGAAAATGCAGCTTTCCAAGACATGGTTGAAAAAAAAAAAAAAAGAAAGTTTATAAAGAGAAGAAAAGAAAAGAAAAAAAAAAAAGAAGAAGCAAATTCTCAACTCCACATCCCTAGTGGCAACCCTGCAATGCCAACTGCAGCCAAGTGGACAACTTATCATAGGGTCTGGGTCTCACAGACCATGTATATTAATTCATGTGCCACATCTCACCTCATCAGTATATACTCCTTTGCCCCATGTGTCATTCACCAGACCATGTTGACACATATGCCACAGCTCACCTCATTAGCGTATACTCCTTTGCTCCACTTGTCATCCTGACACAGGACAAAATCATCAATTGAAAACTCCATCCATGCACCCAAACACAATGCATTGAACATCTACAGTTTTGTTTTAAGTGTGTGTGTATACTAATGAGGTCGTCCTCATAAGAAATGATATATGAAGTCGACCTCATGATAGGTAGATTTCCAACACATATCAGAGTGGGGCCCACACAACTCAGTCATCATACGAAACCCATGAGGTAGACCTTATGCCATACCATTTTCCGTGTGTATGTGTGTCTTTGTGTGTGTATGAGGAATGCTCACCTGCTTACCTTCTTATGTGAGCACCCGTGCACACCTTTGCACATGTGTCATGGGTATAGAATTTGAACAAAATTCTATAGGCCCAATTTTCAGCTTGATCCAAAACTCTAGCGGGCTATGGCAAAGAGAAATGCAAATCAAGGGAGGAAATTATTTCCTTTTGCCATTGCCCACTAGAGTTTGTATTGGGCCTAAAGTTGGGCTTGTGAGGTTTCAAGGAGTGTTGCATCATGTGGACCATTCAGATTTTGTACACATGACACATGTACAAAGGTACACATGGGTGCTCACATAAGAAGGTGGGCATGTGAGCATTCCTATATATATATATATATTCTATGGGTCTAGCTTTGTGGGCCTGCCATGATGCATGTCGAACACCAATGCCCAGTTCTCACAAGAACCTTTTTAGAAGTCATCACACCTGATGTGGGCTCAAAATCAGAACCGTCCATGTGATGAAGCACTCCCATGAAAACCCCAAGGCCCAGCTTTTACCCTTATCCAAAACTTTGGAGGGCTATGGTAAAAAAAGAAACAAATATGAGCGTAAAATCTGAACTGTCCATGCAATGCAACACCCCATGAAACTCTCATGGCCTAACTTTCAGCCTGATCCAAAACTCAAGTGAGCCATGGCAAAAGAAAATGATTATCTCACTTGATTTGCCTCTCTTTGCCATGTCCCACCAAAATTCTGAATTAGGCTGAAAGTTGGGATCTATGAATTTCATAAAGTGTGGCATCACATGGACCATTCAGATTTTGTGGCCATAACACGGGTGCAGAAGTGTGCAAGGGTGAGCATAACTATATATATATATATATTCTCAGTAGTTTGTTTCAAGTGAGTGTTGTTGTTGCATCCGATGACCTTTTAATATTTAATGTACATAGGATGGAAAAAAATAAAATAAAATAAAAATAAATCCTAACCATGGATACCATTCATCAAGCTGCCCATTGAGCACAGTCATCTCAGGGCAAGTTCAAGTGGGGCCCACTTCCCATGTGACAAGTTCAAGATTCGCCCATAAAGGGATACTCTTCACATCAACTGCTTTTTATTTTTTTATTTTTTTAAAAAAAGATTTCTAATAAAAAAATGAAGATGACGAACGGCGGCTATGATTAGTAGTAATTAGGACTGATAGATTAGATTAGAAGGGATGACCCGTTGAAATATGTGACACCATTCATTGATTGTGGGGTCCACTTGGGGCCCAGGCATGACAACCGAAAACAGGTAGTCGTGTAGTTCGGCATTGACTCTGCACTGTTGACTAAGACTTTTAGGATGGAAAGGGTTCACTTCTTATAAGTGGGGCCCAGTAAGGTTTAATCCAGAAATCGTTGATCTGTTGCGCCAGCCTATGGTGGAGATGGGCCATTCTCCAGTAGTATCTCATCATGTAAGAATAGAAATATTGTAACGGTCCACATTCAACTGAAAAGGCCCAAGATTGGTAGCTAGAATCTTCCAATCTGTCAATTTTAGATTTCCAGTGCATCTGCAGTGGGGCCTGACAGATCAACGGTCTGGATCACTCAAACATAGTCTCACTTATACAAACTGAAGCTCGGGTATATATACTGTAGCACACCCTCGGGTCTTGCGTTTTTATTTGAAGATTGCATCATCCAGGTGAATCCCACCCGTCATTTTCACAGATGGGAAGAGATGAACGCCGTTGACACTTCAGCCCACCTTCTTTTACAAGGGAACCCATTTCCAAGGGAGTTATATGATACTCAGGCAGTGTATGACACTTGATACTCTGGCACTCGGAAATTGTACACGTGGCATTCATCAATTCAAATTAAACGGACTAAATCGTGGAGCCCACTGTCGATAGCTCACGGTCCCAAAATCAGATTGGTTGAATAATACTAACCTCTTATCTGCGGAGACTTGTTTGTTGAAGTTTAACATTGGATTTTTTTTTTCATTTTTAACCGTCCAATAAATGTCCAACAATCGGACAGCCAGATAACCAAATAAGCGTAATCTTTTGGTTCTGACTCATCTAAACTGGAGCCCATAATTTGGACTAATTTTCTGCCACGTATGCAGTTTCTAAGTGCCTGAGTATCAACCATCACACTCTGCCGGAGTATCAATTCTTTTCTACATTTGCAGTTCGAATGTCGAAGCGGTACAAAAGTGTAGCGTTTGGATTCTCAAATTGGAAAATGACAGTAGAAACCAATCAGGGTCAGGGTGTAGATGTCATACTGACCTTTTCATTTTTATAGCTATCGTATTTTAGGTAAGGCATCAATTCCTAAAAGAGGAAGGTAAACTCACCGCCTTACACGTGGGAAGAAACACGTGTACGACTCTGGAGCCGTTCATCAGTCTATCCACGCCGTCTAGGGATAATATCTGTTAAAAATGAGGATGATTGGGTCACAAGATGGGCGATGAACGTCGAAAACAATGAACATATGTGAAAGATTAATCAACGGTCTAAATTTTTCTTACGTATGTGGCCCACCTTACTATATGATAGCTTTGATTTTAAATGGTATCCAAACAGTGGGTGTTTATATGTTATCCAAATCGTTTATAAAATTTTGATATTTATATGTTATGCAAATCGTTTATAAGGTTATTCCCACTGAAGTGAAAACACAAAAAAACGTAGCTTGATATGAAATTTTCCTGCCATACAAATGTTTCAACGGTGGTCATTGAATCCCTACTATGTCCTCTTAATGGTCATTGTATGGCTGCCTTGAGTTCTAAATCCACTTAATTTTTTGTCTCATGTCTTAAAATGATACGAGAGAGGAAAAAAAAGAAAAAGAAGGAAGAATAGACTGTCAGCTTGTGAACATTATGCACCTTGGATACATCCACCTAAGTCCAAAATGGTACGAATGTTAGGCTCCGTTGCATTGTGTAAAGAGATGGTGTGTATTGGCGAGGGCCTGGAGCTCTTCATCAGGTACCCCTTTTATAGGTTTGGGAGTGTGATTGTTCATATCGAGATCTCTTGGTAGCTTGGCTACATAGAACCTTGAAGGTTATGAGATTAGTTTGTATCCTAAGCAAATTAAGATTCCTCATCGGGTCATTTGATTCATTTCTATTTTATGAGGAATCAGATTCTCCAACTTTCATAGTTGCCATGAAAGCACGGATTATCTTTATATATAAGAAGTTACCCATTTAGGTATGATTGTGTTAGACTACCTAGCCAGGTACTGTATTTGAATTATAATATACTTTGTATCTCGGCGTGTCCTTGGATTCCTTTTCATTTTTGGAGGAATCAACTTATTGAATCTTCATAGTAGCTGCGGAAGTAGTGATCGCTTCTCTAGGAAGTTACCCATTTAGGCATGATTGTGCAAGACAATCTTGCCAAGTGTATTTGGATTATGATAGACTTCCAATCTCGGTGGGTCTTTATAACCTTATCATGCACACGGCTTCGATCATACGTGTCACTTATGTGAAGGTTACATGTCCTTCGACGTAATATCTTGTTAGTAAGCATGTGTGTAGCTCTAGGCTGTTCTACTTTTGAGAGGTAACATATTGCTAAAGGATATGAGATTAATGATATCCTTAAGGCATGAGTGAGATTTCATTCATCATTTGTATGTAGTGTTGACATAGATGCACGAGAAAAGGTGTAAACAAACATACACTGTAAGTTGTAATCATCGTACTCTTATAACACACTATTGATGTAATACTCAATCCAAATAGTCTTTAAAGTATATATTAGACTCTCTCTCTCTCTCTCTCTCTCTCTCTCTCTCAACAGATGTCATCCAATCAAATCTCATCATATCATATCAGAAGAGATAACGATGTTGGAAAAAATAATATTCCATTTTCATTTATGGTAGGATACAACCATTGATTCTTACTTATGCAAATTAACATTATTCACGTGGCATACATCCATGATGTAGAGTGGGTCATGGACAGTTTCATGGCCAAGATTGATTGGAAAAGGCTCAGTCGACGACAAAAGTGATTCGGACCGTCGGACCTAGATCGGCGTATCTCACAATCCAGAATGAGTTATCAAGCGTAAAATATATGATTTTGAGGTAGAACGAGCTACTTTAGCTAACTAACCTGGCTATACCAAGTTGCGCAACCGAATTTGCGAAATACTCCTGGATCGATGGTTGTTTCTTTATTTTAATTCCGTTTTTACTATAAATAGTAAGTTTTAGTTTGATTATAACTCTTCATTCATTGGGCTTTAGGAGTTGCACCCAATACAAAAAGAGCTTAGAAAAATTAGGAGAACAACTTGGTGAAACCAAATAGGATACTTACTATTTTTGGCCGAAAACCTTGCGCAATAGTAGACATCATGATCGTCTATAAATATTAAGTTTACTTTATTAAGTTGCGAATTCTATGAGTTTTGGTTGTACTTTGCTTCTGATTTCTCTCCCATTGTTTGGTATCCGTATTTAAAGGGTCGTGAACTCGTTTATTTCATTCATTAATCAATTTTGAATTTTATAGAATTTATTTTATATTTTTCTTGCTTGCTTTCTTTCTCGTGGATTCGACAAGCCTCTGTGACGAGTCCAGATAAATTCCGTAGATTCGGAACAATTATCCTCTTAAGGGAGATGGTGCTCGACCTCATCACGTTCATCCTTGCGTCAATCCACCTAGTCTAAAATGGTATGAACGTTGGGCTTCACTACAGATGGGTAATAGAGCTGTGTGAGATTGATTGGATGATCCTGACCTATTATTTCAAAGCATTTATCTTTGGAATTTATTTATTTATTTATTTATTTGGGTTGTTTTGCATTTCAACCATCCATTTGATGGTCTTCACGGACCCAATACACATGGCGTACATGTGCCTATATTCAATACTGTACAAAATCCATTGCCTGCTGCAAATGGGCCGTTGCCCCAATGTGGGATTGACTAGACGATCCTCACGGACCTCACCTAACATCTGCAGGCGTTTCTTTTTCGATTGACTAATTAGATAAACGTGGGTAAATGGGTTTTATTTATTTATTTATTTGCCCCTTGTTTCTCAGTATTTACTGCTTTTCATTTTAACTGTCCATTTAAAAGGTCAAATGTCTATTCAATTCCATAGCCTTATCTCAACTACTAGAGGTCGACTAATTCTCACAGCAGTGAATGATCACCTACAGTTTGTTGTATAGTGCCACTCACTTTTTTCAAATTTTCAAAATTTTAGTTTACACTTCTATTGAGTTCCAAGCAAAGTATCACAAAATATTATAATATTTGCCCCAAATTACACTAATTAATTATGAAATATCACCAAATTTCATAACATTTGTTGCAACCAAAATCAGCCTTAAAAGTATTAAATATTCAGGAGGGTAAAATTCTTCTAAAAATGTGTTTGTTGGTTTTAATCAGTGTGGTGATCACTTCCCTCCCACAATTGCTTGGTAAGTTTTTAATGATTGTTTAATTTGTATAATTAAATAATATAGATATTATTTTATATACAACTAAAAAATATTTTTTCTTAATTTTTTTTTAAAAAAATCCCCAATGTTCTTAAAATAACATTGTTGAAACACTTCTATTACAATTTAAACTAGGGTGATTATGGAAACTTTTCAAAATTAATGCCAAAAATTTCTATTTATTATTTACGGTAAGACTAATTCCTGCAGATGCACACAATCACTTGTAAACCTTACGCATCGTGTAATCCTAAAGAGAGGAATGAACTCACACTTGTGGGAAGTAAACCCATGACGGTAGCCACTTGTCCAAAATTTTGTATTAGTTTCTTCTCATAACCTCCTAATGTCGCGATTAACATCAGCAAAATGTGATACGAGCTACTTTGCTCATATGGTTTACACATCTTAAATGGTTCACCCAACTTATCCTATTAGATTCTAATAATCTATATAAACTAAATTGATACTGATTAGATTTTAGGATTTATAAAATATTTAGGATGAGATAAAAATAATAAACTAACTGAAATTAATGCCAGACTCAATCCTAATAATGTCGTACTAAATATCACTACTATGATTTGACTAAACGAAGAATTGTTGAAGACTATAATTTTTTTGTAAACGACTTCAAGTTGTACTATTAAAGAAATCTCATGATGGACTGATCGTCGATCAAGGCCAAGTTCAAGGCCAGAGTGCAGTAACTCAAATAAAGTTTGCAAGATCATAATAATGGATCTTTCGTTGATATGACCAAGATAGCAGTATCAGCCGAACAAATAGCTAAAGATTGTATTAAAATAAAAGATTTGAAACTAGCCTCAGAAAAATTGGAGGATTCTTAAGTTTAGATTCAAGATCCTCTAGTAGAGGCAAATTTGAATACAGAACAATATCTGAAACTTATTTTTATTTGTGAGTTATTGGATTCCTAAATACAGACTGAACTTATTAACTTACTTGAAGAGTTTGCCAATTATTTTTCTTAAAATTAACATGATCAGTTACCTAAATGCAACAGGCAGATAATTTATATATATATATATATATATATATATATATATATATATATATAATATATATATATATATATATATATATATATATATATATATATATATATATATATATAGCCACATAAACAACCGCTTAAGTAGATGATGGCCGGAGTGACAAAAAAAAAATAAAGAAAAAAAAATAAAAAATCAAATGGCTTTTGAAAGCAAGTATTATTAAACCCATCAAATATTCTAAATAAATTTTAAACATAATGCATGATATTAATGAGCCTAGGTCGAGTCGGTTGAAACGTAGTAAATTAATGGTTGAGGGTCTATTGATTTAAAATAAAACTAAACTTATTTTAATGGCAAGCAATCCTTTAATTGAGTGACGAATGATACAATGTCACTTGTGTGGACACAGATGATATGAGTGTCTGCCATGCCTTAACGTGATCGAGTTCCTGCGTGCCACATGGCAATCCTTCAAACTTGAAGATTCCAATACTCCTGAGAAAGATCCAAATGTTGAAAAAACATTGCATGTGTATCGACTTATCATCACCAAAGTAGTGGTCCAAGAAACATGCTCTAAAGCAAAAAGTAGTATTGCAAGTGCTGAAGTAAGTCCAGTCTCTACCAATGAACAAAGGAATATGACATTGGCACTTAGGGCTCTCAAGTCCAACGGGTGGGAGGACAAGGTACGTTCCACCCTGCAAATAACTTCTAACCTGTTTATTGAATGTGAAATCCAACCCTTCTACTAGATTGGACCTACAGGGATGATCACCTGGTACAAAATTCATCCCTATCCACTCATTAAGTGGGCCACACCATAAAAAATAATTTTTATCGATTGATAAATATAAAAATACAAGTGTGGTCAACTCAATGAATGTATATGGCAGATTTTTTCATAAGATGATCCACGTGATGGGGCCAACCTATAAGATGGGTGAGATGTCTCCCATACATGATGTTTATCACCGTAACTTATATTATAACCCATTGGACTTGAAATATTTTCCTATGAACTAGTGTTAATCATTGCATAGTGGACCACATCCTCCGGACCGAAAGAAAATATTCCAATTTAAAGGTGTTAGATCATGACTCTCTCCTTTCTTACGCCATCAAGTTGGAAGACTTGGGCAATATCACCGAGTCTTTGGGATCTGTTTTTTTTTTTTTTTTTCATTGCACCTATATACTATTTTATTTCTAGATTTTGAAAATATAATGGTATATTAAGAGATTTGGTAATTCCACATGCATGAGGGAACCATACAATTCTACGTACGCGTGCTTGTGTCCTAACAAGATGCATGTATGAGACCTGAGCTAATGTCTTCTGGCACAGAAATAAGCCATTTCACACCTCAAGTGGGCCACAACATATCAAAACCATTGAATGGGTAGGAAAAAAAAAACCTAACGATCAATTTACTTTTATGTTTTAGGTCACTTGAATTATGCAATTGTCTTTTTTTTTTTTTTTTTTTTTTTTTTAAGGCAAGATATATAAGCCTTATTTCCAACCTTATGGAAAGCTTAGATTTCAAACACGTGTTTCATATTTGCACGTGTGTCCAAATGTGGATTTATATGGCTCTCCACATGGGTGGAATTAGAAAACCTCAATAGTATGTTAACGTGTGCACCTTGGCATACCATGTTCTAAGATTCCAGCCCAAAACTAGTGGAAATTAATGTTTTGTGGGCTCCACATGCACTAAGAACAAATGTTTGGATCCCACCTGATGTAGCGCTGGTTGCTGATAGTTTCATGGCCAAGTTGGATCAGAAAAAGCCCGATCAAAAGTGGAGGTGGTCGATCTACACCGTTAGAACTTAAAACGGACGTATCTCGCAAACCGAAATGAGCTATCTGACGTACCTTTTATGATTTTGGGGTAGGACAAGCTAGTTTATCCACCCAACCTGCTATGCTAGGTTGCCCACCCTGAATTTGTGAAATACCATCAGATCGACAATTGAAATTTTGTTTTAATTTGGTTTTTACCATTTATAGTAAATTTTAGTTTGACTATAACTCTTCATCCCTTGGGCTTTAGGGGTTGTGCCTGATATGAAAAGTGCTTAGAATAATTAAGAGAACAACGTGGTGATGCCAAAGAGGACACCTATTATTTTTGGCTAAAAACCATGAGCACTAGTAGGAATCACGACTATCTATAAATACTAAGTTTACTATTTATAGAAAGTCGTGGATTCTAAGAGTTTTATTTGTAGTTTAATTTTAAAACTTCTTCCAAGACTTAGTATCCCTATTTAAAGCGGTGTAAACTTGTTTATTTTTTCTCATGGATTCGAGTAATATTTGTGAGGAGTTTAAAGAAGCTTCATGGATTCGAAGTAGTTATCCTCAAGGAAGACGGTAATTGACCTCATCAAATTTCTTTGCATCACCACCATCCATAATATAGCCTGGGGTTGTAAAAGTTCCCATTCTCTCCACGAAAAAACTTTCACTATGCTTTAGCTCGTATGTCTTCATAAAGCTGGCCTGAAGCCCGAGCCAACCCAAAACCCTGTCAATGGGCATATATGACCAATTCGCATGCAGAGAGGGTGCAAATCCTCACCCAATAAGTTTTGGGTGGATCCTTTTCTTAATCTGAAAAGAACAGACTTTTGCCGACATTTAAAATTAATTATCATTGGATGTCACGAAATCTTGTGACCATTTAAAGAGTTTCATAAATCACAGGACGTGTCTCCTTGGAATGGGCATATCTTTGGTACTTATTTGCTAATGATTTCTCTAATTGTGTATTTTCTGTCTTTAAAATGGATTTTTTGGCTGGTATTTTGATATATACATAGATAAATCTCCTTTGTTCTTTGTTCTTTCTATTTTTAGGTTTTCTCATTTCATCTCTTGCGAAATTAAAAGGAGTTGCTTCTCTGAGTAATTTTGATATGTTATGAAATGCAATGCAATTGGATCTTTGCTTCCACCTAATACACTTGAGAAATCATCTAGAGGGCTATGATTTATCTTAAACACAGAGACTTAGTTCATGTCTCAATGCAACAGGCCCGCTACTACATGGTCAACCTCTCTACATCTCCGGTTTAAATTTTATCAGATTCAATGCATGCAGGTACCATCTTTCAATTATTTTAACAACCTTAGGAGGCATTTCAAAATAGACCTGTTGAAGTTGGAATTTTGAAATGTTATTAGATTCTCACCAACCATCTTCAAATGATTAAAGATATTGGGCAGGCTTATTCTCTTTGCTTTTGCTTGTGGTTATTAGAGTCGTGACGGATTGATGATGGTACTATGACAACAACAACAATGACCAACCAGAATTATGAAAATAATAATATTTTATAAAAATAAATTTAAAAAGATTAATTTTAAATTTTTTGAGTGAATTTCATTGAGTATATAACTCTAAATGGGACCCAATTCAATAAAAATTACAATCAATTAAAAATAAATAGAAAATAAAATAAATACAAGAAAAATCAAATTTGTCTAATTGAATTTCCTAATAATATTAGTAACAATGGCAGAAAAAATAAAATACAGAAGATTATCTTGAAAAGGTCAAATACAATCCATTAAGAAAGTATTTCTACACTAGAAATATGTGCTATATATGGTGTAAAATATTCTTGTGGTATACAACATGGCTTGTTATTTGTTGGTCTTGATTACTTGTCTATGTGAAATGTAAAATACAATTAAATGTGGTAAAGCATTTTTCATGTGAATAGCATTCTTGGGAAGTTGATGTTTGCATTTCTACTTTTTAAAAGTGGCACACACATCTGGATTTCTCTTGACGAAGCATCAGAATAACTGCAGATTTGCATGGCCCAACATGCTTGTCATGTGGCACACCGGCCAAACTAGCATTCGAGTGGTACTTTTGATGAATGAGGTGAGATCCACTTTGAAGATGACATGACAATAGAACAGTTCATATACTCAACATCAGGCCACCCCATCAGAAAACAACGGACAGTTTAACAAAGACTCAATGGACCACATTCAAAGTATATTTTCATGGGTGGCCTTACTAATGAGTGGAATTGCCTGAATTTTGTGTGGTGTCGGCTACACTGCATGCCCTGCCATGTGCACTGATCATGTGTGCAAAATCCACCAAAGTGACATGACCGGCATCATGTTGTGGGCCTTCTTATAACTGATATGTGGCGATTGTAAATACTGAATTGAAAAGATAGCAATATCGTTGCCATAAATTTACAGAAGGCGTGTTTGGTTGCACCAAATATCAAGATTAAATTCTACCAAGATATTGAAATCTCACAACAGCAACGTGGCAATGTTATTTAGGCTATGCCAACTTGACATAGCCTAAATGACATTGCCGTGTTGTTGTACCTAGAAATTAAAATCTCACAACAGCAACACGGCAATGGGTTGACACAGCCTAAACAGCATTGCTGTGTTGTTGTACTAAGAAATTGAAATCTCATAACAGCAACACGGCAACAATATCACGTGGTAGGAGTCCTTGTCCACACACCATATAAGGCCCACCTTGAAAAGCTGTAACATTTGCACGATTCACGTACGTGTGTAGGAGTCCTTGTCCACACACACGTGCGTGCTTGATCAAATCTTTCATCAGATGGGCCAGATCACTATCATTCTGGCCTAAAATTAGAGCCATTTCATACCTCAAAAAGCTAATGTAACATTAAAAAAAATAATTAAAATAAAATAAATGGGGTGATTGTACGCTTCCCGCACACGTGTAAACATTTTTCATTAAATAAATTGTGCATCTCATTCGTTGGGAATGGTGATTCCTATCATTTCGCTTGAGAATTGGAGTGATTGTATGCCCCCCGCACACGTGTAAACCGTTTTCATTAAATATTTAACTGATTCCTCTCATTTTGATTGCGAATTTGAGTGATTGTATGCCTGCCGCACGCGTGTTAACACTTTTTCGTTGAATCTATAATTGGGCATTCCATTTTGATGGGAAAGCTGATTCTTTTTTTTTATCTCTCGAATTGGAATGATTTTGTCTCCCCCACACCTGTATAAACACTTTTCATTAAGGAAGTGTTTGATTATTTATTTCCTACTTGTAAATAGATAATGATTATTTACATCCCTAATTTCAGCAGCCTTCCTAGGCTTTTGAACATTTTAGGTATGAAAACCTAAGATGAAAAATGTAAAAATTGGTGGGGCCACCATGATGTATGTGACTTATTTACGCCGTTCATCCCTTCCGGCAGCTTATTTTAGGGCATGAGCCAGATCCGAAGATCATAACACAGGAAATAATAGGAATTGAACACCTATTGTTGAAAATTTTGTTGGCCTTGGATTAAGTTTATTTTTGTGTTGTTTCTTTATCTATGTTTCCTTGACCTTATGAACAATTTATATGATAAACAAACATTAATGTGGGCCCTATGGACGAAAACAACTTTCAGAAGTGAACTTCTTTGGGACCACTGTTTCTTATGGTGTGGTCTACTTGATCTTTAGATCTGCCTCAGTTTTTAGCTCAAGCCTTAAAATATTCTAGTGAAACAGATAGATGGCATGGATAAGTTGCATACCTACAAATTTAAGTCAGCCATTTTCAGATCAATTTTCGAAGAAGAAATACCAACTGATTACCCTCTCTTGGCAAACAGACATTAGAAATCTTTGTTGATGCAAATGTCCGGTTCCTCCTCTTGGACCTTCGTGTACCTGCACAAAAAGGGGACAAAGGAAACCCTGGCTTGAGCAGGGGACCCTCCGATGCCAAAGTCAGGCCTGGATTCTGGGTCTAAGAGTATTGAGGAGTGTTTTAGAGAGAATTTCTTTCGTACCTTTCAGGGTGATCGGGGTCCCTCTTTTATAGCTGTTGGGGCATTTAATCGCACGAGGATTCTCTTCTTGATATTGTGCGCGGGATCTTCTCCTAGTATCACGGAGATTGGGTCGTGCCCATCTGGAGCCTTCATCCGATCCCGTGAGCTTCGGGGTTGGAGATCTTATCCCAAGATATCCGGGATGAGGCTTGATCTTGCGATGGCCGATCTGGTAAGGTGGTCCGCCCGACGCATGCCCGGAGTGCTGATGAGTCGTCCGAACCGACTCAATCTTTGTCGTCGGAACCGACTCAACCTTTGTCGTCCGAACCGACTCAACCTTTGTCGTCCGAACCGACTCAACCTTTGTCTCGGTTTTGCGAATCATGCCTCGGGTTTGGCACATTCTTTGGTGACCCGAGGCATTAAGTCCGAATCTGCGGACTTATATTTTTTGTTCCCAACAGTAAGCCCCCCTACTCCGTGTGTTTCATATGACACTTAGGAGTAGCGAGTTTTGAGTCGGTTCACAACCCAGTCCGAGACAGTAGGTGGTCATTTAATGCGTTCCATGTCGCCTTTGACGGGAGGCGGTTCGGTTCCTGACATCGCATGCGCCGTCAGCCGTCAAATCGCTCATCCTGCCAATGAGGTTTGGACACGTAGCAAGGGCATTATTGTCGTCAGTCGACGAGCGCCACGTGTCGAGTGGGGGAATCGATGCAGGCGTCGAATCATTTCCTCATTAATTACTCCCGCCGTATGGCAATCTTATAAATTGGTGGGGGTCCCGCATTTTGAACTTCTATTGCCATTCTTACTTTTCGTTCCCTTTGGAGCCTTCTCAGTCTTTCATCTTCTTCCTTTCCTCTCTCTTAACCGTCAGCGCTTCCTCCCGCCATTTCCGTTTTCCTTTCTCCCTCCGGTGAGTTTCTCCTTCCTCTTTATTAGATAATAATGGCGGATAGGGATTCTCGAAGTCCCCAGGGGGGAGCTTCCGGAGACGAAGGCGAAGCGCAACGTTTTTGGAATGTTGCGGAATCGCCTTCCTTACTGACGGAGATAGCAGTGGATGCCAACGCTGCTTTTCTATCTGAGAGAGTCACTGAAGTTCCGGCGGAGCGCCCTGCTTCTGTTGTTCCTTCTCGTGGTGGGTCGTCTTTATTAACCCGCCCGGGAAGGCCTAACTTCCCGAGGGGCATGGAGGAAGATGAGGAGGAAGAAGATGAAATGTTGATTGCCGAGGGAACCTCCGATCCAGTTCCTGTCGATGAACCGGCGCATGCCGAGTCTGAAGGAGAAGGATCGGGGGAAGATTTAAGCGGTCCGGTTCCCTCAGTTTTAACTGAGGCGGACTTAGACAGAATCCGAATCGGGTATCACATCCCCGAGTCGGTCATCACCTATCTCCCCCGTCCAAATGACTTGCCGGATCACCCTCCTGCTGGGGCGGTCGCCATTTACCAAGTGTCAATGCAATGCGGCTTGCGTCTGCCCCTTCAGGCCATCGTCCGGGGAGTACTGTCTCGCATTCGGATTGCCCCGGGGCAGATAGTCCCGAATGGGTGGAGGAACTTATTCGGGTGTGCGGTGTTGTGGGCCGAGATGGAACAGCCACCGCTTACAGTCGACGAATTTCTCCACCTGTATCAAGTGCGGGTGAATCCGAACTACCCTGGCTTCTACGTCTTCGCTGCTTGGCGAGGCGGAGGCGGTTCCCTGATCACTGACCCTCCCACTTCCAACAAACATTGGAGAGAGCGTTGGTTTTGGGCATGTGGTCGCTGGGAGATGGATGAATCCGGGCCCTGCGAGGCTCGTGTTCCTCGGACATTCCAGAGGGCAGGTGACTTGGGTTTTCTCTCTCTCGCCCCTTTTCATTTTTCGTAATATTCTGAGTCTGAAGGACTTGTGTCTAGCAGATATCCCGAAGAAGCGGCCGCAGGCTTCAGTGCCTCGGCTCGGATCAAAGAGTTGAGGACGTTGGATCCGGCACTAGATCTTGGAAGGAGCTTTTACAGCCGGAGCGCTTCATCTTGCAGGTTTAGATTCGGAAGTCACAGGTAATTGAAAATGTGTTTGTATCTTCTGAATTTTTCCCGACTTACTTCGTTTTTTTTTTTTAGATGCCGGCCGGTCCTAACCTCGGGATTGTTCCCAGCCGGCTCCTCGAAATGATCGGAGCTCGTCCTCCCCTTAAGGCAGTCACGAAGTTGAAGGCTCCTCCGCGGTCAGTTCTTCTGTCGGAGCCTCGGCCGCCTAAGAGGCAAAGGGCGGTGCGGAAGGAGAAAGAGCCAGCGAGTTCTTCTGCCCCTCCCGTCGTCGTGATTCCCGACCCAGAAGAAAGGGCTGAAGAGACGGCGGTTGCTGCCTCGGAAACTCAAGCGGCACCCGACTCGGCAAACGTTGAGACGGACGTTCCGAGACGGGAGGAAGAGACCAGGGCCGCGTCTTCCAGAGGGGAAGGTGAGACGAGGACCGCATCCTCCAGAGGGGAGGAGACGAACCAGGAAGGGCCGTCTGTCCTGCAGCAAGTGGTATCGGGGATGGTTCCCTGGGCCTTAGCCCACGGGGGCGAAAGAGAGTTCGTGAGGCTCTACAACGCCCCGTCATCGCAAACCGTCAGCCATGCCGCAAGGGTGCTTCTTGAACTCGCTCCCTGCTTGATTAAGGCCGACAAGGAGCTATCCTCGACTCATCGGCTGCAGACTCTCCTGTCGGAAGCCGAAGGGCGACGCGAGGAGGCCGAAATCCAGGTCGGCGTCCTGACAGGCGAGGCGTCCCTTGCCCGGAAGGCTGCCGAAGATGCGAAAGCAGAGGCGGCTTCCTCCAGAAGAGCCTTGGAGGATGCGCAAGCAGAGGTTGCTCGGGTACTGGCTCTTCTCTCCGAAGCTGAAGAAGAGAACCGGCGAGTTCTCACAGTTCATGCTTCGTGCGCAGATGAATTAGCTCGGGCTAAGCTTGAAGCGGCAGAGCATATTCGGCAGGCCGACGAGAAGACTCGGGAGGCTGAGAAGGCCAGGGACCAAGCCGTCCAAGCTTTCCTTGAGTCGGCGGAGTTCGAGGACGAGAGGGACCGCTTGTTCCAAAGCGGATATCTGGAATGCGTCAATGATATAAAGAAATCTTTTCCTGACCTTGACCTTTCAGAAATCGAGGGTGGAGCAGCCTCGGAATCCGAGAACCCGGACGCCGCCGCTGAAGACACTGCTGCTGGGGACGAGGCTGGTGCATGAGGACCGTTACCAGGGCCCTTTGATTTTTTCTTTCTATTCACTTTGATGTATTCACACATTGTATTTGTATGTGTTTTGATGAATGAAGAAAAAATGCTTAGCTTTATTCATTTGACTTGGCTTTAATCTTTCTTAGTTCAGAGTCTTTAAACATTGAGTACCGAGCTAAGGATAGTAGACCTTGAGGTGTTCAGCGTTCCAAGTGTGAGGCAATGGTTGTCCGTTTAGGTCCTCTAGCCGATACGTTCCTGGTCGGATGGTGCCCGAGACGATATAGGGTCCTTCCCAATTGGGTCCCAGCGTACCCGACCCAAATTCCTTGGAGTTGGAAAAAACTTTTCGGAGAACCATATCTCCCATTCGAAACCTTCTAATCTTAACTCGGGTATTGTAGAACCGAGCCACTTGTCGTTGCCGCGCCTCCGTGCGCAGCCGCGCCACTTCCCTTTATTCGTCCAAATGGTCGAGTCCGAGTGCAAGGAGTTCTTCATTCTCTTCTGCATTGAATGAGGTGATTCGAGCCGAAGGTAATCCGACCTCAACGGGGGTGACGGCTTCCGAGCCATAAGCTAGTGAAAACGGAGTCTCTCCTGTGGCCGTTCGAGCTGTAGTTCGGTAAGCCCAAAGAATCTTCAGGAGCTCTTCGGCCCATGCTCCTTTGGCCCGGCCAAGCTTGGTCCGAAGATGTTGCTTGATAATCTTGTTAACCGCCTCAACTTGTCCGTTGGTTTGAGGGTGATGAGGTGAAGAATAAACGTTTCTGATTCCGAGGTTATCGCACATCTCGCGAAAGCTCCTATTATCAAATTGCCTTCCATTGTCTGTGACAATGGTACGGGGTACTCCGAATCGGCAGATAATATTTTTCCACACAAACTCGGTGATCTTCTGCTAGGTTATTTTAGCTAATGGCTCCGCCTCGGCCCACTTCGTGAAATAGTCCACTGCTACCACAACAAACTTGGTCTGACCTTTTCCCATAGGGAGCGGGCCTATGATGTCGACACCCCACTGTGCGAAGGGCCAGGGACCAGTCATCGGCGTCAGTGCCTCGGGGGCTTGCCTCGGAATTACCGCGAATCGTTGACATTTGTCACATTTTTGGACGAGCTGGCGAGCGTCGTGTTGGATAGTGGGCTAGTAATATCCCTGTCGTAGGACCTTATGGGCGAGAGATCGCCCTCCAGAGTGGTTTCCGCAGATTCCTTCATGGATTTCCCGTAATACATAGTTTGCCTCGCCGGGTTCGAGGCACCGCAGCAACGGGGCGTAGTAACCTTTCTTATAGAGGGTTCCGTTGAGTATGGTGTAACGGGACACTCGGATCTTAATTCGTCGAGCCTCTGCGCGATCCTCAGGCAACTTTCCTTCGTCAAGGTATTGGCGGATTGGATCGATCCAGGATGGTTCCGAGTTGATTGTATTGACGGCCTCGCTAATTGGTTCATCTATACTCGGCTTATCGACGTATTCGACAGGGACGGACCTGGGTATTTCATCTTCATCGGCTGAGGCGAGCTTTGCTAACAAATCGGCTTTGCTATTTTCCGTACGAGGGATCCGAGTGACACGACAGAGTTGAAATCCGTTGATAAGTTCTTTCGCTTTCTGCATGTATGCCCTTAACTGGTCTTTCCGTGTCTGGTATACACCGGTAACTTGATTAACAACTAACTGAGAGTCGCTGAAAACACTGAGGTGCGTGACCTCCAAGCTAGCGGCGAGACGGAGGCCGAGTAACAACGCTTCATATTCCGCCGTATTGTTCGACGCTTGGAATCCAAGTCGTAAGGCGTACTGTATATAGGTATGATCGGGGGTTTCCAGCACAACCCCAGCCCCACTTGCCTTCGAGTTGGAAGAACCGTCGACAAATAGTTTCCAGGGAATAGGGCAGGTATGGGTCGGGGGAGCGGTTGTTGTTGGAACTGCAACATCCTTTGGCATATCGTTGACCGGGAGCTCGAATGGTGGAGTTCCTTCGGTGATAAAATCAGCTACTGCTTGCCCTTTGATTGCTGCCTTCGGTCTATATTGAATGTCAAATTCACTCAATTCGATGGCCCATTTCGTGAGTCGGCCGGAAGCTTCTGGTTTCTGCAATACCTGGCGAAGCGGAAGATCGGTCATTACGATGATGGTATGGGCATGGAAGTACGGCCTGAGTCGGCGAGAGGAAGTGATTAAAGCCAAGGCCATTTTTTCCAGGCTTGGGTATCTTGTTTCTGCCGGCAATAATGCTTTGCTGACGTAGTAAACCGGCAGTTGCTTTCCTTCGGATTCTCGTATCAAGGCCGAGCTAACCGCTGCCTCGGACACCGCTAGGTAAAGGAGCAAAGACTCCCCCGATTCGGGCTTTGATAAGAGAGGCGCAGAACCGAGACATGATTTTAATAGTTGGAATGCCGCTTCACATTCTTCCGTCCAGTCCATTGTTTGTCTTCCTTTCAACTGTCTGAAGAAAGGGAGACATTTATCCGTGGCTCTGGACAGGAACCGATTAAGTGCTGCGACTCGTCCAGTCAACCTTTGTATGTCCTTTATGGTTTTAGGGGATTCCATATCAATCAGAGCCTTTATCTTCTCAGGGTTTGCCTCTATTCCTCGCTGACTAACCAAGAAACCGAGGAACTTTCCAGAGCGCACCCCAAAAGTGCATTTATTCGGATTCAGCTTCATCCGAAACTTTCGTAGGGTGAGAAACATTTCTTCCAAATCATTCACATGATCTGCCGCGTGTATACTTTTGACGAGCATGTCATCAATATATACTTCCATGGTTCGGCCTATAAGCCGAGCAAAGATTTTATTAACTAATCTTTGATAGGTTGCGCCGGCATTCAGACAAAATGGCATCACTCGGTAACAATAAAGGCCTTTGTCGGTGACAAAGGTAGTTTTTGATTTATCTGTCTTATGCATTGCAATTTGATTATATCCTGAATAAGCGTCCATGAAGCTAAGGAGCTCATGTCCGGCGGTACTATCTACTAGTTAGTCTATCCTTGGAAGCGGAAAGCTATCCTTTGGGCAGGCTTTATTTAAGTCAGTATAGTCAATACAGACCCGCCACTTCCCGTTGGATTTCTTTACGAGCACGACATTCGCGACCCACTCTGGATAGTATACTTCTTCTATGAAATTAGCCTGGAGGAGTTTGTCGACTTCTTCCTCAATGATAGCGTATCGTTCAGGGCCGAGCGGTCGCCGCTTCTGTCGGATCGGTCGATACGACGGATCGATGTTGAGTCGGTGAGTTACCACAGAGGGGTCGATCCCGGGCATATCTTCATGACTCCAGGCAAAGACGTCGGCGTACCTACGGAGCAGGGCTGTCAGCTTTTCTTTCAAAGGGGACTGCAGAGACGAGCCAATTCGTACCGTCTTGGATCCATCTGTCTCGACCAAGCGGACCGAGACAAGATCCTCGACCGGCTGTCCTCGTTCATAATTCTCGCTCCGAGGGTCCAATGATTCGATCGATAATATGTTGGTCGGACTTTTGTTGGCGGCTCCTTTTACGGCTATCATGTAACATCGCCTCGCATCCTGCTGGTCTCCTTTGACAATTCCGACTCCCGACTCGGTCGGGAATTTCATTGAAAGATGGTATGTGGATACCACGGCCTGGAGGAGACTCAATGAAGGTCGGCCGAGTATTGCGTTGTATACTGAGGGTTGATCGACGACCAAGAAGTCAACCATCATCGTCGTCTGACATGGGGCACTACCAGCAGTGAGCGGCAACGAGACAATCCCTTCAGGCAGTACCTGTCCTCCGGAAAAACCGATCAACGGGGTCTGAACTGGGCGTAGTGTGGACCGTTCGATCCCCATTTTGTCGAACGCCTGGGTAAATAACACGTCTGCAGATGACCCCGTATCGACGAGTATCCGAAACACCTTTCGGTTAGCGATAGCCAGGGTGACAATCAATGCGTCATCGTAGGGGTGATAGATGCCTCGGGCATCTTCCTCTGTGAAAGAGATGCAATATCTTTCTCTTTTCTTCTCCTTTGGTGGCCGATCTATGATCATGAGCTCGGACTGAGGCTGAGTAAGTTTTCTTGCATGATTCCTTCGTGCATTGTTTGAGTCGCCCCCACCTAGTGGACCGCCGATAATCGTCCGAATTTCTTCCATAGGCTGGCTCTCGGTCGGCGTGCCTCAGCTTTAACCATATGTTCTCTGAGTCGGCCGTCTTTTATGAGTCGTTCGATCTCTTTTTTTAGGTGACGGCAATCACTTGTGTTATGTCCGTGATCACGGTGATAATGGCAGTATTTATCTTTGTCCCGCCGATTAGGATTACTCCTGAGCTTACTGGGCCAGTTAACAAAGCCTTCGTTTTTTATTTCCATCAATACTTTTTCCCGAGTCTTGTTTAGGGGAGTATATGTGGAAAATTTTCGATCCGGCCGTTTGCCTGACCTTCGCTCATCACGCGCCTGATCATCCTTGCGCTTCCTTCCTCCGGCCGAGTCGGCTTCCTTTTTGGCCGACTCTTTTGCCAAAGTCTTAGTTTCACGCAGGATTCGCGCTTCCTCGGCATTCGCATACTTATCCGACCGTGCCATAAATTCTGCCAGAGTGTCGGGCGGAGTTTTGTCTAGAGAGGCCAGGAATGGCTTATCTCTAACTCCTTGCATGAGTGCATTGAGAGCCGTTTCTTCTGAATGTTTTCGAACCTGAAGGGATTCGAAATTAAAACGCTTGATATAATCTTTCAGTAGCTCTCCCTGCTTTTGAACTACGTTGTTCAGATGTGCAGGGGGCTTCAATTTCTTCTTTCCGCCGATGAAGTTGGTGAGGAAGGCGTCGCTCAGCTCAGCGAATGAACTGACGGACTTTGGTTTCAACTGTTTGAACCACAGTCGAGCTACATCGGTCAATGTAAGAGAAAAGGCCCGGCACATTACCGTATCCGAGGCATCGTGGAGCTCCATATAGGTTCTGAAGCATTCAATATGCTCGGTCGGGTCGGTCTTGCCGGTGAAAGGAGTGATTTGAGGTAATCGAAACCTCTCGGGCAACCGGGCCTTCAGTACCGAGTCCACAAAGGGGGATGCCTTCGCTTCGGACCCGGTCGGATATACGTTCCGGCGGTGCTTTATGTCCGCCATCTCTTTCGCCATTTCTTCCCGCACTTCTCTTTTAAATTTTTGAATATCGGCTTTCCAAGGTTCACTGCTCTCTGCCGTGCCTTCCATGGATGGGCGATTGCGCCTTCTTCGCTCTATCTCGTGCCGAAGATCAGTCGGGGGGAGGGAAGCGTTGGCTGACTGCGCTGGAGATGGTTCTGATCCGCCTTGGGGTTGGCTCGGCCGGAAAGACTGCGGCGCGGAAGGTTGAGGATCAACCGCCGCTGTCGGCACGTACGCTGTCTCCCCTTGAGGATGCGGGAGTGGCTGCATTTGCTGCTGATACATTCGTTCCAGCATCTGCTTCATCATATTCATATCGGAGCGGATTTCTTGAACCTCCTTGTCCAACCGCCCATCGTCGCGACCCCGCTGATTGTTGCTTGTTCCGGTCGCCCCTCGTCGGCGGTTGTTAGGTGGGTTCTGGGCTGCGGGAACCGCGATTGGACCCGCTGGCCCTGTAATCGCATTCTCATTCAAATCTTCTTCTGGGACCGTTGGATCGTATAAAAAAAAAACCATCACGGTGGCCTTTAAAAAGGTTTCAACGGTGAGTGTTGATGCAAATGTCCGGTTCCTCCTCTTGGACCTTCGTGTACCTGCACAAAAAGGGGACAAAGGAGACCCTGGCTTGAGCAGGGGACCCTCCGATGCCAAAGTCAGGCCTGGATTCTGGGTCTAAGAGTATTGAGGAGTGTTTTAGAGAGAATTTCTTTCGTACCTTTCAGGGTGATCGGGGTCCCTCTTTTATAGCTGCTGGGGCATTTAATCGCACGAGGATTCTCTTCCTGATATTGTGCGCGGGATCTTCTCCTAGTATCACGGAGATTGGGTCGTGCCCATCTGGAGCCTTCATCCGATCCCGTGAGCTTCGGGGTTGGAGATCTTATCCCAAGATATCCGGGATGAGGCTTGATCTTGCGATGGCCGATCCGGTAAGGTGGTCCGCCCGACGCATGCCCGGAGTGCTGATGAGTCGTTCGAACCAACTCAATCTTTGTCGTCGGAACCGACTCAACCTTTGTCGTCCGAACCGACTCAACCTTTGTCTCGGTTTTGCGAATCATGCCTCGGGTTTGGCACATTCTTTGGTGACCCGAGGCATTAAGTCCGAATCTGCGGACTTATATTTTTTGTTCCCAACAATCTTAATGGCCTATTTATGTGTATTTATAAAGGAAATCGAAAATCAAACATCCCATAAATCTATAATTGGGCATTGCATTTGTCGGAAAAGTTGATTCCTCTCATTTTGCTTGATAATTGGAGTGATTGTATGCCTCTTGCACACGTGTCAATGTGTTACAAGTGTACTTGTGTTCAAAAATCAAAGTGCTCACTCCACTCGCTGTCATGGGAAAGTGCTGGTAGTGGGATTTCAAGCCTGTTTACCATAATCTTTACTTGAATATTAACCCAATGTTCATTTTCCACTGCATCTAATATATGAGTGAAGTCGAGTTAAAAGTTGTTTTGAGTGGTGACTTTTGACAGGATACGACACCACTAGCCACAAGTCCTCGGATTGCATCCTTATCTTGATATGACTTTTCATATTTTTTTTACAATCTGACGCAGGGAAGGACGTGAGGTCGAGCACCGTCTTCCTCAAGAGGATAACTATTCCGAATCCACAGATCTCTGAACTCCTCACAGAGACTTCTCGAATCCATGAGAAAAGAAAGCAGAAAATATAAATAAATTCTAATAAATTCAAAATTGATTAATGAATGAATAAAAACGACTTCACAACCCTTTAAATAGGGGTACCAAGCAATGGAAAAGAAATCAGAATCAAACTACAACTAAAACTTCTAGAATCCGTGACTTACTATAAATAGTAAACTTACTATTTATAGACGGTCGTGATGTCTACTAGTGCGCAAGGTTTTTGGCCAAAAATAGTAAGTGTCCTAATTGGTTTTACCAAGCTGTTCTCCTAATTTTTCTAAGCTCTTTTCACATTAGACGCAACTCCTAAAGCCCAACGGATGAAGAGTTATAATTAAACTAAAACTTACTATTTATAGTAAAAATGAAATTAAAATAGGGAATCGATCGTCGATCTGGCAGTATTTCGCAAATCCAGCTTGGGTAACCTGGCATAACGGGGTTGGCTGGCTAAAGTAGCTCGTTCTACCCGAAAATCATATATTTTACGTCAGATAACTCGTTCCGGATTGTGAGATACACCCGATTTAAGGTCTGATGGTTTGGATCACTTCTATCGTCGACCGGGCCTTTTTTGATCCATCTTAGCCATGTAATTGTCCGCGACCTGCTCTACATTAGTCTTCTCTACCTCAAAAGAACTCGTCCTCGAGTTCTCATCTTACTCTGGTTCATGATACTCGGTCAGGTCTGCGACATTAAAAGTCCGTGAGATCGTCATGTCATCTGAAAAATCAACAACATAAGCGTTGTCATTGATCTTTCGGATGATTGGTACCGGTCTAATCTTTTTATTTTTCAACTTGTTGTATGTTCTGGTCGAAAATCTTTCTTTGCGCAGATGGACCATTACTTGGTCGCCCACCTCGAACACTTTATATCGCCGATGTTTGTTCGTTTGTTCCTTGTACTTTTCGTTCGAGGCATGTAGCTTGGTCTGTACCTCCACATGAATACCCATGATCCCGCCTACCATATGTTCTGTTGCAATGCTCATGTCTGGGAGCTTGGGCAGAGGGACCAAGTCTAGTGTGTGGCGAGATACTTGTCTGTAAATAACCTGGAACGGGGATTTTTCTATTGAGTGGTTTACTATGTTGTTGAATGCAAACTCCGCTTGAGATAAGGCTAAATCCCACTGCTTCGGTTTTTCTTTTGAAATATATCAAATGAGGTTTTCCAACATGCGATTCACAACCTCGGTTTGCCCGTCAGTCTGTGGGTGGTAGGCGCTGCTGAACTGAAGTCGTGTATCGAATCGAATCCACAAAGTACCCCAAAAGTGGCTTATGAACTTCGTGTCACGGTCAGAAGTAATAGTCTTGGGAACCTCGTGTGGCCGCACAATTTCTCTGAAAAATATATTCACCACGTGTGTTGTATGGAGAGTCTTCTTGCATGAAATAAAGTGCGTCATCTTGGAGAAACGATCTACTACTATGAACACCGAATCCATGCCGCATTGTGTTCGTGGGAGATCAAGAATGAAGTCCATAGATAAATCCTCTCAAGGATTGTCAGGCACGGGTAACGAGGTATAGAGGCTCGTATTATAAGATTACCCTTTGGAGGTCTGACAAATATAATAATGTTGGACTGTCTTTTCCACATCACGTACTAATTGCGGCCAGTAATACCGTTCTTCCACAAGAGCCCGCGTCTTGTCTCGCCCAAGGTGTCTACTAAGGCCACCTCCATGTAGCTCTTGGATTATCTGTTCCCTTAGCGAACTGTTAGGGATGCACAGTCGATTTCTCTTAAAAAGGAACCCTTTTTGCATATGTAAGTCGCCCGGATGACCTTCTTAGCATCTAACCCATGCGTCCTTAAAATCATCATCGTCGGCATATATGTCTTTGAGGCACTCGAACCCGACAACCTTATTGCTCATAGTGACTAACAAAGTTGCACAGCAACTCAATGCATCGACTACTTTGTTCTATTGTCCTGACTTATGTTTTAGCACGAACGTGAATTCCTATAAAAATAAGATCTATCTAGTATGCACACGGTTAATGTTAGCCTGACTATTAATGAATTCGAGAGCTTGATGGTCTGTGTAAAGTATGAATTCCCTTTGAATCAAATAATCTCACCAGTGTCATAGTGCCTAGACCACCGCGTACAACTCGATCTCATATGTAGACCACTTCTTGCGTGCATCGCTAAGTTTTTCACTGTAGAAGGCTACTGGCCTACCTTCTTGAGACAAAACTCCCCCAACCCCGACATATAAGGCATCACATTCGACTTCAAACAGTTTGTCGAAGTTGGGAAGTACAAGAACCGAGGTCGTGGATAATTTGCACTTGATTTCGATAAAGCTCTTGTCGATTTCATCAATCCACTGAAACTGCCATTTTTTCTTGCAATCTTTAATTGGTGACACAATGGTATTGAAATTTTTCATGAACCAATGATAGAATTTCGCCAGTCCATGAAAACTTCACACTTTGTGAATATTTCTGGGAATCGGCCATTCTCTAATTGCCTTCACCTTTTCCTCATCCACCCAAATGCACATAGATGTTATGACAAAACCCAGAAACAATAGGCTATCAGTCAGGAAGATGCACTTTTTAAAATTGAGATACAGTTTATTTTCAGTGAGCACTTGAAGGACCTTCTTAAGGTGTTCTATATGGGTGGTTTCGTCTTAACTGTATATCAAAATATCATCAAAATAAACCACAATGAACCGCCTAATGAAAGGTTTCAGAACTTGGTTCATCAATCTCATGAATGTGCTAGGCGTATTTGAAAGACCGAAGGGCATGACCATCCATTTGTACAATCCTTCCTTGGTCTAAAAGGCCGTTTTCCACTCATCACCAGGCCGTATTCGAATCTGATGGTAGCCGCTCCTTAGGTCTAATTTAGAGAATATTTTTGCACCCTCTAACATGTCCAGTATATCGTCCAACCGTGGTATAGGAAACTTGTATTTTATGGTGATTTTGTTGATGACCCGGCTGTTGACACACATGCGCTAACTCCCATCTTTCTTTGGAGTTAATAGAGCTAGTATGGCACATGGGCTCATGCTTTCTCGAATAAGACCCTTAAGGATCAACTCATTCACTTGCCCCTGTAGAATCTCACACTCATTCGGATTCATTCGATAATGATGACGATTGGGTAAACTGGACCCGGGGACAAAGTCGATATGGTGTTGGATATCTCACATGGGAGGTAACCCATCGGGAAGGTCATCGGACCAGATTTCTTTAAATTCATGTAACAAGGGCCTTAGTCTTTCAGGGATGATGGTAGGCTAGAGTTCTTCCTGAAATTACGGTAATGACTGCTTAAGTTGAAGTGGGAATATGCCAATATGTCCTAGAGGGGGGTGAATGAATCAGGATTTTTTCAAAGTAACTCTAATGGCTCCCAAGCCAAATAGAGGATCTAGTCATAAAACTATTTGAAAGATAAACAAGATGCAAATCATAGTTAATGATGAATGAGACTGTGTGTGAGGTGTGATCTCAGAGAACCAAAATATGAAATCATTTAGAAGAGACACACAAACAATTGAAGACAATAGCAATCTCAAACACAGTTGTTTTTATAGTGGTTCGACTACTTATTTACTCTACTTCTGGCGGATGCACTCAACCCTTGAGTGTACCGGATCTCACTAATGGAGGTTTCACAACAGGTTCACCTCAAACCGGAGGTTTTAAATCAGGTTCACGTCTAAACAGTATAACCTACACTTAGGCTGACACAATGTGCCTACACGACACAAGTTTATGCTCCCATGAACAAGGGTCAACACACGGTACCCGACTTTTAGGCCACATAGGCCAAGGATCCACATAAGGAACCTCACCAGTTTATACTCCCATGAGCAAGGGTCACCTGACTTTTAGACCACATAAGTCAAGGACCTACAAAAGGACCTAAGAGTTTATGCTCTCCACAGAGCAACGGTCAACACGAAGCACCCACCACGTACACTCCCGTCGAAGGCCTCCTATGAGGACTTGAAAGGGGCGAGAAACACCTTAGACCCAATCCTACAGAAGGAATGATCACAAGGGTTCTCTGGACTCTAATGACTTACAGATAAGTAGATGAGCCCCATTCAGCATGTTGATGAAAATATCCTCCTTTTGATGATGAAGAATCTCCAGCTTCCTTGAACCGCAACTCAAATGATTTACCAATGTAAGGCAACGGGTTGGGTCAAGGTTATGATGGAAGCCTACTCTATTAAATGTTTTCCTATAAAGGGAAAAAGAGATTCCAATCATTTATGCATTCAAGGCATCCCAGCTTAATGATATGCCATTAAGATGGTAGTTGCAGGATCCTTAAATGCAAAAGTTCATTCCTCAATCCACTCTATTGAATATCAATGATGAGGGTGGAATGGAGGATGAACTCTATGAGAGAAAAGGCTTCGGGTATATGATCTAGAGTTAAACACAAAAAAGCACTCTCTATTTTCTCTACCCAACAACCAAGGACAAACTCTTATTAAATAGGCAAAAGGTTCCAACGGATATAAAACCGCCACATTTTTTACAGAGTTCCATATCATCGAGCAGGGTTGATATCATTGAGCATATACTCTCGATAGCATAGACTGGCAGCTCGATCCTACGAACTCAACTGTCAAATGCTTTTGAGACTTTTTGCCAACTGGTCGAGGAAATCGAACATACGTCGATGTCATCAGATTTCGAACTCCGATGTCATCGACACAAGGCTCGATTCCTCGACATTTGAAATTGTGAGAGCACTTGCCTTTGAAACATTTCAGGTATAAGATATAATTGAGCATTACTCGATATCATCGAAATTTGAATGTCGATGATATCGATGACAGTGTCGATTCATCGATAATTCCAAGGAATTTTCCTCTAAGCTTGTTGGACAGTCTATGTCCACATTCGATGACATTGACCTTGCCTCGATATCATCGATAATTGAATATCGATTTTATCAAGTGACCCTCGATCCAAGAAAAATGACCTGAAAACATGCTGGATAGATTTGTGTCTCTATCCAATATCATCGAAGGTCTACCGATATCATTGACATTTGAATTCCAAGGATATTGAGGAGCCCTTTGATATATCGAGGATTACATGATTTACCTTAACAGTACTTTGGACACAACAAACTATATGTCGATTTTATCGAGTCGTCTCAATAGACTCGAGATTTGAATTTCGATGATGTAAGACCCGTATCTTAGTCCATACTATTCCATCGACTCCCGCGATTCTTCCTGTCGAATTTCGGTAACCTGCAATGTATAATCGACGTTTGCGCGTGACCGTAAGTCGAATCTCGTAGATTTGAGTCAGCTTAATCCAAGACTTCTACCAGTGCGACCACACCGTTGTCGCGGTTCCAACACCGTAACTCATGCACCGATGCAATATCCTGGCCGAAAGATGCGGGTCGGCGTTTATTTCGAAGAAACACCGTGCTTTTGCAATCCCAAGGGAATCTTTATAACATGTCTCATCAATCAATCACTCCATTAATCAATCACATCACATCATGTTAAGTACAAGAGCAACCCATGCTTCCTTTCTCCACAAGTCAAGCAAACCCCAAAGTCAACCAATCTCTCACCTCACCCATCACTCACCTCACATCCATCACTCACATCTCTCTTACAACCACCAAACCTCTCTCTCTCTCTCTTTCTCAACAAAAATTCCAAGCAACAATTCTAAGAGAGAAGAGAGGTGGACGTCCATGCATTTCTAAGGAGAGAAGTGATTTTTATGGCCCACCTTTCTCATCCCAAAAATCTTCATCTTAGCCCTTCAACTCTCATCACCCTCCATCAAAGTGAAGCACAAGGTGATCGGCGTTCCAACGGACCGAGAAGATCGAACGGTGGGTGCTTCTATAGGCTAGTTTTCATGTTTTTATGATGGGCCAAGTGAGGCCTACCGATCGATGGTGTGGATCTCACGTTGGATCCTGAGATGTGGCCGGTGGCCCACCTTGATTATCATGATCATTCAATGATGGGGCCATTCTCCATGGACCCCATCATGGTGTTTAATTTCTAAGCTTGATAGAGGTCATCTAGACCTTTCATTTTGGTGGAGGAATCTCCACCGTTGATCTTGATTTGATGGGCCCACATGTATTGGGACCCACTTGATGTATGATTGAATGCAAGGGAGGGCTCATAGTGGTGGAGCCCTCCATCACACGTGTGCCTCTCTCTTTTTATCTCTCTTTCCCTCTCTTTTCATATTTTTTTATGAGTAATAATGTGGCCGTGTGGCCCACTTGGATGGACCCCACCATGAAGCATGTATGTGGTCCAAGCCATTTGTAGGTGGGGCCCATTTTATATTTATGTTGTATCCACATCATCCATGCATTTGGTAGCCCACCTGAGCAGGGCCCACCTTAAATGCATGTGCTGTGGCCAAGCCGTCCAGCGTCCAGAGACGCTGGACGTGAAATGGAAACCAAAATATTGGCTTGGTTCAAGCCTTAGAGTGGGTCGCTCATGTAGACCCCACCTTGTTGTATAAGTTTAATCCATGCTATCCATTCCATTCCTAAGCCTGTATTAGGCGTTGAGTCAAAAAATGAAACTGATCCGACTAACTGGTGGGTCGTACCTTAGCAAACAGTGATTTTCACCGTTTAAATTCACTCAAAATTTTCTATACGTCGAAAGATGTCCAATATTGGACTTGTTAGATTTGTTATGGTCTGTAGAGACCAATGGCGAGGTCGGATTTCCCTTGTCACGCCCCAAACTCGAAAACTGGGCTCACAAAATTCTCGATCGCCGAATCCGGTGCCGACAGCCTCCGTAGAACCCCATTCTCGGCTCCTAGCGCCCATTCGCCAGATTCCAATCCTGGGATGCTACGAGGAGGATTTTCAACACCAGTTTGATTCATAATAAGCATAACTAAAGGCATAACCCACAAACAACAACCAAAAACTCCATCACATTTCCACTATGATCAAAAACTTTACAAGTACAATGAGCATAAAGGAAAATACAATGATGATGAACAAAACTCCAAAATAATCTACCACGTGCTCAAGCCTCAGCGCTGCTACGATCCAATGTCACCTGTACGCAACGGTCGTGCATAAGCTTATAGAAAGCTTAGAGGGTGGTGAAAGTGTGTGCTCAAGGTAGTAATACAGTTATGCAGTATCAGAGTAATGCGGAACATGTTGATGAAAGTCAAGAATGTCATTAGCCGTACCAAGGTCATGCGGTGCAAAGCATGAATGATGTCGGCCATACTAAGACCATATAATACGAAATGCAACTCAAGCATACAAATCCTCATCTAAGTCCACATATCAATACAACTCAAATCTAGAATATCACCGGGGTCTAGTACACTCCAAGTCAGATTGCTGTCCCATCGCGTGCAATAAGGTGAGTGGAAAAGACCTCACTATCCGCCTGCCAATATCGAGCTCGGCTCGTCAATAGCGGACCCATTCCTCGAGCTAGTCTGACTCAGCCTAGCTTTGTCATTTCCTCTCGGGCAGGTAAGGCCGCACCTCCTTCCAACCGACCACTACATAATGGAAAGCGCAACCGTCTGGTAATCGGCACTCGACGCTCATGCACCCACTCGGTCTAGACGTTGGAGTAACCTCTTGGTACCATAAGGGTTTAGGGACTTTCACCCAGGGATATCTATAACACCCTATGTAGAACAATATTTCCAGTATCCAATCCTGCCAACCACGATACGTCTGTGGAGGCTACGGCCCTAATGTCGCTAGGGCGTACAATAACCATATCACACAATGCGAATGTATGAATCACACTATCCAGTCATACAACAATCCTGTGCGTATCGTGCGCTCATATAGGGCAACACCTCCTATTCGGGAGCTCCTAAACAATCTGTCCGAAGGCATATACTATGATCAGTCATTTCTCATATCAAGCATATGTATGATGCATATGATCATGAATCATGTAACTAAACATGTTATATGGGATGGATGATATTCATAACGAAGATAGGCCTAGACGGCCTACACATTACACGTACGAGCCTAACAATGGGCCCTAGGGAAAGTCATAATGCGGACATTTAACCAACACTATACTTGCAATGTGGACGTCAAACCACCATTGCTCCCAAGGCATAGCTCGTTGTAAACATCATTACATAAACCATGTTGGGATCGCACATTGCAATGGGCCTTAGGTACATCCCATTAGGCCTTCAATACATCAAATGGGCCGTATCACATGAGCCTTACATTCGCCAAATGGGCCTCACCAACGGGCCTTATGTACATTGCAATGGGTCATAGCCCATGGGCCTTAGAATGCATCAAATGGGCCTAATCTCATGGGTCTTACGTGTATCAAATGGGCCACACCAATTGGGCCCCATATGTACATCAAATGGGCCTCAACTCATAGGCTCCAATACATCTTAATGGGCCTTAACCCATGGGCCCCTAATACCTCAAATGGGCCTCAACCCATGGGCCTTACATATATATCAAAGTGGGCCTCAACCATGGGCCACAAATACATCTAATGGCCTCACAACATGCCAAGGTGGGGTCCACTTAGACTATGGATCTGGCTCATTCTTTAGCTCATACCATGAAATGAGCTTTCAAAATAGCTGAACGGTTTGGATGCAACACATGTACCATGGTGGGTCCCACTGTCATTGGACAGTGTGAATAAAACACTGCATCACCGTGGGCTCCACCGTCCGCTGGACGGTGTGAATAAAACGTATACATCATGGTGGGTTCCACTGTCCACAACCGTGGATGGTGGGGTAACACATACAACAATGGTGGGTTCCACGTGTGTGCCCCACCATAATGTTTTCCCACCATCCAACCTATTGATAAGGTCACACAGACTTGAGTGAAAGGAAAAACACAAATTTCATCTTGATCCAAAACTTCTGTGGCCCACAAAACAGTTTCAATGGCAGAAATTTAATATTACTGTTTCCTGCAGTGTGGGCCACCTTAGTTGTGGATGGAGCTGAAATTTGGAGGGGGCCCACTGCTGGGAGTGGCCCACCTCATGAATGGGTTGGATAACAAATAAACATCAAGGTGGTGCCCACATGAAGAGTCGTGGGCGGTGCCCGTCCGCCCATCAGCCTGGGCGTGTGCAGGCGTTGCCTGCTGCCTTCTGATAACAGCAGCAACTGCTGCTTATGAATTTTTATTTATTTATTTATTTATTGGAATTTCTGGGGTTTTTCCGTAGTGGGGCCCGTATCAGATGAATCCGACCCAACCGTCGGGTCTCATGGCTTAATACAAACTAAACGAGCCCAATATTGAATATACTGTGGTGAATAGAAACAATATGCGATTTTTCAATGGTAACCACCACGGTTTCCTATGCTATGGCCCACCAGATGCTCAGATCAACTTCATTTTTCGACTCAATGCCGAAAATGATCTAGGGAATGAGATGGACGACATGGATCGGATCAATGGATTAGTGGTGGGGCCTGTGTGAACGGTCCACTTCAAGTTCTAAATCAAAGTGATATATGTTTTTTTTATTACAGCGTCCAGCGTCAAGGACGCTGGACGGTCTAAGCACACACATATCTAAGGTGGGCCCTGCTCAGGTGGGCCACCCCATGCTTAAGTGGTGTGGGTACAATACATATAAGGTGGGCTCCACTTGAAGATGGTTTGGATAAAATACATATTTGAGGGTGGGGTCTATCCAAGTGGGCCATACAACCATGTTATGATCACATAGAAAAAAATGAAATAGAGAGGGAGAGAGAGATAGAGAGTGGGACACGCATGATGGAGGGACCCTGGCACTATGGACCCTCCCTTCAATGATCTACAACATAAATCAAGTGGTCCCATTACATGTGGGCCCATTAAATCGAAATCCAACGGTGGAGATCCCTTCTCCACTAAAATAGATGGTCTAGATGACCCTAAGTATGTAAGGAAAATAAACATCATGATGGAGTCCATGGAGAATGACCTCATCATGGAATGATCATGATGATCCAAGTGGGCCATCGGCCACATCTTAGGGTCCAAAGTGAGATCCAAACCATTGATCGGTTGGCCTCACTTGGCCCATCATAAACACATGAAAATCTAGCCTATGACACACCCACCACTTGATCTTCTTGCTCCCTTAGCTCCCTTAGCTCCTTAGCTTTGATTCCAACGGAGGAGATGAGGTTTGGATGGTTGAGATGGGAGATGAGAGGGTGGGAAATGAGCCACACTTGAAGCTTGGGAGGAATGGGAGAGGCTTGGACGGATGGTGCTCTTGGGTTGCTTGGGAGGTGAGTTTGAAAATGAAAGAGAGACTTGTAAAGGGAGAGAGAGTGATGGGTGATGGAGTGATGGATGTGGTGAGTAATGGGTGTGTAAGAGATTTTTTGACTTTTAGAGTTTTTGGTGTAAGAAAGGTATGGGCTTGTAAGAACTTTTTGACTTTTGGGACTTGCTTGGGAAAGGGTGAAAGGTGATGTGTACTTGACATGTACTTGATATGATGGGATTGATTGATGTAACAAGTCGTAGAGATTCTCTCAGGTTTTGTAGCGCGGGGCGTTTTTCTCGCGCTGAACGCTGGCCCACATCTCCCGACCAGGGTATCGCCTCGACGCGCGAGTTGCGGCATCGAAACCGCGGCGACAGCGCGGTCGCTATGGTAAAGGTCTTGGGTTAAGTTGACTTGGGTTGACGGCATGTGAATCAGGGTCGTGCGCAAATACCGGTTAAGAGTCAAAGGTTGCAAAAATTCGACCGGGAAGACCGCGGAAGTCTACGGAATGGTACAGTATAGGATACGGGGCTTACATCCCTGATGCGGGCCCCACCTGTGAAAAACCATCAAAAAATATATTTTTACAAAAAAAATAATAATAAAATAGGCAGCAGCCACCTGTCGTTGCTGACGTCCAGAGCAGCAGCAGGCGCTGCTGCGCTATGGACGGACTGGCGAGGGACGTGGTCCCAGTTGTGGGCCCCACGTGATGTGTGTTGAACATCAACACCATGCATTTGATAGCCCCTTAGGACAGTGGGCCCCACCCCAAAAAATCAGCCGTTTTAGGAACCCAGGTGGCCCACGTCGTAGGAAACAGTGAGATTGAATGGCTGCCATTGAAACCTTCTTTCTGTGGTTACAGAAGTCTTGGATCATATGAAATTTGTTTTTCCTATTCATCAGGGTCCGTGCGACCTTACCAACAGATTGGATGGCATATAAACGTTACAGTGGGCCCCACGTGGGACCCACCAATGATGTATGTGTTTTATTCACACCACCGTCCAGTGGTGTGGACGATGGGACCCTCGATGATGTATGAGTTTTATTTACACCACCATCCAGTGGTGTGGACGGTGGGTACCCACCATGTGATATGTGTTTTATCATATCCCAGCCACGAGATGTGGGACCACCATGATATATGGGTTTCAAGTCTGCGCCGTCTGTCCATTTTGATGGACGGTCTAGACGGTGGGACCCACATCTGATGTGTTGTTATACAAGCCGTCCATCTATTTTTACATACCATCTATGCCGTCCATAGCTGATGTGGGCCCTGATCACGAGGTATGTGCTATACCTAAACCATCCATATCTGTGGGACCCACCCCATGTATGTATTGTACATCCAATCCGTTCATCCCTGAATGGTACTGTTTGGGGCCCACTTTAATCACGTCTGCACCATCCATGGGACGCACAGTGTTGTACGTGTTTCATCCTTGCCATTCAGCCTACATGCATGGGTCCCACCATAATGTAAGTGTTGTATCTCCCTCGCCCACCTTGCACGTGAGCTACATCTAGTGCGTGGGGCCATGATTTGTGTTAGCCATGCATCTGCAACGGTGCAGATCAACGCCAACCATGAAGTATGTGTTATATACATATTGTTCATCCGTTTAGAGTCTTGGGTTGTCCATGAGGCCCACCATGATATCAATGTTTTATCCTTGCCATCCATCAGTTTTCGAGCCCATGCAATGTGGCCCAATGCGACGTATATGAGGCCTGTTGTTAAGGCCCACCTTGATATGCATGAGGGCCCGTTATTGAGGCCCACCTTGATGTGTATGAGGGCTCATTATTGAGGCCCACCTTGATGTGTATGAGGGCCCATTATTGAGGCCCACCTTGATGTGCATGAGGGCTCGTTATTGAGGCCCACCGTCATGTGTATGAGGCCCGTTGTTGAGACCACCTTGACATATATGAGGACCATGTGATTAGGCCCATTTTGATGTATTCTAGGGCCCATGAGTTGAGGCCCATTATGATGTATTAGGGCCCATGGGTTGAGACCCATTGTGATGTATAAAGGCCCGTGGGTTGAGACCCATTGTGATGTGTATAAGGCCCAATGGGTTGAGGCCCATTGTGATGTATTTGGAGCCATGGGTTGAGGCCCATTGTGATGTATTTGGAGCCATGGGTTGAGGCCCATTGTGATGTATTTGGAGCCCATGGGTTGGGGCCCATTGTAATGTGATTCCACGTGGGTTATGTAATGATATCTATGGCGGGCCATTCCTTGGGAGCAATGTTGGTTTGATGTCCACATTGTAAGAATAATGTTAATTAAATGTCCGCATTATAACTCTCCCTAGGGCCCATCGATAGGCCTATACTTGTTGTGTGTAGGCCATCAAGACCCATCTTCGTTGTGAGGATAGTTCATCACCATATAAAATGCTTAGTATAACTCCATGATTCATGCCCATATGCATCATATGTATGCCTGATATGAGGAATGTTTAATTATAGCATATGCCATTGGGCAGACTATTTACGGGACTCCTTATGAGACGGAGTGCCCACATTATCGCGCCGTATACCTAGAATTGCTACATGACTGGATAGTGGGACTCATGCATCTCGCATATATGTGACTTGATCATTGTATGCCCTAGCGACATCAGGGTCGTGGCCTCCACAGACACATCGTGGATGGCCAGATGGGACACCAAAAATGCTTGGTTCTAGCACCGTGGGCACGTAGGATGTCCTTGGGTGAAAATTCTAGAACCTCCTTGGTACCAGGAGATGCTTCAACGTCTAGACCGAGTGGAATATGAGCGTTGGTGCCTATACCATGGAGTCGTGTTTTCCACTATGTCGTTGTCGGTTGGAAGGGGGTGTGGCCTTATCCGCCCGAGTAAGGGGGCTATAAGCTAGGCTGAGTATGACCAGCTAGTAAATGGGTCCGCTATCGACGAGCCGGGCCCGATATTAGTAGGTGGATAGTGAGGTCTCTTCCACTCACTGGGCTATGCAGCTAGGGAAGAGGTAGTTGGTGTGGAGTGTATAGACCCCGGTGATTTTTCTAGAGAGAAATCGTACTGATATGTAGACTTATTGAGTATGAATTGCATATCCATTCATTCACTCATTTACTATCCACTCGGGTTGGTGGTGTGTAATTATTTGTCACGTATACCTTCGATGGCTAGGATTTCGGTTAGGCGCGCAACTAACTTGAGATCAGGAGTTTACCACATTGAGTCGGACTATCCAAATTTAGGTATGAGAATGGTTTGGATAGAAGTCCCTTGTGGTGGACCCCTTAGCCTGCAATACTACGTACTATCATCCCGACTTCACATTCCAGCATGGCCATTCATTCGCACCGCATATTACATTGCATCCGCAGTACTTAGCATTTTGGGTTACTATGTTTTTGCATGAGGTTGAAGGTGTTCGTGGCTCGTCAAGATTTGTATATTGCATTACATCCTCAGTATCTGTTATTGTCTTATTATGTTTGCATCGCATAGCCTTGGTACGACTGATAGCACTCATGGACTCACCAGTATATTTCCGCTTACTCTGATATCGTATGATTCATGTCTTATCAGTATTTTCGCTTATTCCGATGATGTATGATTTATGGACTTTATGGTATACTTGACACTTATCTTGTGCACACACTTTCACAACCCTCTAAGCTTTTGTAAGCTTATGCACGATAAATGCATGCAGGTGGCGTTAGGTTGCAGCAGCGTTGAACTTAGAGCGTGCAATTGTCCTCTGGAGCTTTGATTTTGATATATATAGATGTATTTTCCTTTCTGCATTGTATCTAAATGATTATATTAGTGGATATGTGATGATGATGTTACCTTTATGATTTGAGTATACTTGTGGTTATGCTTTTCATGAGACAAATGTACGTTGAAAAATCCTCCTTGTAGGATCCCAGGATCGGAACCTGGCGTATGTACGCTGGGGGCCGAGAATGGGGTACTACAGAGGCTGTCGGCACCGGGTTCAGCGATCGGGATTCCTGTGAATCCGATTTCCTGGTTTGGGGCGTGACAGATGATATTGATGAGTCCATCGATTCATCAATAATTCAGTTCAGATATCTTTGTGGTTGTTGGACATCATTGGTCCTCATTTCGATAAGATCGATTGAGCTTCGAGGACATCGACAACCGAGTTTGATTTTATCGAACCACTTGTCGATGAATCAACAAAGGTAGAAAACTTAAAGATTTTTCTGATTTTGAAAAAAAGTTTTCTAGCCAAAAACCATAAGGTGTTCTATTCAATTTTAAGGGTTTTATATACCTGGTGTTTTGGGACATGGGATGCGAGGCTAAGATTTACTTGTGACGAGTTCGGGCACACATCCAGTTGAGGCAGATGCTTGATCAATCTTCCTATGAGGCTTCTCTGTCTTGTTGACTCAATGCTCACACTAATCGACAAACCAGGGCACTTTCACTTCCCCTTTTACAATTAATGTATAAGTTTGTCCTATTTCTTTGGATTCTTCCATGAAGTCCGGTATGGTTAAGAGAAAACGACCCTCTACTTTAGAAGTTTTAGGTGGTCCATCTGGATCCATAGGGGCCAATATGGTCTTCCGGCCGTCCTTGACGAATATATATATGTTATCTCGCCCTTTATGAGTGACGTCACAGTCAGATTGTCAGGGTCAACTAAGTAGTATGTGACATGCTTCCATGTCAACCACATCGCATACTACTTCATCCTTATAATTTTTACCAATTGAAAAGGATATTTGCACCGTTCAGTTACCTTTGTTTCACTGACCTTCTTGATCTAACCGATTGTATATGGGGAGGGATGACACTCTGTTTCAATTACAAATTTTCCACCATGACCTTAGAGACGATATTCTCGTTTCTTCCATTATCAATGATTACGTCACAAACCTTTCGATTTACAGTACACCTCGTGCGGAAGATGTTATGTCGCTGTAGATGCACTTCTTTTCTTGACGCATATAATAGCCGCCTCACGACGAGTGACTCGCCGCAATCTTGCTGAACCCTACTTGAATCATCTGCCTTGTCCTCGGTGGTATGCTCCTGTTCTTTAATATTTGGATCTTCATAGGCGTTATCAACACTACCATCATTAATGGCGAGGTTCACCACTTTTCGCTGGGGACAAGTATTTGACAAGTGGCCCGGTTGGCCACAACGATAGCAGTTATCGAGCCTTGGTCGATCATAGGGGTTCGGGATTTTACTTGAACAAACAGCAGTTGATACGCCCCTTTAAGGTTTAGCTTATCTGCTTCCCTAATTTCAGCTCTCAGACATAGGAGGTTAAGTGCGTGTTCCTACGGGCTCCTTCCCCTTGGGCTGTGGAGCTCCCTGGGACAGACCTGCCGCAGCGATCCTTGCGGTAGGATAGGTCCGTGTGTTAGGACGTTCAAGTTGCACTTTTGCCCAAGTAGCCAACTTGATCGTATCATTCATCCTTCAGATGGATTGCAATTGAATCCGATCCTGGATCGCTATATGCAATCCATCGTTGAATCAGACGACTTACTGCGATTCAGTCTCGACCAAATCATTACGCCTTGCCAGGTGGTAAAATTCCTTTGCGTATTCTCTCACTAACCGACTACCCTGTCGACAATTTTGGTATTGTTAGAATAATACCTGATCGTAATTGCTGAGGAATCGGGCACGTATAGCTACTTCATCTGCTGTCATGTGCGGATTGGTGCTTTCATCTGCCTGGTTCGTACGAGTTGCAGTTGTTTCTACCAAGCTGAAGCTCCTCCTTTTAACTTGTAGGTCACAAGCTTGACCTTCTTTACTTCAGAGATATCTATATAGTCGAAAAATCGCTCAACTTTAGAAAGTCAATCGAGGAAATCCTTAATGTGTAGTTGGTCATTGAAGTTAGGAATCTCAACCCGCATCTTGAATTCTCGATCTGTTCGATCCACTCGATTGTCGCCTTGTTTGAGGTGTTGGAAGATTATGTCATCGATTTCCTCTTCACTGGACCCCTTTCCTCAGGAATGACCCTTGGATGCACTGCCGTTACGATCCTGCGATCAGGGTGATTACAAGTTTTAACAATTGGCGGTGGAGGATGACTACCAGGAACATAAAGTTGCCCTAGGGTTTTCGCCAAGAGATCTGATATACGGTCGATGGAAGCCTGTAACCCTTGCATGGCTTGCCGATTCTCTTGTTGCGCTGCTTCGAAAGCTGCCGCCATTAAAGGTAAATTTCCTGTAGCACCGCCCATGAGATTGTTACCCAACCTGTCATTAGAAGCCATCTATTTAAGGAAAAATCTCGCTTTGATACTAAATTGATGCAAGGAAGGACGTGAGGTCGAGCACCATCTTCCTCAAGAGGATAACTATTCCAAATCCACGGAACTTCTCTGGACTCCTCATAGAGACTTCTCGAATCTATGAGGAAAGAAAGCAGAAAATATAAATAAATTCTAATAAATTCGAAATTGATTAATGAATGAATAAAAATGAGTTCATAACTGTTCACTCCCCAAGTATAGGGTTGTGATGTAGTAATAAACTCGGTAAGACCGAGGTCGAATCCACAGGGACTGAAACTTGTACGTTGTCTGAAACCAAGTAGAATTAGAACTAGACTAAGATGTGATCTAAACCAAATAGAATTTAAGGAATAATTTGTGGAATAATTATCTAATAACTTAAGGGATTCAAAGGAAGGAAACTAGGGATTCAGAGGATCCACTTGTAGGGATCAGGGAGATCTTATGCCTGCATCAAGATTTATTGAATTTAAACTGAACTGACTTGATCTGGTTTTCAAGAGATGAAAGGTATAAGAATTAGAATGGATTCCATCATCTAACCATGCCCAGGAGACAAAGCAAACAACAGAATTTAACTAATTATCAACCAATCAACAATGCATGAAAGTTAGGAAGGATACCATCATCCAACCATGCCCAGGAGATGATGGTGAACAACAGGGCTTCCTGACGTCATAAACATCAAAAAAGGGAAAAAGAAATATTCAAAGCCATTGCAAACCCATTGTAATTTCAGTCACAACAGACCATTAAAGACTAAGAAAAAACATTCCTTTAATAATAATACAAATCAAATTCAGTTCATGAATTTAAATGGAAAGCATGAAAGAGTATCTCCCATCTCGCTACAGGCTTCACCTCTTAGCCCTAGCTAAGAGGTTTAGCCAACCATGATTAGGCTAATGACCTTAAGATTCATAAAAGAAAGAAAGAAAGAAAACAGCAAAGAAGATCCGAAAACAAACTCCAGCTCTGCTCCTCACGTCCCGTCCCTGCCTCCTTCAATGCTTTTCTTTTCTTTTCTTCTGTTTTTCTCCTTTCTCCCACGGCTTTCAGTAGCCAACCTCGGTTCCAGCCAAGCCAAGCTCTACATCTCCTCCCCCTTTTCCAATGCTTCATGTCTGCCTTATATCCTCTTCTCTTGTCCCACTGTCCTGAAGACTTCATGCCGAAGTCTAAGTTTCTGCGTAAGGGGAGGAAGGACAGCCGTTTACGCAACAGCGTTTGCGTGCGTAGCAAAAGCGTAAACCATCTTGTGTTTGGCTTGAGATTTTCGACGACTGATCGTCCAAAATCAGAATTAGACTTCTTGGTGGTGGTCACGGCTCCCTGTTGATGAGAATGAACGGTTTGGATTGCTGATCCGATCACCATCTTGATCAAGGAACGGCCTGGAAGTCCCAGTTGCGTGTAACAGAGCTTGCGCAGGCCGAACGCTGTACTAATGGTGGGGCCCACTTCACTGCTTGTTCGATGAATCCACGTTGTCCATTAGAATCACAAGAAAAAATCAATCAGAGATGGATGATTTTGGATCGAGTTAGGCGTGGTCCATTGAATTTTAACTCAGCCGTCCATCCTGTATTTAAACCGAGACCTACGTATATATGCGTGCATGGGTTTGGAGAAACTCCTTTTGTACGGTTGGTTCGATCTTCTGGAATGACTGGACGGTCCGGATTGACCGTGTGATCGAAGGTAGTGGCCCACTAGATGTCAGCCGCAACTCTCTGTTCACGTTCGTAGCGGCAGAAAAACTGGAATTTGGATTCCTATGAGAAGAGGTCGGTCAAGAGTCGGTTTGACCGACTCTCTGTTGTTATGTGCGGCTGGTACAATTGTGTACTATGTACACTCTGTTTAAGTGGGGTCCACTATGATGATTATGAGAAATCCACACCATCCATCTTGTTCCCTACTTCATTTGAACCGTGGGGACCGAAGTTGAAAAGTATCCGGACAGCAGGTGGGTCCCAAATCAGGGTTTTATGGACTGATCTAGCAGTTTAGCCACTTCCATGAGGATCCAGTGGCTAAAATTTGACGTGTACGGTTAGTTTTTGGTCCTCTGGCCATGTATAGAGTTTTGAGCCGAACAGATGATGGAAACCCGGTGATCTTGCATGCTGGCTGACTTTCAGGCCGCTTGAGCTTTAGTTTCTCGATTTTCGTGGATCATTGGCGTGTAATTCCGTCGATCTTGGTCCCCTGGAGTCCATCCCTTGCCTTTAGTGTCATCAGAGCATTAAATCCATGCTTTAAGCTCTCTTTTCAGTCCAGGTTCGTAAACACGCCCTGCAACACAAATACGATTTAAATCGGGCCATTAAGCAATATCATGTTTGAAAATCCAGGCAATAATAGGGTCTGATATGCAATATTTGACCCTCAACAGTAACCCTTTAAATAGGGGTACCAAGCAATGGGAAAGAAATCAGAATCAAACTACAACTAAAACTCCTAAAATCCGCGACTTACTATAAATAGTAAACTTACTATTTATAGACGGTTGTGATGTCTACTAGTGCACAAGGTTTTTGGCCAAAATTAGTAAGTGTCCTAATTGGTTTTATCAAGCTGTTCTCCTAATTTTTCTAAGCTCTTTTCACGTTGGACGCAACTCCTAAAGCCCAATGGATGAAGAGTTATAATCAAACTAAAACTTATTATTTATAGTAAAAACAAAATTAAAATGGGGAAACGACTAAGCTGTTCTCCTAATTTTTCTAAGCTCTTTTCACGTTGGATGGAACTCCTAAAGCCCAACGGATGAAGAGTTATAATCAAACTAAAACTTACTATTTATAGTAAAAACCAAATTAAAATAGGGAAACGATTGTCGTTCTGGAGGTATTTCGCAAATCTGGCTTGGGTAACTCGGCATAGTGGGGTTGGTTGGCTAAAGTAGCTCGTTCTACCCTAAAATCATATATTTTACGTCAGATAACTCGTTCTGAATTGCGAGATACGCTCGATTTAAGGTTCGATGGTCTGGATCACTTCTGTCATCGACCGGGCCTTTTCTGATCCATCTTGGCCATGTTACTGTCCGCGACCTGCTCTACATCACAATCATATAGAGGTTATCGTCTTATAATCATGTTTGATTAATAATACTGAAGTATCACTCAGTTTCACATGAGCTGGTAGCGAGATTTCAAGTGTGTTCAAAGCCAATGCTGACTATAACCCTTACTTGAATATTAACCCAATGTTCACTTTCCATTGCAACTTACATGAAAGTCAGGTTAAAAGTTGTTTTAGGTGGCGGGTTTTGATAAGATATGATGACACTGGCCGTCGGATTACATCCTTATCTTGATATAAGCTTTCCATGTTCTTTTTACAATCATATAGAAGTTATCATCTTATAATCATGTTTGATTAATAATTTTGAAGTATGACTTAGTTTCACACGAGCTAGTAGTGATATTTCAAGTGTGTTCGAAGCCAATGTTGACTACAACCTTCACTTGAATATTAACCCAATGTTCACTTTCCATTGCAGCTGACATGAACAAAGGTTAAAAGTTGTTTTAGGTGGTGGGTTTTGATAGGATATGGTGCCACTAGCTACAATCCCTCGGATGCCACAATTCTTCAGATTAAATCCTTATTTTTATATGAACTTCGTGTTCTTTTTACAATCATATAGAAGTTATGGTCTTATAATCATGCTTGATTACTAATTCTGAAGTATGACTCAGTTTCACACGAGCTAGTACTGAGATTTCAAGTGTGTTTGAAGCCAATGTTGACTATAATCTTCACTTGAATTAATATTAACCCAATGATCACTTTCCATTGCAATTGACATGAACGAAGTCAGGTTAACAGTTATTTTAGGTGGCAGGTTTTGATAGGATATGATGCCACCGTCCACAATTCCTCGGATTACATCCTTATCTTGATATAAACTTTTCTTGTTCTTTTTACAATCATATAGAAGTTATCATCTTATAATCATGTTTGATTAATAATTCTGAAGTATGACTCAGTTTCACACAAGCTGGTAGTGAGATTTCAAGTGTGTTTGAAGCCAATGTTGACTACAACCTTCACCTGAATATTAACCTAATGTTCACTTTCCATTGCAACTGACATGAACAAAGTTAGGTTAAAAGTTGTTTTAGGTGGTGGGTTTTGATAGGGTGTGGTCCCACCCGCCACAATTCCTTGGATTACATCCTTATCTTGTATAAGCTTTTCATGTTCCTTTTACTATCATATGGAAGCGATGTGATGTAGAGTGGGTCGCAAACAATTTCATGGCCAAGATGGATCAGAAAAGGCCCGATCGACGACAAAAGTGATCTGGACCATCAGACCTTAAATCGGGCGTATCTCGCAATCCGGAATGAGTGATTGAACATAAAATATATGATTTTGGGGTAGAACGGGCTACTTTAGCCACCCAACCTTGCTATGCCAAGTTGCGCAAGCCAGATTTACGATATACCACCAGATCGATGGTCGTTTCCCTATTTTAATTATGTTTTTACCATAAATAGTAAATTTTAGTTTGATTATAACTCTTCATCTGTTGGGCTTTAGGAGTTGCGCCCAACACGAAAAGTGTTTAGAATAATTAAGAGAACAGCGTGGTGAAGCCAAATAGGAAACTTACTATTTTTAGCCAAAAACCTTGCACACTAGTAGACATCACGACCGTCTATAAATAGTAAGTTTACTATTTATAGTAAGTTGCGAATTCTAGGAGTTTTAGTTGTAGTTTGATTCTGAAATCTCTCACATTGTTTAGTATCCCTATTTAAAGGGTTGTGAACTCATTAACTTCAATCATCAATCAAATTACAAATTTTAGAGAATTTATTTTCTATTTTTCTTGTTATTTTTTTCTCGTGGATTCGAGAAGGATCCGTGAGGAGTCCAGAGAAGTTCCGTGAATTCAGAGTAGTTATCCTTGAGGAAGACGGTACCGTGATCGACCTCATCACGTTCATCCTTGTGTCATGATGATCTTACAATAATACTTGATTGATGATTCTGAAGCATGAATTGCCTTCACATGAGCTGGTAGTGAGATTTCAAGCATATTTGATGCCTATGCTGACTACAATCTTTACTTGAATATTAACCCATTATTCACTTTCCACTGCGGCTGACATGAGCGAAATGGGATTAAAAGTTCTTTTGGGTGGTGGGTTTTGATGGGATATAGTGCCACCGGCCACAATACCTCATATTACGTCCTTAGCTTGATATAAGCTTTCAATGTTCTCTTTGCTATCATATGGAAGCTATGGTCTTATAATCATATGTGCTTGTGAATTAGTTTCATACACAAGCACTCGTCTTTTAAATGTTTGTTACTATGGCCCAGTAGCATCGAATCCAAATATACATCGTCCAGATTATCATTTAAGATTCTTTTGGGGTGGAAATCAGCCCCATATATAAAGACCCTTTGGGCGGCTAGCACTGGAATGTGCAACACATTCTCGATATTTGTACATTTTCTTCTATGTTGGTGCAATGGCTCCATCTTGCTTGTAGAAGTATGTGTACATACATACAATCTCACATTAGTTAAAAGAAAAAGACAAAAAGAGGTTCGGAGACTGATCAGTTACCAATTGTGGATGATCAGTAATTCAATGAATCTGGTTATGACGCTTAATAAAGTTAGATTTGGTTGGTCCATGTGTCGTTGCTGCTGAAGACATTCAACCGTTACCTTGGGGCTCGCTGGTCCGGGCCTCACCTCCCAAGATAGTGCAACCCTTACCTTGGGGCTTGCCTTGATGTATGTATTATATATCCACGCTGTCCATCTGTTTTGATGGATGATTTTAGGGCATGAACCCAAAAATAACCAAATACAAGTCTCATCTAGGCCATTCCATTGGAAATGTGGTGATTGACCATTAAAAGCTTATTGTGGGCCATAAAAGTTTTGGATTGAGCTGATATTTGTTTGTGTCCCTTCATCCATGTTTATGTGACCTTATCAACAGGCCAGATGGCATATAAATGTTCTGAAAACATTATGGTGGGCCTTAGGAAGTTGTTAATGGTGGGGCATTCAATCACCATTGTTTCCTATGGCATGGTCCACTTGAGATTTGGATCTCCTTCATTTTTCATCTCATGCCCTAAAATGATCCAGAAAAGTAGATGGATGGCATGGATATAGAATAGATACATCTAGGTAAGCCCCATGGTAAGGGCCGCACCGTCTTGGGTGAGCCTGGGGCGCACCTAATCCACTCTTCATACGTGGTTGAGACTAATCAAATTCACCGAATCCAGTTCCATAATTAAAGTCAAAAAGTGCAAGAGATAAGCCATCTTCATTAGAAAAAGCTTGCAATTTAAAAAAGAGATGTGGACTACTGTCTCCATATCATGATAAGTATGGAGAATATATGAGTACAAATCACTGCATCTTTGATCCCCAACAAAGGTTGTAAAGAAGATCGAGAGTCACCTGGATGGGTCCTTACTCTTGCTCGGGTGGTAGACTGTCAGGAGTTTCAACTCCCGGTGAAGGGTTCAAGTACCCATAGGTGGTGAAATTCGACTAGCGTGTGCGTGCGTGTGTTAAAAAAAATAAAAATAAATAAATAAATAAAAAGAAAAAAAAAAAAAAGAAAGAAAAAAAAGGACTCACCCGGATATTGGAAACCTTTTTTTTTTTTTTTAGCTCCAATAGATGAACGAATTATAATATATGCGGCCACCATTTTTGCACAATATACACTGATTTTTTTCCCAAGTGGGAGACATGGTTAATTTGGTAATCCAAAATCATTGTCCTTTGTGTTGCAACCATAGATGTATGCCTCATAGGTGAGAAAGAATCTCATTCATAGGATAATGTATTTGTGCCCAATAAATACACGGATAAAAAGAAATTGAAGTTCATATTGATGGCTAAGATCTTTCAATTTACAAGAAGGCTTTTGGATATCCTTCATAGGAGTGTAAATGGGTTAAGCTGATTCGACTCGTTATTTTTCCTTACTAAACAATTAGTGGGTTTGGGTCCAAAATTTTAATTCATGGGTGGATTTAGGTCCACAAGTTAAACTCAAGTTACTAAAGGAGTAAAGTTTGACTCCTCTCAAAATTAACCCGACTCATGGAAAGGGTGTTAATTAAGTACGTGGATGGCTTCTCTTGGGCTTGAGTACAAGGGTCCGCCACCTTTCTCATAAAATGGAGTTACTTCACTACTTGTGACAATCTAGACTATACAAATCATGGATCCATTTTTTTTTATAACAAATATGCAAAACAATCATGTGAAGTGGACGAACCGTACTATTTGTTTTTTCTATTCAGTTTAGATTGATGGCTACTTCATCCTTTACTATCAAAGTTGGTAGCTACCTCCAAATTGAATGGTTTAGAATATTATGTAAAAACTCAATTATAATTTTGCTATCCTTTGCGAAAAATAAGATTGCTTGAGAATCTAGTTATGCGAAACTCAATTATAACTTTTGCACTTAAATAAGACAAGACGCAAGCCTGACTTATGTAAAAATTTATTTATTTATTTTTGTCATTTGCCAATAGATAGCTAAAAAGTAGTTACTCTTGATTGATTATATTGAAAAATGTTTAAGCGTTGATTTAAGATTATTGATCTTGACTATCTATCTGCATTTCATCTTTGATCGTATTTTAAACCTTTCGGTCAATTGCTAAGAACACAAATGGTTCATACTGATTATATTATAGAAGCTGAAATCATTTATCTAGACTATGTATAATGTGGGGCCACCTTGGATTGTACATTTTGCTTGAAAGTGACTTTGATTAAATGATCATAAGCAACCAATAGTGGCGATGAAAATAAACCATTCATATTGGTTATGCTACAAGTTTGATCATTGATCTACACCAACAATCATGTGTGGGAACCTTAGATTGTTCATCCCTCCCATGAAATTACTTTGATTGCATCAATCTAACAACCCGGTGCTCTAATTGTATACTATAAAAGACCCAATCATTGCATATCATGTGGTTCCTATCTTTGATTGCTCATCCTCCAAATATCAGTTTCAAATGATGATGCCAAAGGTTTGATCATAAAAATGGAAAGTCTATGCTTGTTGTATTAGAAAAGGTTTAATTATCAATCTTGGCCATCCATCATCTGGAGCCATCTTTGATTGCCCATGCCTCCTCAAAAGTCACTTTAGTAACATCATCTTAACTATCAAATTAACTATTTAAAAATGAAATCTTCGTAATACTCTACTAAAAAATGACCGAATCACCGTACATCTCAAGGAACCCACCTTTGATTGCCCTTCTCTAGCTAATTTAATTACTTCGATCTAGTGATCTGATGTTATCAAATCGATAGATGCGAAAAGAACAATATGCAATTTTTAATCATTTATTTACCTCGCCTATCATGTGGAACTCACCTTTGAGTTTTTTCCGAGAAATTTTCACTCACCTTATAGTCGTGGAAATAATTCCCAAGGAAAGAAGCTGGGAAAACATAGCTATTGGTAAATTAAAAAGTAGCTTCCTTTAATTGCCCTTCTCTAATTTACTTTGATCTAGTGATATGATGTAATCAAATCAATAGATGCGATAAGAACAATCCACAATTTTTAATCATTCATTTAACTCACCTTTAAGCTGTTTCCGAGAAATTTTCACTCACCTTTTAGTCATGGAAATAATTCCCAAGGAAAGAAGTTGGGAAAACATAGCTATTGGCAAATTAAAAAGGAGCTTTTACTGTAAAATTCTTCAAAATTTTGCATTTTGATAAAGAACTTTTTATCAAAACGAAATTTCATGGAGATGCCTTTTGCCACCCTGTACGGTTATTCCTTTGGCCATGTATCTTACAAAGAGACTCCTAGTGTCTCGTGAAATTGCATCTCTTATGGTTTGCATTGCCTACGGCTACTTTAAGAGCTTCAGAGGCTTTTGTCAAGATAATCCCATTTCCCAGCCTCTTTTACAAGGAGAAAGTATCAAAATGTCCCCTTTATTTTTTATGGCTTCTGAAAGTAGTGAAGTCGAGAATTGTGGGGCCTATGGCATGTGTATAACATCTAATCCATCCATTATATGAAGCCTGAGAGAGCGCGCATATATATATATATATATATATATATATAATGGCCAATTAAATCACTAGAGGGGGTACAAATGAATTTAGATGATTATGAGTAGTGTATGGAGGGCTACATAAGGAGGAAGTATCAAAATGGCCCGATTTAGTTTTATGGCCTCATAGGACGGTGAGGTCGATAATTGTGGGGTCTATGTCATGTGTATATATAACATCCAATCCGTCCATTATATGAAGCCCGAGATAGTGTTTATACCAACAAAAAATTTAGTCAATTAAATCACCAGATTGGCTACAAATGATTTTGGATGATTTTGAGTAGTGTGTGTGACGCAGGGGAGGACGTAAGGTTGAGCACCGTCTTCCTCAAGAGGATAACTATTCCGAATCCACAGAACTTCTCTGAACTCCTTACAGAGACATCTCGAATCCATGAGGAAAGAAAGCAGGAAATAGAAAGAAATTCTAATAAATTCGAATTTGATTAATGAATTAATAAAAACGAGTTCACAACCCTTTAAATAGGGGTACCAAGCCATGGGAAAGAAATCAGAATCAAACTACAACTAAAACTCCTAGAATTCGCGACTTACTAGAAATAGTAAACTTACTATTTATAGACGGCCGTGATGTCTACTAGTGCGCAAGGTTTTCGGCCAAAAATAGTAAGTGTCCTATTTGGCTTCACCAAACTGTCCTCCTAATTATTCTAAGCTCTTTTCACGTTGTGCGCAACTCCTAAAGCCCGACGGATGAAGAGTTATAATCAAACTAAAACTTACTATTTATAGTAAAAACGAAATTAAAACAGGGAAACAACCGTCAATCCAGGGGTTTTTTACAATTCCAGGCTGCGTAACCCGGCGTAACGGGATTGGTTGGCTAAGGTAGCTCGTTCTACCCCAAAATCATATATTTTACGTCAGGTAACTCATTCCGGATTGCGAGATACGCCCAATCTAAGGTTTGATAGTCCGGATCACTTCTGTCTTCGACCAGGCCTTTTCTGATCCATCTTGGCCCTGAAACTGTCCGCGACCCGCTCTACATCAGTCCCCTCCACTTTTAAAGAACTTGTCCTCGAGTTCTCATCCTGCGCTGGTTCATGATACTCGGTTAGGTCCGCGACGTTGAAAGTCCGTGAGATTGCCATGTCATCTGCAAGATCAACAACATAAGCGTTATCATTGATTTTTCGGATGATTGGTACCGGTCCAATCTTTTTATTCTTCAACTTGTTGTACGTTTCAGTCGAAAATCATTCTTTGCACAGATGGACCATTACTTGGTCGTCCACCTCGAACACTTTTTGTCACTGATGCTTGTCCGCTAGCTCCTTGTACTTTTCGTTCGAAGCATGTAACTTGGTTTATACCTCTGCATGAATGCCCATGATCTTATCAGCCATATATTTTGCTGCAATGCTCATGCCTGAGAGCTTGGGCAGAGGGACCAAGTCTAGTGTGTGGCGAGGTACTCGTCCGTAAATAACCTGGAATGAGAATTTTCCTATCGAGCGGTTCACCATGTTGTTGAATGCAAACTCCACTTGAGACAAAGCCAAATCCCACTTCTTCGGTTTTTCTCCTGAAATACATTGAAGAAGGTTTCCCAACGTGCGATTCACAACGTCAGTTTGACTGTCAGTCTGTGGGTGGTAGACGCTGCTGAACTGAAGTCGTGTATCAAATCGAGTCTACAAAGTTCGTCAAAAATGGCTTATGAATTTCGTGTCACGGTCAGAAGTAATAGTCTTAGGAATCTCGTGTAGCCGCACAATTTCTCTGAAGAATAGATTCGCCACGCGTGTTGCATCGAGAGTCTTCTTATATGGAATAAAGTGCGCCATCTTGGAGAAACGATCTACTACCACGAACACCGAATTCATGCCACATTATGTTCTTGGGAGACCAAGCATGAAGTCCATAAATAAATTCTCCCAAGGGCCGTCAGGTACGGGTAACAAGGTGTAGAAGCCCGTATTATTAGATTGTCCCTTCGAAGTCTGACAAATATAACAACGTTGGACTGTCTTTCCCACATCACGTACCAACTGTGGCCAGTAATACCGTTCTTCCACAAGAGCTCACGTCTTGTCTCGCCTAAGGTGTCCACTGAGGCCACCTCCATGTAGCTCTTGGATTATCTGTTCCCTTAACGAACTGTTCTGGATGCACAATCGATTTTCCTTGAAAAGGAACCCGTCTTGCATATGTAAGTCACCGGGGTGACCTTCTTGGCACCTAACCCATGCGTTCTTGAAGTCGTTGTCATCGGCATATATGTCTTTGAGGCGCTTGAACCCGACAACATCATTGCTCATAGTGACTAACAAAGTTGGACGGCGGCTCAGTGCATCAGCTACTTTGTTCTATTGCCTTGACTTGTGTTTTAGTACGAACGTGAAGTCCTGCAAAAACGAGATCCATCTAGCATGCACACGGTTAATGCTAGCTTGACTATTAATGAATTTGAGAGCTTGATAGTTCGTGTAAAGTATGAATTTCCTCTTAATCAAATAATGTTGCCAGTATCGCAGTGCCTGGAACACCGCGTATAACTCGATCTCATATGTAGACCAATTCTTGCGTGCATCGCTAAGTTTCTCACTGTAGAGGGCTACCGGCCTACCTTCTTGAGACAAAACTCCCCCAATTCCGACATATGAGGCACACATTCGACTTCAAACAGTTTGTCGAAGTTGGGAAGTACAAGAACTGGGGTCGTGGATAACCTGCGCTTGATTTCGGCAAAGCTCCTGTCGACTTCATCAGTCCACTGAAATTGCCCTTTTTTCATGCAATTTGTGATTGGTGGCACAATGGTACTGAAATTTTTCACGAACTGATGATAGAATGTCGCTAGTACATGAAAACTTCGCACTTCGTGAATATTTGTGGGAACCGGCCATTCTCTAATTGCCTTCACCTTTTTCTCATCCACTCGAATGTCCGTGGATGTTACGATAAAATCCAGGAATAATAGGCTATCAATCATGAAGCTGTACTTTTTCAAATTGATATACAGTTTAGTGTTAGTGAGCACTTGAAGGACCTTCTTGAGGTGTTCCATATGGGTGGTTTCGTTTTAACTGTATATCAAAGTATTATCGAAATAAACCACAATGAACCGCCTAATGAAAGGTTTCAAAACTTGGTTCATTAATCTTATAAATGTGCTAGGCGCATTCGAAAGACCGAAGGGCATGACCATCCATTCGTATAATCTTTCCTTGGTCTTAAAGGTCGTTTTCCACTCATTACCCGGTCGTATTCGATTCTGATAGTATCCGCTCCTTAAGTCCAATTTAGAGAATATTTTTGCACCCTCTAGCATGTCCAGCATATCGTCCAACCGTGGTATAGGAAACCTGTATTTTATGGTGATTTTATTGATGGCTCCGTTGTCGACACACATGCGCCAACTCTCATCTTTCTTTGGAGTTAATAGAGCTGGTACAACACATGGACTCATGCTTTCTCGAATAAGACCCTTACGGATCAACTCCTCTACTTATCCCTGCAGAATCTCACACTCATTCGGACTCATTCGATAATGAGGCCGATTAGGTAAACTGGACTTAGGGACAAAGTCAATATGATGTTGGATATCCCGCATGGGGGGTAACCCATCAGGAAGATCATTGGGCCAAATTTCTTTGAATTCATGTGGTAGGGGCCTTAGTCTGTCAGGGATGATGGTAGGCTCGAGTTCTTTCCCTTTTACAATTAATGCATAAGTCTGTCATGTTTCTTTGGATTCTTCCACGAAATCCCGTATGGTTAAGAGAAAATGGCCCTCCACTTTAGAAGTTTCAAGTGGTCCCTCTGGATCTATAGGGGCCAATATAGTCTTCCGGCCGTTCTTGACGAAGATATATAAGTTATCTCGCCCTTTATGAGTGGCGTCACGGTCAGATTGCCAGGGTCAACCGAGTAGTATGTGACATGCTTCCATGTCAACCACATCGCATACTACTTCATCCTTATAATGTTTGCCAATTGAAAAGGACATGGTGTACCGTTCAGTTACCTTTGTTTCGCTGACCTTCTTAATCCAACCGATTGTATATGGAGAGGGATGACGCTCCGTTTTCAATTGTAATTTTTTCACCATGACCTTGGAGACGATGTTCTTGCTACTCCCACTGTCAATGATCACGTCACAAACCTTTCGATTCACCGTACACCTAGTGCAGAAGATGTTATGCCGTTGTGGATGCACTTCTTTTCTTGGCGCATATATTAGTCACCTCACGACGAGCGACTCACCGTGATCTTGCTGAACCCAACCTGAATCATCTGCCTCGTCCTCGGTGGTATGCTCTTGTTCTTCAATATCTGGATCTTTATAAGTGTTATTAGCACTGCCATCATTGATGGCGAGGTTTGCCACTTTTCGCTGGGGACAAGTATTTGATAGGTACCCCAGTTGGCCACAACGATAGCAATTATCGGGCCTTGGTCGAGCATAGGGGTTCGGGATTCTACTTAGACCAGCAACAGTCGATACGTCCCTTTGGGGTCTAGCTTGGCCGCTTCCCTGATCTCGGTTCTCAGACGTAGGAGGTTAAGCGCATGCTCCTACGGGCTCCTTCCCCTTGGGCTGTGCAGTTTTCTGAGGCGGACTTGCCATAGAAATCCTTACAGTACGATAGGTCCGTGTGTTAAGACGTTCAAGTTACGCTTCTGCCCGAGTAGCCAACTTGATCGCGTCATTCATCGTCCAGATGGACCGCATTTGGACCCGATCCTGGATAGCCATACACAATCCACCGTTGAATCGGGCAATTTGTTGTGATTCAGTCTCGACCAAATCGTTATGCACCGCCAGGCGGTAGAATTATTCTGCGTATTCTCTCACTGATCGACTACCCTGTCGACAATTTTGGTATTGTTGGAATAATACCTGATCGTAATCGCTAAAGAGGAATCGGGCAAGTAATAGCTGCTTCATCCGCTGCCAGGTGCGGATTGGTGCTTTCATCTGCCTAGTTCGCGTGAGTTGCAGCTATTCCTACTAAGCTGAATCTCCTCCTTTCAACTTGTAGGCTACAAGCTTAACCTTCTTTGCTTCAGGAATGTCCATATAGTCAAAAAATTGCTCAACTTTAGAAAGTCAATCGAGGAAATTCTCAATGTGCAGTTGGCCATTGAAGTTAGGAATATCAACCCGCATCTTGAATTCTCAATCCGTTCAATCTACTCGATCACCGCCATGTCTGGGGTGTTGGAAAATGATGTCGTCGATTTCCTCCTCACTGGAGCCCCCTTCCTCAGGAATGACCCTTGGATGCACTGCTGATACTATCCTGCGATCAGGGCGATTACAAGTTTCAGCAATTGGCGGTAGAGGATTACCATCAGAAACACGGAGTTGCCTTATGTTTTTTGCTAAGAGATCTACTATGCGGTCGATGGAAGCCTGCAACCCTTACATGGCTTGCTGATTCTCTCATTGCGCTACTTCGAAAGCTTCCACTGTTAATGATAAACTCCCTGGACCACCGCCCATGTGATTGTTGACCGACCCGTCGTTAGAAGCCATCAATCCGAAGAGAAACCTTGCTTTGATACCAAACTGACGTAAGGGAGGACGTGAGGTCGAGCACCGTCTTCCTTAAGAGGATAACTATTCCGAATCCACAGAACTTCTCTGGACTCCTCACAGAGACTTCTCGAATCCACGAGGAAAGAAAGCAGGAAATAGAAAGAAATTCTAATAATTTCAAATTTGATTAATGAATGAATAAAAACGAGTTCACAACCCTTTAAATAGGGGTACCAAGCTATGGGAAAGAAATCAGAATCAAACTACAACTAAAACTCCATAGTAAACTTACTATTTATCAACGATCATGATGTCTACTAGTGCGCAAGTTTTTCGGCCAAAAATAGTAAGTGTCCTATTTGGCTTCACCAAACCGTTCTCCTAATTATTCTAAGCTCTTTTCATGTTGGGCACAACTCTTAAAGCCCGACGGATGAAGAGTTATAATCAAACTAAAACTTAATATTTATAGTAAAAACGAAATTAAAACAGGGAAACGACCGTCGATTCAGGAATTTTTCGCAATTCCAAGCTGTGTAACCCGGCATAGCGGGGTTAGTTGGATAAAGTAGCTCGATCTACCCCAAAATCATATATTTTACGTCAGGCAACTCATTCCGAATTGCGAGATACTCCCGATCTAAGGTCCGACGGTCCGGATCACTTCTGTCATCAACCAGGCCTTTTCTGATCCATCTTGGCCCTGAAACTATCCGCGACCCGCTCAACATCAGTGTGTATGGTTTCACTTAAAGAGAAAGTATCAAATTTCCCAAAAATCTAGCCAATTAAATTACTAGATGGGCTATAAATGAATTTGGATGATTTTGAATAGTCTATCCATGGATTCACAAGAAGAAATTATTATAATGCTCTTTGCTTTAAAAGGCAGTGAAGTCGAGAATTGTGGGACCTATGGCATATGTCTATAATATCCAATCCGTCAATTATGTGAAGCCCAAGATAATATTCAAACCGACAACAAATCTAGAGAATTAAATTACCAAATGCACCACAAATAATTTTGGTTGATTTTGAGCAGTGTGTGTTAGTTTATACGGTTTGGACAATCTTATCATTGGATGCACAAAATTTTTCGTACGTATGGTAGTTATTGTTTGGTGGACGGGTTGTATGGTAATCACCGTGGGGTGGATAGGTTGAATGTCATACAATGCCTTGTGGCCCCATGATTCTAGATGCACCACTTCTTAAAGAAAAATAAAATAAAATTTTAAAGTTCCTTGTAAAGCACTTCTTAGTGGCTTCCTTTCGTAGAGTCATTATTTAGAAAATCCGAATCTTTAAGGAATTTTGCCGCAATTTTCTCGATAATAGAATCAAGAAAATTACGTAGCTAGATATACTTTCTTGGAAGAATCTGAGAAAACTATATAGGGCCCACCGTGGATGTATATGATTATCCACGCCGTCCATCCGTTTTTCCAACTCATCTTAGGGCACTAGTCCAAAATGGAAGCATATCCAAAGCTCAAATGGACCACCCACAGAAAAAAAAAAAAAAATAGGGATAATGACGTCCACCACTGAAACCTTCTTAGGGCCCACAGTGATGTTTATTTGTCATCCAACCTGTTCATGAGGCCACAAAGACCTGGATGAAGGGAAAACACAAATATCAGCTTGATCCAAGATTTCTGTACTCCCAAAGATTTTTTCAATGGTAAGTGTTCAATTACACTATTTCATGTGGTGTGGTCCATTTGAGATTTATATATACTTCAATTTTTGGTTCTTGGCCTAAAACGATCTGGTAAAACGGATGGACGGCATAGATAAGACACTTACATTACAAGATGGGCCCCACAGAGTTTACTCCATGATTTACATTCCGTGAAAATATCACGATATTTTCAAAATCTCAGCCATATTTGGTAAATCGGTTCCATGAAAAAATGAAGCCACGTGTCAAATGATTCGTATTTGTTAGATTGGTCCCATGAAAAGGTAGAGCCACGTGTCACACGATCATGAAAGAACGGTAGCATGCACCATGTGATCTGCTTGCTTTATAACCACACAAGGAGACTTATCCCATTTCAAAAACACGTGCAACGACTCTTGACTCATAGTATATCTCTAGTCAGTATACGAAGATCTTCCCTCCTCTCCATGTTATGTCATCAGTTGAAAATCAAGGCATGTATTTAATGCGTGTATAAGATATCTTGGATTTTTTGCCTTTTATTTATTCTCTACTCTCTATATATATATATTTAGTATTTTATTAGAAGACCTTTTTCTTAAGAATTTTTTTCCTTGAATATATCTGATACCATTCGAAGCATGTGATATTGAGGCGCGTGGCACATGCATCTCCTGTTTGGTATTTGATACTCTGGTAAGGGTGGTTAATGATACACATGCACACATAAGCTGTAGACATGCTTGGCTCTAACTCAAAATAAACCGTCTAAATTTTGGGATTCACTAGTGATAGGTTGTAGCTCCAAAATGAACTTGGATGGGCGAATAATAACTTATGATTTGTGGACATTTTTTTTGCTGAATTAGCAGAAGGAGATGATAACCAAGGTTCAAGAATCCTCCGTCATGGTTAAATAAAAGAATATAATGCACCATCTACATGCGTTAGATGTAAGATTGGGTGAAAAAATATAAATTTTCCAGAGCCATTTTTCCCCATGGAACACCATGATATGATAGAAAATATATAGTATATTTCATTGGACCATAGGTTACAGAAATCTCCTTGCGTTTGATAAAGCAACAATTCCATGACGGTGGATTAGGCATGGACCTTATCGTGGGGTCCACCTGGATGTATATATTCTAAGTTCATGCTATCCATATGTTTTGTTAGACTAATTTGGGGCATAAGCTAAAAAATGAAATAAATCCAATTCTCAAGCAATCCATACCATAGGAAATAGTGGTTGTTGACCATTAATGAGCCACAAAAAAAAAAAGTAAACCATACCATAGGAACTAGTGGCTGTTGACCATTAATGAGCCACAAAAAAAGTAGACCATACCATGGGAAATAATGGTGATTATTGATCATTAATGAGCCATCAAAGTTTTCGAGCAAGTTGGTATTATTTTTATTTTTTCTCTCTTCATTCAAGTTTATTACGCAAGGAAGGACGTGATGATTTTGATCACCTTCTTCCTCATTAATAACTACTTTGAAATCATGGATCCCTTTGGATTCCTAGTAGAGTTTTCTCAAATCTACTATAGATAAAATAGAAATAATTTCTAATAAATTTAAAACTAAGTTAGTTGTAATAAAAATAAAATAAAATTATAATCTTTTAAATGATGAGCTTAAACTTAGGACCGCGCTTTAGACTCAAACTCTCTAAAAATGTAATTTGCCATAAATAGTAAATTTACTATTTATATATGGTCATCATTCCTACTTAGACTTCATGGTTTTGGCCAAAATTAATAGCTTTCCAATTTAGCCTAACCACGTTATCGTCCTAATTTTTCCAAGTCATTTTCATGTTGGGCAAGTACTGCAATTTAAAGAATCAAAAGTTAAGATTGAATTAAAGCTTACTATTTATAATAAAATAAAAATAAAACGCACTTTTAATCATCGATTTGATGGAATCTCACAAATCTAAGGTGGGCGACACGGTGTAGCGAGGTTGGTTGGCTAAAGTAGCTTTTCCTACCCAAAATCATATTCATAAGTTGAACAAGTCATTCCACAAGATAGGACGGTTTTAAGGTTCCGATTGTTCATATTATTTTCACCTTTGATCAGTCTTCTCTAGTTAATCTTTGCCATGAAAGTGTCCGCGATCTGCTCTATATTAGTTTATGTGACATTATTAATGGGTAGGATAGCAAATAAAGGTCAAGATAACATTATGGTGTTCCACCTTTGATGAGAGTAGAGATACCATCTTTTATTGGACCATAGGTTACAAAAAGGAGAAATTGACCATTGTAGATCCTACCTTTGACCCAGTATCATTTTTGAATCATCTCAAACTTACATTCCCAGTCGAAACCTCTCACGTACAGATAGATTAATTGAGGAGGGGTATTTTCTAAGGCTGTACATGAACCAAGCTAACTCAAAAAGCTCGTTCGGCTCAACTCGATCTAGCTCGACTTAACTCGACTCGAACAACGAATCGAGGCGAGCCAAGCTTAAAATGACCCAACTCGTTTTGAGAACAAGCCGAGTTCGATCACAATAGATCTTGACTCGACTCGCGACTCGAACTCGGCTCGGCCCGAAGCTCGTCAACTCGAATATATATTATATTATATATAATATATTGTATTTAAAAATAAAAAATTAAATATTATATATATATATATATTATTAATTGAATATATATATATATATATATATATATATATATATATATATATATATATATATTATTAATTGAATATTTGATTTGGGAGTTGTGTCAGTGTGGGTTTGGTCAATTGGGTAAGGTGGCTAGGTTGAGTCGGGTGGCGATTGAGTCGGGTTGCTGGGTTGAGTCGGGTTGAGATCAGGCTTGACTCGACTCGAGGTAAGCTCGCCTCGACTTGATCCACTAGCTCGCCTTAAGCTCGACTCGAAATTTTTGAAAACAAGCTAAGCTCCATTGGTAAGCTCGAGGTCGAACTCAAACTCGAGGAGAGAATAGATGAGTCAAGCCAAGCTTGACCCACCTCGACTTAACTCGGCTCTATGTACAGCCTTAGTATTTGTCCTCAATTAGTCTGTCTATACATGAAAGGTCTAGACTAGGAAAGTAAGTTTCGGAAGTTCAATAAAGATGTTGGGTAAAAGGTGGAGCCGAATGTGGTCAATTTCTCTTACAAAAAATCACCCCAAGGCTATTTAAGCATTTTTTTTGTTTTTTTATTTTTTATTTTTGTGTTAGCTTTTTTTTTTTTTTTTTGTTAGCATTGTTAGTACAAGCTCATGTCAGTACACACACTCCATGTTAGCCACCCCCGCTAGGGATCGATACCAAAACCTCAAGTGTTGAAACGAGGTATCTCCACTCAATCTGCCAGTTGAGCTATGGATCTGGTTGTGTTAAATTGTTAGTACACCTCACCGTCAGTTTACACTTCACTTCACTGGTAGCCACCCCACCAGGGCCAGGGAATGGATATTAAGACCTAGTGTTGAAACGAGGTATCTTTCACTCGGGCTACCACATCACACCCAACGTGTCAATCCATCAATTAGGCCCGCTATGGAATGAGGGCAGATGAATTGAGTTTTAAAAACAAATATCATATGACAATCCAGTCTATTACTTTCTTTATATTTTTTTCCACTACATGTTTGACCGTTAACTTTTTATTTTTAGTTTTCCACCGTCGCTTTGATGTCTATATATCGGATCTTTAGGACTGTCGGATATGATTGATTTTTGTGATAGATCCACGCTAGTGCCCTTCATATGTGTGGACATGATTTGCGCGTCACCCCACCACGTGTACTGCATAGAGATGGATCTACCATATTCCGGTTCTTCCCGGTCTACCGTATCTACCCCGTCAACGGTTGGAATTTTGTCTTCCCATCTATCTAATCAGGGGTCAAATTTTGGACGGTTTGATTTGAGTTTTTTTATTGACCACGTGTACAAAAACAGGCTGGTAGATCATCTACATTTTTTCCCCTTCGACTCATAATAATATTAATATATGATGCATGCTTCATTTGACTTGTACAGTGCAGGGTATCTTCCGCCACGTGGCAGATATTTGTGTGCTGATAGAAATTGTATTTCTGGTGTGGCATCGGTGGATGGGCTGTGGCCGCAAACATCACCGTTGATGGACGATCCTTAATTTCGGATTATCATGATTTCTTCCAATTGACTGTTTGTGGTTACCTGATTTTCGTATGGCCTACAACCCCAAGCACAGTGGGGCCCACCTTGTTGTTTGTGTAATATCCACTCCATCCATCCGTTCCTTCGCATCATTTTAGAATTTGAGACCAAACATGAGGGATATCCAAAACTCACTTGGGCCACACCATAGGAAAAAGTGGAATGAAATATCCCACCGTTGAAACCTTTCTAGGGCCCAGCATGATGTTTATATGCTATTCAACGTGTTCATGAGGTGACTCTCACCTGTATTACGCGAAAACACAAGTATAATCCTGATGCAAAAAGTTAATGGCCCCCAGGAAAGTTTCAATGGTAGGTGATCAATTCCCACTGTTTCCGTAGTGCGGCCCACTTAAATTTTGTATCTCCCTGCTGTTTATGATCATGTCCTAAAATGAACCGGATAAACGGATGGACGGAGTGGATATAACAAGAACATTATAGTGGGCCCCACAGTGCTTGGGGTTGCAGGAAGAGCCTACAACCCTCGGATAGACCATCCGTGTCGTATGTATTGGTGTGTGCCTAAAGTGACTACACCTTGGGATCCTTATGTGGCAATGAAGCATACGTGCAAAAGATCCAAGCCATCGACCAGAAGGACTTCGCATTCCTCCTTAACATGATAGCTGATCAGTCAATTATACGGTGGAGATGCTTTGGTTGGAACTCTATGAAGTGGGGACGATTCTTCTACTTTATATGTACTATATGTTCTACTGAATAAACCAAATGAATTAACGTACACGCATTTCCTTCCTTCTAATACAGTGGACCTTCCCATACAGTCCCATCTTTCTGCCTTATCCTACATCTCTAGGGCAATCTGAGCCATCAAAAAGATGGATCATTCCATTAAGATTAATTACTGTGAAGATCAGTCTAATTAACTCATTAGATATGGCCCGCTAGATGAGTGGTCCAGACTCATTTCCACCCTATATGATCTTCTTCGTGTGGCACATCTTTTGCACGGATAGGATTTCACTTTCATGATATCAAATTACAAGTTCCAATGCTTTTGTACATGTGGATGGTGCTGATAAAAAATTGACCGTTAAAAAATGGCCCTATTTTCATCAGATCCTGTCTCATCGTGACACGTTTTCAGAGAAAACAAATACCTAAGCTTTTCAATTTCAAATTCTCTTGGATGGAAAATCCCAAAAGGCAGGGATTGCGTTACATTCCAAACAAGTCCACATTGGTTTTCTGTTAATGGTCTTGTAAGGTGGTCCACATCTAGGTTGTCGTGCTAATTCAGGACTGGTACCTGATAGTGGCAATTTGGGATTGGAATCCTCACCGTCCATCTATTTTGTCCTCTTCATACACGACTTTCGGCTGAAAATTACATTGAATGATTGATCGTAGCCATCCGATTCTACTATTCACTCCATTTTCATCTAAACGTTCATTTTAATGTCGGTGTTTCGTTTCTAATTTTTACTACGGGACACCCACTGAAGTGCCTACTAAATGGAATATCTAATTAGCCTGTATCACCTGACACGTGTCAGTCATTGGGCCACGAATGTTCGGACCTGATCAGTGCGTCCAAGGCATAGACATTCTGCACCCTGATCCATAGCTCAAGTGGTAGACTGAGTGAAAGATATCTCGATTCAACACTAAGGTATTGGTATCGACTCCCTAATGGGGGTGGCTAGCAGTGAAATATGTACTGACAGTGGGTGTACTAACAAGCTAATGGTGAAAAAAAAATAATAATAATAAAAAGGCACAAACATTATAGTCATATGATGTGTAGGGCATACGAAATGGCATTGCATTTCTAAAGTGGGGTTATTTGATACGCGGTCAGCTATATAGTGTATCGCTTGATATACAGGCACCCAGAAATTGTAGACGTGGCATATTTCAAATCAATTTAAGCCGACTAAGTTGTGGAGCCGACGATTGCTGTCGCAGTCCCAAAACCAATCGTGGGCTGTCAAAGCCCCGAAAACCAGATTGGTTGAATAATTCCAACGTACCACTTGGATATTTGTTCAATTCTAACCATTAAGCCTATGGTTAGATAATCAAATTATTAATTTTTTTCATTACCGTAATCTAAATTGAGACTCATAAGTATAACCATTTAATTTAAATTAATTAAATTTTAATTATGAAGTTTCAAAGTAATTTTAATTAAAATTATGTAGATTATCCACTACAGTGCGTGCAGAAGTTAGGCAGAGATAAAGTTTTGCTCCCGCTGGAGGCTCCTACGGATATTAACACATATGTACCTGTGTTCGATTATTGCGATCTTAATCCAAGGCTCTATGTACACTCCTATCGAAGGATCTCCATGGAGACTAACATGTACACACCCGTATCGGGTGAATTTAACCCTACACAAAAAACTAAGATATATATAAGAATATATTTAAGTTTGAGTCAAACTCTTACACTCAATCTTACACAAGGAGAAAGTGTATTGATTCTAAAATTGATAACCTTACTTGTCGAATTGAGCCTATTTGTAACGTCTTGCTTGGGTTGCTCGACCGACGCTCTCCCATGCTTCAATCACTCTTCTTGTGTTTTCTCGATTGTTGACGCTGATATTTCAACTCTTATGATCGTTCACCTTACATTTGATACTTCGATGATGTGACCAAGGCAAGAAATGATTGTCGAATCTCCTACAACTAATGAAAATTTAATTTTTTGTGGGATTCACCTATATAAGTGTTTTAAAGGATTTAGATAATGATTTGATTGTAAGTTTTGATTTAATCTCTAGAACAAAGTGGATATTGAGTTCATCTTTAACATGGAGGTTGGATTCCTTATTAGAGTGGTAAAGCCCAAAAAGATGAATCAAATCTCGTAAGTTCAGACACTTAAAATGAGAAAAATGTGTGAAAATTTTTTGAGACTTTTATTGTACAAAAAACTCATCAAAATGCTTAAGAACTAAATGATCGTTTTATATAAAAAGGTTTCCAGCAACTAGTTAACAACTCTGTGTATATGATCGAAAAATCATTATATAGGATCGAAGGTCCTTCGATAGGATCGAGGTGACTTTCGATCCCATCGAGAAACTCCATTTTTATGTCTAGTTGTTAGACCATTTCTTCGATCGCATCAAGTGGTCCTTCAATGCCATCAAGACCCATCGATAGCATATTAATGAGATCGATGAGCACATCATAAACTATTGCTTTTTAATGTGTATTTTACAGAATCCTTGCAACACTTTTAGCCTATCTTATCGTATTCCAATTACGATTTAAGGGATAATTAATTAAGAGTTTACTGATTAAGTTTAAAATCATTTAGAGACTAAGTTGTTTTGTGTCTAAAGTTAAGATTACTAAGGCCGTGTTTGTTAACGCTGAATTTTTGCACTTAACGCGGAATGGAGAAAATTTTCCGTGTTTAGTGGTGTTTGTTAATGCGTTGTTAACGCGAAAGACGGAAAGCGCTAAGTGGTTTTTCACTGAATTCTTTCAGTGATAGGAGTCTGGCTTAATGGTGAATGGGGAATGCGCTCCGTGATTTTTCATTAAGCAAAAATTTTTTACTTCCAAAAGTACCCCTTTTCAAGTTATTACGGAAAGTTTTTCTTTTCAATTGCTTGCGCAATACAAAATCAACCTTTAACCTGCAGATCTTCTTTATGCCCCACCATGAGTTATGTGTTTGATCCACATCGTCCATCAACCTTTTTAAATAATTTAAGGTGTGATCCAATAAAAGAAGCAAGTCCAATAATTAATTGGACTATAAGGTGGGGATTGAACGTCCACCGTTAAAAACTTCTTGAGAGCTTGAGAAGTTTCAGATCAACCTGATCTTTGTGTTTTCACTTCATCCATGTCTACATGACCTAATGAATAGGTTGGATGGTAAAAAAAATCACAGTGGCCCATGTCACTTTGATCTCTTTGAACCGTTCGTACAACGGACGCAGATTGCGTACTACCCCCCGCCCGTCCCTAGCTCTGAACGGGCTGTTCTGTGGGCAGGCCCACCGTTATGTATCTTTAAATCCAAATCCTCTATCCCTTTTCTCGTATTATTTTAAGGCATCAAGGAAAAAATGAGTTAGATCCAACAATCAAATGGACCACATCATAAATGACTCTTGCATTTAATGCAACTGGTGCATTTTAATGCAACCAAAATTATTATTTGGTGTGGTCCACTTGAGCGTTGAATCTGCCTCATTTATGCATCCAAGCCTTAAAATAATATGAAAAAGGGGACTGACGGTTTGGATGTAAATATACATCACGGTGGGCCCGTCCACAGAACTGCCCGTTCGGAGCCAGGGACGGGCGGGCGTAGTACGCAATTCGCGTCCTGCTTGAAAACGGGGACGGATCGGCTACTCCCCCTGACGCCAGCCAATGGCTGATGGTCGGTGCTCCGTGGGACCCACCATGATGTATATGCTCCATCCATGCCGTCCATCTATTTTAAAAGATCAATTTACGATCTGAGAACAAAAATGAGTTATATCCCAATCTTAAGTGGACCACATTACAGGAAACAGTGTTGAATGAGCGTCCACCTTTAAAAAACAATTTGGGCCATAGAAGTTTTGGATCAAGCTGATATTTGTTTTTTCCCTTCATCTGGGGATTTATGACCTAATCAACCAATTGGATGTCAAGTAAACAGTACAGTGGGCCTTAGGAGGATTTTAATGATGGATGTCCAATCAATATTGTTTTCATGTGGTGTGGTCCACCTGAGGTTTATATACCTCTCATTTTTTCTATTAAGCCATAAAATGATCTGAAAAAATGGATGAACGGAAAGGATGAAACAAATACATCATGGTGGGGCCCACAGAGCACCGACCACCGGCCACGGGGCTGGTGTCAGGGGGAGTAGCCAATCCGTTCCCGTTTTCAACGGACGCAGATTTCCTGCAAAAGCTTTACGCAGGAAGTTACTGCGCAGGGAATCTGGGTGGGCCCCACTGAGATGTTTGTGTGAAAGCCACACCGTCCATCCTATTTTACAGATCATTTTATGTCATGCAGCCCAAAATTAGGTATGTTCAAAACTTTAATCGACCACACGAGAGGAAACAGTGGAGATTTAGTGACCACCGTTGAAACATTTATATGCCCACGAAGGGGTTTAATTTTTGGTATTTTCACTTCATCCCAGTGAAAATGACCTTTTAAACGGCTTGGATGTAATATAAACATCAAGGTGGCCCCCACCATGCATCCCAACGCGGGAACTTCCTGGGAAAGCAATCCACGTCCAGCTCCAACACGTGAACGGACTGGCTGCTCCACTGCCACCGGCCAGCAGCTGATGGTCGGTGCTCTGTGGGCCCTACCATGATGTATGTGTTGCATCCATGCCATTCATCTATTTTTTCAGATCATTCTGTGGAATGGGACAAAAAATTAGGTATATCAAAATCTCAAGTGGGCCACATTACAGGAAAAGTGTTGAATAGCGTCGACCATGAAAAAACTTTTGGAGACCATAAAAGCTTTGGATCAAGCTGATCTTTGTTTTTTCCCTTCATCTAGGCCTGTATGACCTAATTAAAAGATTGGATGTCAAATAAATAGTACAGTGGGCCTTAGGAGGATTTTAATGATGCTTATCCAATTATTATTATTTTCCTATGGTGTGGTCCACCTGAGATTTATATCCCTCTAATTTTTGGGGTGATGCACTAGAATGATTTGTAAAAATGGATGAACGGAATGGATGAAACACATACATCATGGAGGGGCTAACAGAGCACGAAGTTCCTACGAAAGGCTTTAGCAGGAAATCCGCGTATGCTCCTCTTTGCACGAAGTTCCTGCATTGGAAGCCTATATGGGGCTCATTGAACTCAAGTTGTACGAACAGTTTTAAGGAGATCAAAGTTGGCGGGAAATAATCTGGTGTAGTACCAATTCACGTTTATTTTTTTCTAAAATACAACAGGCTTCTCATTTACTTCTCCACTGCATCATTAATTATTTTTTCAGCATCTTTATAAAAGATTATAAATATTTCTCTTCGACAGGTATTACAGTCTCTTTATCTTTCAAAATTGACTTGATTTATTAAAAGATTTTTACTCAATTGTTCTTCGTTAAACAATTCTCAGTTTATAGTAGACTATTGTAGCAATGACTTCAAGGGATAGTGGCAGGGCAAGATGGAGTGATTTGGAAAAAAAAATATTTATTGATTGTTGTCTTGAAGAAGCACATAAGGGTGGTAGGTCAGGTTCAAGCTTGACCAAACAAGCATGGAACAAATTAATAATTGAGTTGAAAAAGCGTACAGGAAAAGAATTTAATCAAAAGCAATTGAAGAATTTATGGGATTATCTGAAAGTACAATATACTGCGTGGATAAAATTGGTAAGCATTACGGGACATGGGTACAATGCATTGACGGGCCAATTCGATTGGCCTGAAGAAAGATGGGATGAGTACATAAAGGTAATTATGAAATTTTGTTATATAGTTAAATAAGAATTTGCCTTTCATCAAATTAAGACATGATTTTATGATTTTTTTTTGTAGGCAAATAAGAATGCAGCTCAATTTCGAAATAGACCACTAGCATTTGAGAACGAATTGAGGGCCTTATTTGAAGGTTTTGTTGCAACTGGTGCTGAAGCCTACACAACACATAGCGATAATCTTCCCGAGGAGTATTTTGGGTCGTCATCTCAAATACCTTCAAATACACCTATGAGTGAAAATGAAATCAATTTAGGCAGTCTCGATGTTAATATAAATTCAACTACTAAAGAATGCCAACAGGCACCGCTTGTCGATTTAGAAGCTCATCAACGCAAACGGCACAAACCAAATAGGAAGAAGGATATCCAAAGCAGCGTAGATGCACTCATACATCAGTTGGAAAAGACAGATGCAGAAGGACCCACTATCAAAGAATGTTTAATGAAATTAAACAGCATGTTATCAATAAGAAGACCAGATCCATTATACTTTAAAGCTCTAAAATCGTTTACCCAGAAGAAGGAGAATAGAGAAGTGTGGATCCTTCTAGAAGAAGAAGAGGATATGAAGCTTTGGATAGAGACTTTAGATTAATGTGTGGTTTATTTTTTTACATTTTTTACATTAGTTTTATTTCTTTTTCTTTAATGTTTTGACATTAGCTTTGCTTATAGACTTTATATTAGTGCTGTTCGGTTTGAATAATTTTAATATTAGTTTAATAGTTTTATTTCTTTCACATGTCTTTAATTCCACTGTAACTCTTGATTTATCGATATGCTGAAGATTATTATATAGAGCATATCGATTTTTATCGATATAAGATATTTAAGAGATTTGTTAATCTTAACTAGTTAATTGTTTAAACATCTAATTGAAGTCTTTACTTTCGATGTTGACAGAATTATGGCATTAACAAATGAACAGAAGAAATTATTGAAGATTATTGTATTAAAGTTGCTATTTAATTATTTAGAGACGTTTACCAACAGAATACAAGCAAGTTCTCCTGCATTACCTGGATCATATTTTGTGAAAGAATTGTTAGATGGTCCATCTTCAGTTTGCTACGAATTGTTTAGAATGCAGAAAGATACATTCAATAGTTTGTGTAACTTGTTTCGCATTCGAAGGTGGTTATTTGATAGTAGATATGTATCACTCGAGGAAAAGATTGCCATGTTTATAATGACAATTAGTCATAACTTTCGGAATAGATTGGTAAGAAATCGATTTGTACATTCAACACAAACGGTGCATAAGTACTTTCATGAGGTATTATTTGCTATGCTAAAATTTGCCAAAGAAATGATTGTCACTCCATCATTTGATCAAAATGTCCAAGAAATCAGAACACACCGACATCTTCGGCAAATATTTAAGGTAAAACTTCATATAAAAAATATAAATATATTTACTTATAATTGAATCATCCTACTTAAGGGTTAACAATTTACCTTTAATGTTTAGGGTGCCGTTGGTGTGTTAGATGGAACCCTCATTCCTGCATGTATCCCGATAGATAAACAAATACCTTACAGAGGAAGAGGAAGGGGTGAATGTGCCCAGAACGTTATGGCCATTTGTGACTTTAATATGATTTTTACATATGTCATAGCTGGATGGGAAGGGGTGGCACATGATTCAAGGGTACTTATGGATGCTGTACTTGATCCAACAAAGAAATTTCCGTTGCCCCCTCCTGGTAATATTTAATATACTTTTTCATATAACTTGGTAAAATTATAACTTGAAATTTTGCTAAACTGTCATTTGTTTTTATGTAGATAAATATTATCTTGTTGATGCTGCTTACACTCACACAAGAGGATTTATGGCACCATACCGTAATGTTCGGTATTGGTTGGGTGACTTTCGTAGTGGTGGGCGGCCTACTAGTAAAGAAGAAGTTTTTAATCATATGCATGCAAAGTTACGGAATGTAATCGAAAGGTCTTTTGGCGTGTTGAAGGCGCGTTTTGCAATTTTGAAGCGGATGGCACCATATTCCTTCTCGACGCAAAGAGACATAGTTATTGCATGCATAACACTACACAACTACATCAGAAAAGAATCCATCTCCGATCCACTCTTCCAACAGTACAATAATGAAAATGTTCTTTCAGAGATGAATATCGAATCAGAGAATGATATGCCTGAAGTAGAAGGAGTATTTGGAAACTTTGAACAAACTATTATGTCCAATATGCGAGAAGAAATTGCCGTCACACTTATACATGCAAATCATTAATTTTTTATCTGTTTTTATGAATATTGATATTTTAATTTTCTATTAAGTACTTTATAGTTTATTTGAATTCAATAGAATAATTTTATTTTCATTTAATAAAAAATAATTTCTTTATAATATAAAGCATTTCAAAACAGGAGATAGATAGGGGTAAATGTGTCAAATTAACATATTTCAGACATTTCAGATGTTTGTTAACAAATAGATTGTTTCAAATTCAGTAATTAATTTTCAGACTTCAGCCATAGTTACCAAACAAGTTTTTTGACTTCAGATTTCAGATTCAGGCTCCAGATTTCAGATTCAGGCTTTAGACTTCAGATTTAACAAACGGGGCCTTAGGCAGGTCAGACAAGTGAATATATAAGGTGTAGGCATGACCGTGCATTGCTCCCTGTGGTGTGCCCCCAAAGGAAGTCTTTTGATGTGATTTATTCTTAGAATGTACTATGATGTTGAGTATTCTCACCCGATGAACGGTTTGGATTTTAGATACAAGTCACAGGTGGACCCTACACATCTCGAATGTACAGTAATCACCGTCCATGAACGCATGTGATAATAGCCTCTTTTTGGATAACTTCCATTCCAAAGGGAGCCGATTAGGTGCGGCCGCGGCGGCATACCATACGGTGCGTACCTAACTGCGGGCCCCACCTTGATGTATTTATTCTATATCCACACCGTCCATCCTTCTTTTCCAGATCATTTTAGGCTATGATTCTAAAAAATGAAGAAGATCCAAATATCAGGTGGACCATACTCATGAATTAAACGCACGTCCACTTTCGCAGATGGGGTGACCACTCAATAAAAAACGCACGTATAACGACAGGAACTGCACATGGACTGCAGGTATCAGTCCAAGTCAAAGTACCTTCTCGGCGAAAAGAGACTCTAGGCGCATTTTAGTAATTTGGCTATAACCTAGCCGGCACTAAATTGGGGACTGTTACCGTTAGAACTAGGATGATCCAAACCATTTACATGATGGGCCACACATGGATGGTCGTTACCCAAAAATTCCATGGCGAAATATTCTATGAATGGTACACGTGTAACGGTTAATGGAACTGGAGATTTGAAATATTCTAACCTGAGAGTTATTTTTTGGGTGCCCCCATCGAATATAATCCCACCACATGAACGGTTTGGATCATTTCAAAATGACCCCAAATCCAACGACTACAGTCACTTTGCAGCAAGGTGAAAACGTACTTTCGCGTATACGCAACCACTCGTACACGCACACTAACTCAGTACACGTGTGAAGGATCCGACCGTAGGTAAAGTAGCATCGACCCTGAAAACAAGTACTTGTGGGTCCACGCATCAAGTGGCCCACCATCTCATGAGGACAATGGAGGAATCAGAAAACTGCCGACATGGGAAGGTCGGATGTTATAAACAAGTGGTAGATAGGCACGTGCGATTCATGTAGAATGCGTGTGGGATAGAAAAACTCTCCAATTATGTAAGCTTTTCTGTCTATATAAGCTCTACAACCCTCTCCCAAACACTGGCCATAGTTACTTGAATTCCCTTTGTAAGCTGTGAAAAAAGATTTCTTCCTTAATTTCTTATCTCTGTTTCTCTTTAGAGCTTTTTAGAGAGAAATGGCAGATAAAAAGATCGAAAAGAGTGTGGAATCCGACGCTTCTTGGATCTCTGATCCTACAATGGTGAAGCCGGAGAAGAAGAAGAGGAACAAATACGCTTTCGCTTGCGCCATGATCGCTTCCATGACTTCAATTCTCTTGGGTTATGGTAAGAATTTCTTTCTTTAGAAGATGTTTGGTTATAGAAGAGAATTGGGTTTTTGTCTTTTAAGAGTTTAAAGGCTTTAGATCTCTCTCGCGAACTGGGGCTCTTTTGATTTTGATTTGCATTTCCTGATTTTTTGGGGATTCTACTTAGAGTTGAAATTCTAAAAAACCGAATTGTTTTTTTTTTTTTTCTCATGACTACAGCTAAACGGGATTCTGATTATCTTGTTTTTGTTTTCTATATAGATATTGGAGTGATGAGTGGAGCAGTTATCTTTATAAAAAAAGATCTAAAAATCAGCGACGTGCAGGTCGAAGTACTCGTCGGTATTCTCAATCTCTACTGTCTATTTGGGTCGGCGCTCGCAGGAAGAACATCCGATTGGATAGGCCGCCGTTACACAATCATCCTCGCCGGGGCAATCTTCTTCGCCGGCGCTCTACTGATGGGCTTCTCAACGAATTACGCTTTTCTAATGGTGGGTAGATTCGTGGCTGGGATTGGAGTAGGCTACGCACTCATGATAGCTCCCGTCTACACCGCCGAAGTCTCTCCCGCCTCCTCTCGGGGCTTCCTCACTTCCTTCCCTGAAGTCTTCATCAACGCCGGTATCATGTTCGGATACGTATCCAACTACGCCTTCTCCAAGCTCTCCTTACATCTAGGCTGGCGACTGATGCTTGGTGTCGGTGCAATACCGTCCGTCTTCCTAGCCGTCGGAGTCTTAGCCATGCCCGAATCTCCACGCTGGCTGGTGATGCAAGGCCGTCTTGGAGAAGCAAAACGAGTACTCTACAAGACCTCAGATTCTAAAGAAGAGGCCGAAAGCCGAATCGCTGATATCAAAGAAGCGGTGGGAATACCACAGAATTGCAATGATGATTTTGTTCAGGTACAAAAAAATAGCCATGGAGAAGGTGTGTGGAAAGAACTACTAATTCACCCAACCCCAGCTGTCCGTCGTGTCTTCATCGCTGCAATTGGAATCCATTTCTTCCAACAAGCATCCGGCATCGATGCAGTAGTTCTCTACAGCCCACGCATTTTCCAGAAAGCTGGAATTAACGGCACTGACCCACTTCTGGGTGTAACCGTAGCCGTTGGATTTGTTAAAACGGTGACTATCTTGATTGCAACATTTCTCGTGGACAGGATCGGTAGACGGCCTCTCTTACTCTTCAGCAGTGGAGGCATTGTCTTATCTCTCCTTACCCTCGCTACGGGATTGACAATCATCGATCATTATCCAGATAAAAAAATCACAGGAGCCATCGTCGTTTGTATCGTCATGGTCCTTGCTTTCGTTTCTTTCTTCTCGATTGGGCTAGGACCCATCACATGGGTCTACAGCTCTGAGATCTTCCCTTTAAGGCTACGAGCCCAGGGTGCTAGTATTGGGGTTGCTTTGAACCGTACAACGAGCGGTGTTCTTACCATGACTTTCATTTCTCTCTACAAAGCGATTACAATCGGTGGGGCTTTCTTCCTCTACGCAGGAATCGCTGCCGCTGGTTGGATCTTCTTCTACACGTTCTTGCCGGAGACTCGAGGGCAGTCGCTGGAAGATATGTCTGTTCTGTTTGAAGAATCGAGATGGGCGAAGAAAGGGAAGGGAGAAAACCAAGGCCAGTTGCAGTTAGCTAGCAATGGTCAGGGCCACGGTCCAGCTCAGCCGTGATTGCTGAGACCGTATTTTAGTCATTTTCTTGTGAAGTTTGGACACTTACGTGCCCTTTGCATGTTTTACTTGGTTTTATTATGAGATAGTTTCGGTTTTACTAAAGTTATGGTCCACCAAGTGGATAAATTTCATCCGTTGATGTATGTATGAGATCTAACACGTACAATGGATTGCTACGAACGCTTGCATTTTTTTTTTTAATGGTATGGCGCATCTGATAAGTGGAAAGAACTGAATTTTGTAATGGATGATCCTGATGGTGGTTCCAACCTATTAGACGGATTGGATTTTATATTCACTAACCGTTGGATGTACTGTACCTTATGGTCCAGCTAGTTGAACTTTAGACCTTTTCGTTTATTATTAGCTACTCAATGATAGAGAGTAGCGAAATGGGAAAATGAGCTATTGCACCCTTTGTCCATGTTCGCTTTCACCTACGTTGACATGGGGCACGAGAGATAAATCTAAACCGTTCATCATGTTTTTTTTTTTACTAAAATCTTGTATACACAAATAAATGTAAGTAATGTTATTTAATATTTAAACTTGGACGATTATCTTGAGTTTTTTAATCTCCTTGAATAAATTTATATTTTCCTTTACATAATTTCCGGTGAAATCAAGGATTGAAATAGACAGCTAAATAAATAATGGCTAAGAAGCGGACCATCAGATGCACCGCATTTACGGCCTTATATCACACGTATATGATAATATGAACGGTAGGTCACGAAGGGATGAACGTGATGAGGTCGATCACGTTCTCCCTCGCAATAACTACATCATCAAACTCTAACTCAGGCACTGATCTATAGCTAAGGTGGTGGACTGACTTAAAGATACCACGTTTCAACACCGAGGTCTTGCATGATTCCCTAGTGCAAGTAAATTTTAGATTAACTAGGTTAATCTCTAAGAGTCCTGTTTGGTTTAACTAGGTTAATCTCTTTAACGTTTTTTGAAACAGGTTATTCTCTTTTAACTTTTTTCAAATCGGATTGCGTACTAAGTTACTCAGTAAACTCAGTTGGGCCTACCATGAATGTGTGTGGGTTATCCATGCTGTCCATCTGTTTTTCCAGCGCAGTTTAGTGGTTGAGCCGATAATTGAAGAATGCCCAAAGCTCAAGTGTGACACACTATACGAAACAGCGGGAATAATGACTTTCACCGGAAAAACATAAATTATAGATTGATCCAAAGCGGAGAAATTTTCTGACAGCCGAATTTCAAATGACACTGTCCATGCGATGAGGTCCACTTGAGATTTGGATATACTTTTTTGGGATAAAGCCCTTGTTTTGGATATACTTCGTTTTTGAGATATACTCGAATTACCACGCAACCAGTGTCCAAGTTTTTGTAAGCACTTTCTACATTGGACACAATTCTCACTGTTTAATAGAAAAAGACTTGTAACCATACAAAAATTAATTATAAATAGATTTTTATAATTCAAAATTTTTTTTTATTATAAATAGTTTCTTATTACTCAAAATTAGAATATCATAATCATCTTTGGTTGGTATAAATAAAATATAATTATAGTTTAAATAAATCCATAATCATACCTACATAAGTGTATCTCCTTTATTAAAAAGAGAAATTATATAAAGCTTTTATTCCTTTTTATTTCGTTTGTAAGATAATTGCCCAAGGCAGGGCTTTTACGTGCCTGCAAAGGGGCTCACAGATAAACCCGTGACAAATCCACATCATGATCAGCTCTAGCAAGTTTTCAACGGTGGAAGTTTTAGTTTGCATTATTTCGTGTGGTGTGGCCCACCTGAGTTTTTAATCTAACTGATTTTTGAATTCCCATTTCATTGAGATCTTGATCTTGAGAAACTGATGGACGGAATGGATTTTTTCACAAGCATCTCCATGTGTCTCGCATAGCTTTTGATCATAGGATCTTTGCCGCAGGCAATTCCTATCCGAGAATGTGGCTCACATGAATGAGATCCAAACCGTCCATTCGTATCTCTTAGGGTAAGCGGACCATTGTCTAAAACAAAGCAGTTGGTCGAGAATAGCTATTTTATTAGTAGTAGATCCGTGAACAAAGGGGCCGTTTGGGGAGATATATCCAAATCCCTACATATAGTAAAAAGGAGAAAAGTTGCTTAAAAGCAATATAACGTATATCCATTAGAAATAAATGCTGTTAAATTGCCATAAATACTGCCAAATCATGGATTTGATACTTTCTATCCAAAACAGTAGGATTCCCCACCCAAAGATAAGGCTTGATTCAAAAACCATGTGGACCATTCCCAAAATTACCGGATAACTTTAAATTCATGCAGTATGGGCCACGTGAGTTCTGAAATTCTTTGATTTTTCTTTAATCCTTTCATCTTAATGAGGAAAATCAGATGAATGGATATTGATGGCATGTAAACACTACAGTGGGCCATACAAAAAACAAATGGTAACCGTCCGATTACAAATCTTTCTACGATGTGGCCTACCTGAACTTTGGATGGTCATGATTTTTGGTTCTAATATGAAGATGAGGCGGTGTACCCATTGGACGGGATGGATCTCTTGAAAGTTCCACGCACGTGGTTCTTCACCTAGCCAGAGGTATGCTAGCGCCGCTTGAAGAAGACTACGTAATACTCTCTCTGGTAGGGGAGCCGTCCAGGCAGGGTCTCTGTGGGGCCCACAGTAATGTATGGGTTTTAGGAGGTGGATTGGGGTACTGCCCAACCCGTTTTGGCAGGGGCTCTATGGGGCCCACCGTGATGTATGTGTTTTATCCATGCCGTCCATTCAGTTTTTGACAGATAATTTTAGAGCATGAGCCCTAACTTAGGCAGATTAGATGCTCAAGTGGACCACACCACAGGAAGCAGTGTGGATTGAATGCCTACTGTTGAAAACTTCTCGAGGGTAATAGAAGTTTTTGGATCAAGCTAATATTTATGCTTTCCCTTCATCCAGGTCTTTCTGACCTTACGAACAGGTTGGATGGCAAAAAAATGTCACGGTGGACCCTTGGACAGTCGTAACGGTGGGCATCATTGTTACCACTGCTTCCTGTGGGGTGGTCCACTTGAGCCTCAGGTCTAGTTCCTTTTTTAGCTCATGCCTAAAATGATCTGCAAAAATAGATGGACAGCCTGGATGAAACATATACAGCACGTTGGGCCCCACTGAGACCCTGCAGGACCGTTGTCTCTAGCTAGGTCCTGGTGGGGTAGTACCCAATCTACGTCACAGGTCTTATCTACACCGTTCATTTATTTTTATAGATTTTTTTAGTGCGTGAGCTCAAAAATGAGGCAGTTCCAAGGCTCAAGTGGACCACACCAGATGAAGAATGGATGACCAGCGTGGATAAAATCCATACATCATGGTGGACACCACAGAGCCCCTGCCTGAACCGATTTCTGTCCATGCAGGTGCAGGACGCAGTCCGCTTCCCTCTGGCGGAGCATCCAATATGCATGTCCCATGTGAAAGATATCACACCATTCATGTGATTCAAATTGCCCATTAAATGGGACTCCAATCAATGGTTTAATACAAACTCATTGGACCATCAGATGGTTAGGAATACCCAATCAGCATGCTTTTCCACTGTGGTCTCATCCACAGTAGGACCCACGATCTCAACCGGCTGGGAAATATTGTGGAAGTTACCGGTCTTTGTCTAATTCATGAAAGGTTCCAAAATACTAGACAGCTCAAACAGAGAAAGGCTAGTATTTTAAGAGAAATATTCTGATACTCTGACACACTAGAATGGATAATACGCGGGCAGATAGAAATTACTGAGAAGCTGCATGTATGGAATATAAATAATCCAAGATTAACCATCTAAATTATAGTTACCAACATTTTATTTTATTTTTCGGTTAGCTTGTTAGTACACACACTCCATGTTAGCCACCCCTGCTAGGGATCGATGCCAAGACCTCAAGTGTTGAAATGAGGTATCTCCAGTCAGTCTGCCAATTGAGCTATGGATTTGGGTGTATTATAGTTACCAACATGAATACGAACGAACAGAAAATTAATTTTCTATTGAGTTATATAACTATCAGATTATTTAAGATTTATTGGACAGTCCAATAATGAAAATACATCCAAGGGTTCAATTTCAACAAACAAACTTCCACTAAGCAGAGGTTAGGAATGTTCAACCAATAGGGTTCATGATTAGTTGGTTTCTATGAGTTAATATATATCACATGTACCATTAAGAAATGCATGTGTACAATGCGTCCTACATGGTAGAGTATCAAATAACTCCCTTTATTTTAAGAAGGGTTTTAGGTCTAGATGGCCATATCATGAGCTTATATGGATCAAACTTAAGATTTTGTAGTCTTGAAATCATTTTTTCATTCTTTAAAGAACTAAGATATCACTCTACCACAACTACCACTCGTACGATAAGCTCTTGCTTAGAAAAGAAAATTATCATTTTAAAAATGGATGTGACCTCACTAAAAATTAAAATTTGGCACACTCATCGATTAATTTGATCAGTTTATTCTAATTGGATAGTCGTGAACCCACAAATTTTTTTTTACAACAACTATAGTAGCATTACGTGTTAATTCTAATTTTTTTTCCTTCAGTGTGGTCCATATGTGATGAATTTTGTCTCCAAATTTGAGCATATGACAATAAATTAAAACACCTTACATGTGGACGAGTTAAATTTACTTCACAATAACCCATTAGGCTCCACAGAAGATGTGAATGTGATCAAAACGTGGCACACCCCACTAAATTATATATCTAATTTACTCGTTAGAAAGGTAATTTGATGAATTTTAGAATGGTTATAGAGTCATCTCATTTGAATACTATTTATTTTTTCAAAAGTGGGCCCAAAGTTTATCATTCACTGTGAATCGCTGATATTCATTATGGGTCAACATTTAACGAAAATAGTCATAACTCCTTCATTATATATTTAATTTGGATGATCTTGACTCATTGAAAATGTAATTTGATGAAATTTCAAATTGATTTAAAATGATCACATTTGACTGCCCAAAAGTGAGTGCAAAATTTATCATTCACTATGGATCATGGATGAACTTTAGGCCTATTTTTGAAAAGTCAAATGGTGTTCAAATGAGATTATTTTAAATACATTTGAAAGATCATCAAATTATTTTTTCAACAAGTATAAGATCACCCAAATAGAACATGTTGCGAGGAGTTATGACTATTTTTGTTAAATCGATGGCTTATAATGAATATCGATCTACAGTAAATAATGAACTTTGGGTCCAAATTTGGATAATAAAATAGTATTCAAATGAAATATTTTCAAATTCATTTGAAAGTTAATCAAATTATTTTTCCAACGAACATAAGATCGGACATGTAACGAGAGAGTCATGACTATTTTCATGGGATTAACAATCGACAAAGAATATTTGCAATTAATCCACAGTGCAAATATCAGCGGTCTACTCTTAATATTAGTGGTCCATAGTAAATATTGACAAACTACACTGAATATCAACTATACACAATGAAAATATGGGCGATCAAAAGTAAATATCGATGATTCACCATATAACATTTATCAATTACAACATACTTCCATCTCAATATTCTTCCATTACAATGATTATCCATTCCAACATCCATCACATTAATCGATTACAACATTCTTCTATTATATACACACACACACACACACACACACACACACACACACACACACACACACATTTATTACAGTATTTTTTTACAACCTTTTTCATTTCACAAACTCTCACCATTCATACCAAATAATAATAATAATAATAAACTTAAAAAACAACTATAAAGAAAATCAAGGAATGAAGAAAAAAAAAGTAAAAAGGTAAGAATGATGAATGAGGAAGAAAGAAGAAGGAATAGAATAAAAAAATATCATCCATCCCTGTTATAAAAAAAAATCAAGGAAGGAAGGAAGAAACATTCAAATGACCCCACTTTTTAACCATCTACATCTTACGTGGGGCCCACTAATCTGTTGTGAAGTAAAGCCAACTCGTTCAAATGTAAGGAGTTTTAATTTGATTTCATTTATTTATGTTTGATGAGAAAACTCATTATAAATGGACCACATTGAAATAAACAATTTAAAATTAACACAATGTTAGCGTAGTTGTGGATCATAGAAAACTTCAAATAAAAAAGAATATATATATTTCTTACTGTTGGTTCATAATTGTTCATAGGAAATAGTTATGATTCGATCATTAAAAACTTCTTATCTTGATATTTGATTTTTTTTTTTTTTTCCCTTGGTTCCGATTTTTATAACCTCATGATTGGACATAAACATCAACGTGGGCCCTAGGAAATTTTTAGTGGTGAGCATCAATCCCTACTACTTTGGTATAGTCCATCCGTAATTTGGAGATGATTCATTTGTGAGCTCATGCCCTAAAATGAGCTGAAAATTCACATGGACATGCGAATATACTATATATATACATAAAGGTGGGCCCCATGGTTATAGCGACACTGTGGTCAAAAACAGATTGCATGCCACGCTCGCTGATCTCTAGCCATGAACAGACAGTTTGTGGGCGGGCCCACCTATGTATCTTTTTATCATGACTTCTATTCATTTTCTCATATCATTTTAAAGTATGATAATAAAAAAAAATAAAATTTAAGGCCAATCTAACGCTCAAGTGGACCACACTACATAAGACTCTTGCATCTAATGCTCGATCTGCCTCTTTTTTTCTTTTTTTTTTTTGCACATACATTATAATAATAATAATATGAGAAAAAAGGATGGAGTGGGCCCGTCCACAGAACTGCCCCTTCGTGGCTAGAGATGGGCCACTACGTGAAAAATGAAAAAAAAGGACGGATTTAGAGACGGTTCTGGACCGTCTCTAAAATTGCTTGGTTTAAAGACACTTTAGAGACGGCTGTAAACCGTCTCTAAAATTTTAGACGGCCCCTGACCGTCCTTAATATTGTCTAAAAAATTTGAACGTCCACAAATCATTTAAGACGGTCGTTGACCGTCTTGTATGGGTCATTTGAGACAGTCATTGGCCGTCCACATTAGAGACGGTCCTTGACCGTCTTATATGCGGTCATCTGAGACGGCCATTGGCCGTCTCTATTAGAGACGGTCATTGGCCGTCTTTTACTTGTAATCTGAGACGGTCAAAGACCGTCTCCATTAGAGACGGTCCTTAGCCGTCTTATAGTCCTGGCAAAGACCGTCTATATTAGAGACGGTCCTAAACCGTCTCTATTGGAGACTGTCAAAGACAGTCTTTATTAGAGACGGTCCTAGACCGTCTTATAGCCCTGTCAAAGGCTATCCTAATGCTCAAGTCAAAATTTAAGAAGCCCAAAAAAATTATAAATTTCAAAAAAAAAATTAGTTGAAAAGCTTAGAAAAATAATTAACAATGTTTAAGAAAAGTTTAAATTTTGAAAAAAAAATTGTAATTTTATAAAAATCTAGATTTCGAAAAAAAAAAAATTAAGAACTTTGAATAATGTTGATAATTTTGAAAAAAATAAAATTCGATAAAAAAAATAGTATTTTGAAAAAGAAAATTAAAAAATTAAACAAAATTGTGAAAAAATTAACAAATTGCAAAAAAAAATATATTTTAAAAAAAAGAAAACTAGATTTTGTATTTTGACAAGAAAAATTAAAAAGTTATATAACAAAAGTGAGATTTAAAAAATGATATTTTGAAAGAAATTTTAAAAAATTAAACAAAATTGTGAAAAAATTGACAAATTGTAAAAAAATATATATTTTAAAAAGGAAAACTAGATTTTGTATTTTGACAAGAAAAATTAAAAAGTTATATAACAAAAGTGAGATTTTAAAAATGATATTTTGAAAAAAAAAATTTAAAAATTAAACAAAATTGTGAAGAAATTGACAAATTGTAAAAAAATATATTTTTTTAAAAAGAAAACTAAATTTTGTATTTTGACAAGAAAATTGAAAAGTTAGATAACAAAGGTGAGATTAAAAAAATGATATTTTGAAAAAAAAAATTAAAAAAATTAAACAAAATTGTGAAAAAAATTGACAAATTGTTAAAAAAAATATTTTTAAAAAGAAAACTAAATTTTGTAAAAAAAAATGTTAAATTTATTTATAATGAAAATGATATTTAGTTAAAAGAGTAAAAAACATATACATTTTTTTTAAAAAATGTTAAATTTATTTGTGAAAAATAAAATTACTAAATTATTAGGCACATCCACTAATTGAACCTTTAATCATTTTTGGACAATCTAATCAGTTCAAATTAAAGAGTAAATAACTTCAGATGTTTAAATCAAATTTCACTGAAATTGTTGATCAATCTTGTATGCCCAATATCTTTCTCATATGTAGCATGATTGAGGCGAGTAACTAGTCAAATTGAGAGTATTGATCAGTAAAATAGAGTGAATGGACTAGACATGTAAAATGGTCCAAATATTCTTGTTAAAATTGTGACCCAACTTACTGACCTCATGAGCACCTAAGAATTGATGTTAATAAGTTTTGTGGGCCCCATCAAGATGTGTGTCGAACATCAACACCGTGGATTTGATGTGTCCCTTTAGGTTATAAGATATCTCAAAAATCATCGGTAAACGAAACTCAAGTGGGCCATACCATTTAAAACTATGTGAAGGCATCCTAAAAAATATAAAAGTACTTGGTGGGGCCCACATGAGTTTTGAATGCGGTTGAAACTTGGTCTGACCCCTCATCCAAGTGGGACACACATAATGAGTGGGTTGGATATGTGAATCACAATTAGGCAGCCCAATATATGATTATGAATGTTTTAAGGAAACCTTTCTCCACTACATTTGAGTTACTTGTTTCCTTTACCAGAGTAAACTCTATGGGGTTCACCGTTATTTATTTATTTTATCCACTCCGTTCATCCATGTTAACAAATAACTTGAGGTCTGAAGAATCAAAAGAAAGCATATCCAAAGCTCAAGTGTACCACACCATAAGAAATAGTGTGATTGAACCTCTACCATTGAAAATTTCTTGGAGGCCATAGAAGTTTTGGGTCGAGTAAATATTTGTGTTTTTTCTTCATTCACATCTTTTTGATATTATGAACAGGTTGGAGGGCAAATAAACATTACTGTGGGCCTAAGGAAGGTATCAACCTAGAAATCATTATTCCACATTGTTTGGTGTGGCATGGTCCACTTGAGCTTTGGATTTACTGAAAATTTAGGATCAACCCACACCGTTCATCCATTTTTCGAGATAATTTTAGAGAATTATCTAAAAAATGAATCATATCCAAAGATTAAGTGGACCACACTACAAATAAGGGGAACGGATTGACTACTCCCCCTAATACCATCCAATGGCTGGTGGTTGGTGCTCTATGAGCCCTACCATGATGTATGCGTTTAATCCATGTCGTCTATCTATTTTTAAAGATCATCTTACAGTATGAGACCAAAAATGACATATATCCTAATCTTTAATGGACCACATTCCAGGAAACAGTGTTGAATGAGCGTCAACCATTAAAAAACATTTTGGGGCCATAAAAGTTTTGGATCAAGCTGATTTTTATTTTTCCCCTTCATCTGGCCATGTATGACCTAACCAACATATTGGATGTCAAATAAACAGTACAATAGGCCTTAGGAGGATTTTAATGATGGATATCCAATCACTATTGTTTTCATATGGTGTGGTGCACCTAAGATATCGATTTATATACTTTTCATTTTTGGGATCAAGTCATAAAATGATCTTTATATACCTCTCAATTTTAGACCCCACCATGATGTATGTTTTGTATCCACACCTTCCATCCATTTGGAGATATCATTTTAGGGCAATGTCCAAAGAACGAGTTAAATCCAAAGCTCTAGTGGACCCCAGCACAGAAAACAATGGGACAGTAATGCCCACCATTAAAAACTTCTAAAGGCCACAAAAGTTTTTGATAAAGTTGATATTTGTGTATTTCCTTATTTCATGTTTTAAAAAAAAAAAAAAAAAAAAAACTTTTGAACCAGTTGGATTTCAAATAAACATTCCAATGGACCTTAGGATAGTTTCAACAGTGGGAATCACCCTCGTTGTTTTCTGTGGCGGGGTCCACTACAAATTTTTATCTGTCTCATTCTTTGGCTAATGACTTAAAGTAATATCTCAGAATGGATGGACGGTGTGGATATAACAAATGCATAATGGGTTTTTATATTTTTTTAAAATATTATATATATATATATATATATATATATATATATATATATATCGTAATAATATATATGGAGAAAGGTTCTTTACGTAGAGCTCATGGGAACTCCCCATGAGGTCGAGCTGTGTGGGCCTCACTATGATGTGTGTCAAACATCAACACCATGCATTTGATGGGTCCCCTTTAAATTATGAGATATCCCAAAAATCAGCCGTATACGGAACTCCGATGGGCCATATCATTTAAAATCATGTGAAGACATGCCTAAAATATATAAAAGCACTTTGTGGGCCCCATCTGAAATTTGGATGCGTCTGAAACTTGGTATGACCCCTCATCCAAGTGGCACACACATAATGGATGGGCTGGATTTGTGAACCACATCTCGGTGGACCCAAAAAATAATTATGAATATTTTAATGGAGGGTAACCCCTCTCAACTTTTGTTTGTGGTGTGGCCCACACAAGTTACAGATTGACTTGAGTTTTAATCCTTGGCCCCACCATGGAATGGTGCATCTGACTGATGGGGTAGATGTTTGACACACAGAAAATGGTGATGTCAATTAACGGTGGACGTCCAATCATTACTGTTTTTCCTGTGGTGTGGTTCATGTGAGATTTATTTCGAGCTAAATTTTCTTTTATCAACATTAAAATTTTTTTTACAACTAGATGTATGGTGTGGATTAAACACAAACATCACGGTGAGTCCCATAGAGCCCTACCAGATCCAAAGCTTAAGATAGCGTTGTTATTTGCACGGTGAACAGTTGTGAGTTTTGTATTTTAAGTAAAATAGTGGTGACTTGTTCATGGAAGAAGTGGGTTTGAGATATGGATATCCAGACCATCCAAATAATGGGTCTTGCTGTAGATTGTTTATATTTATAATTTTCTTATGTAATAGTATCTTAACCATCAAGTAACTTGAACCTTAATTGTACGGTTGTGAAGACCGTTTATTTTATAAATTATGGAAAACTCACATTTTCCGGATTTGAATCTTTTATCCCATTTCAGAAGAGGAATTTCCAAATCCCTCTTTCGACCGCCATTTTCTTCCTCTCCGTTTCCTCTTTCGAGCACCCTCTTCATCGCCGGTCGAGATTGGGCTGTGAGTCTTTCGAGCGCCCTCTTCCTCACCAGTCACCGTGCAGAACCATCTCAAATAGGTGAGCATTCGCATGACTGCACTCTACATTTCTGTTTCTTCCATCATTAGTTTTGTTGCATAGAAGATGGTGCACGTTTCATTTTAAGGCAACGTTTCATCAACGCCTGGCCCATCTAATGAGGTCCCTAGTTTCTTCGATCTCATCAGTTTTGTTGCATAGAAGATGGTGCACGCCATTTTTTTAATGTCTGGCCTCAATGAGATTTGTGTTTAATCCCTATGAATGATATTATCAAAATTTTATTTTTTGGAGAGATATTTTTTGAAATGCTTCCTTCAGATCTAAAAATGGTGTAGGATTCAAGTTCTTCTTTCAAATGAGCTCTTGAAATGATTAGATCCGAAAGTGGAGTTTTTTTTCCTGCAAAGTTTGAGAGATTTCATATGTACGTTGCAAAGTTCCTTTGAATCACTTTCTAGAACTGAAAATGGCGTACAATCCCTTGAATTGATCTTGGAGGTTCTGTTTTGCAGGAATCTGAGAGAATTGCATCTTTTATGTTGGAAATGTCTTTGAAGTGATTATTCCTGAGTGGAAAATGGTGCAGAATTCAACATCTTCCATCAAGAGAGCTCCTGAATTGATTAGCTCTAGAGAAGGGTAGATTTTTCCTTTTTGTTCTTACCGGCAATCTAAGAGATTCTCATGTCCCTGACAAATATTGCCGAGTTTTTTTAAAATCTTGCAATTTTTGTGAAATATTAATTAAAAAAATTGTTATCATGTCATTATCACGAGATACCAAAATCTCGGCAGTTTTTAATTATCTGTTATTTTATACCGAATTTATTATGATATTAAATGGAATTATTTGAATTATTTTTTTTTCAAATAATCATTACATACATGCATATAAATAAAATGATATGTTAATTTATCATAAATATTTTAAAATTTTATGTTTTAAGTGAGATTTTCCCAATAAATACACTGAGAAAAACTTCAAAAATCTGAAAATCCCTTGAGAAATTCCTAACCGAAAAATAGGTGAGAATGAGATTTGTCACTGTGATTTACATATGTGATGTTAAAAATTCTTTTGAATTGTTCCTAATGGTTTAAATGGTGAAGAATTTGTGTTCTTTTAAAAGAGTGCTTGAATGATTAGCTTTCAGGATGGAATCTAAGAGATTTTTGGTGATGCTATAAATTTCTTGAAGTAGCTTCGTTTGGAGCTGAAAATGATGTAGAGTTTGACTCCCCTTTCAAGTGCTCTAAGATCGATACATCCAAACTACGACATCTTTGCCTCACTGAATTCGAAGAACTTTCATTGTAAAATTAGATTATTATTTTTTTTAATCGCTTTTTCGGGAAGTGAAAATGGTTTATAATTCAACATTTGCTTCCCTCTAGAGTCTCGCATATATCTGAAAATCAGATAATGAAGTTCAAGATCAGCAAGGCCTGCGATCTGAGCTCCATTTCTGTCCTTCCACCACATTCCAGGTCCAGATTTATCAAGAAAACCCGATCCGGTCACATTTATAGTCTTCTTTTGTGGTGATTTTCTTACTCTGTTCATGCAGGAGAGGAAATCCAATCCCACCAGGAGCAGATACTTCAGTTTTTGGTAAAAGCCAAGGTTCTTCGTAGTTCCGGTCGCATTCGCAATAGTCATTTTCACAGGGCATGTCAATGTCTCAGCTCTCACGGAATTCTCAAGAGGAAATTGTGACAAATGAACATGTAGGGAACTTAGATATTGCCTTAATTTTCCAGATATTTTACATGAATTTATGATACATTTTATTTTCATTTCCTGCTAATATGACATTATGATGAAATTTAAAAAAATTAAATAAAAATCGCATTTTCTATGGTTTTTCCTTTTTTGGAAGAAATTGTGGTGAATTACTGCAAGAAACTCGATTTTAAGCTCATGATTATAAGCTAAAAATAATAATTTAGTTAGTTCCATTTTCTTGTTTTATGGTAGGCATCATTGCAAGTTATATAAGAAACTCTTTTTTTTTTTCTTTTTTTTTTTAAATCCTTTTTTTTTGGAGGAACGAAATGTGTGTGTGTGTGTGTGTGTGTGAGAGAGAGAGAGAGAGAGAGAGAGAGACTTTAATTTCCTTTGATTTCCTGATTCTAGAAAGCTCACAGGGAAATTAGATTAGTCGCATGAGTTTACACTAGATTTCCCAAGGAAGTTGTAGTAATCTTTTACATGAATTAGGGTGGTGATTTTGCATGAAGTCATCTCTATTTTTATCTTCCTGTTATTTGAGATTGTGATGATGACCTTGAAAAAGAAAATTGAACTTGCTTTGGTTTTTCCCATATTGAATCAGATCATGGCAAATAAACACAAGAAACTCGATTTTGCCATCAGTTTTCAAGTTTTAGAGGAATAAGTAGCACTCATACATGTCTTTGGTAAGCTTTTGATTTCCTCTTAATTAAGTTGTGAGGATACAGTTGAAAGGAGTTAATGCTTTAATTGATGCTAAATTTTTTCTTCTCATCTTTGAAAGCGATCAAGAATATTTTAGGAAGCCCAATTTTGCCTGAAATTCCAGGGTTTGGAGGAATTAGGTGTGACTTTTAGATGAATTCATCTTTAAGTCACTTTCTTTTCCTATACTATGAGAAATTTTTGATAAATTTGCTAGCATAGAAAAATAATAATATTTCTTTTTCTATAAAAATTCACAAAAAACCAATTCAAATTTTGTTCAAGACAAGTTGCACTCAGGTATTTCGCTTTTGAAGTTTGGTATTATGGAGAGTTTCCACTATGCATGAACTATTATAATTAATTTTTGTAAATAAATTGTGCAGGATGATAATGATGTCTGGTATAAAAAATAAATGAAAAGAAATGTCATCCTGCATTAATTAGATCCAATTTTTTCATGTGTATGTGTGCATGTTTGGGTCTTGCAAGACTGGAATTCATAGCAGTCCACTGACTTTTAAATTTATCTAGAATTTTTGCCAAATTTAAGAAAATATTAGATGCATATATTTGGATTGATGAGTATAATCTTTGCTACCATCTCTGTTGCTGCTGCCAAAATTTCCAGATCCTTCTTGAGTTACTATTTCTTCACATCTTTAGCAACACTTCTTTTTCTTCTTGACCAATCATGTGCACATTGTAAATTTAGAGATTTGGTTCTCAAGACTAGTCATTGAAGAGGATTTCTTGCTTGGCGCCTATTACTTACACGCGAGAAGATACTCATTGAAGAGGATTTCCGTGTGGACCGATTCTATCAGAACAAAGATTGTTCTCTTTTCTTGAACAATCCTCTGTTTAAGAGTGTAATGTTGGATACAATGGATTGTATTGTCAATTATTTCAGTGCAAATTGGAAAATTCTTTAGCTACATTATCATAGAAACTAAAATTGATTTGATTTAACTCCGCCTTTCATGGGTTTTGTTCTATTATACTAAACAGGCTTGTGCTAGGAATCCTAATCATGCATTCATGGGGCTTGTCAGCAAGGGTCTTGAGCTATGGATATATTAGGTATGAAAACTGCACTCTCTAAAAACTGATTCTTTTCTGATTTTCTGGCAAAATATTGCAAAAACTGGTGCAGAACTCAAGGTACCTGTCATCCTTGATCCCTACTCTGATTGATTGTCTGTTTGCTGAGTTTGGAGTTCCCAAAGCACCAATTCACACAGGAAACAATGTAGTAAACAGTTCCACTGAAATTCTTGTTCCATGCATATTCTGTTTTTAGGCTGTTTGCACAGAGGGGAGTGTCACCCATATGCTAGCAATAGTCCACTATGTCAGAAGATCCAAAACCTTCAACTGGAGTATGGCAAACATATTTTCCAGTTCAGGACTGAAAATTAGGCAATGTGTTTCTTGAACAGAGGATCTGCCACGTGTGAAGCTCAGGTACATAGCTTACTATGAGCAGTCCTAATAACAGGGTAGCATAGTAAGCATAGCATCCAATGTTTGTATGTGATCGTTCCTCATTAATTAGAGAGAATTTTCTTATGATTAAAAGCAGGAATCGGGTCCTGGGTTGGGCTATTACGTCACCATCATCAACATATGGCTGATTTAATAGCCATGTAGCCACATTTCCAACATGGGATATTTATTGGAAAGTTAAAAAGTGAAAAATCCAATGTTCCTGTTTTAACAAAAAAGATGCCCACTAATTCATATGTTAGGACTGTTCAAACAATATGATGTTTGGAATGTGTCTTAGAAGTGTAGCAGTGTTGCCTATTTTCATCCATCGTTTTCGTATGGGCCCACCATCTTGTATGCAAGCATTTTGTAACATATCTACTATCACATTATAGTAGCCAGTTTGAATGGTTGCATGGCAACTGTATCCAACCTGAAAAATCCTGTGAACAAATGGTGTTATGGTGTTGTTCTTATTACGGTGGGATATCCATTCCTTTTTAAAATTAGAATCTAAACTGTCATTAGTTATGATTGCTGCAGCCAAATTTTATTCATTGTTTCCTGTTCTGAACTTGGCAGCACAATAAACTTCATGTGATATTGAAATCAGTTTCTTCTTGCACTAGAAAAAGACTCGAGCAGGGTCTTTTTGGTTTTTCGTGTTATCATCAACATATGGCTGATTGAATTAAAAGTAGGAATTTCTATTTTGTCTAAAAGAAACTACTGATGTCCATCTTCTCGGCACTATGTCCATCTTCCAAAGCTGCCAGTCTTCCTTCTTCACATAGGTATTTACACTACCTTTTTTGTCAGGCACAATTCCAGCTGAGACAACGACCACCTTCCCTGGGAAATCAGCCAGCTCTACCACCTCTCCATGCATGTCAATTGCATCAGAGGATCTGTAGAAAACACTGCAAAAATGGCATCCATCAAGCTAGAGACTGCATGCTAGTTGGCAAGGAAAATGTCCAAGTTGTAATTAGTATAATATGTACCAAGGAACTGTTTCATTTGTTCCTTTTTCTTTTTTTTTTCATTTTATGTTTGTCCATCTTTGTAATATGAGTTAAAGTAGAAGAAGTTATTTTATTGTCTAGGCTTGAGAGGAGGTCCATAATGTTTCGCTAGGGAGTTCACATGGGTGCATGATCAAAGCTTTCTACCAGGTGCAAGCCACAATCTAGCTTCTATTGCACATAAAATTCAGGTAAGTGAGTCTAACTCACCTTGTCTAATAGGTACGTAGCCCATTGATGAAGTTATTACTATTATTTTTTATATATCTATCTAGATTTGGGGGCATAATTTGGACAGTTCAATCTAAGTTACATGTGTACCACGGTGGCATTTTTAATGCCTATGCATCAACCATTCCACTCAAGCAGAGTATCAAATTTTTTTGTATACAAATAATGGCCTTAGTGCACTTGTGCAACGGTATCCAAAGCATGAATGGACCCTCATGGTTGCCAACAACATTCTAGAAGTTTTCTAGACAAATACCTTCATGCTGATCAACAACATAATGGCCTTAGTGCACTTGTGCATGCATGCTTGCGTGAGTATAGCTCACCTCCTGTTAAAGAGGCATTTGTAGGATGACCTATCTAGGAATGCTTTTTATTCTTTAGGTTGTCATGGTAATGATTATCAATTGTGTTGTCGGCATATTTTATTAGTTTTATATTTTATATCTCATCCAACTTGATTAAATACTGACAATCATTTTTGTCCATGGTTCTAGGTTTGCAGGACTCCACTTAATGGAGTCATGAGTTCATACTCAGATATGTAACAGGTTTCTAATAGGGACATGAAAACTTGTATGAAAACGAAGTCATCTTAGGCATTTGGTTTTTTTCTTGAAGTAAAAGTATTGCATTTGGTATGCTTTTCTGCTTCTTTGATTGGTTACAAGTGCCTTTAGTAGTCCTCTCTGTATTTGAGTTTCCAATATAATTAATATGATGATCATGATGTTAAGTAGTTATGCTAACTTAGCAAGACTAATGCACATCATATTGTTTGTTTTTCACTACTTCGTTCTTCTGATGATGTGTAATCCTCATAATAACTCTTGTTCTTTACTTCAAAAGAAATAGAAATATAGTGGTATCTAGTTCCTTGCAAGAATATAAAGGATGCTGGTTCTGTTTCTAACTCCCACTAGAGTTGGATGTGTATTGTAATTTACAAGACAATATCTTCAGACATCAGTCCTGTGATTTAGACAGTTTATCTGCCAAGCCCATGGATGACTTGTTTCCTAAAAGTTTTTCCAACCACATGATTTAGGGACAGTTTGGATAGAAATTTCAGTAAAAAAATGTGAAAATAATTCTTATATCTTTAGACAGTTTATCCATAGATCTGCTTGTATTGTAGCTACTTTTCATGGTTGACTAAAATAGATGATGAATGCTTCCTTGTGTATAACATGTTTTAGTGAAATTCATATTAGCAAACTTTTCATTGCATCGACTAATCTATTGGGGAATATCATATCAGAATACAATGACTTTTATGTTTGGATGAAATATATTTAACAGGTGTATATCAGGAATCCATGAGAGTCCTTTTTAAGGACGGTCCATGACCGTCCTTTTAAAGGATGGTCTGTGGCCGTCCTTTGAAGGCCCATAAGAGACGGACCATGACAGTCCTTTTTAAGGACGGTCCATGACCGTCCTTTTAAAGGACGGTCTATGGCCGTCCTTTGAAGGCTCATCAGAGACGGCCTACGACAGTCTTTTTTAAGGACGGTCAATGGCTGTCCTTTAAAGGCTCATAAGAGACTGTCCGAGACCGTCCTTTTTAAGAACGGTTCACGACCGTCCTTTTTTAGGACGGTCCATGACCGTCCTTTTTTCGTCAATAAAAATGACGGTTTTTGACCGTCCTTTAAGTAATACGACACGTCAAAATTTGACGGCCCTTGCGACGGTCTATGACCGTCCTTTTTGGTCATTTAAGACGGTTTTGGACCGTCCTTTTTTTGCAGTTTTGGTGTAGTGGGCGGGGGTAGGCGTCCCACCTACTCGGCTCTCTATTTTAAGAGAGACGTATTAGAGACGATGGTCCATACCATGAGAGCCTGTCTCGTTGTAACCGTAGAGGTGACAGCGCCAGCTGACTAATATGAATACTTATATCCTTATAAGGAGGTTTGCTGAAATATATCCTGATGTGTTGTAATACCATACGCATGAACTTTGCCCTTTGAATCTGGGATATCTTGAAATTATCCTAGCCGTTTATACGATGACTATTACTTTTATGTGGATAGTAAATAAAAGCTCTCGATTTATACGAATGGGAGTACAAATAAAGTTCAATCACTTACGTTAAATGAACTTAGGACTTTTATCCATTGCCTACATTTATATTATCCAGAAAAACGGATAGAAAAAATAGAATTTTAACAAAAGGGATCTAGATGGTAAGACCCACGTGATGAACGGATTGGATTTATCACACGTATGCCAGGTTTCGATATGTGAGAGGGCGGGTCCGAAGAAAGTTCAATCACTTGAGCAGTTGATTGCATCTTGCATTTCTGGACACTGAGAATAAAGATATTACCTGCATTGAGTACAAAACAATTATCAATAATAAACTATTCTCATCCTCTCAAATCGGTGACACGTGTACAAGATCCGAATTGTTAATCTGTTGGGCCCCACCATAGATGGGTGATCCATCCAAAATGGCAGCAGCGGCTTCGGTGGATCTCCGGATCCACCAAGGTCGTTGGATCCCTGACTGTGGGGCCCACCTTGATGTATGTGTCCTATATCTATGCTGTCCATCCATTTTGCCAGCTCATTTTTGAGCATGGGCCAAAACTAAAGCAGATCCAAATCTACGGTGGACCGCACCACAGAAAACAGTGGTCATGGATCATTTACAACTCTTTATGGGCCACAAAAGTTTAAGATCACAATGAAATTTGTGTGGTCCCTTTATCCAGGTACGTGTGACCTTATCAACAGATCGGATGGAAAATAAACATTACAGTGGCCCCTAAGAATTTTTTTAACGGTGGTTATTCGATCACCATTGTTTCCTATGGTGTGGTCTACCTGGGATTTGGATCTGCAGCGTGGATATAGGTGGGCCTCACAGTCAGACGATCCTAGCTACTGTTTGGAAGAGTATTTCCTATTGGCTGAACTACTACCGTTCATTTGTAATTCAGGTCCAATAATTAGTGCTTTGAATGGCCAGGGTGGCCCGCTTTGGGCTGAGCTTGGGAGGCTTTTGGAATTTCTCTCTTGGAAGCGGATTGGATGGTGTACCACACACCACCGACTTGGCTGGTGTGGGTACGTGTCGTGCCAAGACGAGGGCTGAAGATCCGAGTTGTACGAACGGTTTAAAAGAGACCAAAGTTACACTGACCTTATATCCACACCGTTCATCTATTTGGCAAGATCATTTTAGAGCATGAACCTAAAAATGAGTCGTATCCAAATCTCAAGTGGACCACACCACAAATACCGTGGGGACAATGACTTTCACCGTTAAAACATTTTTAGGGCCCCATTACTTGTATTTTCCATCTAATCCGTTCATAAGGTTATACAGACCTGGATGAAGAGAGAAAAAAAATATATCATACTGATCCAAAATTTCTCTGACCCCAAAAGGGTTTAAATGGTAGATGTTCAATACCCCACTGCTTTTTGCAGTGTGGTCCAGTTGATCCTTGGATCTATCTTATTTTTGAATCAAGCCTTACAACAAGCTCACCAAATGAACAGACGGTTTGGATATAACACATACCTCATGATGGGACCCACAGAACTTGGTGACACCAAACACACCAGCCAGGTCGCTGGTGTGTGGTACACCAGCCATTCCGCTTCCTGTCCAAATGATCCCAGCCGTTTATATGATGGGCCTTATCCTCGTCCATCAATCGTGAGTGGGAATAACAAGAAAAACCTATCAGGTCGTAGTTGACTTTGGACAGTCTCATTTGCCCGGTGGTGGGTCCCTGGCAACCTCGAGCCAGGCATTAATGATGCATGTATGTTTTAGCTTGTAATTAGTGGAATATATGGGCCGGGCTCGGATCTGTCAAAGTCAGATTTTTGAATAGGTGTCGCCTACGACCCACCCGAAATAGTTCAAAATCTGGGCCAAGCCCGTTGACGGCCCTACTTCTCATAGTTTAAGGTGGGCTCGAGCCTAGATTTACTACATGGATTGGGCAAGGACACAGCTGGCTTAGTGAGAAATTATCATATTTATTTCTAGGTTAATTCTAAATTTCTTTACTTCAACATATGTGACCATATAATAATCAGGAAGTGACAAGTGCAACAAGTATATAGAAAGGACAAAAGGTGGGAGATAATGAAAAGATGAAAAAAAAAAAAAAAAAATTGTAAGAAAAGTATAGGCCGCATGCATAAGAAAGAAAAAAATAATAATAAGGGAGCCAATATTTTCAATGGTACACGACTCATCTATCTCATTTTTATTTGTTGTCGCCCTGCTTGGACTTTCAATCTCCCTCTGCTTTTGGTTGATATCTAGATGTGAGTCGGGGCAATACATAGATGGTATTTCACAAAGTCATCATTGGAGCTGGACATTGAGTGGAGTTGGACGAGTTGGGTTAACCCGGCCCGATCTAGTTTTGAAATATACTTGACCCGAACTTAACCCGACTCCTAACCCAATCCGAGTCCAGATTTGGCCTGAACTAATCCAGACCGAGTTTGACCCGGTCACAAGTACCGAATTGGGTCGAGTTGGCACCGAGTTGCAGTCCAGACCGATTTTGACCTGGTCACAAGTACTGAATCGGGTCGAGTTGGCACCGAGTCGGGTCGGGTGCAACGGGTATCCATAAGCTGAAATCACAACTCAAAACCTACGTGTGTATCTAGGGGTGTACACGAACCGAGCTAGCTAAGTTAGCTCGCTCGACTCGACTCGAAAAAGCTCGATTCGACTCAGTTCAAAGCTGAGTTCGAGCTGAGTCGAGCTGATTTTTTGAGCTCGAAAATGAGTTCGAGCTGGCCCCAGCTCGAATCGAACCAGTTCTATGACTTCGTTACTTTGCGGTTGATGTTGCTTATCAGGTGTTTGATGAAATGACTCAACCAAGTGTGGTTGGTACCTGAAAGTGTGTAGGTTCTCAGTTCTCTTTCCTCTCTATTTATATGCTAATATTGTGTATGAATGAGTCTATACATGTGAATGTGAATTCTTTAGTAATCATTGACATGATTGCATGCATTCTGGTAGCTCATGATCCATCTTCCAGAATTGATTCAAATGGTGAGTGTGTAAACTCTTCTTGGGTCATCGTAATGAATGGTGCTAGTCTCTATAGGCTTAGCAGTTCAAGGATTTTGAAATTTATTTATTTTGTTCTCATTTTGTGCACAAAATTTTGTTCCTTGATAGTAAAGTTTGCAGTGTTTCTTGTCTCAATTTTCAAGGAAGGTATGTACATGAAACAAACACCCTTTTTTTTCTTAGTTTTTATGTTGCATAGAAGGTGTTTGATAAAATACTTGTAAAACCATTGCTTTTGTTTTACAAACAGTGAGATTTTGAAAGTGTAGTTCAGGTGTTTGTGGAAATGCTGCAAAGGCGAACTCGGCTCGAACTGGCCCAATCTGCTGACCAAATCGAGCCGAGCTGGCCAATCAGGCTCGAGGACCAAGCTGAGCCGAGTTCGAGCTAAGGTTAGCTAGTGGCCAAGCCGAGTCAAGCTGAGGCCAGCTCCACTTGGTTCGACTCGATGTACACCCCTACGTGTATCTGCCAGAATTATAGTCTCCAGCTAGCCCCCAGCCACATGACATCTTTTGATACCAAATTTGGAGGTTTATATATATATATATATATATATATATATATATATATATATATATATATATATATATATATATATATATATATATACACAAATCGGGTTTCGAAGCGAGTCAAGCCAGTACCAAGTTGGATTTTGGGTCAAGTCAAGTTGAGTTATTGGGTGACTTGAACTTGATTTGAGTTTGGATTGGATGAAGTCTACTGGATTTGGATCGACTAGCCCACTCGGTTTAGATCGAGTCAGACAAGTCGAGTTTGCTAATTCAAGTCGTCCCGTGCTCAGCTCTAATCCTCATAATATCCCTACCGAGTCTTTGTTGCATGACCACTCTACTATTAAGCTTCACCCAAACTACACACAATAAGGAGCACGTAAGATATAAGTCATTTCAAGACTTTTTTAAGTTGAAATTTGATTCTTAAAATAGGATAACAACTATATTTTTCATTCTTAAAATATACTTAACTTTATTAAAATATCTTTCATGTGTTGGATATGAGTGTGTGGATAACTACTTGTCAATGATCCACACAATTTTTCTTCCAAATATCTCCAAGAAAATATCCCTCTTTTCACTCTCGAAGCTCAAGGTTGAATTTAAATTTAAATAGATAATAGTGATAAGGGCCTACAGGAGCTTTAGACCAAGATGCTAATTGTGTTTCATTCTTAAAATATACTTAACTTTATTAAAATATATTTCATGTGTTGGATATGAGTGTGTGGATAACTACTAGTCAGTGATCCACACAGTTTTTCTTCCAAATATCTCCAAGAAAATATCCCTCTTTTCACTCCCAAAGCTCATGGTTGAATTTAAATTTAAATAGATAATAATGATAAGGGGCCTACAGGAGCTTCTAGACCAAGATGCTAATTGTGTTTCCCTCCCACCCCTGTGTGACTTCACGCATAGGTTGGATGGAAAATGAACATCATGAGCAAACCGTAGGGAGTTTCAATGGTGGGCATTATTGTCCTGCTATTTTCTATGGTGTGATCCACCTTCAACTTGGAACTGGCTGGACTTTGGGCTCCAAGGCCTAAAATGATCAAGAGAAATAGTTGAATTGCCTCTGTAAGCTCTGAGAAAAATATTAGTGGTCCATAGTAAATATTGACAAACTACACTAAATATCAACTATACACAATGAAAATATGGGCGATCAAAAGTAAATATCGATGATTCACCATATAACATTTATCAATTACAACATACTTCCATCTCAATATTCTTCCATTACAATGATTATCCATTCCAACATCCATCACATTAATCGATTACAACATTCTTCTATTATATACACACACACACACACACACACACACACACACACACACACACACACACACATTTATTACAGTATTTTTTTACAACCTTTTTCATTTCACAAACTCTCACCATTCATACCAAATAATAATAATAATAATAAACTTAAAAAACAACTATAAAGAAAATCAAGGAATGAAGAAAAAAAAGTAAAAAGGTAAGAATGATGAATGAGGAAGAAAGAAGAAGGAATAGAATAAAAAAATATCACCCATCCCTGTTATAAAAAAAAATCAAGGAAGGAAGGAAGAAACATTCAAATGACCCCACTTTTTAACCATCTACATCTTACGTGGGGCCCACTAATCTGTTGTGAAGTAAATCCAACTCGTTCAAATGTAAGGAGTTTTAATTTGATTTCATTTATTTATGTTTGATGAGAAAACTCATTATAAATGGACCACATTGAAATAAACAATTTAAAATTAACACATAATGTTAGCGTAGTTGTGGATCATAGAAAACTTCAAATAAAAAAGAATATATATATTTCTTACTGTTGGTTCATAATTGTTCATAGGAAATAGTTGTGATTCGATCATTAAAAACTTCTTATCTTGATATTTGATTTTTTTTTTTTTCCCTTGGTTCCGATTTTTATAACCTCATGATTGGACATAAACATCAACGTGGGCCCTAGGAAATTTTTAGTGGTGAGCATCAATCCCTACTACTTTGGTATAGTCCATCCGTAATTTGGAGATGATTCATTTGTGAGCTCATGCCCTAAAATGAGCTGAAAATTCACATGGACATGCGAATATACTATATATATACATAAAGGTGGGCCCCATGGTTATAGCGACACTGTGGTCAAAAACAGATTGCATGCCACGCTCGCTGATCTCTAGCCATGAACAGACAGTTTGTGGGCGGGCCCACCTATGTATCTTTTTATCATGACTTCTATTCATTTTCTCATATCATTTTAAAGTATGATAATAAAAAAAAATAAAATTTAAGGCCAATCTAACGCTCAAGTGGACCACACTACATAAGACTCTTGCATCTAATGCTCGATCTGCCTCTTTTTTTTTTTTTTTTTTTTGCACATACATTATAATAATAATAATATGAGAAAAAAGGATGGAGTGGGCCCGTCCACAGAACTGCCCCTTCGTGGCTAGAGATGGGCGGGGGTAGGCGTCCCACCTACTCGGCTCTCTGTTTTAAGAGAGACGTATTAGAGACGATGGTCCATACCATGAGAGCCTGTCTCGTTGTAACCGTAGAGGTGACAGCGCCAGCTGACTAATATGAATACTTATATCCTTATAAGGAGGTTTGCTGAAATATATCCTGATGTGTTGTAATACCATACGCATGAACTTTGCCCTTTGAATCTGGGATATCTTGAAATTATCCTAGCCGTTTATACGATGACTATTACTTTTATGTGGATAGTAAATAAAAGCTCTCGATTTATACGAATGGGAGTACAAATAAAGTTCAATCACTTACGTTAAATGAACTTAGGACTTTTATCCATTGCCTACATTTATATTATCCAGAAAAACGGATAGAAAAAATAGAATTTTAACAAAAGGGATCTAGATGGTAAGACCCACGTGATGAACGGATTGGATTTATCACACGTATGCCAGGTTTCGATATGTGAGAGGGCGGGTCCGAAGAAAGTTCAATCACTTGAGCAGTTGATTGCATCTTGCATTTCTGGACACTGAGAATAAAGATATTACCTGCATTGAGTACAAAACAATTATCAATAATAAACTATTCTCATCCTCTCAAATCGGTGACACGTGTACAAGATCCGAATTGTTAATCTGTTGGGCCCCACCATAGATGGGTGATCCATCCAAAATGGCAGCAGCGGCTTCGGTGGATCTCCGGATCCACCAAGGTCGTTGGATCCCTGTCCGTGGGGCCCACCTTGATGTATGTGTCCTATATCTATGCTGTCCATCCATTTTGCCAGCTCATTTTTGAGCATGGGCCAAAACTAAAGCTGATCCAAATCTACGGTGGACCGCACCACAGAAAACAGTGGTCATGGATCATTTACAACTCTTTATGGGCCACAAAAGTTTAAGATCATAATGAAATTTGTGTGGTCCCTTTATCCAGGCACGTGTGACCTTATCAACAGATCGGATGGAAAATAAACATTACAGTGGCCCCTAAGAATTTTTTTAACGGTGGGCATTCGATCACCATTGTTTCGTATGGTGTGGTCTACCTGGGATTTGGATCTGCAGCGTGGATATAGGTGGGCCCCACAGACAGGGACCCGATCCCCTGAACCCTTGTCCATCCAAAACACACCAGTCAGACGATCCTAGCTACTGTTTGGAAGAGTATTTCCTATTGGCTGAACTACTACCGTTCATTTGTAATTCAGGTCCAATAATTAGTGCTTTGAATGGCCAGGGTGGCCCGCTTTGGGCTGAGCTTGGGAGGCTCTTGGAATTTCTCTCTTGGAGGCGGATTGGATGGTGTACCACACACCACCGACTTGGCTGGTGTGGGTACGTGTGGTGCCAAGACGAGGGCTGAAGATCCGAGTTGTACGAACGGTTTAAAAGAGACCAAAGTTACATGGCCCTTATATCCACACCGTTCATCTATTTGGAAAGATCATTTTATGGCATGAACCTAAAAATGAGTCGTATCCAAATCTCAAGTGGACCACACTACAGATAGCGTGGGGACAATGACTTTCACCGTTAAACATTCTTAGGGCCCCATTACGTGTATTTTCCATCTAATCCGTTCATAAGGTTATACAGACCTGGATGAAGAGAAAAAACAAATATCCTACTGATCCAAAACTTCTCTGACCCCAAAAGGGTTTAAATGGTAGATGTTCAATACCCCCACTGCTTTTTGCAGTGTGGTCCGTTTGATTCTTGGATCTATCTTATTTTTTGAATCAAGCCTTACAACAAGCTCGCCAAATGAACAGACGGTTTTGATATAACACATACCTCATGATGGGACCCTCAGAACTTGGTGACACCAAACACACCAGCCAGGTCGCTGGTGTGTGGTACACCAGCCAATCCGCTTCCTGTCCAAATGATCCCAGCCGTTTATATGATGGGCCTTATCCTCGTCCATCAATCGTGACTGGGAATAACAAGAAAAACCTATCAGGTCGTAGTTGACTTTGGACAGTCTCATTTGCCCGGTGGTGGGTCCCTGGCAACCTCGAGCCAGGCATTAATGATGCATGTATGTTTTAGCTTGTAATTAGTGGAATATATGGGCCGGGCTCGGATCTGTCAAAGTCAGATTTTTGAATAGGTGTCGCCTACGACCCACTCGAAATAGTTCAAAATCTGGGCCAAGCCCGTTGACAGCCCTACTTCTCATAGTTTAAGGTGGGCTCGAGCCTAGATTTACTACATGGATTGGGCAAGGACACAGCTGGCTTAGTGAGAAATTATCATATTTATTTCTAGGTTAATTCTAAATTTCTTTACTTCAACATATGTGACCATATAATAATCAGGAAGTGACAAGTGTAACAAGTATATAGAAAGGAGAAAAGGTGGGAGATGATGAAAAGATGAAAAAAAAAATTAAAAAAAAATGTAAGAAAAGTATAGGCCGCATGCATAAGAAAGAAAAAAAAAATAATAAGGGGGCCAATATTTTCAATGGTACACGACTCATCTATCTCATTTTTATTTGTTGTCGCCCTGCTTGGACTTTCAATCTCCCTCTGCTTTTGGTTGATATCTAGATGTGAGTCGGGGCAATACATAGATGGTATTTCACAAAGTCATCATTGAAGCTGGACATTGAGTGGAGTTGGACGAGTTGGGTTAACCCGGCTCGATCTAGTTTTGAAATATACTTGACCCGAACTCGACCCGACTGTTAACCCAATCCGAGTCCAGATTTGGCCTGAACTAATCCAGACCGAGTTTGACCCGGTCACAAGTACCGAATCAGGTCGAGTTGGCACCGAGTTGCAGTCCAAACCGATTTTGACCTAGTCACAAGTACCGAATCGGGTCGAGTTAGCACCGAGTCGAGTCGGGTGCAACGGGTATCCATAAGCTGAAATCACAACTCTACGTGTGTATCTAGGGGTGTACACGAACCGAGCTAGCTAAGTTAGCTCGCTCGATTCGACTCGGTTCAAAGCTGAGTTCGAGCTGAGTCGAGCTGATTTTTTGAGCTCGAAAATGAGTTCGAGCTGGCCCCAGCTTGAATCGAACTAGTTCTGTGACTTGGTTACTTTGCGATTGATGTTGCTCACCGGGTGTTTGATGAAATGACTCAACCAAGTGTGGTTGGTACCTGAAAGTGTGTAGGTTCTCAGTTCTCTTTCCTATCTATTTATATGCTAATATTATGTATGAATGAGTCTATACATGTGAGTTCTTTAGTAATCATTGACATGATTGCTGCATTCTGGTAGCTCATGATCCATCTTCCAGAATTGATTCAAATGGTGAGTGTGTAAACTCTTCTTGGGTCGTCATAATGAATGGTGCTAGTCTTTGTAGGCATAGCATTTCAAGAATTTTGAAATTTATTTATTTTGTTCTCATTTTGTGCACAAAATTTTGTTCCTTAATAGTAAAGTTTGCAGTGTTTCTTGTCTCAGTTTTCAAGGAAAGTATGTACATGAAACAAATATCCTTTTTTTTCTTGGTTTTTATGTTGCGAAGAAAGTGTTTGATAAAATACCTATAAAACCATTGCTTCTGTTTTACAAACAGTGGGATTTTGAAAGTGCAGTCCAGGTGTTTGTGGAAATGCTGCAATGACGAACTCGGCTCGAACTGGCCCAATCTGCTGATCGAACCGAGCCGAGCTGGCCAATCAGGCTCGAGGACCAAGCTGAGCCGAGTTCGAGCTAAGGTTAGCTAGTGGCCAAGCCGAGTCAAGCTGAGGTCAGCTCCACTTGGTTCGACTCGATGTACACCCCTACGTGTATCTGCCAGAATTAGTCTCCAGCTAGCCCCCAACCACATGACATCTCAGATTTGAAACGTTAAATCTGAGGTTTATATTTATATATATATATATATATATATATATATATATATATATATATATATATACACAAATCGGGTTTCGAAGCGAGTCGAGCCAGTACCGAGTTGGATTTTGGGTCGAGTCAAGTTGAGTTATTGGGTGACTTAAACTTGATTTGAGTTTGGATTGGATGAAGTCTACTTGATTTGGATCAACTAGCCCACTCGGTTTAGATCAAGTTAGACAAGTCGAGTTTGCTAATTCAAGTCGTCCAATGCTCAGCTCTAATCCTCTTAATATCCCTACCGAGTCTTTGTTGCATGACCACTCTACTATTAAGCTTCACCCAAACTACACACAATAAGGAGCACGTAAGATATAAGTCATTTCAAGACTTTTTTAAGTTGAAATTTGATTCTTAAAATAGGATAACAACTATATTTTTCATTCTTAAAATATACTTAACTTTATTAAAATATCTTTCATGTGTTGGATATGAGTGTGTGGATAACTACTTGTCAATGATCCACACAATTTTTCTTCCAAATATCTCCAAGAAAATATCCCTCTTTTCACTCTCGAAGCTCAAAGTTGAATTTAAATTTAAATAGATAATAGTGATAAGGGCCTACAGGAGCTTTAGACCAAGATGCTAATTGTGTTTCATTCTTAAAATATACTTAACTTTATTAAAATATCTTTCATGTGTTGGATATGAGTGTGTGGATAACTACTAGTCAGTGATCCACACAATTTTTCTTCCAAATATCTCCAAGAAAATATCCCTCTTTTCACTCTCAAAGCTCAAGGTTGAATTTAAATTTAAATAGATAATAGTGATAAGGGGCCTACAGGAGCTTCTAGACCAAGATGCTAATTGTGTTTCCCTCCCACCCCTGTGTGACTTCACGCATAGGTTGGATGGAAAATGAACATCATGAGCAGACCGTAGGGAGTTTCAATGGTAGGCGTTGTTGTCCTGCTATTTTCTATGGTATGATCCACCTTCAACTTGGAACTGGCTGGACTTTGGGCTCCAAGGCCTAAAATGATCAAGAGGAATAGTTGAATTGCCTCTGTAAGCTCTGAGAAAAATAAGAAAAAAAAAAAAACCATCTCTCTTCGTTAATCTTGTATCTCTATTTCTCTTTAGAGGTTTTTAGAGAGAAATAGCGGATAGAAAAATAAAAAAGACTGTAGGATCCGACTCTTCTCAGAGCTCTAATCCGACAATGGTGCAGCTCGAGAAGAAGCGGAGGAACAAGTTCACTTTTGCTTGCACGATGATCGCTTACATGACTTCACTTATATAAGAGAATTGGGTCTCTCTCTCTCTCTCTCTCTCTCTCTCTCTCTCTCTCTCTCTCTCTCTCTCTCTCTCTCTCTCTCTCTCTCTCTCTCTGAATTTAAAAGAAATGATTTTATTCTATAATAATACATTAAGAGATTATCAACCTATTAGCAAAATTTCCTAAAATCGTGAAGTGGGTCTCTTTTGCTTTTGTTTTGCATTTCTTGATTTTTGGAGATTATATTGAGAGTTGAAAGTTTAAAAATCCGAATTACTTTTCTCATGGCACGGCCAAATGGGAATTTGATTATCTTGTTTTTTGGTTTTTTGGCTTATATATTGGAGTGACGAGTGGAGCAGCTCTCTTTATAGAAAAGGATCTAAAGCTCACTAATGTGGAGATCGAAGTATTCATTGGGATTCTCGATGTCTACTGTTGTAACACCCCGTACTTTCTATACTTGGGTGTTACCATGAAGACCTAACTTAGTGTTTACATAAACCTGACTCACTTGAGCATTCACTCTAACATAAATCAAATCAGTAGGAACCATCTTCGTCCATAGATTAATTCATCCAACCGTTGATTTACAAGAACTATTACTTTGTCAAGGGACTCACATTGAAGCGTAAAAGACCAAATTCTGGAAATCCAATAGGGATGAAACATCAACTAGAGCCTTGATAGATTGACTGAACCGTATGAACTCAATTTTGGGAACCAGATCGTTAGATCCGCCATCCATTAGTCATTGATGTCTAATCCGATAAAACTCCCACCCTAATGTAACAGATTGGCTATTCAATCTCATAGTAGCTATTAAATTCTAAGTAATTAGTCATATAACGCAAAATCATTGAGAAATTCATTTTATGGAATAATTTAACCATCAGATTTTCACAAATTGTGAATTAACCATTAAATTAGAGATCGTGACCATATATCTCAGAAATCAACAGCAAAACCCAATCCAGATTAAACTAGAAAACTCCATTATTGATAATTGAATTGTAAAGTAGTCCAACGGTTGGATCACATAGCATCAATACTTAAAAACCCAACTTTTGTATGATAAGAACCCTTGAATGAATGTAATTAAACATTCATCATAGAATTTGTGGCCTAGATCATTAGGTCCACATATGGTTAGGCTAACATCACTCAATGTAAAGATTCAACACTAACCATCAAAATTAAATGATCTAATCACTAAATCCACCACTAACTAAACCTTTGTATGAAAAGATCTGACCGTCAGATCTTTGAGGATCGTCAAATGATACTCATTTAGGCACATAAACTAAGCATTATGGCCACTTGGACGTTAGATCCTCCTCATCTTTGGCCTGATGACACAATAGTTGTGTCCAAGACGAGTGGATGGAGCAGATTCCATTAAACAAATTTGGAACCGAATTCATTACATCCACAGTTCAACAAGCCTACGACATTCAAATTCATAATTCACTATGTGATCATCATTATCCCAACTTCTGGTAGTTGAACCTACTATAGAAATTTACTTAAATAGGCCTAGAGACCTTTAGAAATCCAATGATCAAATGGAGTAACAATCTGATCGTTAGATTGCTGATAATCAACACGTAAGACAAGGTCGCTTGGCCCACCCAAGTTTTGGATCTAGCCGATCTTGAGCCAAAGGTCCCTACGGAGTCCTCCAAAGTAAATGGATGGATTGGATTCCTCACAAGCATTACAGTGGACCCCACTCTAGTTGCATGTATACCAGTGTGCGGGTGCACTCACAACACACTGAACAAGCCAACTGGTCAAACTGGTGTTGACCCGTAGATTTTGCAAAAAGGCTTTTCTCCATGCGACTGCGATTTGAAAGGGAGACTATCGTTTGAGTCGATCGTGGCCCACCATCACGGACCATTGCACGATCCGAATCGTCTATCACGTTCACAACGCAGATCTGACTAAGATTCCATGGGTCCTACATGTAGTTGCCTTTATGTACGCCCACAAGCACGGGCTCAGGAAGAGCTGTGCATGCGAATGCTTTTCGAAAACGGAAACCGTTTTCTAGGCTAGCTAGCATCACGCGTGTCTCCTCATCCTTTAATACTAGCCCTTCGTGCAGGAATTTCTCAGCCATCCATTCCAATCTACACGAGTAGGGCTTCCATCGCTTAGCAAGAGCTGCCGCTGCATGTTGCACTCAGACCCATTAGGAAAAACACTAATAGTCGTCGGTTGGTGGGTCCCACAATGATCAGGGAACCCATCCAATCCATCCAAAAGATATGGATAAGAGGATGGGGCCATGGATCAAAAACCACCATGATCGGACCCATCATCTTCGTCGTTCATCCGAGAAACCCATCACCTAGTGATGGGGCCCATTCTATGATCAGGGTCGTCCACCTAGAGGACCATGATTTCAGAAGATCGCCCACAACTTCCAATCTCAGCCATGCATGCAAACAGTTTTTAAAGATATCAACAACGATCTCTCCTTGTTAATTGAGATTAGTGGACGGAGCTTGTAACTAATCGGTTGATTAAGAGCCAATCCTTCTAGGTATTTTGGGAGAGTATATAAAGGATCTTTTAGGGCTTCCCTTACCAGGTCGCACCAGGTCCTCCAAGGATAGAAAGTGATAAAAAGAGAGGAAGGAGCGCCGCACCAGGTCGAGTTTGGAGCTTGACTAGCTACTGAGTTAAGGACCGAGTCTAGGGCTTTACCCAGTTGCTTCCAACAGAGAAAGATGAAGAAGAAGAAGAAGAAGAAGCAGAGAAGATCGAGAGAGAGAGAGAGAGAGAGAGAGAGAGAGAGTGTGTGTGTGTGTGTGTGTGTGTGCGGCTAGCGCCGCATTGCATAAAGTCGGATCAAGTCACGATCCAAGTTGGATTGAGATTGCTGAGTTCGGCTGCTGCACGTGAAGGAAGCAGAAGAACGAAGAAAGAAAAAGGGAAATGGAGAAAAGAATGAAGAAGATCAAGAAGAAAGGAAAGGAAGAGAAGATGGGAAAGAGAGAGAGAGAGAGAGAGAGAGAGATCAGACCTGTGCGACCCATCTGCCGCTGCTGTCGTGCCGCACCGGGACTCGGCCCGAGTCTGTCGAATCTGGGCCGCGTCTAGGTCATGTCCAGACCCATTCAAGTTGAAGATCAGATAGAGAGAGAAATCTGAGGTAGAGACAGGAAAGAGGAAGGAGGAAAAGGAAGAGAACAGAAAGAAAGAAGAAGAGAAGGTTGAGAAGTAGAAGAAAAGGGAAAAGAAGGAAGGAGTTGAGTTGCTGCTGCCGAGTTAACTCAGTTGATATATAGCGAGTCGTGAGCTAAGTCCAGACCCATTCATGTTCAGTGAGAGTAGAAGAAGAAAGCAAAAGGAAGAAAGAAGAAAGAAGAAAGGAAAGAGTGGAGAGAAGAGAAAAAAGAATCAGGGAACTCCTAGCCTACTGAATCGACTCGATCAAGGTATGTAGTGTTGAATAGTTTAAAATTCTTCCTCTGTTCTATGTTGTAATTGACGCATTAGTAGCAGAATTAAGTGTTCATTCACCTTTAAAACAATGTAGCGTAAATATCCATGTATGCTATTTTAGGTTAGGTTAGGTGCCTTGAACCCCTTTGTGACCCCTAGCCTGGCAAGAAGAGAATCCACACTTCAAGGTGAGGATTACCCTTCAAGCTTTTCCACATCTTGATAACTAGTCCTGCTATTTTTCCTTGCTCATTTATTTCATTAATTGCTTAATGTAGTGGATTACTTTTATTAATTTTGATTCAAGATAATTGATGAATCGGATTCGATGTGAATTAAATGCCTCTAATCTAATTTAAAATGTATGCTTTAGATGTGCAAGTGATATTTCGATATTATTCTACATGATTTAGTTTATCATCCATAATTACTTGATGGAATGCTTGGAGGTCCTTAAACTAGTGGTCATTCAGTCTAGTAGATTAAATGAAATTCATTTGTGGTGGACTTATCATCTAATAGATCATTGCGCCTTTATGGCTTTTGAGGTCAATTCCTTCTATTGTATCATTGAATGAACTATTTGCCCTATGTGGCGTTAAGAAATCATCTTCATATAACCTTGCAATGATAAGTTCTACTTGTAAAACTATAATTGGCCACTAGTTGTGTAGGTTACCTTTAAACATCATATTTGTTAGTCTCATGAGCCAGGGATGGTGGAATGGGACATTATGCCTGAACTGTCAGCCTATGCTCAGTGATAAACCCCCTATAGTGACCTTTGAACTTTCTTAAATTGATTGTTTAAAATTAGAATAATAATAGTTGGGCTAATCATGCATTTTCATAGCATGTGGACTTTTCCGGGTGCTTAGTTCTCCTTGGACGTACCTTTAAGTATTTTTTCGAGAGACTAGTCAACCTTGGGTGTCCTCATTGCTTGGTTTTTTGTAGGTAGATAGTTATCATTGGGCTTACCCTTGAGTACTTTTCCCGATGGCTAGTTCTCCATGGGCGACCTCGTTGCATGGTCTTTTTCGGGTGGCTAGTTCTCCTTCGGCGTACCTTTGAATACTTTTTCGAATGGCTAGTTCTCATTGGGCGACCTCGTTGCATGGTCTTTTTCGGGTGGCTAGTTCTCCTTGGGTATACCATTGAGTACTTTTCCGAGTGACCAATTCTCCTTGGACGACTTTTTATCAACTGGATGTGCATCCCCAAGTCTGTAAGCATATGCAAGCATTCATATATTTAAATAAGATTATCTTTGTGAAATTTATTTAATAAATGCGTATCTGATGAACCTTGCTTGAATTATATGATAATCACGGTGAAATAATTGTTATACACTGTTCCTGATAACTATATTTAATTATATTGATGATATGATAAATCTTCGGGGTTATACCTCACTAGGATAGCCATTGACGCTATTAAACCATACTCAATGTGCAGGAGACATAGGCGACACATATGCTGGCGTTCATATGGAATAGGAGGAGCTAGATGATCTTGCGACTCTCTATTCCTAATTTCGTTTATATTTAATTGGTACTGTTATTTATCTTAAAAACTTAAGACATTGATTTATATAAGTTTTCGGGTATATAAGTTTTCGGGTAACCACTTGAAATCTTAGTTATGTATATTTGGACTCCCTCTTATACTTAATTATTTTCATCCCACTATATTACTAACTTTGATAATAAATTTTTTTTTAATATACGTGAAATTCGGGTGTTTTCAAATGTTAATACTCGGGTTCTTGGAAAATGAGTAGTGTACTTAGGTTTTGGGAACCAGAGTGCTACAACTATCTATACAGGTCAACACTGGCCGGAAGAACATCCGATTGGATAGGCCGCAGATACACAGTCATCCTCGCCGGGGTGATCTTCTTCGTCGGCACTCTACTGATGGGCTTCTCAATGAATTACACGTTTCTAATGGTTGGTAGATTGGTGGCAGGGATTGGAGTGAGCTACGCCCTCTTGATCGCACCCGTCTACACCATTGAAGTCTCGCCCGCCTCATCTCGAGGCTTCCTCACTTCCTTCCCCGAAGTCTTCATCAATGTCGGTATCATGTTCGGATACGTATCTAGCTATGCCTTCTCCAAGCTCCCCTTACATCTAGGCTGGTGACTGATGCTCGTTGTCGGTGCAATACCGTCCGTCTTCCTGGCCGTTGGAGTCTTAGCCATGCCCGAGTCTCCACGGTGGTTGATGATGCAAGGCCGCCTTGGAGAGGCGAAACAGGTGCTCTACAAAACGTCTGATTCTAAAGAAGAAGCCGAAAGCCGTATCGCCGATATCAAAGAGGCGGTCAGAATACCAGAGAATTGCAATGATGATTTTGTTCAGGTACAAAAGCGTAGCCATGGAGAGGGTGTATGGAGAGAACTACTAATTAGCCCAACGCCAGCTGTTCGTCGTGTCCTCATCGCCGCAGTTGGAATCCATTTCTTCCAGCAAGCATCCGGGTCGATGCAGTAGTCCTCTACAGCCCACGCATTTTCGAGAAGGCAGGAATTAAAGGCGACGACCCAATCCTGTGTGTGACCGTAGCCGTTGGATTCGGTAAAACATTAACCATCTTGATTGCAACATTCCTAGTAGACAGGATCGGAAGGCGGCGTCTCTTACTCTTCAGCAGTGGGGCTGTTTTCTTATCTCTCCTCACACTCGCCGCAGGATTGACGATCATCGATCAAAACCCAGATAAGAAGATCACAGGGGGCCATCGTCATCTGCATCGTCATGGTCCTCGCTTTCGTTTTTTTCTTCTCAATTAATGGACTGGGGCCCATCACATGGGTCTACAGCTCTGAGATCTTCCCTTTGAGGCTACGAGCCCAGGGTGCAAGCATTGGGGTCGCCTTGAGCCGCACAACGAGCGGTGTTCTTACGATGACTTTCATTTTTTAAAATTTTTCTTTGGGTTAGCTTGTTAGTACACACCCATGTCAGTACACACACTCCATGTTAGCCACCCCCGCTGGGGATCGATACCAAGACCTCAAGTGTTGAGACGAGGTATCTCCACTCAGTCTGCCAGATGACTTTCATTTCTCTCTACAAACGCTATCACAATCGGTGGGGCCTTCTTCCTCTACGCAGGAATCGCTGCCGCCGGTTGGATCTTCTTCTACACGTTCTTGCCAGAGACTCGAGGGCAGACGCTGGAAGATATGGGAGTTCTGTTTGAAGAGTCGAGATGGGCATCGAAGAAGAAGGGAGAAGAAAACAATAGCCAGGTGCAGTTAGATAGCAATGGCCAGGGCCATGGCCCAGCTCAGCTGTGATGGCTGTGAGGGTATTTTAGTCATTTTCTTGTGAAGTTTGGACACTTACGTGACTTTGCATGTTTTACTTAGTTTTTAATGAGAATGTCTCTGGTACGGAGACGATTGGCTACTCCCCCTGCCACTAGCCAATGGCTGATGGTCGGTGGTCCGTGGGCCCCACAATTACGTATTTGTTTCATCCATTCCGTCCATTTATTTTTCTAGATCATTTTAGTCTTTGAAACAAAAAATGAGGTATATTTAAATCTCAAATGGACCACATTACAGGAAACAGTGTTGAATGAACTTCAACCATTAAAAACTTTTTGGGGTCCATAAAAGTTTTGGATCAAGCTAATATTTTTTTTTTCCCTTCATCTAGGTCTGTATGATCTAATCAACAGATTGGATGTACAGTGGGCCTTAGGAGGATTTTAATGGTGGATATCCAATCACTATTGTTTTCCTGTGGTGTGGTGCACCTGAGATTTATATCCCTCTCATTTTTGGGATCAAACCATAAAATGAACTGTAAAAATGGATGAACGGCATGGATGAAACACATAGATCATGGTGGGGCCCACGGAGCACCTGCCACCGGGCTAGTGGCAGGGGGAGTAGCCAATCCATTTCCCTCGTGTACAACTCGGTTTCACTACAGTTATGTTCCACCAAGTGGATAAATTCCATCCGTTGATGTATGTATGAGATCTAACCCGTATAATGGGTTTCTACGAATGCTTGCATATTGTTTTTATGGCTGCCCACCTGATGAGTGGATAGCATTGAATTTTGTAATAGATGATCCTGATGGTGGTTCCAACCTATTCGAAGAATTAGATTAATTTTATATTCACAAAAAATTATCAAAGTTACCGTTGGATGAACTGAACCTTATGGTCCAGCTGGTTGAACTTTAGACATTTTCGTTTATTATTAGCTAATCAAGAGACAAATTGTGAAAATGGACAAGGGCTCCTTTTGTCTGTACTGGCTTCCACACGTTAGCTTTGGGCACTAGAGATAAATCCATTCCGGTCATCATTTTCATTTGAGTTCTTTAAAACTAAGAAATCACCATTGGTCGATCGGCAATGATAGCTCTCTTAAGGTCTTTTCTTTAATCCAAAGTGTGAGCGGCTTGGATCTATTGCATGTGTTATTGTGTTAGATGGGTGTAGGTGAAGGTGCAATTCATTAACTACACATGCATTTTTTCTTTCCATAGACTTGGGTAAAATCTAACGGAGACCGCTAGCTAATTAAATAATTGGTTGAGGAGCATAACACCAGATGCACCATATTACGCACGGAATGATGTCACCATGCCGAGCACTTCTCTCTGTAGGGAAAATATATATTTTTTAATAAATTCGAAAATAAATTAATTAATGATAAAATTACAATCCTTTAAATAATAATATCAAAGGTTTCATAATTAAATTCCAACTCAAACTCCCTAATGTGACTTACTATAAATAGTAAACTTATTATTTATAGACGGTCATTATTTGTATAGTTTTTGGCCAAAAATAATAAGTGTCGAATTTAGCCTAACGAGGGCATACCTTGTTTAAAGGATCAAGAGTTATGATCAAATTAAAACTTAATATAAATAGTAAAAATAAAATTAAAATAGACTTTCGATCGTTGATATGATGGAATCTTGCAAATCCGGCATGGCAACCCAACATAGCGGGATTAGATTTAAGAAAACCGTATATTATATGTCGAATAAGTTATTCTGATTTGTGAGATACGCTTGCTTTAGGGTTCTAATGGTCCTGATCACTTCTGTCTCCAATCAGGCCTTCTTCGGTCCATCTTGGCCATAAAACTATCCGCGACCCACTCTATATCAACATATGTGGCACATATGTATAATGATTTGAAACATGTTTCCCGTAGGTTTAGCCATTGATTGGAACATCATAATTATCTTTGATGGGTAGAAAGAAAATGGAATTATAGTTGGGATAAATCCATAATCATATCCATACAAGCCTATCTTCTTCTTTTTCGAAGGAGAAATTATATATAATTTTTATTCCTTTTTATTCCGTTTGGAAGCCGATACTGTGGCTCCCATGCCTTCGCGTATGTTTGAAATGTGGGACATGAATGAATTGCCTGTGTCCCGGCCTGTGGTCAGAAGCTATGTTGGGGCTCACAGAGATGCCCGTGACAAATCCACATCATGTTCGAACAGTGGAAGTTATTGTAGACATTGTTTTATGTGTCGTGTGGCCCATCTGAGTTTTTAATCTAACTGATTTTTAGACTCTCATCTCATTTAAGGATTTGTCACGAGCATCTCCATTGGTCTCACATGGCTTCCAATCACAGGAACTTGTGTCCGTGAGCACAGGCAATTCGCGTTCGAAAATGTGGCCCACATGAATGAGATCAAAACTGTTAATTCGTATCTATTATGGTAAGTGGACCGTTGTCCAAAATAAATATTTAGTCAAAAATAGTATGGGTAGCATACCCATGAACGAAGGGGCCGTTTAGGTTGAGGGATATCCAACCACGGATTTGGGATAAATATACTAAATATGGGAAAAGTTGTTAAAAGCCATATAATATCCATTACAAATAAATGCCGTTAAATTGCCATAAATATTTGATACTTTCTTTCCCAAACAGGACTTCCCCATCTAAAAATAAGGCCGATTTAAAAACCACCTGGAACACCCCCGAGATTACTGAAAAACTTTAAATTCACGTGTTTTGGTCCACGTGAGTTCTGAAATTCTGTGATTTTTCTTAATCCTTTCATCCTAACGAGGAAAATCAGATGAATGGATATGATGGCATGTAAACACTACAATGGAACATACACAACAAATGGTAGCAGTCCCATTCCAACTTTTTTTTTCACTCAGTTGTAAGTTGTTCTCAACGTTGTTTCACCATGACTGTCATTTCACCAACCCAGCATTTCAGGGCTGAAAGCTAGACCCATTAAAGTTAGCGCGAAGTGTAGTCGAAAATATGGCAAATGAGTGCTTAGTCATACACCACCTGTACTAATCAGAGGAGGTAGTGGAGAAGTGAGTGCTTAGTCATACACCACCTGTATTAATCAGAGGAGGTAGTGGAGAAGTTTGCCCTGCATCGCCAACTTCATTTTCATATACCCTATTCTCAACATATTTTTCAGTTGTCCCCAATTCTTCATAAATAGTTGGATTTGCTAATGAGATATCAGAGAGAGGTGCACTCGCAAAAGGCATCAAATCACGAATGCCGTGGGTCTTCTTTGGGGCCATTGATCCTATAAGAAGAAAATTTTATTTGGTAAGGGGGTAAATTTTTTTTTTAAATTATAGTTGAATATATAGTGTTCATTTTACTGAAACAATACTATGGAGTAATGAGATTTTGTTGGAGAAAATCCTGTCGATTGGGCCAACAAAGCACCAACCAGAATAGAATGTTTTACTATTTACTAAGTGCTTTTCCAATTTCTGTTTCACAACTTTATAAGACTCAAATTCTTTTCAATATATTTTTTTACAGATCCAGATATAAATTTATTGAGTTCTTGTAAAATTTCAGTTCATTTTGATAACTACCGAAAATCCTAAAATTCATGTAGTCCTACTTGTCCAAAAACAAATAGAACTTGACCTATCTGTACTAATTCACTATATCAATATAGAATTTGCCATGTTTTAAAGACTTGTCCAGCTACGATCTGGCTTTTGGAATCGCCTCGATCGACTTTCTATTTTAATAGTCATGAATTTTTTAAATTAAATGATTTATGTTATCCAATGTTGCCCAACAGAAGGTAATAGGTTAAAATTCATTAAAATTATTTTCAATGCTTGATTTTTTACAATTCCATACTATAGAGTGTAGTATAGCAGAGGCAAGATTATCTACCAAACGAAGTCATTATAGGGGATCCTAATTATTTTTTTTCTAAGTTCTTCTTTCAACCATAACAATCAAACAAAGAATCCTACCTGTAGGGTTTCTAATTTCAATGACCTATTGTTTATGTTTGTATGTGGTGACCATAACCTACAGGCCACACACTATTTAAAACTTAAGGTCTTGACGCAAGGAAGGACGTATTGAGGTCAAGCACCATCTTTCTCGGTGTAACGCCCTGAAATTCGGGGGTCGAGCATAACTCAGCTCCCGAGTTTCAAAACATTACTTATGCAACATATGTAATGATGAATGTATGTTGTCTGTATGAGTGCATAAAACATGGAATAGATTAAGCCAAACTGCAAACATAATTTAAGGATAAGTGAAAGACGTGAGCAGAAGACTTAAAGAAATATATGTGAACATGTGCAAGTCCCTGTGATATGTATGCTCTGCCAGGTCATAATTACAAGTGTTTGTTTTCAAAATATAAGTATCAAAATGAAATCATCTATTACAAAGAAAATCCAAAATCTCTGTAGATCAGGACACGGCTCACATGAACCTGCGTGAGAACTGCATAAAAGAAAACGCGTCCTCGTCATCCTCATACTCCTGCTCTGCCTCAGGGGTCGCATCATCATCTGCATCTAAGACAGAGTTTGGTTGGTGTTGAAACACCGTCCCAAAATGTGGGAGTGAGTGATCAACTTAGTGGAACTATACAGTAAAAGTTAACATGTTATCAAATCAATCAAGCAGTAATGATAAGGCAATACAATCAAACACGTCCTAATTACTCTTGTTAATGCAAGGATGTATGTAGAAATGATGCATGCTCTCGCCTACACTCCTTCAGCGTCTTCATCTTACGGTACGCATGACAACCTCCCGCAGTGCCAACGACGCCAAAGCACATACAATGTGGTGCATGAACATGATTACCAAGTTGTTATTAGTCATTTTCATACAGCAGGATTGGAAAGCTAAGGTACCTTCCTCATATCAATTTCCAAACAGTGATCCATTCTAGAGTCGTCAGTCCTAGACAATCTCATACGATCATATGGTTTTAGGTCACTACAAAGGACTCGTCACCAATCAATACATGCCTATCATACCTTAGTTACTACCCTAAGGCTCGTCGCCTTAATGCAGTATCAAGGTATGCTCGAAGTCACTACAAAGGGCTCGTCACCAATCAATGTAGGCCGACAGCACGAATATAGCGTCTCATACCACCATAATCAGCTCACGAGTCTGGTGTGCTCACTGGTCACTACGGGGAGGTTCGTCACCCTAGCGTACGCCGACAGCTCGACCACGGTGTCCCATACCACCATGCCCAGCTCATGAGTCTTAATGGATCAAGGTACAATGGTTAATGGGATTGCATTGGTAAGTTTGGTACCTTAGATTCAAACAATAGCATCCATACATGGTGTACATCCACCGGGACATATGGGTTACTTGACGAGCTCGACTAGCACGAGCGCACGTTGAGTTGAACGACATAGAGTGCGCAAACCTCCGTGTGGCCAAAATACTGCCAACAACCCTAATACAACTCGGTTTCGTCAAACACGTCTTACGTGGCAAAATAACCTCGGCCACGAACTCAAGGTTTGTTACCGATTCCCTGGACTATTTCATAGTCCCAAACATCTTCAATTATATCAGATATTCATATTAACAATTTAGAATAGTAATGGAGCAACAATTCTAATCATACAGTATGTGAGCATTTGATGAATATCAACTTAACATGGATTTACACATAAGTAGTGCTTGAAGTTAAACAACAAAGAATGTAAATTGCATGTAGGAAATCATACACACCAATAGGATAGTTGAGAATCTCTTCTCAACGCCCGTAAACAGGATAATATCTTACACACTAGATCATTCAGACATTTCTACAGACACTTAGACTACATATTCCAACATACATAACGTATGTTGGTGATAACACACATTTGGACAATTCCTTTCGCCAAGGAGTTGACACACATACAACTAGCACAAATACATGACAATTAATCATGGCAAACACATATTCGTATTTCATACGTATACGATACTTTCTACCTATACATAGAATACACAAATCACAATATATCTCATATATATCAGGAATGCAATATAAACATCGCATTTGGCATGTGAAATTGCACCCACAATAATAATAAACCATTAACCAACATTGAAAGCCTTGAAAACCATAACCTATACGAATATAGTCCGCACCTTAAACCAGAAAATGCACACAGATCTGATTCAGACGATAAGTCTTCGTCAACGGCGACTGGAAAACCCAAGGCATGAATAAAATGAGCTACATCAACACTTAGACTATTCTAAGCTCTAAAACAGACTAGGGTTTGATTGACTTACCCAAGAATGAACTTAGAATCGCCGGAATAACGATTCAGAAGTGATGGTTTAGGGACGTAGAATAACAAGGAAGAATCTCAAGATGATTCACCAACTTTTCTCTCACTTTCTCTCTCTCTTAGCTAGGGTTAGAAAATTCATATGGAATTGAGAGTGAGGATTTAAGGTCTTTATATAGGCCTAAAGTTGATGAAAATAGCCCCAGGGCCAAGGTATACTTAGGTTATAACCAATTCGGGTCTATATCGGTCCAACGGAGCACTTCTGGTGGTCCCTTTTCCACGTGCGGTCGAACTTAAGCTCACTGACCATGGATTTAGGTCAGGCTGAGTTTTTGTACCGATCGGATTTACAGATCAGCCGTGGCGGACCAATCTCAATTCAACGGTCACCGAAACTCGATCAGGTCCACCGGCACTATGACATGCCTGGGCCATCTTCCCTGATCGGAGGATAAATTTGGGTCAGAATCCAATGGTCAAAAAGCTTAGAATCGGCGCGCAAGCGACACGACTCAGATTTCATAAATTCATATTTAATTTCTCACCTTTCTCACACTCTTTACTCCGGACTCAAGCAAATCGACTCAGGACATCATCTAGTCTTAATTTTTGAGGTGATTGTCAAGCCCAACAAGGTGATCATAATTATTTAAGATCATCGCTATCGGACTTTCGACGCACGGTCCAAGTCCGATACAAAGTTTCCAAGTACTCCCGAGAGCAACTGGATTTAGCGTTGAATCCTAGATTTCAGGGTAACATAACGCTAACGATTTTACAGGTTTAGATTCTTGCAGATCAAATTTAAAGTGATTGGTGCTAATTTTACTAGCAATTGAGTTTAGCGCTAATTAACCCACATATTACTTCTAAGGAATTTGAGGTAGTACTCGGGTCTTTACACGAAATTTTTCGGGTCATTACACTCGGGGGAATAACTACTCCGAATCCACGGAGCTTCTCTGGATTCATCACAGAGAGACCTCAAATCCATGAGGAAAATAAGAAACTAAAAATAATTCTAAAAAAATCATAATAAATTACTTGATACTCAAAAACGAGTTTACAATCATTTAAATAATGCTATGAACCCTAGGGAAAAGTTTCGGAATCAAACTATAACTAAAACTCCCAGAAATCATGACTTACTATAAATAGTAAACTTACTATTTAGGTCATGATTTCCACTAGACCTCATGGTTTTCAGCCAAAAATAATAAGTGTCCTATTTGGCTCAACCATGCTATTCTTCTAATTTTTATAAGCACTTTTCATGTTGGACACAATTGCTAAAGCCCAATTGATGGAGAGTTACAATCAAACTAAAACTTACTATAAATAGTAAAAATGAAATTAAAATTGCTTTTCGACCTTCAATCTGATGGAATCTCGCAAATTTGGCGTGTGCAACCCAACGTAGCAAGTTGGGTGGCTAAAGTAGCTTCTCCTACCCCAAAATCATATATGGCACGTCTGGTAACTCATTTTGATTTGCAAGATATGACTGTTTTAAGTTTCTGACGACCTGGATCACTTTCATCTCCAATCGGGCCTTTTTTTATCCATCTTGGTCATTAAATTGTCTGCAACCTACTCTGAATCAGTCCCTTCTACTTCAAAAGAGCTCGTCCTTGTGTTCTCGATCTACGAAGTGTGATTTTTGAAAAGATGATGTGAAATTATTGGGTCATGTGCACTACGCCAAAACTGCGAAAAAAGGACGGTCCAAAATCGTCTCAAATGACCAAAAAGGACGGTCATGGACCGTCGCAAGGGCCGTCAAATTTTGACGTGTCGTATTACTTAAAGGACGGTCGAAAACCGTCATTTTTATTGACGAAAAAAGGACGGTCATGGACCGTCCTTAAAAAGGACAGTCTCGGACAATCTCTTATGAGTCTTTAAATGACGGCCATCGACCGTCCTTTAAAAGGACGATCATGAACCGTCCTTAAAAAAGACTGTTGTAGACCACCTGTGATAAGCCTTTAAAGGACTGTCATGGTCCGTCTGTTATGGGCCTTCAAAGGACGGCCACAAACCGTCCTTAAAAAGGACGATCATGAACCGTCCTTCAAAAGGACTGTCATGGACCGTCCCTTATAAGAGGGTCAATATACACCTGTTACATCATTATATTCTTCCTGATATACACCTGTTATATAATATATTTCATCATATTCACATTCACATTCATCTAAACCTAAACTACGTAAATCCAACATAAACTACATTCATCCAAACACAAACTACATCTATCTAAACCCAAACTACGTAAATCCAACATAAATTACATTCATCCAAACACAAGCAATCTTATCCACATTACATTCATCCACACATAAATACATAAAAGTTTAACATCATAACTAAAAAAAGAAAAAAAATCAGCAACAATTTTCTGTGTCTTTCGCCTGAAAAAAAAAATATTAAACCAACAAAACATTATAATTCAGAATCATGAAGAATTGCATAAACTTCTTCCAAAAAAGTGAGCACTTTTTAAAAATAAAACTGATCATTAAAATAGGTTCAGGTTTAGGTTTTAGGTTTTAGGTGTTAGGTTTTAGGTTTAGGTTCAGGATTAGGTTTTAGGTTATAGGTTATAAGTTTAGGTTATAGGTTAAGGTTTAGGTTATAGGTTTTGGTTTAGGTTAAGGTTAAGGTTTAGGCTTAGGTTATAGGTTTAGGTTTTAGTTATAGGTTATAGTATATAGGTTATAACTTTAGGGAATTAAGAATAGGTTAAGGTTAAGGTTAAGGTTTAGGTTTAGGAAATCGGGTCCGAGTTCGGGATCGGGTTTAGGTTTGGGTTATCAAGTTTAAGTTTAAATTTAGGTTAGGGAGTTGAGATTAGGATTAGGTGTAGGTTTAGGTTCAAAGATTTGAAAATACATTTCGATTTTAGGTTTAGGTTTAGGTTTAGGTTTTAGACTTATGTTTAGGTTATAAGTGCAGGTAATAGGTTTAGGTTTATGTTAGGTTATAGGTTAACGTTTAGGTTTAGGAAATCGAGTTCGGGTTCGGGATCGGGTTTAAGTTTGGATTAGGGAGTTGAGATTAGGATTAGGTGTAGGTTTAGGTTTAGGGATTTGAGAATACATTTAGGTTTAGGTTAAGGTTTAGGTTTAGGTTTAGGTTTAGGTTTAGGTTTAGCTTATAAGCAATAGGTTTTAGGTTTAGGTTTAAGTTATAGGTTACAGGTTTAGGTATAGCTTTAGGCTTAGGTTTAGGTTACAAGATAAAAGTTTAGGGAATTGAGAATAGGTTAAGGTTTAGGTTTAGGAAATCGGGTTCAGGTTCGAGATCGAGTTTAGGTTTGGGTTTTCAAGTTTAGGTTTAGGTTTAGGTTAGGGAGTTGAGATTAGGATTAGGTGTAGGTTTAGGTTTAGGGATTCGAGAATACATTTAGGTTTTAGGTTTAGGTTAAGGTTTAGGTTTAGGTTTAGGAAATTGAGAATAGGTTAAGGTTTAGGTTTAGGAAATCAGGTTCGGGTTCGGGATCGGGTTTGGGTTTTGGTTTTCAAGTTTAGGTTTAGGTTTAGGTTAGGGAGTTGAGATTAGGATTAGGTGTAGATTTAGGTTTAGGGATTTGAGAATACATTAAGGTTTAAGTTTAGGAAATCGGGTTCGGGTTCGGGATCGGGTTTAGGTTTGAGTTTTCAAGTTTAGGTTTAGGTTTAGGTTAGGGAGTTAAGATTAGGATTAGGTGTAGGTTTAGGTTTAGGGATTTGAGAATACATTTAGGTTATAAGTTTATGTTTAGGTTATAGGTTATAGGTTTAGGTTAAGATATAGGTTTAGGTTTCGGTTTAGGTTATAAGCAATGGGTTTAGGGAATTGAGAATAAGTTAAGGTTTAGGTTGAGGAAATCGGGTTCGGGTTCGGGATCGGGTTTAGGTTTGAGTTTTCAAGTTTAGGTTTAGGTTTAAGTTAGGGAGTTGAGATTAGGATTAGGTGTAGGTTTAGGTTTAGGGATTTGAGAATACATTTAGGTTTTAGGTTTATATTTAAGTTATAGGTTACAGGTTTAGGTTAAGGCTATAGGTTATAGGTTTAGGTTAAGGTTTAGGTTAAGGTTTAGATTTAGATTTAAGGATTTGAGAATACATTTAGGTTTTGGGTTTAGGTTTAGGTTATAGGTTACAGGTTTAAGTTTAGGTTTAGGTTTATGCTATAGGTTATAGGTTTAGGTTACGGTTTAGGTTTAAGTTTACGTTATAAGCTATAGGTTTAGGGAATTGAGAATAGGTTAAGGTTTAGGTTTAGGTTTAGGAAATCAGGTTCGGGTTCGGGTTTAGGTTTGAGTTTTCAAGTTTAGGTTTAGGTTTAGGTTAGGGAGTTGAGATTAGGATTAGGTGTAGGTTTAGGTTTAGGGATTTGAGAATACATTTAGGTTTTACGTTTATGTTTAAGTTATAGGTTATAGGTTTAGGTTAAGGTATAAGTTTAGGTTTTAGTTTATGTTATAAGCAATTGGTTTAAGGAATTGAGAATAGGTTAAGGTTTAGGTTTAGGAAATCGGGTTCGGGTTCGGGATCGGGTTTAGGTTTTGGTTATCAAGTTTAGGTTTAGGTTTAGGTTAGGGAGTTGAGATTAGGATTAGGTGTAGGTTTAGGTTTAGAGATTTGAGAATACATTTAGGTTTTAGGTTTAGGTTTAGGTTATATGTTATAGATTTAGGTTAAGACTATAGGTTATAGGTTTAGGTTAAGGTTTAGGTTTAGGTTTAAGGATTTGAGAATACATTTAGGTTTTAGGTTTAGGTTTAGGTTTAGGTTTAGGTTTATGCTATAGGTTATAGGTTTAGGTTAAGGTTTAGGTTTAAATTTAGGTTATAAACTATAGGTTTAGGGAATTGAGAATAGGTTAAGGTTAAGGTTTAGGTTTAGGAAATCAAGTTCGGGTTCGGGATCGGGTTTAGGTTTGAGTTTTCAAGTTTAGGTTTAGGTTTAGGTTAGGGAGTCGAGATTAGGATTAGGTGTATGTTTAGGTTTAGGGATTTGAGAATACATTTAGGTTTTAGGTTATGTTTAGGTTATAGGTTATAGGTTTAGGTTAAGGTATAAGTTTAGCTTTCAGTTTAGGTTATAAGCAATTGGTTTAGGAATTCGGGTTCGGATTCGGGATCGGGTTTAGGTTTTGGTTTTCAAGTTTAGGTTTAGGTTTAGGTGAGGGAGTTGAGATTAGGATTAGGTGTAGGTTTAGGTTTAGGGATTTGAGAATACATTTAGGTTTTAGGTTTATATTTAAGTTATAGGTTACAGGTTTAGGTTAAGGCTATAGGTTATAGGTTTAGGTTAAGGTTTAGGTTAAAGTTTAGATTTAGGTTTAAGGATTTAAGAATACATTTAGGTTTTGGGTTTAGGTTTAGGTTATAGGTTACAGGTTTAGGTTTAGGTTTAGGTTTATGCTATAGGTTATAGGTTTAGGTTACGGTTTAGGTTTAAGTTTAGGTTATAAGCTATAGGTTTAGGGAATTGAGAATAGGTTAAGGTTTAGGTTTAGGTTTAGGAAATCAGGTTCGGGTTTGGGTTCGGGTTCGGGTTTAGGTTTGAGTTTTCAAGTTTAGGTTTAGGTTTAGGTTAGGGAGTTGAGATTAGGATTAGGTGTAGGTTTAGGTTTAGGGATTTGAGAATACATTTAGGTTTTAGGTTTATGTTTAGGTTATAGGTTATAGGTTTAGGTTAAAGTATAAGTTTAGGTTTCGGTTTATGTTATAAGCAATTGGTTTAAGAATAGGTTAAGGTTTAGGTTAAGGTTTAGGTTAAGGTTTAGATTTAGGTTTAAGGATTTGAGAATACATTTAGGTTTTAGGTTTATGTTTAGGTTATAGGTTATAGGTTTAGGTTAATGTTCACACCCCAAGTGCAGGGTTGTGATGTAGTAATAAACTCGGTAAGACCGAGGTCAAATCCACAGGGACTGATACCTGTACGTTATCTGAAACCAAGTAGAACTAGAACTAGACTAAGATGTGATCTAAACCAAATAGAATTTAAGAAATAATTGTGGAAGAATTATCTAAAACTTTAAGGAATTCAGAGGAAGAAACTAGGGATTCAGAGGATCCACTTGTAGAGATCAGGGAGATCTTATGCCTGCATCAATGTTTATGGAATTTAAACTGAACTTACTTGATCTGGTTTTCAAGAGATGAAAGGTATATGAATTAGAATGGATTCCATCATCTAACCATGCCCAGGAGACAAAGCAAACAACAGGATTAACTAATTACCAACCGATCAGCATTATATGAAGATCAGAAAGGGTACTGTCATCCTACCATGCCCATGGGACAATGATGAACAACAGGAGTTCCTGACATAAAAAAAAAGAGAAAAGGAATACTCAAAACCATTGCAAACCCATTGTAATTTCAGTCACAACAGACCATAAAAGACTAAAGAAATATTCCTTTAATAATCAAACCAAAATCAAAGTTAGTTTAGAAATTTAAATTACCAGCATACAATGAAGTCTCCCATCTCGCTACAGGCTTCACCTCTTAGCCCTAGCTAAGAGGTTTAGCCACACATGATATGGCCTAAATAATAGAAATATAAAGGAAAGAGAAAGAAAGAAAAAAAAACCAGAACCGAGGCTTGTCCAGTTTCTGCTCACGTTCCAGCCCAAACCCAAGCCACCAAACTCCGTGTCTCTTTCTTTTTCTCTGACGTGCAGCAACCAAACCGAGCACAGACTTCTGCTCCTCTTTCTCTCTCTCTCTCTCTTGCTGCCAGTCCCACGGTCCAGCAACCCTTCGTTTTTTCTTCCCTCACGTGCAGCAGCAACAACTCCTTTCCTAAACCGAGCTCCTCTCTCTCCCTAGCTCCCTCCGATATTTTAATAATCCTCCCAGCTTTTTTTATTCTCCTTTATAGAAAACCCCTCTGGTAGTCTTGAGTCCCAAAAGGAATAGGTTGGGAAGCTTGTTTACGCACCTGCAGAGATTGCGCAGCTCCAGAGATTTCGCAGCTGCCAAGATTACGCAGCTTAGCTGTCTTGCGTAACCGGAACGGCTGGAATCCCGTTGGCTTGGTTTGTGCACAACGGTGTATTTCCAAAAAAAGGGGAACGTCCCTACGGTCGGTTCTGAATGACCTAACAGATGGATGTTGTGGATTGTTTGGACATCCACTCATAGTGGCCCACAACCCCTCTAAACCGATGTTATCCTTTAATCTCGTAACGCAGGGGCTCTCCTTTGGCTGAGAACTGTGAGTTCGTATGTGCACCCCAACCTTTGATACTTTCATGATTTTAATCTTCGGCAAACCATTTTCATGATGGACGGTTCAGATTAGCCACATGATCATCGCCGAACACACACCACAGCTCGCAAAAAATCGGCCAGCGTCCGGCGCTAAAACAGGGCCTGCGAAAGGCTTTCGCTGTGACATGGTGGGGCTCACTGTCTATTTCAAATGAGAGATCCAAGCCGTCCATTGAATTCCTCTCAGAATTTCAGTTGGGAAGGGATGGTTTTGGATCAGATTCGGCGTGACCCACGAAAGAAATCAGCTGCAATAGTTGTAGGGCAGTCCATTTGTGACCATTGAAACCAACAAGTGTGCATGCATGAGTGCATAAAGTCAACATGGGTTTGGCTAAATCGAGCCCCTCTGCATGATGGACGGCTCGGATTGAGCATTTGGACCATGATGATGGCCCACTGAGATCATCTTCAGTCTCTGTTTCATGACAGAAACGGAGTTCACTAAAGAGTTCACGTCCCTGTGTTGCCATGCACTCTTAGTGCAAAAAGTGTAGTATATACACTGTATAATGATTATGAGAAATCCACACCATTCATCTTGTTCTCCATTTCATTTGAACCGTGGGGACTAAAGTTAAAGCGTATCTGGACAGCGGGTGGGCCCCAAATCAGGATTTTATGGACTGATCTGTTAGTTCAGCCACTTTCACGAGGATCCAATGGCTGAAATTTGACGTGTACGGTTAGTTTATGGTCCTCAGGCCACGTATGAAGTTTCGAACTGATCAGATGGTGGGAACCCTATGATCTTGCATTCTGGACACTTTTCAGGCCACTTGAGCTTCAATTCCTTGATTTTCTTGGGTCCCTGATGTGTAATTCTGTTGATCTTGGGTCTCTGGAGTCCGTCCCACGCTTTGGTGTCATCAGAGCGTTAAGTCCATGCTTTAAGCACCCATTTCGGTCCAGGCTCGTACATACACTCTGCATTATAAACACGATTAATCAGGCCATTAAGCAGTATCATGCGTGTAAATCTATGCAATAAATGGGTCTGATATGCAATATTTGACCCTCAACACAACCCCCAACTAGCATTTTGCTAGTCCCGAGCTAAGTATGCGAAAAATGAGTTGAGAATTACAGAACAATTTATAAACTCGAGTGATTTTTGCAGAGTAATCCAGATACGAGAACTTTTAGATTCATGACTGTTAGATATTACTTTCTCCTAGACTCCAGTACATGGTAAACTTCATAATCAAGTTCAAAGTATTATTCCATTAATTAGAAAAATTCTAATCATTGAGATCCATGAATGTATAATCTAATCTCGACTTGTCAACATTAAGATTTACCTTGATATTTAAGGATATCATTGGTAACAACTGAGAGAATTCACGATAACTCTTCTTAGCTTACACATTATCTTTTTATTCTTTTAATTTTATTTTTTTTAATTTTTTGATTTTTTTCATTAGAAGTAACGCCAAGAAGAGGGATCAGATCCTCACCTATAGGGAGCAAACCTAAGGTAAAGTCTGTACACCCAACTTTTTCACATATCATTCATGGGGAATTAAATCTACACCTATAGGGAGCAAACCTAAGGTAAAGACCATTTGCCCAATCCTTTCAGTTTTCCCAAGTTAATCCTTTAATATCGAACTGAAACCTTAATATGCAAGCGAGATGTGTCCTGCGAATTCATGACTCAACCAATGTTTACAAATTCTAATAATGGATTAATAATTCAAACTTAGCTGTGAAATTTAATAGATAACTGAATCCAAGAGTCATAAAGTACCAACATCACGCATCTTGAAATTCTAAGTGCCCTAAATGGCCGTCAAAATCACTTCGACTTCAACAAAATGTCAGAAATTTTTTTTAAATTTTCACAACTTTTGTTCAAGACCAAGAAAATGCTTCAAGACCAAGAAAATGCTGATTAGGTGACCTAATCTCCCACCCCCAACCTAAAATCTACATTGTCCTCAATGTAAAAAGAAATAGACATGCAATGCACATGAGACAACGGAAAAATAAGAGTGATGGAAAGATAGTACCTGAATGAAAGAATCAAGAGGATTTTCAAAGATTTCTACGTAAGAGCGGTCAGCACAAGAGAGAAACCAACAAATAAAATAACAAAAATACAATCCTACCTATACCACTTTCGCAGGTGCTCTCGATTGCATTTAGCGTATGCAACAAGCCTTTAAACCCCTAGGTTACCCCTAGTGGACGAGTTGTAGTCTCGTGAGGGTTTGCAGCAATGTTACCCACAAACATTGAACTAACTAATGATAAAAATGAAATGAAATGAAGAGCTGGGTTGCCTCCCAGGAGCACTAAGTTTACCGTCTTCAGCCAGACAAATAAAGCAACTACCCTAGTCCTAAGAAAACAGGAAACTTACCTATACCTCCATCAGACTAGGAGATTAATCCTGGTAAACAGGATCAGTCAGAGGCATGGACATGTCCTCTGAATCAAATTTCTCGACAAATGGTTTCAATCGATGTCCATTGACTTTAAACTCCTTGCCATTGTCGGGATCTCTTATCTCAACGGCCCCATGCGAAAAAACAGTAACAACAATGTAAGGGCCGGTCCAACGAGATCGAAGCTTACCCGGAAAGAGATGTAATCGAGAATTGTACAAAAGGACCTTCTGACCAGGCGTGAATGATTTTCGCAAAATGTGTTGGTCATGAAATGCTTTCATCTTGTCCTTGTAAATTCTCGAATTATCGTACGCATCATTCCGGATTTCTTCAAGTTCATTCAATTGAAGTTTGCGTAGCGAGCCAGCATTGTCCAGATTGAAATTAAGATTTTTGATCGCCCAGTACGCTTTATGTTCCGGCTCCACAGGCAAGTGATAAGCCTTCCCATAGACAAGTCTAAAGGGAGACATTCCAATAGGAGTTTTAAATGCAGTACGGTATGCCCATAAGGCATCGGTCAATCGGATTGACCAATCCTTACGATCTGGGTTAACCGTTTTCTCCAGAATGTGTTTGATCTCCCTATTGGAAATCTCAGCTTGTCCACTTGTCTGAGGATGGTATGGGGTGCTCACCTTATGAGAGATACCGTATTTCTTCATTAAGCTCTCAAATGGTTTATTACAAAAGTGTGAGCCCCCATCACTAATGATGGCTCGAGGCGTTCCGAATCGAGAAAGGATGTTTTCTTTTAGGAATTTAATGACCGTGCGATGGTCATTCTTTCGACACGGAATCGCTTCGACCCATTTAGTGACATAATCCACGGCGAGCAAAATATACAGATTTCCAAACGATTGGGGGAATGGTCCCATGAAATCGATGCCCCAGCAATCAAATGCTTCAATGATAAGAATGGGATTCAAAGGCATCATATTTCGACGGGACAATGCTCCCAATTTCTGACAACGCTCACAAGCTTTGCAAAACTCATGAGTGTCCCTAAACATAGTGGGCCAGTAAAAGCCACACTGCAGAATCTTGGCCGTGGTCTTTTTAGCAGAAAAGTGACCACCACAGGCCTCTGAGTGACAGAAGGAGATGACGCTCTGATGCTCATCGTCTGGTACACATCTCCTTAGAATTTGGTCTGGGCAATATTTAAATAAATAAGGATCATCCCAGAAAAAGTTGCGCACCTCGGTGAAAAATTTCTTCTTATCTTGTGCAGTCCACTGTGTCGGTATGGCACCTGTAGCAAGATAATTAGCAATATCAGCGAACCAAGGTGAATGGGAGACTCTGAACAGCTGTTCATCAGGGAACATGTCATTGATATGGGTCGCCTCAAGGGAATCAGAGGTATTAAGGCGAGAAAGGTGATCGGCCACTACGTTCTCTACTCCCTTTTTATCTTTAATTTCCAAATCAAATTCTTGGAGTAGAAGGATCCATCTTATCAAGCGGGGCTTAGAATCATTCTTAGAAAGAAGATACTTCAGTGCCGCATGATTTGTATATATAATGATCTTGGATCCGATCAGGTAGGACCTAAATTTGTCCAAGGCGAACACTACGGCTAAGAGTTCCTTTTCCGTAGTCGAGTAGTTCACTTGGGCAGGATTTAGAGTCCTACTTGCGTAGTGAATGACGTAGGGCTTCTTATCTTTTCTCGGCCTAGGACCGCCCCAAGAGCATAATCGAAGCGTCGCACATAAGCTCAAAAGGAAGGTTCCATCGGGTGGTCGCATGATAGGTGCAGTGGTTAATGTGCCTTTAAGCTTGGTGAAAGCTTCCTGGCATTGCTCAGTCCACTCGTACGGAACATCCTTTTGAAGAAGATTACATAATGGACGAGAGAGGAGACTAAAGTCCTTTATGAATCGCCTGTAAAATCCTGCGTGTCCTAAGAAGGATCGCACGTCTCTGATGTTCTTGGGTGGAGGTAGGTTAGAGATAAGATCGATTTTTGCCTTATCTACCTCGATTCCTTTGGACGAGATGATATGTCCAAGGACAATTCCCTTCTGAACCATGAAATGGCACTTCTCCCAATTAAGTACCAGGTTCTTTTCTTCACATCTTTTCAGCACACATTTAAGACTTTCCAAGCACTTGCTGAAAGATGGACCGTAAACAGAGAAATCATCCATGAAGACCTCTAGATATTGCCCTACCATATCAGAAAAGATACTAAGCATACATCGCTGAAAGGTGGCAGGGGCATTACATAGTCCGAATGGCATCCTTCGGTAGGCAAAGGTGCCGTAGGGACATGTAAATGTGGTCTTTTCCTGGTCTTCAGGGGCTATCTCTATTTGGTTGTAGCCCGAATACCCGTCAAGAAAACTGTAATAGGAATGACCAGCTAACCTTTCCAGGATCTGATCAATGAATGGTAAAGGGAAGTGGTCTTTCCTCGTGACGGTATTCAACTTCCTGTAGTCAATGCACATTCTCCAACCAGTAGTGACTCTAGTTGGCACGAGTTCATTATTAGCATTGGCTACGATGGTGATTCCGGACTTTTTAGGGACCACTTGAGTTGGACTCACCCATTGACTATCAGATATAGGGTATATAATACCCACATCCAATAGTTTAAGAACCTCGGCCTTAACCACTTCCTTCATGTTGGGATTTAGTCTACGTTGTGGTTGCCGAGCGGTTTTTGCATTATCCTCAAGGTATATGTGATGAGTACAAATCGAGGGATCGATTCCTTTGAGGTCCGCTATCGTCCATCCCAGGGCTCCTTTATGCTCAATGAGAGTAGATATAAGCATACTCTCCTGTTCTTTCTCCAGGTGGGCAGAGATCACCACCGGGTATGTCTCATCTTGACCCAAATATGCATATTTCAAATCAGAGGGCAAAGGTTTTAGGTCAAGCTTCGGCGGCTTGAGGTTAGACGGCAGAGGCGCTACATCAGTTTGTGGTAGTTCTTCAAATTGTGGCCTCCATCGGTTAACTTCAAGTACCGGTGCAGTATCAAGCAAGGCGCACGTCTCCCTAATCATGTCATCATCAAAATCATGGGAGTAGGCCAGGCACGTCTCTAGATGGTCGGAGGATAAGGTCAGAGGTGTCGTATCTTCCACGAAAGAGTCAATCATGTTAATATCATGGAAATCGTCATCATCCTCTGAGTTGCTGCCGTTATTGAAAAAAATGTTTGACTCCAATGTCAAATTTCCAAAAGACATAGTCATGATACCATTCCTGCAATTGATAATTGCATTTGACGTGGCAAGGAATGGGCGACCAAGAATGACGGGAATCTGAGTGCTCATGTTATTGATGGGTTCGGTGTCCAGGATGATAAAGTCTACAGGGTAGTAGAATCTATCAACTTGGACAAACACATCCTCAATTATCCCTCTTGGTACACGAACAGAGCGATCAGCAAGTTGTAGTGTGGTTAGGGTGGGTTTTAATTCACCCAAACCTAACTGTTTGTATACCGAGTAGGGAATCAGATTGACGCTCGCTCCTAAGTCAAGAAGTGCGTGATCAATTCGATGGTTCCCGATTACACATGATATGGTTGGGCTACCGGGATCCTTGAATTTCTGCGGCACGTCTTGCTTCAGGATGGCACTCACTTTCTCAGTCAAGAAGATTTTCTCACTACAAGAAATTTCACTTTTAGCGACGAAAATTTTCGTTGCTATAAGTCAAATTTTCGTAGCTAAAACGTTTTAGCGACGAAAGTTTTCGTCGCTAAATTCGTCGCTATAAGACCGATGTCGAAGCGTTTTCTCAGCGAAAATTTTGAATCGTCGCTAAATGCAAGCTTTTTAGCGACGAAAATTTTCGTCGCCAAAAAAACTGTACAAGACTTTTAGCAACGAAAATTTCCGTTGCCAAAAATAAATTACAAAACTTTTGGCTACAAAAATTTTCGCTGCCAAAAAAAATTACAAAACTTTTAGCGACGAAAATTGTAGTCGCTAAAAATAAATTAGAAAACTTTTAGCGACGAAAAGTTTCGTCGCTAAAAAAACTGTACAAGACTTTTAGCAGCGAAACTTTTCGCTACTAAAAAAATCGTTCTATTTTTAGCGACGAAAAGTTTCGTCGCGAAAAAACTGTGCAAGACTCCTAAAAAATCGTTCCACTTTTATCAACGACAATTTTCGTCGCTAAAAAAACTGTACAAGACTTTTAGCAGCGAAAATTTTCGGTACTAAAAAAATTATTCTACTTTTAGCGACGAAAATTTTCGTCGCTAAAAAATTGTACAAGACTTTTAGCAGCGAAAATTTTCGCAGCTAAAAGTAAATTACAAAACTTTTAGCTACAAAAATTTTCGTTGCTAAAAGTCTCTTTTTAAAAAATTATTCTAGCTCAAAATTCCGCACAAAATTCCTGATATACACCTGTTAACAATATATTTCATCATATTCATCCTGATATACACCTGTTATATAATATATTTCATCATATTCACATTCACATCCATCTAAACCCAAACAAGAAAATCCATCCAAACATAAAAGTACATTCATCCAAACACAAACAATCTTATCCGCATCACACTTATTCACGCATAAATACATATAAGTTTAACATAATAAACAAATATACAAAAAATCGTCGTCTTCTTCCTATTTCGACTACTTCCTTACCACCTACTTTCTAGTCAAGTTCCATAGCCATGCACACTTGTTTCCTTGTCCTTGCATCTTAACATCATCGCCATCTTTCTCTTTTATCTACACCACCCAACATTTGGAAGGATCATACATGTATTCACTAAAGAAGATATGCTCAAAGATTGCAGGGTCATCCAGAGATGGAAGATCATGCTTCTTTCTAGCTTCACACTTCCCTACACTGTAATACACCTGCCAATTGAACTGAAAATCATGTGACATCATTTCTACTAGTCACTGGAAACAGCCATATGATTTGTGACTCCATAACATGTCCGTGGGTTCTCTATGAACTCTAATCACAGAGTGATACCCAAAAACCTGACACACTTGGTGGTCAAACTACAACTCAATGCCAACATGGACTGGCACATCAGCCACTTTTGTTGTAACAGGAATTGTTTGATAACCATGATGAAGAAGAATACTTTCCAACAAAGAGCTACCAGTTAACAGCCAAGAAACTCACCTCCATCGTGACATGGCAAGCCAAAAGTTGATAAGGCATGTACTTATAGCCACTGCAAAAAGAAAAAATGAAAAACTGAGTTGTGGCTTTTGGGTTTTCTCAATGACATCATATCTTTTATTCAAGTCACAATACAGAATAAAATTTAAATCTTTCAAGGCCTGATTGAGTTTCATCGACTTAATGCAAAGATAATCTACAAGCTCAAAACAGAGCTAATCACAGGTTCACCAGGCTAGAAATAATCCATTGATCTAAATGCATCTTTTACGCTGCATTTTGAAACACACCTGAGTTGGATTGCAATTGCTCAGTTCAATTAGGTGGCAACGATTGAACTGTATTGACGGTTAGTGTTATTCATAATGGAGTACAAATTGCAATTACATTCCTTTCTAGTTGAACTTGGAGTAATGATCACACAATACAAATACTATGATAGTTTCAAATTGGTCATTTCAGCTTCACTGAAATGATTATTGCATTTCTAGATGATAGCTTCACTGAAAAATGGTCTTTGTGAAAGCTCAGGAGCATTGGACTATTAGATCTCCTTCAACCTTCTGTGTCCAATGCACCTCACAACTTTCTGTGACCAGTTGTGGTCCTTCATTATGGTGTAGAGAACACACAAAATAGTCACTTAAATACATCCAGACAAATCACGGTAGCACTTCTCCAACATTCAAATTTTTCAAAACCAAATTGGAAAAAAGAGAATCAAAGTAAACTAAATCAGATTTGAAAGTTGGTCAAATCATAAATAGGCAGATTATGGACGGAGACATTGTTTTCATTAATAGGCCACCTAGTACTCATAAACATTCATTACAAGCATTTTCTGTCTATGTGCATGACGACCATACTGTTAAGATCAATCCCCTTATTTGTGCTCCCCTAGGTGCAGATTTTGATGGGGATTGTGTTCATATATTTTATCCAGTCTCTAGCAGCAAAGGCAGAAGTTTTGGAGCTGTTTAGTGTTGAAAAGCAAATTTGTAGTTCTCATAGTGGTAGTCTGAATTTACAACTAGTACATGATTCTTTATTGTCACTTAAACTCATGTTTAGGACTTTTTTCTTGAACAAAGCGACTGCGCAACAGTTGGCTGTGTGTTTCACCAGTTTACTGGAACCTGCTTTGCTTAAGGCTCACCATACAGGTCCTCTGTGGACTGTTTTGCAAATGGTACAGAGTGCTTTACCTGCATTTTTTGACTGCTTTGGGGAGAGGCATTTGATCAGTAAAAGTGAAATGGTGAGGATTGATTTCAATAGAGATTTACTGCAGTCATCATTCACAGAGATTGTTACTTCTGTTCTTGACAAGAAGGGAACAGAAGAGGCTGTTAAGTTCTTTAATATGTTGCAGCCATTGCTGAAGGACATTCTCTGTTTAGAAGGATATAATGTTGGCCTGAATGATTTTGACATTCCCAAGACTGTTACTGAAGATATAAAGAAGAAAATTCAGGACATATCACCTTTGCTGCTTCACTTGAGATCAAATTACAATGAACTTGTAGAGTTGTTAGTGGAAAGCTACCTGAAAACTATAAAACTGCCAATCGTGACTCGTATTCTAAAGTTATCTGCTTTGGGTAATTTGATAGATTCTAAAAATGATTCAGCTATCAGTAAGGTTGTTTAACAACTTGGCTTTTTGGGGCTTCAACTTTATGACTAAGGGAAGTTTTATTCAAGGCGTTTGGTTGAGGATATGAGTTTCCACTTCCAAAATAAGTATTCTGTTAATGGTGATATGAGTTTCCACTTCCAAAATAAGTATTCTGTTAATGGTGATATGAGTTTCCACTTCCAAAATAAGTATTTTATTAATGGTGTTGACTATCCTTCTAAGGCATTTGGGTTAGTTAAGAGCTCCTTTTTTCAAGGTCTGACCCCCTATGAAGAGTTGGTCCATTCCATATCATCCAGGGAAGTGTTGATCCGTTCTTCTAGAGGACTTACTGAACCAGGAACTTTGTTTAAAAATCTAATGGCCACACTTAGAGATGTCGTTATCTGTTATGATGGGACAGTGAGAAACCTCTGCAATAATTCTATAATTCAATTTGAGTATGGACAGGTGGACAAAAATAGTCCTGGCAGGTCTCTTGCTGGTGAACCAGTTGGTGTATTAGCTGCTACTGCAGTATCAAATCCTGCATATAAAGCAGTTCTTGATTCTTCTCAGAGCAACAACTCTTCATGGGAGTCGATGAAGGAAATACTTTTGTGCAAAGTTAACTTCAAGAATGATATTATAGATCGGAGAGTTATTCTATATTTGAATGAGTGCTTCTATGGGAAAATGCATTGCAAGGAGAATGCAGCATATTTAGTTCAGAATCGTTTGAAAAAAGTCGCTTTAAAGGCATCGACAAATACCTGAAAGTTCAGAAGCGGATACAGGCCTTGTTGGCCACATTCACCTTGATAAGATGCGCTTGAAAGTACTCGAGCGGAGCATGGATGAGATCATGCACTCTTGTCAAGAGGTTATAAATTGCTTTGGGAGAAAGAAGCACGCTCTTTCACCTTTATTTAAGAAGATTTATTTGTCTTCCTGCGAATGTTGCACACTTCAACAATAATGTGATGAGAAGTGGTCTCAGCTGCCATGCCTGCAGTTCTTCTACAAACAGCAGGAACATTCATATCAAACAGCACTGAGTAGATTGTCTCTTTCAGTTGTCTTCTACATGAGTTATCAGTTTAACTGAAAATGACCCAAAAAAATTGAACGTACCCTATATGGTTGACTTTATTTTTCCTTTCAATCATCTATCCAGTACTATTGCCCCTATCAAGGAGAGATGATACCATTACCAGTTAAACTTCTGATTCCCATTGGGACACTATGCTAACTACACTTTGGGCATAACTTCCTCAATTGGGTCAGGACCACATTCTCCTTTTTTTTTTTCTTTTTTTTTTTCTTTTTTTGCACATAAATAACTAACTTTGCATATGCATTCCATGTTAGCACTAATGCCATTAAGATCTTTTTCAATCAAGTGCAGATTTGAGAACTTGATTATGCTCTCGTATCAATAGAAGACTTTATTTATGTCAGATCTCTCCAAATTAGTAGCACTCCACGCTTGCTTTGAAACAGCATTTATAATTATAGAGACGATATCCTGTCAGCTGAACGAAGTAAATGGAGCACAACAACAGTAGCAGCAAAAACAAAAAAAACAAAAGTCCATGTACCCTGAGAGTATCCAATTCAGGCCCTCCTAAGGCATCATAGTAGTGATCTATTGGTAAAACATCAATTTCAGCAGTCTGTGTACTGTTAACCTCTGGTTCTCATTTTTTTGGAATTGTATAATCATAAAGCAATGGAAATAATGTGAAATTAGATGATATTTTTTTTGGAATTGTACCTTCTGATCACGCATAGGCTGCAGATGAAACACATTCCAGAACTTCTTACCTGCATCAGTTCAAACAACTTAGAAGCACTTTACAGAAGAAATGGTAAAGAAAAAAAAATCAAAGAAGACCAATGATTTCAATGTCCATCTTATGCATTTGAACCAAAATCCCATTCTTTCAAGCATAGAGAGGAAGAGAAGAAATCTAAAATTGACATCTTATTATATTAGAGCAAACACAAAACGTAAGTTCATAATATAATGGATATAGACTAGAAACAAAAGAAGTAACGAACAATGATATATTTATGCCATCAGGGGTATATCCATTCAACTCACAATTTCTGCATTTTGGTCATATCCCCCAATGCAGGGAAAGGCATGCTCGATCCATTCAAATCAGATATCCTCCTGAAAATCAAAATATATTGGATTCAATAAAGTAATTCATTTCATACCACTTCCAAGGCTGGGTATGAATCCAAGAAAATTCTAAGTAATAAAGCAGCAAGAAAAGAACATGGAATGTGCCCTCACAGTTCAGTTAGATTCACCAAGAAAGAGATGTTGGAAGGAATAGGTCCCGTCATAGATGTGCCTTGCATATGCCTGCAGTGGTTTAGAATCATGGTTCATATAGATGTTCTCATATAGAAGCAAGAAGCAATTTACATTGAAAACATATCAAATAAAGTTCTTACAGCCTCTTGAGTCGTGTCCAGTTCCCGATGAAATCAGGGATCTTACAGAAATAATATGAATGGAGTTTAATAAGTTATAATTTCTAAATGGAAAAGACAACCCCAGTGACTAGTGAAGAATTGATATACAAGTCCGTCAAGTTTCTCAAGTTGCCGAAGGTAATAGGTATTTCTCCTGTCAAGTTATTCGAACAAGCAAGGCTGCACCAGTAATATATTGGATTATGTTAGGAAAAAAGTTTTTTTTTTTTTTTTTTTTAAAAAAACACCTATTGTTTATTATCACCATAGGCTGTATGCCAATCACTACCAACTGATCATGATCAGATGGTGGTGATAAGTGAGGCCCACACCTGCTACACGGTGTGGACCCAGTGGGGCATTCCACTCCTTAAAATGGTCGTGGAGTCCTCTCAACACCACATATTGACCGTCAACTGATAGCGTTGAATAGCATAAACACTTCACAATTGGTTGACCCTCGGCCATTCTGTTCACCAATGTAACCTAACAATGGCCAGCATATATTTACACATTAATCACATTTTCTGTTTAATTAGGACATAGGAGGCAACCAGAACTAATAAATAAATAAATAACATTTAAATTTTAGAGATTCTCAATTCAGGTCACAAATCTTAGCAGCTGCTCAAATGTAATAAAGATAAGGGTGACACTATTTGCACCTGCCCTGATTGATAATGGCAACCTTCTTTCAACATTGGTGATACAACAGTACAAATTTGTACTCCTGAATTACCAAAAGTAGAAAGAAAAGATGCTAATGGAAAATATCAATCAAGATGAGTAAAGATATGAATTCCCTGAAAGATAACTATGAAATGAGAATTAGGTCACTATTTTAAAAAAAGAAAAAAAAATTTGCAATGGCAGAACAGAGAATCTTACAATCTCTCCAAGCTGCGCAAATTACCAAGCTCTGGAGGAAGAGGTCCTTCGACCTCGTTAACTTCAATGACTCTGCAAACTCACGAATTGCATGAATAATAGTAGCTAAACGCAATTTCATCTGCCTAATCAAATGAAAGTTGTGAATCACATACAGTGACTTGAGTGTCATGATGTTTCCTAGCTCCTTTGGAATTGTTCTAGAAATGTGATTTCCCAAAAGCGACCTACAATGTTCAAACAATTTTTTGGGTATGTCCCTCAGAGAGTGAGAGAGGAAGAGAGGGTTTTGTAGATTAGTTATAGAAGATTCCAGATGCAATTATGGAAGAGGACTTACAAATCGGTGAGAGGAAGGGAAGCCCATGCTGCAGGGATCGATCCATTGAGATAGTTGCGAGAAAGATCGCTGTTGGACAAGAGCAGAAATTGCGATCTAAGACCCCGATATTTGCTACGAGGCAAAATAAAAGCGAGAGAGAGAGAGAGAGAGAGAGAGAGAGAGAGTGAAATACCTCTCTTTGGGCGCGGCTCTGTTTTGAGCGCGCGCCCAAATTTGGGAGACGGATTGGCTACTGGTGGAGGGTGCTCTGTGGGCCCCACCATGATGTATGTGTGTCATCCATTCTGTTCATCTATTTTTAGAGATCATTTTAGGGCTTTATAGAAAAATTGATAGGTATATAAGTCACAGGTGGACCACACCACAGGAAATCAATAATGATTGGATATCCACTATTAAAATCCTCCTAAGGCCCACTGTATTGTTTATTTGAAATCTAATATGTTGATTAGGTCATAAAGACCCGAATGAAGGGAAACTATAAATATCAGCTTGATCTAAAACTTTTACGGCCCCCATAACGTTTTTAATGGTCAACGTTCATCCAACACTTTTTCTTGTAATGTGGTCCACTTGAGATTTAGATATACCTCATTTTTTCTCTTATATCATAAAATGATCTATAAAAAAAGATGGACGGCATGGATTAAATACATACATCATGGTGTGGCCCACAGAGTACTAACCACAAGCCAGTGGATGGTGTCAGGGGGAGTGGCCAATTTGTTCTCTTTTCTGTGGTGTTGTTCATTTAATTAATATTTGGATATGAATCATTTTTTAAATAGTTCTCTAAAACGATCTTAAAAAATGGAGGAACAGTGTGGGTTAACTCCAAATTTTCGATAAATATAAAACTCAAGTGGACCATGCGACACAAAATAGTTTGGAATAATGATTTCCACCGTTGATACCTTCCTTGGGCGCATAATAATGTTTATTTGACATCCCTCATGTTTATAATATCAAAAAGATATGAATGAAGAGAAAACACAATATGATATGAATTGTTGTGCGCTAACTACGATAACAGTGTAAAATCTACTTCGTCCATCATTTTCTCTGAACCATGATAGAATGAGATTTAAAAAATGAGATAGATCCATTGTCTAAGTGGGCCATACTATGGGGAAACAGTGAGAACAAATACATTAACCATTGCAATCTTCCCGGGGATTACCATGATGTTTTATTATAAAATATTTTAAAATTTTTTTATATATAGATGAGCATGTTAGAGAAAGTATGTTTTTTTAGGATTTCCTAAAAAAAAATTCAATCATTGGCTGTAGATGAGCATGTTAAGAGATAAAAAGCTTTTCACCAATAGATTTTATGCCAAATCTCTACTATGCAAAACCAGAGAGAAGACCTGATCTTGTCAGGTCCAAGTCCTTTTAGGTCCGGATCTTATTTTTGAAGACCTGGACCTAAATCCAATTGGCTTTGTGCACTTATCGAATCATTGGATCTAAGCTTTTAAGTCGGGTTTGAGATAGATAAGATTATTTACATGGTCGAGCTCACCCCAATTAGTTGGGATATGGCTTAAATGATGATTTGTATTTCATTTGTATCAACGAGTTTGTGCAATAGATGTTTGTAGGAGCATAAGAGAGCATGATAAAGTTGTGTTTGTGTTTCTATAAGGTTACACTAATCCTTGTTTAAATCATAAGGAAATTTTCTTGACAAATGTATTTGGACATTTCTTATTTTTTAGTAGTATTTTATATGGTTTCAAATAAGGTCGGGATCACTGCATACATATATATATATATATATATATATATATATATATATATATATATATATTATTTGAAAAGGTTCCATACGGTCAAGCTGTGTGGGCCCCACCGTGATGGGTGTCGAACATGTACCCCATCAGTCAGATGCACCATTCCATGGTGGGCCTGCGGCTTAAAAATCAAGTCAATCCATGGCATGGGGCCCAAAACAGTTGCAAGGTTAGTTACGGTGGTACCAGCGCCATGGGTGCGCGCCTCATATACACGCACATGGCTTGAGAGTCACATTTATATAAATATCCTGCAGACTACTGGATTATTTCCGTCGCCAAAACGCCCTAATCCCTCCAAAATGCCCAAAATGCCCAAACGCGAGCTCCATCTCCCTCTCTTTCGATCTCCCTCTCCCGATCTCCCTCTCCCTCTCTCAATCTCCCTCTCCTTCAATCTCAACCCTCTCCCTCGATCTCCCTCTCCCGATCTCAACCCTCTCTCTCGATCTCCCTCTCACTCTCCCTCCCTCTCTCGATCTCCCTCTCCCTGCAACATCAACCATCCCATGACAGTCCCCACACATGGGGTTTCTAATATTGTAGAAGCAACAACAGCAGCTCCATATGGGGTATGTGATTTGTCGTCCACGGTTGAATAGGGAAGACTGAAGGGAGGGAGTGAGTGCAGTAGCAGCAGTAGAAGCATGCAGACAAGTACATCAACGTTTTCACCATTATTTGCATCTGCTTTGTATAACAAGATAGGCTTTTGTAACTTACCCTGCTCGGACTTGGGTTGAGCTTTGTGTATATGTCCTGGGCTGTACTCGGTCTAGAATATTTTGGCTTATCACGAGCATGGCTTAGGTTCAAAATTACAGGCCGGGCTTAAGCTTGGACAGAGCTCGACCCAGCCCTAACTCGGCCCATTGACAGCCCTAAACTTGCCTCCTCCGGTAGAGGATCAAATGTTTTACGTGATAGTATTGTCCTCGGCCCGAGGATTAGGTTTATCGCCCTCCATCCAATAAGAAGCGGGTTGCGTACTGAGTAACTCAGTACGCCAAGCTTACTGAGTAAACTCTGTGCGCCCCACTGTCATTTATGCATTGTATCCACTCCATCCATCTATTTTAACACATTATTTTAGGGCTTTCTACCAAAAATAGAGTATATAAAAATCTCAATTGGATCACACCATCGAAAACAGTGTGAATTGAACATCTACAGTTGAAAATTCTTGGGGGCAACCGAAGTTTTAGATCAAGCTAATGTTTGTTTTTTCCCTTCATCCATGTCTGTCTGATATCATGAATAGGTTGGATGTCAAATAAACATCACTGGGGGCCTTAGAAAGTTTTCAATGGTGGAAATCAATACTTTCACTTTTTCCTGTGGTATGATCCACTTGAGCTTTGTATATGTATCAATTTTGGGTTGAACCCCTAAAATGATCTGAAAAAATGAATAGACGGCATGGATAAACCACATGCATTCTCGGTGAGCCCAACCGAGTTTACTCTGTACGATAAGAGCGTACTGAGTAACTTAGTATGCAATCCAATTTCCATCCAATATTAGCGCTGCCTGAGTCAATGCGACTCCTGGCCTTCTTCCAAACCAAACCCTAGGCTATACGGTCTCTCTCTCTCTCTCTCTTTCACAGAGATTTCCAGATGGTGGAAGCTGTGAAAATGCCGCAGCCACTACCAGCTCCGCAGCCGCTTCCGGCTCCTTCAAAACCTCGTAAGCTTCTCTTCGAAAATCTCTATCTCTCTCTCTCTCTCTCTCTCTCTCTCTCTCTCTCTCTCTCTCTCTCTCTCTCTCCCCTTGATTTCTTGAATTTTAATCCATGTAGTTCGTTTTTCTCTTGCGGTAGTTGAATCATGTCAAAATATAGAAATTTCATTTCGTAAATGCCGATGCGATCTTGTCACGTGTGCCATCTTGGCACACTTGTTGCCTGATATGGGCCACTCATCTAGTGGGGTTGGGGTGCCACCGGGGGGTTTGCGGCTCCGTGACCACAAAATCGAGATTTCCACTCATTTGGTGGGTCGTTGTCATTTTTCTCATACGTATGTGGCCCACCTGATCTTTTGGGCAAGGGTATGTTTACAGTTGACTCCACCTGATGAATTGATGGGGTCTTTGAGACGTGTTCTATGGTGGCATGTGTGGTGGAATGGCTTGCATTTCTCCATGCATTTTGTGCTCAATGTGTTAATTTTCATTGAGGCAGCTTGTTTTATTTGATTTCAAGACCTGAATTCCTGATCAAGCTCATTTTCAAATCTCTACACTTTTTCTTAGTGGATTACATAGTCATTTTGGGCAGGACTGCAACTGGTACATCAGTGTGACTTGAACCCTGGTCTTTGCCAGTCTGGGGTGTTCACTGCCGGCTCAATCAACATGTTAGGATCTACTCTTTAAGTGTTGTAGGGTGTGGATTTTCACTAATTGTATGATCCCTGTACAAGGATATGCACAATATGGGTTTTTGGTTTGTAATGGTGAACCCATTACCACAGTTTAGCCATCTAGGCTGTTGGGTTGTTGCGCATGCTCGTGTATGGACTATACCCCAAAATTTGCCTTGATGGAGCAATCCTACCCTTTGAATATGTTGACTAAGAATTAATTGTCAGTAAATGAAATACGTCAATGGTTTGCGTTCAACTAAAAAAAGGGATCAAGCTTGGCGACCTAGATATTCCAATTGATGCTGGCACAATTACCCATAGGCAAGATTGCGTGAGTAGCTTAGTAGATTGAAAGAAGCTGCACCAACCCAACAAGCTTCTTCTCTAATGACACCGCCAACTACCAAGCCACCAAGATTCCCCCTTGAACTTCCATATTCAATTTTCACAAGCCTAGGCACCAAAAGCTCAATCTTCTCCCAATGCTTGACATAATTAAAAACTGACCAAGTTCCAACCACCACCCCATATTGAGGCATTGGTGCCTTAAAAGCTTCAGTACCAGTCTTAACTTATGATGAAGTGTTCAATTCTTTCCTTCACTACAAATATCAATGACAAGATATTACAAGAAAGCTCACCTACTTTCTTCTTTCCATATTCCCCACATACAAGCTAAAGGGAGCAACCTCCATACAACTCACCGACTCAATTGGAAGGACCCTACAATCCACCATTTAAAAGATCCACAATCTACTTTGTAATGACCATGAACGTTGAGTAACTTAAAGAAGAAACCCCCAGACTTTCCTCACCATTTATAAGTCAAAGGCTTAAGAGAGGTCAGCTTTCTATAGTCAGAAGAAAGGTCTACTTACTTTTCTATAACCAGAAAAAAAGGTCTGGTTATAGAAAAGTAAAAATATCAATGCAAGAAGTTTTTAATGGTGAGATTTCAATCAACACTGTGTGACCAACTTGAGAATTTGATCTACCTCAGTTTTGGGTTCATAGTATAAAATTATCTGAAAAAATGTATGGAAAGCATGGATGGGACATATACTTCATGTTGGGGTCTACAGAGCACCAACCTCTAGCCATTCCTTAAAATAGAGGTTTTATATGAACCTTTAGCAGATGGTTTGTTGTCATGCAACCTATTCATAAGATCATACGGGCATGGGCAAAGGGGAAACATTAAAATAAGCTTGATCCAAAACTTCTATGGCCCTTAAGAAATTCTATATAGTAGATGTTCATGGGTGACATTGGTTCCATTTCTTTATAGGCCAGAGCATTTTATGAAGAAGTCAACATCTTTTAATATTCATATATTTCTTTTGTTAATGATTTAAATAATCCCTTCCCTTCTCTAATACAATATATATATATATATATATATATATATATATATATGGACACACACACCTGCACATGCACACAGACATATATGTTGAGGTGCATATGAAATAGACACACACAACATCCATGTTGTAATTACAATTATCTATAATGGCATTTATATTTCTAAGGTCGATTATAATCTTTATATGCCATTCTACCCATTCATAAGTGACTCCAACATCCATGTTGTAATTACAGATATCTATAATAATAATAATAATTTGTTCATTATAGTGCATAGACAATAGTTATCATTGTGGTTACAGTGATTCATTATGTGACAGGTTTTTAGGTGAGATGAACGAGTTTCAAAACAAAACCAGTCTGCGGTTTTGAGAAGCAATTCCCAAGATGTATGTGTGTTTCAATGGCCATCTGCACCTTGAAAGCATCCAATGGAAGGTAAAGAAAGCCTAAACTATTGGAGTGGCCTGGCCATTTGGACAGGCCGTGTTTATGTATTTGCTCAAAATTAATGGAGCAGACCCGGATGTGCGTCGGAGCTATCCGGATGAGCGGGGGTCCCTGGAAGGTGGGAACAGCTGTTATGACCATGATGAAGCTGTCCATTTCCTATGGACAACATTGGAGGGGCCTGGCCATTTGGACAGACCGTGTTTATATATTTGATCGAAATTAATGGAGTAGACCCGGATGTGCGTCGGAGCTATTCGGAAGAGCGGGTTCCCTGGAAAGAGGGAACCGCTATTATGATCATGATGAAGCTGTCCATTTTTTATGGACAGCATTGGAAGGGGCCTGGCATTTACGTCGGATGGCCTTGTTTATATCTGTATTTGCTTTGCAGGGACCATACCCTTAACCTAAACCAAAACCTATGACCTAAAACCTTAACCTATAACCTAAACCTCAATCTTAACCTAAACCTAAACCTTAACTTAAAACCTAAAACCTAAACCTAAATCCAAAACCTAAATCTAAACCTTAACTTATTCTCAGTTCCCTAAACCTATATCTTATAACTTAAACCTAAACCTTAACCTATACCTATAACCTTAACCTAAACCAAAACCTATGACCCAAAACCTTAACCTATAACCTATAACCCAAACCTATTCTCAAATCCGATTTCCTAAACCTAAACCTTGACCTATTCTCAATTCCCTAAAGCTATAACCTATAACCTAACCTAAACCTATCCTCAAATCCCAAAACCTATAACTATAACCTAAACCTTAACCAAAAACCTATAACTTAACCTAGCCTAAACCAATAACCTTCACCTAAACCTAAACCTAAACATATAACCTAAAACTATTCTCAAATCCCTAAACTTAAACCTAAACTTATAACCCAAACCTATTCTCAAATCCCTAAACCTAAACCTAAACCTAAACCTTAAAAGCTTCTCAAATGCCTAAACCTAAACCTATTCTCAAGTCCCTATCCCTAAACCTAAACCTATAACTTAAACCTATTATCAAATACCAAAACCTAAACCTTTTCCTTTAATGTATTCTCAAATGCCTAAACCTAAACCTACACCTAATCCTAATCTCAACTCCCTAGCCTAAACCTAAACCTAAACTTGAAAACCCAAACCTAAACCCGGTTCCGAACCCGAACCCAATTTCCTAAACCTAAACCTTGACCATTCCTCATTTCCCTAAAGCTGTAACCTATAACTTAACCTAAACCCATAACTATAACCCAAACCTATTCTCAAATCCCTAAACCTAAACCTAAACCTACACCTAATCCTAATATCAAGTCCCTAGCCTAAACTTAAACCTAAACTTGAAAACCCAAACCTAAACCCGGTCCCGAACCCGATTTCCTAAATCTAAACCTTGACCTATTCTCAATTCCCTAAAGCTATAACCTATAACCTAACCTAAACCTATCCTCAAATCCCAAAACCTATAACTATAGCCTAAACCTTAACCAAAAACCTATAACCTAACCTAACCTAAACCTATAACCTTCACCTAAACATAAACCTATAAGCTTTACCTAAACCTAAACCTATAACCTAAACCTATTCTCAAGTCCCTATCCCTAAACCTAAACTTATAACCTAAACCTATTATCAAATACCAAAACCTAAACCTTTTCCTTTAATGTATTCTCAAATGCCTAAACCTAAACCTACACGTAATCCTAATCACAACTCCCTATTCTAAACCTAAACCTAAACTTGAAAACCCAAACCTAAACCCGGTCCCGAACCGGAACCTGATTTCCTAAACCTAAACCTTGACCTATTCTCAATTCCTTAAAGCTATAACCTATAACCTAACCTAAAACTATACTTATAACCTAAACCTATCCTCAAATCCCAAAACCTATACCTATAACCTAAACCTTAACCAAAAACCTATAACCTAACCTAACCTAAACCTATAAACTTCACCTAAACCTAAACTTATAACCTTAACCTAAACCTAAACCTAAACCTAAACCTTAAACCTAAACCTATACCCAAATCCCTATCCCTAAACCTAAACCTATAACCTAAACCTATTCTCAAATCCCAAAACCTAAACCTAAACCTTAATGTATTCTCAAATACCTAAACCTAAACCTACACCTAATCCTAATCTCAACTCCCTAACCTAAACTTAAACCTAAACTTGAAAACCCAAACCTAAACCCGGTCCCGAACCCGAACCCAATTTCCTAAACCTAAACCTTGACATATTCTCAATTCCCTGAAGCTATAACCTATAACCTAACCTAAACCTATTCTCAAATCCCATAACCTATAACTATAACCTAAACCTTAACCAAAAACCTATAACCTAACCTAACCTAGACCTATAAACTTCACCTAAACCTATACCTATAACCTTAACCTAAACCTAAACCCATTCTCAAGTCCCTATCCCTAAACCTAAACCTAAACCTATTCTCAAATCCGAAAACCTAAACCTAAACATTAATGTATTCTCAAATGCCTAAACCTAAACCTACACCTAATCCTAATCTCAACTCCCTAGCCTAAACCCGAACCCGAACCCGATTTTCTAAACCTAAACCTTGACCTATTCTCAATTCCCCAAAGCTATAACCTATAAGCTAACCTAAACCTATCCTCAAATCCTAAAACCTATAACTATAACCTAAACCTTAACCAAAAACCTATAACCTAACCTAACCTAAACCTATAACCTTCACCTAAACATAAACGTATAAGCTTAACCTAAACCTAAACCTATAACCTAAACCTATTCTCAAGTCCCTATCCCTAAACCTAAACCTATAACCTGAACCTATTATCAAATACCAAAACCTAAACCTTTTCCTTTAATGTATTCTCAAATGCCTAAACCTAAACCTACACCTAATCCTAATCACAACTCCCTATCCTAAACCTAAACCTAAACTTGAAAACCCAAACCTAAACCCGATCCCGAACCCGAAACCGATTTCCTAAACCTAAACCTTGACCTATTCTCAATTCCTTAAAGTTATAACCTATAACCTAACCTAAACCTAGACTTATAACCTAAACCTATCCTCAAATCCCAAAACCTATACCTATAACCTAACCTAACCTAAACCTATAACCTAACCTAGCCTAAACCAATAACCTTCACCTAAACCTAAACCTATAACCTAAAACTATTCTCAAATCCCTAAACTTAAACCTAAACTTATAACCCAAACCTATTCTCAAATCCCTAAACCTAAACCTAAACCTTAAAAGCTTCTCAAATGCCTAAACCTAAACCTACACCTAATCATAATCTCAACTCCCTAGCCTAAACCTAAACCTAAACTTAAAAACCCAAACCTAAACCCGGTCCCGAACCCGAACCCAATTTCCTAAACCTAAACCTTGACATATTCTCAATTCCCTAAAGCTATAACCTATAACCTAACCTAAACCTATTCTCAAATCCCAAAACCTATAACTATAACCTAAACCTTAACCAAAACCTAAAACCTAACCTAACCTAAACCTATAAACTTCACCTAAACCTATACCTATAACCTTAACCTAAACCTAAACTTATTCTCAAGTCCCTATCCCTAAACCTAAACTTATAACCTAAACCTATTCTCAAATCCCAAAACCTAAACCTAAACCTTAATGTATTCTCAAATGCCTAAACCTAAACCTACACCTAATCCTAATCTCAACTCCCTAGCCTAAACCCGAACCCGAACCCGATTTCCTAAACCTAAACCTTGACCTATTCTCAATTCCCCAAAGCTATAACCTATAAGCTAACCTAAACTTATCCTCAAATCCCAAAACCTATAACTATAACCTAAACCTTAACCAAAAACCTCTAACGACCCAACCTAAACCTATAAACTTCACCTAAACCTAAACCTATAACCTTAACCTAAACCTAAACCTATAACCTAAACCTATTCTCAAGTCCCTATCCCTAAACCTAAACCTATAACCTAAACCTATTCTCAAATCCCAAAACCTAAACCTAAACCTTAATGTTTTCTCAAATGCCTAAACCTAAACTTGAAAACCCAAACCTAAACCCGGTCCTGAACCCGAACCCGATTTCCTAAACCAAAACCTTGACCTATTCTCAATTCCCTAAAGCTATAACCTATAACCTAACCTAAACCTAAACTTATAACCTTAACCTTAACATATAACCTTAACCTAAACTTAAACCTATAACTATAACCCAAACCTATTCTCCAATCCCTAAACCTAAACCTATAACCTAAACCTATTCTCAAATCCCAAAACCTATAACCTAAACCTTAATGTATTCTCAAATGCCTAAACCTAAACCTACACCTAATCCTAATCTCAACTCCCTAGCCTAAACCTAAACCTAAACTTGAAAACCCAAACCTAAACCCGGTCCCGAACCCGAATCCAATTTCCTAAACCTAAACCTTGACCTATTCTCAATTCCCTAAAGCTATAACCTATAACCTAACCTAAACCTATTCTCAAATCCCAAAACCTATAACTATAACCTAAACCTAAACCTATAACCTATAACCTAACCTAAACCTAAACCTATAAACTAAACCTAAACCTATAACCTTAACCTTAACATATAACCTTAACCTAAACCTATAACTATAACCTAAACCTAAACCTTAACCTGTAACTTAAACCTAGACTTATAACCTTAACCTAAACCTATTCTCAAATCCTAAAACCTATACTTATAGCCGAAACCTAAACCTAAACCTTAACCTTAACCTATAACCTATGCTTACAGCATTAACATAAACCTATTCTCAAATCCCAAAACATATACCTATAACCCAAACCTAAACCCAATCTCAAACCCGAACCCGATTTCCTAAACCATTCCCTAAACCTATACCTATAACCTAAACCTAAAACATAACCTTAACTAAACCTATTCTCATAATCTATAACCTATACTTATAACCCAAACCTAAACCCGATTCCAAACCCGAACCCGATTTCCTAAAACTAAACCTTAACCTATAACCGAAACTTATACCTATAGCCTAAACCTAAACCTAAACCATAAACTATAACCTAAACCTAGACTCATAACCTTAACCTAAACCTATTCTCAAATCCCAATACCTATACCTATAACCCAAACCTAAACCCAGTCCCGAACCCGAACCCGATTTTCTAAACCTAAACCTTAATGTATAACCTAAACTTATACCTATAACCTAAACCTAAACCTTAACCTATAACCTAAACCTATACCTATAACCTAAACCTAAACCTTAACCTATAACCTAAACTTAGACTTATAACCTTAACCTAAACCTATTCTCAAATCCCAAAACCTATACTTATAGCCGAAACCTAAACCTTAACCTTAACTTATAACCTATATTTACAACCTTAACCTAAACCTATTCTCAAATCCCAAAACCTATGCCTATAACCCAAACCTAAACGTGATCCCGAACCCGATTTCCTAAACCTAAACCTTAACGTATAACCTAAACCTATACCTATAACCTAAACCTATACCTTAACTTATAACCTAAACCTAGACTTATAACATTAATCTAAACCTATTCTCAAATCCCAAAACCAATACTTATAGCCGAAACCTAATCCTTAAGCTTAACCTATAACCTATACTTACAACCTTAACCTAAACCTATTCTCAAGTTCCAAAACCTATGCCTATAACCCAAACCTAAACTCGATCCGAACCCAAACCCGATTTCCTAAACCTTAACCTTAACCTATAACCTATACCTATACCTATACTTATAGCCTAAACCTAAACCTTAACCTATAACTTAAACTTAGACTCGTAACCTTAACCTAAACTTATTCTCAAATCCCAAAACCTATACCTATAACCCAAACCTAAACTCGATCCCGATCCCGAACCCGAACCCGAACCCGATTTCCTAAACCTAAACTTTAACTTATAACCTATAACCTAAACCTAGACTTATAACCTTAACTTAAACCTATTCTCAAATCCCAAAACTTATACTTATAGCCGAAACCTAAACCTTAACCTTAACCTATAACTTATACTTACAACCTTAACCTAAACCTATTCTCAAATCCCAAAACCTAAACTTAAAACCTAAATGTATTCTCAAATCTTTAAACCTAAACCTACACCTAATCCTAATCTCAACTCCCTAACCTAAACATAAACCTAAACTTGAAAACCCAAACCTAAACCCAATCCCGAACCCGATTTCCCAAAACTAAACCTAAACCTTAACCTATTCTCAATTCCCTAAAGCTATAACCTATAACCTATAACCTAAACCTAACATAAACCTATAACCTTAACCTAAACTTAAAACCTAAAACCTAAACCTAAACCTAAAACCTAAATGTATTCTTAAATCCCCAAACCTAAACCTATACCTAATCCTAATCTCAACTCCCTAACCTAAACCTAAACCTAAACTTGAAAACCCAAACCTAAACCCGATCCAGAACTCCGAACCCGATTTCCTAAACCTAGACCTTAACCTATTCTCAAATCCCTAAAGGTATAACTTATAACCGACACTTATAACCTAAACCTATAACTGACACTTATAACCTAAACCTATAACCTAAATGTATTCTCAAATTCCTAAACCTACACCTACACCTAATCCTAATCTCAACTCCTTAACCTAAACCTAAACTTGAAACCCCAAACCTAAACCCGAACCCGATTTTCCTAAACCTAAACCTTAACCTATTCTCAATTCCGTAAACTTTAACCTATAACCTAATTTAAACCTAAACCTTAACCTATTCTCAATTCCCTAAACCTTAACCTATAACGTAACTTAAACTTAAACCTATAACCTATACTTATAACCTAAACCTAAACATATAACCTAAACCTAAAACCTAAATGTAATCTCAAATCCTTAAACCTAAACCTACACTTAATCATAATCTCAACTCTTTAACTTAAACCTAAACTTGAAAACCCAAACCTAAACCCGATACCGAACCTGAACCAGAACCTGATTTCTTAAACCTAAACCTTAACCCATTCTCAATTCCCTAAAGCTATAACCTATAACCTATAACCTAAACCTGATTTCTTTTCATTTGTCTGGATCACCTCTGAGATGTTCTTTCTCTTTTCATTTATTTTTTTCCATAAGAGTGTTTGTGTTTGGATGGATGCAGTTTATGTTTGGATGAATGTAGTTTATGTTTGGATGAATTTACATAGTTTGGGTTTAGATGGATGTAAATGTGAATATGATGAAATATATTATATAACACCTGTTATATAATATTTCGTAGGTAAAAGTATTTAGCGACGAATATTTTCCTCGCTAAACGTTTTATCCATGTTTTTAAAATTGTTGCGGCCTTTAGCAACGAAACATTTCGTCGATCAAAGTAACATCCAGGTTTTTTAGCTACGAAATGGTTCGTAGCTAAAAGTAATTTTTTAAAAAATTGTTTGTAGCCTTTGGCAACGAAACTTTTCGTTGCTAAAATTCTCATCTACGATATTTAGCTACGAAATTTTTCGTAGCTAAAAGTAAATCGTTTGCACCCTTTTGCGGCGAAACTTTTTGTCGCCAAAAGTCTCATCCACGATTTGTAGCTACGAAAAGTTTCGTAGCTAAAAGTAATCCATTCCATTACTAGAAGTAAAACGTTTGCACCGTTTAGCGGCGAAAAATTTCGTCGCTAAACGTGTCACCCACATTTTTTAGCTACGAAAATCTTCGTAGCTAAAAGTAATCCACTCGTTTTTTGGTTGCGGCCTTTAGCGACGAAAAGTTTCGGTGCTAAAAGTCTCACCGATGATTTTTAGCTACGAAAGTTTTCGTAGCTAAAAGTAATTTAATTCGTTTTAGTGGAGCAGCCTTTAGCGACGAAAATTTTCGCCGCTAAAAGTCTCATCCAGAATTTTTAGCTACGAATATTTTCGTAGCTAAAAGTAATCCATTCCATAGCTATATGCATCGTTTAGCGGCGAAAAATGTCGTCGCTAAACGTGTCACCCACATTTTTTAGCTACGAAAATCTTCGTAGCTAAAAGTAATCCACTCGTTTTTTGGTTGCGGCCTTTAGCGACGAAAAGTTTCGGTGCTAAAAGTCTCACCGATGATTTTTAGCTACGAAAGTTTTCGTAGCTAAAAGTAATTTAATTCGTTTTAGTGGAGCAGCCTTTAGCAACGAAAATTTTCGCCGCTAAAAGTCTCATCCAGAATTTTTAGCTACGAAAATTTTCGTAGCTAAAAGTAATCCATTCCATAGCTATATGCATCGTTTAGCGGCGAAAAATTTCGTCGCTAAACGTCTCATCCACATTTTTTAGCTACGAATATCTTCGTAGCTAAAAGTAATCCACTCGTTTTTTGGTTGCGGCCTTTAGCGACGAAAATTTTCGCCGCTAAAAGTCTCACCAATGATTTTTAGCTACGAAAAGTTTCGTAGCTAAAAGTAATCTAATTCGTTTTAGTGGAAAAGGTGGTTGCGGCCTTTGGCGACGAAAAGTTTCGCCGCTAAAAGTCTCATCCATGATTTTTAGCTGCGAAAATTTTCGTCGCTAAAAATATCGTCGCTAAAAGTACACTTTTGGCGACGAAAAACTATTTCGTCGCTAAAAGTTACTTTTGGCGACGAAAATGTGTTTCGTCGCTAAAAATTTCGTCGCTAAAAACCCTCTTTCTTGTAGTGTCTTTTGAATAATTTTCCGTCGCTTGGTCGTGCATAAGTCTTTTAGGAATTTGGCATATGAAGGTATCTGTTTAACGACATCAAGCAGAGGAATGTTGACTTTCACCTGTTTCAACACCTCTAGGATATCCTGAGAGTTAGAGAGAGGTTTTGGTGAAACCAACCTTTGGGGGAATGGAGCAACTGGCTTCTCTAGAAGTTCCGGTTATACTTTTTGTGGGGCATCACTGGATCCATCATTGTTGTCCTCTTCTGGTTCTTGAGGCTTTTCGGGCCTAACCGGAAGAGTTTTATCAATGATCTTCCCACTCCTAAGAGTGGTGATGGATTTAGCATGCCCCATCTGATTTGAAGGGCTGGGATCATTATTCTCGTACTGCGGTTTAGGATTGGGGAGAGGTTGTGCAGGAAGCATCCCCTTTTCTATAACCGTCATACGAGAATCTATCTTTTGCATAAAATCTGTGATTCCCCGCATTGCCTGAGCCAGCTCTTGTATGGGATTTTGAACCGGTTCCTCTTGAGGTTTCACTTGAATTGGATTTTGATTGAAGAAACCTGGAGGAGTCGCCGTTTGTCCATTCCTCCAACTAAAGTTTGGATGATTTTTCCAGCCAGGATTGTATGTGTTGGAGTTAGGTCCAGTAAAAGGTCTTTGATAGTTATTTACGGCATTGGCTTGTTCATTCAACACTCCTCAAAAGGCAGGTATTGTAGGACAGTTTTCAGTTGTGTGAATGTTGCAATCGCAGATGCCGCAAACAATTTCATTGACCTTATCCTTCTTTCCTTCCATGGCCTCAACTTTCCTTATGAGCGTAGTCACTTTACACTTGAGATCATCCTCTTCTTTCAAGAGATATAATCCACCTTTCTCCTTTAATTGAGTCGGCCTAGACGTGGTGTTCGCCATTGGGTAATAGTCCCATGATTGTGTTTTTTCAGCGAGACTATCGAGGTAATCCCATACCTCGTCAACATCTTTATTGATGAACTCTCCATTACACATTGTCTCGACCATTTGGCGCATGGAAGATGTCAGTCCATCATAGAAAAAATTTGTAATGCGCCACGTTTCAAATCCGTGTTGTGGGCATGAACTGACCAAATCTTTGAACCTTTCCCAACATTGGAAGAATGTTTCATCTTCCTTTTGGGCAAAGTTCATGATTGCTTTTCTGAGGGTAATCGTTTTATGATGTGGGAAGAATTTTTTTATGAATTCCCTCTGCATATCGTTCCATGTGCCAATGGATCTAGGACGCAGTGAATGCAACCATGTCTTAGCTTTCTCTTTTAAGGAAAAAGGAAAGAGTTTCAGCCTAATTGTATCCTCAGATACATTAGGAAAACATAATGTAGCTATAATCTCATCGAACTCTTTCAAATGTAAATATGGACTTTCTGATTCAAGTCAATGGAATTTGGGAAGGAGTTGGATAACTCCTGGCTTGATGTCCATTTGTCCCGTGTTTTCAGGAAAAATCATGCATGAGGGCATACTCACTCCCACCGGTTGTAGATAATCTCATAAAGTACGAGGCGGGGGTGCCTGTTGCACCTCATTTTCATCTTGGGTATCCTCCACCCTGGGTGGAAGTAGAGGAGGTTGGTCTTCAGCCATAACTTCAGTTAACTCAGGGGATTTCGAGCGGTGTCTAATCCTGCGATGGATAGTCAACCCCTCAACCAATCCTCCTTCAGTCAAGAGACGTCGAGTGTTGTCACGGGCCCACTTGGGCATGAAAACACTCGCAGCCCTCAATTAAAAACCTAATCCTAAGAAAGGAAAAGAAAATCTAGAAAGAAAGAGAGAGTTGGAAAGAAATTACCAAATTGAAGTCCTAAGTTAAAAACCTGCAAAATAAAACAAAAATAAGTTAGATTCTAAAAAGAAAAATAGCAGTAAATTAATTTCTAAAAGAAGGAATTCTTAAAAGAAAGTGGAGATTTCTAAAATAAATTAGGAAAGATCTAAACTAGAAAGTAGATTATTAAAAGAGAACTGAAAGATAGGAAGTAGGGAAAGAGCTTACCAAATTAGAAATTTCTATCTTAAAGGCCTACAAAATAGGAAGGTTAGTTTCTAAACAAAAATCCTAAAAATAAATGAGGAAACAAATTAGATTTAAAAAGAGTTAAAAATAGAAAGTGAAAAACAAAAGAGAAAAGTTTCTAAAATTAGAGGATTTTTCTAGAAAGGGAAATAACTACCCTAGTTTCTAAAAATAAACTGCTTCCTAAAAATAGAAAAAAATACTAGAATTAAAAATTTCAAAATTTAAACCCTAATTCTAAAAGGTAGAAAAAGTAGAGAGATTAGGAAGGAATTACCAATTTAGAACTTATGTAAGGATCCTACAAAATCAGGAAAATAGGTTAGGTTCTAAAAATAAAATAATAGTTCCTAAAAATAAAATGAAATAAAAACCTTTAACCTAAAGTTAGTAAAATCCTAATCCTAACCCAATTCTAAAACTAATTAATTTCAGAAAAACGTAACCGTCAGTCCCCGGCAACGGCGCCAAAAACTTGTTCACACCCCAAGTGCAGGGTTGTGATGTAGTAATAAACTCGGTAAGACCGAGGTCGAATCCACAGGGACTGATACCTGTACGTTATCTGAAACCAAGTAGAACTAGAACTAGACTAAGATGTGATCTAAACCAAATAGAATTTAAGAAATAATTGTGGAAGAATTATCTAAAACTTTAAGGAATTCAGAGGAAGAAACTAGGGATTCAGAGGATCCACTTGTAGAGATCAGGGAGATCTTATGCCTGCATCAATGTTTATGGAATTTAAACTGAACTTACTTGATCTGGTTTTCAAGAGATGAAAGGTATATGAATTAGAATGGATTCCATCATCTAACCATGCCCAGGAGACAAAGCAAACAACAGGATTAAACTAATTACCAACCAATCAACAATGTATGAGGATCAGGAAGGGTACTGTCATCCTACCATGCCCATGGGACAATGATGAACAACAGGAGTTCCTGACATAAAAAAAAAAGAAGAAAAGGAATACTCAAAACCATTGCAAACCCATTGTAATTTCAGTCACAACAGACCATAAAAGACTAAAGAAATATTCCTTTAATAATCAAACCAAAATCAAAGTTAGTTTAGAAATTTAAATTACCAGCATACAATGGAGTCTCCCATCTCGCTACAGGCTTCACCTCTTAGCCCTAGCTAAGAGGTTTAGCCACACATGATATGGCCTAAATAATAGAAATATAAAGGAAAGAGAAAGAAAGAAAAAAAAAACCAGAACCGAGGCTTGTCCAGTTTCTACTCACGTTCCAGCCCAAACCCAAGCCACCAAACTCCGTGTCTCTTTCCTTTTCTCTGACGTGCAGCAACCAAACCGAGCACAGACTTCTGCTCCTCTTTCTCTCTCTCTCTCTTGCTGTCAGTCCCACGGTCCAGCAACCCTTCGTTTTTTCTTCCCTCACGTGCAGCAGCAGCAACTCCTTTCCTAAACCGAGCTCCTCTCTCTCCCTAGCTCCCTCCGATATTTTAATAATCCTCCCAGCTTTTTTTATTCTCCTTTATAGAAAACCCCTCTGGTAGTCTTGAGTCTCAAAAGGAATAGGTTGGGAAGCTTGTTTAAGCACCTGCAGAGATTGCGCAGCTCCAGAGATTTCGCAGCTGCCAAGATTACGTAGCTTAGCTGTCTTGCGTAACCGGAACGGCTGGAATCCCGTTGGCTTGGTTTGTGCACAACGGTGTATTTCCAAAAAAAGGGGAACGTCCCTACGGTCGGTTCTGAATGACCTAACAGATGGATGTTGTGGATTGTTTGGACATCCACTCATAGTGGCCCACAACCCCTCTAAACCGATGTTATCCTTTAATCTCGTAACGCAGGGGCTCTCCTTTGGCTGAGAACTGTGAGTTCGTACGTGCACCCCAACCTTTGATACTTTCATGATTTTAATCTTCGGCAAACCATTTTCATGATGGACGGTTCAGATTAGCCACATGATCATCGCCGAACACACACCACAGCTCGCAAAAAATCGGCCAGCGTCCGGCGCTAAAACAGGGCCTGCGAAAGACTTTCGCTGTGACATGGTGGGGCTCATTGTCTATTTCAAATGAGAGATCCAAGCCGTCCATTGAATTCCTCTCGAAATTTCAGTTGGGAAGGGACGGTTTTGGATCAGATTCGGCGTGACCCACGAAAGAAATCAGATGCAATAGTTGTAGGGCAGTCCATTTGTGACCATTGAAACCAACAAGTGTGCATGCATGAGTGCATAAAGTCAACATGGGTTTGGCTAAATCGAGCCCCTATGCATGATGGACGGCTCGGATTGAGCATTTGGACCATGATGATGGCCCACTGAGATCATCTTTAGTCTCCGTTTCATGACAGAAACGGAGTTCACTAAAGAGTTCACGTCCCTGTGTTGCCATGCACTCTTAGTGCAAAAAGTGTAGTATATACACTGTATAATGATTATGAGAAATCCACACCATTCATCTTGTTCTCCATTTCATTTGAACCGTGGAGACCAAAGTTAAAGCGTATCTGGACAGCGGGTGGGCCCCAAATCAGGATTTTATGGACTGATCTGTTAGTTCAGCCACTTTCACGAGGATCCAATGGCTGAAATTTGACGTGTACGGTTAGTTTATGGTCCTCAGGCCACGTATGAAGTTTCGAACTGATCAGATGGTGGGAACCCTATGATCTTGCATTCTGGACACTTTTCAGGCCACTTGAGCTTCAATTCCTTGATTTTCTTGGGTCCCTGATGTGTAATTCTGTTGATCTTGGGTCTCTGGAGTCCGTCCCTTGCCTTGGTGCTTCTGGAGCGTCAAATCCATGCATTTACCACCCTTCTTCAGTCCAGGCTCGTACATACACTCTGCATTATAAACACGATTAATCAGGCCATTAAGCAGTATCATGCGTGTAAATCTATGCAATAAATGGGTCTGATATGCAATATTTGACCCTCAACAGTTAAGGTATAGGTTTTGGTTTCGGTTTAGGTTATAAGCAATAGGTTTAGGGAATTGAGAATAGGTTAAGGTTTAGCTTTAGGAAATCGGGTTTGGGTTCAGGATCGGGTTTAGGTTTGGGTTATCAAGTTTAGGTTTAGGTTTAGGTTAGGGAGTTGAGATTAGGATTAGGTGTAGGTTTAGGTTTAGGGATTTGAGAATACATTAGGTTTTAAGTTTAGGTTTAGGTTATAGGTTATAGGTTTAGGTTTAGGTTTGGTTTTGGTTTTGATTTAGGTTATATATTATAAGTTTAAGTTAAGGTTTAGGGAAAGGTGATTTTGATTTAGGTTATAGGTTATAGGTTTAGGTTAAGGTATAAGTTTAGCTTTCGGTTTAGGTTATAAGCAATTGGTTTAAGAAATTGAGAATAGGTTAAGGTTTAGGTTTAGGAAATCGGGTTCGGGTTCGGGATCGGGTTTAGGTTTGGGTTATCAAGTTTAGGTTTAGGTTTAAGTTAGGGAGTTTAAATTAGGATTAGGTGTAGGTTTAGGTTTAGGGATTTGAGAATACATTAGGTTTTAGGTTTTAGGTTTAGGTTTAGGTTATAGGTTATAGGTTTAGGTATAGGTTTAGGTTTGGTTTTGGTTTTGATTTAGGTTATAGGTTATAGGTTTAGGTTAAGGTTTAGAAAAAGGTATTTAGGTTATAGGTTATAGGTTTAGGTTAAGGTATAAGTTTAGCTTTCGGTTTAGGTTATAAGCAATTGGTTTAGGGAATTGAGAATAGGTTAAGGTTTAGGTTTAGGAAATCGGGTTCGGGTTCGGGATCGGGTTTAGGTTTTGGTTTTCAAGTTTAGGTTTAGGTTTAGGTGAGGGAGTTGAGATTAAGATTAGGTGTAGGTTTAGGTTTAGGGATTTGAGAATACATTTAGGTTTTAGGTTTAGGTTAAGGCTATAGGTTACAGGTTTAGGTTAAGGCTATAGGTTATAGGTCTAGGTTAAGGTTTAGGTTCAGGTTTAGATTTAGGTTTAATGATTTGAGAATACATTTAGGTTTTAGGTTTATGTTTAGGTTATAGGTTATAGGTTTAGGTTTAGGTTTAGGTTAAGGTATAGGTTCTGGTTTCGGTTTAGGTTATAAGCTATAGGTTTAGAAAATTGAGAATAGGTTAAGGTTTAGGTTTAGGAAATCGGGTTTCGATTCAGGATCGGGTTTAGGTTTGGGTTATCAAGTTTAGGTTTAGGTTTAGGTTAGGGAGTTTAGATTAGGATTAGGTGTAGGTTTAGGTTTGGGGATTTGAGAATACATTAGGTTTTAGGTTTAGGTTTGGTTTTGGTTTTGATTTAGGTTATAGGTTATAGGTTTAGGTTAAGGTTTAGGGAAATGTGGTTTTGATTTAGTTTATAGGTTATAGGTTTAGGTTTAGGTTTAGGTTTTGATTTATGTTATAGGTTATAGGTTTAGGTTAAGGTTTAGGTTTAGGTTATAGGTTTTGGGATTTAAGAATGGGTTCGGGTTTAGGTTATAGGTTTAGGTTAATGTTTATGTTTAGGTTATAGGTTTTGGGATTTGAGAATGGGTTCGGGTTTAGGTTATAGGTTTTGGGTTTTGAGAATGAGTTCGGGTTTAGGTTATAAGTTTTGGTTTTGGTTTTGGTTTAGGTTATAGGTTTTTGGATTTGAGAATGGGTCATGGTTTAGGTTTAGGAAATCGGATTCAGGTTCGGGATCGGGTTAGGTTATAGGTTAAGGTTTAGGGATTTGAGTTTAGGCTATAGGTTTAGGTTTAGGTTTAGGTTTATGTTAAGGTTGAGGTTTAGGTTATAGGTTAAGGTTTTAGGTCATAGGTTTTGGTTTAGGTTAAAGGTATGGTCCCTGCAAATACAGATATAAACACGGCCATCCGACACAAATTGTCAGGCCCTTCCAATGCTGTCCATAAAAAATGGACAGCTTCATTATGGTCATAATAGCGGTTCCCTCTTTTCAGGGAATCCCGCTCTTCCGGATAGCTCCGACGCACATCCGGGTCTGCTCCATCAATTTCGAGTTAATACATAAACATGGCTTGTCCAAATGGTCAGGCCACTCCAATGCTGTCCATAGGAAATGGACAGCTTCATCATGGTCATAACAGCAGTTCCCACCTTCCGGGACCCCGCTCAACATCCGGATAGCTCAGACTCGGTCTGCTCGATCAATTTGTATTAAATACATAAACATGGCATCCAAATGGCCAAGCCACTCCAATCATGATTCAAAGAAGGGACTTCATCATGGTCATAACAGCGGTTCCCACCTTCTAGGGACCCCCGCTCAACATCCGGATAGCTCCGACGCACATCCGAGTCTACTCCATCAATTTCGAGCTAATACATTTAAAAACAACATAATTATATCTAAAAGCATCTGGATACCCGGAGAAGGCCTCCCATATTCGTATTGTTGGTTACTCATCCCTTTGTCTATAAGCCACAATCGACCAACACTTTCTATTGCTACCTGTACTCTGAAACCAACACAAATATAACTGGGAAATAATATAAGGAATAAGAAAAAATCAAGAAAATATTTACTAAATAAAAAATTTTCAATTTATCAGTAAGGTTCAATTTATTAGTCAGATACATCCAGCTAGACCAAATACTGCTTCTTTTTTTCTAGATTGAAACAAGGTAGATAGTTGATGATCTTTTCATATATAACCAATGTGACATATGGAGAGATGGACTCACAATTATGCCATGTGCCTCACTCAGACATCTCCTAACAAATTTTCTTTCTAATATAACAAAAAAGCTCATCACTTGTCCATCCTCTGTTCATGAAACAAAATGAAGGTTCTTCTTGAAACAATGCTGGGTTTCAAAATCAATTTGAAAACACTATATATAAGCGTGTTTTGCATAAATGATAAAAGCCATATATATAAGATCTTGATGTCACCAAAGAATATATCAAAATCAATTTGAAGGCATTGTGGATAAGTGCATTTTGCAGATAAGTATGATAAAAGGGTGTGAAATACCTGCAGAGACTGTCCAGACATCACACGAACATATCATGACAGTTTTACATTCAAATAAACCATTCCATTCATCCATCATATAGATGGATCTAGCAACTATAGCTAGTAATGAAGGCTTGCACATTCAGTTCCAAGTAATCATATACAACAAATGTATAGGAGACCATAGGTACCTGCATATAACATAGTGGTAAGAGTAATGGAAAAGAAGTAAAACTAGTAAGTAGCAATCCCATGAAATAGGACACCCTTCTACAACCTAAAAACTCACTTTCTTTTATAAGAAAGTGTGTGTGAGATACAGAGATAGGATATACCCTAGAGAGCGAGAGAGAGGTTTACCTTGACAATTGCTATAAACATCTCCCTTAAACTCCACTTCCTGAACCAACGGACACTCACACACCCTTCCACGGAATGTATCCTGAAGAAACAAAGTAACTATCAGCATACATGGAAACGTCTCAACTTGTATGCTAGGCTAATTGTACCCTTTAATGTACAGTCTCTTGAATTGGTGCAAACCATACCTGAATTGTTGTACACATCATTTGATTTCCAACCTCCCCAGGGAGTAGATTGATCAGATTGAACGGTCTGCTTCATTGCTAACTTCTTTTTCATCAGCATCTGCACCTAGACATTCATTGCTTACTTCTTTTTCATTAGAAATGGTGCTTAGCAAATGGAGGAAATCATACACATCTGTTACAACATCTAGATTTGATGCCACCTAGCAAAAAGAAGAAAGAAGGTGATTCATATTTATGCTTATGAAACAAAGTCTAATAGTTTACATAGCTAGGTTATTAAACTAATAAATTCTACGAAAAATAGCAAGTGCCAAGACCTATGGCATAAAAAAATAATCGTTGCATGGATTAACAATCAAAGAACAATGGTAAAGGGAAGAAAACTAACTTCTTTCTTGCTCCACATAATCTAGTTGGGGCATCATATTAGTTCATGTAAGATTCGCGGACACCACATGCATATAAATTAGTTCATGTAAGACCTGAGGACACCACATGCATATAAATACAATCATTAAAATCTGAAAAAACATTAAAATGAATCAATGTGCATCAGATAACTAGAAAAAGCCTCTAATTACCTTAGTTCCAATCAAAACACCTGAAAACAAGTACCCGGCATCCTCAACTCCCATTGATTTTCATCAAATAAACACAAACTTCAAAAACTAATAAACAGAAAAGTATCTACATGACCACTCCATTTTTAGATAATCCAAGTATGAAGAACATCTGGGTCAATACATATGCATCAAATTGCTTGAGAACATCCCAAGTTCCCTTTATTTTGGTCCCAAAAAAAAAAAATCCCGGAAACAAGTACCCATCATCCTAAATTCCCATCAATTAATATAACATGAACACATAAACTTCAAAAACTGCCAAATGCAAAAGTACCCACATGAGCTTCGCTTACATGTAACATAAATGATGTGTACAACACTCCATTAATTATGCCAAGTCCAAATAACTTGAAAGTGCCCCAAATTACATTGGTTTCAGTCCAAGAACACCCAAAAGCAACTACTAATCATCAAAAACTCCCATTGATTCACATCAAGTAATCCCACAAATTTTAAGAATTGATAAATGCAAAAGCACCCACACAAGATTCCATCATCTAAACCACAAAAAATTATAATAAATCTGCACAACACTTCATTTTTCAACCAATATGCATCAAACTGCTTAGGAACATCCCAAATTTCATTGGTTTTTCATCCCAAAACAATTGAAAACAGCCCACACATCATCCTAAAGTCACATTGATTTTCACCAAATCAAAGAAAGTTCAAAAGGAGAGATACCCATATGAGATTTCCTTCTTGACAATAGAAAAATTATTACGAGAATCCAAATGGATTCACATCAAATGATTACAAAGACTTGAAGAACTGATAAATGCAAAAGCACTCAAATGAGATTCTGTTACATATAATAGAAAAAACCCACATAATACTCCTTAGGCTGAAATTACTGCAATCAAAGTGGCCATGTTTCCGTATATGCTAGATCAATAGGGAGCTAAGAAAAATATAGAACCTCAAAAAAATCATGCTGGTCCACCCATATTTATCAGCTTGATATCCCAGAAACCTTTTTAAAAATACAAATCATTATAAAAACTAAATAAAGAAGAAAGAAAAAGCTACTTGGAATCAATAGTAAAGCAACATAGGAAGGGAAAAATTAGCTTTGTTTCATGCATAAAACCTTTGTGATTGTCCAATTTCAGGCTTGGATATCATCTCCTGTAGTCAAATAGAACATATGAAAATAAGGTTAAATAGATGTATCTAAAGAATCTCTTAGTTCCAACACAATTCAAAGCAAATAGGAAAAGGAGTAGAAACTTTTAAGAGGTAGGATCTTTAGTAGGGAAAATTTTGGAAGCATGGTCCATCCACGATGAAAACCCATCTCAACAGTCTAGATCACCAAGCAATGGGCCTTTCTAACTCATCGGCTATTTGAAAATCAAAGTGTAAATGTGTAGGAAATAGAAATGATCCTGTTCATCAGCAATATACTAAGATTTGGTATGAAGCCCCGTATACCATCCAATCAACATCCTCATTGACTCCAATTGTCCAATCAATGGGTTACCTCTATGATGGGTTAAAACACAAAAATCATGCACAAAGTTAATTGTGAAATTTCACTTTACTAATCTATAGAAATGGGCAAAAGTAATCGACATTTTCTAGAATTCATGATGAGGAAGCAACCCACAAAATTGGTAGTTATTTTTTATTCAAGTCCAACTTGGAAGCAACATAACCACAATTTGGAGCCCAAACAGTTGCTGAGGAAATCACAACTTGTCTAATTTCCACTCTATTAGACTAATAGCTGCAATTCAGTTCAATAATGCATCTAAACACACCTTATATGTTCCTAACCACAACGAATTATTTTATTTTATTTTAAATGAAATACAACACTTTGGAATTCTTATGATGCAATTGCTTCATCATGTTTCATGAAATTTCATTTCCAATCAGCTAAAGTATCACAATCTCTCTAAAGGAAGATAAATATTTTACCTGATCAATACATATCTGAAACTTTCTAGATGACATTTTCTTTTGGTTTTGCATAAGAACACATCACAAAACACATTAGATAAGTTTAAATATTTTCAGCTGTCAGTGTATAACAAGCTTTGCGTGTCTGGCATCTATATTATGAACTAATACCAGAGAATCCACACGTCAATATTACATCAAAGATTACGACTAATTCAATGCATAAATACTGCTGATGTCCAAATCTCTGATCTTTACATTCCATCTTAAAGCCAGTGGCCACATCAACAGAGTTCTAAGAATTTTTAATTTCAGAAAAAATCTGCTACTTGAAAGATGTTTGTGTACATGTGTATCATTCACTAAACTCTGCCAGAGTATCAAACCCCTTTCGTGGAACAGGCCTGCAAAAGAGAAACTTTGATACTCTCATAAGCATGCATGGCCATCTCACACATGTCCTCCAAAAGGCTTTCCAAGAGAGATAAAGCCCTAAAATGATCTGTAAAAATAGATGAATGGCATGGATAAAATATATACATCATGGTGGGGCCATAGATCACGGTGATGCTGCAGAGGAAATCGGATTGCATACTGAGTTACTCAGTACGCTCTTATTGTACTGAGTAAACTCAGTAGGGCCCACCTTAATCCCTAAATCCCTAAATCCCTAAATCTCCAAATCCCTAAATCCCTAAATCCCCAAATCCCTAAATCCCTAAATTCCCAAATCCCTAAATCCCCAAATCCCCAAATCGTTTCAATCGGTATTGAGATTGAGAGAGAGAGAGAGTGAGAGAGAGAGAGAGATACCTCGTGTGGATGCGTGAGAGAGAGCACCGAGAGAGACAAAGAAACAGAGAGACGGCGCGGTGAAGAGAGGACCGAGAGAGAGAGAGGATGCGCGCGAGCGCGCGAGAGAGAGAGAGAGAGAGAGAGAGAGAGAGAGAGAGGGCGGCGAGGGACAGCAGGGGTGAGAGAGAGACAGAGAGAAAGAGAGAGGGAGGGAATGAAAGATGGGCGCGCGCGCGGTCTGTTTTAAGCGCGGAAGGTGCTCTGTGGGCCCTACCATGATGTATGTGTTTCATCCATTCCGTTCATCTATTTTTAAAGATCATTTTAGAGGTTTATGCCAAAAATTAGAGGGATATAAATCTCAGGTGGTTTACACCACATGAGAACAATAGTGATTGGATATCCACCATTAAATTCCTCCAAAGGCCCACTGTACTGTTTATTTGACATCCAATCTGTTGATTTGGTCATAAAAGATCAGATGAAGAGAAAAAAACAAAAATCAGCTTGATCCAAAACTTTTATGGCTACCAAAATGTTTTTAATGGTCGACGCTCATTCAACATTGTTTCCTATAATGTGGTCCACTTGAGATTTGGATATCTCATTTTTGGTCTCATAATGTAAAATTATCGGAAAAAATATATGGACGGCATGGATGAAACACATACATCATGGTGGGGCCACAGAGCATCGACCACCAGCCATTGGTAGGTGTTGGGCAAACAGCCAATCTGATTCCAAGCGTACTAAGTAAATCCTGTGAGGCCCACCATGATTTATTCATTTTATCCACTTCATCCATCCATTTTAACATATAATTTTATTACATAAGCTCAAAATTGATGCCTATAAAAATCTGAAGTGGACCACATTATAGGAAATAATATAAACTAAACGTCTACCATTGAAAATTTTTAGGAGGCCACTAAAGTTTTGGATCAAGTTGATATTTTAGTTTTTCCCTTCATCCATGTATTTGTAAAAATACATCATGGTTGGGCCCACACAGCACCAACCACAAGCCATTGGATGATGTAGGGGAGGAGCCAATTCGTTCCCCTTATTTGTGGTGTGGTCCATTTAATCTTTGGATATGATTCATTTTTTGGATAATTCTATAAAATGATATCGAAAAATAGATGAATGGTGTGGGTTGATCCCAAATTTTCGGTAAATCCATAATTCAAGTGGACCATGTCACACAAAACGGTGTGGAATAATGACTTCCACCGTTGATACCTTCCTTGGGCCCACAGTAATGTTTATTTGTCATCCAACATGTTCATAATATCAAAAAAAAAAATATGAATGAAGGGAAAACACAAACATCAGTCTAAATGTAGGCCACACCACATAATATAATGGAGGGGTTTCCTTATAACATTCATAATCATATATTGGGCCTGCCTAAATGTGATTCACATATCCAACCCACTCATTATGTGTGTCCCACTTGGATGAGGGGTCAGACCAATTTTCAACTGCATCCATGTCTGTATTAACTTATAAACAGGTTGGATCTCAAATATAAACACCGCGGCAGGCCCTAAGAAGGTTTCAATAGTGGGTGTCACTATCCCACTCTTTTCTATGGTGGGTCCACTTGAACTTTGGATTTGCCCTGTCAGTCAGATGCACCATTCCATGGTAGCCACGACCTTAAAAATAAAGTCAATCCATGACTTGGGTGGGCCACACCACATACTATAGTTGAGAGGGTTACGCTCCCATTAAAACATTCATAATCATTTATTGGGCCCACCTAGATGTGGTTCATAGATCCAACCCATTCATTATACACGTGTCCCACTTGGATGAGGAGTCAACCCAAGTTTCACACACATCCAAAACTCATGTGGGCCCCACCAATTGAATGCTTTTATATATTTTAGGGATGTCTTCAAATAATTTTAGATGCTATGGCTCACCTGAGTTTTGTATACGACTATTTTTGGACTTAAATGGGACACATCAAATGCATGGTGTTGATGTTCTACATACATCATGGTGGGGCGCACACAGATTAACCTCATGGGAAGTTCCCAAGAGGTGACCTTATAGCACCATTTCACTATTTAAATAACTCCTTCATAGGTGTTACTCTAACCGTGTATGGCCCAACTTGATATATTTTATGTATATCGACATCGTCCATATATTTTTCCATCATATATTTAGGATGTGATTTCAAATCATAAGAACTCAATAATCTCAGGTGGGTCATGAAATCGCTCTTATAATGATTTTTTCACCTTTGAATTTTGTTGTTTTGATGAGGCTGTATGTTGAATTCCAGGGGTTGTAGGGTTTGATTTTGTTTTCTTGTTAAAGATTGTTCGATTCTACTAGTGGTGTTTGGAAACTAACCTCTGATATTAATTTGATTCCATTTGGAAAAAATTCTGTCTGTTTCAATGTCTTGTGTTTCTGTAAGTTCTAGGGTTTCTAGTGAGACTTATGTGTTATGTTTTACTATTTTGGAGTCCTTGGAGCTAATATGTGGGGGCCGACTGTGGATGGGTGGAGAGCTGTGAATGTCTTTCATGGAACAATCTCTACCACTTGATTGGTGGACTTGGTACGATTGGATGGATGTTGGTCGTCTTTTTTTTTTTTTCTTTTTTTGAGATTCCATTTGGCTTAATTAACTATATTCCAGTTCCTTTTTAATTAATAAGCAGCTTAAACTATATCTAAGCTGTGCAAGTTTACATCTCATTGTTTTGGAGATGAGTTAATAGCCGAAAAATGATAACATGAGAATGGCCTATACTAATGTATGCATTTGGTACCAATTCTTAATGTTGGCAACCCCTGGCATACCTGTACCCTCTCTAAAGGTCACACTGATTGGATGATCTTAACTGTCTGAAATTGCCGTTGGATTAATTTGGACCATTTTCTTTTTTACTATCCTGACGAACATTGACTTGTATTATTCTTTTTAAACATCTATATGCTTCAATCTTCTTTGGTCTGCACTTGGGTTGAAGGGCACATCTATTCTGTTGGGTAGAACACTTATTTTAATATCATAATGATTGGATAATCTCAACCATCTGATATTACCGTTGAATTTAGACCATTTTCTTTTTTACCAAGGTATTGAGGAACTTGGATTTGCACTCCTCTTTCTTAAACGTGTATATATTTTTTTTAACATCGAGTTAACACTCTTCTTCTTCTTTTTCTTTTTCTTTTTTCTTTTCACGTTTACATGTTTTTTATCCCCACATTGTGTATTGTAGGCCACATCCATTCAATTTGGTATAGATCCTTTCTTTTTTTTTTCGATTTTTCTTGTCAAAATACAAAATCTAGTTTTCTTTTTTAAAAAATATATTTTTTTACATTTTTTCAATTTTTTCACAATTTTGTTTAATTTCTTTTTTTTTTTTCAAAATATCATTTTTTAATCTCACTTTTGTTATATAACTTTTTAATTTTTGTTGTCAAAATACAAAATCTAGTTTTCTTTTTTTATAAAAAAAATATATATTTTTTTTTACAATTTGACAATTTTTTCACAATTTCATTTCATTTTTAAAATTTTCTTTTTCAAAATATCATTTTTTTTATTGAAATCTTGTTATATAACTTTTTAATTTTTCTTTTCAAAATACAAAATCTAGTTTTCTTATATATATATATATATATATATATATATATATATATATATATATATATATATATATATATATATATATATATATATATATATATATATTTATATTTTACAATTTGTCAATTTTTTCACAATTTTGTTTAATTTTTTAAATTTTCTTTTTCAAAATATCACTTTTGTTATATAACTTTTTAATTTTTCTTGTCAAAATACAAAATCTACTTTTCTTTTTCAAAATATATATTTTTTTTACAATTTGTAAATTTTTTCACAATTTTGTTTAATTTTTTAAATTTTCTTTTTCAAAATATCATTTTTTAAATATCATTTTTGTTATATAACTTTTTAATTTTTCTTTTCAAAATACAAAATCTAGTTTTCTTTTTTAAAATATATATTTTTTTACAATTTGTCAATTTTTTCACAATTTTGTTTAATTTTAAAAATTTTCTTTTTCAAAATATCATTTTTTAAATGTCACTTTTGTTATACAACTTTTTAATTTTTCTTTTCAAAATACAAAATCTAGTTTTATTTTTTAAAATATATATTTTTTTGCAATTTGACAATTTTTTTTACAATTTTGCTTAATTTTTTAAATTTTCTTCTTCAAAATATCATTTTTTAAATATCACTTTTGTTATACAACTTTTTAATTTTTCTTTTCAAAATACAAAATCTAATTTTATTTTTTAAAAAATATATTTTTTTGCAATTTGACAATTTTTTTACAATTTTGTTTAATTTTTTTAAATTTTTTTTTCAAAATATCATTTTCTTATCGAATTTTTTTTTTCAAAATTATCAACATTATTAAAAGTTTTTAATTTTTATTTCAAAATCTAGATTTTTATAAAATTACATTTTTTTTCAAAATCTAAATTTTTTTCTTAAACATTGTTAGTCATTTTTCTAAGTTTTTTAACTTTTTTTTTTTTTGGAAATTCATAATTTCTTGTATTCTTATTGTTTGACTTGAGCATTAGAGACGGTTTAGGACCGTCTCTAATGCAGACCGTCCTTGACAATCTCAAATAATCATAACAAGATGGCTAAAGACCGTCTCTAATAGAGACGGTCATTGACAGTCTCAAATAGAGACTGCTAAGGACCGTCCCTACTACAGTCTCTCTTTGTCAACTTACAGGAAAAGACGGCCAACGACCGTCTCTAATTGAGACGGCCCTTGACAGTCTTAAAGTACTAGTAAGAGACGGTCAATGGCCGTCTCTAATAGGGACCATCTTTGACCGTCTCAAATTCTGCCATATAAGACGGTCAGGGACTCTCTTATTCCCGACGGTCAATGGCCGTCTTTTATTTGCGGTTAACGACGGTTTTTTACCGTCTTAAATGATTTGTCAACGTTCAAAATTTTAAGACAATAATAAGGACGGTCAAGGGCCGTCTAAAAATTTAGAGAGTTTACGGCTGTCTCTAAAGCGTCTTTAAACCAAGCAATTTTAGAGACGGTCTAGAACCGTCTCTAAATCCGTCATTTTTTTCTAATTTTCATGTAGTGGTGGTTTTTTAAAAAAAAGTGTATGTGGATCCATCAAAGGTCAAGGCAGTAATAAAAGCAGCTCAAGAATGTGACCAATGTCCGTAGCTTTTTTATTTAGTTGAATATTATAGGAGATTTATCAAAGAATTTTCTAAAATCCTTAGACTACTAACTCAATTGACAAGAAAGGGCACACATTTTAAATGGAATGAAAATTGTGAATTAGCTTTCTCCGAATTGAAAAATCAATTAACGTCAACTTTAGTTCTAACCTTACCAGCTAAAGGAAAAATTTTGTAGTGTATAGTGAAGCATCATATAAAGGGTTTGGATGTGTTCTTATGCAAGGTGGTAAAGTAATATCCATTACAAGAATAGTCGTCTATAAATGTATAAAGTACTTTTGTTCATTCCCAAAAGTCATAGGGAATGAATCATAAATATTTATTTGTCACCTCTAAGACACCAATACTCCAAATGACACCCAACTTTTTTATTCTCTCATCTGCTCTCCCTTTATGCAATTTACATATGCTATAAAGTTTGTGAATTCTAATGCACTTATAAATTCCTTTTTTAAAAAGCCTTTATCAAGTCTCTCGAGAGAAATGTAATCGAGTTGCTTCCGTTATGATGTCAAGGATTTCGTCTTAATCAATTTTCTTTTAATGTCAACATCCATGTTCTCAATCTTATGTATAGACCTTGACTAGATGTACAAATTATTGAGGTTTAACTAATATAAGTTATTCATTAATGAGCCAAGCACAATGATATTTGAACAGCATGGCAATACAAACCTTCCATTCTTAAAAGAGAATGTATATACTTTAGCATCAAGACGCAATATTTAAATCAAACTGCACCTAGGAGACAACTCATAAAAGTATCGTCTAAGTATAAATAATGTCCTGACTATAACTCCAACCTATAAACCCCTACAACCTTAACCTCGGCCTAAGGACCTTGACCATAAGAACATGGCATTTTGCATTAATTAGCGGCAAGTCCTTATAAACTCATGGAATTAAAAATATGAGTCATAGCATCTGAATAGATTCACCATGAATTTCCCAGGTGCATCAAATTTGATTCAAAACAGACAATAAATCTTTTTATTTAATTCACTGGTAATTCATCTTTCAAGTTTGTGACCTTAAAATTTTCTTCAGAAGTTGATTAATTATATTAAAATTTCAATAGAACTAAGATTTAAATTATTTTGGAAAATAGCATCCATATCTATTTACAAAAAGGATCTAAAATTCACATTAAGAAACATCCCATATCACTTAAAATATAAAAGTATGATACACTTTATCCACTTGACAGGGCAGCCAATTAAATTATGGGAAATGGTCTTAACGGTCAAACTTGGATGTGAAACCTAACTCATCATTATGATTCCTCATTTGGATTGAGAGTACAGCATGTGTGAGTGGTTCTCACACCATGAAGTTGGATAAATACCAATAATACGAGCCTAAATGGTCCAACACCTTTTATAGTAAGAACTTATAATATTAACATTATCTACCCTACTAATGGATGGACCGTATTTTATGGTATGGTCCAACCTATTAGACAGTACACCTTCTCATTTATTATTAGTCAATATGATAGAGAGCTGTAAATTGGGAAAATGGAAGGCCAACCTTGCTGAGAGAACTCGAGGAAGTGTACCTCATTTTTTTACTCGCTTCCACACGTGTTTACTTGGAGCATACGATATAGATCTAATATATAGGCTAATCATGTTCTTTCCTCTCCATGGATTCCTCAAGGCTGGCATACACAGAATAAAATCCAGAAATGATTGTTGGTCGACATTCCAACTTAAACAACTATCCTGAATTTTCTATCCAAAGGATGAGCTGCTTAGATCTATTGCATGTGTATGTTTATGTATTTGAGGCACATAGTTGAAGGTGCAGTCCCTCAAACTAGATATTTCTATGAATGGCGAATGTGTAACGGTTAATAGAAGTGGAGAATTGAAATATTCCAGTCTGAGAGTTTTTTTGGGTGCCCCCATTGAATATAAGGCAGACCACATGAACGGTTCGGATTATTTCAATATGACCCTAATTCCAACGACTACATGTCACTTGGTCGGATATACAGGAGAAAACGTTCTCTTCCGCGTCTGTCATAGAAGTATACACACCCACTCGTATGTGTACACGTGTGAAGGATCCGACCGTGGGTAAGGTGGCATCCACCGTGAAAACGGGTCCACGTATCAAGTGGCCCACCATCTCACGAAGAAAATGGAGGGATCAGAAAAGCTGCCGACATGTGAAGGTCGGATGTTGGAGACGCGTGATACATAGGCACGTGCGATGTGTGTAGAGTGCGTGTAGGGATAGAGAAGCTCCTATTATGTAGGGTTTTTTTCTTTCTATATAAGCTCTCCAGCTCTCCCAAGCACTTAGCCATGGTTAATTGAATTGACTTTGTAAGCTGTGAGAAAAATAAGGAAAAAACAGTCTCTCTTCCTTAGTCTCTTATCTCTGTTACTCTTTAGAGATTTGTAGAGAGAAATGGCAGATAGAAAATTCGAAAAGACCGCAGAATCCAACGCTTCTCAGAGCTCTGATCCGACCATGGTACAACCTGAGAAGAAGCGGAGGAACAAGTTCGCTTTTGCTTGCACGATGATCGCTTCCATGACTTCAATTCTGTTGGGTTATGGTGAGAATTTCTTTCTTTAGAAGATGTTTAGTTATAGAAGAGAATTGGGTTCCTCTCTCTCTCTCTCTCTCTCTCTCTCTCTCTCTCTCTCTCTCTCTCTCTCTCTCTCTCTCTCTCTCTCTGAATTTAGAAGAAATGATTTTGTTCTATAATAATATATTAAGAGATTATCAACCAAATTGGTTTATTTTAAATTCTTTTATGCTAAGATTTTCAACAGAGAAAGATGATTTTGTGTTAGGAATTTATATGCTTAACAAAATTTCCTAAACTCATGAACTGGGTCTCTTTAGCTTTTCTTTTGCATTTCCTGATTTTTGGAGATTCAACTGAGAGTTGAAAGTCTAAAAATCCAAATTGTCCTTCTCATGGCATGGCCAAATGGGAATTCCGATTGTCTTGGTTTTTTTTTTATATATATTTTTATTTTAGATATTGGAGTGATCAGTGAAGCAGTTATCTTTATTAAAAAGGGTTTTTTTTTTTTTTTGTTTTTTTTTTTATTATTAAAGATATTGGAGTGATGAGTGGAGCAGTTATCTTTATAAAAAAAGATCTAAGGATCAGCGACGTGCAGATCGAAGTACTCGTAGGGATTCTCAATGTCTACTGTCTAATCGGGTCGCTACTTGCCGGAAGAACATCCGATTGGATAGGCCGCCGATACACAATCATCCTCGCCGGAGCAATCTTCTTCGCCGGCGCTCTACTGATGGGCTTCTCAACGAATTACACGTTTCTAATGGTAGGTAGATTCGTGGCAGGGATTGGAGTAGGCTACGCCCTCGTAATCGCACCCGTCTACACCACCGAGGTCTCTCCTGCCTCATCTCGAGGCCTCCTCACATCCCTCCCTGAAGTCTTCATCAACGCGGGTATCATGTTCGGATACGTATCCAACTACGCCTTCTCCAAGCTCTCCTTACATCTAGGCTGGCGACTGATGCTTGGTGTCGGTGCAATACCGTCCGTCTTCCTAGCCGTCGGAGTCTTAGCCATGCCCGAATCTCCACGCTGGCTGATGATGCAAGGCCGTCTTGGAGACGCAAAACAAGTCCTCTACAAAACGTCTGATTCTAAAGAAGAAGCTGAAAGCCGGATCGCCGATATCAAAGAAGCAGTCGGAATACCGGAGAATTGCAATGATGATTTTGTTCAGGTACAAAAGCGTAGCCATGGTGAGGGTGTGTGGAAAGAACTACTAATTAGCCCAACACCAGCTGTTCGCCGTGTCCTCATCGCTGCAGTTGGAATCCATTTCTTCCAGCAAGCATCCGGCATCGATGCAGTAGTCCTATACAGCCCACGCATTTTCCAGAAAGCTGGAATTAAAGGCAACGACCCAATCCTGGGTGTGACCGTAGCCGTTGGATTCATTAAAACATTAACCATCTTGATTGCAACATTCCTAGTGGACAGGATCGGCAGGCGGCGTCTCTTACTCTTCAGCAGTGGGGGTGTTTTCTTATCTCTCATTACTCTCGCTACGGGATTAACGATAATAGATCAAAATCCAGATAAGAAGATAACAGGGGCCATCGTCGTCTGTATCATCACAGTCCTTACATTCGTTTCTTTCTTCTCAACTGGTCTGGGACCTATCACATGGGTCTACAGCTCTGAGATTTTCCCTTTGAGGCTACGAGCCCAGGGTGCGAGTATTGGGGTGGCTTTTAACCGTATAACGAGTGGTGTTCTTACGATGACTTTCATTTCTCTTTATAAGGCTATCACAATCGGTGGGGCGTTCTTCCTTTACGCAGGAATCGCTGCCGCTGGTTGGATCTTCTTCTACACGTTCTTGCCGGAGACTCGAGGGCAGACGTTGGAAGATATGGCAGTTCTCTTTAAAGAGTCGAGATGGGCTTCGAAGAAGAAGGGAGAAGAAAGCCATAGCCAGGTGGAATTAGCTAGCAATGTCCATGGCCATGGACCAGCTCGGCTGTGATTGCCGGGAGGGTATTTTAGTCTTTTTCTTGTGAAGTTTGGGCACTTCCGTGCCTGTGCATGTTTTATTTAGAGTTTTATTACGAGAGACGGATTGGCTACTGCCCCTGCCACTAGCCAATGGCTGGTGGTCGGTGCTCTGTGGGCCCCACATGATGTATTTGTTTCATCCATTCCGTCCATATATTTTTCTAGATCATTTTAGTGAACAATAAAAAAAAATTGAGATATATTCCAATCTCAGATGGACCACATTACAGGAAACAGTTTTGAATGAACATCGACCATTAAAAATTTTTTGGGGCCATAAGAGTTTTGGATCAAGCCGATCTTTGTTTTTTCCCTTCATCTAGGTCTGTATGATCTAATCAACATATTGGATGTCAAATAAACAGTACAGTGGGCCTTAGGAGGATTTTAATGGCGGATATCCAATCACTATTGTTTTCCTGTGGTGAGGTCCACCTGAGATTTATATCTCTCTTATTTTTGAAATCAAAATATAAAATGATCTGTAAAAATGGATGAACGGCATGGATGAAATACATAGATCATGGTGGGGCCCACAGAGCACCAGCCCCCGGGCTAGTGGCTGGGGGAGTAGCCAATCCGTTTCCCTTGTGTACAACCCGGTTTCACTACAGTTACGTTCCAGCAAGTGGATAAATTCCATCCGTTGATGTATGTATGAGATCTAACCCGTTTAATGGGTTTCTACGAATGTTTGCATATTGTTTTTATGGTATGGCCCACCTGATGAGTGGATAGCATTGAATTTTGTAATAGATGATCCTGATGGTGGTTCCAACCTATTAGAAGAATTAGATTTTATATTCACGAAAATTTATTAAAGTTACCGTTGGATGAACTGTACCTTATGGTTTAGGGTCAGTCTCCCAGATCAGCCACTCGCTCCTGGGCGAAATGGGTTTGGCACCCCCTCCTTCCTCCAAAAATTGGGATTTTTGTTTGGAAAATTATGAACAAAGCCACCCCAGTTGATTTAAATGTGAAGAAGAAGGGACTTCACATGGCCTCGTCATGCGGTTGATGCCCTCTATCTAACCCCAGGGAGGAATCCCTGGACCATCTTTTTATGAAAGGCGAGCTTGCTAAAGCCACTTGGAGCCACTTCTCCTCTGTCCTCTCAGTCGCTCTCCTCCCCAACCAATCCACAGGGGCTAGAGTGTCCCAATGGTGGGCCATGGCCAATGACTCATCCCCAATGAGCGTCCTAAGAGGCCTGATCCCAGCTCTGATTCTCTGGGTAATTTGGACGTCCAGAAACGTATGCCGCTTTCAAGGAGTCAAGCCAAGCGCCCCGCTCGCCATTCGCCAAGTCCGTTCATGGGTTATCTGCCTGTCCAAGGCTTTTACTCTTCCCCCTAGTAAAAATCAGGCTGACAAGGACGTCCTGTAAGATCTTCACCTCCCCTTGATTAGTCTCACTCCGCATTCGGTGTCTTTTGTCAAATGGTTAAGGCCTCGCCAAGGGAGTGTAAAGCTGAACGTGGACAGCTCTTCTAGAGGCAATCCCGGCCCATCTAGAGGGGGGGAGTCTGCTGTGACGCCAGAGGGGAGTTCAAGTTCGCTTTCTCCAAAGCGTATGGCCATGTATCGAGCTTTCTCGCATAAGTTAAAGCCGTCATCGACGGCCTCATGATTTACAAGGAGAAAGGCTTCACCTCCACTGAGGTGGAGAGTGGTTCGCAAGTTGTTGTCGAGTTGTTGAATAGTGCAGATGATCCCCCTTGGGGTGTTTTCTATTGGAAGAAGAGATTTGCCTCGCTTCGGTCCTCAGGAGTCCTTTCAATCAATCACTCCCTGAGAGAGGCTAACAAAGTAGCCGACAGCCTGGCTCGTTGGGCCAACTTAATCAACAATCCAGATTATTTGAAGGCGTTTCCGATCTCCCCATCCTCACACGTGGGGAGCTAGTCCTAGATAAGGCCGGTCTTGGTTCGGTGCGGCTCTCTTAGAGCTCCTTTTTTGTTTTTGTTTTGCCTCCTTCCTTACGATAGGTGGGCCCCCTTGGGATGGGCCCCCCGAATTGTGTATGCGCTACTATGCTAGGTGTCAGGGCATTTTTTGTCAGCCTGACACCCCTCCCTTTGTGTAAAGTCAATTTCTTTAATGGAAAGGTTTCTTTAAAAACAAAAAAATAAAAAAATAAAAATTGTACCTTATGGTTAGGGGTGTACATCGGGCCAAACCGAGTCGAACTGGGCTCAACCCGGCCTGGCCCGATCACCAGCCAAACCAGCTCGAACCCGGCCCGGCCCGGTCACTAGGCCAACATGTCCAGCTCGAACCCGGCCCGGTCCGCAATCGGGCAAATTCGGGCCAGTTTCGGACCCACGATTTGGACGGCCTTGATTTTTGACTCTGTTCCATCTACTCCATGGAAAGAGCTTTGGTAGGTAACTTAAACGGCCTTGATTTTTGGAAAGGAATTTTGTCATAGATTTTTGGGACTTTGCTCCATCTACAAAAGGACCCACGATTTGGACGGCCTAGATTGTTGTAAATGGTTAGGGTAACTGGGTAAGAATTTATGAATATATATATATAGTCGAGTGAGTTAATCGGGCTAGCCCAGTTCATGTACAGCCCTACTTATGGTCCAACTGGTTGAACTTTAGACATTTTCATTTATTATTAGCTAATCAAGAGACAAATTGTGAAAATGGACAAGTGCTACTTTTGTCTGTATTGGCTTCCACATGTTAGCTTTGGGCACTAGAGATAAATCCAATCCGGTCATCATTTTCTTTCCACTATTTGAATTCTTTAAAACTAATCTACATATAAATAAATGCAGAAATCACCATTGGTCGGTAATGATAGCTCTCTTAAGGTTTTTTTCTTTAATCCAAAGTGTGAGCGGCTTGGATCTATTGCATGTGTTGATGTGTTAGATGGGTGTAGGCGAAGGTGCAGTTCATTAAGTACACATGCATTTTTTTTTCTTTCACATTACGCAGGGAATGATGTCACCATGTCTTGCACGTGTCTCAAGAGGGAAAATAGAAATAAATTTTAATAAATTCGAAAATAAATTAATTAATGATAAGAATGAATTTACAATACTTTAAATAATAATATCACACCTAGGAAAGTTTCCTAATCAAATTCCAACTCAAACTTTCTATAATAATAATCATAATAATAATAAGTGACTTACTATAAATAGTAAACTTACTAGACGGTCATGATTTCTATGGTTTTCGGCCAAAAATAATAAGTGTCCAATTTAGCCTAACAAGGGCACTCCTCCTAAAGTTCAAAGTATCAAGAGTATCAAGAGTTATGATCCAACTAAAACTTACTATAAATAGTGAAAATAAAAATAAATTGGACTTTTGACCATCGATTCGATGGAATCTCGCAAATCCGACATGACAACCCAGCATAGCAGGATTAGATTAAAGAAAAAACATATATTATACGTCGAATAAGTTATTCTAATTTGCGAGATATGCATGCTTTAGGGTTCTAATGGTCCTGATCACTTCTGCCTCCGATCAGGCCTTCTATTGTCCATCTTGTCCACAAAAGTATCAAACAACCATTTATTCTCTGCTCCATAAATACAAAGGATCTGTGTGATCCATTTCAAGGTGGGTTTTCTTTTAACAGTGTATTTCTTTAAGAGTGTATTTCTTTAAAAAGTATCCACCTCTGCATCAACATATGTGGCACATGTATAATGATTTAAACCATATATCCCGTAGGCTTAGCCATTGATTGGAACATCATAATTATCTTTGATTGGTAAAAAGAAAATACACTTGTAGTTGGGATAAATCCATAATCCTACCCGTACAAGCCTATCTTCTTCTTTTTCAAAAGAGAAATTATATACAATTTTTATTCCTTTTTATTCCGTTTGGAAGCAGATACTGTGGCGCCCGTGCCTCCATGTATGTTTGAAATGTGGGACATGAATGAATTGCCTGTGCCCCGGCCTGTGGTCGGAATCTATGTGGGGCTCACAGAGATGCCCGTGACAAATCCACATCATGGTCGAACAGTGGAAGTTATTGTTGACATTGTTTTATGTGTGGTGTGGCCCATCTGAGTTTTTAATCTAACTAATTTTTAGACTCTCTTCTCATTTGAGGATTTGTCACGAGCATCTCCATTGGTCTCACATGGCTTCCAATCACAGGAACTTGTGTCCGTGAGCACAGGCAATTCGCGTTCGAAAATGTGGCCCACATGATCAATGAGATCAAAACTGTTAATTCGTATCTATTATGGTAAGTGGACCGTTGTCCAAAATAAATATTTGGTCAAAAATAGTATGGGTAGCATACCCATGAACGAAGGGGCAGTTTAGGTTGAGGGATATCCAACCACGGATTTGGGATAAATATACTAAAAATGGGAAAAGTTGCTTAAAAGCCATATAATATCCATTACAAATAAATGCCGTTAAATTGCCATAAATATTTCTAAACCATGGATTTGATACTTTTCTTTCCCAAACAAAAGGAGTTCCCGACCTAACAATAAGGTGGATTCAAAAACCACCTGGAACACCCTCAAGATTACTGAAAAACTTTAAATTCACGCTGTGTGGTCCATGTGAGTTCTGAAATTTTATTATTTTTCTTTAATAACGAGGAAAATCAGATGAATGGATATGATGGCATGTAAACACTACAATGAGCCATACACAAAACAAATGGTAGTCATCTCATTCCAACTGTTTTCCACTCGATCACAAATTGTTCTTGCTATTGTTTTATCATGGCAGTCATTAGAGTCACCAACCCAACTGCTACATTTCAGGGCCATTAAAGTTAGTACATGGTGTAGTCGAAGATAATGGCAAATGAGTGCTTAGTCCTGCACCACCTTTATTAATCGGAGGAGGAGGAGGTGGTGGAGAAGTTTGTCCCGCATCGCCTACTTCATTTTAATTTACCCTATTCTCAACATGTTCTTGAGGAGTTGTCCTTGATTCTTCAGAAATAGTTGGATTTGCTAATGGGGTGTCAAGGAGAGATGCACTCGCATAGGGCATCAAATCACGAATGCTACGGATCTTCTTAAGGGTCATTTGATTCTATAAGAAGAAAAATTAATTTAGTAAGGGAGTAAATTTTTTTAAAAATTATATTTGAATGCCTAGAGTGTTCATTTTATTGAAACGATATTCTAGAGTAATGAGATTTTGCTGGAGAAAATTCTATCAATTGAGCCGACAAGGCACCAACCAGAATAGATTGTTTTACTATTTACTAAGTGCTTTTCCCATTTCTGTTTCACAACTTTATAAGACTCGAATTCTTTTCAATATTTTTTTTTATAGATCCAACTATAAATTTATTGAGTTGTTGTAAAATTTCAGTTCATTTCGATAACTACAGAAAATCCTAAAATTCATGTAGTCCAACTTATTCAAAAACAAATAGAACTTGACCTATCTGTACTAATTCACTATATCAGTATAGAATTTGTCATGTTTTAAATTTTTACTTATTTTTTCCTAAAACTAGACTTGTCCAGCTACAATCTGGCTTTTGGAATTGTCTCGATCGACTTTCTATTTTAATAGTCATGAATTTTTAAAATTAAGTGATTTATGTTATCCAATGTGTCCAACAGAAGGTAATAGGTTAAAATTCATTAAAATTATTTTTAATGCCTGATTTTTTACACTTCCATACTGTAGAGTGTAGTACAACATAGGCAAGATTATCTACCACATGAAGCCATTATAGGTGTTCACTCCCCAAGTATAAGGTTGTGATGTAGTAATAAACTCGGTAAGACCGAGGTCGAATCCACAGGGACTGAAACTTGTACGTGATCTGGAACTAACTAGATCTAGAACTAGCAAAAGATCAAATAGAATTTAAAGAATAATTGTGAAATAAATTATCTAAAACTAAAGAAAAATCAGAGGTAAGAAAACTAGGGATTCAGAGGATCCACTTGTAGAGATCAGGGAGATCTTTATGCCTACTTCAAGAATCATGGAAATTAACTGAACTTACCTGATATAAGTTTCAAGAGATGAAAGGTATAGGAATTAAAATGGATTCCATCACCAAACCATGCCCAGGAGACAAAGTAAACAACAGAATTAAACTAATTACCAGCCAATCAACATGTTATGAGGGTTAGGAAGGGTACCGTCATCCGACCATGCCCATGAGACTATGGTGAACAACAGGGTTTCCTGACGTCATAAACATAAAAAAATGAAGAAACATGCTCAAAGCCATCGTAGACCTATTGTAATTTTAGTCACAACAGACCTTTAAAAAAAACTGAAAACATTCCCTTACAATCAACCCAATCCCAAATTCATTCAGTTTAAACAAGAATTAAAGGCATAAAATTCTTCCCATCACGCTACAAGCTTCACCCCTTAGCCCTAGCTAAGGGGTTCAGCCAGACATGGATGGCTGATTCTCTTAAAAATAAAACAAACAAAGTAAAATAAAATAATCAAAAAAAGAAAAAAGACAAACTCTCTATCTTCTCTCTCTCTCTCCCTTGCAATCGTCCAAGCCCATAACCGACCGCTGCTCCCCCCTTGTTCCCAGCTTCTCCTCTCTCTTATAGATAGGGAGGTCGTTCTGCAGCATCAGGCGGTGCGGAACAGCTGCCGCGAAACCTTTACGCAGCCAAGTGGTTTTCGAAAACTTGCTCTGGCTGGCGTCCTTGCGCACCAGAATAGCAGTTGCTGCTGATTCACTCACCCACCCTGCAACATGTAGATATTCCACCCATACTGATGTGTATCTGCATCCCTGACACACAAAACGGACCGTTCAGATCCTCACAGGTGGCCCATCAAGAAAGAATGGATCCGATTCAATCCAAGAAGATGATATAGTGGATCATGGTAGATTTTCGGGCACAGGGTTTCTCCTCGTTCTGATGCTTGGGGACGGCTTGGATGGGTCACAGAAAGCTTGTGGTGCTCAGATGGTTGGCGGAACCACAGCTTACGCACCCGTCCGGAAATCCTGAAACTTTCGGTGCAAGGAAGTTTCCTCCCCACTTTTCCTTCTCCTTCCGCATCATGAGGTCGGTTGGACGTGTCATAGCCTCTTAACAGATGGATCTGCTCAGCATATCTGATCGGCACGTAGTGGTGATGGCCCCACTACCGTCCGCAATCTGTTTCTTACTTTGAAGGGCAACAACAGAGGATGTGGACGGCGATTCTTGGTTTGATTTGACGTGCTCTGATCTATGGTGTGATCGAAACAGGCCTGTGGACATGATGAACAGCTTCGATCATCATGAATGATGATGAAAGTGGGCCTGATCATGTCCCAATGGACGGCCATGACTTCAAAAATACCAGCGGCGGAAAAACAGGGGGCCCTATCTCTGTTTTTTTTGGAAAGCACGGTCAAACTCGGTTTGACCGTGCGTACATTCCTGGTGCATTGCTGATTGCACATGATGTTGTGCACATTCATCACAGGTGGGACCCACAGAGATATTAATGAGAAATCCGCTCCGTCCATTAGTTTTTTTACCTCATATAATGGGTTGAGAAAGAGCTTGAAGCATATCTAGATCTCAGGTGGGCATCAGATCAATAATTCATGGGATGATCTGACCGTTGGACCATTTCCATTGAGATCCAACTCCTGAAATTTGACATGTACAGTTAATTTATGGCCCTCTGGCCATGTATGGAGTTTTGAGCCGAACAGATGATGGAAACCCAGTGGTCTTGCATTCTGGCCGACTTTCAGGCCGCTTGAGCTTCAGTTTCTCGATTTTCGTGGATCCCTGGTGTGTAATTCTGTTGATCTTGGTCCCTTGGATCCGTCACTTGCCTTGGTGACTTCAGACCATTAAATCCATGCTTTCAGTACCCTTTCCCAGTCCAGGCTCGTAAATACGCCCTACATCACAAACACGATTAAATCGGGCCGACAAACAATACCATGTTTGTAAATCCAGGCAATAACAGGGGTCTAATATGCAATATTTGACCCTCAACAATAGGGGATCCTAATTTTGTTTTCTAAGTTCTTCTTTCAACCATAACAATCAAACAAAGAATCCCACGTGTAAGGTTTCTAATTTCAAAGACCTATTATTTATGTTTGTATGTGCTAACCATAACCTACAGGTCACGCACTATTTAAAACTTAAGGTCTTGATGCAAGGAAGGACGTATTGAGGTCAAGCACTGTCTTCTTCAAGGGAATAACTACTCCGAATCCACGGACCTTCTCTAGACTCCTCACAGAGAGACCTCAAATCCACAAGGAAAATAAGAAACTAGAAATAATTCTAAAAAAATCAGAATAAATTGCTTGATACTCAAAAATGAGTTTACAATCATTTAAATAATGCTATGAACCCTAGGGAGAAATTTCAGAATCAAACTACAACTAAAACTCCCAGAAATCATGACTTACTATAAATAGTAAACTTATTATTTATAAATGGTCATGATTTCCACTAGACCTCATGGTTTTCAGTAAAAAATAATAAGTATCCTATTTGTCTCAACCATGCTATTCTCCAAATTTTTCTAAGAACTTTTCATGTTAGACACAACTCCTAAAGCCCAATTGATGAAGAGTTACAATCAAACTAAAACTTACTATAAATAGTAAAAATGAAATTAAAATTGATTTTCGACCTTCGATCTAATGGAATCTTACAAATTTGGTGTGGGCAACCCAACGTAGTAAGTTGGGTGGCTAAAGTAGCTCTCTGTAAACACTGAAAATCGACGCCCATGCTGATTTATATAATATGGTTTTGGTGGTGGGGATGATTTGTGAATGTTGGATGTTGGAGTCGCCACTAGCCGAATAATCTCAGAATCCCGCAGTCGGCTAGGACCGCGGAATAATCAAGGTTGGAGAAATCTGACGACTCTCCTTCCTTAGGTTGCCTCCTAGTTTGTGATACGAAATTCCAGGTAAGGGACCTCGGTTACAAAGAGGGAAGGTGTTAGGCACCCTCTCTGCCTGTACAAATGTACTGTCTCTACTTAGTGCGGTACGAAAATCTCAAGGGATGAATGATGTAGTCGAAGTAGGACTAGGCACATGTGGATTTCTAATGCGGTAAGATGCGAGACTTTGGCAAGCCACAGAGCATACGTCCAACAGCGTGTCTTAAAGGTGGATGTGACGATGCCTATGCAAAGAGGTAAGAAAAATGGACTAGATCACTAGGAATTTCTGATGTGACACGATCCGGTGTATGGCAAGTCACAGAGCACACGTTCACTAGAGATCTAGAAAAGCAGGGGGGTTAAGAAGGGAATAAATGCCATGATGAATGCTTGTATGCAAAATGAATGAATCTTTGGCTTGATCTTTGAGTAGGCTAAGATATGGATTAAACCATGATCAATCTAGGCTAGGCTTATGGATTGGAAAGGTTGAGAGAAAGGCTAAGGGGTGGCTTGAAAGATCAGGGCTTTGAAGGCTTGGGAGCTCCTTCTCTCTCTCTCTCTCTCTCTCTCTCTCTCTCTCTCTCTCTCTCTCTCTCTCTCTCTCGGATGAGAAGGTGTGTTAGAATGAGAAGAGGAGAAGGCTATTTATAGCCTTCTCCAATGGCTTTATGGTAATTTTTGGCTTTGGGAGGGGTGCATGTGGAAATGGTAAGTGTTGATTGGTTGGAAGGAGAGAGACACCACGTGGCGCACTCTCATTGGCCAGTGGGGTTGGTAAAATGGTAAATAAGCTCGGATTGGGGGTAATTTTAGGAGAAAGTTAACTTTCGGATATTGGGACAGCTGTCCCCAAATGTCCATATGCGGGCCGCGAGCGGAGGTACTCCGAGTACCGCCAGTGGTAGTCAGACTACCGCCCGGGCTGCGCTCGAGCCGGGCCCGAGCGTGAGAGCTTTGCTTAATGTGCTGGTTCGACCGGTGGTCTCCTTTTAGGGTTTTATGGCTTAGATAGGTGGGTTTGAGATTGGATAAAGGGATCCTAATCGGGGTATAGGGTAAATATGGGGCTACATGTGGATTGAACGGTTTGGATCACGGCTTCTAGTTGCAGGTTGGCAATTTGAGATTTTTGAGTTGGGTTTTTAGGTTAAGCTGGGATCAGAGTTTGGTTTAAGGTATGATTATGATTCTTGGATTACCTTAGCCTTCTCAAGATGTTAGCTTAGGTGGGGTGTCTACAGATGTCCCTCTGTGGTCGAGGTTGCGAGTAACCGAAGGCCAAAGCGAGTGGACACCCCACCCTTCTAGTTGGAAAGGATAGCGATTCGTTGCCTGCCATTATATCATTGTTAGTTGACTGATTACTTTGAAAAGAAATAACTTGCACATATCACGAGGGTTGAGAAAAACGTTGTGATTGTCCCCTATGCATTCGTTGTGGCTTTACGGGTCACTAATCATAACCCTTTCATGTCAGATTGTTAATAGCATTAGAGGATAAGTCTGAAAAGTAGGGCCTCTGCGTGTTGGTGCGGCTTTACAATGATTCTCATAGTGTTTGGTCTGTTGTTCCTTTGCTACGTAATCACCCTAGGAGTATTCGATCCATTTGATCGTCAAAGTGGTTAGCTGCCCTACACGTTAGTGCGGCCTTACGGGGAACTAACTACGCCGACTTGGAATCGATCAAATTTTGCGGGCATCCCGGACTAGGTATGTGCAGGTAATCCTTTGCCATGCAGTCTGCTGATTCTAATACTTTAGTTACAATGGATTGTTGTCACTTCGAGTTTGATTATTCTTTCCAAAGATAGATCCACTCACTTCTACTAGCATTTGTACGACTGTCCAGATATAGAGATCGGGTCAATCGTACATGTATCATATACAAATTCGATCATCCTCTAGGGGAAATCAGGAGAGATCGAATCTTATTTAGCTGTTTGCACTGACCGCAACTGGAGAATATGGAAGATTCCTCAATGTACTGCGCGCCGCATGCATGTTTTGAAATTTTTTTGTTTGAAAACTAATCTCTTTGGAACTAGACTCCTTGGAGATTTTATATTTTTTAGAATTTTTAGAAAATATCCGTTCGATTTCGCAGGTGGGCGTCGTCGTTCGGTTTTTATTTATGCAAGTTAAGTAAACAGTCTTGTTGCCTCCACTGATGAGTTGGCGGGATTAACGGTTTTTATTTGAAGATATTTTGGATTTTTTTTTGAAACATCCGTTCGATCTCGCGGGAGGGCGTCATCGTCTGGCTTTTATTATACAGTCTGGATCGAGTAGCCAGATGGCCTCCACTAATGAATTAATGGGGCAATTGGGGAACATGGGCCTGATTTCGACATGTGGGCCTAGGACCATGGGCCTTGAAATTGGGTTTGTGTAATGAGCCTTACTTTGGATATGTCGGCCTAGGAAATGGGCTTGAAAACATGGGCTTTGAACCATGGGACTTTGAATAATGGGTTTGGTGGGCTTTTGACATGTGGGCCTTGTGGTCTTTGAAATGTGGGCCTTTAGGGCTTTGAACTTGTGAGCCTTGTGAGATTTAATATGTGGGCCTTTGGGGCTTTGAACTTGTGGGCCTTGTGGGCTTTGAGATGTGAGCCTCTGGGGGCTTTGAAATGTGGGCCTCGTGGGTTTTGAAATGTGGGCCTCTGGGGCTTTGAAATGCGGGCCTCATGGGTTTTAAAATGTGGGCCTCTGGGGCTTTGACTTTTACTTTGTGGTTTCCTGACTTTGTTGGCTGCTTGTCCTGTATATGTATGTATGTTTTTATTTTTGTAAAGGAAGTAAAACAATGTACTTGTAAAAAAGATGTTTTAAAGGAATGAAAATTTTTTATGCCAAATTTGTTAGTGTTTGCTTGCGTTTGAGCTTGTGCCTGGATGATGGAATCAGAATATTGAACTTAGCCCACGTCAAATTCGGTATTCTGAGTTGTTTACTAGGGATCCCGATTCCCTGAGAGTAGCGCATATTAGGATCATGCCCCTTGGATTTGGGTAGAGTCTGACAGAATTATGATCCGAGACTTATCTTTTCCTTGTGCTTCTTCACTTTGCTTGTTACCTTGTCTTCTCCTGTTCTTGCACTTTTTATTTTTTATTTTTTTTCTAGCCATTTTTTCCCGTAGCGTCTTTTCAGGTTTTCACCACGACTGGCTTTCTTGTCATTTTTGCCCATGGCATCCTTTCGGATTTTCACCATGTCCCGAGTTTTTGCTCTTTTCTGCCCCTTGGTAGCCGTGCTCTTTTTATCCTTGGTGCCTTTTCGGGTTTTCACCAAGTCCACTACATGCACGCTGTTTTTACTCGATGTACCCTTTTGGGTTTTTACCTCGCCCGTTTTGCTTAGGCATGTTACTTTTCTTTTGATTTTTCTTTTTCTTGTACAAAGGCGGGAGGCTAGATTCCATTCATTACCGACGACTAGTGAGCTACCTGACTTTGTCTTCAATCACAATCATGAAGCTGATGACATTGGGTTAAATTATCCTGAGGGGAAACGTGTTGGTGACTTGTGTTTTTACTCATTGGGTTTAAATTTTCTTTTCTCTTTTTTTTTGAGACTGCGCACTTTATTCTTCCATTTTTTTAAATTTTTTTATTTTACCCTTGTTTTTTGAAACACTTATTGGAAGGAATGAATGGTGATGGAATGTACCTCAGGATGCTAACCTTTTGTCGTTTGACTTTAGCTTTACGATTGTGGTTGTTGACATAGTCAGGTAGGATTACCCATGATAGATATTCACATTACCAGCGTTGATGAGCTCTAAAAGATCTTTGCCCCTAATGATGGTGAGATGAAGGGAACCTCTCGAAAGAATATTCGCAAACGATTAGTGAATCATCCCAGGATGACTTGGACTTGCCCCCTTAATCTAATAGACACAATGATAAGATGTGCATTATTACCATGTTGCTAACCTTTCTTTTAGACTTGCTTGTCATTGGTCCTAGCGATCGTCGTGCGCTTTATGTTTGCGAGATGTAGTTGGTTATATTATGATTACCACCAATCATTTTCCTTGACTTCTCTCTTCATTTGTACCGATGATTTAGGATGTTGTCGCCGCCCGCTTTTGTCTTTCACGAGAATGTACTCATGACAATTGGATGCCTTTGGGCACATTCCTTTGATGATGTCCACACCTCATAATGAAGAAGAGCTAGAGGGTTGACAGGTTATAAAGACTCGAAGCATGCACATGGATCCGTTATATAAGCTTTGAATATTTGAAGCACATCCTGACATGTTGTAATAGCTTATCTTCATCGTTCATCAGTAGGACTCCGTCGTAGACTTCAGGCATGATCTTGACAGCTTTGCTTAATGGGCTTGACTTCAGGCTTCATAGCGGATGATGTATGACTAGCTCTTCATTCGATCTGAGTAAGGCTCCATAGGAGAACCCAAAGTTAGATAGCTCCGGGCCTCAGGAATTCTGTCATTGTCTGCTTGTAGTCAGGAGGTGAGGATCTCTTGGTGCATACTTTTCTAGGGAGCTCAAGGAATCCCAAGTTTACAATTTCGAAATTATCCATGACGACATTGGCCTTTGCCTCGAACTTTCGGAAGGAATCCTCTAGCTCAAGAGTTGGATCATCATTTTCCACATCCTGGGCTTCGTCCAAATCCATGAGTTTGAAGTCTTAACTCCAGTTCGAAATCATGTGAGTCGACTTTAAACTTGGGTGTTGTAATAGACGCATTTGGCACATTATTGCTTTTAAGTTTTGAAAGATTTTCTACTGTTTTTGTGTTTTGAGAAATTTCTGTTGTTTTTGAATTTTGGCAAATATATAATTTTTTGGCATTTTGACAAGTATCTGAATTTTTTCGGCATTTCAAAAATATCTAGTGTTTTTGGCTTTTGGGAATTTTTTGATTTTTTTGACAAGTATCTGATTTTTTTGGCATTTCAAAAAAATATCTAATGTTTTTTGCTTTTTTGAATTTTTCTGATTTTTTTGTTTAATTTTTAGAGAAAGACGGCGATGTGAACCAGAGGTTGCCTGATTTGGCTCGATAAGTCAAATACTATTTTCTTTTATTGTGTCATCTTAGGGATCGTGAACCAACTATTGCCCTGCACTCCCTCCCCTTAGGAGGCAGGGCCAGACGGATCAGTAGGTGGGCCCTCATTGTCATGCCTAAATGTCGTGATGAGTTTGGGATTGGGCTCTGAGTTGGTGTTGGGTGTCACTTTTTTCAGCTCATGCCTGATGCATTGTGATCCTTCGGATTCTTCCAGCTCGGGTGGGATCCAGATTGTGGTCCAGTTAATTAGAGGCAATTCTTGCACCTTGCCCGAGTCATTTTCAAATAGCTTGGTTAGGCTCATTCCGCTCATTTGATCCCCCATGGTGGATCTCGGCATGCCAATCAGATGGATGATCCCTTCTCTAATATATCTGATTGATGTGTGGATAAAGGGATCGTCCTCCTCTTGCCGACTTTGCCCTCCTTCGATGCATTTGTGTTTTGGTACCTCACCTATAAGAGGCTGATATTCCAGTTCTGTCATGCTTGCATTTTCTTGATATTCGAGTTGATAATAAAAATGTTGATGCTTGACTGAAGGGAAGACATAGTTTGATCCGACGGGACATGCAAGAGGCATGTAATTCACAGTCTTGAACTCGATACTATGGTATGGGATATCCTCATCGGAACGTTGTATGTCTATGATCAAGATATCTAGCTCTTGACGGTTGACTGCTTCAATCGGAAAGATTTGTTCGAGACCATCCAGAACGGTCAGCGCCTTGTCTCCGAAAATGTATTTGACCTTTTAGTGAAGAGTCGAAGAGAGAGCCTTGACTCTATGGATCCAAGACCGATCAGCGAGGAGATGAAATGAAGCCATGATGTCAAAGACCTGAAAAGTGATGGTTGATGTTTTGGGACTAATCAGAATCTTGACTTTAATATCTTCCTCGACTTGTTTCCTAGAGGCGGGGACCAACCATCCTAGACTCTTCTCTTGAAGGATCGAAGACTGAGTAGAGCTAGGCAAATCTCTTTGAGTAGCAAAATGTTCTTCTTGAAAAGTTACCGCATGATTGAAGTTGGGCCCTGATTTTGCTAGGGCATGTGGTATGTTGATCGGGGAAGGAGATTTTTCTTAGAGCATGACAGTTGGAGCAAGGGTCGAATAGGCAAATGGTGCCCATTGCGAGACAGAGGATGTATAAATTGGATTGATTGGGGGTTGCTCTGAGGGCACGAGGATTGGACTGGATGGAGATGCCCCTTGCATATTTAAGAGCGAAGAAATTGGACTGGCAGGGTGTACCCCTTGTAGACTTGGGGGTATTGTTGTTAGGCTGGCAGTGATTGAATGAATGCATTAGACTGGATTGACCGGGGGTGGCTCTCCTTGACTAATATTGTCAGTAGGGGTTCCTGATGAACTAGGGCATACTTGATACGGTGGTAGGGGATTCTGGAGGGTGTAATTGGTGGTGGCAACAGCGGGAGAGGTAACCACAATCGTTTGGTTGTCAATCAGATCTTGGACCACATGTTTCAAAGTGAAACAACGGTCCATTATGTGGCCTCAGGATTGGTGGTATGCACAGTACTCATTCTTATTATAATTTGGTGGCAAAGGATTTGGGGAGAGCCTAGGTAATAGTGGTGTAAGTATTTGCCTTTGGACTAGCGTGGCTAGTATTTCACTGTAAGTTTGGGCTATCGGTGTAAACTGCCTAGGTTCCCGAGCCATCTTCATCTGCTGACCATGATTGGGGTACTGAGGAATCTCCATTTGTTATTGTTGTTGTTGTCATTGTCCCTCTTGAGGAGTGAATTGAGCACCTTGGGTAGAGGCGACAAGATTATCTTCTTCTGTTGGATGGAGGTCAGGAACACTTCTGTTACCATTCTCATATCTAGTAAGCCTTCCTTCCACTATCTGTTGTACTGGGGAGGCCTGATGAGGCCACCAGAGAGAGATTGTTTCATCCCTTATTCCGGCTTCGACTTGTTCCCCAGTGCGGATGAGTTGAGTAAAGTTGGCATATGGATATGAGACAAGGTATCCAGAGATACTCGGGTTTACCGAGTAGATGATCATGTAGATTTGCTCCTCGTAATCAATGGGTGTTTTTATTCTAGCGGCCATTGCCCGCCACCGTCTAACGTAAGTTGACAATGACTCATCATTCCTCTGTCTTAAGGCAACAAGATCTACCCTTTTGGGCGCTACATTAAGATTGTATACGAAACGATCAATAAAAGCTTGAGAAAGTTATTCTTAAGTCTTAATTCGATGGTAGTTTAATGACGTGTACCAATCTAACGCGTCGCCTTTCAAGGATTTTTAAAACAAACGGATCAACGCTCCGTCATTACCTGTCATAATATTAAGCTCTCCACAGAATACTCTTAAATGGTCCATAGGACACCCCGTACCATCATATCTCTTAAATTTTGGTACCTCAAAGTTTTGAGGTACTCTGGCATCAGGAAAGGGACATAAGTCCCTGAATTTTGTAGATAGATGATGACTCCTTGCTGTCTCTGAAGCTGACTTTGCACCATTTGTAACTACTCTCGTAATTCTTCGATTTCAGATTTGCCTTGTGCTGGATATCTTGCCCCTTGCTATAGGGCTTGTGCTGCTTCTTCTTCATATGCATCCAGAATAGGGGGTTGTTGGAAAGAAGATGGACTCCCAGTGGCGAAAGGTAGCTGGAATTGAACACTGCTCCCTTTCGAAGGAGGGTGTGATGTTTGAAAGTGGCTCCCACCTGGGGTATCTGCCAATTCCGGAATGTTACTTCCGTTAGGAGGAGTGAGTTGGACTCGAAACTGGCCCCCTTTGTGGGCATCCGCCAGTTCTTATCTGTGGTTCCTGTTAAGGGGAACTTGTGTGGTAACCTGATTGTTGTGATGTACTGAGTAGAGAGGTGTGGGAGGGTTGCTCCCGTTTGCTGGTTGTTGTTGATCTTGTGCTGACTCTTTTGGGAGAGGGAGAATGAGATTTGGTCGAGGAATGAGGGAGAAGGCGAAAGGGATTTGAGAGAGTGAACTGTTTTGTACACTAGGTTGGGTTGCTTGTGTATTCGGTGTGGCATTTGACACTAGGCAGAGTAGTAGTTCTTACATTGCTCGAAGATTTTGGACTACTTCTTGTATGGTGGTATTGGGTTGTGGGTCTGTTGGAGGTAGTGGAGGTAACTGCGCAGGTGTTGGTGTAGGTGCGGGTGCTGATGTTTCAAAAGCTAGCTAAACTGCTGGCTCTTCTTCATAGGTAGCATGAGAGGTCATGGCTGCGCAGGATCGAGTGGTCATGGTTCGGATCTGTGCCCAAGAAAGTGCAAGCCAAAGATTTTTTTGTTTTTGTATGAATGCATGGTGATGATGTCCCTTAAGATTAAAGTACCACACACTTTCGAGTCGAGTCTCAACTAGTGAGAGCTAGCAAACTCCTCAGCGGAGTCGTCATTCTGTAGATACTGAAAATCGGCGCCCACGCTAATTTATATGATATGGTTTTGGTGGTGGGGGTGATTTATGAATTTGGATGTTGGAGTCGCCACTAGCTGAATAATCTCAGAATCCCGCAGTCGGCTAGAACCGCAGAATAATCAAGGTTGGAGAAATCTGACAACTCTCCTTCCTTAGGTCGACTCCTGGTTTGCAATCCGAAATTTCGGGTAAGGGACCTCGATTACAAAGAGGGAAGGTGTTAGGCACCCTCTCTGCCCGTACAAATGTACGGTCTCTACTTAGTGCGGTACGAAAATCTTAAGGGATGAATGATGTGGTCGAAGTAGGACTAGGCACACGTGGATTTCTGATGCGGCAAGATCCGAGACTTCGGTAGACCACAGAGTATATGTACAACGACGTGTCTTGAAGGTGGATGTGATGATGCTTATGGAAAGAGGTAAGAAAAATGGACTAGATCACTAGAAATTTCTGATGTGACAGGATCCGGTGTATGGCAAGTCACAGAGCATACGTTCACTAGAAATCTAGAGAAGTAGGGGGGTTGAGATGGGAATAGATGTCATGATGAATGCTTGTATGCAAAATGAATGGATATTTGGCTTGATCTTTGAGTAAGCTAAGATATGGATTGAACCATGATCAATCTAGGCTAGGCTTATGGATTGGAAAGGTTGACAGGAAGGCTAGGGGGTGGCTTGAAAGATCAGGGCTTTGAAGGCTTGGGAGCTCCTTCCCTCTCCTTCATTCTCTCTCTCTCTCTCTCTCTCTCTCTCTCTCTCTCTCTTGGATGAGAAGGTGTGTTGGAATGAGAAGAGGAGAAGGCTATTTATAGCCTTCTCTAATGGCTTTATGGTAATTTTTGGCTTTGGGAGGGGTGAATGTTGAAATGGCAAGTGTTGATTGGTTGGAAGGAGAGAGATGCCACATGGCGCACTCTCATTGGCCAATGGGGTTGGTAAAGGGTAAATAAGCTCAGATTGGGGGGTAATTTTAGGAGAAAGTTGACTTTCGAATGCTGGGACAACTGTCCCCAAATGTCCACACGCGGGCCGCGAGCGGAGGTACTCTGAGTACCGCCAGTGGTAGTCAGACTACCACCCGAGCCGCCCTCAGGCGGGGCCCGAGCGTGTGGGCTTTGCTTGATATGCTGGTTCGACCGATGGTCTTCTTTTGGGGTTTTATGGCTTAGATAGGTGGGTTTGGGTTTGGGTAAAGGGATCCTAATCCGGGTATAGGGTAAAGATGGGGCTACATGTGGCTTGAACGGTTTGGATCACGGCTTCTGGTTACGGGTTGGCAATTTGAGATTTTCGGGTTAGGTTTTTAGGATTAAGCTGGGATCAAAGTTTGGTTTAAGTTATGATCATGATTCTTAGATTGCCTTAGCCTTCTCGAGATGTTAGCTTCGGTGGGGTGTCTACACTCTCCTACCCCAAAATCATACCTGGCACATTTGGTAACTCATTCCGATTTACAAGATATGCCCGTTTTAAGTTTTTGATGACCTAGATCACTTCCATCTCTGATTGGGCCTTTTTTATCCATCTTGGCCATTAAATTGTCTGCAACCCGCTCTGCATCAATCCCCTCCACTTCAAAAAAACTCGTTCTCGATTTTTCGCTGTACAAACTATGATTTTTGAAAAGAGGATGTGAAATTATTGGGTCATATAGTTTTTTTTTTTTTTTAAATGTATGTGGATCCATCAAAGGTCGAGGTAGTAATAAAAAGGGAGCAGCTCAAGAATGCGACCAATGTGCATAGTTTTTTTTTTTTTTAGTTGAATATTACAGGAGATCTATCAAAGAATTTTCTAAAATCGTTGGACCGCTAACTCAGTTAGCAAGAAAAGGCACACATTTTAAATGGAATGAAAATTGTGAATTAGTTTTCTCCGAATTAAAAAATCGATTAACGTCAACTTTAGTTCTAACTTTACCAGCTAAAGGAAAAAAACAAAAAAAAAAAAATTGTAGTGTATAGTGATGCATCATATAAAGGGTTCGGATGTGTTCTTATGCAAGGCGGTAAAGTAATATCCATTACGAGAATAGTCATCTATAAATGTATATAGTACTTTTGTTCATTCTAATAAGTCATTGGGAATGAATTATAAATATATGTGTCATCTCTAAGAGACCAATACTCCAAATAACACCTAACTTTTTTATTCTCTCATCTGCTCTCCCTTTTTTTTTCTTTAAACTTTTTTTTTACACACGCACACACACCCCACACACTCATACTATGCAATTTACATATGCTATAAAGTCTGTGAAATCCAATGCACTTATAAATTTCTTTTTTATCAATTCTCTCAAGAGAAATGTGATCGAGTTGCTTGCGTTATAATGTCAAAGATTTCTTCTTAATTAATTTTCTTTTACTTTCAATATCCATGTTCTCATTCTTATGTATAGACCTTGATCGGATGTACAAATTATTGAGGTTTAACTAATGTAGGTTATTCATTAATGAGCTAAGATCAATGATATCTGAACAGCATGACAATACAAACCTTCCATTCTTAAAAAAGAATGTATATACTTTAGCATCAAGATGCAATATTTAAACCAAACTGCATGCAGACAACACGTCTAAGTATCGTCTAAGTATAAATAATGTCCTAACTATAAACTCATAATGAAATTGAAAATATGAGTCATAGCATCTGAATAGACTCACCGTGAATTTCCAAGTGCATCAATTAAATTTGATTCAAAACCGACAAGAAATCTCTTTATTTAATTCACTAGTAATTCATCATTCAAGTTTGTGACCTTAAAATTTTCTTCAAAAGTTGATTATATTAAAATTTCAATAGAACTAAGATTTAAATTAGTTTGGAAAATAGCATCCATATCTATTTACCAAAAGGATCTAAAATTCACATTAAGAAACATCCCATATCACTTAAAATATAAAAGTATGGTACACTTTATCCACTTGATGGGGCAGTCAATTGAACTATGGCTACGGGCTTAATGGTCAAACTTGGATGTGAAACCTAACCCACCTCATTTGGATCGAGAGTACAACATGTGAGTGATTCTCATACTGTAAAGTATGATAAATACCTATAATATGAGCCTAAATGGTCCAACACCTTTTATAGTACGAAGGCCCGTATATATTTCTTATAATATTAACATTATCCACCCTACCAATGGATGGACCGTATTTTATGGTATGGTCCAACCTATTAGACAGTACACCTTCTCATTTATTATTAGTCAATCAATGATAGAGAGCTGTAAATTAGGAAAATGGACGGCCAACCTTGCTGAGGTGTACCTCTCTTTTTTTACCCGCTTCCACACGTGTTTACTTGGAGCATAAGGTATAAATCTAATAGGCTAATCATGTTCTTTCCTCTCCATGGATTCCTCAAGGCTGGCATACAGAGGATAAAATTCAGAAATGATTGTTGGTCGACATTCCAACTTAAACAACTATCCTGAATTTTTTATACCAATGATGAGCTGGTTGGATCTATTACAAATGTTTATGTATTTGAGGCACACAGGAGAAGGTGCAGTTCCTCAGACCAGATATTCTATGAATGGCGAATGTGTAACGGTTAATGGTAGTGGAGAATTGAAATATTCCAATCTGAGAGTTTTTTGGGATGCCCCAATAAAATTAAGACGGACCACATGAACGGTTCCGATTATTTCAATATGAACCCAAATCCAACAACTACAGGCACTTTGCAGCAAGGTCCGGGAGAAAACGTTCTCTTTCGCGTCTCTCGTAGAAGTATACACACCCACTCGTACACGCACACTACACGTGTGAAGGATCCGACCGGGGTAAGGTGGCATCCACCGTGAAAACAACTTGTGGGTCCACGAAGAAAATGGAGGGATCAGAAAACCTGCCGACATGTGAAGGTCGGATGTTGTAAACACGTGTTACATAGGCACGTGCGATGTGTGTAGAGTGCGTGTAGGGATAGAGAAGCTCCTATTATGGAAGGTTTTTTCTGTCTATATAGGCTCTCTAGTCCTCCCAAGCACTTAGCCATGGGTACTTGAATTGACTTACTAAGCTGTGAGAAAAATGAGAAAAAAACAGTCTCTCTTCCTTAGTCTCTTATCTCTGTTACTCGTTAGAGGTTTATAGAGAGAAATGGCAGATAGAAAAATCGAAAAGACTGCAGAATCCGACGCTTCTCTGAGCTATGATCCAACCATGGTGCAGCCTGAGAAGAAGCGGAGGAACAAGTTCGCTTTCGCTTGCACGGTGATCGCTTCCATGACTTCAATTCTCTTGGGTTATGGTGAGAATTTCTTTCTTTAGAGGATGTTTAGTTATAGAAGAGAATTGGAGATACCTCGTTTCAACACTTGAGGTCTTGGTATCGATCCCTAGTGGGGTGGCTAACATGGAGTGTGTGTACTGACATGGGTGTGTACTAACACGCTAACCCAAAAAAATAAAAAGTTATAGAAGAGAATTGGGTTTTTGTCTTTGACCTCTCTCTCTCTCTCTCTCTCTCTCTCTCTCTGGGTTTTTGTCTTTGACCTCTCTCTCTCTCTCTCTCTGAATTTAGAAGAAATGATTTTGATCTATAATAATATATTAAGAGATTATCAACCAAATTGGTTTATTTTAAATTCTTTTATGCTAAGATTTTCAACAGAGAAAGATGATTTTGTGTTAGGAATTTATATGCTTAAAAAAATTTCCTAAAATCATAAACTGGGTCTCTTTAGCTTTTCTTTTGCATGTCCTGATTTTTGGAGATTCTACTGAGAGTTGAAAGTCTAAAAATCCAAATTGTCTTTCTCATGGCACGGCCAAATGGGAATTCTGATTATCTCTTTTCTTTTTCTTTTCTTTGTATAGATATTGGAGTGATGAGTGGAGCAGTTATCTTTATAAAAAAGGATCTAAAGATCACCGATGTACAGATCGAAGTACTCGTCGGGATTCTCAATATCTACTGTCTATTCGGGTCGCTACTTGCCGGAAGAACATCGGATTGGATAGGCCGCCGATACACAATCATCCTCGCCGGAGCAATCTTCTTTGCCGGCGCTCTACTGATGGGCTTCTCAACGAATTACACGTTTCTAATGGTAGGTAGATTCGTGGCAGGGATTGGAGTAGGCTACGCCCTCGTAATCGCACCCGTCTACACCACCGAGATCTCTCCCACCTCATCTCGAGGCCTCCTCACTTCCCTCCCTGATGTCTTCATCAACGCCGGTATCATGTTCGGATACGTATCCAACTACGCCTTCTCCAAGCTCTCCTTACATCTAGGCTGGCGACTGATGCTTGGTGTCGGTGCAATACCGTCCGTCTTCCTAGCCGTCGGAGTCTTAGCCATGCCCGAATCTCCACGCTGGCTGATGATGCAAGGCCGTCTAGGAGACGCGAAACAAGTCCTCTACAAAACGTCTGATTCTAAAGAAGAAGCCGAAAGCCGGATCACCGACATCAAAGAAGCGGTCGGAATACCAGAGAATTGCAATGATGATTTTGTTCAGGTACAAAAGCGTAGCCATGGAGAGGGTGTATGGAGAGAACTACTAATTAGCCCAACACCAGCTGTTCGTCGTGTCCTCATTGCTGCAGTTGGAATCCATTTCTTCCAGCAAGCATCCGGCATTGATGCAGTAGTCCTCTACAGCCCACGCATTTTCCAGAAAGCTGGAATTAAAGGCAACGACCCAATCCTGGGTGTGACCGTAGCCGTTGGATTCATTAAAACATTAACCATCTTGATTGCAACATTCCTAGTAGACAGGATCGGCAGGCGGCGTCTCTTACTCTTCAGCAGTGGGGGTGTTTTCTTATCTCTCATTACTCTCGCTACGGGATTAACGATCATCGATCAAAACCCAGATAAGAAGATAACAGGGGCCATCGTCGTCTGTATCGTCACGGTCCTTACATTCGTTTCTTTCTTCTCAACTGGTCTGGGACCCATCACATGGGTCTACAGCTCTGAGATTTTCCCTTTGAGGCTACGAGCTCAGGGTGCGAGTATTGGGGTGGCTTTTAACCGCATTACGAGTGGTGTTCTTACGATGACTTTCATTTCTCTTTATAAGGCTATCACAATCGGTGGAGCATTCTTTCTTTACGCAGGAATCGCTGCCGCTGGTTGGATCTTCTACTACACGTTCTTGCCGGAGACTCGAGGGCAGACGTTGGAAGATATGGCAGTTCTCTTTAAAGAGTCGAGATGGGCTTCGAAGAAGAAGGGAGAAGAAAGCCATAGCCAGGTGGAATTAGCTAGCAATGTCCATGGCCATGGACCAGCTCAGCTGTGATTGCTAGGAGGGTATTTTAGTCTTTTTCTTGTTAAGTTTGGACACTTACGTGCGTTTGCATGTTTTATTTAGTTTTATTATGAGAAGGTCTCTGGTCCAACACGGTTGGAGTGAAGTAATGGTCAGTCAGTGGATAACTTACATACTTTGATGTATATGTGAGATCTAACCCTTACAATGAGTTGCTACGAATGGTTAAGTATTGTTTTCATGGTATGGCCCACCTGATGAATGGTTAGAGATGAATTTTGTAATGGATGATCCTCATCGCAGATCTAACCCATTGCAAGGATTAGATTTTACATTCACAAGAAATTATGGAAGTCATGGATGGCCCTACGATAGATAGGGGTAAATTAGAACAATGGACAAGCGTGCCTTTTGTCTCTACTTGCTTCCATACGTGTTAACTTGGGGCTCGAGAGATCAATCTAATCCGCTCATCATGTTCTTTCTACTGTTTGGATTTCTTAGGGTATGTACAGAAATAAATGCAGAAGTGACCGTTGGTCAACATTGGTAATTATTCTGAGCTTTTTATCCAAAGGGTGAGCGGCTTGGATCAATTACACGTGCTAATTTGTTACAGGGGTGTAGGGAAAGGTGCAGCCCCTTTGAGTACATGCACTTGCATTTTTTTACTTCCATGGACTTCTGTGAAATCCAACGGCTGAAATATGGTACTTGCTCTTGCTCCGGTGCATGGTAGACTCTCATGAGTTTCAACACCTGGTCAAGGGTTCGAGTGTCACAGGTGGTGAAATCCCACTGCCGCGTGAGTGTGTGGCGGTGTGTGTGCGTGTGTTAAAAAAATAAATAAATAAAATAATAATATTAATAATAATAATAATAATCCAACGGCTGAAATAGGCAGATAACTAAACAATTGTAAGAGAAGCGGACTACCGTATGCACCGCATTTTTACGTCCTTTACCACACATGTGGCACATGTGTATGATGATCTGAACCGTGTATCTTATAAGGTCAATTTCTGATTGGAAAGTCGTAATCATCTTTGATTGGTATAAAGCAAATGTAATTATAATTTGGGTAAATCCATAATCCTATCTATAATCCTACCTACACTAATATATCTATTTTGTTTTAAAAGAATAAAAAATCATATACGTTTTTATTCCTTGTTATTTCATTTGGAAGTAGTTCCACGGCCATAAGCGCCGATGGCACGGCTCTTATGTGCCTCCATGTAGGTTTGAAAATGTGGGACACGAATCGCCTGTACCCTAATCTGTGGTCGGAAGCTATGCTGGTGCCACGGAAATGCTCATGACAAATCCACCCCGTCCGTTAATTTATTAAGATTACAATGGGACAGGAATCCAAAAATCAGCAAATTAAAAACTCAAGTGAGCTACACCAAATAGCAGAGTAGGTGAGACCCAGATCCACCGAGGTGTGTGGAACGCTGACTGTAGGGCCACCTTAATGCTTGTGACTGCAACCATGCTATCTGTATTGAAAACTCATTTTAGGGCATGATCCAAAAAATGAATCAAATCCAAATATTAGATGGATCGTAGTAATGAAAACAGTAGTAATTGATTATTAAACCTTTTTATGAGCCACGAAAGCTTTGGATCAAGATGATATATATTTGTGAGGTCTTTTGATATATGTCTTTGTGATTTTATTTACTATTTCATGTGACGCAGTCCTCCTAAACTTTTTGTGTATGCTTCAACTTTTTGGGATCGATAGTGTTAAAGTCCTTTGATATACATTGACATGCACAAAGGCTTGAGCTTAAATTAGGATGATTTGGCATAGTATCAAAGCCAGCTGAATGTCAAGTGTTCGAATCTTGAAAGTAGCATGCAGAGTTCTATTGGCACCTGTCGGGGAGTGGTAAAAGGAACTTTTTAAATGAATGTACGGTATGGATTTAAGTCACATACATCACTGTAAGACCTGCAGTTTGGGTTACACCTAGGGGTGTACATCGAGTCAAATTGGCTCGGCTCAGTCCTTGAGCTTGATTGGCCAGCTCGGCTCAGTTCAGTTAACAGTTAGGGCCAATTTGAGCTGAGTTCGAGCTAAGATCAAGCCGAGTTCTCCATTGCAGCATTTTCACAAGCACTTGGATTGCACCTTCAAAATCTTAATGTATTTAAGATAGCAACGATGATTTTACAGGTATTTTATCAAACACCTAAGCAACATAGAATTCAAGAACAAAAAGGTGTTGGTTTCATATACATATCTTCCTTGCCAGTAGCCACACTTCTTTGAGTCATTTCATCAAATGCTTAGTAAGCAACATCAGTATCAAAGTAACCGAGTCATCAAGCTGGTTTGATCTGAGTTCAATTTGAATTGGATTCAATCTGAGTTGAGCTAGGGCCAACTCAAACTCATTTTGAGCTCAAAAAATCAACTCAGCTCGGCTCGAACTCAGCTTCAAATCGAGCTTTTTCGAGTCGAGTCAAGCGAGCTAACCAAGCTAGCTCAGTTTGTGTACACCTCTAGTCACACCCACCTCACTTGGGTGGATCCGGTTGTCCCTAATCCAAAGCTGGAGTGGACCCCATCACAAAAAACGGTGAAGATAGTGACGCCCACCCTTGGAACCTACCGTGATGTTTATTTGATATACACAAGAGATTGATCGATAATTTTAGTGGCTCTCCAAAGTTTCTAAAAATAGGTATCACTTTTTCCACTGTTTTTTGTACCGTGGGCCTCAATGATGTTTGGTTAAGACTATCCTTTCGCTCCTGCCTTCAAATAATCAATCAAAATGGATGCAGGGTATGATACAAAACATACATTATGGTAGAAACTACAGGTCACATCACTTCATTAGCCAATCTGCTACTCAACCTGTCAGTAGCTAATCCGTGTCCGAGGTGATAGCACCAGCTGACCAATATGAATATTCTTACATGAACGTTTGCTCAAATACATCCGATGTACTATAATATCATACTCTGGAACTTTGGCCTTTGAATCTGGGCCATCTTGAAATGATCCAAACTGTTTATGCGATGACTAGTACTTTTGTGTGTGGATAGTAAATAAAAGATCTCGATTTATACAAGTGTGAGTAGAAAGAAAGTTCAATCACTTACGTTGGGTGAATTTATCACTTTTATGCATTAGGTACATTGATATTATACAGACTAAAGGATAGAATTTTAACTGAACGGTTCTAGATGATAAGACCCACTTGATGAACGTATATGATTTATAACACGTGTGCCAGGTTTCTATGTGTGAGAGAGAGGGTCCAAAGAAAGTTCAATCACTTGAGCGGTTGATTGCACCTTGCATTTCTTGGCACTGTGAATATAAAGATATTATATGTACAAGATCCGAATTGTTAATCCGTTGGGCCCTACCATAGATGGGTGATCCATCCAAAACGGACGCGTCTTCGGTAGATCTCCGGATCCACCAGGGTCGGTGGATCCCTGACTGTGGGCCCACCGTGATGTATGGGTCATATATCTACTCTGTCCATCCATTTTGCCAGCTCATTTAGCGCATGGGGCCAAAACTAAAGAAGATCTAAATCTTCAGTGGACCGCACCACAGGAAATAGTGATCATTGACCATTAACAACTTTTTATGGGACACCAGTTTTGGATCAAGCTCATAATTGTGTGGTCCATCCATCCAGGTCTGTGTAAAATTATCAACAGATTGGATATATGGCAAATAAACATTACAGGGGCCTAAGAAGTTTTTAATGGTGGGCATTCAATCACCACTTTTCATGTGGTGTGGTCCACCTGGGATTTGGATCTGATTAATGTTTTGGATTATGCCATTAAATGATATAGAGAAGCAGATAGGCGGCGTGGATATAAGACACAGACATAAAGGTGGGCCCCATAGTCACGGACTGGATACAAATCAGATGGTCCTAGCCACCGTTTAAAAGAGTATTTCCCATTGGCTGGACTACTACCGTTCATTTTTAATTCCAGTCTAATAATTAGTGATTTGAATGGGCGAGCTTGGGCTGCCCATACCAAAATTTCAGACACGTAAGATGGGCCATCAGGACCGGGAGCGGATTAGTTGTTACAGGTGCTACCCTTACCATGGGGCCCACCTTAATGATGCTTTGTATATCCACTCCGTCCATCCATTCTCCAGCCCATTTTAGGACGTTTTTCTAGACAATTTAACCAGATCCAGATATCAGGTGGGCCACACCACAGATAACAGTAGTGATTGAATTCCCACCATTAAAACCTTCCCAGGGCCGACAGTAATTCCCAACATAATGTTTCCTTTCCATCCAACGCGTTTATAAGGTTAAAAATATCTAGATGAAGGTAAATTTTAAATATCATCCTGATCCAAAACTTTTATGGCCCACAAAAAGCTTTTAATGGTCATATACCACAGTTTTCATTTGTGTGGTACATCTGGGATTTGTATCTGCTTAATTTTTGGGATCGGGCACTAAAATGATATTTTAAAAGGCATGAAAGGCGTGGATATGAAAAAAATACATCAAGGTGGCCCCCCACGGTAAGGGGAACACCCACTAAAGTGTCACCTGAGTAACACCTAATCCACTCCCATCAGGACCCACCCGACTTCAAAATTTATCTACTGAGGTTTGCTGCAATGCGTCCTATTCTACTATTAAAATGAAACATGTATCAGCTATAGTGGCTGAATTTGGGTCTTGTCCAAACGATCCCAGCCGTTTATATGCTAAGCGTTATCCTCGTCCATTCATCGTGCATGGGACAACGAGAAAAACCTATCCGGTCCTTTTCCTTGACTTTGGACTGTCTTTTTTACTGTTGTTTTTTTGAAATTATTTGCCTCGAGGTGGTCCCTACCAACCTCGAGCCAGGCATTAATGATGCATGTATATATGTTTTGGCTTGCTCTGGTTTAAAGCCGGGCATTAATGATGCATGTATATATGTTTTGGCTTGCTGTGGTTTAAAGTCGGCTAGCTCGAGCCTAGATTTACTCCATGGATTGGGCAAGGACAAAGATATCCTAATGAAAAATTATCATATTTATTTTCAGGTTAGTTGTAAAATTTTCTACTACGGCCCATGTATAAAAAGAACTAGAGAGAGAAAAGGTCGGAGATATTGGGAATAGAAAAAGTAAGAAAATTTTTATAAAAAAGTGTAAACTGCACGCAGAAAAAGAAAATAAATAATAAAATGTTTCATGCTTTTACTAGTATGAGACCATTTCTAAGTTATTCTTTGTATTGGCCTACATGAGCTTTTGATATTCCTCCTTTTTTGGGGTTGACAACTTGACTTGAGTCAGTGAAATAGATACATGTATTTAGTATTTCACAAAATCATCACAATACCTCTATAGTGTCTTTGTTGTATGACCTCTCTATTATTAAGCTTCACCCAAACTACATGTAATAAGGAGAAGCTTGAGTGGGCTACTCATATGGCAGGTAAAGTATAAGCACTACAACGAAAGGGAATTTTACCGGCGCTCACAAGCGCCGCTAAAAGTCACTAAAGCGCTGGTTTACCTATTGCAGCGCTAAAAGTATTAGCGGCGCTAGTAACTTTTCCCGGCGCTTTCCGAGCGCCGACGATTATAGTTTTTCAACGCACTAAAAACCACTTAGAACGTTGGTAAACGTAGTTTGTGGACACATTTTCTCGCGAAAAAGTGCCATAAAATTTCAACAAAAGCGCCAATAAAAGTCTTTATATGGATTTGAGAGGCCCTAACATGCCAGTATTTTTTTATTATATATAATTCAATCAAAATCTGCATTTTTAAAATATTTGAAACATAAAAATGATGCAATACAAATAAAATTGAATATTAATTAACAAAATTTATATTGCTACACAATTAAAAATAATAATAATATTTATTACAATAAATTGAAAATGATCTTGAATATAAATAAATAAATAAAAACAAATCCTTTATATGGTCCACACCTAGCACGAGTGGCGTCAAAAGGCTGAAGTGCTTGTAGGCTTAAATTTAGGCACAATTCATTAAAAATCCTGCACACAAGGGGGAAAAAAAGAATCACTGAATAAGCATCAGCGTAATCTTACCATTCCTGTTCCTTACTTTAATAAGCATCAGTGTAATCTTACCTTTAGAGATTGCAAAAGTACAAAACCACAGCTACAAACAATAGTTGCATGAAGTGAGAAGAGAAGCAATATTTCCACAGTTTTGAGCACTTGTCTTGCATTACACGTTTCTTCTTTCCTCTTGAACAGGTGATTTCAAAATGTGATTGTGGAGTTGGATTGATAAACTGTGTGCTCCATGCAGTCCTCTGTCCTTTTACAAACAAACACCTGTTAGACTTAGATTGGAGATATCTTATGGAATCTTATAATAATCCTCAACTTGCAATATCTGAGTGATGAGCAATCATTCACTTTTATAGATTTGCAAACTTATTGCAACAATGAAGGTCTTTCAGGGATTGCCACTACATAGAGTTCTTATTATCATAAGAATAAGTGTTCAGACCAGGAGTTCTCAAGCAAAAGTTCAATGCCTGGCTGCCTACCTGAAATAAACCCTCTTTTACCCTAGGCTGGGGATCAGTTGGAGATTGCTGCCATGAAGGATTCAGTGGCTGAGTTTTATTTCTTTATACATATATAAAGAAGTGGATATATATATATATATATATATATATATATATATATATATATATATATATATATATATATATATATATATATATATATATATATATCCTAGGCTGGGGATCAGCTGGAGATCGCTGCCATGAAGGGTTCAGTGGCTGAGTTTTGTTTCTTTATATATATATATATATATATATATATATATATATATATAAACAAGGGCATTTTCCTTGCCAGTTCATTTGCTCCAAAAGGGAATGTCAAGAGCAATTTAATTAGTAAATGTACAAAATCTATATGTTTCTATTTTGGCATGAATATGATGAGATCAGCTAATTATTGCTAGTTAAACAAAGTAAACGATGAGAAAACATAAGAGATTTGTATTAGGAGAGGTATCAGGGCAGTCTTACTTAATCGATGCTCTAAATTCAGAAGGTGCTTCATTGCTTACACTCTCTAGTCCACTCTAGACTTGATGACTTGAACCCCTTTATATGGATACAAGTTACACCCGCTTTCCCATAAGTATCGGATGTGAGACCAAAATCACATGACAACAAACATAAGACACCACACAATAAAAGAGTGAGTTTGTATTCTCAACAATGTTTTTTTCTTTTTTCGAGCATTGATACAAATTAAGCCAGCTTTCCAAAAATTGAATGAGTTTATAAGCTCTTGCCCACTCCATTACATTTTATTTGGCCCTACTGAATACTTCCATCACTTGCCTCTCTACAATCATTCTAGTAAAAAGCTGATATAATGTGTTTCTAGCCACAGTATAATAGCTCTCAAATCGCCAAGAGCATTGCCCATATTCACAAGTCAAAGGTTTAACTTGGCCTGAATGTTTACGCGTTACTTGGCTTTGAGTGGGCTGATAAGCTCAGTCTCTTGTTCCAATCAATGAGTCCAAGATACTCTAAACAAACAAACCAAAAACATGCAGCTTAAGTCTCTGCAACAAATAGACCGAATCTACCCCGCCCTCCCATACAAAGTCTTTGAACATAGCCCAATCTGCTACTGAGAAAATCATTTCATTTCACGATTACATCTAATGACCGAGCAACAATACAGACAACTAGCAAAATTTGGAGTATTTTACCATTACTAGCAAAAACATATTATGGTAATTCTTATATAGACAACTAATATAGCTGAAAGACATTGAAAATGCTTCAGATTTAACGAAACAATTTCCTCACATTGAAGCACTTGAAGTGAGAAGCAAAACATTAGAATTAACAACTTGCTTGGGAGTAGGAAATGGCAATATCTGTAATATTACAATGACAACAAAGATCCCAAGGTAACAACTGCAATAAAAGTGAATTGAAAGGAATCAGAATTTCAGAACAAAAAGAAGAAGAAGCATTCATCCTCAAGTACATACGCGGTATACCAAATGAACAAGACCCCATGCTAAAAAAAATAAATTAAATTAAACAGAAATAAAACTGCCAGTTTGGGAATAAGGCAAACACACATGTTCACAATCCAAAATGAGAATGCAACGGTAACAAGTTTGACCTGTTATTCTTAAATTCTCATTACAGGGCAGATTTTGCTGATACAAAAAGGCCCTTAGCCTTGAGTGTTAAGTATCTAACCAAACCATATTGCTGATGGGATATTATTGATAGAATGCCCTGCAATTCAGGTTTGAAAATCTAGTAAGTTAGAATCCAAATCCATGCAGTCAAATGACACCTAATTAAAATAAATAAATAAATAAACATGAGATAGTCAAGTGTAATTACCACCTTCCTCTGCTATTGACTTTGCGACGCTCAAGCCTTTCTCCCTCCTCCTTTACCCGGGCTTGGGACCGGCAATGCAAGTGTTGCATTGGCTCAAGTCAGTCCAAATTGCAAAATTAGAGTTAAACACTTTCTATCCAAAACCAGTCACACATCAATCCTAAACTCATGCACAAAACGTTTATAAGAGAGAGAGAGAGAGATCCTTTCATTTAGCTCAATTCATCTCTCCTTAAACCTACAAAACAAAACAATAAAAAGAAATTAATAAGTACTCGCAATCTTGTACAAGAAATCTATTGCATATGGCAAAAAAAATAAAAATAAAAATAAAATAATCTGACCTTAGACATAATAGAGGGCCAAACAATACTCGTTCCAATAGCATTGCTGCATTAAAGAAATATGGAAGAAAATTATACAACTCACCTTGACGCTCAAGCCTTTCTCCCTCCTTTACCCGAGCTTGGGACCGACAATGCAAGTAGTTGCATTGGCGAAGTTAAAAAAGGAGCTTAAGATCCATTTGGTTTGATAAAAAATTATATTCATAAAGATTGATGTGATGACCAAATGGAGCTTAAGACTTATAATACTTACATAAATGTAGTTGTTCTCCTTCGCTTGGCTTCCATCATCTAACACTACCTCAAAAAACACGCTAAAAAAGGTAAACCTATTAATGTTGTACAGAAACATGGAAAGAACAAGAGTTGCATTGAGTTATAAAGAAAATTGATAAGAACAAGAGTAAATCATGTTGGCTAACTTGTTGATTTAGTTACCCAACCTATCATATGCATTGGATCTTAAGTCAATCCAAAATCCAAAATGAGACTTAAACAATTACTATCCAAAACCAATCACACATCAGTCCTAAATCCATGCACAAAACATAAAAAATTTACAAGAGAGAGAGAGAGAGAGATCCTTTCATTTAGCTCAATACATCTCTCCTTAAACCTACAAAACAAAACAATAAAAAGAAATTAATTAATACTCGCATTCTTGTATAAGAAATTCTATTGTATACGGAAAAAAAAAAATCTGACCTTACACATAATAGAGGGCCAAATAATACTCGTTCCAATAGCATCCCCAATTGTTTTATATCATCCATAAGGTCTTATCAAAACCTCCTCCCGTACTATTGCCACATTGGACAGAGGATATTTCCTGATCGAGCCAGTGAAGACATACATACACTTGTAAATTTTACCAATATAATATCTAATGGCATGCATCCTGCAAAAGATTGATATACAACATAGTTAAAAACATTTAAAATAACTGAAAGGGGTCTTGGTTGAAACATTTCTTCAAATGGTTAACGTGCATATTTCAAACCATATAAGAGACTTGAAAAATACACTAAAAATTTAGCAAAACTGAAAAGAACAATTCAAACCTCCAATTGGGAATTAGAAGCCCCAAATTTCGTAACCAAATAAGATTTTAAAAAATTAAAAAAAAAAAAAAACAGAGAGAACAAAAGAAAACAAAAACTAAAAATTCAAAGAAAAAGAGAATAAATGGTTATTTTAAAAAACCCAACTACATTATCCAAAATCGTTGCAAAATTCAGAGAAAAAGAGAATAAATGGTTATTTTAAAAAACCCAACTACATTATCCAAAATCGTTGCAAAATTCAGAGAATAGATCTGCACACATTCAAATCAGTCTTTGCATTTGGGTTTTAGGAATCCCAGCCACAGATCGAGGCTTCATCAAAACATAGTGAATGGGGAAGGAGATGAAGAGATAAGAAGCCCTAGGGCTTTATGCGAAAATGGAATATCTAATAGCATACCTATATTTAAGCAAGGATAAACGAGAATATTACAACTAGCTGAGAGAGAACGAGGGATTCTCTATAACCTCTTGCTACACTGGCTCATCACTATAACCTCTTGTGAATTAGATCAACACCATCAACAACCCTGATTTGAGAATTTGCAGATGTAATAAGCACTTCTAAATTATGGATTCGACCATGCAAATCCCTAAAAATGGATTCAACAATGCAAATCCCTAAAAATGGATTCAACAACGCAAATCCCTAATTAGGGATTTGTATTCAACAAAGCATATTCCTAATCAAGTATTCTAAATTTCAGAAAGCAACAACAAGAAAAGAAAAGCATTACATCATACCTGAGAATTTGAGATTCACCAGCAGCAGAAGACCGAACTGCAGCAGAGTGAAGAAAATAGATCCAAAACCCTAGGAAACAAGAGAGTAGCGGATCTAGATACTACAGTGAGATCCCAAAGCAGGTTGCTGCAGCTGGAGAGATCCCAAAGCAACCGTGAGAGAGAAAGAGGAGAGAGAGAAGGAGAGAGTCGTGGAGTTACAAAGAGAGAGAGAGACGGGTAGGAAATTGGAGAGAGTCGTAGAGTTGCAGGGAGAGAGAGAGAGAGAAACGGGTAGGAAATAGGAGAGAGTCACGCTAGCCAGATGGTTTTTTTTTATATGGTAGGATATCTGTCATTAGGTCTTACATAGCACCGATAAAAGTGTAGCGCAAATGCCGTTTATATCCCTTTTTGTTGTAGTGAAGCCATTTCAAAAAAAATTTAAGTTAAAATTTGAATCATATATATGTGACAAAAACTATATTTTTTATTCTCGAAATATCCTTCACTTTATTAAAATGTCTTCCATGTGTTGGATATGAGTTTGTGGGTAACCACTAGTCAATGGGTCCACCTAATTTTTCTTTAAAAATATTAGTTAATATCCCTCTTTTCACCCTCAAAGTTCAAGCTTGATTTCAAATTAAGATAGATGATAGTGACAAGGGAGAGAGTTTGAATGTGATATGAATAAGCCCATATTTGAACTCTTAATCCTCTGATCAATTCTTTATAAAAGAAAATCATTCTCTCACTAAGGGCATATTTGTTTTTCAAAATACATATATATTTACGTATAAATACCTAATTATGATGGATAATGTTTAGTACTGTGATAATTACCACAATCTACTAAGGGTGTAAATACCAAAGACTTTTTGGGTGAAACCATAATTTTTAAAGGATTTCCCAAGGGATTATAGTGTCGCAAGAGAGATCTCAATAAGACCTCTCCCTTGTTTTGGTGCTCCTAAGGAATGTGTCTGCTGCCTACACTATTCTCCCATCTTCTTATATACATAGCCATTTGATTTATCCTCCAGTGTCTTCCTTGCCACTCCGTTCATTCTACAAGTGAAAGTATGTGAACAACCAACCGTTATCACTTCCTCTTTCATCAATACTCACTCAAATTGCATGTGGCTAGTCACGAATGGTTAATAATCTCATCTTCTTTTTATTCTTACAGTCGTTCGCATATGATAATTAGCAGCCACCCTTTCACCATTTCCAAATAGTCACTGTCCGCAATCTATGGGGCATTTTCAGGTACGGGAATGTATATCTCCATCATTATATTTCCTCGGTTGGTTTCTAATCTAGCATTCAATGTGTTATAACAGACCATACCATTTTCATGACACACACCCCATAGTTCACTGTCTATAATGGAGTAAATATGTGGCTATTAGTAAGCAAATATTGCGATCACTAGACCAATTATGGAGCCCTTCAGATAAACGGTCATAATTGGTAGATGATCTCTTGGAATAGGTAGATGCACGGTCTATATATGGCATTTGAAAAATGGGAGTGGGATGTCCGAGTTTGTAAGTGGCCAGCATCCTTATAGATGAGAGAGCAAGGCTACAGCTCATCTCAAACCGAATAGGACATTATTTCTACTTTAACTACAAAGATATGACGTCTATATCTACCAAACAAACACTCTACAAAAGTAATTATCACTAATTATTGCTATGGAAGGGACAAGTAAACAGTGTCCTATAAAGTGAAATTCAAGTGACATTTCTTACAATTTATCCATGTAAATAATCATTGCTTATTTACAGGTAATTACATATATTTTAAAGAAATAAACACCCCCTTTTTTTTCTTCTTTTTTCTTTTTTTTGGGTTAACTTGTTAGTACACACCCATGTCAGTACACACACTCCATGTTAGCCACCCCCACTAAGGATCAATAGCAAGACCTCAAGTGTTGAAACGAGGTATCTCCACTCAGTCTGCTAGTCGAGCTATGGATCTAGGTGTAAATAAACAAACACCCCCTTAAAATATTGCATCCAGGTAACTTCTTAAGAGAAATTCAAAAAGAAAAATGAGAGAATATCCATTGTCTATTAGATTGTCTCTAAATGATCTAAACCTTTTATTGTTTTTGAAACCATCCTAAAGTGGAATTAAGGGAGTGATTTGTTCTTTTTCACTCCAGTAGTAGCTATATAAGGATTGTTGGACATGAGCCGTTTATCTTTATATTTGTATGGCGATCTCTAAGATGTTGTATATATTGTCAAATTCCGTTGAACCTTCTCACCGGGCCTTTTTAAAGTGGTATCAGAGTAACTTTGATGGATATCTAATTTGCATGGATCGACATCTAGGTAAGTACCTTGTCCTATCTTAAATTATATTATTTACATAATGCTTATTATACATAAATTGATCGGCATCACCATAAAATGTCCAAAACCCAAACACCACCATTGTATTGAGTATGTGTCATGGTTGAGAAAAGATTAAAAAAAATAAAAAATAAAAATAGAAGGGGGAAGAGCCATCATCGTCGTCACTGCCAGTGACAACAAGGCAGCAATAGCAGCCTCTCTCTCTCTCTCTCTCTCTCTCTCTCTCTCTCTCTCTCTCCTACTATCGCCCGACAACAATAATGGCAACCATTGCCACCAACAGCCCTATAAACTCTCTCCCCCATCCTCTCTTTATCTCCTTCTTTCTCTATAACATTACAACTACCACCGATTACAGTGATTATGGTAGCCACGACCACTGCTAATGATAGCGATAGTAGTAACAACCCCTAGCATCGAGAGCAATAGCCCTAACTGCTACTATGTTCTCTCTCTCTCTCTATCTCTATCTCTCTCATATATTGCCTCCAGCAGTCATCGGCATATAGTTAGCCATGGATGCCACTGAATACAACTATTGCGACCAAGGGTTGGCTACCTTTGGCCAAAGATTGTCGTCAATTATTTATTTTCTCCAATCTCTTCTTTATCCATTAGTGGCTTTTTGCGGTTGATGTCCATAAAAGGCCTTATTAGAGTTGGGTTCCTTCAAACCCTAGGAAATGATAAAAATAAAGGTAAATGGGATTTATAGTGGACCTAGATTATCAAGTTGACATTCAACACTATGTCCAAGGCTATAGTTGGGTGCACTATTAAATGACATTGTAATAAGGGAGGAACATTATACTCGGTAGTATTGACATTGGCGAAATTGATTCCCAATTGCAATGGCATGTTCTTCCAATTGGTCTTGGAAATGTAAACCTAGTGTCACTACAGGAAAGTAGGCCTTTAGCCTCAATTTTTTAGCCTCGGTTCAAAAAAAGGAGGCTAAATATAGTTTTTAGCCTCGGTTGTAAAGGAACTGAGGTTAAAAATTCACTTTTTGCCTCGGTTGATGAGAAACCGAGGCTAAAAGTCTATCATTTTGCCTCGGTTAGTGAGAAACTGAGGCCAAAAGGCTGCCCTTTTGCTTCGGTTAGTGAGCAACTGAGGCTAAAAGTCTTCTCTTTTACCTCGGTTGTTGAAAAATGAGGCCAAAAGTTTGCCCTTTTACCTCGGTTGATGAGAAACTGAGGCCAAAAGTCTGCCCTTTTGCCTCGGTTGTTGAAAATTGAGGCTAAAAGTTTACCCTTTTATCTTGGTTGGTGAGAAATTGAGGCCAAAAGTCTACCCTTTTCCTTTGGTTGGTGAGCAATTGAGACCAAAATTCTACCCTTTTGCCTTGGTTATTGAAAACTGAGGCCAAAAGTATGCCCTTTTGCCTCGGTTGGTGAGAAACTAAGGCTAAAAGTTTGCCCTTTTGCCTCGGTTGGTGAGAAACTGAGGCCAAAAGCCTGCCCTTTTGCCTCGGTTGTTGAAAACTGAGGCTAAAAGTCTGTCCTTTTGCTTCGGTTGGTGAGAAACTGAAGCCAAAAGTCTGCCCTTTTGCCTCAGTTGGTGAGCAACTGAGGCCAAAAGTCTGTCCTTTTGCCTCGGTTGTTGAAAACTGAAGCCAAAAGTCTGCCCTTTTGCCTCAGTTGGTGAGCAACTGAAGCCAAAAGTTTACCTTTTTGCCTCGGTTGGTGAAAAACTGAGGCCAAAGGTCTACTCTTTTACCTCAATTGTTGAGAACTGAGGCCAAAAGTCTACCCTTCTACCTCGGTTGTTGAGAATTGAGGCTAAAAGTCTATCATTTTGCCTCGGTTAGTAAGAAACTGAGGTCAAAAGTCTGCCCTTTTGCCTCAGTTAGTGAGCAACTGAGGCTAAAAGTCTGCCCTTTTACCTCGGTTAGTGAGCAATTGAGGCTAAAAGTATGCCATTTTGCCTCGATTGGTGAGCAACTGAGGCTAAAAGTTTACCCTTTTGCCTCGGTTGGTGACAAACTGAGGCCAAAAGTCTACCCTTTTGCCTCAACTGGTGAGAAACTGAGACAAAAAATCTACCCTTTTACAGGCCATGTACCACGGTTGTCACTCAAAGTTGTTGCCCATTCCTAGCTGAGACGGGCTGGGGTAGGACACGATCCGCGTCCAAAGGGTCATAAATGATATGCAAACACTTATAATACATGGAATACAAGTAATTAAAATTAAACGGTTCAAACTATTTATGAAATTTCAGGTGTATCATCAACCAAAAATTAAGTGTCCAAGAATTTGTGGCCAGGATTGTTCAAACTCGACTGTGACCTAGTGTTACTGATTTCTACGATGTAGATAGTTTGATTTGAGTTAATGTATGCTCAGTATACAGTTTCTGAGTGCATGCGTATCAAGCGTCGTATGCAACCGGAGCATAAAATAAAACTCCCCTGTATAAATCCCTCTATTCATTTTCTCACTCTCTCAAACTCTCGCGCCCAGAAGATGAAGTCTTCTACTGTCCAAGCACCTCAAAAAGCTGCCATCCGTCAATCGAAGGAGAAATCCCACAGGGTGCGTTTGAAATCTCTCTCTCTCTCTCTCTCTCTCTCTCTCTCTCTCTCTCATTTCCCTTTCCCTTTCGCAGATCATCGCAAAATCCCTAAATCCAGCTTTCTTAGCTGCATCCGAAGCCGATCCACTCGATTCTTCGTTCATCTCAGCAATCACAGAAGGAAATCAAGAAACTGATCTCTCTAAAGTATGTTTCAGATCCCAATTCTCCGAAATCTATGTTGAAATCCATGCAATCTCTCACGTTTGTATGTCCCGTATGCAAAGCAGTCCAAAACCCTCGTTTTCATCTCCGTCGGACGCGTTTGACCCCACCGATGCATTAGAATCCTTCTCTACACCGTCGATTGCTGATGGGAATCAAGGATCTGGCGGATCAGAGGTTTTCAAGACGGAGAATGTGTACATTCAGGTGGCCATCGATTTACTGCTCGCCGCTCGTTTCCAGGTCCTGAATTCTCCCAATGTTGATCTCCAATGGAAGAAGCTTCTGGATTGCCTGATCAAAAGCGCAATCGAGCCGTTGGATTGGCTACCAGAAGAGTAGGACAGGTTTTACGGGCTTCTCCAAGAGAAGGTATGGATCGGATTACTCCGTGTTTTCGTGTGGATCATTTCGGTGTCAGTCATCATGGATCGAGATGCTCGAACTGGGACGGGATTTCCTGGCATGCCGCCTCCTACATGACGGTTTCTAGGGATGGCATGTGCGTTGCATGTGAGACGGAGGCCGCAATGAGATGACAAAGCGGTAAAAAAAAAAAAACAGACAAGTATCTATTTTCTAGTGGATGAACTTACTTGTTCAGGCAAGTATCTATTTTCTCTTATACCTTATGAAAACCTCAGAGAATTAAATGATTGTAATTATATGGAGATTGATTGAAACTGAAACTCCTGTTCTTAATTATGTTGTAGTCAAACTGTGAGATTACTAGTGCAAGAAACTAGGTGATCGTTGTCAAACAAATATGAGTTTTCCACTTGCTATCCTAAACATGACCCCTAATAATGGAATCCATGCCTCAACATCGAAAAAATCATTACCTTTCTTTTCTTTTCCCTTGGAATACATGTATCCAGACAAGTATCCAAGTTATGAAGCACTCCATCTACATATCTATGCACCGAAATACAAGGTCTCAACCATTAATTTGTCATGCCCTACTGATTGGAACAACTTTGCCACCAATTGGAAGGCTTCTGTCAATTGAATGTTGACCATTGGTTGGAGTTTTCCTAGCCATCCATTTGCATCCTCAAAAGTTCTCCGAACAATGGATAGGATCACCCGAATTGTGTGATTTCTGGAGAAACACTTTTTCAACTTCAAATTTGGAACATTTTCCTAATCCACAGTGGGCCCATTAGGTCAATGGTATGGTTCACCCAAAAATGTTCCATGGATCACCAAACAATGTTTGAGACTTGTATGAACGGGCACATCCAGACCCGATAAATCCTCATTGTTTAGAAGAATTTGAACAGGGCAGATCATGCTTCACAGATTCTGCATGTTTTCACTTGCTAACAAAAACAAGCAGTATGTTTGATAATTCAAGAAATAACAAGACTTGTCAGTTAAAGATATACTTCCATTCTAATTAGTGATCGTTGATGTAGGTTATACTCTGCATCTTTTCTGTTGCAAATTCCCATTTAACCTTAGCAAGGGCATTCTCATTTGCGTTTGGTGGTTTACGTGCTGCAGTTCAGGTGCATACTAAGCTTCTGAACAAGCTTATCAATGCACCTGTAATATCTCAAAGCTTCATTCTCTTTTGTATGGTTTTGGTGAGCCCTCATGAACCTCTCTACATGCAGCTTACATGCCAACCTGGCACATGTAGCAGACATCCGAACCATGCAAACAGTGGGGCTCACTGTGTAGATGAACTGGCCCAAAAATCAGCCTTGTCAGCTCATCAGGTAACACATCTATGGGTGAATCTTATCCACTGACAATTTTTTAAACCCATCCATTATGTTTGTAAACGTGTGGCCACCTTATGAGTTAACAATCCAAATATCTGATTGGACTGTTTTAGTTCTGTATGATCATATTTCTTAATACTACCTAGATAAAGTATGTTGTTCAGACATTTAATTGATATGTGCAGATTCCGTTCTTGCTTCTATTATGACCGTTTTGGTATATCTACAAAAACTTGCAGGTATGTGTCTAATACAATTTCTTTCTGCTAATATTTATTCCTTAATGATGAGCATACTTGGGATGATGATAGTAAAAAACCAAATTATTTATTTTCAAGTTAATCTGTATGGTTTTATGATTATGTCCATTTTCTTAGTTTATTTCTAAGAAAGTAAGCGAAACTAGTATTTTTAAGAAAGCAAAATAGCAGTAGGCAAAAGAGAGCGTGCATATAGGTAACTTTCAAGAACCGAGCTGAAAATTATATAATTCTGTAGAGTTTTTATTTGCATATTCATTTGTCTATGGGCATGACGAAGAAAGGGCAAGTCATACTGGTTTTGGTCCCCAGACGAGTCACGTTCTGAAACGCTACTTAAATCCATGCCCAGTGGGGTACACGGAGCCCACAAATAAATGATAATAAACATCTAGTCATTGTTTTTGCTGAAAATACTAATCATTTTCACAAATTATTGTGGTAATGAAATAAGCACACTGCTGATTTTTGAATTTGGAGCATCACCACCAAGAAGCTAAACTGTTGTTTGGAATAATTCTGAGATACATTCAAGGTTTTTCTTTGTTTGAGCCTGTTTAAACTTGTGTGCCATGTGAGGAGTAACTGCCAAGTTCAGAATGGTAACAACTCTTCCAACAGAACATGGAAAAGTTATATGATAATCTAGATTGTACAAATAACTTAACCGATTGTGCTTTGAGCATAAAACAGAATTTCACCAGCCACATGAAATTAATCGTTTGATTTTGCCTTGGAATTTAAACCATTCACTGTTAACCATCCATTTGATAACCATCAATCAAATGATGATTATCTTTGATTTATTAATGTGAATTTTGAAATGATAAATAGCCATGCATGAGTGTCACATTTGAGGAAGATGACTCACTAAACTACCATTTTCAAGTTGTTTGTGAGCTCTGACATGTATGATGACTCACTAAAGGCCCACTGTGGTTGCTGCCCGAATGAGGTATATATTTTGGTGAGGCCCAGTTATTTCGTGGTGCCCTCAATTTCTCTGTATAGCATCCTTCCTATCTATGGATCCCAGGTGGTGTGCCCCCACCTTTAAAAAAAAAAAAAAAGGCCCACTGTGGTGAGCTAACTTCCATTAGCAATTCATTTATTTATTTTGGGGTGGATGAGGCAGTGTGGGATGAGACTATTAGAGTTCAGCCATTGCTTGTTATCTAACCCGATGGCTGGACCTTTCATTCAGTGTGCCATCTATTTTGTTCTAGAGGTAACATGAGTTCAGAAAATTATTTTTCTTACAGTAACTCTTATATGACTCATTCAAGTAATTCAAAAAAAAAAAAAAGAAAAAAAAAAAAGAAAAAAAGAAGAAGAAGAAGAAAGAGTTGATGATGCCATTCCCATGGAAGTTATTCCATGTAAGATTCTTCATGGATCATTTGTGTCTCTGTATCAGTTGTAATTTAAGCTTTTGTTTCATTTATTCATTTTGATAGAGAGACTGATAAGGATGTGTCTAAACTTGTGTCTGATTTTGAGGCATACTTGTCCTAGTCTGGTTTATTAAAGCTTATTGCTGTAGAGCATAACAATGATACTTAAATATCATCTTCTATGCATTCATGGTAATGAGTGGGTCTTCTTTGTGAGAGTGAGATTGCCCAGAGTTGTGCTGCATGTTCAGCGAGCAATGTGAGCTATTGGAAGCACAATGGTTTGTTACTATCAACAATGGAAAAATGTCCAAGTCACTAGGGAATTTTCTCACAATTTGTGAGGTAACTGACAAAATGTGTGTTTGGGAAACGTTCTCATTTCGTAATTTGAGTTTATTTTGAGTCGAACATCTTTGGAATCTTTTCTGCATTCTTTCTTGCTAGAATTGTTTCGGCCATAACCAATTAATTGTGTTGTAGTTCTTCAAGTTGTACCATCCATTGGCCTTGAGAGATTTCTTGATTAGCATGCACTACCAGTAGATTAAGGTCTATTTGGTTGATGTTCATCTGGCCAAGCTGACAAACAACATTCTTATCAATGATGGACGCTCCTTGTAGGAACTATTGGTTACCACGCAGCATGACTAATTGTGGAATTTGATTGAAGTTCATATTTCATTAGCCTTGATGCCAAAAACTGAAAAGGAAAAAAATCTGTTGTCTGTCAGGATGGACAATGAGGCGATCTCATATTATGAGAAGGCACTTGCCCTTTCGACCAAAGTTTGAGCACCTATGCAGGTCTGGCGTACACTCATCATTTGCAGGTAATGATACTCTTTAAGCCATGGAATCTTTTTGGTCTTTCCAATTATTTCCTAAAGTAATTGGGAATTCATTGGTGAAGGGACATACATAAGGTTGAGCAATGAGTTGGAATTTGACCGATTTTTAAGTTGTCCTACTGTCTTATTAGTTATTACTTTATTAAATTTTTTTGCTGGATGCCTTCGATAAGTTTGTGAAGAACCATGGTGTGTGCATTGAATAAACTTGATGAAGTGCTCCTATGACAGCAGTTAAGGATGGTATTCCAATTTAAATGTGGATGAGACATTTTATTAGGTTGATGTAGCTTTGGGTTTCAGTGATACTTGTTTCCATCTTCTATCTGATCTTGGAATACTTGCGTTCTTCTTTCATCCTGTTTGAATTGCATGATCTTTGATGGTTTTTACTGATAATCTTCAATCTATTTGAGCCTACACCAACAAACTGTGCTGCGAACTATGAATTTTTTTTATTTTTTATTTTTATTTTTGACAATTGATTTTATTAAGAAACAAAAAGGAAACAAAGGCAGCAACAAAACAGGGATACCAAAACAGTGATCATCCAATCTCATGCTCTATTTTCTTTAGATTCTTTCATTTGATTTTCCTTTTTATTTGCTCTTTTAAATTCATCACAGACTGTTTGTTTGATTTCTTTTTGTGCAATCTATGGGGTATATCACGCTTTTGTATGATCTCTCTTGATTTATATCTATCCTCTTACAATATTGTGTTTCTATTTTCAGGCAAACATAGGTACATATCTCGTATCAATGGCCAAACAGCACATTATGTTGCTTCCTCAAGAAGGAGACCTCCAACAGTCCCAGTCTCAGTCTCAGTGCCCTGTGGTGTAATTCCCAAAAAAACACAACCAAGGAAAAATTCTCTCAATGAAGCCAGCAGCAGCAATGACAGAAATCGTGGATGTACAACAACAGCAGCAATGGCAGTTTGTTTGTTTTGAAAACTTTAAATATACCATTAATTGTTTTGTTGGTATTGTGTTGATTGTTGTCTTGATGGCTGTTAAATGCGGGAAACATGCACAGGTTCCATCGTTGGTTGATTATAATATTGTTAACTTTTGTTGATAGAAACTAGATTTAGCCTCAGTTATTAATAAATGATGTTAAAAATTGAATTTAGCCTCAGTTGACGACAACAAAGGCTAAATTCATCTTTAGTCTCGGTTTTGCCTTAGTTACCTAAACTGAGACTATAACTCCCATGGCTAAAGGTTGTAGCCTCAGTTGTTAAGAACCGAGGTTAAAAATAGTTTTAGCTTCGGTTAGAGGCAATTGAGGCTAAATTTGGATTTAGTCTCAGTTGGAAACAATGGAGGCTAAAATTTTAATTTAGCCTCATTTCGAGAAAACTGAAGCTAAAATATTCTTTTAGCTTCACTTAAAGAACCGAGGGTATAAATGTCATTTTAGCCTCGGTTGCTAAAACTGAGGCTAAAGCATTTAGCCACGGGGGTTTCAACCTCAGTTTGGATAACTGAGGCAAAACTGAGGCTAAATGTTTTAGCTTCAGTTTTTAACCTTTTTAGCCACTGTTTTGAACTGAGGCTAAAGCCCCCTTTTCTTGTAGTGTGTATTATCTTAAATATTAAGTATCTTGAATTCTTACTCTTATGTGCTCTATTTATCTATGCTATAATATCATACTGTTACAATTCATTGCATTATTAATTAATTTCTTGCTTTATCAATTGGTTATGAATTTTCAGTTAAGTTATTCATTCATGTACATTACATGCGTCATGATCATGTATGCTTGAACTTGAAATGTTGAATTGGATTAGGAGTGCTTAGGAATTGATTTGCATTGCATCATCATAGAAAACATGTTATTTGGATTGGATCTTTGGATTTGAATTTTGGTTAGACGACAAATCAATAAACATGGTTAATTTTCTCACCAACATGCATGGTTAATTTGTCGCCTCGTCAGACTCATTAGGTGAGCATCTACGGATTACAAAAGGTACCTAATGTCAGAACTATACATTCAACCGTGGTGGATATAATCTCATTAAGCTTCTAACTCACCAAATTAATAATACTTGCAAGTTTACAGGAGGAGAGAGAAGATGGAGATTAAAAAAAATACATAAACAGCTACTTCCAGTAGAAATAAATATTAGCTTTTTTTTATTTTAAAAGATTATAAACTTGAAGTAGTAAGAGTGATGTAAGGATTTAGTATGAGTAGTGGATTTGAAATTTGAATTTATAAAGTTAAATTTAAATGTTTAAGTTAATTTTATTATAGTTTAGATTATTTAATTATGATTTATTTTAGATTAATAATTATTCCAATGAAAATGTGATGAATGGATGCATGAAACATTAATTCACAACCTAGAACTCGAGAACGGGGTCACCGTACTCGGGCTTCAAATTTTGGGCATGACAGTAAGTCTGCCTTGTGTATTGTAGACATGCCATGAATCTTCGTCGTACCTTTTTTACGGGATCCACATTAAGATTAGTCCAATGATCTCCCTTATGCATTTTCAACGAGATCCCCATTAACCTTAGTCCATGGATCTTCATTGTGCATTTTGGACCAATTATCATTGAGCTTAGTCCAAATATCTCCATTGTACATTTTTTACAAGATCCTCATTGAGCTTAGTCCAAGAATCTATGTTGTGCATTTTTTATAGGATCCCCATTGAGTTTGGTTTAAGGATCTTCATTATGCATTTTCAATAGGATCCTCATTGAGAATTATGGATCTCGCCTGGGAGGGATGGATTCCCTTAGAGCATTGGATGTGGATGTTGAATGTAGATGCCAATGGGGATAGGGATTTGGACATGAATGTTGAATGTGGATATGAATGTGGATATAAATTAAATATTGAATGTGGATGTGGATGGGGTATTAAGCATCAAAATTTGGATATTTGTAAACAAGTAATAATAGGCTTTCCCTTACCATTATATCCAATGATAGAATAAAAAAATGATAAGCTATTCTTTTTTTCCTTTGATGAAAAATGATTAATTATAATACTATCAGGTTGAATGTGAATTTTATGAATGAAAATGTGGGTATAGATGTGCATGTGCATGTGGAGATGAATGTGAATGTTGATTTGAATGAATATAATCATTATTTTGGAAGTGTGGATTGCACCTGGGAGGGATGGATCCCACTTGAGAAACTGTAGATCACACCTGGGATGAGTGGATCTCAATTGAGATAATGTGGATCACATCTTGAGGGGGGTGGATCCCCCTGTGCACTGTGGATCACACCTGGGAGGATCTCACCTAAGCATTATGGATCGCACCAGGGGCGGGGGGATCACCCCTGGGCACTGTGGATCGAATTATATTTTCATTCATTCAATTCAAAATTCACATCAACTCACATCCATATTTATTCAATTAAACATTCACATCCACATCCACATTTATTAAATTCAACATTCACATCCCACATCCACACTTATTTAATTCAACATTGATATACACATCCACATTCATTCAATTCAAAATCCACATCCACATTCATTCAATTTAACATTCACATTGCCCAAGTGGGATCCACGGGGTGCGTAGGTGGGATCCACGGGGTGCACAGGTGGGATCTAGGTGGCTAAGTGGGATCCATGCACATTTCCTAAGTGACCTCCACTATTAATAAGTGAAATCTACATTGGGCAAATGGGATCCATGGTGCCCAAGTGTGATCAACAGTGGGATCTATAGTGCTCATATGAGAACCACAGTGGCCACCCTTAAAAAGAATATATATATACATATATATATATATGGGAAAAGGTACTATACGCTCGACCATATTATACCTTTCATAAGGTCGAGTGCTGGCAGCACATTATTCATCGGAAAGATTTTATAGGAAAACCAGAGAAACAAAACTGGTGCTATGTGGACCCCACTATGGTGTATATTTTCTATCCATGCCTTCCATCCATTTTGAAATATAATTTAAGGGATTTACACCAAAAATAAGTTATATCTGAATCTCAGATGGACCACACCATGGGAAAACAGTTCTTATTGAATTTCTACCGTTACAAACTCCTAGGGCGCACTGTAATGGTTATGTAGGGAAAAATAAGTTGTTTTTGAATTTTTACCATCTAACCTATTCATAAGGTCATGTAGACGTGGATGAAGTGAAAACACAAATATTAGCTTGATCCTAAACTTCTCCAGCTCGTAAGAAGTTTTTAATGGTGGACGTTCAATCCCTACCTTGTGGTCCACTTAAGCCTTGGACCTACCTTATTTTTTAGTTCATATATTAAAATGATCTGAGAAAATCGTTGAATGGCATGGATATAAAACACTTATATCATGTTAGGCCCCACAGAGCCCTGCTCGAACGGATTACCGTTCGGGAGGTGGTAGGACGCAATCTGCGTTCTAATGGAAGTGGATTGGGATTGGCTAGTGTACCTCACACCAGCCATGTAGCTGCTGTAGGTACGTGTCGTGCGAGACAAGCACTGACACTCCTCCGGCTCTAAGTTGTACGAACGGTTTAAAGGAGATCAAAGTTACATGGGCCCACACTGATGTATTTATTATATATATATCCTGCACACTCAGGGTGGGTGACCCATGCTATTTGGGGTCCACGGGGGAGGTCTCGTGTTCGAGACTCCTTACTAAGGGTGAGTAATGCGCATTTCACACCAGGCTCGAGTGGAGTAGCCTGTGGGATGCGGGAACATACTCGGGGTGGGCGGCCCATGTGATTTGGGGCCCACAAAGGGGGTTCAGCCGAGGTCCTAACCCACGAGATATGGGACCTGGGCTATGGGATAAAGGGATTAATTTGCCATACTCTAGCAGTTCAAGCTTTTAGAGCAAGTGGTTATTTGTCCTGTATTAAATTGGTATCAGAGCGGGAGGTCTCGTGTTCGAGACTCCTCACCGAGGATGATTAATGCAAGAGCATTTTCACACTGGGCTCGACTGGGGTCACCTGTTAGAGGCAGGGGCACACTCGGGGTAGGTGACCCATGCGATTTAGGGTTCATGAGGGAGGTCTCGTGTTCGAGACTCCTTACCAAGAGTGCTGCATCATGTGGACCATTCAGATTTTGTACACATGACACATGTGCAAATATCACAACCTCCTTCCTTCATTGTGAATTCTCCTTATAGTCATACCTCACAAAAAAAAAAAACAAACCAACTACGTATTTTTACTTCTAGTTTCCATATCAGTTGCACTCTCTTGAAAAAAAAACTTGAAAAACTTGAAATAAATCGTTGAAGGCTAATCAGGAGTGTAGCGAGGCCCACACAACTACCTTTCAACCATCAGAACTTTAAGAATGGTTGGGGGTGCCACTCTCTGGAAGAAAAGCTTGAAATGTCGCGGGAATGAAAGGACTACTATCTTAAGCATGCCGAAATATTGCTAAAGTGTGTCCCACGAAGGTGGCAACAATGGTCTTAACTACCTTCTTCGGTGGCGATCCCCTCTCTCTAAAAAAATGCTTCAAAAAACTCTGAATGGGTTAGAATTTCGATCTGGCCCCAATATATGTTTTTGAAATGATATTGTGGGGCCCACAATGTCTGAAATCTACTCTAACCATTAGTTTGGAAAAATAATTTCAAGGCATAGCCCTAAGATTAAGGAAAAAAGACATCATGGCTGAACCACACTAGATGAAACAACTCTGAGCAAAAGTCCACCGTTAGGTCTATTTAAGGCTTATAGAGGCTTATGATGAAGATGAAATCAACATCCTCTGATGTCTCAGAATGTCCTGAAATAAATAAATGAATCAAATCTTCCAAAAAGTGTTCTCATTTATGGCTTCGTGGGACTCACAATCACCTAACTTCAAGGCAAACTATCAAAGGGAGAAACTAATAGAATGGCATTTTTCATCCTTTAGAAAATAAAAAGTACCCTAAAAGAGATTTTAAATCCTTGACTAATCATCCCTTGAGGGGCATTGTACTAAAAATCCTCATAGGAGAGAGAGAGAGAGAGAGAGAGAAAGAGAGAGAGACTTTTGATACTCAATCTGGCTGAGTGTGATGGATTGTATACAAGCATTCAAAAATTACTAAATCAACCTTCCGTGTTATGGGTCTGAGTTTATATGTATCATGAATAAAAAATTATACTTGTTGATGGAGAAATCTAGTCACCCCTCACGGGAGCTTCGAGTACTTGCACACGAAGAAGACAAAAGGAGACCCTGGCTATAGCAGGGGACCCTCCGATGCCTAAGTCAGACAAAGAATCTGGGTCTATGAGTATTAGGGTTTTTGTGCGTAGAGTTGTGTGTACCTTTCCCCATTAAAGGTGCTCCTATTTATAGTTAAGAAAAGGCAATAGCGTAGAGAAGATTTACATATTGTAGAAGGATTCGGATCCCCGACATGTAGGGACGATCTCCCAAGATTCTCGAAGAATATTCCTAGAGATCCGCATCCCGAGCATGTCGCGGATGTCTCTCGAGATCTTAGGATAATATATCGGGTAGATCTTTCTCAGATAAGGTTTAATTATTTGGAATAGGCCGAGGTGGTCTTGGCCAACTTGGAGAGGGGTAGTCTATTGACCTGACCGGGGGTAGTATGCAGACCTGAATTCTTTGGAGAGCCCTGACTCTTCTCTTAGTGTCGTGTAGATTCCCCACCTACAGACCCGCCAATGAGGCCGAGTTATTTTCCTTAGTAGAATTCGGATGAAATATATTGTGGAGGGTCGAATTCAAAAGTCCGAGGTGATCTTAGCCGACCTAGGTAATCAGATGAGCTTCGAGTCTCCCCTCATCATTTGGTACATAGTTGACCTGCTGGCCTGCCTTCATACGTAGAAGGTAACCGACCTCTCTTTCTTACCCGTTGAGGAGTTCATTAGTCATGACGAGTGCTAAAGATGTCCGAGTTGACTTCTTCTCAGTAACTAGTCTACTTTTACCAATGAGAGTACTTATTTGGCCACATGATTATCGGATTGAAGGACAATAATTAGATGGCCAAAAATGAAAATTAATGCCCTTATTTTAGCAAAAAATAATAATAATGCCAACGAACCGTACTTTAAAATTTTTCAACCAATCAAATTTTGGGACGTGACTTATCCACATTGGTTTCCAGATATCCTAGGGCATGTGTATAAGTTTCTATCAGTTATGTATGAAGCCTCGGCAGGCTGACAGAGCATCAAATACTGGGGTGGATTAAGTCCGACCCTGGCCTTGCCCAAGACGGTGAGGCCCTTATCCTGGGCCCACATAGGTGTATGTATTTTATATCCGCGTCGTTCATTCATTTTTTTTCAGATTATTTTATGGCATGAACCCAAAATTTAAACAGATCCAAATCTAGGGTGGGCCATACCATAGGAAAGAGTGGTGATTAACCATTAAAAACTTCCTGTGGGTTACACCAGTTTTAGATAAGTTAATATTTATTTTTTTCCTTCATCTAGTTTCACGTGACACTTTCAACGGGTTGTATGGAAAATAAACATCATGAGAATATTGAAGGGGAGTAGGAAGTTTTTTACGTCGGAGCGTTCAATCACCACTATTTCCTATAAGTATGGTCCATGGTCCACCTGAGATTGGATCCGCTTCCTTTTTTGTCACATGCCCTAAAATTATATTTAAAAACGGTTGGACGGCGTGGATATAGAATAAATACATCAAGGTGGGCCCATGATAGGGGCCGCACGTAATCGCCTCTATCAAATACGATCCCTTTTATTTGGAGAAAAACTTTGATACTCTGGCAGAGTGTGATGGATGATACGCAGACACTTACATATCACTTAAAAATTGAACACTGGACCGTCCAAACTATGTGTATCCTTTTGGATACATCATGAGCAAAAGATGACGCTTATTTGATCATCTAAATATCTGATTGGTGGATATCTATTGGACGGTTGAAAATAAAAATACCCAAGGGTCTTACTTAGTATAGACGAATCAGAGGCTGGGATTATTCAAACAATCTTATTTTTGTCAAGCGGCTTAGAGACAATGATTTGAACAATTTATTCCGTTTAATTTGAGTTAATATGCCACGTGTACCATTCTAAGTGCCTGCGTATCAAGCGTCAAACGCAGCCCGAGTATCAAATAATACCCCTTTGTTCGGACCGTCGAAGCAGGGGAGAACCGAAGAAGAAGAAGAAGAAGAGAGACAGCGGCGACGTCGAGAGAGAGAGATCGGTGCCGCCAGTTTCCGACACCGGAAAATATCACTCCATCGAGGAGAAAAGGGTAAATTTATCTTTTGCTTATTTCCTCCTTTCTTTTTCCGTCACAGACAAATCCACGTTGTAACGCCGTTTATTTTTTCCAATTTTGCCCCTGGGACAATTCCAATAGAGCTGATCCAGTGCCTCTGGTTGTCATCGCCATACGTGTGGCACACGTATACTTGATCACAACTGTTCATTCGATGGGTCTAGTAGTGAATGGGCCATAGACGGAAATCTCACTGTTTGGACGATCATAACCCTTCAATAGGTGGTATGCAAATGGACTCATCAAGATGTAAATCTGCCATGGCTGACAATGAGAAAATGTTCATTGGTTAGACGGTTGGAATTGTCAGATCAGGCAATTTTTGGTCAGTAGTGGCATGAAGGGTGTGGATCGTAATTATGGTTTAAAGACTCGAACGAGTCCGATGCAACTTGTCCAAGTCGACCTCAGTTTCCGTAGTACCTGATCCAGTTTGATACCACAAATCACCCCTGACATGGTTGAGTTGAGCTAATTCAGCCCCTGATTTGGGCGAGTCATGACTTGTCGCTGGGCCGGATGAGTCAACCTGTCTCCGTATCTTAAAACCGTGATTGTAATACACGTGCTAATGAAACTAGATCAAGGAAGAAACTAGTTGCAATAAGATTCAATGTACCAGATTGAATAACAAGGAGAAAAGAATGCAATGATTCAATGTACCAGATTGAATCACAAAGAGAAAAGAATGCAATGACTATGAGCAAGCTCAATAGTTCTATTGTCTTATACTAGAACTACCAATCCCCCCTAGCTTGGAAGCTCAGCTGCATCACTTCCTCCTGCCTTGGAAGAACTCTACTCTATCGAGTTAATGGCAATGTACTCTTCATAGAGCTCCTAGTTTATGCACTTGTAATCATCTGCTAAGATCCATGTGTTGTCTAATCTCGGTCAGCCTTTCCACTTGATGAGAAACTTCTGATAACCTCCTTGGCACATGAAAACTATTTGATCATGTAACACATCTTCAATGATTTCTTCGAGTTGGTGTGGCACCTTGGGTATCTAGATAGCCCGTTCTTCCGTGCTCGTCTTCATGATGTCGAAGATAAATTGCAAGGTTTTCCACATTAAAAATAGGTTCGATCTTTATTTTGGGTGGAAGCTCAATCAAATATGCATTATCACCTAGCTTCTTAAAAATACGAAAAGGACCTTTTGTTTTGGAGTAGATCTTTGTGAAAGAGTCAGCTGGAAATTTCTTAGGCTTGAGCCACACCATGACCCCATCTCCTTCTTGAAATTGTGTAAAACATCGCCAAACATCTATATGCCCCTTGTAATTTTCATTACTAAGGGTGATCCTTCATGTAACTTCCTCACGTATCTCTTTAATATGCTAGGCAAAAGCTTCGGCATCTTGGCTTGATCGAGTCGCAATGGGAAGTGGGACTAAATCGATATATTGTCATGGTCGCCTACTTTTCACAATTTCAAAAGGAGAGTCCCATAGTACTGTTCATGGAACTATTATAAGTAAACTCGGCTTCTGGTAACATGGTGTTCCATGAACTGATTTTATCACCAACTAGACATCAAAGTAGATTCCCAAGATTGTAGTTAACAACTCTAGTTTGTCCATCTGTTTGCAGATTATAAGCACTTGAGAGCTTTAATTTAGTTTTCATCTTAAACACAAGGTGTGCCAAAAGTAGCTCATAAACTTAACATCACGATCAGATACAATTGTTTTGGGAACACTGTTTAGAGTCTAGACGAACCGCCTCTTTGAAAAAAAATTGGCGATGTGTGGGCATCTAATGTCTTCTTGCAAGGAATTAAAATGGACCATCTTCAAGAACCTGTCAACCACAATATAAATAGAGTCGGCCACATTGAATCTTAGGCAATCTTAAGATGAAATCTATGCTGATGTCTTCCCATGGAGCATCTGGCACAGGCAGTGGAATATAAAGACTAATATTCTACTTGCTATCTTTGTCTAGTTGGCATACTTGATATTGATGAAAAATGATTCCTACATATTTCTTCAAATCCAACCAATATAAACGGTCTTCAACCAGGGTTATTATTTTGTCGATACCAAAGTGACCACTGGGGCCACTTGAATGAAGCTCTCATATGACAAGCCTTCGCAAGGAACTTTTGTGAAGACACAACCACATATCATATAATAAGTACCTATCGTACAGGTCGTATCATGGGTACTTGGTGCCAGAGTCAGAAGTGAGTGTTGAAAATATCTTTCCAAAACCATCATCCATTACATAGCCTCTTTTATGTTCTTTAAGACCAATAACGGAGACTAACAAGGTAGGCAATAGATGTGGTTTTTAGCTAAGGGCATCTACTACCTAATTTTCTACATTAGCCTGATGTCTTAGGTTGAATGTAAACTCCTGAATATAAGCACTCCACTTCGCATACCTTGCAATGTCTTTTGAGAATTCAAATAACGCACTGACTCGTGATCAAAATAGAGCACAAACTCCTGATGAATGAGCTAATGATGCCAAATTTTCAAAACCTATACGATAGTGTAAAACTCCACGTCGCATGTAGAGTACTTCTTCCGTGCCTCATTGAGTTTCTCGCTAAAGAAGGCCACTGGATGTCCTTCTTGGCTAAGGACACCTCCTATGCCCTTGTGGGATGCATCACTGACAACTTCAAACACCCTTTCAAAAAAAGCCTAAGAACTGGAGCTTCCATAATTTTCGCTTGATTTCTTGAAATGCGTTTGTTGCTGCTTTGGTCCACTCAAATGAACCTTCTCACATTCAGTAATGGGCAACATGATGGAACGAAAGTTCTAGATAAATCTTGTTGAAAAGTTGCTAGCTTGTGAAAATTGTGAACTTGTGAATGTTCATGGGAGTAGGCTAGTCAACTCTAGCTTTAATTTTTTCAGAATCAGCCCCCACGCCTCTGCTAAGACGACGAACCTAGAAAGACCACCACGCTGGAACTCATGAAGATACACTTCCTCAAATTGATGTAGAGTTTTTCATGGCATAATACTCTCATCACCTGGCAAAGATGGACCAAATGATCTTCTTGTGAACGACCGTAGATGAGGAGGTTGTCGAAATATACAATGACAAACTTGCCTATGAATGGCCGTGGAATTTACTTCATCACCCACATGAACGTACTAGGTGTTTTGTCAAGCTGAAAGGCATGCCTTGTCACTTGTACAATCCATCCTTTGTTTTAAAAGCAATTTTCCATTAATCCCTATGAAAAATTCTTATCTGGTGGTACCCGCCTTGAAAATCGATCTTTGAAAAGATTGTAACATTTGCTATCATGTCCAGCATATCATCTAGGCGTAGAATCGAAAAATGGTACTTTAATGTTATCTTGTTGATGGCGCAACTATTAATACACATCTGCCAATTACATCCTTCTTTGGTGTCAATAATGCCGGCATGACACACGTGTTGAGGCTACCGTGTCTTACAAACGCATTGTGGAGCCACTGATGGTAGGACCGACAGATGCATAGCCCCCAGCTTGAGGCTACTATATCTTTTCACTAACTTCTGCTACTGCACTTTTCGGGCCATTAGATACAATTCGTCTACTATTGAGCCGAACAAACACTAGTTCTCTTTGAATATAACGATAGTCCATTGAAATAACATGCCACTTATTGCCCTCCGGTCCCTGTTAAGCGGAAGCGAATAACTAAGTTATAATAATTCCTCCACAATTAAATTGTCTTGTTGAAGTGTGAGGAGCTCTTGGAAAGAAGTCATCTCATAATATAGTGGTAGAATTTTCTACTGCAATCTCGCCTTCATTTCCTACTTATTGCTTATGGGAAGAAAGCCACTTTGCTACGACTCTTCTTCGATAGAGTACCACTAGTCTTGAATCGTGCCCTTAAGTTTTAGGGCAGGACAACATAGCTTTATGGCTTTTTCCATTTGGTACCAATGAAAATATCACTCCATTGACTTTAGCCAGTCATTGAACACCTTGGGATTCAAATTACCATCATAATCCAGAACCTCATTTTTGACATTCTTAGTGAGATCTGTAGTGCAAACTTTTCGCCCTCCTTCAAGGTAATTTGGATAATCCTGCTAGAGGTTATTCATTCCTCTTGTTCTTTGTTGTATATAGCGATGTTGTTGGATCTCGTAGCTAGGCTCATACTGTTCTTCATAGAAATCACCATTTCAACTAAGATATTGTGAGTCAGCATTCCCGGATTCCAAATCTCCCTCAAGGCCATTAATAGATGTTTGACGGTTTGGATTGATTCCCTTTTTTGCTTCTTCAAGAATAGTAACCCGTCCTTTCAGAATATCTACTTTGGCCATGAAATGAGTCTCGATATCATCCAATTGTTTCGTAATCAAATCAACCACTTGTTGTAAGGTCGATGCAGTCTCATCCTGAGGTTTTGCAGCCTTTCCATAATTGTAAGTCGTCCCTCCTTTTTTCTTTCCTTTAAAAGGTGTAAGTTGTCCCTCTAGTGCTCATATAACAATTGGTTTGTGCAAAATACGCAAGAAGGGTTTGGGATTTTATATATATATATATATATATATATATATATATATATAATGGAAAAGGGTTTTGGGAAGGTTTGGTGTATGGCCGTAAATGCCCAATTTTGAATTTTATGTTTTCAATTTCTCTTGTTTTGCCACTTCTTTCTTTATTTCAATTAAACATGCACACGCATACGCGCGCACACACACACACAAAAATGGCCTAATACAACATTGAATCCATGTTCAACAAGCACGCGTGCACGCTTGCTCACACACACACACACACACACACACACACACACACACACAAAAGGGCAGATCCTGGCTCTTTACATTTTTTTTCCTATTTTCCCAACAATTTCTTAGAATTTATTTACCAAATAAACGAAGGCTATTACAGGTCCGTATTGTATGATACAGGCCCCATACACTCTATATCATATATGATGAGGACATCCGAGCACCATATCAGAGGAGGACTAAGCCAGTCTCCTCATGGCTAGACGACCAGTACATGGGGCCCACTTTGCCTAATTCACATTCTTAGCCACGTTGGAAGACCCCTCATGCATGTTCATGCATCTTTGAAGACCCCACACTGGGAAGATACATGTGAGCTGCATATAGGAGCTTGATGGATATATCAAACCATTGGATCAAGTGGACATGATGATTGAACTGTTGGATTTCGACCGTGGACTATTTTGACGGTTGGATCATTATCATCGAACACCTTAATCGTGGACCCCCATGGGCCACAAAATAGTTTAGTTGTTTAGTTTGTTTACATGTTTTTTTATTTTTGGTATAGCTCATATTTGTGTTGAGAGTAGGGAGTTAGGAACAACTTTTAAATTCTTTAAGCGCCTTTATGCTGAGAATATTATCTAAGAGCGCCTTTTGTAGAAGGTCTTTTCTGAGACTATAAAGGGTTGAACGTTTCCACTTTGGCCATTATGCATGTTATGAATGAAAGAGATTTCTCTCATTTTGCTTTGAGAATGAGCAAAAAATTTCATCCTCTAATTGGAGCGAAACCATAGGGAACGATTCCGTAGTTATCTTTTATACTTTTCTCTCTTCTCAACAAAGTATTATGTTCCTTCTCTTTTCTTTTCTCTTTCTCTACTTTCCTCATCACTTTCTTCTTTAATCTCTCTTTTATCTCTCTAAAACCCACATCCAATCAAACCCTAACTTAGATTCTAGAATCCCAAGCCTTAATCTACAAACCCTAATTTCCAAAATCCCCAATTTCTCCAAACCCAAATCCCCAAAATCTGAAAATCCCTTGTGCAAATCATAAATCCCCAATTCCCACAACCTCAAACCCAAATTCTTAATTCTAGAAACCCTCCTAAAACCCTTAATCCAAAATCTGAAATCCCAACCCGAAACCTCATAAAACCTCAACCCTAATGTTCCAACCTTAATTCTTCTAAGACCATACCCCAAACCCATTTCCCCCATTCCCTAGCCTTTAAACTGCCCTAAAATGCCAAAACTCATACAAGACACATTATTTCCGTTGGATACAGATTTAACCCTATGCTAGGATGGGGTTTTATCTCCCATAGGTCCTGGTTAATCAGCATTTTATGATATTTGCATTCCAGGACTGTCATAGGCTTGAATTTGGACATGTCATAAATATGAAATTTCTAAATTTATGGCAAATTGGCTTTATTTTGTCGTTCCATTGCTCTAGTTAATCTGTTTTTTAATTTCATGGCATCATATTAGGTTAGATCATTCTATCCTGCATCAATATAGTTTTTCAGTCAGGCCGATATGCCCACTAGTACTGTTATTCAAAACCTTGCTTCTATGTTATTAAAGTGAACCTCTTTCTTAACCACCAAAAGATAGGTTCACTAAAATATGTAATGTATTGTTATAGTATATGTTGGGACCATATTCATTGGATCTGGAATCATATTCGGTGAGCTAAACTGTTGGCGGTGAGAGACGTTGTTGGTGGTTGCCTCGAAAATTGTCATCATCATCATCATCTGAGCCTTATCCCAGTAATTGGGGTCAGCTACATGGATCCTGTTCAGTCATTCCACTCTATCAAGGACCATGTATTCAGTTAAACTACAAGTCATCAAATATTTTCTTGTTACCTCTGCCCATGTCCGTTTGGGCCTTCCCCTTGCCCTTTTATTGCCCTCAACTTGAACCATTTCACTCTAAACTAGTGCAGTTGATGTTTCCAATGCACATGGTGAAATCATCGAAGTCTACTTCCCCTCATCGTATTACCTATTAGGGCTACTCCTAAGTTAACTTGAATGTGTTCATTTGTAGTTCTATCCTTGTCTTACTAATCCATCTCAACATTGTTGTTTCAGTAAGTGTTGTTCCTTGACTATCCAACATTCTATTCCATAAAGCATCGCCAGTCTTAGTTGCCCCTATAAAATCTCCCCTTTAGTTTGGTTGGTATATGACATTCACGTAAAGACTCCGGAGGCACATTTCCACTTCATCCACCCCAAACAAATTCTATGACCAACATCCTTCTCAATCTTTCCGTTCTCATTAATTATCAACCCAAGATATCAGAAGTGGTCATTTTAGGATACTGCTTGGCCATCAGTGTGAAACAAGTCTTGTTTACACTTATGTTGTTACTAAAATTGCTTTTCGTATACTCCATTTTTATCTGGCCAATTTTGTAAGTTTTAGATTCTAGAGCATCCCTCCACAGTTCTATCTTTTCATTCTCGTCAACAAAAACAATGTCATCTACAAACAACATTCACCATGGGACCTCTTCCTGTAATTGCATAGGTGACTCGTCCACAACCAATGCAAAGAGATATATTATAGACTAAATATTAGGGTTTAGGCCTACCGTAATTCGAAACTCACCTCTCTCTCTCTCCAATAGTGATTCTCACATTAGTTATTGCTCTTCCATACATGTCTTTGACCATGTCAATATATCCTCTTAGGACTCCTTTCTTTCCAAGATCTATTAGATTATCCCTCTAGAGACCCTATCATATGCTTTCTTTAAACCAATGAAGACCATTGGAGACTCATTCTCCTCTTCATGTACTTCTTCATCAACTGCATGAGTAAGAAAATAGCCTCAATAAATAAAGAAAGAAAGAAAAAGAAAATAGCCTCAATGGTTGTCCTCGTATATATATCTGAACTGATTTTCTGATAAGTTTGTCTCTTGCCTTACTTTTTATTCAATCAATCTCCCAAAGTTTCATAGTATGACTCAGAAGCTAATTACATGATACTTAGTGCAGTTTTGTATATCTCCTCCATTCTTAAATAGGTACCACCATACTCTGCCTCAAAAATCTTCTGAATAGAGATATCTTAAACTTTTGGTAGATGTCTCATGAAACAATGGTGTTAATGAAACATCCATATTCAAAGGAAAAGGGTTAAATTATCAAAGTTTTGAAATATTTCAATGTTAGAATTTCTTTTTCCAAGTATCCCTCATTAAAGATGAAGCCCATTATATGAATGGTTTTTAGTCATTCAAACATGACCCGAAAACCAACAGTTACAGTCCTAGCACATCCTATAAGCTATAACAATCCATTGGAACGTATCTTGAGAACCTCCAAAAAGAAATCTACTTTTTGTTTTGCCCGCTTCTTATCCCCTGCACGTACCAGTTCTGCTAGTCCTTATTACTGCACTGACAAACTTTTTGTAGGTAAAAGGAGTCCGTGCAAGGCAAAGCCAAATCAAAGATCTAGGGCATGCCTCTGTGATTAGCAGGTTGTGGGTCATGTGATGGACAGCATTGTAGATGCACTGAACAATGCATATCAGGAATTTGTGGCTGCGGCAGGAGGTGTGCTTGAAGCTAAGGAGCTCTCAGGTGGCCAGAAAACGGCAGCAACGGATGCTGCTTTGGAGAAATTCAAACAGCAGTGGGAACTGTTTAGGGTTGCTTGCGATCAGGCAGAGGAGTTCGTGGAATCTGTCAAGCAAAGGATAGGTTCAGAATGCCTAGTGGATGAGGCGACTGGTTCGGTTGCAACAAGGCCAGGGCCTGGTTCTGCAGGTCTCCCACCTATCAGTGCTGTTCGATTGGAGCAGATGAGTAAAGCCGTACGATGGCTCGTCATAGAACTCCAGCATGGGTCTGGAAATGCCAATGCCTCCCATGCTCATTCTTCTGTTCCTTTTGATGCCAGATTTTCAGAAGATGCAGCCCAATAGGTATGTATCTTTTTCAAGGGTATGCTTAGATGCTGCATCGATTTGAATTGCGACTATCGATCTAATCAAAGTGGAAATGACCAAATTGTGATTTCTATCTAGATTTTGAAAGGTATGCAACTGCAATTTGAGGTCCCTTTGACCTTATGAACACAAGGAGATGTGAATACAATTTGGTCGTTTTCTCTTCTTTGAATGACTGTTTGCTGTTCAATGAACTTATCCAACTGCAAGATGAATTTTCTACTTATGTTATTCCTGTTCATTATCTCTTCAGAGTGAGGACATGGGTTGTTCGTTGTTACTTCTGTAATTGCCAGTCATAGATGTCATCAAGAAACCATACTTCTAAAACTCGGTAACTTGACTCGACCAGAATTCAAGCCTGGTTACTTTGAAAGTCGCTAAGAAGTCTGACTCGCTGCAGAGTCGACTTGACTCGTTGAGTCAACTCGCCTACTCGGTTTACTTGGCATGACTTGAAATGAGTCGCTTGAGTCAAGAGACTTTAATTTAAAAAAAGTGCCGATGGTTTGATTTGAACTCACGACCTCAACCAAGCTGCTAACAGCATTTACCAGCTGACTATGCACTGGTTACATGTTCAAAACTGCATACGTTTATATTCACACTATTTTAAGTGCCTATTATTAGTGTAATTAATTCCTAGTTTATTTAATTATCAAATATTGAGTTGAGTCAAATCAAGTCTTTGAGTCAACCCAACCCAGCCTGATATCGAGTCAAGTCAAGTTTTCGTGTTTTTAAACTATTGAAGAAAACTGATACCCATGTAATTTTGAAGAAAATGAAAATGATCTGTTTACAAGGGTGGTTGTAGTTAAGGGCATGTTTGGAGGCATGCTCAAAGTTTCAAACAATATTTCTAATGGAAACATTTTGATGTTAAAGCAGAAATTGCAATTGGCAGAACTACCTTTTCTGCCCAAAATCAATTTCTGTCCATTTCTTATAGGGTTATGAAACAAGCAAGCTATTAGTTTTCGTAGTAATTGAATTCCACCCAGTAACAGTTTCAGCATATCCCAACACACCTTTGGTGAGTTCTGTAATGGTTTGATTTGTATGCAAATTCAAGGCATTTGATGATCACATGATTCATTCTCTATTCACTGGTGAGTGGTGACTGCCTATTCTATTTTGGGCACTTTGACTACCTTGGTTACAATGCACCCAAAATAGTTACTAAAAGATAATGCAAATGACTCCCAATACAGGAAATCAAGCTCTAGTTTTTTAATTTGATAATTTATATGAAGAAAATGGTACTATCAGATATAACACAATCTTGCAGATACATGTTTTCCTATCGTTTTGCTCATCTCTGTGGTTCTTGCCCCCAAACCCACCATTGAAATCCCTGCTTTTCTCTTGATCCACTACTGAGCATTGACCATTTTGTCACTCCTGTCCAAATTTCATATAAGCTTGTTGAATTCCGTTGTTACCTGCTTCTTTTTGGATTTGGTATGCCACAATTTTCAATCCTTGGGACTTTTTTCTCAGTTTGGTCTAATGGATTCTGTAGTTTCTTCTTTACGTGCTACAAAACTATGATTTAAAAGATACTGGACCCTGTCATGTTGTCAGAAATATGCTGAGAAGTGATATAGAACTAGTTAAGTACTCTTTAGTTGACTCACCTCAATCCAGGCTTCGATTGAGTTAAAGGGGGTAACCTAGTCTTTCATGTAGCTGATAAAACTTTATGGAGTTCTCGAAAGCTAGATTGACTACCTGAAGAACAAAATAAAAGGGGAGAAAAGATTTATGAACATGCAGCTTATTTTTTTAGTTTTTGAATGCAGTTAAGATGAGCATCTTTGTGTCTTCAGTCCATGATACAACTAAGAAGATATAGTGTTCAATTCAGCAGTTTCTCGGCCCAACCAACTGTATATGTGGGGCCCACCATTTTATGATCTGAATCACTTCATATGGTGGCCTCCACTGTGGAGGGGTGGTCCCCAAAAATCACTCCCAATGGATGATCCTAACCATCCGGTCATTGGGCCCCTGTTAATTTTGGACCATTTAATGTAATTATCTATTTTATTCTCATGGCTAGGATCATTCAGTTATATATTAGGGCATGACCCATCCTACTAAGGGTCCCACCACCAAAAAGGCATATCCCACCCATCAAACAAGAGATGATTTTTCCTTGAATTAAGCACCATATGATACCTCGACACTGTTACATATTGTGCGTCTGTTTTAGGCTTTGGTTAATTTTAAACCACTAAGGGTCTGTTTGAATGCACTTCTTCAAAGGGTGGTTTCCAAAAAAAGGACATTTTAATCAACCTGGCAAAAACCAATTGGCCTGGTTTTTGTTGAGTCAGTGTTTTGGTGCCTACTTTGTTGAGTGGGAGATGAGATAGAGGTTTGCAAAGTACATCCAAACGCATAAGACAACTGCCATTTGCATCAAAACGCCCTTCTGTAGGGTGCGTCGAAACGGGCACTAATGCTATGTGGGCGCTCAAGCATCTTGGTTATGTTCTGTGCTTTAGTGACAAATCCAATTTTTTCTTGATGAATGGAGCATGTGTAATGGTGTTCAGAATGTCGAAGAAACAAGTCTGGAGGACAAAGGCAACAAGGTGGTGTCGTTAGCAGCAGCTACCCTATAATTGGATGCAAGGAGTCTCAGATGTGCCTTATACATCTCGTAAAAAAATTCTAGTTTTCATGTGATTAGCATGCAAGGATGGTATATGTAGTTGCATCTCACTGTCAAATGAAGCAATGTATACATTTTGAGCATTTCTTATATGCTGTTAAAGTTCTGTCTAAAGTGGATTTCTTCAAGTACATTTGGCACCCTTTTTTTGGAAAAGATTTCTGCATGCTCAGTGTGCTCTGAGAGCTGATGCTTGCATATCTCCCACCATTTCAAAATGTATGCTTGAAAAATCACACTTCGAATTGGCTGGTAAATTTCCCAGTTGTCTTTTAATTGTGAGTTATCATTTGCGTACTAACTCTCAGTTCTCCCTCTGTTCATTGAAGCTGTGGTTTTGCAGAATTCTCCAACAAGAGATTCCATGGAACTGGTTATCTTTTTAGCCTTCTTTTAAGTTCCCCATCCTGAGAAGGTAGAATGATCCCCCAAACGGCTACATCTGCGAAGAAGAAGAAGAAGAAGAAAAATCCTCTGCTCATCCAAAAAAAAAAAAAAAAAAAGAAGAAGAAGAAGAAAAATCCTCTACTCATCCAAAAACAAAAAAAAAGAAGAAGAAGAAGAAGAAGAAATGCAGACTAACTAAATTACTATTAGAAAGGAAGACAGAAGAAAGAAAAAGCTACTTGAACAGAGGGGGCTACCTCTAAACAATAGATTAGATTTCAGAAAGAATTGGCCAGTCCCATGCAACCTCGATTTGCACCACTGCCTGATTTCCTAGGAAATAGAGGAAAATAAACCTCCTTATTCAAACAACTAGCCACATCAGGTATGATCTACCAAATTAATCAATATTCCCTAATATATAAAGAATGCTACCAAAGTTGGAACATGGCATCCCCACAAACCAAGGTTGATTCAAACTCTCTTGGATCTCATGCAACATCTTTTTTGACATCCTTCTCAATTATGGGAGATTCGTCTTTCAGAAGTGAAAGCTGTTCGCATTTTTGGTGGGTTAGATAATATTGGACTCTAACCTCAATGTTTCAAACTTGAGTGTTTCATCACTAGAGAAATTTTGTTGGATTCCAAAATGGTGTACCTGGTTGTACTTCTGGTTGCAATTACAAAAAGGCTCTTTGCCTCGTCAATCCTCAATTGCAGTCACTTTCAACTTTCAAGTGATTGTGATGTCTGTCCAATAACCATACTGCCATTTGCTCAGTAGCTGTCGTATGTTCGGCCAATATCTTGTTCTCTTGTGCTTGGAACCTGATATGACAATTGATTGTAAGCCCGATCACTCTAATATCAAATGTAATGTTCCTACTTATAAAGTAATAAACAATAACAAGCAAAAACTTCAAAGAAAAAATTTGAAATATTACTAGAAAGAAAATGGAAGAAGGAAATAATCAAACTAGCCACGACAAGGAGGACACCTCCAAACAAATGAATAACTCTCATGCAACCTGCTTTTTATTCAATAAACACCAAAAGTTATAAACTAAAGGAACTATTCTTACGAGTTCATTAGTAAAGAAAAACACATTTATTTACGAGGCATTGCTATGTACTCAATGGCAAGAAATTCCATATTTGGTTTGACCCAGCAATGGTATAACTGGGATCCTTCTTTTGATAATCTAAGTTGTCAATCCAGATAGCCTCATTATGGAACAGAAGCAGCCATTATATCTCCCCATAAGATGATCCTAGCCATTCAATAAGAATGGAGCACTACAAGTAATTGTCTGAATTTAATGGGCCAAAAAAGACAATTTGGATCATCTGATTCAAGAGCTTTCAAAGGAATATCACATCTACGATGGTACCAACCATACAAATGATTTTAATCACTAGAAGATGGTCCCCACACTTACAATGGGTCAATTGAGTTTGGGTTTACAAGCATCAAACACAAGTGATCCTCACGTGCCTAAGTGGCGTGCTTGTGTGAGATCCGGGCCACTCAACTTGGACCCAGTAGTGCATGTGTCCTTCCTAGCTCAGAAATCAAGCTTGCAAATTTGTTAAATGGGCAACAGATGCATGAAAAACATAATTCTTAGGGAAGGGCACATTCACCGTTGGACCTGCCTAATAATGAATGGCCAGATCTCATATATTTCTGCCACAATAGCACATGCAGAATGCTCATGTTTGGCACTTGTAGATGTTCATCTACAACTACAAGTAGCATTCATCATATTCAAAAATAGGACGCCTCACAATTCAACAACAATCTGTTTATTCGGATCACCACGGATTTAAAACTTGGACATATCTGACAACCATACTCATCTAGTCATCTTTGCTGTTGATTGCCAATGTTCTTTTTAACCATCTATTGGTAGGTTTCTAATTGAAAATTGATTATGTATGCATTTTATTTGTAAATATGCAAATATGATTATTTTAGTCTCGAGGTTTTACTGAAAAAATCTATCATTTCTCCAAATTTTCCTAATTTTTTTTTAGTTTTCGGTTATATTAATATTGTTTCCGTATTCACAGCCAGATAAACTTGTAGCAATACCAAAACTTTGAACACTGACTATATATGTTAATTAAACACATTTCTCTCATAAACAATCATATTCAATACCATTGAACAAATGGTTAATAGTTTTCAAATTTATGTCATTTTTCACGGTGGCCTATGAAATGTGCACCGGATGTGATGGATACTATAGATTAATGAATTGGATTCTCATAGTGTAAGCGCCAGAGCATTTCTCAAAAATTATATTTAGTATTGCACACCATAAATTTGAAATGCTATAATTTTTATTAATTTTTCATGGGGAATCAAAATAAATTGAATGACATATAAAAACCACTAAGTCTGATCATGGGCCCCACCTTCATATATGCATTGTACATCCTCTCTGTTTATCAGTTTTGCCCATTCATTTAAAGCATGGTAAAAAAATAATAATAATAATAATGAGATACAAATCTCAAGTGGATCACCTAGTAGCAGTTGAATTCCCACCATTAGAAATTTCTTGGGGGTTCCAAAAGTTTAGATCAAGCTGTTATATGTATTTTCCTCTCATTCATGTCAGTGACTTTCATCAACGGATTGGATGGAAAATAAACAGTGGCCCTAGGAAGTGTTTAAAGGTGGGCTTCCAATGACCACTGTTTCTTATGGTGTGGTCTACCAGAGATTTGTATCATTTTCATTTTTTAGATCATGCCCTAAAACGAGATGGCAAAACGGATGAACCGCGTGGATGCACAACACATACATTGAGGTGGGTCCACGTCAGGACCTCACGTAACTGGCTGGACCGGGGTCGAACCTAATCCGCGTTCCGTTCACGCAACCTCCTCCGAAGGGGATTCCCAGATGACCCCACCACCAATGATATCCCTGGTGGCAGGAAGGATATTCTGTGATGCATGTATAGTGAGCCAGTACCCACCTCGGTACTGCCCCTGGAAAAGGTCTGTGGGCCCTCCATAATGTTTGTATTTTATCCATTCCGTCCATCCATTTTGCAAGCTCAGATTAGAGAATGTGCCTAAGTAGATCCAAATCTCAAGTGGACCACTCTGTAGGAAACAGTGGGGATTGAAGGCCTACCATAAAAAACTTCTCTAGGGCCACAAAAGTTTTGGATCAAGCTGATATTTGTGTTTTCCCTATACCCAGGTCTAGGTGATTTATTCAACGGCTTGGATGGAAAATGAACATTATAGTAGGGCTTAGGAATTTTCAATGATGAGGGTTCGATCACCACTGTTTTCCCATGGTGTGATCCGTCTGAGATTTGGATATGCCTTGTTTTTGGGATGAGTCCATAATATGAGGGGATAAAATGGATGGACGGCGTGGATAAAAAATATATCTCATGGTGTGGCCCACGGAGTTTTTCCAGCACCGACCAGTACCGAGATATCGGCACTGGAGGGGTCACTACAGAATCCGAATCTGTATTTTATATCCATTCCGTCCATCCATTTTATCAGCTCTTTTTTAAGAAATGAGCCGAAAATTGAAGCAGATCTAAAGCTGAAGTGGAACACACCACAGGAAAAGTTTCTTGGAACCACAGTTACTGTGGTGTGGTCCACTTGAGATTTACATCTTCTTCATTTTTGGGTTCATGAATTAAAATTAGCTGGCAAAGCGGATGGGCGGGGTGGATAAACAAATACATTACGGGGCCCACAGCACCTGCCACGAGAGATATCCTGGTAGCAGGGTCCAGTTCCTCCTTCAACGGTGTGGCATGGGAGTTCTGGATGTCCTCTGCCAACGGTGTAGCCTGCGAGTTCTGAATGGCCATGATTTTCATAATTGAAGACGAGGCAGCGTAGCTGATGGACGGGATGGGTCTCATGAAAGTTGCAACCACCTGGTACCCAGAGCTAGGTAGGCTACAGGGGCTTAATTTGTAATTTGCTTGCGTATCATCTGTCACACAAACCAGAGTACCGAAACTTCTCCCCTGTATTATATAGTTCCTAGTCATTTCTCGTGAAAAAGGAGAAGAAGCAATCGAATTGCAGGAGCGGAGCAATGGGAAGAAGAGGGAGCCCATCTCCGGCATGCTGCAAGAAGTACGGACTTCCCCTTTACTGCGCTTCTTGGATTCCCGTCAATCAGATCCAGCAGCTTCTTCATCAGCAGTCAGAGAAGGGAGAAGAAAAGAAAGAAGAGGAACAGAAGGAAGAGAGCGGAAGCAATGAGCAGAAATCCTCATCATCGAAGATCCAGCACTACAATTACTACTTAGTTTTAGGAGGCGGTGGAGGCGAAGGTCGGAGCGGTCTCTCAAACGCCTTTCTCCTCACCCAATTCGATTTCTCCTCCGCTTCCCTCTCTGAAGAACCTGTAAGCTTTTCTCTATTTCTTCTCATGGTTACAATTCTCTCTCCTCCCATTGAATTTCCTACTTCTTTATATTATTGTTCTGGGTTATGTGCATTTTGTTCTCCGATCCGTGCTCGGTTTTGATTTTGTGGTCGGAGGTACTATTTTGGATTGAGCGTAGCGTGAAAATCACATGGATTTGATGATCTTTGTTATCTGGGTTCACCGTTGGCTTTGGATGGCTGTAAATTGTCCTCTCAGCATCTGTTGATGGTCAGTAATCAGACGGTTTGAGTTGTCCGATCAGTGCAGTTTTTCAGGCTGTGCTCCATCTGCAATGCGGCCCATGATTTGGAGTCGATGCCCGGATGGGTGTGAATGCATGGAACATGTATATTAGATGAATTCTAGAACCTCCGTTAGGTGCAGCTGGCTGTAAAAACAAGAGCCAAGTGCTGGACGGCCTATAGATGGGGCATGACGCATATGCTTGGAATATCACTTATGGGATAATCTTAACCGTGCCACAATAGCTATTGAATTGGGTATGCTGACTTTTTTTTTAACTGTCCATTTGATGACCACTGCTTGGAAGATTAGGATCGTTTTATTAGTGCGGTTTCAGTAGCATGATCCGTTTACCGAGGGGCTGATGATTAGCTCCAGAGAGAACATTTTTGCTTGGCTGACAACCTTATAACTTCTATCATTTTGTATTGTATAATTCGTATTACAAGCCTAATTTAGGGGGCAGAAGAGGCAACAAGGTGAGGAGGAGAAATTGTAAGATGGGAAGAAAAGGGAAGAGCGAAGAGGAGAAGGAAGGAGAACCTGATGAAATGAAATGCGGTGCAGGCCATTGGCTCAGTGTTAAGACTTGAGAGGCAAGAACTTAAGGGGGAGAAAGTGAAAAATCCAAAGAAGGGAGGAGGAAAGGGAAGATCAAGGAGAGGAGAAATAGGGAGAACGTGATGGAAGGCCATAGGCCAAGTGTTGAGAGGTAAGAAAGTAAGGGGAAGAAAGTATAAGACGGAGGGAAGGAGAAAAGGAACGGTATAGAGAAGAGAAATATGGAGAACCTGATTAGGTAAGGTCAACAAGCCACAGCCCGGTTGTTGAGAGGCAAGAAAGGGTAACACAGATGTGGAGCAAAGAGGGAAGAGCAAAGAGGAGAAATAAGGACAACTTTATGAGATTATGTGCACGCGCGCGCACACACACACACACATCTAAGCTTTAGTACAAATAAACACACACAAATGGAAAAATGTTCTTATAATGGTCAATCTTACCATAAGTTATAGTAAGATTGAGCTTTGTAGCCCCATTGTGATGTGCATGTGGTGTCTGAATTATGCATCTAGTGGCTCCTCTCCTAAACATGGGATGTCCTAAAAACCATTTGTATCCAAAACTTAGGTGGGCCACACCTTCTGGAATAATGTGAAATCATGCTTAAAACATCTAAAATACATCGTGGGATGCACTTGAGTTTTTAAATGGCTCAAAATTTGAGAGAACTTTAATGCAGGGGCATTTTCACATCGAGATCGAGTGGGGTGGCCCGTGGAATGCAGGGGCACACTCAGGGTGGGTGACCTGTGTGAGACGGTTGACTCGTGTGATGCAGAACCCATATGATATGGGGCCCATGAGAGGGGTTTGGCCGAGGACCTAACCCATAGGATGTGGGGCCTGGGCTATGAGATAAAGGGATTGATTCATCATGCTATATCAGTTCGAGCTTTTAAAGCAAGTGGTTAGTTGTCCTGCATCAAAGTGGTATTAGAGCGGGAGGTCTTGTGTTTGAGACTCCTCACCGGGTGAGGTGGGTGGCTTATGTGAGGCAGAACCCATGTGATATGGGGCACACGAGGAGGGTTCAGCCGAGGACCTAATCCATGAAATGTGGGGCCTAGGCTATGAGATAAAAGGGATTGATTCCTAGGATACAAGGGCACACACGAGGTGGGCAGCTCATGTGAGGCAGGTAGTTCGTGTGAGGTGGAACCCATATGATGTGGGGCCCATGAGAAGGGTTCAGCCGAGGATATAACCCATGGAATGTGGGGCCTAGGCTATGAGATAAAGGGATTGATTCGCCACGCTCTATTAGTTCAATCTTTTATAGCAAGTGGTTAGTTGTCCTGCATCAAACTTTACTTACACGATCCTTCTAACTAGGTGGTACTCCTGCTTTGCATCATGCTTTGGACTCCCTCTCCTGCTTCCCGGCTATTTATACTTGCTAACATTTTGAAATAGACGCTCTCCCACTCCCGCACCTAAATCTCTTGCTACTTCACCTTACGCTTCGTGCAACGATAGATGTAACCCCTCATCCGGGTGGCATGCATACGATGGATGGGTCAGATGTCTAAACCACATCTTCGTAGGTCCCACCTGCAAGAATACAATGGGCATCCCTCTATTGTTTTCTTTGGTTTGACCCTCCTAAATCATGGATCAGGTTGAAATTTGACCTATAGGCATGGTATTCCATAATGGTAACGGTAGTCGTAATGGCCACTATTGTTACCATTACGATACAGGCCATAACAGGCGTTACGGTCTTTCTTTCTTTCTTTCTTTTTCTCTCTCTTTTTTTTAATGTCCAAAAAAAAAAACCATGTATCGGCCCCATAACGGACCATTATGGGATCATTTTTTCTGTAATAGTTGTTAGGACCCCGTAACGTGTAACAGTTGCCACTGTTACCGTTATTGCACACGTTGGCTGTAGGACCAATTTAGGGTTTGGGGGGGATATTGGACACACGTCATGGTAGGGGCAAACAAAACTCAAGTCGTTTTCTTATCCACCAGATTATAGAAATTTCATGTGTTCTTGGTGAGAAATTACAGAAATTCCATCAATAGTGCAAACGTCCTTAGCAAAGAACCCATCCTTGAGAATGATCTCCTGACTTCCTGGAATGGGTCTTGCATTCTTGGTGTGTTCTTTCCAATTTAGCTTTCAAGTAATTGCATGAGAGGAAGCATGATAGGGCTTAGCTGCAGGAGTAGGGAGGATCAATTGTGAAAATTTAGAAAGTCTAAATGCCTAGGGAATCTGAGAAAGAGCACAGCCTCAAAAATACTTGAAGTAGTTGTCTTTGATCTTAAAAATCACTCTTGAGGATGTTTACTGAGTACCGAAAATATGTTAAAAATCTAAAACGTCATTATTTCTAATTTTTGGATTCATCTTGAAACAATGACATCTCAAAAGATCACTCGAAGTAGTTGTTGATCTTGAAGAAACTTCCAAAATACCACTTAAAACTGGCATGCAAATCAAAAGTTTTGTGTCTTAGAAGATTTTTTTTTTTTGTTTTTTGAAAGATGAGCAAAGCTTTATTAGGGCCGAAGCCAGAAAAGAAAGAACACAAACAAGAAGGAAAAACTATACAAACCCACCCAATTCATCCACCGTACACACAAACAATTTTTATTTTTTATAAAAACACCCAACAAGACTACTCGAAACTGGCACACTAGACACCCATTCTGAAATCCTAGCCAAACCCGTCTGACGACTCTAAGAGCTGAATTCTTTCGTCTCTAAAAGTCTGATTGTTTCTGTCGAGCCAAATCAACCATAGAAAAGCCAACAGAGCTACCCTCCATCTGTGAGTTCTCATGGATCCCTCTCCTCCCCTGTGCCAAGCTCTAAACAAGATCTCAATCAACCCTAGTAACACCTAGGAAATGTTGGCCCCTCTAAAGATGCCAGAGCAAACAACCTTTGCAAATGCACAGTGAAGGAACAAATGATCAACTGTCTCTTCCACTTCCAGGCAAAGGATACAAACATTGGGCAGCACCATGTTCCACTTGCAGAGGTTGTCGACAGTCAGAATCTTATTCTTTCCTGCCAACCAGGCGAAAGCCACCACTTTTGAAAGATGCAAGACATTTTTTGTCAATATATTTTTATTTTACATTAAAGGAAAGGTTTTTAATTTTTATTTTTATCTTTATCATGACACCCATACCGCGGTCCTTAAAACTCTTGGTTCCAAAGGTCCATTACTTAGTTTATGTTCACTTGTACAATGTACATGCATGGTGTGCCAGTGCCACCCTGATGAACAACTAGGATCTTCTACAGTGTGCCATTGTGGAGCATGTGCCCTGCTTGAGTTGCTTTCGGAAGGCTTTGAGCAGTGTTTGCAGCTGTACAATAGTCTGTCTACTTTGATTGCTTGTCCTCATTACGAATGGCTATCTTCATTTGCATTGAGTGTATGTTTATCTTTTTCAGGTGAATAAGCTTGGAACTGGTGGTGATTTACCTTATAGGATGGCTGTGCACCCAGGAGGAGAAGGCCTTATATGTTCCTTCCCCAAAAGTTGCAGGTTATTTGTTTCTTTACTTTGATACGAGGAAATCTATTTAGGAAAATAATTTACCAGTTGGACATACATGATGGACTTGGGTCTACTCAACAGTTTGGCACCATTTGTGTTGATATTTAATCAAGCAAAAAAAGGAATATGGATTCTTTTTTCAAAACCCAAAAATTGGGGTTGGGGCTTGGGTGCCTTTTCTGACATTTATACCAAAGGCGTGGTTTGGTTGCCAGATAAAAAACTTTTGAACTTTTACATAGATATTCCTCCTTTTTTTAAAAAAAAAAATTGGTACTGCTTTTCAAGTTCTACTTTGCCTCTTGCCAAAATAGTACTTCAATTCGAGTAGGCATAGGCAGATTTTTCTTTTATCTTGTCATTTGTACTAACATAAAACTTAGGCATGAAAATATACCTGCATGTTCTTACCTTGTGATTGATGTGGTGCTGAAGGGGGGAAACAGTAGCCTTCTTCATTCACCTTCCATTTTCCGTGTTGCCTCTAGCACCAACCATATTAACTATCCTTGCTGACCACAATCAGTCACTATATCCAAAAGCCACCTTAATCTTTTTTAGAACATGCATACTCTCAATCAGTTATATAGCACATATGCATAGATGTATGCTCTATTCCTTGCTAAATGTGCACGTATGAGGTGGGACCTGATATTACCATTCTCCAATTCATCATCTTGCTATTTTTTATACTTAAAGCCTTGCACTTCAAACTAGGGTCTAAAGCTGTATTTCACTTTAAGAAACTCCGAATGGAGGATGTTTCATATGTCATGACAATTTTTTCATTCATTTACTATGGATTTAAAAATCTCCCTTTTTCAAAATTCCATTTGAGCAACTTTGCAGTTCTATTTTATTTTATTTTCTTTCTATCTTTCTTTCTTTCTTTCTTCTTCTTCTTCTTCTTCTTTTTTAAACTTCCATGTGAATTTTTCTGCACATCTGACCTTTTGGAGTATTGCAGTGTCAGGAACTTTTTGCCGGTTGCAACTAGTCACTTGTGTTTTGCGTTTGAGCAACAATGAGTGTGCCAGTTGCACCTATTTTGTCGTCTTTCTTTCTTCTTTTTTTACTAATGTTGGTTTTGGTCAATGCGGGAGCGCTACTGCATATGTTTCCCTAAATTGATTATTTCTGTGGAAGGGGTATCATGGCTATGCAGTGGGACATGCCTTAAAGTGAAAGAAGAGTTTTGAGTTTCACCTTCAAACTCTGTTTTACATATCTATACTTTCTGATTTCATCAACTAAAGAAGTCAGCATCCAGATTACTATTTTGTTTGTATCATTTTTTAAAGAAGATATTTGAATTTCAATTCTGAACTTTATGCATTTATAGTTTCACACTTGTTATTTTATGAGCATGTTTTAAAAAATAAAAGGCCATTTTCATGAAAATCTTACAAGATCGAATTGTAGCATCTTGATCCTAATAGTAAGAAACCCCTCAAAGAAAAAGTACAGGCACAATATGAACACTTTTTTCAGTTCCAACATGTGGGGCTCATGGTTAAATGATCTCTTCTTATGTTGCAATTGTGTATAGATGGTTTGAATGGGATATCCCAGAGAGCAAGGAAGTCCAAAAGATGGCTCTAAAATCTTCTGGGAAAGTGCTGACAGAATTGGAAGATGTCGGGCTGCAATTAGCATTGACGTTTAATGCTGAGGGTTCTATACTAGCTTCTGGTGGTGAGGTAGATAACCGTTTGCTAATTTTCTTTTCTCATCTCATTTCCTCGTTTAGTTGGTAATGTTTATTCATTCATTTAATTTGGTTTGTGCCTATTCTTCAATGAAGACATGGTGATGGTAGTGTCAAACTAAGGGAAAAGCTCACAAAAAGTGAAAAGGAAAGACAACTCAAAATATTCTTTCTTTCTCCCCTCTTTTGCTTGATTATGTTGATTTATTTATTTTGGTTTTCCATATTCATTAATAAAGATGTGGTATCATCAAATTAAGGAAAATATCGTGAAATGTTAAAGGAAAGACAATGTTTAAGAAACTCAGTTTTGAGTAGGTTAGGCCAACAGACTTTTTTTTTTTCCTTGCCAAAGAATGGTCCGATACACCATTGAAAACATGTCAAGAACAATAATAAAGGATAGATTCGTGTGTTTCTCAAAATATCCTTTTCTTTTTCTAATACTTTTCTGAAATTTTTTGGCAAAAAAAAGGTGCTGATACAGCCCTTATTGTATTGGTTTTAGGCCAGGCTGACAAGCCCCCCCAAAACAGACTTTCAGAACTTTTCCCCCTGTATATATTGCCAAGGGAGCTCCAACCTCCCTAAAATATATGCTATTTTACTGAGTGAAATTCACAATTTATATAGTTAATATGCACAATTCTAATTGTTATATTATCATTATTAACATGACTATTAAATGAGGTACTGTCTATTTTGATTTCTCAATTATGTTCAAATCTTGTGCTTTGATCTAGCGAAACATGAGTTTCTAGCCTCCTTCTACGCTTGAAAGGAAGAAAATACAGGAAAAGCTAAAAAGTGGGAAAAGGTGAATTTTTTTTTTTTAAATGGACTCTTATAGGCGTATAGGCTGCATTGGTCGTTGTGGCTACCGATTTTTTAGGGGACCCCCATTTCACCCCTATATCTTATTGGGGTAAGCTTATATGGATTCAACACTGCCATATCAGTTGATGTGAAACTGATTTTCTGACCCCACTCAGCAGGCTATGCATTTACCGTCGCCCAACATTCCATAACTCAAATTGGAGACCCCACATGAAGTTTCAACCATATAACCACACTTCCATCAAACCCAAAGAAGTTGTTTGTTAGGCCACTTTTCCCATCTTCGGATAGCCGAAACAGGCCCTATGTAATCCTCCCAACCTTGATTTTATATGACCCTATTTTTGTCTGAATCATGGCTTTTGTGGATTCAGGGGGCATTCTAGTCATTTGGACCATTGAGCATCAGTTCTTTATACTTTTACTCAACTTCTGGGGTGGCTCTTTTCTAGCATTTATGGACATTTATGTATATTTCTACTACTTTCAAGTGCATCTAGATTGTCCCACCATATGAAGAATACAATGTACACTACTGTAAAAACAAGGGATTCATGTCAGTTTGAAATCAAATGAAGGCATCACAATTCTTCTTTTTCTCTTAAAAGGTTGTAAATGGAATTGGTGAAAGTTTCTACAAAAGGCAGGTAAATATCATGAGACGATTGCAATAGAAGAATAGATGGATGGTAGTGCTTGCTGAAGACTTGAATAACACCTTTTTGTTGCCTACTGATCTACGTTCAAATATGATAGTGCAAGATGAATTGACCGTCAGTCCCGAGTTTCACTGAGTCTATCTTTGGATGCATGAACTGCAAACATTCTGTTTAACCAAGAGGAAATGACAAAATTTATAGATGCTTCCTCTATCTTAATGAGCAGATATCCCTCGGACTGCAATTATGTCTCTTTCAAGTTTCAAGTCCAGCTAGGAAGTAACAGAATTTCAATTTGGAGAAAAGAGCTTTCAATATGAATGTCATGGAAAGAAATACAATTTGGTCAAACTAATAATTGCTATTCAAAATGATGAGGCATTGCTCCCTAATAGTTGTAGAATTTTTAAATTTGAATACCACAAAATTGTTACTTGAGGGGAGGGGATTGTTTTGCTAAAATGTTTACAAACCCATCTTATGGTTTAAAATCTCCATATCAGAAATTGTATTGGATGGGTATTGAAATCATTTGTATTAGGACGTCCTGGAGTAGTTTTTTACTGATTTAGTTCAGCAATGGCAAAATATACAAAAACTTTAATATATACCATTAGTTTTTAGACAGCCATGTATCAGAATTTTGAACCATGTATGGCTCGCTCATCGCATGCTTTATCTGAGTCCCTTTCAACTGTTGGGTTTTTCATGACCTGTTATTGTTGGCAAAGGAATCTGACTCCTTACCAAGCCGTTCTTTTGAATGCAAGATCAATTCTTTGGCCAGTTTACTTTTATGTCCAATCTCACATTTAAGCATGTAGCAAGCTGGTTGTGTGCATGTGTATGCAAAATCATCATGGCATTAGTTTTAGTCTGAATGCATGGATTAAGTTGAATGTAATCAATCTTCAAGGTGGTATGTAACACTTCAGCTTTGTTGAATGTAGGATGGCCATTTAAGAGTTTTCAAGTGGCCTAGTATGGAAGTCCTTCTTGATCAGCCAGATGCCCATGCCTCTGTGAAAGATTTGGATTTCAGGTACATGGAAAATGTTTGTATATGTCTGGACTCTGTACTATAGTTAAATAGCATAGTAGTTAGCATTTACAAACCATGTCAGTTTGCTTGAGAGTGCTAGAAACCCAAGTTTTTTTATATTTTTTTTTTTAATTCAGATCCCTTTGTTCTGATTTTATTTGTTATTTTGAATATCTTGATTGTTTACCAGACTTCTCAGACTTTCTCATGCAGTTCTGATGGAAAATTTCTAGCATCCATGGGAAGTAGTGGTCCTTGTCGGGTTTGGGACCTAACCTCATTGATGGTTGTAGCCAATTTACCAAGAGAAAATGTGAGCAGCTTGTTTTACTTTTTTTTTTTCTCTTTTGATTGGCAATCTAGGCTTAAACCCGTTACCTCTGTTGAAACACACCCTGTCTACCATTGAGCTGCGGGCTCGAGCCCATTTTACTGATTCCTTGAGTACATTTTTGGAATTCCTTTTTTTTCTTTTATCTGTGAATCTAATCTGGATATGTCTTTCAAATTCAGGGTGAGGTTTTCGGGTTCTGCCGCTTTTCTCGTAGTAGTGATGATAATCAAACCCTATATGTGACTGCAATGCAAGGTGAAATTCCTGATTCGAATAACAGGTTCTCCTTGATTGCTATTGTTTCATATGTTGCTGATTTTGAAGCTGTTTCACAGGCCAGCATGGGAGCATTGTCTCTTGGAACACCATATCATGGGAGAGAATTGGATCAAAGAAAATAGCCCGTGACCCTATTTCTGCCTTCAATGTTTCAGCTGATGGAGAATTCCTTGCAGTGTAAATCTTCAATTAATGCTTCTTATAGAAGAAGAATTTTGATTCCATTTTATAGCTTTGCTGCATTAATCTGGAAGTTTTCCTTCGCAACATAGCACTAACACATAACCTCCTGACACTAACTCATAACCAGTACATGAGACCCCAAATGGATCAACCTCATAACAGTAACACAATCTGGGACATAGCAAATGGTCTTGTCCTGTTGGTTGCACAGTGCCACAGTCTTTGGTTTGATCGATGCCAAATTCGCTTGATCAATCCATGAGTCTCTTCCAGCAGTATTTTAAAACCAGGCCAAACATCGAACGAGTAAAGCTGTCGATGCAGCGCTAACAGGTTCAACTGCTAGTAAAACCTATCTCGACCGTGACATCATAATTTAGTGTAGATTGTTTATAGAACAGACCTTTCTATGTCTTATTGCTTTTCTAACACCTAAGATATCTGTTTTTCCAAAAGGATAAAAAAGCTATGTTCCCTTGTTGTAGCCCTGGTGTATCATGGTAATATGGTATGCTACCCTCTTTGAATCATACATCTTACAGAAGTAAACTGATGTTCTTAGTAGAACATAGTAGAAGTATAAGCAAAATCTTCTCTATAACCCGTCAGAAACAGCTGTGAGTTGATTTTTTTTTTTTTTTCCCCTTCCCATCTGGTACATTCCTGCATTTCAATCTAGGCTTTAGTCCAATGCGAGGGTAGTTCATAAATGTGAAATAGTACATCCTTGTGCTTCCCAAGTACAAAACTGAAGGGCACTAGTATCATAATTGATCTGTAGGCTAAGGACCTTTTTGGATGAATTCCAAAATGAGAATGCAGATTGAGGCCCCAAACCTGCCACATTTCATGGGATGGGGCATTTGTGTTCTATCCAGCAAATGCAATTGGCGGGGTGTGCTAAACACTCCTGTCCCCAAAGCCACCCAAAAAATGGGGGTGCAATGGCAATGGGTCTGGCCCGTTATCCTACCATTATCACTCAAGATGGTGATGCATGTGTCCGCTGACATTTCTTATCCTTGCAGACAGCACCTAATGTATAACTCATGTAAACTTTAATTTTCATGCAATGTGCATAATACGGTATGCATGTGAACTCTTATCTACATTTCCTTTCGGGTTTTCATTCCAATAAATTTTGGTCCTCACTTCTGTTTCACAAATTATCTCAACTGTTTTAACCTTTGTGATTAATATGCAGTGGGACAATTGAAGGAGACATTGTAATAAGAAACTCCAGTATGCAAGTCCACACAACTGTTAAAAAAGCACACCTTGGACTTGTTACAGCATTAGTTTTCTCCCATGATTCCAGGTTCCCATCTCACCCTTGTGTTTGTCATATTAAATGTTTCATGAACTTGACAGGCAATGATCTACGGCCATGGTTCAAATTATTGGTTGAATGTGACATGGGCCTGCCGAGACATTTGAATTAATCAGATCGATAGAACACTTCTTTCAGTTTTTCTTATTTCTTGATCCAATAAGATCAAGAAATAGTAAAAAGAAAAAAAAATGCAAAGAACTGTTGTGAATGATTTTAAATATTTTTGGGATAGACGTTAAAATTATGAAAAAGGTTTGTTAGTGAGGCTACACCTTAAGCGAGCATTTTATTCTCCATCGTTTCCATCTCTACCTTACGGGTGGAATGTGTTTAATGAGATTGAGATTGTTCATTTAGTCGGCCATCACTGAGATAAGCTATCATGATTTTTTTATTTTATTTTTTTTAAGTGGGTCCATCCACTTGGTGAATCGACTCTGGTTGATGGAACGACATACAGGCAAGGGAAGTTGGCAAAATAGATGTTTGGAAAAGGACTGGCTCCAATGGCTGAGACGGGAGATCCAGTCCCTAACCAGTGGGTTCCCTACCACGTTAGTGGTGTGGTCAAGTACTCAATATCATATGCAGACTATACACCATGGGACCTCTTCCTGTAATTTACTGGGATAAATGCTACAATAATGATGGCGGTGGTCCATCCACATGCTGGCCCACTAGGTTAACTTCACCTGAGAGGTGGGGCCCATTATTGGTGGAGATGGTATTAATGGAAAGCAAACTGCTTGCTTAAGGTGACAGTCATGCCAACAATTCTATTAGGTAATGCTTGGAATGGTAATTCATTAATGAGAAATCTAATCCTAACGGTGACAAGATATTCTGTTGTCATATTTTTAACAACGCGGTCTACTCTTTCTAGCAAAAAAATTGTTCCTTGTTTGAATGCAGGGCTGTGGTTTCTGCATCCTTTGACTCAAGTGCAAGGGTGACCATCATTGAAGACAAGAAAAGGAATGGTCTGTATTTATTGTGAATTTTGGCTATTTATAGATTTGGATCTTAACGTTTTAGCGAGTGTCTGCTGCATTCTTCTTATCATCTGCTTATGCTTTTGTAGGGTTGACAATATGGGCCATCATCATGATTATTTTACTTGCGATTGTCGCGTGCTTCGTGAAGCAAAAAGGAGTCCTTCAGTGATCTTTCCCTGATGCTTGCCATGGCCTCAATGAGCAGTACTTTGTACAGAGTATTGTTGCGTACTTTGTAAAATGACTTGAAATATCCCGGGATATAGGCACATGAAAAGGCTGAAGATGGGCAGTTCCAAGATCTCACCATTGGGAGATGTGCCTCGAAAGACAAGTAATCCCATGTCCTGGCCTCCACAAAATGGATATGGTAACATTGTTTTTGGTGTATTAATGGTTTTTTTGATTGTGATGCTTTGGGAACATATTCAATTTTGTTATTGCACCTCCTTTTTTTTTCCTTCAAAATACTTTTATGATGAATCCGTCAAAGTAGTCTTGATTTTCTGGGAGTGCCAAACCTCATGCATCCCAGAGTAGCACCATTGCCACCTAGTATAGCACTTCTATTGAAAGGCATGTGGCATGTCTCACAGACCTCATATGTTTTTTTGTTTTTTTTTTTTGATTAGCTTGTTAGTACACCCCACTGTCAGTTCACACTTCACTGTTAGCCACCCCCACAAGGGATCAATACCAAGACCTCAGTGTTGAAACGAGGTATCTTTCACTCAGTCTACCACTTGAGTTATGGATCAGGGTGTTCATGCTGTACTTAACGACCTCAAAAGCTGTGCACCTTCTTGTGTTGCTGGACTGAGTTACACGGCAAGGGCAATACATCATTGCCAAATGAGCCTTCTATCATGCAGTTGCTTACCACGGCTCCTAGAGTTCAACCTTAGAAGTGTGAAAAGGTCCAGTCATGTATATTAATCTTTGCAGTGGCCATTGTCGCTTGCATCGCCAGTGGTACTTGCCATTGTGAATGTTTACCTAGATGTGTGGCTATTGATGGAAATGGAAGATCTATCTTACTGTTTACCATGCTATGTTTGGACGGTTAGCACAATTTGGGTGGCCCTAGAAGTCACATTAAAGATAAAAAGAATCGAAGAAAGAAGAAATGAAAACCCTATGCAAGATTTGGCTCTAACGCCAATGTTATTTTATGAAGATTCACAGAAGTGAAGGGTGGCACTGAGCTCTGTCAGGAGGCTACCCATGAGCCCAATCCAGATTTGGGCCTTGCATGCATGGCCTGATCAATTTTGGTTGGACTTGGGTAGAAGTCATGTTGGCCCGTTCTGGCCCGACATGACCTGACTTTACATTTGCATGCTTATTTCCTACCAATATGAAATATACCAGCCCACTCTTCAGCCAAGCAGAATGCTGACAGTTTCATTCCTTTAAAATGTCTATTTCTCTGACCATGTGTCCCACTTGATCACCAAGTAAATTGGAAAAATTGAAGGGGGATATGGGGATTTTATCAATTTTCAGGCTGGGCCCAACCAAAATTTTAAGATTGGGCTTCAGCCGTTGTCCTAGCCTTCTTGGCTTGGGCCTGGGCTTTAAGTACGGGCAGGACTGGATCTATCTGGCCCATTCCACCCCTGGGAGAAATAGAGAAAGGAGAGCTTAAGCAATCCCTCCATATGAGAGGGTCAAGAGAGGAGACGAAGATGCAACATTTGGATGAAGATGAGAGGATGGTCTTCACCATTTGGGTTGAAGATGGGAGCGGTGCTCTGCAGGAGCATGGATTCACATCCAACACTTTCAACAGTCAGTGAAATTCCTTTCGAGTCCAATTTGAAAGTAATGTGATTGCAGAATGGAGCATCGTCCTTCAATATAAATTACAGAGGTAAATCCAAACTAGCCATCTCTCCTTTTCTTTTTACTTTTACTTTTTTTCCTTTTTTTCTTTTTTTTTTTTTTCTGAACAGCACCATTTCCACTTTGTTAAACTACGAATTTGCAATTTGATTAGCCAGTTCATCCAAACCCGGCCTAAAACAAGAAATGAAAACTGAATTCACAAGACACCGCAGTGCCTTGCGCATATCAGTGTAGAGGGGCCCTGAGACCTCGATGTTCAATGCCGTGCAGATTCACTGCTTTAAACACTAGTGGTTAGAGCAATCTTCCAACCTTTTCCCTTTTTTTCAAGATAATATACAGATATTAGCATTTTTCTGCAGCCAATTACCATAAAAGATCACATGGGTGACTGAGATCAAAGAACCAAACAAGCCAAGAACCTGCAAGATATACAGTTGAGCCCCCTTAAAACACCACTGGAAACCTTGATCTCGCAAATTCCAGCTATCAGTGACCATTGGAGAAATCAAATGGTAATTATATGTGGGATTTCTTTCATCCGATAGGGGCCTGTGCCCATGAAGACTATGACCCATCTGTTTCCCTAGACAGATCCGCCTTCTCCGCTCTGTTTGGATACCAGATTCCTTGAAGTCCTGAACCTGACGCCATCTGTGGCTGCATGAACCGAACATGAGAAGGCCCAGATGCAAGCATCCCACGATGATGAAACGGCCATGGATTTTGCCTCTCGTTTGAAGATGACGAACCAGAAAACTGAGATACCTTTTGAGCAGCACTACTCTTTGGGTCTATTTCAACCCTCTGATTGAAATCCATCGTTTCAGAGAGAGTCTCATTAATGTCAATGCCTCCATCGTGCTTCTGAATTTTCTCTCCTTCTGGCCTGAAGGGAGGGAAGCCAAACATGTGCTGGTGCTGGGGCAGCCTGTAGGCCCCTCGATTCAGGACCTGGTGATCCATATTCGCTACTCCATATGGCACCAAAGGTGGGCCACGGGAGTTGCTTTTCCTGTTCACCTCCTCTTTGCCTCTGGCCTGAGATTCCATCTCAGAAACTTCTGCCATTTTACATGGTTTCATAACTTCCGGCTGTTTTTCTTTATCTTGTTGAACAGCTGAAGAAGAAGGAATCTCAGTGGTGTCAACTCTAGGATTCGAAGAACGGCCTGAAGCGATCGTTGTCATGGGGAATGCCTTCTCAGGAGGAACGGCAGGTGTGTAATTGGGCGGGAGCAGATCGTCCCAATTCTCTAGAAGCTCTTTGTACACTTTACGAAGAGTAACTTCAGTGAGACCTGTTACTTTGCAGATCTCAGCCTGGGTTTTGCGTTTGTCTTCTAGCTGGCACGCGAGATATATGGCAGCCGCAGATATACTAATAGGGTTCCTACGCGTGCAGAAGCATTTGTTGATTACAACTTCTCCAATGTGCGTAGCAAGTTCCTGAGAAGATCATACCAAGTTGTCTATCTCTTGATGAGAATAAAGATTATATGCTTTTGGGGTGAAGTCTCTTTTCTTTTTCTTTCTTTCTTTGAATGGTAACAAATCGTGTAGTCATTTTCAATGAAAAATACCTGAGCAGACTTGTTGAGTTGAAGGAGAGTGCAGAACCTCGGCATGTGAACCGATATGGAATTGCTGTTAATGGGTTGGCTTAGTTGTAGGGCTTCACCGAGTATTTTGATGTACTTTCCAATCTCCTTCTGAGGAAGGTTGGCTGCAGTCGAGATTTCCTGTTTCAGGAGAAGCTGGATTAAATCCCCTAATAGTGACAAACATATTGAGCAGTTGTGATGCCAGCATAAGTTAGATCTTCGTAAGAATGCAAAATGACAGCATTAAACATATGCATACAAAATGATAATAAAATAGGGATCTTTTATTTCAAAGAAGTTGAGAGAAAATCTCTATTTTCTCTGAAGTGAGTCTGTCTACATTCCAAGTTTATGAATAGAAGTAAACAGTGGAAATTTAGTTCAATGGAGAATGCTTAAGAAATTTAGTTAGAGAGAGAGAGAGAGAGAGAGAGAGAGAGAGGTATCGATTAAAAGGAAATTCCCGATAAACATAGCCATGAACATCCGCTACTTTATTTACCTCATTTGCCTCCCCCTACATGGGCAATGAAATGTTTAACCTAGATGTAATAAGGCAGAACTCATTAAACACAAAACTGAGATCCAAGGCTTTATACATAGAAACCCGAGGTCAACCGGACGCATGCACATGCACTTGAAATTTAGCTTTCAAACACCACCTAATGGACAATTCCACCAATGAACACCACCTCACAGACAATTCCACCAGTGAACAATTGCCAAATGCAAAAGTTCACTGCCAATTATGGCCATCGAATCTGTACGGAAATTGGATACATTAATCTCTCTGAATTCTTTCTTTCTTTTTTTTATGAGGCCCACCTAATAATGCTACTTTTTATCCTTTCGGCAATCTCTGGCACAAACATTCTCTGACCATTAAAATAGTCAATCACTCTTCACTTTCCATATCTTTCAACAAACTGCAAATGGGAGCATTCACCACATAATTCTTCCTCTCCTTAGACGGACCCAGAACCCCAACTGAGGAAAGCTTTCCTCAACTCATTTTGGATGACCCAAATGAGACCAGAAAGAGCTAGGCATACCTCCCACATAATTTTCACCACCTCACAATGAATAAAGAAATGATGAACAAGTATTAGAGAGCCTATGTTGTTGACTTTTAAGATGGCGAAAGGTAAGGATTTTGCTGGTTATAAGCCTCAACTTTAGGAGAGACCAACGAAACCCAAATTGAAGCGAAGAGAGAAGACTCCCAAGTAGACTTAAGATTTTGAACGATGATATGGAAATTTTGCCATTCGCCACACGTTTCCAAGCTCTTGGACCATCAAAATTTCTAGGAATAAACACGTCTTCTGATATCTCTATTATTTTCCATGAAATCCCAATTTCTGACAAAGCATTAACATTAGTCGCATGGCTTTGTTCTTCATTGGGCATTTAAGGGTGTTTGGAAGCAACTTCAACTGGAGAAGACTTTTGAATAGGATAAAACTTCATTGTACATCTTATGAAAAGAATGGAGTCACTTCCTGAATTGTTCGGTTGGCTTTTAAGAATAGCTTTACATATGGTTGAAAACAACTCTACAACCTTTCCAATCATGGCATTTTACTGAATTGTAAATTGAGAAAAGCTATCTGAAATAGAAAATGACGGATTTAACAAACAGCAGTGGTAATGGTCCAGATTAGTGTTTGACTTGCAATATGTAGAACTAAAATGGAGTGTGCATAATAGGTTTTTTTTTTTGTATTTTCAGGATACCAGTTACAGAATGAAATAACATTACATTGGCTCCACTGTATTTCCATTCTTGCATTGTATTCAGCTTCTATCAAACACCACTTACAAAATTGCCTCCTGGCAATTGTATTTTGTATAAGCTAATCCCTTTCTCTATGCGTCCCCACACTTTGGGAGTATCCCAGTATCCCATTCTCAACCAGACACCATGCACAGGGGAGTGTGGAAGTTAATGGAGGGGTAGGGGTGGGATTTCAGTTCCCTGTAAGCGACTTAGAGACTAACGTTTGAAATTTTGGAATCTCTCCATTGAGAGGGAAACACTCCTCTTTACAATAGTCATGATAGCCATCACAGCACCTACAACAGAGAGGGCAGCAAAGCATCCATTACACCACCTACAGTAGCCAGAGAAGCAGACAATGGAAGAGCATAAGCCATGCCATCAGCCACCTTTAGGAACGTAATCCAAAAAAGATAGTTGTGATGTGATGCTTCCTCTTCTCCCCTTCTTTTTTCCACTAAGAGAAAGTGGGATTAGGGCTGTCAGTGGGCTGGGCCAAGGTTTGGCTTTGGCAAGGATTTGAACTGCTCAGGCAGGACCTGTTCAAAACTTTTATTTACATGGCCCACGCCCAGCCCATTAACAGCACTAGGGACTAGGCTGATCCATACATGTGGCCCGACTTACTTTGTGTCAATGGATCAGGCCCTTTGTCATGCTCACTAGAAAAGGTGGGCCAACTAATCAGTTATTTCTGTATATGTCCAGCCCATTCACTGAGTTGGTACACCTAATGAGTGTCAGACATACAAGGCATCTGAACGGTGCATCAGACACACTTAATGGGGCACCCAAAAAATCAGCTAGATGTAAACGCAATTGAGCCACACCATCAAGATCGGGTGTAAAATCATGAATATAACTAAAACCTTTAAGTCACATAGTGCGGCCCATATGAGTTTTGAAGTGGCCCAATTTTTGGGTTGTCCCTTTTTTCCATATGAAATGCACGTAATGAACGGGTTGGATGGCATGCAAACAACATGCCTGCACACAAAAATCCCTAGAATCAGTGTGTATCAAGCTCCTGATCCTAGAATCAAATTATTTGAACAATAATAACCTTTGATTTGTGGATGCTTGCTTTTCTGAATTATGATCTACGGTATTTTTCCATTTGGTTGTCCATCAAATATCCACTAAGAGTCAGGTATCAAATCGGTGTAATTTCTGATTTTTCAACAATCTTGAGTTGTTATTCACAATTTGTATGGTCCAACAAGAGTAACTTTTATGATACATGTAGAATTTCTTTGTGGCATGGATATCACTTAAAATAGAATCCTCCAGCTCACTAGTTCATCAATAAAGTTGGTCGAGGCAGTGCGGTGTCAATGAGATTTCGATCCCTAATTAAACTTTACTAGTAAAAACAAGAAAAATACATTTCCTTATAATATGCAGAATGTGGTTCTGAACAGGCAGACGTGTTCTCTCAAAAACAAATCTGGTCCATTAAGCAGGTGGGCCATGATGTTAGAAATAGTTCAATAAGTTTAGAAAACTTCAGCCACAAATTTGTTTTGTGAGCAGGGCTTACCTAAAAATTGGACCAACCTAATTCTCGGGGAAGAGCATGTAATAGCGGTAGTTTTTTTTATGAATGGATCATATCTCTAGTACTGATGCGACAGGCTGGGAAATGTACGGAACGTGCATCAGCTGCCTTGTACACGCATGTGGACTTAGCAAATCTCTCTTTATTCACAATGTGTTGCCTTGAAATGATGGTGCTTGGCTTCAACAATGTTTTACCATCCATCCATCCAATTTTTTCTTAATCAAATTACTGGTTGTCAAATGTCAGGTTAACATGTTTGATTTAGATTCCGGTATGGAATTTAATGCCATGGCTGCACCACGGCCAGTGCATTAACGATTGCTTGGCTTGAGGAAAACCATATGCTAGAAGAACCACAATGGCATCAATGAAATTGGATCAACACTCAAGCTATGGATGCAATTGTTAATGGACTAGGGCCAACATGCTACAATTGTATTCATAAGCGTGACGAGACCTTAATTTGCCTAAGTGACATGGTACCCAAAAAAAAAAAAGTTAAACCTATGAAGCACATTCGGCGTCTCTACAAACCAAAAAAACAAAAAAGTAATTTTCCTTTATACAATTAGTCATCACATTAAGAACCATGTTATGCAGCAACATTTCAAATATTCCAAGGAAATAATTAATTGCTACTTCAGCAGGGTACTTCACACAATCGTTGAGCCACATAGCAAACTTTTGAAACCACCTAGGTGGTTCCCGAAATAATGAATGGTACAAGGTTTTTAATGTATTTTCAAGTTAGTAAGTAGGTATTTTTCATTTTATAATTGCCATCTTAAAAACTAAAATAATAAACAACTCATAAGCTATAGTTCCCTCTTTTAACATTATGTTCCAACCATAGACACACATACATTCCAGCAATGATCCCTTTAAAGGATCGAGCTAAGTGGCGTAATTGAAAGGGATCAAGATGTTCCGTATCCGTTATGATACGCCCATAAAGGCCGATATGTATAGGTAACAACCATGACCATTACACGATACGAGGGTGAAACGGGGGCAGTTGGTTTTTTGGGATCATATCAGCCGTTACAGTGGCCGTAAAGGCCGTTACAGGGCATAACGACTGTTACCCTCGTAACGGTCGAAAAATGGCCACTTTTTTCTATTTAAATCCATTTTTCTCCCCCTTTTTTTACTTGTCTCATTCCAAAAACTCTCCTATATAATTTTACAATAGATTTTGATCACTCTTACTATAGTTTTTAATATTAAAATCATAGATTGAAGTGGTTTGAGGGAATAGAAGCTCCGATGGCCTTTTTTTTTTTCAAAAAATTGATAAAGTAGTATTTATGCATTTTTTTTTCTTATTTCTAGTTTTAATGCTTGATTGTGATGTGTAAACATTAGATAGATATAATCATGTTCACAAATTCACTAGACAACCTGATACAACACTCTCACCAAAGACTGGACAGTTACACTATCATAAACATGTTCAAGACAAAAAATGAAGACGTTTTTGGAATATTTACATTATTCTTGATTTTCTAAATATTTTTTCAGAATTTTTCGGGCAAAAGCAAATTTTCAACCGTTATGGTGGTCGTAACAGTTGTTACACCCCCATATCAGCCGTTATAGCTGATACTCGTATCGGTAATGGTGGTGACCATTACGGCCACCATTACCGATACGGAATACCTTGAAAGGGATTTATTTCCCTGAATGTGCTAACAAGCTACTCTTTCGATTTAAATTTTCAATACGTACAAACGAGGTTGGAAGGATCAACATCGGATTCATGTATACTGACAGATGCTCTCACACGAGAAGACAAATTGACTGCCTCAAAAGTCAACCCCACCTTTAAAAGAAAAGAAAAAAAAAAAACTCACATCAGCCCATACGTAACTACTAATAAATATGTAGATTAAAATTAATGACTTCCAACCTATGTTCCTTGTAGGTAAATACTAATTAGTTGATGCTAATTTTCCAAACATGTCCCTTTTTTAGCATCATTTCGTGGAGTTCGACATCATCTAGAGGAATTCAGGCAAAGTTGTGAGCCTAAGATGGAGGAGTTGTTTAATCTTTGGGATTCATCGTTATAAAATGCCATAGAACGTGCCTCTAGAATGTTGAAGGCACAATCTCCTATACTAAAGACAGACCCAGCTTGTCCAATAAATATACAGGTGAAGATAGTTTTCGCATTTGTATCTTACATAATAAAATTATAAACAAGAGTCATGATTCATAGCCTGATGTGGAGAATAACAATGATAGCAATGATTATAAAAATGGAGGTAATGTGGACAAAGATGAAGTTAGTGAAAAAGAGAATGAAAGTGGCTTAGAAAATGACTCCACAAGGACTAAAAGAGAGAAACCGAGATGAAAAGAATTTAGACTAGGGCTTGTGTTTGTTGTGTGAGCAAATTATAAATCAAGACAGAATGTCAATTGATTGTTTTCTGAAAAAAATGTTTACTTGAATATAAATGTTGCACTTATTGTTACTTGGCATATGAATGCATTATTTTATTTTATTTTTCATTTCATGTAACATTCCTAGCACCATTTCTACTTTGCTTTCATATATCTTATATAGCTTGCAAATGTGTGATTATATAAAGCATGTCGCAACATTCAAGGGCAAGCAGCAGTAACCGAAAGGCACAAATCAATTGAACTCTATACATGGACGGATGTATGACAAACGTATTAGTCAAGGAAGTATTATCAAGGAAAAAATCCGATAATTCTTTTAAAGAAGTTACTATGAATAAAGTAGGAAAATATGAAAGACATATTTTGTGTGCAGGTGACTGCTGATAACTGTAAGAACCGATTATGTGCATTGAAAAAAATAAAAAAGAAACTATAAGTTGAAAACGATTGCAATGAGCAAAAGTGGCTTCAACTAGGATGAAGAAAGAAAATGTGTGACTGTTGAACCAAAAGTTTGGGCTGAATTTACCAAAGTGGATAAAAGAACATTTAATGTTCAACATATTCTTATGACATACTTGTGGAGAGTGTTTCATTTCTGAACTCTTTTTGTTTCATGGAGTGAAGTCCAAAAAATTAGAAATAAGCCATGCCCATGGTTAAAGGAGCTTGAAATAATATGTAGAGACGATTCTGCTATGAGCAATACAACATGTACTCCAGCTAAAGCGCACAGAGAAGATATCCTCCAATCTCACTCCATGGATGACATCCCATAATCCCCATACCCCTCCAAATCATATGCACCATTTGCACCCATGGAATCTCAACTGCAGGGCCAGCAAAGAAGAAGGTCACTCTCACGATGAGTGTCATGCAGAAATCTGTTGGCCTCTGCCAATAAGAGACGTGCATTTTTTTTGCAATCGAAACAGTGGAAAATTTGTGGGAGGAGTTGGGAAATTTGACAACCATAGATGAGGAAATGGTGTATAGGGCCTGTTCATTCCCTGCAGAATGATCGCATTTAGCCGAGACATTCCTTAATAGAGTAAACCCCAGCGAGAAACATATACAACTAGAGAAAATGATTTCAAAACAAACATTTTTATTGACGCGCTTTATTTGTTGGTAGTGGATTGTGCTAATGAAGACATGTTTAGGTTTATTATTAATATTTTAATTCCATTGTTTCTTATATTAAGTTATTGCTCCACATTACAAGCATCTCGAAATGTTGGCTCACTTTTGTATCCCATTCGATGATTGGTTTAACCTAAAAATCAGCTTAAATATTCATCAAGATAGAGCTCAACCTAATGCCATATTCTATGGCAAGGTTTCTTATATGATTAAAAGATTTTGGAACGATTCAATACTCCAAGCACTGGACTTTGAGGTGAATGTCAGTTACAACTCAAAATCTTGCGGGCATCCAAACAACCCCTAATCCTCCAATTTAATGGCCACTGATCCAGACAATCCAATCCATTGATTAGTTATGGCTGATCCACTAAGAAATCCTAACAGTAGGAAATAGAAGCTCTAATTTATTGGATTTAGCATAAAAGAGAAGGAAACTAAATTACTCGGAAAAAAAAAAAAGAGCCTGACAGCTGAAAAATAAGTAAAAACGAAACAAAAGCTTAATTTCTACCAAAATCTTAAGTACCCAAATCACAGAACAGAATGAGGCAAGACAAAGTGGCAATACCTGCAGCGTCCTGGGCTCCTGGGCCTCACGGATAGCCTGCACGAGGGCAGCGGTGGCGAGCGCCTCAACACTGCGGTTTCTCAAACAGGTGGTGGAGGAGCAGTTGCGGAAGAGCTGGAATGCGTGGTCGGAGATGTCGCGGTCAACGCCCAGGATGGACGCGACATCCACAATCTGGAGGTAGGCCCGGAGATTGTCGACGACAACGACAGGGCCCGTGCCCGGTGCCGGCGCAGGTGACGAATTGGGGTTGGGGTTTTGGGAGGAAGAGTCGAGAAGGGAGCGCTCAAGCTCGGCGAGGTGGCCAGAGAAGGAGAGAGAGGAGGAAGCGAAGATTGGGGTGTGCTCGAGGGACCAGGTGGAGAAGGCGGTGATGAAGCCGGTGGGCTCGAAGGGATCTTCTTCTTCTTCTTCTTCTTTGACAGTGGCGATGCCTTGGGCTTTTTGGTGGGCCTGTGGGCCCAGGAAGAGGTCGGGGGTGACGAGGGAGAGAGGGGAATCTACGGCTCGGAGGAGGAAGAGATCGTGCGGTTGGGATTGGCGCTCCTCCACCACTCGACCGCACGAGCTGCACTCCGTCACTGACCTTCCCCAGGGGGTGCTCACGCACCTCCCCTGCGCACCAGAGCAGTACGGGCAGCTCATCCTCCACATTTTCCAACTGTCGGAGGAGCTGCTGAGAGCTACCTGCGGTTGGGAGGAGTTTTTTTCTTTTTTGCCTTTTCTATTCCGTGCGCCGTCGTTGCTAATGTGCGCCGCTGGATTCTACGTGCTCAGTACGCCATCTTTGCTATCGTGCGCCGCTGGATTATTCGCCCCAGCCGCTCCCATCCGTGTTCTCTCCTGCATGTAATTTAAACCTGAAATCCTAGGAATTACAAACTCGAAAAAAATAATAATAATAATTTCACTTGCCTGTCAATGGGCCGGGTTAGGGCCGGGCTAAGCTCTATCTAACTCCTCCCGCATTGTTAAAAGTAAGTCCAAATTCAGCTAGAGCTTATGATGGGCTAATATAGTCCAACCAAGCCCGGCCCAAGCCCGAGCATAATAGCTAAAATTAAGGAGAGGGAGAAAGAGATGAACTTACCCGCTCTTAAAGTAAGGATGCGACAAATGCCGCCTTTCTCTACCGCTTGATGACGGCTTCTTCCCATTGCAAATAGAGGGAAAGAAATGGTATGCTTTTGTTGGAAGTGAAGGTGAGAGAGATGGGAATGGGGATTGATGTTACTACTGCCTAACAAGATGCATTTGAGAGTAGGCATCATGATGGACGTCTTCTCCTCGCAGATCAGGCCTGAGTAGAGGAGATTAACGAGGACCATTGATTCCTTCTTCTTTTTTGGCTTTTTTGGGGGCTTATGCTCTTGGGAAGTCTCTGCTACTGCCTGGCCAGTCATTTTGGGGATAATACTAGAGGGAAATTTGATTTTATAAATTTGGAATGTGATGCTAGGGGAATTTTGATTTTCAAATTTTGGAGGATAAAAGGGGTTTGCTTAACCAGTAAAAACATGTAAATCCTAGTGGGTTGGGTCGAGCCCGGCTGACGGGCTTTCAGACATTTCTGTTCAAGACTGACCAATTTAAAAACGGGACTTTCCAGCCCGATCCCAGAAGCCTGACGGGCCAAACTGGCCCATTGACTCCCGGAAGTCAATTATAGCCGTAGCGTTTGAAAATTTTGAATCTCATTGTAACCTCTGACGATCTCTATACTTCCAGCTGGATGTTACAGTTTTTCAGTACATCTGAAATCCTCAGGGGAAAACATACACACACACACACACGTCCTTTCATGTCATTCTCTTATATTTTTAAAGCCTCCAACTCATAACAACTCATTCTTTTTAACTAACACAGTTCTCAGTCTCATTCCACATGATGAAATCATGTCTTGCCACTCATCCATCTCAACAGTCACATTTCAGCTGCACTCATTCTTTAAATACGTGGTTCTTTAACTTCTAAACATTTTCTTTTACAAAGCATAACTGGTCTTACAGCCATTTACTAATTTTTCTTTTAAACTTGAGTAGTACATAACGATCACCTAAAACTCCTGCTCTCAACTGCACACGACCAATTAGCCAATTATAAAATCAAATTAGTGTCAATCTCGATTGATTTGAATGATAAGAGAACATTGGTCACTTCATTTGCTAGATTCTCCGATAGGTCATGAAAGTGTTTGGCTAATGTCACAGACTGCATTGGCATCTTCCTTGGGTTGAAGTTGGCATCTAAACTATGAATTTCTGCACTTTGAGTGGAAGGGTGACCCCCTGCTTAGTCTCATCCTCATTCCAGAAGATGGTGTCGAACTGGAGATCCGCCTGCCTTCTGTAGAGCCGCCGCATCCTTCTTTGAGAAGATGACTTAAGTCACCGATCAAGCACATCTACAGTGAGGAGTGTTGCAGCAGATATTTTGGTCAGATCGACCATGTTTAATTATAGGAAATGGAGGAGTGTGCCTTCTATATATCTTTGCATATTTCTATTACGATATAACTTCGGAAGCAAGGGAACATTTTTGTTCATTTAACTAGTTTTTATGAGACTTTAAGATTTTACAAGACATTAAATGAGATTTTTAAGATAGATAAAAACATTAATGAAATTTCAAAATCTGTATACTTATAAACCAATGGCTTGGATCTATCCACGTAGACAAACAGTTTGGATTTTACCTACTTCTCCCCCTGCTCTTTTTTTAGTGCAAGTAGCATGCTCTCCCGTCTAGATTCGCTTCCCTCCATTTTTCCATCTCCCCTTAAAAATCTCTCCCGATTTCACTCCCTACCTCTCTACACTCCATTTTCCCACCTCCTCTTAAAAATCTCTCCCAACCTCTCTACAAGGCATTGAAAGAAGAAGAAAGGCATGTTTGGGTACCACTTAAAAATGAGTTTATCTCATTTTAGTTAATATTAATTATTTGCTAAGAATCATTTTTCACAGAAGTGGTGGCTCATTAGCTTTTAATCCCTACTAAAAAAACGATCTCTAATAGATAACTATAGTTGACTAAAATGAGACACTAATGTTCAGCGGCATCCAAAAAGGCCCCAATGTGGCACCCCTATTTGGACAGTTTCACCTTCCATTTACCAATATGCAACATTTGCAACAGGCCCAGTTCGATGATATTGACCTTTCACTTGGTGGGCCCTATCATAGATGGAAGTATACAAATATCAATCATACTGGTCTCTAACCATTAGATATTTTAGCCTTACTAACATGAACTTTGCTATTTAAAAAATAAAAAATAAAAAATCATAACCATCCATATGAAAAGCTACCAAATGAAGGTTTGGATCTTTCACTCTGAGAGGTTTTTCAGGTATCTCTCATCCAATGTGGGGCTCATCAAATCTACAGTCAGGATCACCTAGCGATGGGCCCACAGGCAACAGTGCTACACCGCATAAAACTCTGCAAATTGGGAAGGCTCAACATAATTCAGCAAGGACTCCCGTTGTAGCACCATGGTTGGCGATCCAATCAGCCCCGATATTAGTGGTAGATGCCCCAAACTTTCTGGATTGGGACTTTCCAACCCCTTGTTCCGTGGCCCAAATATAGACGGTGGAGAAAAGAATAAAATAACAACCCACATTTCAACCGAAAATAAGCCAAATATTAAACGAGCAGGATCTCTCAATCTTAAGAGATTTTGAGGATGTGGCCCAGGCGTATGGAAACAACGCAAATTGGACACTATGATTCCTTGATTGATACATGAGAAGTTGGATGTTCCGACACCTAGTGGGACAAAGATCATTGACCCTGCCTTAACCATCTCAGCCGATCAGACGTTTAGAATCTTGCAAGCAGTTGGCTGCAACCACCTGCCTACATCCCAGAAGACGAGAAATGCTCAACTCTATTTGAAAACAGTATCTCAATATGATTTTATTGAAAATCTATCCCCTAAACCCCTCTCTTAATTGCAATTAAAACCCTTTCCCTGAGAAACAGTTGGCACAACGAAACACCTCTTCAGCTCTAGAAATCAAGGCCCACCTACTATCACAAAGATCGGGAGGCTGTTTAGTTGATTGAGGGAAAAAAAAAAAGGGAAAACCATTCGCCACATAAATCCCACTTAAGCACCAAGGAAGCTCAGTTAATTGAGAAAATCAGATCTAAAGACGCCTTCTGCAATTTCTTCAATATGATTTGGAGAACAAAAATACAATTAAACAACCTAGACAGAGGGTATCGGCAACTAAATCGTGACTACAACATACCCATTTTTCATATCAGTGAAACCTCAAAATTACAGATTGAGCTTGAGATTATTGAAATTCCATGGAGTTGTTCTAGCCTATTGATTGCTCCTAATTTCTGAGCTTACAAATTGCAGGAGATTAAAGAATAAAATCACCATAACAGTGACTGCAGTGATGGGCGTAGGGTTTTGTCATGAAGCTTGGAGGCATCCATCTGGCCTCTGTAGCCAACTCCCATAGAAACATTTAGATTCTAGTACAATGTCTCCAGCACCCCGTCGATGAGTCCGAACTCCAAAGCCTGAGAAGGCAAGATATTTAGTGTGAGACTTGGAATTTAACAATGTCGGGTTGATTAAAACAGATATTTAATTTCCGAAGAGCGCAGGAGCTATTTTCACCAGGCATGCAGACATAATACCTCGGCAGTGGAGAAGAAGCGATCTCTTTCGGTGTATTGTTGTACTTTCTCCAGAGGTTGACCAGTAAAGGCAGAATACATTAGGTCAATTTTCTAGATCAAATATCATGTAAGAGTGTAAGGAAAAGGGTTGCTTATAAGCTCAATAAAATCTGCATAAGAAGATTTTGACTGTGATAAATTCATTGCAGTGTTTGAAAAGCAGGACTTGAAATTCGTCTTCCCAATTTCCCCTCACTTGTTTGAGTCAATGACAATCATGCCATCTGTGACTCTGTATATGAAATTGGAGTTTAGACTTGGCTCTCAGAGACCAACAAGAGTCAAGATGTGCAAATTCCGAGTAGAACAATATGCATTTGAACATTACACATCTTAAAATTCCAAAACCTCACATCAAAATCCAGTTCTAAAAGGGTAGAAATGGCTGATTTTTGTATTAATTAGCTCAAGTAGAATCAGATTTTCCTACCCTGCGTAAATATTGAAGGCTGCTTTTGTGTTAGGATGCTTGGTTCAATTGAACTACTGTTATTTAATACAGTAGAGGAGATGTCCAAAGCAGGGCTAGCTACATCCCAATTATAGACAAGTCCCCCACATTTTGAAGGGGTCACTCCAGTGGTACCGGGCAGATGTGGGGCCCAGTGATGTGTTCACAGAATCCAACCCTTCCACCAGATGCATCCTCTCAGAAAACCCCTAAGAGCCCAGCCTGATCCAAAACTCATATGGACCACAGCAAAGGGAACATAGAGGGGATGCTCAATGTTGACGGGTGAGGGGGGTTCACCATGTTGTTTATATATAATCAACGCCATTCAGACCCCTTCATCCAGTCCAGAATCCAGATGAAGGGTTGGACAAAGATCCAGGCTGTTAAGAGACTCAGATAGGCTCTTGAGAAATTCGAGGGTGGCCGTTCCTTCCCAGGTTGTCCCCTTTGTTGTGGCCCACCTTAGTTTGGATCAGGCTAAGTTTTGGGTGGGTGCTAGGGGTTTTCTTGAGTGACGAACCTGATGACAGGTTGGATGGTGTGAATACATAAAGTGGGCCGACAACTGCCCAGTACCACCATAAGCTTACAGTGGTACCGGTACACTGGAGCACCCCCATCTAAATTGCAATTGTTTCAGGTGCAAGTTGAAATGCATGGAATTGCAATTAAAGGTTGGGTCAACATTTTGAGCTTACATGGCACCGCGTCGCTTTGGTCATGTCATTACTTCCAATATTGAATTAGATAATTGCAATTGAGGTCAACCAAGCATCTAAACACATCCTAATTAGCTGAAGTAAATGATTGTCATACTAAATATTGTGACCAGAAAAAAGAATATGAACGGCATCAGTCATCAACAATTGAAACTTGCGAGTTTTTAGAGGAGAAACTGACATGGCGGGATTGAACAGCTTCATTGACTTGGCGCCTCACATCCTCCACATGACCCTACAAATGGAAATGCACAAACAAGAGCCAGTTTGTCAAGTGTAACTAGATGAGTTCAGTTTTCAACTTTATTATCAATCACACACTTCTGACATGATAGAAAGAATCAGCCACAAAGGTTAAAACATACCCCACAGCCACTCTGCGGTTGATGTATCATGATGCGTGCATTTGGCATTGCATAGCGCATTCCCTTTTCTCCTCCAGCCAGCAGAAGTGCCCCTTGGCTAGCAGCTAATCCAAAACATACCGTACCCACCTTTGGCTTTATCTAAACATTAGAATGGCCAAACGATGCTTGAGGACGATTATATTAAATGATATCCAATGAAATCAGATAATGGTGACAACACTCAGAAAATGATATGATTATTTTGACTATCCATGCATGCAACCGAATGGCATACTTTCTATGTTTTAGATTTATGGTTGTTTGGCTTCGTGGACTTGGGCAGCTAGGATTTTCAATCCTGAATTTTGAATCTAAGTCGTGTTTGGAGCCTTGGATTTTGGTGGATTTCAAATCCACCTAGGATCAAAATTCCTCAAAAGGAGCCCTTTTATATTCTTTGCTAAAAGGTGTGTTACAAAATCCAAGGCTTTTCAATCCTCTCCAACTGTCAGAACTGCTCTCTCCTCCTCCATATGAAGAGACCTTTTTGAAAATCCAGGTTGCCAATTACAGTTTCTGGATTCCACGGTATTGAAAATCCAGGCTGCCACACACAACTGATAAAATGAAAATCTCAAGAGATTGAAAATCCTGGATTTAGATTCTCAAGTTTTGATCAAAATCCAAGGTGCCAAACAACCACTTGAGCTAACTTTCAAGTTCTGAGCTACTGCATCCTCCAATGCACAGTTTCATCATATGCAATGACACCTACACTTGGGCTTTAAATTGCACTTGTTGGAACATCCAATAATAATTCAAAGCCTTGCTAGCAAGAGGAATTTATAGTCGCTGTCTTTTCATTTTATTGTAATACAGCATGGTGATTCCGTATTCTTCATTTATGAATTAAAAAACTCATGGGAAACACCATTTTTTTTTAATCTATGACCAGAATTTAGCTGTTTTGTCAAGGGAATCCAATTTCTTTTCTTGGTGGATTCCATGTACACTAAAGGGAAAAAAGACAATATAGCTTTCTATAGAGACGATGGATACTGGGGACTAGATGGAATCCTTTGCTATCAAGCCTGCGATAGATTTGGTGACCCGTGGCACACGGAGAAAAACAGTAGATAGAGAACCCAGATCATTCAATATACCATTTACAGGGAATGCCACTTCCAGGGAGCCAGACATCTACTAGAAGAAACCCATACCATCACATTTCTAGAATCAGCTTCAATAGTACGAGGACCTGAGAAGTGATTCTTGAAGAGAGGCACAGTAACTGTAATTGCAACTATCTTCCCAAGAATTGCATCAAACACGCATTGACCCCAAGAAAGCCAAACTCGCACTGAGGAACCCAGATAGCCCCACAAATGCTGGAAATTTCCCGGGTCCTCGTGGAGCCACGGTCGAGATTTAACTTACACAAGCTTGGAGGGGAACAAGACCATGGAGATGGCAACTGGATTGCCCTTTTTTTTTTATGAAGCGGGGTGTCCCCGCCCCATTTTGAGGCAAAACTATTCCCTACAGATGCACTCAATCAGCCGCAAACCACGTGCATGGGGTTATCCCGGGGAGGGGAATCGAACTCGCGTCTGTGGGGAGCACACCCACGACGCTTGCCGTTCACCCAAACCCCGTGCGGGTGCAACTGGATTGTCAATTGAGCACTCTAAATGACCAAAAATTCCAATTACCTGGATCTGCAGTTCTTATCCCAGTGAATTGTTTTGTCGCACTAGACCAACTTGCAAGGAGTGCAATACTTGATTTGTTCTAGATCAGCCATTGAAGATTCTACCATTTCTTTCCTACCAGATGTCTCACATCACTGCAGAAGGCCATCCATCAAACTCTTCCCTTAAGACTTCAAAGGACCCCCTATACACCCAATCATTAGCCATCATGGTTTTAAGACTCATCTGACTCGGACTCGGAAGGACCCGATCCAGTTCGAAACCACCTTGGATCTCGATAACTACATTAAAAAGAACATGATTGGAAGATTCTGAAAGCAAGCTGCGAGGCCCACCACGATGTCCCTGTGACATCCACTCCTTCCATAAGTTTCCAGCTCACGTTAGGCCATGAGCACAAAAATGAGGCCAATCCAAAACTCAAGTGGGCCAAACCACAAGAAACAACGGGGATGGAAACGCCCATTATTGAAACTTTCCTAGCCACCATGGTGCCAGTATGCCATCCAAACCATTCATAAGGTCATTCCCACTGGGATGAAAGTAAAAAAAACAAATATCAGCCTGGTCCGAAACTTTCATGGACCCAACAAAAGTTCTAATGGTTAGTGTTCAATCCTACTATTTCTTGCGGTGTGGCCCACTAGAGTTTTGAATTTGAATGATTTTTGAGCTCATGTCCTAACATGAGGTGGTGCAACAGATGGAAAGAGTGGATATAACACAAAAACCCAGTGGCCCCTCATAGCTTTTGGAGTACTGATAGGGGGCCTCGATCTGCGTCGCCAAGTGATGTAGCACACAGTGGGGCACACCTTTGCTACAAGTGGGCCACATGTGCAAGATGTGATGGGCCCAATGTGTGTAACTTGGCAATGACATGTGTGGGTGGCAAATTTAAAGATTCCAAGTAGAGTCCAGGCATTCTTCACTTGGAAAATTGTTGAGAAATAAGTGTCATTGCATTTCCCATTATGCAAGGGAAAAGATTCATGGGGAAAAGGGTGTTTACTTAGGACAATTATTAGTGGGATTCCTTTTGGGCTCTGGGTCCATTTTGCTTCAAATTTGTATGGTATTTATGCAATTTCACGTGGTCCCAAAGTAATTATTGGATGAGCATGCTTCCTAGAGACTAGAGTGATGTAAATGAGTCTTTTTGGGCAGTTTTATATAAGGGGCAAGGGGAAAATGAATTTCATCAATCCAATCCTCATTTTGAACTAGTAAACTCGTGCTTTGGTAATCTATAAAGCAAATCTCTTTCTTCACTCAATTCTCATGATTTTCTCTTCTTTTAGCATCTTCTCTCCCTTACTGCACATTACTGATTCTTTTTACCGTGTCCTCCACCAAGGATGGAAGGGCCCAAGACATATGGGAGAGGTGAAAAAAGGTCCAAATCTTCCTAGACACTACACAATGAATAAATCTATTAGCTGACTCGACTTCTTGGCAAAACATAAGCATATGTTGTGGAGTGTGAAGTTCCTCCATTGCAAGTGATTAAGGTTGAGAATCGTGTACACAATAATGCTACAAAAGAAATTGTCAACATGAGGAGGACACAAACCCTAAACCATTGCATGTGGACAATTAACAGCCACCGGAAGCATAGCTTTGTGGAAATCTTTGGCAAAGAATATAATATATTCCATGAGGTCTATATGCCAAAATTCGTCGACCACCCCATTTCTAGAAAGGTGGACGTCATCAAACACCCTAAGAAGATGCTCTACATCCTCAAACCTCACTCCATTTGCAAAAGTTCTGCCAACACCTCATGACTCATCCCTAAATTTGGAAATAGCCTTCCAAATGAACAATCACCTCCCTCTTACCACACCCCTAGCAGCCAACCTCTTTTTTTTTCCCCATATTTAATAGCAATAACCAATCTCCGAAGGTCTTCACTCAAATCAAATCCTCCATCACCATTTAACATGTGATGCCCTAAACCTCCTTCCTCCTCGATCTCTAAGCCATTTGAATTTTCTCATGCAGCATAGCAACCTTTATCAAAATTTCGGATAACAAAAGCCAAAAAGTTGGAAGATTAACAAGAATCATCTTTATCAAGATTTAAGAAGATAAAAGTTTTTTGGTTGTTAAGATTGAGCTTTATTAAAAGGGAGCCAAAGGCAACCCAGCACAGAAGAAAACAAGGCATAAAAGCAAAGAAAAAGAAACAAAAACTACAAAAACTGACTATGCAACTCAAAAAAAAAAAAAAAAAACACGACCTAGCCAACTATACAATTCGAGACAGAACAAACACCCAAGCTTGACTATAACAAGCCAAAAGGGGAATAAATAATACAATGATCAGAAAATTGAAGACAAACTAGTCTCCCACATCACAAAGGATCAAATCCAACACCTTGGAGGAAGGAGAAGAGAGATCCCAAAAGCAACGGTTGTTCCTTCCTCTGCGGAGTCACCAACACAACTAGACACCAAAGGGTCTTGAAATCTTTGTCTTCTCAAATATTTCAACTATGGGATGCCATGTTGCCTCCACCCTTGGGCTAGTACCTAGGGAAAGCCCCATATATTTTAGGGGCAACAACTCTGCTTTGCACCCCTTGCTCGAATAAAGGGTACTAGGCATCAAAACAAAAACATCCATTACCACCCTGGCCAAAGAGCTCTTGCTAAAATTATCCACATTCCTAAAACTACTTCCAAGCATCAAAAGATTCATTTGATAATTGTGCTTTAGTCTAGAGAAGAATCACATAAAATAATGTCATCGTGCACCAAATATACAATATCCCAACATTCTAAGAACCTATCGTGAAACATCTAAAGAGCCCTATTGATGCAGCTGTGCAGGACAACTAACCACTTGCTCTAAAAGCTCGAACCGATAGAGCATGGCGAATCAATCCATTTATCTCATAGCCCAGGCCCCACATCCCATGGGTTAAGTTCTCAGCGGGCCGAACCCCCTCATGGGCCCCGCATCACATGGGTTTCACCTCACACGGGTGAGGCCCACCTCACATGTGACGTCCACCTCGAGTGTGCCCCTACATCCCATAGGCCACCCCACTCGAGCCCGTTGTGAAAATGTCCATGCATTAATCACCCTCGGTAAAGAGTCTTGAACATGAGACCTCCCACTCTGATACCACTTTGATGTAGGACAACTAACTACTTGCTTTAAAAGCTCGAACTTATAGGGTGTGGCAAATCAATCCCTTTATCTCATAGCCCAGGCCCGACATCCCATGGGTTAGGTTCTCGGCCTCCCCTCGTGGGCCCCACATCACATGAGTTCCGCCTCACGCAAGCCCCCTACCTCACACGGGTCGTCCACCTTAAGTGTGCCCTTGCATCCCACAAGCCACCCCACTCAAGCCCGATCTAAAAATGCCCCCGCATTACCTACCCCAATATTTTATATTATACGCTTACTTAATACCTTCTGCAACTATAGGGAAAAGGAAGGGGGGAAATGTGTTGCATTGTCTCAAGCCTCTCGAACTTTTGAAGAAACCTTTTTAGAACCATTTAATTTAATAAAATCGAAAGGGCTAGTGAAAAAATACATTCCTCAATCCATTTCAGCATGTTTAGAAATTTTTTCCATGTCCAATTTACAAATAGCAGCCTCCTCTTAGAATCAACACTTTCTTTTGAAATAAGGCTGTAGTACAAGATTTTATTATTACCAACGAAAGCCCCTTGATGCAGGGAGACAACCAAAGGCATAATTCTTTTAAGTGAATGGCTAGAACTGGCACGATAGCAAGATTTACCAGCGGAAAATCAATCACCTCCTCCACATCTTCATGTTTCGGAATAAGATTGGTGAAAGTTGTGTGTGCACCCCTATTAAAATGAAACCTGGAGAACAATTCTTTAAAACCTGATAATACATGCAATGTCACAACACGCCACTGGAAGGTCATTATGAACCCATTTGGGCACGAAGCTTTATCACCTTCCAAGAAGAATTGGTTCATCGATCTTTTCCTCTAAGAATGGTTTTTTTTCTTTTTTTTTTGAAAGATAACTAATTGTATTAAGAAAGAAACGGGCATACAAAAGAGTTAGAATCTACTGGGGGAGCAGAGATTAACTAGGCCCCAAAAAGAGTAAATCTACATTTTTAAGAACATCAGCATGGGAGGCCCATTCAGCAATAAGACATTTGACGTTGGAACCCACAACGTGAGACGGTTTCGATTCGTTTCAGAAGCATCGGTTATTTCTTTCTGTCCACACAGACCACCACGTGGCAAGAATCGCCATCCGCCATAGCCGGGTTTTCGAGAAGCCTAATCTAACGCCGTGCCAAGCTTTCAGTGAGAGGTCCACATCTTTGGGAAAACACCAACTAATTTTGAAGGAAGAACAGATATCTGACCAAATGGTGGAGACAAACGGGCAGTGGATGAGCAAATGCTCCACTATTTCTTCCGCCTTCAAGCAGCACATGCAAACGTTGGTTAGGATCATTCCTTTTTTTCTAAGATTATCCACAGTTAGGATTTTCCTGTTCCCTGCCAGCCACCCAAAGACCTGTAACTTCGGGACAACTGGGTACTTCCATACGAAGTGAAGGCCATGAGAGATAGTGTTACTGGGCTTGAGAAGAAGCTGATTATATAATGACCTGGCTGAAAAGGTTGAGGAGGAATCAGCCTTCCAAATCAGGTTGTCGCGGTTCATCTGATTTGGGTGGGCCTGTTGTATGAAGTGAAGCAACTTCGCATATTCGTCTATTTCCCAATCCTCCAAGTTCCTTCAGCATTGAATGATCCACACCACTCTGTCTACTTCTTTAGAGTAGTTTTCAACAATGGAGCTATCTTTCTTCGTAGCTAACCGGAATATGATGGGAAACTTGTCTTTCAAAGGAGTATCCCCTAACCATATATCAGTCCAGAAATATATGTTCTCACCGTTGCCTAGATCAAACCCAATCTTTTGAAGGACTTCATTCTTCATACGCATGATGCCTTTCCAGATAGCTAAAGCCCTATATAGGGTGGAATTTTTTGTCCACCAGCCACCATCCGAGCTCCCATACTTGCATTTAATAATTTTGTTCCACAAACAGTCTTTCTCAGTGCCAAGCCTCCAAACCCATTTCCCCAATAGGGCACGATTCATCGTTTTTAAGTCCTTTATTCCAGGTCCGCCATCTTTAATGTGTCTGCAGACCTGTTTCCAATCCATGAGATTAAAGCTTTTCCTATCTTCCGTGCCGCGCCAAAGGAAGTTGCGTCTGAGAGAATCAATGGTTTTTCGCACCTCAGTTGGGCATCGAAACAGGGACATGAAGTATGTGGGCAGATTAGAAAGGGTTGCCTTAATCAGAGTAAGCCGCCCTCCAATCGACAGGTATCGACATTTCCATGCAGCCAGATGATATGTTGAAATCTGTGGATGACCTTATCCCATTGGTGCTTCTTGGGATGGCCGATGCAAAGGGGAAGGCCAACAAATGTAGTCGGGAAGGACGCCGAGGAGTAGCCCATCACTTCAGCAAAATCGTTAACTTCGTTGCTATCCATATTGACCCCGTAAATTTTGGATTTGTGCATATTCACCTTTAGGCCAGCAACCGCTTCGAAACATCTAATTGCGGTTCGTAGGTTGTTCACCAATTCTATATCTGCTTCAGAGAAGATAAGAATGTCATCCGCAAACTGCACGTGAGAGATCGGACTGTGCATCCCTTGCACCTGCACTCCCCGAAGGATACCTTCCGCTTAGCCTTTATGGAGCATACTAGACAGAGCCTCACCGACGATCAAGAAGAGGAATGGGGACAAAGGGTCTCCTTGCCTAAGACCACGGGAACTTTTGAAAAAGCCTTTCGGTGATCCATTTAGGAGAATTGAGAATCGGGCCAAACTGATGCATTCCTGCATCCATTTTCTCCAAGTCTCCCCGAAGCCCATTCGCTTCAACATGTATTGAAGGAAATCCCAATCAACACGATCGTACGCCTTCTCTATGTCCAGGTTGCAAAATATGTGTTTCTTCTTCGATCGATGGCTAGAGTGGAGACATTCGTTAGCTATTAGGACTCCGTCGATTATCTGTCTACCTGGTATAAAAGCACATTGATTTGGAGCGATGATCGACCCGATAACCTTCTGTAACCGAGTAGCGATAACCTTAGCCAGAATTTTGTATGGACTTCCAATAAGGCTGATTGGTCTGAATTCGTTGAGCGTTGATGCTCCCGAGAACTTGGGAATTAGGGCAATGAAGGTTGCCCCCATGTTGTTAGATAATCTCCCTCTGGCATGAAATTCTTTGATGAAGGCCAACACATCATCCTGTAGAAACTCCCAACAATCTTGGTAAAATTGGATTGGATATCCATCTGGACCCGGGGCTTTATCGCCCACTAAGGCACTGACAACCTTCTTGACTTCTTCTAGAGAGAATGGGGATTCCAGGATTGCGGTGTTTGCTTCACTAATATTCTGAAAGGAGAGATTATCCAGCCGGGGTCTGGTCCAGCCATCACTGGGAAGAAGCGCTTCGAAATAAGATATAGCTTCGCGAGTGATTTGATCGCTATCGTCGATCCGCTCACTGTCGATCACTATACTGCTGATTTTGTTGGCCCTAGCATGCATACTAGCTATACTGTGGAAGTATTTTGTGTTCCTGTCTCCTTCCTTGATCCATTTGGATCGAGCTTTTTGTCTCCACGAGATTTCGTTCTCCAGGACTTTGGCCGAGAGGGATTGGATGAGACTGATTCTCTTTGATAGAGTCTCCATTGTCATCGGATTGTCTTCAGCATGAGCATCAATTTGTTGCAGATCAGCAAGGATTGAATCCATCTCCATTTCTCTTTTGCATCGTTCCCCTTGGTTCCACTACTTGAGTTTTACTGTCAAGAGCTTAAGCTTTTGACATAATTTATAGCCAGCAAAACCGAGAGGTTGAAATTCCTTCCACCATTCAGCCACCATAGACCTAAAGCCTACAACATGGAGCCAAGAAACATCAAATCTAAAAGGCTTTGGTCCCCAATCTACCTCCTCCGAAGACAAGAGCAGCGGCCAGTGATTGGAAGTAGACCTGGGGAGAATAGACTGAGAACAGAGAGGCATGATTTCCACCCAATCAGAAGAAAGGATGAATCGATCCAATCTGGATAGGATCGGAAAAAGCCTTCCATTAGTCCAAGTGAAACGGGACCCGAGAAGAGGAAGATCAACCAGCCTGTTGTCTTCAATCCAGTTGAAAAAGCAAGCCATATCGGGCTTAAATTTGGACTCATTCAACTTTTCACCAGCAAACCTGATGGTGTTGAAATCCCCTGCAAAGCATACAGGACCCTCGAAGCTTGCTCTGACATCGGACAATTCCTGCTAGAAATCTCCCCTCGAAGACTTGGATGTCGGGCCGTTGACCAAACAGAAAAGGAAGGAAACAGCCGTAGTGTTGTTTTTTAGTATAGCTGTGACCGAAAATGTCCCGACCCAACTCTTCTGAAGCGTCCAATGCGCAGATTTCCACGCCAGCAGGATACCCCCTGAGCTACCCGTCGCCTTCTTAGCCACCCATTGAGCGTCCGCAACGTTCCACAGAGTCTTCATCAACCAATCATCAAAGTTTTGTACTTTGGTCTCCTGAAGGCATATTATCTAGGGATTGCATCTGCTACAGGAATTTTTGATTAGTCTTCTTTTTTGCTTCGACCCAACACCCTGCACATTCCAGGAGACCATCTTCATCTGAGAACTGAACCGCCCCGTGCTCCCTTTTTACCTTCTTCGGAATTAGTACTGACAGATCCTCCTGAAGACATTGCTAGACGTTGTAGCTCTCTGTTAGTGCCTGTCCTTGGAGCTCGTTTGCGCAGAGATCGCATAGGATCAAGGGGTCTACCGCGAGCTTCGACGCATTGAAATAGGGCTAGAAAATCCTCCAAACAGTCACCAAATGACAGTCCTAAGAATCTCCCAACATGCCCCATCGCATCGCGAATCCACCGCTTCCTGTGAATCTTCTTAACTAAGATTGCCCTCTGTTCGTCATCTAACAGGTTGTTATCGTGAGTTCCGGTCACGATACAGCTCCCCACTCTGGTTTGGAGGGGTTCCGCGATGAGGACCTCTTCACCTGATGTGTCTTGGAATAGGGATAGGAGGTTAGGATCGGATCTGAAATAGGAAGATGAGAAGCGGTCAGTCTGGGGATTCGCTGAAGTAGTTGGGGATTCCATATGAGAGGACGTCTCTTCTTCGAGCGGCTGATAATCAGTTGGGTCTTCAAACGGTATGACTTGCAAGTGTAGGTCCATGGCTTCTTGCATAGAGTGCCTTGAATGACTGTCGTTAGGAAGGTGACGTGGGCTCATCTTTTGGAACGTGTCATCGAATGGCAGCGTGATATGGGGAACCCCGTTGTCCAGTTGGCTGGATGGAGGCGCGATTCGACGCATGATCTTCCGATATGGGACAAGTGTAAGGTTAAGATCAATAGCGTCAGATTCCAACGTTATCCGAAGCAGCAAATCGGCAAGTGATTCTAAGATCAGTATTGGATCCGCACCCGAATCCGCCAACATCCTCGGGTTGGACTCAAAACCCGAATCAGAAGAAGGATCAGATTCGGGTCTCCTCCGTACAGGGGAAGACAAATCGCCACGCGTCCCTGAATCTCGTGTGGGGTGTAGTTGAGCTGCGTTAGTCGAGGCGAGGTTATTTCCTGCAGATACATGTGTTGAAATCTCCTTCCGCCACTGACCGAGATCGTCGTGACATGTGCCGCACTGATCAGATCTTCCAGCACGTAACTCGTGTGGGCCCTGCGAACCATTGAGAAGGATATCTCGAGATCGGGAACGATCAAGCACCCCACCACGTGTCTCACAGAAGCTCGTCGTGGTGTCAGGGAGTCCATCCCGAGCCATCAGAATATCGGATCTCCTGCCATGCTGATCTCTCGAGCCCATCGAACTGACATGCTCCATACCAAGAGGTCGGCGCTGAACGGAGATGTCGCCATGTGGATGTACCTGTGCTGACCCACTGACAAAACGTTGATGGTTGTTCTCGTTGTAGTGATTCGGTGCTCTGCAGGAGTGCCGGGTATGTACACCTTCTTCCTCCCTTCCTTCCTCGCTGATATTCGTCGACGTCTGCGGGGGCTCTCTGCATCGCCATAAGTCTCCCCATCGCGGAAGGGGGGAGTTCGGGACTTCCACTTGGATTGGAAGGTAGATCTCTCTGTCGTCTACGCAGACTGTGATATGATTTGGGAGTTGGAAACCTTTCCTTCTTCGAACCTGGATTCTGATCACCCCCATTTCGATGCCAAGCTTTGTCTTCAGATCAAGCTCTATCAGCATTCCCAGAGTTGCTGCGACAGCGATGAAAAATTCCTCATTCCAAAATTCCAATGGAATTCCCCATATAAGGATCCAGGAATCCTCCATACCAAATGCAGAGAACTCGTTCCAACTTTTTACACCCATCACCGGACCTTCCCTGTGAATCGCACCCGCCATGATGAGAGGTTCGAGGTTCACTCCCGGGCCACCTTTCACCCAAATTTCGTTATACCCTATTGGACGCAGGGTATACATGGATGGCCGGATTCTTGTACATTCATCAATCCAGGCACTAATTTGAGAGATGGAAGCGTCCTCGCGAGCCATGATTATGACCGTGTCCTTCAGATTCTCTTTCGCTCTTTGCAACTCTTCTTTCTCTATATGGATTGCAAATGGGGTCTGTATTCCATCCTTTGAGGAAGTCGTCTCTATCTGGGTATCTAATCCTGCCGATTTGTGGTTATGTCGTATGGCATGAAGCGGGTTCACCAACGCGTCCCGATATGAGTTGGTCGAAGTTGTGTGGATTGCAAGATTTACAGGAACTGAATCCAGAATAATCGGATTTCCTAAAGCCGCTATCTTGCTTATGTTCCTATCCAGCCCAAACCTTGCTCTCTGCACGAGCAGTTTCTGCCCCCCGAAACTCTGGCCATGCAGCATCGATACTGCCCGAGACAATTCATCTTCCGAGCTCATCCTGATGAGAGCAAAGCCCTAGTACTGACCGGTGCATCTGTCTCTAGGCATAATCACATCCATCACCGCCCTTGCTCTCCCAAAAAGCTTTTCAAGATTTAAGGGAAACCAACCTGCAGGGTAACCCTTTACGAAGAGGGTTGGAAGGGAGTCATATCTGTGGCTCCTTTTCCATCGATCCCATTTTTTCCTCCCTATCTGAATCCAGTCATCTATCGTATTCCCCTTTTTTGTTTCTTTGTCGATCGTTGTGATCCCTTTCCCTGATTCCAGCGGATCTATGGTAGGCAGATTTTCAGATCTGCCGTTGGCAGCTCCGTATTCCTTTCTTTGATCGTCCACACTCATCGTCGTCAGCCAACAACACTATACAAGGAACAAGAAGTTGAAATTCAACCGTGCCATTTGGTCTTCCCAAATCCCAATAATTGGGCTTTTTCAGGAAGGATGGAGGGAAAATCTAACCCATCAACAGTTGATATGACAAAATCCTCCTTTAAACAAAGATCTTTGAAATGCTCCACCACCACCATTTCTATTTTGGAGTTGATCCTTCTTCAGCCATCTAACAGAACAAGTCACCAGGCTTTTTTGATTTCTTCCTCCAAGAATTTCCTCCCAACTAAGAATGTCATCATATTCATTTTCAAGTTCATACCTTTCAAGAATCAACTCAGGAGACAAAACTTCCCAAATTTTCAATTTCATCTATGCTTGCCAATTTTCCCGGGCCACAGCTTTCCTTACCCTCAACATGCTGAAAACCTGCTTCTTCTGGATTTCCAACTTGCACTTGATATGTTTCAACTTATTGCAGAAACAAAACCAACACACCCATGTGTGATTTGCTTTCATTCCACCATTTTCTAATAAGATCAATAAAAACTTGATATTCAAACCACATATTTTCAGACCATAAAGGAGAGGACTGGATGGGATACCTGAAGTTTCGATAATAATTGGGTTGTGACCTGATATTGCCTTTGGAATGAACTGAGAGATGTGAGGTTTGAACCGTAGTTGCACGAAGCATGAAGCAAAGAGTCGACAAATTCGGGTGCAAGAGTGGGGAAGCATTTGTTTCAAAATGGTTTCAAGTATAAACTAGTAGGAAGCAGGAGCGGGGGCCGTGATCCAAAGCGGGAGTGGCACCTAGTTTGAAGGATTGTGCAACTAACATTTGAACCCACGACCAAATTGGAAAACACTTTATGAAAAAGAAAAATCAATGCAACTAATCCACAGTCAGAGATTGCCAACATAAAGAGGACCAATTAACCTCTCTACGCAGGTGATTAAAAAACTAAACCCTAAAAACTAGAACTCATGAAAAAGAAAGTAGAGTACACTTAATGCAGGGGCAGAGATAACAACACAAACAGGAGCAGGGCAATTAACCTCCCTAGCATGGTGATTCATTTTTTATCTAAGGAGTGCAACCTTTGAAAAGTATAGATTTTAATACAAGCATTGTATCATAATGGCAGAATTTCATGAATCCACTTGCAACATGGAAGCCAATAGTGGGGAAAGTAGTCTTTTAAGACGGTATCTTTACCAATATGCCTTATCCATAATACACCACTTTCTACATCCATGTCCATCATCCAACCAATTCTTTTCCCAAAAAATGCACTGCATATCTGACTAGTGTGGTGCTGTAACAATCTTAACTACAACATTGTAAAATATGTGAGAATATATAAAGCAACCTGAAATATATAAGTACCAGATGAACCAGTGACCTTACCCAAGACATGCAGTCATAGATTGCCAAGATGGAGTAGGTGCTCCCACCAGGGCAATTTATGTATACCTGAAAAGAAGGATACCATATAGCCATAAGACACAAATGTAGTGCTACACGGATTCCTGAAATAGCAAAATGCTTCTATCAAGCTTGCTGAAACAATCCTATAGCAAAAAATTACAATAATAATAATATAATAAGTTTGAAATATAGTAGCACCAGAATATCTGCATCCTCATCAATAGTTGCTAGTGTCACAAGCTGTGATATAACTCGTTGTGCCACTTGAGAGTTAACTGGCTGTCCAATGAAGATTATACGGTTGCGGAATAGTACAGATGAAAGATCTACAGGTCCTACTGGAGTCATCACAGCTGGCATCATAGGCGGGTTCCCCTTTCTTGCCTCTATGATTCCACCACTGCTGCAAACATAGTGCAATCTTAGACTTCAATCAAAACATAATGAGGAAGATACATTAAGATTTATCCCTATGTTAGATGGAAGCTCCACCTTCCATAGGTCCTAATTAATCAATATCCTCTAAGACCTATACTGCGAAATTGTAGGTAGTCTTGAACTGGAGCATCCTTTAATGCTTGAACTCTTTAACCTTATGATAGATTAGCTTTATTTTGTGTTTTGATGTCTCTAATTAATCTGCTGATTAATTTCATTGCATCATTCTAGGTTAGACTATCCGTCCTGCATCAGGAGCTATAGAAGAAAAGTACATTAGAACCTCCTCTATGTTCAACACAAACTACTGTGAGTACGTTATTCAAAAACGGTCACATGGAAAAAATGGTCTATAATGGGCTAATACTAGGCCGATACGTTTCTTCCTTCAAATATATAAATACATATATATAGACCGTTACAAGGATGTGACAGCTGTTACAAGGGCCATAACGGCCAATAAGGTTGTCTGTTACAGCCACCATTATTGTCGTTGAATACATTGGCTATGATGAAATGGTTATGAAATTTGAAGGGATTATACCGGTCACAAGTTATCCGAAGAGAATTTTTTAAGGGAAGTAACCACATAGGCTTTTATGGAAAGATGATACTCTAAAGAAATTTTCATTAAAGAAAAAGAAAGAGGAGAAGTTTCCAAGAATAAATATGAAATCATATTTTGAGGATAAAACTTACTTCAAATACAATCTATAGAAAATTAAAAAGCCTTTACCACTGAAGAAAGGAAGGAAGAAACAATCAGTCTAATGATTTTATTGATGTTCATGATGAACGATAGCTGTTCAATCATCATTGGCAAAGGTAGGCCTGACCTTTTTGTAACAGGGAACCAAAACCCAGTTTCAGAGTCTAACTAGAACTTGCCTCATCACCACAAGTGCTGCAAGTCATTCCAATTCAATTGGAATCATTCAGGATAGTCAATTTCTTGTCCTGTAGCCTCAGATGCTGGTCTAGTAGGCCCCATCAAAGGATGGACCATGCTATAATATCTCCCCTGCCAGATGATCCTGGCGATTCGATTAAAAGGGGTATTTACAACCACAGATCCATGTCAAACAGTTGAATCATCCAGCGAGGGCGATTTTTGGGGGGCCACCCATCCAACATGGGCACACCAATCATCAATTTTGGCCACCAAAATGCGGGCCCCACAAGTACAATTTATTGGGCTGAGAAATACTAGATCAGGTATCATATCCTCTTAGCAAGGCCCGTGTCCTTAAGAAAACGCCTCTTCTTTCCGGGCTATGGTGAAATATGACCAAGCAAAAAGTAGAGGCAAACATAAAACCAGAGATCCAACATCCTCCAAGTTTATGCATTAGGAAGGAAATGTGTAAAGTTTTAAATATGGAGCCAACAGCAATATAGCATCATATATTAATTTTTAAGTGTGATACAGCATGATACAACTCATTTAGACCATATTATACAAAACAACCTATACAACATTTTAAAGAAAAATAAATCAAACATACCTTGACTCATTATGACGACAAACATGCTCATTAGGCTTTAAAGATAAACCTCTGAGTCTACTAGATAATCCTGGAGACAACATTACAGTCAATACCATTAAAAATATATATATATTGATAGTCAAGAAAGGACATGGGTATAGGTGTTTCAAAATCTCATTAAGTTTACTCAACTTGATCTAGATAGACTGGACAACCGCACATGTGGCATATGTATTCAGCAGATATGATGCACATGCACGTGACAATGTCCCCCACATGCATCTATGCATCAAACTATGGATTAGCTTTCCTCATCTTTATCACATCTTCTTTGCAAAGACATGCTATCCTTGCTAACAGTCAAATTTTGGGGCACAGATCATCCTCATTTTCTTCGGTTCCTATGCATAAATGGGTTTGACAAACCATGGATAAGCTACTAATCCTGGACATCTTGAGCTGGACACAACTTTGTTTGTATCCAACAGGCCCCTTAAAGAGTAAAAATCACATCTAGACATGCCTTATACTAACTAACAAAATGACATCATTCGTTTTAATCAAAATTTACGGTGAGGATGGCTTTCTGGGAAGAGATTCATTGCCACTAGAGGGATGGAATTCTTGGGCCTCTGTATCATGTTCCAAACACGTGGCACAGCTATATGATGATCCGAGAATGCATCCCACAGGCTCCATCAATGATTGCCTAGTGAGCAAAAATTGAAAAATGACAATTTCCTCTCTGACCGGGAGCCATTGCAAAGTTTTGCCTTTCAGTGTCTAGCTGTATGACAGTGATTTAAAGGGTTAGGATAATCCAAAGGGTGTGATTTTCCATACATGGCCAATTCACTATTAGACCTACTGAATGAATCGCTCCGACCACGTGTGCCAATGCCATGGAAGCACTGGACCAGCTCATTCCGCAAGATAGGCTCTGATTCTTCTAGAAATGAGATTTCAAATTTCAAGAAAAATAGGGACAGAAAGAAAGAAGATATAAGAAAGAAAAGTACCGCGAGAGTCGGGTGAAGCAGAGATAGCTGATTTTGCTGAGAATCTGCAAATTAAAAAGATATTGTTGAGAGCGTAGAAATTCAATTGAGTAATTGCAAGGCAGTGTGTTTGTACAAAATGGCGAGAGAGAGAGAGAGAGAGAGAGAGAGACCTGCGAGTAGATAATGAAATGGAATCGGAGTCAGCTAAACGGGCGGAGAGATGAAAAGGTGAGGATATTGCCATCGAAACCACCATTTTTTGCAGAATTACTGAGAGATAGTTCCAACTTGAGAGAGAGAGAGGGCTTTGCTGAGAGGAGGGGATTGGGATTCTGAGCGACAAGAGAAAGGGAACGACTTGGCTGCGAGTCTGCGACCCCGGAACCAGCGATGTGGTGCGACCCTGACCGTAAGGCCCTCCTAGATGTATAAAACGTATATCCACGCCGTCCATCTATTTTCCAGCTTACTTTGGACACGTTATAAAAAAATTGAAAATGTAAATATATCAGGTGGACCACACCACAGGAAACAATGGTTATTGACCATTAAAAACCTTTTGTGGGCCAAATAAGTTTTGGATCAAGCTGATATTTGTTTTTTTCTATCTTCCAGGTCTTTATGACCTTATCAACAGGTTAGATGGTCAAAAAACATTAAATTGGACCCTATAATTTTTTTAATGGTTAACATTCAACGAAAACTCTTTCCTCTGGTGCGGTCCACCTTAAATTTGTATCCGCTTCATTTTTGGGACTACTCCTAAAATAATCTGATAAAAAAATGGACAGAGTGGATATACATTACATACATCGATGTGGGCCCTATGGTCAGGGTTAGAGCCAAGTCGTACTCACGGGATATACTCGGCTGGACGGACCGTACGCTGGGTTTTAGGACTCGGATCCGTCGCGTGAGATGACTCCGTTGGGCTCTCTCACCGTAGGTCACCAACTATTCAATCGTACTCGTCCGACTCACCTCCAACTCTGGCTAATTGTGAAAAGACTGGAGATTGAACAAGTAGTCATTTAATCATGATACTAGCGGTCAGGTTATCACTTATGAGCTTATACAAGTGCGCACATTGCCTAGGGTGTGTTATGAAGGCTAAATATTCTGCAGCTAATAACTTCAACTTAGTTACAAAAGGTTTATCTATGACGGGCTGTCCAATAATCATTTTAGGTAATTGATATGTGGCTCCACCTCGAGAGCCATGGGTTGAACCAGGGTTAGCTCAAGCTCGACTCATTTCCCGCATGCGTTAAGGATTCTGACCCAGGCCTGACCAGCGGCCTTTTACTGTGTGGCTCACCAATGCAAGATTGACTAGACCATACCCAGCCTATTTAATTGTGACCTACTCGGCCTAAAAGGACTTGACGCAGCTTTGGCAATGAATATGAGGCTAAAGGTGTGTTAACCCTAGCTCTATTAGTGGATAAATGCATGTATGGATAGGTGTGTATCTGTTTATACTGATCTTCAATTGTAAATCAAGACGGGTCACTTAGCTCATCCATGGTTAAGAAAATTGGTTTCAATGAGACCATGCCACATGGTCCACCCTGTCATGAGTATGGGATGAAATTGTCCATTTAAATAAATGGGACATATCATCCCATATGGCCAAATAGGGTTGTACTGGTATCCATGTGGAGCCAATAGTGACCAATATGATCACAAGGAATCTATTTTAATTTTAAAAATTTTTAAAAAATAAAAATAAAAAAATTTAGCTTTTCTTTTCCAACTTAAAAGAAGGAATTAGAAAAGAAAATATATAATTTTTCTTTAATTTTTCATTTGTTTCATCATTTTAAAAATGAAAGTTAAAGCTTATTTTATACTAGATCTAGCTTATTTTATTGTTCAGAAACAATACCAACGTGCGATGCCATGAATGAGAGCGGAATTAATTATCTTTGAAAAATTATAAAAATGGAAAAAAAAATGGTTATTCTTTTCTATTTATTCTTGTTGTATCAATTTATAAAATTGTACTTGATTTATGTTTGACTAGAGCTTGGCTCTTTTAAAACTGAAGATATCGGCATCCCATAGAAAATGGGGCATAACAATAGCCCCATTTTATTTTTTATTTTTTTTGTTAGAGGATATTGTACACATTTTTTTGTTAGAGGATAATGTATACATTTTGATAGATAGTCGATTTAGTGGTAATTTCATAAAGGCGATTGGATGCATTATACAAGCTTTTTGTACAATGCTTAAACTTCAATGACTCATACGTCTTTAGCATTAGTTATTTGCATGGAAATGGGAGTAACATTAGCAAAGCTATAAAATAAAAGTTCGTCTATATTATACTACATGTGATCAAGCCATATCTCTTATAAGATAATAAAAATATTCGTGCAAAAAGAAATACTTCGGTCTTTGAATTTTACAAATTGCGGTATGTACTACCGCATTAAGTAGACAAAAATATTAGAAAGGTGCTACTAGGAATGTAAGGCTTTTTAAGGCGATATACACAAACATCTATAAACTATTTCTTATAAATTTTAAAATGGGTATAAGTGTTGCATCACACCTTTAAATACCACTCTTATTATGAATACACATATTTTATAAGCAAAATATCTTTAAATTTTATAGACTACCTACAATACTGGCATTTTATAGTCATACATCATACATATCCTCAATTGAGTCCCAAGTAAAATTATACTGAAAATTTTAGTTTGAAACACTTTCATGTATAGGGTTGTCCTGTAAAAGATAAGTTATCAATCCACATGAAATAAATATTGATTTCAGGATGGTTAATTACTAGATATATTATAAAAGTTGAAAGATTATATATTCTATTATTACCCACACTCCACTAGGATTGATTAAGAAATAAAATTATAGACATTATAAACTCTGTATTCATTAAATATACTGAAAATAGTATAAGTGCTAACTCTCTTTATTAATACTACCATGGATGAATTAAAACACTTGAGGGAAAATAAAATCTGAAATTTTATCAAATACTACAAAGTGATTAGGCCAATTGGTAGTATATGCATATTAGGAAAAAAAAACAAGGCTCGATGAGTAAAATTGAAAGATATAAAGCCAAAAAATTTACTAGGAGATTTTAATTAAAAAATACAGTAATCTTATATAAGTATTATCTTCAATATCAAAATAAGTGTTGTGCTTTTAACAAACAGACAATAAACTTCAATCGCATATATTAAAGATTTGATCATTTAGATTGATTGGATATGCTAACATAAACTTTGTTAACTACCTTAATGATAAAAGTCTATTTTATATATGTTTTCATAATAGAATTTGTCAATAAAGAATGTAAATGGTATGGCTTCACCTACTATAAAAGCAGAAATGTGGAATCATTTGGGCCCACGCATAAGACGATATGACTATAAGTTTTACTCAAGAGCAGAATTGTTGAATCCCCATAAAATTCATCAACGTGAGGTGAATGATGTGGAATCTACTCCCTAAAGGCCGTTTTATCACACTACTTATGAGGCATGTCGTTTATGGGAGTTGTCAATCCTATGGAAGTACTGCATTAGTGGGATCTTTAATTTAAATCAATTCATATGCATATATTTAGATATCTCATTTATTTTGACATTTCTATTATACAGATTAATTTTATTTTTCCTTGAGTGTGCACTTTTTTTTAAGTAGTGAAATTTATTCTGTCTCATTAGATATATATAAAGTTCTTAACATAAATAATATGACCACTTTATGAAAAGCATATATAATCTCATTAGACATATAATCTTCACACCACACTCCATGTCCATGATTTATGTCATTAAGGTCATTGGCATAAGTGACTGTGATTTGTCTTACTTCACAAATATAAAATGTTGCAATGATTATTACGATTTAATATTGGTGTTTTGATGGATTGAATCTAAAAAGCGTTGTTCATATAATTAAATAGTAACAAAATTTTAATATAGCAAATACTCATTGGAAAGTCTAAAAATAATGTATTTTTATAAATTATTTTCTATTTTTTTCTTAATTGATTATTGCAGCTCGATTAAAAGAATGTAAAATTTCTATCGAGTGAGCCCCATGTAATCAACGACTTAGATGATTTGATTGTTAGATATTTAGACTGAGCACACCAGTGGGTCATACAACAATTGTGACCAATTCAGATGTGTAATGAGGTAGTGCACTTAGACTATGTTACATGTCCACGATACTTTAATTGAACATGGATTCTATCTAGTGTGGAGACTCTTGAGGAATGAGTTAGCGTGATGGACGATATTCCAGACACTCTTATATAAATATATGTCTTGGTCCCCAAACCCACCAGTACTGAAAACTCAAGTTATATTAAAGAGGTTTTCAGAATGTTATAAGGTGCGAAGGGCCAAGATCATTAATACACATATAAACAGCATATTTTACAGTTCATGTACGCAATTCAACTTTAATTAATAAGTTTATGATCTCCATAATTAATACATGGATTAATCTACACTCCGCATTCAATCTTATAAAATGTCATTCCATGAGTCAAATGGCCTTTCTCATCTAATGCAAGTTCGACCGAAGTTAAATAGGCAATAGGTTTGAGTCAAGTAGAAATGTGATCGCTTGCATGTAAAGTGTCATAATTGTTGGAATCAATGATCATTTGATGGTTTATCCCTCTAAGCCTACTCAGTGAGTGAATTAATTTATGTTTTTAGCAATGCGATTTTCATATTGGGGTTAGTAATTTTGGTGGTGCTGATTTCCTAAAAGGGGACATGTTAATGGGAAGAATGGCACAGTACCACAAGTTGGAGCATTGTTGCGAGTAGGTGATCAATTCTCTTAAGTTAATGAGCTAAGCTTGTGTTAAACTTAACCGACATAGCCTTTGACCAAATAATTCACCTTAACAAAAAAAAAAAGCATAGACACACGTGTGTGTGTTGTCAGAAGTCTAGTCAATCTATTTACAAATTAGCAGTTCGAGTTAGGTCAGGTTAGCATTGGCTTTATGAATTTTGAGGAGGTTAGGTCAAGCCAGGAACAAGTATAAGTTACAACTAAAATTTTTTACTTGTCTGAAGAATAGGCTAAGCTTAATTTAGCATCATCCAATTGTCATCTTAGAGTCTAAGATTAAGGTGGCAATGTGTAGGTTAGCCCTTTGAGTTGATTGAACGAATCCTCCATCAAGGAAAGTTCAAATGAAGTTAAACGAGTAGTGAGTAAGCTCGATTGAGAAATTTGATTAAGCAAATGATTTGCATTCAAACTAAACCCTACCTGACATGACTTTGTATGACCTGCTCGCATAGATAATCATGTATCAGATGTGTTGGATTGCATAAACTAAGTTGACCCAACACAAAACCAAAAATAATATAATAGAAGACTTATACACGCATGTACACACACACACACACACACACTTATGATCTGTTTATTGGGCCAAGCCAAGAATACCTATGGAGACTAGTTGACTTTGGGCAAAGTTTTGTCGAGACAATTAATTTAAGGCTTGTTGTCAAGGGCATATTTAATTTTCAAATTACAATGTAAAGTTATTGTAAAGTGGTCATCATTAGTTACTTACACTTGTAATTAGGGCTCTTGCTCCAAAGCTGACGTTGACAAGTCTATATTGTAAAGTGATCATCATTACTTACGCCTGTAATTAGGGCTCTTACTCAAAAGTTTACGTTATCAGGTTTACACAAAACAAATGTAGGAAAACATTTTAGACGAAAAATCTATGCGGCTCGTTATGATGTTTATGTCATATCCATGTCATCATCCATTATGCGATACCAACTCATTTTAGAGCATGAGGCCAAAAATGAGGCAAATCCAAAGCTCAAGTGAACCCATGTTATAATAAATAATGGGAATTGAACATTCATAACTTATTGGAGTCCACATTGAATTAAGTTTATTTTTATGTTTTCCTTTTATCCATGCATGTATGGCCTTGTGAATAAGCTGGATGACAAATAAATATTGGTGTGGGCTCTAAAAAGGTTTAGATTTTTAATGGTTGAAGTCTATGAGCACCATTGTTTCATGTGGTATAGTCCATTTAAGCTTTGGATTGACCTTATTTTTTTACTCATTCTCCAAAACGAGCAAGTGGAATGGATGGATGACATGCATATGACTTATTTATCATGGTGGGTTCCATAGTTTTTCCATGTATAGAAATATATGGAATTCACATAAGATTCACACGATTGTCGATGCAACAATTATTCTTTTAATCAATCAACAATGATAACTAAGGATGACCCATCTGCAAGCATTTACAATATAATTGGGAAAATCAAGCATGAACTAAGGCAGGCTGGTTATGGACATATTGCTGCTGATTACTTGTTATGTCCCTTGTTTGTCAAAAACTCTAAATTGTGAACTGGATCGAATATGACACGTTTGAGAAATTAAAATCTAGTTTATTATATACTTATATATGTTATGGTTTTCAAAATATAGCGAAATTTAAAACTTAATACAAAATTAGATTTTTTTTTAGTTTAGCTCAGAGAATTTTTTCTTGAATATTCTTATATTTTTAAGAAAAAATTATATTTTAAAATTTAAGATCATTTCAAATCAAAATCGTTGAAAAAACCGCTGAGTTGTTAATATTAATTCTTTAAGTTAGAAGATCTCTTTCAAATATGTTTTAAATGAATGGAAGTTGAGATCTAACACGCCAATCCATGGATCAGGACCAAGGGAAACACGCATAATCATTTAAGCGGACCCCACACTTGTGAAATGTGTGATGGAAGGAGGGAGGGAGAGATTGAATTTATCACTTTGCTTCTATCTCTTATCCATCTCTTTCTTTCTGACGTGGTGATGTCCTATGAGGAACTAAGGATATATTAGTCATGTCTACACATCACCTTATAAGATAACATATAATAAGGAAGAATCAATGTGTATGGAGAGAGACTGATATGGTACTTGGTCATCTTACATTCTTCCATATGCCTTACTATATTGCAAGTCTATGATCCTGTCTCAACCATTTACCCTATATCTAATCCAATTTATCTATTGTCATGTTATCCACTATTGATCTAATACTTATGCAAAATAAATAGTGGAACTCTAGTTTTAAACCATTAAAGTATTATCAAGCGCATTCAAAACTTTTTTAATGGTTAAAACAAAAATTTGATGATTGAAAATATTCATAAAACTACTCGATGAACGTTTAATCTTAAGATATAAATTATAAAATAGTTCATAAGGAAGCAAATGATCCATTACTTGACCATGTAAACCTTAAACGGACCTTAATATATACACCCAACTAGAATCACTTTTGCCGGCCACATGTCATTGACATCGTAAGGTGAGCCAAAGCACATGTAATTAAGACCTTGAACGTCTTATACATCATAAAATCTAAGGATTAATCAGTTCCATTACATCCTAAAGTTAATCATGGTGTAGACATGATCGACATTTTGGTTCAAAGACTTGAATTGATCCACCAATCCATGTGCTTGTGAGACCCGTATCCTAGCCCGTACCGTTTCGTAGGCTTCGATGGTCCTCCCGGTCGAATTCTGGCGACTCGAGATCTGTGAGTCATATCCCATATTTCAGAGTCAGTTTGATGTGAGACTTGTACCCGTGCAATCGCGCCGTCGCCGCGGTTCCGATGCCGCATCTCGCACGCCGAGGCGATATTTAGGCCAGGGATGTGGGCCCGCGTTCACTTCGAGAAAACACCGCGCGTGGAAAAACTCAAGAGAATCTCTACAATATGTCCTAATCAATCACATCAATCATAAGTCAAGTACATCCCATCACAAGCCATCTTTCACCCATACCTCTCTCTTCACCAAGTCAACAACACCCATACCTAATCATCCCCTTCTTACCAAAATTCAAAAGAAACCATACCCTCCATCCCATCTCCCTTACAACAACCCATCCTCTCTCTCATTTTCTCACTCCATTCCAAGCACCAAGGGAGCATCCAACGTCCAAGCAAGAGAGCTCCATGAGAGAAGCTTTTTGTGGCCCACTCCCTACCACCCAATCTTCTATCTTAGCCATCTAATCCTCATCTTCCTCCATTAAAGTTGAAGACAAGGAGCTAAGGAGTATATGGAGCCTAGAAGAAGCGGAATCGGTGAGTGATTTTGTGATTTAAGGGCCCGCTTATGGTGGGACCCCTCTTGATGTATGTGTTGTAGACCCTTGAGGGACCCATAGTGGCGGGGTCACTCCATCTCACCGATCTCCCTCTCTCCTCTCTCTTTTATTTTGTGTATGATGGCCCACCTTGATGGATGATCCGCGCTGTCCAGTGGGACCACACGTTGTCCAAACAATGGAGTACCCATTGTCTTGCAGCTAGACTGCCTTGCGGCCCTGGAGAGAGGAAAACATAAATATCAGCTTGGTCTAGTTGTTGGGCCAACACGTGGGGCACACCTAATGTATGTGTTGTATCTACTCGTGGGGCCCACCGCGGTGATGTGTTGTATCCAGCACGTAGACCCCACCTTGATCATATCATGTCCAGGCCGTCCAGTACGCTGGACGCTGGACAATGGAGTAAATGCATATATAATAGGTATATTAATATAATAATAAATATATGTGTTTTATCCTTGCTGCCTAGCAGCGTGGCCCCACACATGTGAGGACTCCACCGTGATGTACAAGTTGTGGGGCCACCTCTGACATTACGTATCATCCACACCGTCCATTGTTTGGGACGGTAGGGAACCACCCTACACATGGGGCTTACCTTGTTAAGGGGATCAGTTAGGCTGGTCCACCGTACATCAGCTATATAGCTGCTACATTGACGCCATCAAGTACCATTGGTCCCACATGATATGTGTTTTATCTGTACCGTACAACTATTTAGACACGACTGGACCGAAGTCCAGCAGCTGTGGGACCCACCGTTATATATATATTCTCCCAGCCATCCATCCAGTGGACGTGGACCCCCACCATAGCAGCGTGTGGGGCCACCTTGATCTGATGTGTTGGTTCCACCATCTAGACGGTGGGCCACACATGACATACATTGTATCCCTGCTGCATTGCAGCTGTGAGACCCACACACATGTGGACTCCACCTTACATGAGGTATGTGTTTTTTTTTTACACACTGCAGTAGATTCAAATCTCTGGTGGGCCACCACATGGCAACTCACCATGATGCATATTATATTATTGTTGGACGGTCCTGTTTAGTCCCCATCTTAACATCCTAACCGTTCACATGGTGGGTCTCCACCGTAATGTAAGTGTTTTACCTACTTCGTCCGTCCCTGACACGTGGAACCCACCTAATGCATGTGTTGTATCCACCGTTCACACGGTTGATGCATGCATTTCATCCACGCCACCCACCTCTCGGGCCCACCTTGATATATGTGTTACATCCAAACCGTCCATCCAATGGTGAGCTCGACTTAAGGCTTGTGACTAAAAATGAGGCAGATCCATATATCGGGTGGACCACACTGCAGAAAATAGTGGAAGAATAAACGCCTACCATTGAAGTCGTTTAGAAATCATAGCAGTTCTGGATCAATATGATATTTATTTCTCCTTTTGATTCGGGTCCTTGTGACCGTATGAATAGATTGGATAGAAAATAAACGTTATGGTGGGCCTTGGAAATTTTAAGGGTGGAAATCATTATCTCCACTGTTATTTGTGAGATGGTCCAGATAATCTGCCGATATGAACCCTTTTTGGATAATGCTCTAAAATGATTTGTTAAATAGATGAATGGTATAAATGGTGTGACCCATTGATGCAGCCCACTTGATGTGTATGATGTCCATTAGTGCAGCCCATTGATGCAGCCCACTTGATGTATATGAGGCCCATTAGTGCGGCCCATTGATGCAACCCACTTGATGTGTATGAGGCACATTGGTGTGGCCCATTGATGCGGCCCACTTGGCGTATATGAGGCCCATATGATGAGGCCCGATTTGACGTCCACGAGGCCCATTATGAGGTGTATTAAGCCCTTATCGTGCGGCCCATTGTGACGTGTATTAGGCCCATGAAGCATGGCCCATTTGATATATATGGGACCCATATGTAGGGCTCACCTATTGTGTATTCGAGGCCCATGGGTTATAGCCTATTGTGATGTATTTGAGGCCCATGGGCGAGGCCCAATGTAATGTATGTGTGACCGCTACGTTGCGTATGAATCCCTTATGTGGGCCACTCCTTGGGAGCAATGTTGGTTAAATGGCTACATTGTTGGGCAATGATGGTTTGATGTCCTCATTGTGACCTTCTCTTAGGCCTTGTTAAGCTCATTCTTACCGATTTCGATTGGCGTGACCGATTTACCGATTCTGATTATCGATCGATTCTGATTATCGTGATCAATTTACGGATTCTGATTATCGATCGATTCCGATTGTCATGACTGATTGCCAATTCCGATCGACGTGACTGATTTATCAATTCTGATTATTGATTAATTCCGATTGCCATGACCGATTGCCGATTCCGATCGATGTGACCGATGTACCGATTCTGATTATCGATTGATTCCGATTATCGTGACGGATTGCCGATTCTGATCGACGTGACCGATTGTCGATTTTGATTATCGATTGATTCCGATTGTCATGACCCATTGTCGATTCTAATCAATGTGACCGATTTGCCGATTTTGATTATCGATTGATTGCGATTGTCGTGACGGATTCCCGATTCCGATCGACGTGACCGATTGTTGATTCCAATTATCGATTGATTCCAATTGTCATGACCGATTGTTGATTCTGATCAATGTGACCGATTTGCCAATTTTGATTATCAATTGATTCCGATTGTCATGATCAATTTGTCGATTCTGATCGACGTGACCGATTTGTCGATTCTGATCATTGATTGATTCCGATTGTCATGACGGATTGCTGATTCTGATCGATGTGACCGATTGCCGATTCCGATTATCGATTGATTCTGATTGTCATGACCGATTGCCATTCCGATCGACATGACCGATTTGTCAATTTTGATTAATCGATTTATTCCGATTGTCATGACCGATGGTCAATTCTGATTGACGTACCGATTTGTTGATTCTGATTATTGATCGATTCCGATTGTCATGACCGGTTGTCAATTCCGATTGATGTGATTGATTTGCCGATTCTGATTATCGATTGATTCTGATTGTCATGACCGGTTGTCGATTTCGATTGATGTGACCAATTTGTCGATTCTAATTATTGATACAAATTCCGATTGTCAAGGCCGAGTATCGAGGCCGATTCCGATCGTCGAGGCCGAGTATCGAGGCCAATTCCGATTTGTCGAGATCGATTGTATAAGCCGATTCCGATTGTTGAGACTAAGTGTCGAGGCCGATTTCGAGTGTCGATTCCGATTGTTGAGGCCGATTTCGTTTGTCGAGGCCGATTGTCGAGGCCTATGTGATGAGGCCCATTGTGATGCATTTGAGGGTCAGGCGATGGAGCCCATTGTGATGTATGTTAGGGCCATGTGAAAGGCCCATCGTGATGTGTATTAAGTTCTCGAGTGAGGCCTATGATGTTGTATATCAGGCCCTTTGTGAGGCCATGGGTCCACTATATGTTAGGCTTTATGTAGGCCACTCTTGGGGGTAATGTTGGTTAAATGTTCACATTGTCGAGGCCGATTGTCGATGTCGATTGTCGGTGCCAGTTATTGATACCGATTATGAGTATGTGACAGCATAGCATCACGATACATGCCCATACGCATCATCTACATGTTTGTTATGAGATGTGGTTGACCATTTTTAACGTCTCGAAAAAATCCGTACAAGGACCCGAGTACCACCTCAAGTAGAAATTACCCAGGACCAAAACCTTTAGAAAATTAGGTTAATGTTAGCAAGTGCTAAACTAGAGTACTTGTGAAATTAACACTAATCACTTTAAATATGATCTGCAAGACCCAAAATGTGCAGAATCATTGACGCTACATTACCCTGAAATCTATAATCCGTCCTTAAACCCGGTTGTTCTCGGGAGCACACAGAAACTTCGTATCAGACCTGGACTGCACGTCGAAAGTCCGATTACCCCGAAACTATATGGATATGACCGCATTATTGGACTTGACAACCCCCTTGGAAATCAAGTCTTGATTGTGTCTAGAAATGCACAACTTGAGCCCGGAGCAAAGTGTGTGAGAAACGTGAAAATATTTAGAAATAAAATCTGAATTTAAGTAATCTGAGTCGTGTCGCTTGCGGGACAAATATAGGGATTCAGACCATCAGAATCTGATCCAAATACACCCTCGAATCAGAAGAAATGTCCCACACATGTCGATGTACTTGTGGTCTTGATCGAGTGACCGTGACCGTTAAACTGAAACTGGTCCGCCACGACTGATCTACAAACCCGATCGGAACGAAAACTCAGCCTGACCTAGATCCATGGTCAGGGAACTTAAGTCCGACCGCACGTGGAAAAGGGGCCACCAGAAGTGCTCCATTGGACCGGAACAGTCCGTATTTGGATATAACCTAAGTATACCTTGGCCCTGGGGCCATTTCCATCAAACCTAGGCCTATATAAGGACCTTAAACCCTCTCTCTCTCACCCTATACGAATTTGAGAAACCCTAGGAGAGAGAGAGAAGAGAAAAGAGAAAGGAAAAGAGAGGAAGTGAGAGAGTGAGTTGGAAGTTCTTCTTGGGATTCGATCCCGTTACTCCACGCACTTAGCCACCCCCTCTGTATCACAAATTCGGCGTTCTCAAGAACGTACTTGGGTAAGAAAACCTAACCCTAATCTTTTTTAGGGTTTCAGATAGTGTAAGTTATGAAATAGCTAACTTAATTTATGCTATAGGTTGTCAATCTGCCGTAGACAAAGACTTAGCTTTAAAACTGAGTTTGTTACGAGTCTACCGGCGAAAGGTGCGAACTATAAATGTATAGGTTATAGTTTTCAAGGCTTTCAATGTCAGTTAATGATTTATTACTGATGTGGGTGCAATTTCACATGCCAAATACAATGTTTGTATCGCGTTTCTGATATATATGAACTATATTGAGTTTAGTGTATTCCATGTATATGTAGAAAGTATCGTATACGTATGGAATTTGAACGTGTGTTTGCCATGATTAATTGTCATGTGGTTATGCTAGTTGTATGTGTAATAACTTCCCAGCGAAAGGATTTGGCCTAGGATGTGTTACGGCCAACATACGTCATGTATGTTGAAGTGTGTAGACTAAGTGTTTGTCGAAATGTCTGAGTGAATATGGAATCATGATTAATACTTGTTATGATAGATGTTTGTTAATACATGATTGTTGTATACATCGCAACTCCTATGCGAAGGGATTTGCTATAATATGCGTTTTAAGTAAATAAATCTATGTATGTTGGAATATGTAGTCTAAGTGTTTGTAGAAATGTCTGAATGATCAGGCATGTAGTATTTGTACTTTACATGAGTGTTGCAATAAGATTCTCAGCTACCTTAACGATGTGCATGATTTTTTCCATGTAATTTGTATTCTTTGTCTGCTTTACTTAAACACTGCATATGTGTGAATTCATGTTTTAGTTGAAATTCAATAAATGCTCACATGCTTGTATGATTGGAATTATTGATCCATTACTGTTTTGATTAGCTTGTATGATTATCTGTTATAATTGAATATGTCTGGGACTACGGAATAGTTCAGGCAATCGGTAACAGGTACTGAATAGGTGGCTGAGGTTGTCTCTCCACATAGGACGTGATTGATGAATCTGAGCCGTACTTGGGATGTCGACAGTGGTTAGGTCACACGGAGTGCTTACGCGCTTCATGTCTATCAACTCAACGTGCGCTCGTACTAGTCGAGCTCGTCAAGTAACCCGATTGACCCGATGTATGCACCATATATAGACGCTACTGCTTGAATCTAAGGTACCAAACTCACCAATGAAAACCCTCTAAAACCTTGATACCTCGATCCGCTAAGACTCATGAGCCGGGCATGGTTGTATGGGACACCGTAGTAGAGTTGTCGGCCTGCGTTGGGGTGACGAGCCTCTCCGTAGTGACTAGTGAGCAACCCAGACTCGTGAGCCAAATACGGTGGTATGGGACACTGTATTCGAGTTGTCGGTCTACACTGATAAGGTGACGAGCCCTTTGTAATGACCTCGAGTGTACGCTAAAACTGCGTAGAGGCGACGAGCCCTTACGTAGCAACAAGAGTACACTAGGCCTGCACTGATAAGGTGACGAGCCCTTTGCAGCGACCTAGAACCACAACATCGTATGAGAATTGATAGGATTAACGACCCTAGAATGGATCATCGTTTGAGAATTGATATAAGGGAGGTACCTTAGCTTCCCAATCCTGCTGTATGAAAAAGACTAATAAGAACTTGGTAATCACGCTCATGCACCACATTGCATGTGCCGTTTGGCGATGTATAGAGAGCACGAGGAAGTGACTGACATACGCGACTGTTAGATGAAGATCGCTGAGGGAGTGCAGGCGAGGGCATACATCATTTATTCATACCATTCCTGCATTAATCAGAGTACTTAGGAATATTCAATTGTATTGCTTTATCATTACTGCTTGACTGAATTGATAACATGTTAAACTTTGATTTATTGTTCCACTGAGTTGATCACTCACTCCCACGTTACGGGACAGTGTTTTAAACGCCAACCAGACCCTGTTGTAGGGACAGACGATGGCGCAGCCTGCTAGGCGAAGCCGGACTTCGAGGATGATGAGGAGGTATTCTCATATATGCACTATTCAGACGGGTTTACATAGACCGCTCTGATCAGCGGGGCTTCAGGGTTATACTTGTAGTGGACTATTACATTTTGGTATGTTATATTTTGAAACCAAACATGTAATTATTAATCGGGTAATGCACACATACTTTGGAGACTTATACTGATTTATAAACTTATATATATTCGTTTCAGTCTTCCACTTGCGTATTACAACTGTCCCTGGATTATATCTTGCTGATTTGACTTAATCTTATTCATATTTTATGCACTAATACAGACAACATTTAATCATCATTAAATATGTTGCATAAGTGATGCGTTGGAATTCGGGAGTTGGACTTTTACTTGACCCTCGATTTTTATGGCATTACACCATTGCATATGACATTGGGCATGTTGTTATGAGACTCCCTGATAGGTAGAGATTATCTCATATGGGTACACAGTATGCATGGGATTGATGCATGACTAGATTGTATGCCTTATGCATCTTGCATTGTGTGTTGTGATTACTGTACGCCCTAGCGACATCAGGGTCGTAGCCTCCACGGGTACTTCATGGATGGCCAGATGGGACACCAAAAATCTGTTCTACATGGGGTGCTATAGATATACCTGGGTGAAAGTTCCTAAACCCTCTTGATTCCAGAGGTTGCTCCGATGTCTAGACCGAGTGGATACATGAGCGCATGAGAGCCATATACCATTAGGCCGCGTCTCCCACTGTGTCGTAGTCGGTTGGAAGGGGGTACGGCCTTACCTGCCCGAGAGGAGGGGGCAATGCTAGGCTGAGTCTGACCAGCTCGAGGAATAAGTTCGCTATCAATGAGTCAGGCCCGATATTGGCAGGCGGATAATGAGGTCTCTTCCACTCACCTTGTTGCACGCGATGGGGCGGCAACCTGGTTTGGAGTGTAATAGACCCCAGTAATTTTTCAGAGATGAACCATCCTAATATGTGGACTTATTGAATAGGAGTTGCATACTCATGCATTCATTTCATTCACTATCCACTCGGGCTGGTGGTGCACAATTAATTGTTGTGTACCTTCACATGGCCAGAATTTCTGTTGGGCACGCGACTAACCTAAGATCAGGAGTTTACCACATTGAGTTTGACTATCCAAATTTATGTATGGGACTGGTTTGGATAAAAGTCCCTTGTGGTGGACACGTAGCCTGCGATACTACGTACTATCATCCCGACTTCACACTCCAGCTTGGTCATTTTATTCGCATCGCATGTTGCATTGCATCCTCAGCACATAATAATTGGCTTACCATCTCCGCATTGCATAGCTGATCTACATTGCTTCCTTAGTATATGATATTAGTTTATTATATTTTTGCATCGCATCACCTGGATAAGGCTGATAGTATTTATGGGCCTATCAGCATATTTTCTCATTATTATGATATTGTATGATCATGGGCTTGTCAGTATTTTTACTTGCTCTGATTACTCCGATATTGCTTACTTGGCACTTACCTTGTGCACACACTTCCACCACCCACTAAGCTTTCTATAAGCTTATGCATGATAGATGCGTGCAGGTGGCGTTAGGTTGCAACAGAGTTGAGTTTGGAGCATGTAGTGGACCTCTGGAGCTTTGATTTTCGATATATGTATTTCCCTTTCAGCATTGTACTCAAATAATTATATTAGTGGATATGTGATGATAATGTTGCCTTTATGTTTTGGGTATACTTGTGGTTATGCTTCTTATGAGACACATGTATGTTGGAAAATCCTCCTTATAGAATCCCAGGATCGGAACCTGGTGTATGGACGCTGGGAACCGAGAATGGGGTACTACGGAAGCTGTCGGCACCGGGTTCGGCGATCGGGATTCCTGTGAATCTGATTTTCGGGTTTGGGGCGTGACAATGCTCAATAGATTTAACACTATGACCCTATTTCAAAGAACATTCACACTTCTGTACAAGGCAAAAAAAAAAAAAGTATGTTAACTTGTCATTCTGCTTGATGGTGGAGACATTCCATACTGATTTGTCATTAGTTTCCTAACACACGAGCATGTAATAATGTTAGTAGCTACAAGTTTATCCTGCCATCTGCAACATGCTCATAAAATAACAGGATATTGAGATCTATGACTCATCACGCTTTCTTGGTTAGTTGTCATTTTGTCCACTCTCAAATTCTCAAGGACAATTAGATGAATTATTCTTCTTTAACCCAAATTCATGCATACAGGACCCATGGTTATTGTGATTTTCGAACAACATACCTACATAGGACTTATGATCATTGTGATCTTCGAATCGCTAAAATCACACCCACAAACAAGTTCTACATTGATTTTTCAGGGCACAAACTCCAACAACATGCGCACATGCACATTTGATACACGTGTCTCAATATTTTAATACTTGAAAATTGATGATAGCAAGTATACATGTGTTGAATGCTTATATTGATCACACGTGTGGAACATTGAAACATGTCATGCAAGCACATGAATAAATATGATCTCCGCATACATCAAAATTATAAAAGTAGCATTGACCAGGGGTGTTAACAAGCCAGGTTAGGGCTTAGTTAAGCTCTATACAAGCCTGACCCATATTTTGCAACTTAAGCCCAAACCTAGCCTGGGCAATGACGGGATGAAATAGTCCAGCATGAGCCTAGCCCATAATACATATACATGGCTTGACCTAAGCCTGAAATGGTGACTAGAAGCAAATAGAGGGGGTGGAGGGTGTTACTGGTAGCTACAATAGGACGAAGCAGCGACGCCATAGTCGAAATCAAATGGGAGATGAAGAAACACAGATGAGAGGGACGGAGGGACAGAGGGAGGGAGCAGCTTGGCTGCTGCGGCTGTCAGTGGCGGCGGCCATGGCTGTTGTTGCCTTGTCCGCTGGCACCATGGCTGCTAAGTAGAGCTTATCGATGGTGGAGAGAGAGAGAGAGAGAGAGAGAGAGAGCCTTAGGGCGTGTTTGGCCCGCAGAATTTAGGGGGATTAGGAGGGATAGTATTGTAAAATCCCTCCTAACCCTATCTCTAGGTCGTTTGGATGACGGTGGATATCAGTCTGCATTAGGCAGTCAACGATTTCAGAGGGAAATGGAAGGATTGCAAAATTCCTTATTGGATTCGTTGCCCAGTCACTGGCCATCATTAAGCCCATCTCGCCATCTTCCTCAATCCAGCGTACGGAATGCGGGATAGGAGGTTTCAGGCAGCTACGGTCAGATTGGATGGCGGGGAATGAATTCTTTGGCACGAAAGATGGGTTATTTACAGGAGAGCTAAGTCTCCTTCTAGCAGTGCGGGATGATCATCATCGCCAGTTAGGTGGAGAAGAGATCGTCATCACCAGTTACAAGAGAAGTGATCACCATCGCCAGTTACGAGATATCTATAAGAGAGGTAAGTCTTATTCCTCGCGTTCGAAACGAAACTCCGGCACGTTCTTGAGGTTTTTTTTTCCCCCTTAAAGTGGGGGGTTTCGTGGCTTCATTTTCTTAATTTGTGAAAGTTCTATCGGATCCTAAAATAGTTGTTAAAGAAAATGTAATTTGAGATTGTCAAATTAATGTTTAATGCCATTTGATTCTAAATAAATAAGGGTATGAGATTTTTCCCCTCCAAATACATGTCTCAGGAACCTCTGTTCGTTCAGCTAAGAGAGAGAGATATAGTGAGGATGCCCTAATCACCCACAACTTTGTTGCATGTTAAATCATCTCATATAGCATTGTCTCAGGGTTGGCTTCCTTTGGTGTGACCCACTTGATGAGCGGGTCATTCATCCAAAGAGATATCGATCTTTGAGTAAGATCGAAACCGTGTGTCACATACTAAGATCTAGTGGACCCCACCACAGAAAATAGTGGGGGAAGAGTGACACCCTTGAAAAAGGCCTTGGGCCACAAAAATTTTCGATTATAAACATATGTGTGTTTCATCTTTTGTAATGTCTTTGTTAACTTAATATAGATAATAGGTTGGATTCGAAAAAAAAACAATTTGGTGGGCCTTAGTTGAAAATGTTAGGAGGCGATCATTATACGGTATGAACTCGAAAATGAGGCAGAACCAAGGCTTCAGTGGGCCACAGAGTAGGGATTGAAGGCCCATCATTAAAAACTTCTTCGGAGCTGCAGAAGTTTCGGATGAAGCTGATATTTGTGTTTTCACTTCATCCAAGTCTATATGACCTTATGAATAGGTTGCATGGTAAAATAACATAACAGTGGCCCTTAGAGAGGTTTCAATGGTGGGTATTATTATCACCACCGCTTCTTTTGGGGTGGTCCACTGGATATCTGGACAAGCTTCATTTTTTGGATAACGCCATAAAATAATTTGTTAATAGGTATGGACGGCGTGGATACTACGTTTACATCACGATGACCCCCCACAGAGCTCTGCCCGGACGAATTACCATCCGGGATGGCTTAGGATGCAATCCGCTTCCCTTTGACTCATGCCTTAAAATGATAGGCCCAAATGGATGGACGCTGTGGGTACAACACATGCATTGGTGTCCACAGGACTTTGTTGTTGAGCCATCACTAGCGAGCATTGCTACTCGAAACAACCGTTTTCAGCACACCATCGAGGAGTAGACCGTTTTCTTAGAAAATCCAGCGTGCCCTCAGGTTGAATTTTTATGGCCTGAAGCAAGAGTCCCAAGACAAACTTCTGCCATTCTAAACACTCCCCTCTGTTACACCTGTCAAATTACTGAATCCCATGCCCCATCCAAACACATTTGAAATCTTATCCCGGGATATTGCAACCCATCCAAACAGACATCCAAAATCGTCTCGGGATATTGCAATACGGTGGAACTCCATACCATCCATCAACAAATACATCATTACCTTAAATCCAGTTCCATCCCTTCTAATCTCACCTAATGCAACTGGCCAAATTGGCCCTTAAAAAACGTAAAGGTTGGGCTAGGTGATGGGCATCTAGTCCAAGCCCGACTTGATTATAAAACGGACCTAAAAGCCCAACCCTTGGGCTTGATACTCCAGTCGAAGTGCTCAGGGCTTGGCTGCTGCGACTGTCAGTGGCGGCGGCCATGACTATTGTCGCCTCGGGCACTAGCATCATGGCTGCTAGGTAGAGCTTATAGATGGTGGCGAGAGAGAGAGAGAGAGGTTGGAGGTGAGAAATGGAGATAACTATAAAAACCGTAAAAGTTGGGCCAGGTTGATGGGCATCTAGTCCAAGCCCGACTCGATTATAAAACAGACTTAAAGTTTAAGCCTGAGCCCAACCCCTAGGCTTGATACTCCAGTCGAAGGGTGCAGGGCCTGATAACCCGGTTCGGGCTCAAGCCTAAAAAATTAAAAATTTAAATAGGATTGGCCCAACAGCCCACCTAAACAATTTAAAATCCGGCCCAAACCTATCCTAAGCCCAGACCTACAAATAGTTTTACTTCCCAATCATATACACCCAATCCATAGATAAGATGATGCAAAAGAGGCATTGGCATGGACATACATAATTGTCCACAATAGGGATGGAAATGGGTGGGTAACCCAGCCCATCCCGAGTGACCTAACCCTCTAGGAGCAAGTTAGGGTCTCCAAACTCGGCCCAATGGCTGGGCCTGAGTTTAAAATCTAGGCCGATTGCTTGAGTGGGCCTGATCCAATCATCAAGTAGCCCTTGCTCACAAAGAAAGATCAATTTAAAGAATGTTTTCAATGGTCCACATCATTTAGGGCGTGTTTGGACGCGCGGATTAGGTCGGAGTGGGTTGCATACATCAAACTCATCAAGCCATGTGTGCCATCGAACAATGTAAACAAGGCCGAGCACTTCGAAGGTGGTCCCAGCCCAGCCTCGGTCAATCCAGCTGGCCGTAACTGACGCTGAGCATATGGGCCCCACCAAGCGCTCATACGACGACAGAAGATAATAAAAAAGGTCCCGATGGGTGCACAATAGCTCTCGTGTCCACTGCCTAAAAAATGCCCATTCAGAAATTAGGTGGGCCACCGTTTACGAAGAAGTGGATGGCTGAGAAAATAGAAGAAGTTTTTCTTAGCTGTCCATTTGTTTCTAACAAGTGGCTCTTGGGACAAGACATTTATACGGTGGGACCCTTAACATGGACGGTCTGGATCACATACTCGTGTGAAACACATCCAGATCTCAAGGGTGCGTGCAACACGTGCATGAGTCAGTATCTGGGCCATCACAAGCCATTTCATTGGGAACGGATTGGCTACTCCCCCTGACACCAGCCATTGGCTGGTGGTCGGTGCTCTGTGGGGCTGACCATGATGTATGTATGTCATCCATGCCGTCCATCTATTTTTATATATCATTTCATGATATGGTAGAAAAAACTAAGTATATCTCAATCTCAACTGGACCACATTACAGGAAACAGTGTTGAATGAGTTTTGACCATTAAAAACGTTTTGAGGGCCATAAAAGCTTTGGATAAAGCTGATATTTATTTATTCCCTTCATCTGAGTATTTATGACCAAATCAACATATTGGATGTCAAATAAAAAGTACAGTGAGCCTTAGGAGGATTTTAATTGTGAATATCTATTTATTATTTTTGTCCTATGGTGTGGCCTATCTAAGAAATATATCCCCATAATTTTTTTTATCAAGTACTAAAATGATATTTAAAATTAGATGAAACACGTTCATCATGATGGGGCCCACAGAGCACCGACCACCATCCACGGGGCTGGTGTCAGGGGGAGAAGCCAATCCTTTCCCCATTTCATTACGTAGTCCACAGCACGGAACAGGCTCGCATCGGGGGTGTTTTTGTTATTAAAGAGAACTTCGAGGGTGATAGTTAACTAACCATTTTCGTAATTTCATTGAAAGCCAGGGCCATTTAAAAACAATCGCCGATGTACCCGATTGCCTCGCACACAACGAGGAATTCTCCCTTCCACCCCCTTCTCAAAACAAACACAACGAGAACGAATCCCATCCGTAAAAACTATCCACGTCATCGATCCGCAACACAAGACTGGACGGCCGAGATTCCCTTCCACGTCAGAGAACAAAAACCACCTCCTCTCTTCAATCTCTCACATAAGACTTGGACCCCGCCCCAAACCGCGAAAAATCCCGAACCGGCCTCAGCCCTCGAACCCAAACCGTTACCGGTTCAAACCCTCTTCCCTAAAATTCCCATCAGACCATCAAAGCTTTCGAAAGCCCAAACACCGACGGATTGCATCTTTTTCTTCGCACCGCGAAGAAATCAGATCTTCCCTCTCAAATAAAACCTAGGGTTTCCGTACATTCTAGGGTTAGGGTTCCGTTTTCCATTTTCTTCCTCCTCGATCTTGAAATCCGAGGATTAGGGCTTCCGTTTCCGATTGCCGCCATGGACGGAATCGATCTTCGAGTTACAGAGACTGGATAGCTCCTTGCACGGTAAAAAGCGATCGGTATTTGTTGGTTATTTTGGTTTTTTTAATCTAAATCTAGGGTTTTCGAGGGTGTTTATTTTTTGGTGAAAGGAAATGGACGAGGTCTGGGAGAGAGCTGTTGAAACGGCGTTAGACGGCCAGTCTGACTGCTCTTCTGCTCGAACCCTAACCCTAGATGGCGTTGTTAAATGTCTCCATGGCCGTTTGCCGCCGCCTGGCTTGCTCGAGAAATTCCAAGCCCTTGAGCACCTCTCAATCGCCAACATCGGGGTGTCGTCGCTCGAGAAGTTCCCACGCCTTCCCAATCTCCAGAAGCTCATCCTTTCAGACAACCGCATCGCAGGTGGTCTCGAATTCCTGGTCGAGGCGGGCCTTGGAGCTCTCCGCGATCTGGACCTTTCCAACAACCGTATCCAGTTCATTGAGGATCTGGCCCCGCTTGCACAGCTGAAGCTTGTCTCACTTGATCTATATGAGTGCCCAGTTACTCGTGTCAAAGACTACAGGTCGCAGGTCTTTGGCATGATCAGATCTTTGAAGTATTTGGATAAGATGGATGCAGACGAGAACGAGCGGCCAGAGTCGGATGAAGAGGATGAAGATGAGGAGGAGGAGGAGGATGACGATCCGGGTAGTGGGGAGGTCGATGGTGAGGATCGGACGGGGAAGTTGATTAACGGCAGGGCTGATGAAGGGATTGTGGATGCTGATGATGATGAAGAGAGTGATGCAGATGAGGAGGAGACGGCAACAAATGGCTCAGACAGAGCAACCCATCATATGACGAATGGGTTTCGGGTGGCGGCTTCTATGAATGGCGTGAATGTAGATGAGGATGAGGAAGATGTGGAGGATGAAGAGGATGAAGATTTGGGGGAGGAGATTGATGAGGAAGAGGGAGAGGACGAGGATGTTGTTGAAGTTCATGAGATTGAGGATAGCGAGGAGGATGAAGATGGGGTTGAAGAGGATGAGGACGAGGATGATGAAGATGAGGATGAAGAGGATGTGGAAGATGAAGAGGATGATGGAGAAGAGCCAGGGAGCACAGGAAGGTTGACAAGCACAGAAGGGGAGATTGATGGGCACGACCAGGGAGAGGAAGATGAGAATGGTGAGATTGGGGAAGAGGACGGGCAGGGAGTTGAAGAAGATGGAGAGTACGAAGAAGATGATGGTGAGGGTGAGGATGAGGTGAGATTCTTATCTTTTTTAAAAAAAAGGGACTATCCTTTGATTAATGTTTTGTTGCTTATATATTTTCCTCATCACTTCAGTGATTTCTTTTACTCTTTCTTGTGATTTCATGGTTCTGTTTTTTGGTTTTGCTCATTATATATGATTAATCTGTTTCTATGAGGGTTCATTCTCTAGATACCTTATTCTTGAATTCCTTGGTTGGATAATATAATGTTTTTGCCACTTGTTCTGATGATAGAGGGCCCAAATGGTGAGTTTCACTGAAGATTCTTTGCAGGCTTGGAACATCAGGAAAAGATATGAATGTCAGATTTTTTGTTTAATTTTTTTCCATTTTGTTATTGTTTGGCTATGTACTGGGAGTGTCTGTCATCTGTTAATTTTGGCATCCATCATGTATTTTGTGGTGTTTTATCATCTAGTAATTAATTAACTATAGACACTTATTTATGCAAAAACCATTTTAGGAGTTAACAAGTAGGGTAAATTGTAAGTTAATTATATGAAGTTTGCCAATAATAATGTAGAGAATGCTTCTTCCATGCTTGTCTTTAAAATTTTTAGAACTAGTAGTTACAGCAGTCACATCATTTTCCTATGCAAGCTTTTATTTTGAATTTTGGCCTTTTGAAGATTTTAAGATTGAAATGTATCCTCCCTTAGATCTGACTGTGGTCTATAGGAGAGTAGGTAAAGGTGGTCTTCAATGGATCTGACAGGTGTGATCTTGGACCCATGGGATTTGGGGTGTTTTTTCTTCCATGATTTGGGAGTGGTCTGGTTTTCATGGGCTCTCTTAGAGAAATGAATTCTACTATTGTTATCAATAAGGTGCTTCAGCGGAAAGTGGGCTGTATTAGCTGATGGGTGGATCATTAAAGGATGCTTCATCAATATTGTTCACTGGGCCAACAATGGGATTATATCTGTTCTATGACACTTGGCTCCTTTGTTGAATTCAGGACATGATCAATGGTTTAGCTAGGATGTTCATGTGCAGACTTCTGTATGGTGACCCAAACCACTCACCATGATTATTGAGTCACCAAATCAGGTTGTAAGTAATGATCAAAATCGTTGACAGGTTATAGATTGATGGGTTAGGTTAAAATTGCTGATTGGATATAGAGTTGATGTGATAGAAATTTTTTTTTTATTGGATACTGGATGTTGGGTATTTTTTGCAATTTGTTTCAGGGGCTGTGTTTGCTTGTGTTTCTTTTACTGGTGCCCTAACCCTTCTAATAAAATTCTTCAGCATTCATAAAACTAGTAACCTCACCAGAGGTGTGTGATTCCAAGTAAATTATGTGTCATATTCTATACATGTATCTAGAGATTGGCTGCTGGAGCCCACCAGAGGAGTCCAGAGTCTGGTTTTTGTACATTTTTAAAATATAGACTCACATAAAAATTTTAAAAAAAAATCTGCTTTCTTGTTATGTTTTATAGTCAAATGTGCTCTAGCACTTGATGAATCAGCAAGATTATTTTCTTAGATTGTGACATGTCTCAGGTTTTATTGATGATATGTGAAGGAGGCAATATTAATAGCAGTCATGGTTTTATCTCATCCTACGAATAAAGTGAAGAAAACACAACACTTTTACATACTGTTCTTTATCTACTGCCATGAGTTTTTTGTTTGCGTTTATTTATTTATCCGATGTCATCTGCGTACTGTAGATATGTATTCATCTATTCCGTCCTCTTGGATAGGCATGAGCCACACGTGGATATTTGAAATCTACATGTCATGAGTTCACAAGATGCATCTTTGGTTAACATTTGGTTGTGATTACTGAATCAGGAGTTTGTCAAAAGGAAAAAAAAAAAAGCGAATCAGGTTTTGAGTTTGATCCAAGCTTGTGTCAAGAAGTTTTGCGTCATTAGTTAGGATGACAATGAACTTGGTATTCAAATTAATTTTCTTTTTCTTTTTCTTTTTAATAAGAACATTATTCTATGCATTGCCTATCCAACCTTCTTTTTAGCTGCTACTGTTTTCCCTGCAAGTGCATGTGTGGACTTGAAGACTCTGTATATATATATATATATATATATATATATATATATATATATATATATATTCTTTTATATGCTTGATTGTCCCCTTCTTTTCCTACTCCCTGTGAGATTTAATAATATAGCCATCTATGCCCTGTATGTAAATATATTATGTGATAAAGCAAAATACTTCACTTTTCTGGCCTGATCCCCAATGGGATGTGGAATTGCCTTGATTTCATAGTTTAAAAATTATATTCTATTCCTGTTTCTCTTACTATTGGTTTTTTCCATAAACTGCCTTTACAATTGTTACCTGCTCTTGTTGTCTATTTATCAGAATTGTTGAATTTTTTCCTTTTGTTTTGCATTTTCCTTCCCCTTTGTTTTTTTGCTTTGCATTTTTCCTATCTGAGCATCTTTCTTTCCAAATTTTTGGAGTGCCATTTCTGAGGTTTCAGGAAGTGATTTGTTTTTCATGTTTAATGAAAATTCCCAGATATGTTCATTTACTGATGTTGTTCTGTTCGTCTCTTTGATGGTTTTCTGCCACTGACCCACTTGCATGGTTCTTGGGTAAATTGCTAGGAAGAGGATTTTGGGATGGAGTACTTGGTGCAGCCCATTGCTCCTCCTCCGGAGGAGGCTGTAGGCAGCGATCTGGATGCTGGCAATGAAGAAGATGGGGAAGAAGAGGAAGTGGAAGATGAAGATGATCACTGCAGCGCTCAGCCACAGCCACAGCCACAACCACAGCCACAGCCACAGCAGCCTTCTTCATCTCAGGTCAAGAGAAAAAGAGGCGGTGATGATGGTGGTGATGATGATGATGATGATGACAGTGTGGAGGATGCAAAGTTGTCAAGGAACCATTGAGGCTCCACGTGTGTATATGGAATCTTGGTAGAGAGAGAAATGGGGGGGCCTTAGTTAGATTGTGTAGGTACACTTGTTAGCTCAAAAGACGTTAGAAAGAGTGGCTACTTTTGTTAGGAGAAGTAGAACGAGGGTTTGTGAGTAGTAGTATTTAGTTCAATTTCAAAAAGTCGTTAGTCTCTTGTCCTCACGTGCTTCTCCCCATTTAGTGGCCGTTATACTTTTTTCAAATGGCAGTTACCTTGGTTTGAGGTTCCCCCGCGAAAGGAAAACATTAAAAAAAAGAAAAAAAGGAAAAAAGACAGACCCCGCGGGTTTTGAATTTTATTCTTCTTTACCTCTCTTTTTTTCTTCTTCTTTTCTGTCATGTAAGACATGGGTATATGTGTAGAGTACTTTCATCTGTTTTATCCTGAAATCAAAGGTCAGTAAGCTTTGCTATACTTAATGTGAATGATTGTCAGATTCATGTTTTGGTAGGTGCAGAATCAATATTGGCAGGTGGAAGTAATACAGCTATGTTGAAGTGACCACCGAGGGAAACGGTACGATGATTCCAGTCCCTTTTTCTCCGTTTTAAGGTAGGATGCTTTTCACACCCCCATCTTTTGATGCATGCACCCTAATATCGTGGACGTTGGTATAATAGTAATAGTATATACTGCTTTTAGATGTAGAAAAAAGTAGGGGGTCATGCTTGAAAGATGGTGTATGACCATAAATAGAGCATTTGCCCTCTCTCTTTTCATCTCTATATAAAGAGCATGCAGCAGTTTATTGCCTGTTTGGCACTGCTTCTACCAACTGCTGAATTGATTATTAGGAAACAATTTCTCAGTAGAATTGATTTTCCGGGATTGTTTCTTGAGAAATGATTATGAAAAAAAAAAAAAGAATTTCCTTGCAAAGGTTGTAATGGTGAGCGTTGAATTCTTAGATTTCCTGTGGCTTGGCCAAGAGTCATTTTTGGTGTCACCCTAAAGTGATATTGCCAAGCAGGTGGATGGAGTGGATGTTGCACAAGCAGTGTGGTGGGCCACAGCGCTACAGGGCGTTTGTAAGTTGCATCCGTTGGCTTCTCCAGAGATGAGATGGTTTTGATAAGCCACACAGGTGCAATATAGCTCCGGTACACATCTCATGTTTGCCATCATGGCACGCAGATTCGAGATCTAATCCATCCATTAGAAAGGCACTACTATATTGGTGCCTTAGCTCAAGAATTAGGTTGATTTATTTGGTCCGGTGGGCCATAGTTTGGAAACCAAATGTTATGGCTTTAAAAATACTTTGGCCGAAGTTTTCTAATACATTCATCTGTTTTCAATATTGGGGCCCACATTTTTGAGGAGAAATTGTGGTTGGACCAGTTGGTGGAAGGATTTGATCACAGACTTACATGTCATGATGGCCTACGTGTCAGGCCTCTTTTTAAACCTTTGAACAAGAGAAATTAAAGTCTCAAATTGAAATTTTGTTTTTTGTTTTTTTAATTTAATTAATAAAGTGGCTAATCAAACATAGTCAGCCTTTTAAAAAATGATTTTCAGAATAAATAAGGAAGGGGAGAAAAAAAAAAACGCTTCCTTTAGCAAAGCAAAACGGGCACCTGAATTGAAGAAAATTACATGGATGCCATCACACCAAACGTGCTTGCCTATTCTCCAGAGCAAGAGAGCTGTTGCGAGGCATATACTCTGCTCCATCGTCTTTTAACACCTGCCGTCTGATCAAAATTCGACGGCAAAGATGAGTAGTGCCTCACGTGCTTATTTCTCTGTTCTTTTCTTTTTCGGGGGGGTTCTGGTGTTGTCAGTGGAGCCCACGTACCGTTGTTAGCTAATCACAATGTAGAAACAGATACGATTTTCATGATTTGAAGGAAATTCTCTGTAACAAAAAGGAAACAAAGAGAAGAAGAATGAAAGAAAACGGCGGAATGAAAAGCCGTGAGCGGGTTGAACCGTCGTCCTCTCCCCTGCACGTTTTTGTTCTCAGGGGTAATTGATGTGAATACCCCATTCTTTCAATTTTTGGTAATACAACTGGTACAACTTTGTATTAATCTACCACCAAAAGATGGATGGATGTATGGAGATTGTAGTAGTGGCTCACTTTTACTGGCCGTCCTTTTAAAATTTTAAAAAAAAAGAAAAGAAAATGTTTATGAATTATGATTGCTCGTGGAGATTCCCCACCCAATAACAGCATACTTGTACTACAGGATAAGTACTGCATAGATGTCAATCTGCCTGTCCAAATGACGGGCCACTAACACAAAATCACATGAGAAAAAGATCCCAAATCAAAAACTCAAAAAGGTTCCAATATTCATATGGTTGGACGAATATAAACAACCAAAAAAAGCAATGCTCCATTGAAATGGAGGGGTGGGATTTTAAAAGAGTTGGAAAAGTAGGCCCTACAATTTGAATGATCGTGGGATATTAGGAGTGGCCCTGCCCTCCTCCCCTATCATAATAATCCTATGATTTACCTTGTGCACGTACTTCTCAAGGACATACATGATCCAACCTGGATCGTGGATGACTTGTGAGCCGTGAATCAGGTGGGGGGGCTCAGTTCATATATGATCTAGCTAAATCTGGACTGTTACTTTAACAACTCAGCAATTGTATGAACGGTGAGGATATCTGAACATAAAAAGATTTTCTTCCCATGTCTTGAGAAGCTTGGACGGCCTTGTTGACCACATGGCGAGGAAGAACGGACCCCACCTCTACATCTTGGTTTTTCTGCATTTTCCTTGGCTGCCGCATTGGACGCCTATGACACCATCCTTTCTTAAACACATGGATGGTCGTTTGTCATGACATGTCACTATATTTCAGCATGTTGCACCGTTGGAGTCATGACACGTGGACTCATTTCTTCGACCCCTGTGACGTCAGCTCGACTGGGATCCATTTTGTGGGCCCTACCCAGATGGTGGACTTCAAACGGATAAACAAGCATGGTAAATAATCGTCAGTTTTGAATAGTGGGCTATCCATGATCAGAAACATCATCCACAAATGGGTGGTCCTGATTCATCTGCCCTACCGTTTAATGGGAAAGGTTGGCCGTTGTAAGGAAGGTCCGGCTGAGATGAACCGAAAAAAGAAAAAAACATCAACTAGGTGTCCTCATTCAATAAGATCGTTCATCTGGTGATCCCTACCGTAGAAACTGTAGCCTCTCACAAGTTCATTGATCAGATGACCATCGACAAGGGATTTTGTATAGTTGATGTGTAAGGCCGTTCATTTCGTTCCGAAAACTTCACATTCGATGCATAGAAGTGCGTCCCTCGCAGTGTACCCATCCACAGAATACAGCAGTACAATATACATTGCTGTGGCCGAGAGTGTGTACCGTGCACGCTTGTCAGATTGTACAAACGGTCCCATGTGTTAGTGATCCGAGCCGTTGATGTATATGGGCCTAATGTGTGGATGAGGTCTTTGTATTAGAAATCCCCCAGGTTCAAAGATCTTAGCCACAGAAACATTTGGTCTTATCTTGGCTGAATGTGAACCGTTGCTTTCTTAAATGCCTGTCATTGGCCGTGCAACAATAATCTGTGGGGCCTACCATAATGTTTGTGTGACATCTATCTGTTGAGATCGTGTAAAGGACGTGAGCCCAAAAATCCGGCAGATCCAAAACAAATTGGGGACGAGGACGCTCACCATTGCAACCTGAATGGGGCCCACCAGAGCATTGGATCGAGTCGAATTGAGTGATGATTGGTGAACCCCACATGGCATTTTGTTACTGGGCTTCCTACTGGAGGTGGTCATTGAGTCTAGTCGGACCGAGTTAGGTCCAATTCGACTCGATCCGGTTTTGCAAACTCCGTACTTTGTCCGACTCGGACCGGGTCCAACGGGTCTGACTCGATCTCAACCGAAGCTTGGCTGGGTTAACCTGAACTGAGTCCGACTCGGTCAGAGAAACCAAGTCAGATCGGGCCACCAGCGAGGTCGAGCCAGGGTAGGCCACCATGCCCTAAAACGATCTCTCCAAATGGATGGATGGTATGGATACAACACATACATCATAGTGGGGCCCAAAGAATATGATGATGTCACTTGAGTAGCTAATCCGCGTTCGTCCAAAGCTAGGGCGAGCCACAACCAAGGTCCTGATCTCGGCCGGACCACCAGAGGCTTGCGCCCAAGCTCCCGAGCCAGGGCGGGCCATCAGCGGCCTGCACCCGAAATCCCAAGGTTGAAAAAACACATAAAAAAAACTTAAAAAATAAACATACCTAACGGATAGACAAGGATGACCGATAAAGAACGGGTGCTGGGCTGCTAGCTGGCCTGGATTCTAATCAGGTTCGATGCGGCGCTGGCGCAAGTAAGGTTAGGGTAGATGAAATGGTAAAGATTAAATTTTTTTTAAAAAAGTTTAATTTATACTACCTGTTTTTGGTCCGAGTCGGGTTTCAGATCGGATCGGATCCAACCGAATCGAATTTTGGATTGGGCCAGATCAGGTAACTACGTGACCTGAACTCAACTCGGCCGGGATTCGGATTAGGGTAGGTTTATTCGATCCGAACCTTACCCTGGCATTCGGTTCGGATTGAGTTGGATCCAACCAAGTCGGATCCGCCGAATCGAGTCGGGTCCTTCCCCAGCTCTACTTCCTACAAGGGACCCAAATTACTGTGGGCCCACATTTTTTCTTTTTTTGAGAAATCCAATCCGTTCATCAGTTTTTGCTCACAATAGGATGTTTTTCCAAAAATCAAGCAGACCCAGAACTCAGATGGGCCACACGGCAGGAAACAGTAAGTATGGAAACGCCCACTGTTGAAACCTTCCTCGAGCTGAACATGATGCTTATATCCAATCCAAACCGTTCATAAGGTTGTCACCACTAGACAAACAGTAAGCACAAACATTATCCTGATCCAAGACTTCTGTAGCCCCCACGAAATTTCCGTCATCTGGCCCACCAGAGTTTTGGATCTGCTTTATCCTCTTGTGATCTTGAAAAACTGATGGACGTATTCGATTCTCACAGAAATCTCTGTGGGCCCCACATACGGCTCAGGCAATTCGCCCAGTCCTACAGTATAAAGTCATCATGGTGAGCCCCACATTGCTTTTTACTGCATGGGGCTTCCTACAATAAGTATTGCAGGGAATTCATATCCTCTCTTTTTAGTCCACATGAAATAGATAAGATGGAAAGCTGCTTTCTATCAACAATAGCAATAAAAACAAGCCCCTCTGCTGCTACTCTCTCTACATCTGCCTCTAACCATGGCCACAGCCAAAACACTGCTGCTGTCACCCACAGCAGTTCTACCACTACGACGACCAGCAACGGTTCATAATACTGCTACACTGAAAAGAAGATCATGCTATGTAACGTTGAAGGTGTGTAACATGGCAAAGGAGAGTGATGACACTGTTGGCAATGGCATTGTAGAGATTGGAGCTGCAGTAGGAGGATTGGTATCAAACCCGGTGATCGGGTGGTCTCTATATACGCTCAAGACGACCGGATGTGGCCTGCCGCCTGGGCCCGGTGGCTCAATCGGGGCTCTTGAAGGTGTGAGCTACCTAGTAGTCATTGGCATCATTGCTTGGTCCTTGTACACTAAGGCGAAAACAGGCTCGGGCCTTCCAAATGGGCCGTTCGCACTTTTGGGTGCAGTCGAAGGCCTGTCCTACTTATCGCTGCTCGCCATCTTGGTTGTGTTTGGGTTGCAATTCTTGGAGCGGGGCTACCTGCCCGGGCCACTGCCCAGCGACCAGTGTTTTGGCTGAGCTTATTGGATAAGAAAATGGTGCTTGTTCTTGGTGGCGATCGATGAACAGAATGGATTTTACACACGTCCCGTGCTCACACGTGTCTTGAAGAGAATTCCTCTCTACCCCAATATCATCCCATCTCTCAAAATTTCAACTTATGGAATTATTCTCTTCTATTGTGACAGCTTTTAGGTTATCCTCTTCTTTGGGCCATGTTTCTGTATCATGTTGACTTTAAAATTCAAGGAAAAAAGAAAAGTCATTGTTTGTTGCAATGCAATGGATTGGATTTTGTAAGGTTTGTGAAATGTGTTTTTTTTTTTTTTCACCACTATACAAATAAATCATTCAACAGGTGGTGTTGATTCTAGTTCGTTTTTATGCGGTAGGTGTGGCTCGATAATTTTGCGGGGCCCAGCTGAATCAACATGAACATACAACCTTTTAATTCACATCAATAGGTGGTGTGCTCCCACCCTTCTTGAAAGAAAGAAAAAAAAAATAAAAAATCATTCCCCACCCATGTAGGCCTAGAAATGGGACATTTTTCTTACTGATACAATATATTTGTGTAGGTATATACCTACATACACAGAATAGAAATTATCAGATTAGTAACTATCTTAGATTACATTAGTTGGATATATACGAATTCTACGCACAATGCTCTTGTATCTAATTTATGATGCAGGACATGAAATGATGTCCCCATCAATTTAGGTATCTCAATGAAATATAAGAAAACACAAGTTTCCGCAATGTAATTCCTGAACTAATCGAATAAGAACCTTTGTGATTTTTCTTGCTTCCCAAGAGCATAAACTCCTAAAATGGCTCATGCAATTAGATAAAATATTTGATATTTCCCAATAAGATTCGCCAAAGACATTAAGTTCATTAATTAATTGGGGAGACCCATTCTAGTAACAAGTTCAAGAACATTTCATAAATGGAAATCTAAAGGGAGGAAACCCAAGTGCAGAAGCCCCCTTGATAATTCCTAGTAACTCTTAAAAGTACTGCCCATAGCCATGAGATAGAACTTGGCAAAGATATCCAATCTTGAATAACACACTGCAACTATGGTCTTTTGAACCTGATTTTGATTTCTCGTTCTTGTTCTGGTTTACTACGGTGCGGGGGTAAATATAATCTCTACCGGCCATACATAACGCTTTAGATGGTAGATGAGTGTATCGAGATTCTTCTATATATTAATAGCTGCATGCATTGCGCGATGGATGTAAAGAAATAGGCCATTGTCTTTGCAATAATTCTAGGAGATAGAGTTCACAATAAATTCCCCTGTTGAGCATTATTATGATTGGAACTCTTTCAATATCCTAGCAAATATGGTTGTGTTAGTCATATCTTTGTATGTGACTACATTAGCATTCAAGTAAGGTGTGTTTGGATTGGGGGTAAACTAGAGGAAGTAAAAATGTAAAATAGGCAACTATTAAACTAATGTTTAGCAGTGAGGAATGGAAACACTTTGCACTTGTTTGTTTTGTTATAGAAGAACTTTTGAAAAACGGTTTTCCTCTGAATTTTTTAGTGTTTGGTTTTAGAATGGATTCTTTTTTCATTTTTTCCCCTCCAATGCGAGTCTACCAATAGCCATGTTGATTTTTGATGAGTTTGGGTTGGGATCTACCAATTTCTTTTTTCTTTATGTTTCGAGTGAGGTTATATTTAGGATTTGATTTGCTGGTTTTTTTTTTTTGTTTAAATAATCTCTTGTTCATGTTTTGTACGTGCTCGATATGATAGCTTAGTTTTGCAATATTGGGCTTTTGATCATATGAGATTTGAGATCCTCTTCTTTTGAATGTTAGGGTGTGTTTGGATTTGTGGAATTATAAGATAAATTCAAAGACGAAAACCATGGTAAAAGAATCTTAATAAGTCATTTCTTCTAGTAAATGTGATTTTCATTGAAAGTCAAAAGTTCAATCCTCAAAAGGTGAGCACAGCCATTTGTCTCTCCAGAATAGGGACTCAAATTGCAAGCAAAGATATCAAAATCTCTCAAAACTTGACATGGCCTAGTGAAAAAACACTGTATTGTTGGAAATCCGCGGAAGCAAACTCCGAATTCGGATCACATGAGATTAAGCAACATAAATCAAGCAATCACAAAACACAAAATTTTACGTATAAAAATTCTTGCAAGAAAAAACTATGGCACAAAATAATAGCTAATCACTATGAAAACAAAAAGTACAAGAGATAGAATTACTTACAATAATCCGAAAATTCTCGTTTTCACATTCCCCGAGCCCCTCAAAACATTTAGCCCTCCTTAGAATAGCTTAGGATTACCCTAATCCCACAATTACACTCATATATAGTGTCACACTTGGAATAGGAAATAATTGCCACAATTTAGCAAAACCTCGCGCTTCTGTCGATGGAATCGATAACCATCGAAGGCTCTTCGATGCGATTGAAGCCACCTTCGATAAGATCGATTTGGACTAAAAAATAGTCTAACGAGCAGTTAGAATAAATTGAAATTTTCTCAATGGGATTGAGTTGCCTGTTGATGCCATCGATAGACCCAATTACAGACAAATTTAAGACATCCATGTACGTGGGAAGAGGTGGGACCTACAGTAAAAAGCAAAGATTCCTTCAAATGAAAGGACATTTTTGCCCTTTTATGGAAAGAGGATTATTAAGTGTCTGGGAGGAAAGGAAAGTGCATTTTAGAGAAAACGGGCCTCTTCTATTCAGTTGTGCAAGTTGGCTGCGTTTGGATGCACGAGATTGCAAACACTCGTTTCGATCACAATGGGTGATGACGTTTCCTAGCATTCATCACGAGGAAGTAGCCATCAAACTTGAGAGCAAGATCATTGCAAGTGAGTCCATTTTGCATACGGCCAACACAAAGAATACCATGGCTCCCCTGTGGAGCCCACATACTGAGATGACATCCGCGGTCCAACCACATTCTCAGTACTTTCATGAACTAGAAATGACCAATAATCACATATTGATGATGATAATCTACATTCATCTACACAGTGACGGTAAGAATAATCCGTTAACCAGTGGTTTCTTACAAATGACCAATCTATAGTATCCAGTGCATGGACAGTTTTGAAGATGGGTCCTTAGTTATTACAGGCAATGGATTTGAGAGCCAAGACATATATAATCATACTAATTGCAATTAAATTCAAATGAGGGAACCAAATAGTCTTAGGATCTGAGCAGAAGGCTGATTCGTTAGGACCGTAGGGTAGGGTACCGTGTGTTCTAGTACATTCAATTTTGCTTATATCAATGATCACTACACCATATTTAGGCCTTCTGCTTGCAATCTCTCGGATAGGAAAATCTTCGCCCTTCCATATGCTACCAGCAGATTTTGTTTAAGGGTGTGTTTGGTTGCACCAAATTATACAAATCACAAAATTTCATGATATTTGGTGAAACCAAACACACCCTACCCGAACGATCTGCATTCAACCCAAAAAAGAACAACAATTTCATTGCACATGATCTTCAAACTGGGCTATTTTGGTGCATGAGCCGTCTTCCACAGTGAGGCTGTTATATATATATATAAGGAACCCTGAGCTCTGGGAATCCAAGCATGCTGGAAAAATATCCTTCCAGCCATTCATAGGGCATGTTTGTTTGCCACTTAAAAATGAGTTCGTCTCATTTTAGCTAATATCAATTATGAATTAGAGATCATACTTTATAAAAGTTGGTGGTCTGATCCCTACCCAAAAATAACTAACTAAAGATCCCTAAACACATGACTAAATATAAATGAGAAAAAGTTGTTTTTAAGGCAACCAAACAGACCCTCCTTATATTTTACTTGGGACTGACAAGGTACATTCCATCTGCCACCAAAAGCAGCAACACCCGGAAGTACCTTGCACGAGTACTCAAACCCAAAAGCCAAAGAATGTCTTGGTCTGGTGAACAGCAGCAACTTGCTCTTCACATTTATTTTATTTTTTTTAAAGGAAAGGGATGAAGATAAATCCAAAAAACAGCACAAGCTTCATAGAGATGGTTACCAATTCCCTGGAATTTAATCTTGGGCTTTTCTATAAATAAACGAGATCACAAGTGACCTATCATTCAAAAAGTACTTCCACAAAACCGCTTGAGCTGATATAACTCAGTACTGTGCTACTGCTGTTCTCTATAGAGGGGCAGAAAAGGTATACAATAAAGGACATTTACAGACTATCAGATAAATGTATGTACCCTGCCTCCTAATCTTCGAGGTTCTGGATTTCACCCATCATAATGCGGTTACTGACAACGTTAAACCCTAAAACCGCTGGACTCACCTTCTTCCCCTTCTTTCCCTTCTTCTTCCCGCCTCCCTTGGCGGTTCCATCCAGGTTTGCCGCTGCATCAGGGTCAAAATCCCCGCCTCCTGTCCTGTCAATATTTACATCCTCAATGCCAAACCCTGTTAGCCGCCTGTCATTCCGAGCTTGGAAGGCTATGTCGATCACATCCGCCGACAACAACTCTTTGTAATTGAGGAACTTGTCGATGAACTCGTGGTTGGGATCGAACGAGCCGAGATTTTCTATCAGAAGTGTTTGGGCTTCCGAAGTTGATTGCTTCAAGCAGAATTCCAGGATACTTGTATCTACAAACACGAGGATTAAGAAAACACAGAAACAGGCGATCAGAGTACAAGAAACAGATCATTTTTTTTCCCCATAAAGTGCCTGGGTTATGATTTCCAAAATGCAAAACTACTAGAGAGCATCTAGGATCCTACTCTCCTGGAGGTGCAATTGTGATGACACTTGAAATATGTGCCATCCACTCTCCATGTATGTACCGAGGCCTGACAATAAGGTCTGTACTGTCATTAGGTGGGCCGTGTACCAAAAATAGGCATGTAAAAATAATTAACAAATGTTCCACATTCAATTAATGCATCTCGCTCACCAAAAGACCAGTACAGCCTGCTTTTCGAACCATGGACATAGTATGCATAATAATCTCTTGACAGCCATGGTAATACTCCATAATGAGAGTGAGCGTGAGAGACTAGTGTGTGTGCACACACGCGTCTATGTGTTGTAGTGGTTATCTAAAAGTTTACCCTTCATCCCTGTAAGCCTAACTGACTCGCTCTCGCACCAATCTCTGAAGTCCATGGCCTCTGCAAAAAAAAAGAAATGAATCCAAAAAGATAAATAGAAACCCTAAAGAGAAAAGCTGCAGCATATGGTGGTCTTACCTGTATGTTTAGTCATGGCATCTCTTTTCCCTTTAAAGGATGAAAGAAAGTGCTCAGGGAGCCTACCGCTAGAGGATTTCTGTCGACTCAATGACCCACTAGATGTTCCTTTTGCAGGGGTGCCTTTCGACCCCCAACTGCTAGGATTTGCAAGGGATGGGAAATCTGGCCTGCTTACAAAAAATAAAACTTAATCCAATCAACTTGGGAATGTTATATAAGCTACAACAAGATTCAGGGGATCTGAACAGAACAATGTCAAGGACCAAAGTCTTCTGCTGTTAATTTCTTATGGCAAAACCGTTTCCCTTAGAAACAACAGGTACAAGTGATTGCAGAAACAAACACATGATGGATGCTACATGTTCCAAGTTGGAAAGAAGTTATATAATCAAATGAATGTTGTAAAAACCACCGGTCAACGCGTAACTTGGTCTGGGCAACAACCCATCTCCGGAGTCTGAAATATCAGTATCGAACGGCATATCAGCCAGGCCCAAAAACGATATGATGCAGGGCGTGTCAGACAAAATGGTAACCATATCAGCTGAATTTATTTTATTTATTTTTTTGTACAGAACTTTGACAAATAATCAGGAAAATGGGGGAAAAAATGTAAAAAAAAAAAATTCTGTTTTTAATGCATGGTTAATGGAGCATCAGACCATTCTTTGATAAGAATATTTTCAGTTAGCATGACCTATGAATGTCAACTAATCACAACAACAAAAAGAGGACTAAATTTTTTTTATAAGGATTGTTTACCCCTTTTTTCCCGATTTCCCCCAAAATGGTCCATTCCACTCTGATTCATTGAATCCTACTCAAATCTTGCATGTTGATTTCCCAAAATAGGCCTACATCCCCAATCTAACACAAGTTTCTAAGCATTCTCTAGGATTGAGACAGAGACAATGTGAAAAGAAAAAAGAAGAGGCCTCTATGGCAGTATTGGTCCATATCAGGCGAATCGGCCCTGTATAGACCATATTTATTGACACGGCCCACCTCCTTTGCTGGTCAGCATACTCACATACTATCAAGTAATAGTGGGGACCGATATAGCTACAATATGGCCGATGCTGCCATAATGTAGCCATTTTTTAAAACCATGATCTGAAATCCATCCTTTCTTTCTTTCTTTTTATTCTTTTTGGTTGGAAGCGGATTTTGTTTCCCAGTGACCCAGCAGAGGCAAGCTAGGTATCAGAAACCAACGTAATGATCGTGTGAGCTTTTGAAGATTCAGCTAGAAAACAGTCGCCTTTCAATACTGAAAGGGGCAAGTCTTTTACATAATAATGTAGTCCTGTTGATCATATGCATGTGTGTGTGTGTGTGTGAAACACCATCAAAACATACAGACTTGAGGGCTGAGCCATTAAGCACAACCAGTTGGTACATCACGGGCAACAGTCTGCAACAAGGCCCAAATCTTAGCCTTTAAAAAAAGAGGAGGTTTTGCATGTAACTACCTAAATAATAGAGCATTTGCAAATACCACATAAAAAAATACGTTTGCAAATAACCACATCATTACTCCGTGTTTGTTGCAAATACCAACTTTCTGTTAGTTTTTCCTAACAGTTGTTAATCTTTTTGGCATATATTGAAAAAACAACAAAACTATGTCTATCCTAACCTCTCCCTACATCTCGGGAAAAGAAAACAAATGAAATTATTGTGGCATGTCCCATGTGGAGGAAAATTAAAGGATTTATGTTTCCACGGAGAAGAATTTTGTGGCATGTTCCATAATCATCATTTTCATTATTTTCTAACAGTTGCTCCCGGAAGTTATGAAAAAGCAATGGAATATGAGTATTTGCAATAATGGTGAATTAACAATGTGTTGGGTCCCTACTCATGGCTTAGTGGTAGACTCACAAGAGTTTCAACGCTAAGGTCATGGGTTTGAGTACCCATTGTGGTGTTTGAGGGTGTGTGCGTTTTTTTTTTTTTTTTAAAGTGCTTATTTACATTGTGGTGTTTCCACTGCCATGTGTAATGATTGCACTTTCAAATTTTCATACCATCTAATACACTCGAATCCCTTGCGCCAAACAGGCCCTAGATTATTTTGGTTCACTAGCCAAGCCACCTTGCATTCCTCTAAATCCTTGTTATGCTGGTCGCTAAGCAGTATGTTGAACTCTTTAAATCTGTAATTTGATTACAGTTTCATTCAAGTACAGAGTACCTAACCATGTATCCCAACAAGTAGAAATACAGCAAGACATGGCTTTCTCTTTCACAATGCGTGATTGTAACATCCCGTACTTTTTAGTACTCGGGTGTTACCGGGTAATTGAATTTAGAATGAGTACAAATCTAATTCATCTAAACGTTCACACGTTCTAGTCCAAATCTGACCATTAGGAGCGATATTCAACAACTATAGAACAAGTTATACATTCGTTGATTCTTTGAGACGGATCCCTACATCACCAAGACACTCTATTTTTAGGATTTCAATCACCTTGATATAACAATTGCTCTGATGGATAAATCAGACAGTCCAATATGAATCATAGAAGGCCCTAATCTTGGATCATCTTAAAGATTGGGACCCGAATCGTCAAACAATACCCATTTAGGCACATAAACTAAGCATTATGACATTAAATCCGCCCCATCTTCGGCCTGAAGACACAACAGTCGTGTCCAAGACGAGTGGATGGAGCAGATTCCATTAAACAATTTTGGGACCCAATTCATCAGGCTTACAGTTCAACAAGCCCACGACATTCGAATTCACAACTCACCACGTGATCATCATTATCCCAACTTCTGGTAGTTGAACTTACCATAGAAATTCACTTAAATAGGCCTAGAGACCTTTAGAAATCCGATGATTGAATGGAGAGATAGTTTGACCGTTAGATTGCTGATGATCAACACGTAAAGAATAATAATAATAATATGAACTAAAAACACTAAACTGTAAGTTCAAACCACCTAGCAACATCAATCTGACAAACCCTTCATGACAAAAATACCTGAACTAGCCCTGCTAGAGATCTGACGGTGCAGATCTCTTAGATCATCAGGTGGGCCACACTTTTTAATCACGCACATGCACAAAACCATGTACACTCGCTGTACATGGGATCGAGTTTTGGGTCACACAAGGTTTGACCCAATAGAAATCGAAAAGCAAAGAAAATTTTAAATCTCCCGCCTGACGTTCTCTCAAAACCGGACCCTGTTTGACGACGCAGATGGCATTCATCTAAAGATGGTTACTTGATCCAAACCGTCTATTTGATAGAGAGGGTCCCACCGACCCTAAACATGTTTAAATCTGTGATTGAAAATCGCCTACACAAGCTCAAGCAACGTTCAGTCAGGCATTGTGAGAGAAAAACGCTGGCGTGTGGAGGAAATCCACGTCTTCTACCTGGCTGGCGAATCCAGCCGTCCGGAGTCATCGGACTCCATCCACACGTGTGGAGAAAATCCGCATCAGCCCTAGGTTTCCTGAAATGGCTACCTGCGCAGAAAAAGGCAGAAGAATAACTTCCATTTCGGGCTGGCACGATCTTCACCCTTCTCCGGCTTCTGGAAGATTCGTCTGAGCCATCTAGGACGTCCAAGATAGGGTTACCAAATATCTCTCCTGGCAACTGAGATAATAACAAGAAATAGAAACGACGCAGTGGTTTTCGGTCGCAGCAGATCGACTTAATCAACAGCCCTCCTTTCACTGTGAGCTGGACCCCGCACTACTTTTAGACCATATCAGGACCGTCCAAACGGCCTTGATCTATGAATAAACCGCCCAGCTAGAAAACGCCATTCTCGTCTGCCATCTTCTCCAAACCGACTGTGGGACCCACTTTCTGTGATAGCAACCTTCTCCCTGAACCAGGCCGTCTATCGTGTGGCCCACCCATTTAAAGTCCATCAGGGACGAATGTATAAACCCATGCACACATCGAGTTGATAGAGAGACGGCTGATGATGGGTTTCTTAACACCTCTTTCACTAAAAAGTGCACTAACCCATCTGATTAGCCGTGGATGCATCTGGAAATAGGAAGGCTATAAGTAGCCTGATATTGGGGCGAATCCCAAGGAAAGTTAAAGGGAGAGAGAGAGAGAGAGAGAGGGTGAGGCGCCGCATTTCGAGCGACTCGATCAGGTCTCGACCAAACTTCTGGTAGAGAGTGAGTCGGGCCCTCTGCCTGGTGGTTCTAATGGAGAGGAAGCCCTGTTGAGGCAAACAGAGAATGAAGAAAAGGTCCTCCCACTCTGGACCTCCGCCGTGTGACAGCCCAGTCCGATCATGTTGATTGGGTTGACTCAACGAGTTTAATAAGCCAGTGAACTCGCTGACTCAACTTACTAATTGATGAAAAAGTCAGAAGGAGGTTAGGGAGAATCGAACCACCTGCTTCGGCTTCATCTCGTCTTTGCCCATCAACCTCTGTGGCAGACCGCCACACCAGCCGAATTCGAGAACGAGTCCCAGACCCGCCTCCTGAGAGCGACTCAGCCAAACGCCGAGTCATGAAGGTCCTAACTTGGCTCAGACCTGGTTTGAGACTAAATCCGACCTTCTCTGCATCGTTAGTTAAAGCCAACTCCAGTGCAGGTATCATAACCAGACCCCGTTCGTTTAAAATAGCCTTGCACTCAACTCGTTGCTGAGTCGACTCAGTGAAGTTCAGGGCCTAACCTCAACTGGTTTGGGGTCTTATTCAGTCCAGCCCAACATTACATCAGAAGAAGGGAGGTAGAGCAAGAAGAAAGAGCATGAGAGAGAGGAAGAAGATCGGTGGAGAGAACTTCTCCATGAATGTCGAGTTCTAGGGTTCAACTCACTGAGTCGGACGGTCTTGCAGGCTGGTTCATGACTAGTAGCTGTTTTTTTTTTTTTTTTTTTTAAATGGAAGAAAGAAAGAAGGAAAAACAGTGAGTGAGAGAGAGAGGAGCAAAGAAGGAATAGAGTGGAGATGGAGAAAGAAAGAAAAGGGGAGAGAGACAGATAGACTCGGTTGAGTCGCTAACTCATTCAGTCAGTGAGTTATCGACTCATTGAATTTGAATTGAGTCAGGGCCGTGTATAAGGCCCAAAGTGATAGAGAAAGAGAATGGGAGTGGGAAGGAAAGAATGGAAGAAGGAATGAGAGTCAAGAGTCAGAGTGAAGATCACATGACTCACTTGAGTCGAGTTGCCAAGTCACCAATCGAGTTTGGTACCGAGTTGTGCCGGGAACTAACTCACGTGAATCACCATGCTTAGGATACAATATAAGCAAATGAATTTGACTTGAAAGGTGAGGGATATCCCACATGGCTTCCTCATTTCATTGAATTCTAAGATAGTTAAGCCTAAAAGTATAAAGATATTTTAATTGTGTATATGTTAATTTTGCTTCCTTAAATCTTGAATTGACATTGACAATCATGTGGGATCGTGTTGAACCTTGTTGTTTTAATCCATCTTATAAGAATTGTATTACGCACATTATGGCACATTTGAAATTGCTTACGTACATTTATACCTCTACTATCTGCACTAAGAGGTAACGGATCTTGTTTCCATGATGAGGTTGCTCCATTAATTCCATATATATGCTAGATTAGTTTTAAATTGAAGTTAATGAAGTATTAGAATATTGTAAATAATAACTTGGTTCCTTAGTTTCTCATTTGGATGTGGTGAACATGAGTGATTTCATTAACTTCTATCACTCGAGTCCTATGACTAATAATTATGTGACTAGAATTTAGAATTGCGTTCTTTATGCTATCCTAGCAATTTTTCAATTTTGTACATAGTTTTACTAGTGGAGAAAAGAATCATGATACCTATATTCCTTCTATCTCATAAGATGTACAATGAATATATCTTTTCTTAAGATGTGAAGTAATCCCGTTACTATCCTAATATGTTTGAAATATCATATTTGGGCCCTCCTTTGGACCTTGGGAAAGTAAATGAATTTATATTGAGCTCATATTTGAATGCTAGATATCCTATTAAAGGACCACAAGTCTTGATCATGCTTATGAGAGTAATCTTGTTAATCCTACAGAATATGCATGAGCATCATGGTACATGACATTCACGCATAACATATGAGCTTTTCCGAGTGCTCAATGTAAGCCACACTCTGTTTGATTTACTGGAAGTTCCAACGCTTTAGTTTAACTCACAGAACCTGTGCATTTGGGTCACTTTGGGCGTTTTTCTTTACATGAGGCTTTTCTGGGATTAGACACTCCTCGGGCGTACCCTGTGTATTTTTCCAGGAGATATCCTTTGGCGCACTCACCTACATGGTCTTTTCCGAACGGCTAGTTCTCCTTGGGCGTACCTATGAGTATTTTTCCAGGTGACTAGTTCTCCTTGGGCGACCCTTTATTTTGACAGCTAGATGTGCATCCCCAGACTGTAACTTGAGCATATATTCATACCTCCATACATTACATATAAGTACATTTATTATCAGAATACGTTGGCTTAAACTGTTTTGGAATGATATGATATGCATGAATCCTTGCGGATAATTCCCACTGAGTTTTCACTCACCCAATCGTGCGGTTGCACCAAATAGACATAGGTATGATGAACAGGTAGAGACCCCTATGACGGGATTCTAGGGACAACTGAGTAGGAGTTTGGCGAGGAAGAACTTTATGTGAATGTAGTTGAGCCGTTGGAGCTCAACTGATACTTTAGGATTTACATATTTACATGTTTCAGACTTTGCATTATACGTGAATTGTAATAAAAATTTCCCTGCTAAGGGATTCCATGTTGCTTTCATATTACTAGTATTAAACTCCCCTGTTGTTACTCTTAATATTCTTAGTTTATACAGTGGCAGCTTTACTTTATGTTATGAAATCTACAGTTAATTAGATGTATGATGGTCCACTTCATAACGTAATACTCGGGTTCTCAATGAGGATCGGGTTTTAAGAACGAGGGTGTTACAGTGATCCTATATAGTGTGACTGAGAATATAAGTCTAGTTGTTGCAAATGAAACCACCAAAGTCATAATAGAAAATTATTCAAAATCATTGAATGAAGTATTACTCCATATACCCTAAAGAATGAAAATGCACGGGAATCAAATAAAAATTGAAATCAGACAGGAGAATCAAAGTGTTCAACAAATGGTAGATCTAAAATGCCTATCTAAAATAACGTTTGCCAAACTAATCATATTTATAACACTCAGTCAAATGTATCGAGAAAAGATATTCCTGCACATTGGAAGGATAAACACAGCAAGCTATGTAAACAACAGATAAAACTTTGAAAAAGTGCATAGGAACATACTGCTTGGCTTCTTGTTTTGATTGCTCAAGAGGACCCCAAAACAGATCATCTTCTGTCTTGGATTTTGAATGAGCAGAAGCATGTGAACTGATTTGGATTGGTGATGCGGCCTTGGATGGTGATGTCCCAGATTGCTGCCATGAAGAACCACTTCCACGGGCAGCACGATTTGGCTGGACTTTGGGGGGAGTTGGCAATGGGGTTTGGTGCTGGACAGACATCCTTTTCTCCTGTTCTTTCTGGATATCCCTTAATGATGCGGGTTTGGGATACTTCCCTGAATCTGTGGACCATGCCGGAGCAGGAACAGTATTCGTTTGGTCCCCCTTCCAAAGGACAAAATCACCTAAAGAAGGACCGGACGGTGGAACAGGCAATACTTCCTTCTCCACCTGCATCTGACGAGAACTCTTGCCCTTCTCGATTGGAACAGATGAAGATGACAGGTCAACCGAAGAAACTGGTGGTGAGGCCTTGACTCCTGCACCCTTACCTTTGGCTGCCTTCTTACGGTTCTTCTTAGTGTCTTTAGCCTCAACAAAATTATCATCATCGTCAGCTGGAACATCCACCTGAGTAGTTGTAACTGCTGATGGGGGAAGAGAAAAACCCTTGTCAGTGATTATAGGAACCTCTGTATCTCTTTCATTTGCCTTTGCTAGAACTTCTTCTGCCAATAGGTCATGTAACTCGCTCTTCTTGCTCCTCTGACTAGTATTTTCAGAGTTCCTCGTGATGAACTGTGCATTCCTTGCATCTTGATTAATATCTTTGGTGGTTTTAGGCTCCGAAGTGGCGACAACTCCCGCCCAAGGAGCTATTGATGAAGAACTCACAGAATTAGCCAATGGGGCAATTTCTGGAATTGCTGTTTCAGCCTGTGCCCTTCTCTGCTCCTCCTGTTGAATTTCTAAGAGTGACTTTGGTTTAAACCCAGGAGCAGGTTTCCAAGCCCGATGAATTGAAGGTGCCTGGGAGTTTTGCAGTGATCCAGAATCAACTTCTCTTGAATCAGCCTTGTCTTCACCAGCTTCAACTTCCATTAGAGAAGTAGCAGCTTCTGCAACAGTTATACCAGTTTTACTGTCTCTTGATTTCACAGAAGATGTCCGATAAAGCATTTCATCTGCTTCTACATTAGTCTCAGATTTTGTGCCCCCAGCATTTGTTCCCTCAGCTTCCAAATCTTGTTTCAACTGCTGGCAAGGAATTGCCTTAGACGCACCTTTACCCTGGTCTGAAGAGGACTGTGACTTTGAATTCTTTTGCTTTCTGGACTTCTTCTCTGAAGCTTTCTTTACCTCCGCATTTTTCACTTCTTTAACCATAGGCTCAGCATCATATTGTTCTCTTTGCACTTGTGATTCTTCAATGATACCTCCTGAAGGCACCTTCTTATCAGAAGCTTTTTCAGAAATCGTTATGTCATTCTTGCCAGTCACAGCAGAAGATGCAGAAACAGACTTTGCGGGACCTTCCCCTGGAGGTACAAAACAAGGCATGGCTTCAGCGTTGGTGTTGCAAAAGGCAGCAGTTTCACTAACATCTGCAGCATTTTGTGGCATACGTTCTTGAACTGTAGCTTCTTCTGGAATGTGGACATGTTTCTCTAGAACAGAAGGTTCACTCGAAGGCTTCTTCAATACCTCACATGAAGGTGATGTATCGGTCATTGCTGGAATGTGCAAATTATCAGTATCTTCCACTTGTTGTGGCAAAGCCCAACTCTTTGAATGCGCAGTATTTTCAAAAATGTGGTGTGGCAAGTGTATATCCAAGGATTCAGAAGTAACACTGTAGCCAACTTCCTGGGAAGCTTCTGAAGACAAATTTGCAAAGCTAGGCCTCGGGTCATCTTGTAAATTATGGACTGGGTCATGGACACGATTGTCATGTGACAAGGGAATATTCTGTGACATCTGAGAACTAATGTGAAATGGCTCTTGAGGTTGCCGAAGCCCAAGATGGTCAAGAGATGCACTCCCCGCTGTCACAGCAGCCTGTAGATGTCCGAATGATGGTTCGACAAAATGTTGACGAGGCTGATGTTCGGATAAAACCTGTGAAAGCAAATGTTGTTGCTGCTGCAGCAACATCTGCTGTTGCTCTTGTTTCTGTTGCCGCTGAAGCAATAAGAGTTTATCCAGAAGTGTGAGTTGGGTGGGAACGGATGCCTGAGGATGCAACTGGAGTTGGGATAGCAAATATTGCTGTTGCAAAATGTTTAACACTTCTGGATCTTGAGGAATCCCAGATGAAAGTAACTTCTCTGGCGATACAATACCGGAGGGATGATCAACAGATGGGTTAATAATATGAGGTATCGATGGTGGATGTTGAGGTTGCAACCTCTGCTGTTGAATTCCGTACCCACCTGGGGGAACGAAATGTTGATTGTGATGCGCATCCATCTTATCTTGAACAACATCCATGCCACCCTGAATGGTGTTACTCAGAGATCTAACATCGGGGAAATTCGACCAAGGGGCACCTCCATTATTGACAGCAGGGGAAGAAGACTTATCTGCTATGGCTTGCAGGATAGACCTCGACCTCATATCCACATGCTGAGGAGAATGAGAGAATTGATGGGCACTTTCTGCCATTGGCTGCAGAAGCCTCGAATGTGGCGTCGGAGAGTCTGGGACAATTTCCACCTTTGGTACCATAGGTGCTGTGTCTCTGCCAGGCCAATATGGAAGAGGATTTGGTAGAGATCTCTGCTGCTCTAACGACATCTTTTGGGCCAAGAGATAATTTAGGTCACTCCCACTTTCTAATCCCACCGAGGGCAATCCACGAGAACCATTCCTCACATACCCTTGCATACCTACAAAAAAAAATTGAATATATCAAATAAAACACAGCTATTTCATGTCAAATGGAACTGCCACAATCATTCAAAACATGTTATAACTGATGAATGATATGATATGAAAATGCTGCAATTAGGCATGAAAAAGCACCACAGTTTCAAACCAGAAACAGTTATTTTGTTTCTCTCTACTTTTTCTCAGGGTGAATTCTTTCATGAAGCAACAAACCTTCTGTGGACAAGAAAGTGTCTGATGGGGAAGTGCTCATATTTCCAGACATCAATGACTCCAGAAACCTATTCTCAGCTTCAGTTGTAGACTCATTTCTATTCCTCTCATTCTTTATAAGCTCGGCGCTGCTTAAGCCAGGGTGAAGCTTTCCAAGGCTGCTGAAATTTGCCCTACTTGATGCCTCCACAGGGTCACTTGGTTTCGGTGCGCCAAAGCCAGGTGGTGGTCTTGCTTTCATTCGCAAGTGTGGCATAACATCCCCAAGAGATGAGAAAGGAGCTTCGGAAGAAGCATTTGCAACACGAACTTGCAAGTCTATACCAAAATATCCAGCCTCGAACCATCCAATCAGATCACTGCCATAAAATGGACCTTGAATGTCACCTTGTGGATCTTTATAGTATAGGTACAGGTCCTCTGGAGAAGGCTGTGGAAAAACTTTTTTAGCATCTCCCCGACCTTGTATGGCACTGGCTTCCCTTTCCCTATCAAAGATGTCCGAAGACTGCCTCTTCATATCGGAAGCCCGGCTGAGGTCTGGGTGAAAACCTTCACCAATATGCCAGTTCGGTTCGTCTTTGTAGTAAGATGAGGAAATAGCCACATTCTTGTCCCCCGCAACCTGATCCTTCTTTGAATGTGGCCAACCATCAGAGGTTCTTGATCTCACTTCAGCGGAATTTTCTTGCCAATCAATTGAAGATCCACGCAAGCGTTCACCCATCGACGGAGATCTCCATGGAATACCTGGACGTGGAGAAGTTTCCTGCATGCGCACTTCTCTACTGGCCACTGCTTCATCAGCCTTCTTATAGGGAGTACCTTCTGTCCTGGAAGCTGCAAAGAGGGCATCCAGACTGTATCAGACAGGAGTATAGAAAAAAAAAAAAAATTAATAATAATAAAAAAAAAAAAACAAAAGAGCATGTATTGAGAAATGTTCAGCAGATAACCATTTGGCTGGGTGCATTGACGAGGTGCAAGAAAGTACATTACAAGGTCCAATTTATCTTCCTCTATTGTTCCAAGGAAGGCAAATAAAGCTGTTGATTCTTTTGCAAGAGATTAAGTGACAGGAGTCATGTCCTCTCTGCCTCTCTCTTAGACCTTTTTATCCCTTTCTCTTGACCAATTAGTCCCATATGTGTTCTTCTCTTTCTTTTCTTTTATTAAAACCAAATTTCAGAAAGGAGAATACATAAGAACTGTATAATACCAGATATAATGTGCATTTATGCCGAGAATGAACAAGGTTGTCGGTAGTTAGCTACCTTCAGTGTTAAGTTTGTTATCTTGGAATGACCGACTGTTCTGAACTGCTTCCCCCTTCAAATCGTGCCCATACGAATGCATGTCTTTTTCATGTGATGCAGTCTCAGAATAATTGAAGTAGTCACCTTTTAAATTGTCATTACTCTCATCTTTGTAATCATCCATTCCAGATGGTAAATCTTCTCTACCTGCTGCTAAAACATAAATAGGTTTGGCCAAAATTAACCCATGTAATCACAGTTAATGCGTATAAGCATGTGTACCCAGAAGAGGTGCAGTACCAAGTTTGGTTCGTCTCAGCTGGGTGGCATCTGTAGAGTTCCGTGCAACAGAACCATCTTTGGAAACCTGAGGCGCACCACTGCTAACAATGTCACCTTTGTCAATTCCCTTCAAAATATCCTGCTCAAGCAGTTATGTGTTAAGATCCAATGCACAAAAAGGACAGGTTCAGTAAAGAAATTGTAACTGCAATTACCAATTCCTCAGGCGTAGGTGTAGACAGTGCCAGAGGTTCTAATGGTTCTGCCTCTGTGAGAGAAGGAACTTCTATAAACCCATCTAACGGCCTTTGATGTGTTCTCACATCAGTCATCCTGTATATGTCAAGCAATTTATTCCTACTGTATCTTAAATTAGAGGGATCCCCATGGGCACCTTCAGATTTGTCTGAACTGCCACCTAAGGAAGGATGAGAAGAACTGTTATTCACAGCATTTCCACTAGAGCTGAACCTTCCACGACCAGCAGAAAAAGTTGAAGATGCATTTTCCCCTCGCCCTCTACCATAGCCAAACATGGGGACTTGTTTGTTCACCGGTGTTGGAGTTTGGTGATGAGGAGCTTCTCCCCTTCCACGACTTTGAGAAGGGTTAGACCGCCATGACTTGGAATAATGGTCCCCCTCCCTTTCCATGTCCTTGCCATGATTAATTAGAGGAGCCATCCCTTTATCACGAGGCCCCTCACCATCTCTGCCAGAATCCAACCACTTCTCACGCCATGTTTCTGGCTCCTTATCATCTGGTCCCCAACGTGTGTTCCACTTGCTCTCACGGCGTTGATCATAATTACTTTCCTTGTTACTTGACTCAGTCCAACGCTCAGATGGAACACGGCGTCCATCACCAGCATGTCTCGTAGAGTTGTCCATCCACCGTTCCATCTTGCGAGCATCACCATGCTCCTTATCTCCCTCCCTCCAGCGATCCCTTCGAATGGCAGAATTGGTATCTCTTTCTTCATCACGCCAACGATCACGGCGTCCGCCTTCTGCATCATGCAAGGACAAGGATGGCCTGAATATGTCCCTTTTCTTTTGAGTATCATGGACATCCTCACCATTTCCTGATGCTTTCACAGCATCTGCGCGACTGGCATAACCTGGATTAGAGCTGAAATGAGGTTCCTGAAAAGCATCCATGCAGCAGGTGAAGCAAACAGGGTGAGGCCAATTTTGATGGGATGACTAGAACACAAATCGGACACTTTGAACTGGTAAAAATCAGTCCAACCAAATAAAATAGACAAGGCCCAAGGATGGTCAAAGTGAAGTGATGGGATGATGCATATCAAGCCAGTCACTGGACTAGCCAGAGAAGTCAAACGAGCAATGAAGAATTACTCACCCCAGATACCATTCCATGCTTGTTTTCCCCAGGCTTCGACTGAAGCCACTGGGGCGAAAGAGGAATGGAATTATCAGATCCTTGCATGTCTGCATAATCAAACAGAAGAATTAATTAAAAAAACCCAGTAATAAAAGAGAAGAAAGCACAAAAGTCTGGCAAACAAACTGGCAAGTATAGCATATATAGTCATCCCCTTGGTGTCTTGGGACTGTCTGGATGGTGATATAATTGAAAATCAAGTTTAAGTTTATGCATAGCAAGAAGAAGAAGATGAAGGTGGATTTTTAAGAAAAATGAGAGGATTCTAAATATGTATTCTTTTCTGGTTTTGAACATGCTTATGATGGTGTAACGGGCCATTCTTTAGTAAAAATGTTGCCTCGGTTTACCTGATGATATTCTTAACCTGAGAGACTTAGACTGACCACTCAAATGAACCCAAAACAGAGCAAAATTCGAGCAATCCGTGGGATTTATTCCAGTAATGCATGTCCCTACACTACTTCACACCACTTCACTCGAGAAATTTAAGAAAAAAATTAAATTTAAATTTATATGAATAGTATTGGGCCAATTTGGGACCACCGGAATGCCCCCAAAATGGGTAGAAATTCATGCAACCCATGGGATTCATCCCACTAATGCATATCCACATTTGACATCATTACCTTCAAGAAATACAAGGAAAAAATTATAAATAAATTTTTTAAAAAAAAAGTCACCATTCATCCAAAAAATGACCTGAAATTACCAAAAACACAAAGAAAATAGAGAAGGAGATGAAAAATACCCCGATTTAGTGCATGAATGTTTAGATGTAAACTCCATACATGCATTTGAACAATTTACACTCCAAAATTTTACATAAAATATATTTTTTTGTGAAGATTGTTAAAAGTTATATAAAAACTAGCAAAAATACAAATATATATAAACATGGCCAAATTGAACACAAATCTAGCAAGATTTCGTCAATTGGGTAATATAATGTTGAATCAATACATTCGCAGTAAGGAAAAAAAAAATCAATTTTTTTACATACTTTTCAATCTTGGATCTTCGATTCTTCAAAAATGGCTTAAGTATTGTGTTTTAATCTTCAAAAATTGCACAAATCTAGTAAAAAATGAATGTGCAAAAATATCAAAAAAAAAAAAGGGAAAACAATGGTAGAATGAAAACCCCCCAAAAGGGAACTAATGTACGTGCAACTACCCTAAGCCGTTATGCATGGTGATAATGGATCATTACAGACACCTTTTCTAAAAAAGATGAGCATTAAGAACCCATTACAATCTGAAATAGGCTATTATGACCAAGTATCGCATAGTGTCATTACCATTACGACCATTACGAGACCGTTTTTGTATACCTTGTTATAAGTAGCAAGAAGAAATAGTTACCAAGTAACAAATTTCTACATGGCATGCAAAATTTGCAACATAGAATCCCTTATCTTAACGAGTACAATTAGAATAGCTTAAGCAAGAAAGATGGTGAAATTCACTTATGAAACATGTTATTTGATGTATATTAATTATTAACATATTGTATTAGTACAGCAGAGTATTCCAAATGGATTTAGTTCCCATTGTTCAAAAAAGACAGCAACAATTGGAAAAGTTCCTATTTAAACCTTCCTAAATATCAGGTGTAGGAGGAGAGGAAGCCATATACAACAAGCTAGCAAAATAGAACAAGGGACCGATACACAAAAATAGTAGTATAGGCTGTATAGCTCAAATCCACATGGTAATCAGTTCATCCACAAAAATAGTAGTATAGCTCAAATCCACATGGGAATCAGTTCATCGTATAAAAATGAACCAAGCTCTTAATTAGGCAGAATTTTTTTTCCTCGGTCGCACAGGAGAAACTGACAGGGTGAATAAAAGAAAAAATAGTGGAGTCCACATCATCAGATACAACTCAACAAATTCAGCTCATTGCACTATACCACCACCTTGCCCCATTCAAGGTAAGGAAGTTTGAGTTCAGGAAAAAGGTGGCAAGGCCATAAGCAACAATTGGGAAAATGCAGTGAGTACTCAGGAGACATTGAGTATCTTCTAAGAAATACAGGAAAATTTTTAATCAATTCTTTTTTTTAACTAATAATAGCAAATAATTCATTGATAGTTCACATATTATATGATGGTATTCCTTGAGTCATCGATGACCTCTACATAGAAAAGATATATCTCTGGAAAAAAATGATGAATAATTTGCCTTTTTTCCAAAAAGTTAGAGAATTTTGTAAATGCAAACATCATACTTTATTCAGTCAGTATAGCCTATTTTGGAATATTCATAATGTCTCTTTTATATGGGGTATGTTTATTCATCTTTTCAGATTTTAGACTCTCTTTTTTTTTTTTTTGGAAATGTCACTAAATATATTGAAAAGAAGGGAAGAAGAACAAGAGAACAAAAATGGGAGAAAATGGGAGTTGCCGAGCAGGCAAAACAAGCCATTACACCCCAAGAAAAAGAAAATCTACTAGGTTAAAACCTACAACATAGACCATCCATTCAATCAGGAGACGCTTGGCTTTACTGACTATAGCCACGGCGGGATTAGAGACATCCCTAAAACACCTATTGTCAGACCGAGCACCATATTAAAATAGGTTCTAAAAGGCCTTTCTTAGACCTACTAATAAATGCAATATACAATTGGTCATATAATCATGGTTACATAAATGTTTTTTTGGCAACATCCTCAACTAAGGGTGTAAGAGAATTAGCCAAACTAACTCATTTGTTTAATAGATTAGTAAATGACGAAATTACAAATGGTGTAGGAACTGCAAGTTTCTTTGTAGGAGAAGGTATCAAACATGGGCGGAAGAATCTCTTCTTATCTTTTCTTGTATTTATCTCAAGTTCTAAACTAAACTCATGGATTGGCCAATTCCTAATTGGAAAGCTGCAATTTCTTAACCGGTGTAGTTTCTATGGTTGATAACAGTTTAGCACATTCTTTGTTGCCACTATGGACCCTGAAGCACGAGGAGATTTTACTCGTTGGTGACAATTACGCAATCTGTGGACTTCTGTTGCTCTCGGTGTTTGAAGTATTAGTATCACTACAAGTTTCACTGGCCGGAGATACAGAAACAATATCTTTTTTTAAAAGGTAACACTACCATAGATTGAACCCTAGATCACTCACACACACTAAATTGTCTATACCGGCTCATCTAACGAGTGGGATACGGTATACGGAAACAAAATCAATGTCATCAATCACCGAAAATACGGGGAAACATGGGGAAATGGTGGATTTTCAGTGAAAGAGATGCTAAAATACACACATTTGCACACGATGTTGTTAAATCACATATGCACAATCGCATAAGCGACTGCATATTTATTTATTTTGAAATTTAAAAAATCAAAAAATACGAGAAAAAAAGTAAAAATATATAAGAAATTAGGGGGAACTTTCTTGAGCTAATAGATATTTAATTTACATATTTAAAATACATTTGAGAGATAAAATCAATTAAACAATGAATTGAGTATACATCAAGTCATTAACATTCAAGAATTAGGATTATCGTGTATGTAAGAGAGAGATGTATATTGTAAAATGAGAGTGCTTGAATCTTGAAAGTTGAATCTTCCTTGAGAGTGCTTGAAGCTTGAATCTTGATCTTCCAAGAGAAAGGTAAGTGGGTGTTTGTTTTCTTATTTATGGCTGGAAATAGAAGTAAATAAACAATTATTATTTCCCATAAGAAGTACATGGCAGCCGCCTATACACAGTGACCATTGATTTGACTTGACACTAATACCAAGGAAAAAGTTCAAAATTTTGCAAGGCCCATCATGATATGTGTCTGATCCAAGCCGTCCATTCATTTTAACAGCTCATTTTAGGACAAACTGAAAATTGAGGCAAATCCAAAGTGCAAGTGGACCACAACACAAGAAACACGGGGATTAAACACCCACCATTGAAAACTTCTTGTGGGCCATAGGAGTTTTGTATCAAACTGATATTTGTGTTTTCCCTTCATCCGTGTCTGTGTGATCATGTGAACAAGTTGGATTACATATACACATCAGTGCGGGACCCACGGATGGCTTCACATTTCAATGATGAACGTCAATATCCCCTTGTTTGTTGTGGTGTGGTCCACTTGAACTTATAATCTGCCTAATTTTTTGGCACGAGCCCTAAAATGATCTAATAAAATAGATAGACGGCGTGGATCGATCACATACATCCTGGTGGGACCCACAAATTTCACTCTGTCATTCCAACCCGTTTTTTCAAAAAGTAAATTCTGAAAATCGTGCATAATTACCCTTTGTATTTCCTCTCTTCCAAACAATGGGAATAGGTTATAATTACCTATTTACCACCATTTACAGTGGTAAATAGGAAAACAAAACAGGCCCTAAACTTCTCTTCTTAAATGAATAAATGATCTTCTTGCTTTAATCTTGTAAAGAAGTAGGAACTAGGAACTTGGATGTTGGAACTTGGTTGGAAGTAGAATAGGAACTATGTAAGAGACATTAATTGCACTTTAAGAATGTAGGAGAAAAAGAGAGTAAGAGAGTTTTGGAATGAGAATGTTGCAAGTGGAGGAGGTTTGGATGTACTTTTATAGGGAAAAGGTCTTCTCTTTTTTTTTTGCAAAAAAAAATAATAAAATAATTTGTGAATGCCAATATGCAATCACATACATCGCATATGCAATCACATATTCTCACATTTTTGGCATATGCGAAATGCTTGGGAGAATTCGCACATGCGATCGCATTTGCGAATATGGGGTCGCATTTAACAACAGTGTTTGCATATTTATGAATAAAAAAATTGTAAAAAGAATGCATACATAATCAGTTTCCATTTAATGGGGGCCTAAAAGCATGTGTTGTCATAAGAAACCAGTCCGACCATCCTATCCATCCCATCTATCCATCCAACCTTCCATCCAAATATCTATTGATATTGTGAAATATCGACAACAAGTGAAATTTCACTAAGAAATCATCAAAAACTGGAAAGGAAGCAAAAGATTGTGGTCTCGCTTCAAAAAAGATTGTGGTCTCAATATCACTCATGTTGTGATAACGAAAATATTGCGATATGATCAATATCATCATCAACAATTTGAACATCAACCATAACCATGCGCCCATAAAAAATGAAATGGAAAGTTTTTTTAATAAACAGCTTTTTTGTGGTTGATACATTGGCAATATTATCAGAATATCGCTAATATATTGGCAATGCAAGCGACAGCTGGAATTTACACAGTCGAAAATCTTGGCGATACATTGGTGATACTTAGCAATAAACTGTCGATACTTGGAATTTTTGAGACGACCAGTGTTATCGGTGTCACCGAGCTAGAGATAGGGACAATATCAAGGATACTCCGAACAATGGTCGCTCTCCATGGCGCTTTCATACTAATAAGTTTCATATTACGTCAATTTGAACCTGCTCAATCTGTTCAATGGTGACCTCACAATGCAATCACATTCCCTGCTCGAATTGTTGTTTTTGTTTCAGTATTCTTGATTTATCCACTAGGTCGGTATGGTTGGTTCTTTGCACCCGGTTTTGGTATAGCAGCTATATTTCGATTCATCATCCTCTTCCAAGGGTTTCATAATGGACGTTGAACCCATTGCATATGATGAGAGTTGCCAAAGAATCGGGCACTACTCCGCCATGCGCTATTCATGGTGCTACCATAGAAAATATTGTATTCAAAGATGGTGATGATGCAAATACATCACATGTTTTTAAGCCAACTCAAGCTAAAGAGACTTATTCGGTGGTCAATGCTAACTGCTTTCGGTCCCAAATATTTGGGGTTGCTTTTTCAGGTTTATTGCAGCCACCATCAAGCTCAACCCCAAAGTTGAATTGCCATGGTGACATGCATGTACATTGCCATTTATATCTGTTGATACTCTTCTCCATAGCTCACAAGTTCCGGGGCCTATTTGGAGCAAGTTTAGGCCATGTTCCAAAACTTTCCTTTGGGAAACACAGGCCCGAAAGAGAAAACACCCTCAATCCAGAACAGAGAGGGGATCTTCTACTAGATGAAAACCAACATCCGTGTTGCCAGCTACAGGTCCCGCATGTTTCGAAATGAAATAATTCCAGAACATGGACAGAATTGCCCCAAAGGCACTCTCAAGGAACTGCATTCCAAGGTTTTTCTGGACATTATGGACTCAACATAACAACAAGGTGTTTCAGAAAAGTGCACTCACCAGAAAAGAAAAGGCTTTCATTAAGACTACAAGGAAGGTGGTTGAATGATTTATCAGCCTAAATGTCTTTACCAGTTTCCCTTCAAGCCAATTCAAAGGATGCTGGGAAACCAAGTCCATATTTTTTTCAGGACTAGTTACTCATCATGTGAAGTTGCATTCATTTCAACCTTTGCTAAATTTCAAGTTATCTTTAAAAAGAAATAAGAATCCGACAGTAGAAAAAACATGCTCAACGAAATGACACATCAATGAGGATATGATGATGAAGCCACCAAAAAAAAAGAAAAAAAGAATGCCTGTGAAGTCAATTTCAGTTCTCCACAGAATAATCATGTGGCTGTTAGTGCGCCAAAATCACATTTCCACCAGAAACATTTTCAAGCCACCATGCATCGAAAATGCACCCTGTTTGGAAAAGCAGAGGGGAGCGGATTCCCTCTTCCATCAAAACAGCCAGGATCGTTGTTCAGCTCTTTTTATCAATGGTTGATACAAACACAATATCAGCACAGGAGTCGAAATCAATTCCCGCCAACCGCAATTCCCAGAAACCCAAACACGGCCTAAAGTAAGACAGTAAACTGAAACAAGCCACGAGATTGAATGCAACAAAAGCATCCGATACAGACATTAGAGAAAACATCACCATTTCAGGAACTACAAACTATCAGATTATCAGTAAGAACAAGAGGCGTGAGAAAGAACGAGAAAGAAACACAAAACCGTAGACAAGAAAATGGAGGAAGAGAAGCTGAGAATCAGATGAGGCTAGGGTTTTAGAGGGGAAGGAGATCGTAGGAGGGACACGTGTAGGGATGGGCTTGAAATGATTTACCTTTGGGGATCTGATTGGGCGGGCTTACGGAGAGGATGTGGCGAGATTCGGCATTGCTTCTTTCGGCCATGATCGATCGGGGGCGGTTGCAGACGCTGAAAACCAAAACCCTCTCTCTCTCTCTATTACGCTGATGGTGAAGGGAGCACGAGCCGGGAAAATATAGGTTAGGGGCAAGTCAGGATAAAAAGGTAGGGTAAGACGGTGCATGTCACCCTTCGGCTTACGTTAGTGTGGAGCCTGGACTCCCTCCATCGATTTAGTCCTGAGTAGTACAACAGAGCTTTCTTATACCCCCGCGCGTGTGCAATAAAGCTCGTGTACATGCCATACATGTGAAATAATGGAATGATGTATGAGATCCAGTCCATTCATCATATGGGAAACACTACAATGATTCCTTATAAGAATAATTAAGTAGATCCAATGGTCATTCAGACTACAATTTGAAAAATAAATGTACGGTTCTGAAAAACTAGGCCAAAGTTTTCTAACTTACCACCCGTTTCTAGTATTGGGGTCCACAAACTGATTGGACCAGATTTATTTTTGGAAAATCTTGTACAAGATCGGACCAAACTGATGCTGGCACACGTGTGTGCACGATATTGCACACGCGTGTGCGCTCGGCAAAGCTCAGTAGTACCATCCATCATAGGAAGAGGGAGTTATTTGATGCCTGGATGTATGTAATAGTTAATACGATGCACTCAAATTTTGTACGTGTGGCACGTGTTTAAATGAAAGTAAGCCTTACAAATCGTGGGGCCCACTGAAAGAGGTCATGTATGTTTACTTTAGATTGGTTGGATAGTTGTTTATGTAGATTGATGTGCATGTTTTGGGAGAATTCAAACCGTTGATTCTTTTCATCTTAACTATCCATCAGATGTCCCACCATTCGATTATTTAAGACATCTTTCCGGCGTAAATGTATGTGGTTATAACCTGATAAGAGGTGGGTCTGACGATTGAGACGGTTTAGTTGAGTGGCAGGTGCGACAAGTCTAGCAGTGTTTTAGTGCAAGCGTATGAACATCGCGTTCTTCCCGTGTACTGTAGATTTTCTCGTACCGGGAATTATATGATCGTCCTCCCGAGAACGTGAAGGAAATACTCATCTTTTTATTTTGCACAAGTGGAGCCTATTCTCATTGATCTAGGCCGTTGATATACTAGATCTTGACGTGAATGGGTGGATTCCTGAAAGTATTCTCACTAAAATCTTTGCCTCTCATTTATAATATGAAAAAACATGGCCATGAAGGGGAATATAGCAACGGTCCACGTTCAACTTAGAAAGAGGCCAAAAATCTGTGGCTAGATATTTTCTGACGTTTAACATTTCCAGCAGGTAAACCATGTGTAGTGGACTCCACCAATCGATCGGCCCGGATCACGGATTTATGAGCCCCACTTTGTACGAACTGTGCCTATCGTCGGATCGAGGATCGTATAACGCATTACCACTGCTTGGCTGCTTTGCGTTTGACTGAAACAACACTTCAGGTGAATAACGTTGCTGTTTACGTTTTAGCTTGAAAAATTGAGCACCGTAGGCGAGTCCCTATCATGCCCTTCTTTTTAATCTGTCACTCGAAAACTATTTTATTGAAGTGAAGTTTTAAGGCATGGATGTTAATTTTTAAAAAACAACACCCATACTTATTAAGATAAAATAGCTGAAAAAAGTACAAGTATTTCGATCTTTTTAAATTTGCCAATACGGATGATAACTTAAAATAAAATAGCTGAAAAAAGTACAAGTATTTCTATCTTTTCGAATTTGTCAATATGAAAGTTGAATGAAAAAAGATAAGTAATACGTGGGGACATACCAAAAAAAGTACCCTTTTAGCTTTGCTAGCCTACACATGTGATTATGCGTGCCAACGTCCTCTGGATGATATCCGGTCCATTAATCTGGTGGGGCCCGCTGTGTGGATGAACTGAAAAAATAGTCTGGGAGGTGGGTGACACGTGTCTGAAAAAAGACAACAAATTTGATGCTCTGGCAGAGTATGATTCATGATACATGGTTAAACTGTTCAAACTGAAGATCCCAGATTAGATGCGCAATGAACTAAAATTACACTTACTTGGTTAGCTTACTATCACGTTGCTGGACATTTATTGGATAGTTAGAAGGGAAAGTATCCAACGGCCCTATCTCAACTAACAAATGTGGCCAAGTCAAAGGTTAGGATTGTTTGATCAATCTGATTTTGGGTCCATGACTTAGCTATAGTGATTCCCACATTTTTACCTGTTTGGTTTGAGCCATCGGATACATGGTGTATTATTTCTAAGTGTTGAGCTATAATGCTGGCCTAAGTATCAAATAACACCCCACAGAAAAATGGACGGCTTAAAAAGACTGGCCAGTGGTCCAAATTGAAATGCCATGATTAGAGCAACCTGATTTTGTCATGCACGTCCCACCTGATGAACGGACCATATGTTCCAACAAGCGCACGGCTGGCATGCTTCCAATTTCATCTGAAAAAGTTGCGTGTGGCATGCGGACCGTCCAAAATCCGTACATGTTTCGTATGGACGTAAGATCAATATCGTTTGTTATGTGGGTCCCACGTTAGATAGTTCATAACTCAAAAAAGTAAAGATCGAACAATCCGAATCGTCAGGGTAATTGACTTTTGCCCGGAGGCGGATTACGTATGGCAGGACCCTCCGGGGAGAGTGGTAGCTACTGTACGGTTCTTTGTGGGCCCACAATGATATATTGTTTTATCCACGCCGTTCATACATTTTGGATCATTATTTTAGTATATGATACCAAAAACGAGGAAAATCCAAATATAAGTTGGACCACACCACGTAAAAACAGTGGTGATTGAACGTCCATCGTTAAAAACTTCCTAGGGCCCACTGTAATGTTTACTTGCCATCCAACCCGTTGATTATGTCAAAAAGAATGGATTAAGAAAAACCAAAAATATCAGCTTTGATCCAAAACTTTCTGTGGGCCCTGATAAGTGTTAAATGGCAAGCGTTCCCGTGGTGGGGTCCACCTGAGATTTTGATCTGCGTCATTTTTGGTCTTGTGCCATTAAATAAGCTAGAAAATTTTGATGAACAGCATGGATAAAACACATACATCATGGCGGAGCCCACGTATCACCTTCCAGTAGCAATTCATTACTCAACGTCACTTACTTTGGATTTTAGTGACGCTTCTTTCAGGTGGCTTTGATAACCGTCCGTATCCATGGTGGGACCCAGCTCATGGACAACACTGGTCGGTATGTTCAAACGTGGAGTACGTGTGCCCAAAAGGGCGAGTTTGGCCCGTCCAATTCCCTGGGATTTGAAGGGATGGAATTGCTGAAAATCATTACGAGATGTCATTAGATGTCACGGGATTGTTAAGATCATGGATTGGTAGCTGGCTTGCTTGGATAAGTGGAAGTTATTAGATAGAAAATGTGATTTTCATGCCATTTCATGTTTGGATTACTCATGGGATTTCATGAATCCTATCAGCTCAGGGGCATTTGGCGCATGATATTAGATGGGATAAGGTGGGATGGAATTGCATTTGGTACCCTGCTAATTCCATTCAATGTTTGGGAAGAATGGAAAAGCATGAAATTAGATTAGTTGGAATTGCATCGATCCGTGCCAATTCGTGTAGGTTCCATCATGATGTGTGAGCTAAATCCACACCATCCACCCATTTTTTGAGATCATTATAGAGCATGGGCTAGAAAATCAGGTAGATCCAAAGCTCAAGTGAACCCCACCATAGAAAGTGTAATGATTATGTTTTTTTGAATCTCATCCCACCTAATCCTTCCCAATGCACCCCCTCAAGGTCTATACACGTTTGACATGGATATGGGTTTCAGTCGAATCCCATGAATATAGAATATGAGTGTTTGGAAGGGTTGATAATCTAAGATGTTAAAAAGGTCTCTCCACACGTAGTGCAGACAATAAAAATTCAAGGAACCTTTTATGATCTGCATCTTCGTTTCCAAATGAATTAAAATCTATCATCCTTTCACGGAGGATCGGGTTTATTAAATTATCTCATAATATACTTATAATCCATAGATCTATGAACTAGTTCTCATACTCTAAAAATAGCTCTTCATTACACTCTGTATTTTGCTCTAGTCTGACGTATACGTTAGGATGATAGTCTTTGATCGTAGGCCCCTCATCCAAGTAGTTGCACATGTTGTGATGGGTCAGGCAGATGTAAACTTCACTAGCAATTTGCACGGTGCTTCAATTTGGTGCGGCCTCACCCGTATCGATTGTAATATCATTGGTCGGCTCATACATACATTTTGTGATGAGCCTCATGCGACTCATACAACAAAACAACAAATTACAATAGATGAAATTTGTAGAAGGTAAGAATCCACCTAAACTTTTCCACGCCAAAGTACACACAACAGAAACACCCTGCCTGTTGCTCGCGAGACTGAATTCTATCTTGTAATGAAGGGTCGGTCACTGTTATATAAAGAGTGCTCTGCAAGATGATAGTCGACATACCACAAAGAAGATGGAAGGCCGAGTCGACCCGACGTATATCCGTCGACAGTACGGGTGAATCCCTTGAGCGGAGATGGAAGGATTTGGAAATATCTTCAAATCTCTCTCTCAAAGTAGCGGGATGGGCAAGGGATGGATACAAATTTAGGATTGAAATGAGGGTTATGGCGGTGCCTCGATGGTCCATCGAACCAAAGACAGCCGATGGATCGAATGGGGGATCTCACAATCCCATCCCACTTAATACCGGATAAACCGATTCACCAAACATGTCCTAGCTGAATTTATCTCGAGGCGAATTACTGAAAGCACGACATTTTAAAATGAGAAGACCGAATTACCCTCAACACGTATTTCAGTTGACCGTGATAGCACCCAACATGAAGCAATTCGGGCTAAGAGATATTTAGACGGTAATTTTCAATGTCTGCTGACTAGTTACACGTGTGGTTGATCCTATCCATCGATGGGGTGGTAGATACTAAGTAAGTACATCCTATCAGAAAATCATGGAGGATCACGCATTATGTGGTCGTACGTGTTAAATGTGGACCATTAGTCAGATATCTTCTAGCTGTCTGATTTTTCCTGAGGGTGTCTCACTCGATGAGTGGATCATCGAGTTTTTTTTATGTGCCATGGTATTTTAACAATGGACAAGAAGAATGGGAGTCCACATCATAAACTAAGGTCCATGTTGTTACGTTTGGAACAATCCCCACATAAAACATGTGAGTACTTTTCATTTTACATTAGTTTCTATCGCAACATATTACCCATTTACTTCCGTTGGAAGGCAAACATAAAAGCATGTGGTGGCTGCTCACCCTCCTTCTCATCCTTCTTTAGGTGCTTCACTCTGTTTTTTACAACAAATGTGTGTTTATAGCTAGGATTGTATAACATACTATGAAATTTTGTAGAGCGAGTTATTTCAAATGAGTAACTAGAATTGCCTTCATCGCTGCACACAGATAAGTGTAGAAAAAAATATATATAAATATAAATTCTCGACCACAAGAGAATTGAACACCTTGCACATGAGAATTTTTTAGCCAGGGATGAGTGTGATGAGGTTTAGTACCGTCTTCCTCAAGGGATAGTTACTCTGAATCCACAGAACTTCTCTGAACTCCTCACAGAGATTCCTCGAGTCAACAAGGAGAGATAAAAAATATATGTATAATAATTGAAAATAAATTGATTAAGCATTTTTTTAAAATGAGTTTACAATCCCTTAAATAATAATATAAACCTTATAAATAAGTTTATGAATAATAACTCATACTCTCTAAAATCGTGCCTTACTATACTATAATTAGTAAATTTATTATTTATAAACAGTTAGATTTTCACTAAAGCTCATGTTTTTTTGTCAAAAATAGTAAGTGTCCTATTTGACTTAATAATGTTATTCTCCCAAATATTCTAAGCAATTTTCATATTGGACAAAACCCCTAAAACTCAATTAATCAAAAGTTATAATCGAACTAAAACTTACTATAAATAGTAAAAACGAAATAAAAAAGGACATTCAATTGTCGATCTAATGAAATCTCGCAAATTCAGCACAGGCAACCCGGCATAGCGGGGTTGGTTAGCTAAAGTAGCTTCTCCTACCCCAGATCATATACGGTACGTCGAATAACTCATTTCGGTTTGCGAGATATGCATGTTTTAAGGGTTTGATGGTCCGGATCAATTCCACTTCCGATCAGGCCTTCTCTAGTCCATTTCAGCCATGAAATTATTCGTAACCTGCTCTATATCAATTTTTTATATGCCGAACTATGGTTTATAATAGAGAAGTAACTTCTCTCGTGTCAAAGTTGGAGTGATAACATAAATATGTCTTAAATCAAAACCCATGTATATTCAAACTTTCATCTAAAATAAATAAAAATATAGACTACCTTAGCATATTTCAAGTTATGGAGTTAATGAGTTGTATTGAATTATTTATGCTCGTTGTAAATAGAAAATTTCAAATTATGCATTCTAATCGAGCATATTTAGAATAAGATTTTTTAAACCCGTCTTTACTAGGAGATAGCGTTGCATGAAATTCATAAGTAGATTAAAATGATTCATCGTGATTGCAAACAACTCGTCTTAACCCATTAGTTTGATCACACTCACATAAGTACTTTTTATTCTATTTGTGCATGTTTATAATTTTCAATACTTTGATCATGACACGTATTTATTTACTTATAAAATTGAATATGTTTTGTCTTAATAGACTGTATCTATCGAGGCTCGTTGAAAATATCAATATAATATATAATAATTGTAAAATTGTTTGCAATCTAATCATTCATTTGAACTTGCAGCCTTAGAAAGTACACCGTCACCACCCTATGATCATTTACAATTTTCCTTTAACCTATCTTCTAGTTAAATCATAATTTAACGTATTCTTTAATGTACTTCTAACACAGTTGAATCTATGCACATGGCCTTGGGAATGTACGCTAAAGCAGCATCATCTCGTTGTGACATTGCCACATAGCCTAAAGTAATAAAGACGCAAAAGTTACCTACGGACTATAAAACTCACACTACAACTGGAATCAATTGATACTTATAGGTAGTTAGTCAGGCAATAATGTGGTTCAATTCACGCCTCATGATTCGTGAATGATTAGGCATTCATCATCCATATGATTATTATATGGGATCTATTCGATCAGTATAGACATCCTACCCCAGCGATGCACTTTTGTCTTAAACCGTATGAGGTGACCTATGAGCTTGAAAAAACATTAAGAATGTAGCCTAGCCAATCCATAATCCTTAAAAGCTACAATAAAATCCAATAAGCCCAACCAGCCCGATAAGTTTAATGTGCAATTTGGAGTACAAATCATGATGGAGGTGACCAATGTCATCCCTAGGCCCTCTCAACGGAGACAACAGCCCGCCAAGGATAGTCAAGCCCCTCATTAAGTCCATTCCAACAAGCCTACACAAAGGAGGGGAGCCAAAGGTCCGTTATGATCAAATGTGTAAAGGACAAGAATGGGCGACTATGGGATGGTTGGTTGAATCATTGTAAATCTACGCAAGTCCGGAATATCTCTCCCGAATAACGGTTTAGGAAAATCAACAATTAGCTAAGCGCCCATACAATCTCCACCCTTAGGTAAAACGGTCATTTCAGTCCTCTTAGGAGTTGAAATAATATGTTATACCGCTTATCTAAGTGAATTTATGGTGCCGCTCATCCTCAAACCATTCAGATTGTACAATGTAGTGATGTTTGTCTCCTAAATTACTATAATTTATCAAAATGCCAAGCTAATTCTCTATAAAAAGAGATTTACCCTCTCATTTTAATAAGAAACTTAGTGCTAGAAAGATAAAAAGAAAATAAAGAGTATTAGTAAGTAGGTGTTGAAAAAAAAGATAAAGAAAGAAAAAGAGAAAAAGTTTAGTGCTTAAAACGATGAACAATTTTTCAACCTAATGAGAGAGTGAGAGTAAATGTAGCAAAAGTGTAAGGAGATAGAATTATAATAGTCCATTTGAGCCATCAATCCCAACCAACCAATTAGCCTTTCAACTCAAGTATTCAAGATTAGTAGAGTATGGTTAAGATACGAGATCCACGACTATCTCCTTTAGCAAGAGCGTCTTAGCTCTCATTTCCTATTCTCACGTCTCCAAGAGCATCGACAATAACCCGGCCATCTATCTCACATTTTTTATCTAAATTTTATACATTACTCCTCTTTCACTCCTTACAGTTAAGTGAATCTTGGTCATGTACGTTGAACTCTGTTGATATGTTTGGATCTTACTATATTGGAAGCCAAATTTGCTTGAAATATTTTTCTTTTTTTACCATTTATATATTATAGCTATCCATCTTACTACGTAGCTACAGACTCCTTAAATTTACCCTAGGTAGAGACATCACGATCTCCTTAGCTGGTAACTTGAGTGGAGTGTAAGTATATAATTAGTTATATCCATCAATATGTTCTCATACATTGCATTTACGTTATTGCTTATTTCTTTATTGGTGTTATATCTCCCATCACTCCAATTCGATTAACTCGTGGTCCTACGGGGAAAGGAAACCTCTTTGATCATGATGCCACGTGTCTTCCCAAGTCAGGTCCTATCTTCAATCCCTCACTCACATTTAAGTAGAAAATCCTCCCTCGCAGGACACCTCAATCAACTCTAACCAATATTTGGTTCTTTGAGGGGGAAGCCCACCCGTGCAATATGATTCTCTTGCTTTATCCCCCGACGACATCCGCAATCAACCAATGATTTATTCTTTTCGTAGTACATGGAGCTGAAAATCTGATTAGGTACATCATTTGTACATGTATTATTATTATTGTGCATGCCTACACGACAATCTATACCGTTCGAAAAGTACATCGGGCTTCTAATCAACAAATATTAGTCATACCTCATCACGAAGGCAAAAATGAATGTCCACGTACATACTTCGTCATGAAATGATTACATCAATATATAAACTCAAATATAAAAAATAATATTAGTATAATCCAATGTATTAAATATGCACACATCTTGATAACAACCTGATGGGCCACATGCAATCTGGTATTACACTGGTCTTTTTTTTCTCTTTAACTGTTTAATTTTTCTCATAGCTTTTTACATTTAGGGGATATGTTTGAAGTGAGACCCACACATAGAATGACATACATATCTCATTTATGTGTTGTGTTGTTATGCACGGTCATATGAGTTACATGTGGATTAAATTAGTATCCCATGTAATTTGCAATGGGTGACAACCCATTAACTTATTGGAGTTGTGACTTGAAAAATCAATGCGAGCCTTAGTCCATTAGTCATGTGGATGTGATAAGAAGAATTTTAACGGTAGATCATCATGATAATGTGTCCCCGGTGGATAAAGTAATATTCTTTAGCTAATGTATTGCACTGCCCTAAACATGCACGAATACAAGTCAAGCGAATAGTGACTTCTTTACGTGTTCTTGTTCAGGATCAAATATTGCATATTATCCTCCATGTATATATTGGTTTTATGAATATGATAATGCTTAATGTTATATTCTACTCATGTTTGTGTTGCAATGTGAATTTAAGAGCTTGGATTGAAAATGGTGGTAAAAGCATGAATTTGATGTTCAATAATCACTAAGGCAAGGAATGAATCTTAGGAAACCAAGATTGAAAAATGCACGTGCCAAAAATTTAAAAAAATCAAGGAATAGAGAGAATTAAAGATTTGAAGTGAAGAAAAGGAATTCTGAAATTGTCTAGAAAAAACATATTTTGAAACTCTTGGTCATTTTGTGAAATTGCATGAAGTGAAGTCTATTTTCAAAAATTGCGCAGATCGAAGTCTATTTTGAAAAATTACGTAAAGTGAAGTCTATTTTAGCAAATTACATAGATTTGAGACAGTTTATAGAGTTTTTGATGCAGACACAAGCGCATTCAAGGTGTACCAACGAAGAAAGCGCCAACCATAAGTGTCGTCCTTGTGGATAAGTGACTATTGATGAGCTGAAGACCTTTCACATGTGATTGGACATATAGAAGACCTCACTCAGGGAAGACACATGTGAAGGAAGATTAGAGAAAGAAGATCGAGCGCCCAAACTTTCCTATACTTATGTTATTTGCGCGTTTTCGACTTAGTTAGGGGTCTTTTAGTAATTTTATGTCTTTATTTGCTTATTCTAGGGGTATTTTAGTAATTTTACGTCTTTATTTGCTCATTTAAGTGGGCTAAAGCCTTAAACTCGAATTTTAACTATTGATTGATGAAAAGCAAACCCTTTGGTTGCCTCATTCCTCTCTTCTCCCTAACGGTGTTTCTTCTCTTCCCTTGATCTTCTTCTTCTAATTTCTTCTTGTGCCCATCCAACTTCTTCAAGGTAATAATTTTCTTCCTTCTATTTTTCAGTTTTGGTTAATCCTTCTTCGATCAAAATCTTGAGAACCGATATAAACCCTAAACCCCCAAATTCTCAAATCCCTAATCCAAGAAACTTCTTGGTTCTTCGGACTAGTGATCTTCGTTAATCGATTGGGTGTGACCATGTAAGATCGGGAGGTCTCATCCCTCGTCGGAACCAACCTAAGTAGTAATTGAATTCCATAATCCATGGTTGTGGTGATGGCCCGCTCCATTGCATGTTTCCTTTATGATTTTCTCAGTATATGATGATTACTGTTAGAATTTTAGATCATTGATTCCTTTTATTTTTGCTGTTTAATTATGTCCATGAGCATGCATCATCATTAGGGATGTCCTGCGTCAAATTTGGTATCAGAACAGGTTTGCATGGTTTTTGTCTAGATCGAGTTATCAAATTAGGGTTTTCATTTTTAGGTTTAACTTAGGAAAGTTCCAGGTTTAGAAAGTTTTCAATTTTAGAAAGTTCCTAATCTGAAAATTTTTCAGATTTGAGTTGTTTCCTGTTTCAACTTAATTGTGTTAGTTCATAGTAGTTTTGCATTCATCGCATTCATCTTGAAAGTCATAACACCTAGTAGTCTAGTTAGGTAGAGTTTGGTTCAAGTCTTCATTGTATGCCCACGAGAAGAGGTAGAGGTTTCGGACTTCAACCTACCATGAATAACGAGCAGTTATCTAAGCAACCTGCTCAATTGATATAAAAGATAACCGCCCTAAAAGCGGGTCAAAGGCGTGAGTTTGCCCACCTTGAGAACCAAATTACCACTACCATAACTAAGGTGGAGCAACTAGAGGCGTCCCAAAAGGAAAACCTCGTTGTAGGAGAAGATACGCACTTCCAAGTGGAAGGAATCATTGAAGAACGCGCTGCCACATGTGGTGGTAGTGAGGATATAGATCGTGATAACGGTCGTGGTGTGGTGCGAGAGGCACGAGCCACATGTGGTCATTAAGACCGCTATGATCTAGATGAACGTGCGATGAAGAATGTGAGAGTTGAGGCCCCAAGTTTTGATGGGCACTTGGATCCCAAGGTGTTCCTTGACTGGGTTGCTGACATGGACCACTACTTTGAATGGTATGGCATGTCGAAAAACTGTCAAATACGGTTTACTAAGATGAAGCTTGTGGGTCAAGCCAAGCTCTTCTGGACCAACACCGAGCATAGGATAGAGAGAGTTGGTAGAGCCCCTATTACACATTGGTATGAGATGAAAGAGAAGTTGAAGGAGAAGTACATTCCTCTCTCATGCCGTCAGAAGCTCCTTGACCAATGGCAATCCTTACGCCAAGGGTCAATGCCTGCCGCTAACTACATCGCTAAATTTGAAGAGTATGTGATGCGATGTGATATCCGAGAAGACCCTCAGTAACGCTCCAGCGTTTCAAGACGGGCCTTTTTGCGGATCTTCAGCGCGAGCTTATTACTTGGCCCTTAACGGACTTAGATGAAGCATATCAAGTCGTGCAGGAGTTAGAGCAATATCTGAGGGCTCCTGTCGTTCGTCATTTTGAGTCCCGAGACTCTAGTACTAGATATAGTTTTCAAGGAACTAGATCTAATATTGGTAGTCAACTTAGGGCACAGGCGATCATTCCGCCTACGCCTAGAGAGAACAAGGGCAAAGGGGTTTTTTATGCCGGTCCTAGTAACATGAGCCAAGTGAGGTGCTATGAGTGTGGCAACCTTAGCCACATGTCTAATCAGTGTCCTACGAAGAGCCGTGGGAGAGCCTTACTTATAGGCGAGTCCCACGAGGGTGGAGATGACCAGAGTGATTATGAAGTTGAAGAATATCACCCCGAAGGAGGACTTACTAATGAAGAAGAAGTGGATGGAGAAGCAACGCTTGCAGTAGTCAGGCGTGTGTTAGCTCAGTCTAGAAGTAGTGCTGACTGGCGTCGAAGTACTATCTTCTACACTATTGCCAAGTGTGGTGAAAAGAATTGTAAGGTGATAGTGGACAGTGGAAGTTGTCAGAATGTGATTTCCACTAGCACCGTAGATCGCTTAAAACTGAAATCCACACCTCATCCAAACCCATATAAAGTTTCTTGGGTTAACAAGACATTCCTACTTGTCACCCAGCAATGTCTAGTCCCCATCGAGTTTGGGTCATACAAAGAGTCCCTGTGGTGTGATGTTTTACCTATGGATGTGGGACATGTTATCCTAGGTAGACCGTGGCTATTCGATAATAATGTCACGATCTTTGGCCGTTCGAATGCGTGTACTTTTATATATAATGGTAAAAAGATCAAACTTAATCCCATGCCACCTGAGAATAGACAAGGGAAGAAGAAGGACGAGAAGACAAGTAAGCCTAGAGAAATGGAGAAATCCAAACCTAAGTCTTTATATATAATCAGCGCAAGAGAGTTTGAAAAAAATGATAAGGAGGATTATATGGTGTATGCCCTTGTGGCTAGAGAAATTACATATGAGGTTCCATCAGAGTTGCCCCGTGAGGTGACCTCGGTCCTGAAGGAATACAGTGATGTATTTCCTGAAGACTTACCAAATGAGTTGCCACCTATGGGGGACATACAACATGCCATTGATCTTGTCCCAGGGTCTACTCTACCGAACCTTCCTCACTACAGGATGAACCCTGCAGTGCATGCAGAGTTGAAGAAGCAAGTTTCTGCAAAAGGGTTTCATCGAAGAGAGTATGAGCCTATGTGTCATGCCTGCATTGTTGACGCCAAAGAGAGACAGCACGTGGCGCATGTATGTGGACAGCCGTGCTATAAACAAATTACTGTCAAGTATAGGTTTCCTATACCTAGACTTGATGATATGCTTGACATGATGGTCAAGTCTACTATATTCTCTAAGATAGACCTTAAGAGTGGATATCACCAAATCCGTATACGCCCAGGAGATGAGTGGAAGACGGCGTTTAAGACGAAAGATGGGTTGTACGAGTGGTTGGTCATGCCTTTCGGCTTGACTAATGCACCCAGTACTTTCATGCGGGTGATGACACAAGCTTTGAGGCCGTTCATGGAAAAATTCCTAGTGGTGTACTTTGACGATATTCTTATTTATAGTACCACTAAGGAATCACACCTTGAACATTTAAAGAAGGTCTGTAGTGTTCTTAGGAAGGAAAAGTTGTACGCTAATCTTAAGAAATGTGCATTCATGTCTAGCCAAGTTGTGTTCTTAGGATTTATAGTGTCATCTGAAGGGATACGTGCTGACCCTGAAAAAGTCAGGGCCATAGTTGAGTTGCCATAACCAAGGAACATTCATGAGGTGTGAAGTTTTCATGGCCTAACAACTTTTTATCGTCGGTTCATTAGGGGTTTTAGCACAATCATGGCTCCCATTACCGAGTGCATGAAAAAGGGAGAGTTCGTGTGGTCTAAAGCCGCCGTCAAGACTTTTAAAGAAATTAAGGGCAAGATGATGGAAGCTTCTGTCATGCGTCTACTTGACTTTTCTAAAGTCTTTGTAGTAGCGTGTGATGCGTCTGGTGTCGGTAGAAGTAGAGTCTTGAGTCAAGAAGGACACCCAGTGGCCTATTTCAGTGAGAAACTGAATAAGGCAGAATAAAAATACTCCACTTACGACAAAGAATTTTATGCGGTAGTGCAATCCCTGAAACATTGGTGACACTACATTCTACCACAAGAATTCGTTTTATTTTCTGACCATGAGGCTTTGAGATATTTGCATTCTCAGAAGAAACTCAACCCAAGGCATGCCAAGTGGGGTAGCGTTTCTTCAGGAATATTTGTTTATTTTGAAACACAAGGCTGGGGTTGAAAACAAACCAGCGGATGCCCTTAGTAGGAGAGTGGCGTTGCTCAACTCCTTGAGTGTAGAGGTAGTTGGATTTGAGCAACCGAAAGATGAATACTCCACATGTCCTGATTTTGGAGGTACTTACGTGTTGCTCTCTAGTGACCAGCATATTATGGGTGAATATGTTCTTAAAGATGACTTTCTTTTCAAGGGAGACAGACTTTGTATTCCCCGTATGTCCCTTCGTGAATTCTTCATCTGGGAGTTTCATTCAGGAGGGATAGCTGGCCATTTTGGTCGTGATAAGACCATTGCCCTCGTGGAAGATCGTTTTTATTGGCCAAGCCTCAAGCGAGACGTAGCCAAAGTTTTAGGGCAGTATCGAACATGTCAGCTGGCAAAGCAAAGAAAGCAAAATACCGGGTTGTACACGCCATTGTCAGTGCCACATGCTCCATGGCAGGACATTAGTATAGACTTCGTACTCGGGCTTCCCAAGACTATAAAAAAACACGATTCCATTTTTGTCGTTGTGGACCGTTTTTTTTAAATGGCGCATTTTCTCTCATGTTCGAAGACGTCAGATGCGTCTCATGTTGCTCGTCTCTTTTTTTATGGTGTGGTGCGTCTTCATGAGTTACCTAAAACCATAGTGTCTGATTGTGATGTTCGATTTACTAACTATTTTTGAAAAACACTGTGGCACATTATGGGAACTCATTTGCAATTTTCTATTGCTTACCACCCACAAACAGATGGTCAAACTGAAGTGGTAAACCGTAGCCTTGAAAATCTTCTACGTTGTCTAGTGGGTGAACATGTTAAGACTTAGGACCTAATTTTACCAACTGCTGAACTTGCTTATAATGGGTCAGTTCAGTTAATAGATCTAAAGGGTTGAGTCCTTTTAAAATTGTAAGTGCTTATAAACCTATAATGCCCATAGATCTCTTACCTATGTCTATTACCCAAAGGTCTTCTGAATTAGCCGATGCATTCGCACGCCATATTCATGATTTGCATACAAATATTAGACAGCGGTTAAATAAGAGCAATGATGATTATAAAGTTTCAGTTAATTCTCATCGTAGAGTGCAAGAATTTCAAGAAGGAGACTATGTAATGGTGCGAATAAGGCCAGAGCGATTCTCTCAAGGATCTGCAAAGAAATTACAAGCGCGTAGTGCTGGACCATTCAAGATATTACAAAAGGTTAGGTCCAACGCGTATCAGGTTGACCTTCCACCTGAAATGAACATTAATTCAACTTTTAATGTGGAAGATCTAGTCCGTGCCCATACTCCCATTGTTGATACATTGTCCATTTCATGGCCTTTTTCTGAGTTTGCTACCCAATCCCTTCCACCCCCTCCTCTACCCATTACCCATAAAGAAGCAATTGAAGAAATCTTGGATGATGAGATAGTATCCACGAGAGACGGGGGTTTCCAAAGGTATCTTGTCAAGTGGAAGAACAAACCATCATCTGAATCTACGTAGCTGTTGGGTGACACATTTCAGTGTATTGATCCAGATCTACTCGAGCGCTACAAAAGTTTCAACTCATCGGAGTTGAGTTTTTCTCACCCGAGGGGAATTAATGCGGACATAAACGCATTCAAGGTGTACCAACGAAGAAAGCGCCAACCACAAGTGCCGTCTTTGTGGATAGGCGACTATTGAGGAGTCAAAGACCTTTCACATGTGATTGGACATATAGAAGACCCCACTCAGGGAAGACACATGTGAAGGAAGATTGGAGAAAGAAGACCGAGCGCCCAAACTTTTCCGTACTTATATTATTTGCGCGTTTTTGACTTAGTTAGGGGTCTTTTAGTAATTCTATGTCTTTATTTACTTATTCTAGGGGTATTTTAGTAATTTTACGTCTTTATTTGCTTATTTGAGTGGGCTAAAGCCCTAAACTCGAATTTTAACTATTGATTAATGAAAAGTAAACCCTTTGGTTGTCTCCTTCCTCTCCTATCTCTAATGGTGCTTCTTCTCTTCCCTTGATCTTCTTCTTCTAATTTCTTCTTGTGCCCCTCCAACTTCTTCAAGGTAATAATTTTCTTCATTCTATTTTTCAGTTTTGACTAATCCTTCTTCGATCAAAATCTTGAGAACCGATTTAAACCCTGAACTCCCAAATTCTCAGATCCCTAATCCGAGAAACTTCTTGGTTCTTCGGACTGGTGATCTTCGTTAATCGATTGGGTGTGACCATACAAGTTCGGGAGGTCTCATCCCTCGCCGGATCCAACCTAAGTAGTAATTGAATTCCATAATCTATAGTTGTGGTGATGGCCCGCTCCATTGCATGTTTCCTTTATGATTTTCTCAGTATATGATGATTACTGTTAGAATTTTAGATCATTTATTTCTTTTATTTTCGCTGTTTAATTATGTCCACGAGCATGCATCATAATTAGGGATGTCCTACGTCAGTTTTCTAACTAGGTGCGAAAGTTGGAGTTCCACAACTATAAATAGAATGTTTATAGTTGTGGGAGTGGAGCAAGAGGGTGGAGAAGCCGTCGCCAAGCGTTTTTCTTTTCTTCATTAGTTGTTTTCATGTTTTTCTTAAGAACTTTGGTTCAATTATGTCTATGGTTGGCCAAACCTCTTAGTTAGGACTAAGAGGTGAAGCTTGTAGCGTGATGAGATGTTTCTCTTGCTTTAATTCATGTTTATATTGAACCTTCTTTGATTCTAATTTGATTTTAAAGGAATATTCTCAGTTTTTAATGATTTATTGTGACTTAAATTACAGTAGATTTGCAATAGCTTTGAGTATCTTATTTTCTTTACTTTAAGATTGTGGTATTGGTAAATCTTGTTGTCGACCATCATCACATGGGCATGGTTTGATAATGAAATCCCTTACAAGTATCACAATTTTCCTCTTTTGAGAATTAGATCAGTGAAAGCTCATATCTAATTTTATTGATATATCTTCCAATTAGATATGATGGGACTCTAATTCCAATTGTGTTATTTGAATCAAGTAAGAGGCCTTTCTAATCACTACAAGTGGATCCTTGGCGCCCTAGTTCCCACCTTTAAATTTTTAGTTTTAATTATTCTATTCACAATTACTCTCTCAAATACTTCAGATTTAGTTTCATATCTTCTTATAATTCTACTTCTAGTTAATTTCAGAAATGTACAAGTTTTAGTATCTGAGGATTTGACATCGGTCTTATCGAAATCATTACTACATTGTGACCCTGCACTTGAGGTCGTGAACAGTTCCCAAAAACTCGAGATTAGACACGATGGTTGTTGATAGGAGAGAGTTACAATCCATAAATCTCGAAACCTTATTGTGCCATAACCATCATAGGTCTCGAGACAGACCTGTGGTCGTTATTTGATGAGATGAACGATCTCTTATATGAATGGGTTAACCTAGGTCGGGCTGTATAGTCTCCCCCATCAGGGGTTGACAATATCGCATGGTTTTAACCTCATATCACATGGAAGTATGGGCCAACTATAAAAGCATCATACAAATAAAAGTTCAGGGCCTTACACCAATGCAATCACACTCAAACCTTTCAACTCCACACTACCAATCTCTTTTCTCCTACATGGACATTGTTTTTATTTTAGTTTCCTCCACAACTGTCTAACACCATGTTACAACAACCTTGGAGCCTCTAGGTTAGCTTCTTAGCTTAGTCTCCACTACTATCCAACATATTGCTGTAATATGCTGTAAGGTCAGTATAAGCATCCACAACCATATCATTGAATCTCCACAATACCGAGCTCTTACTCGGTAACTCTTTGATTACGTTAGGCCGACCTTGCACCATGACCGTCTGGTATTTCATACGATCTTCTAATGGCCGTCTAAGCTTGGAGTATCGTTAAGACCATGACTATTTCACCAGCACATATTACTACTAGTAATATATTTTACTTATTTACTTTACTTTACTTTTTTTTTTTTGCCAATTGTAGTACATGAATACCTTAAGTAATAAAATCATAAATGAAGCCTTTATTTTTAATTTATTTATCTCTTTTTCTTCTTTAAAAAAAAAAAACACGATATAAGCTATCATCGTTGAAAAAATATCATTATTGTTAAGCAGGAATGTTAATAGGCCAAGCTCGGGCCTGGAAATTTAGAATTTTGAATAGGGCCAACCCGATAGCCCGGCCTGAAATAGTCCAAAATCCAGGTCGAGACCTACCTCAGGCTCTTTCCGCTAACAACTCAATCTTTAAGGCAAAAAAAAACTCGTTTAGAATGACTAATTGTCCCATTCATAAATTGTTTAATAGCTGTAATGATCGGTGGCTGAATAGTTAGGCTAATATTCAAATATCTGATCATAATATAACTAATTTGGTGCCCAGGGTCACAAGCGTTCAAATTGATTTAAGTTGAACATGACTCTGTTGTGTTTTTTAAAATAAAAATAAAATTTAAAAATAAAAGTTATTTTTAGAAATTAAACAAATATATTAATTATTTAAACTTTCTATAAATAGTGTGCATAGCCAGTCGGTAAGAGGAGTTTTTGGTTATGCAACCAGGTTTTAAATCTCCTCGAGGATGGTACGAAGCACTGTCTGCGCGCGGCATGAGTTGTAAGGCTGCTTGGGTGTTTTTTGGTGCTTTATTAGGCACACTTAGCACTTCATCGTCACAAGGAGCAAAAAAAGCCTTGGTCTTTTTTGTACTCAGTTTAAATTTTTTTGGCCACAGTATCCTAATGTTTTTACCTTTTTTTTTTTGTTGATTGAGAGTAATTGTGACATGATTGTACATGTGACACCTATGCCATGTGTTGCTTATGTGGATACAGTTTTTCCTGTTAGATAATTGCTTTCGTCTAAATGAGTACAGAAATAACTGCCATAGGACAAAGAGTCATGTCCTTTCATAGAAGGCAATTTTTTGTTGTGAATGAATATGGATTTCTTGAAGATGCACTTTAGCACATCTTCAAGAAGAAATCCATAACCTTTCAATTAATATAAATCCTGGATACTATAATCTTAAGGATAAACTCTTATCCTTAAGATTATATCATCTCCTGTGCAAATACTTTCGATTTAATCGCTTGCTGAGTTTTTTCTGAACGTCTTAAGACATATCAGTGTCAAAACTAGAGATCTATTCAATACTTAAATGTGCAAATTTTCGTGTTGAAATTCGAATTGAGAGTTCATTGTATCCTGAAGACAATTCGTAGACTTCCTTTATTTACACTTGCTGGAACTTTCGAAAAAAAGGGCAGGAAGTCTGTATTGAGAAATTGACTATTCAAGTCGAGCCTTGAACCTAATAGATCTGATCGTTTCGTTATTATTTTCTTCTATCCTCTGTTCTGTTTTACTTTTCTAACAGACTCTGGCACTCCTGATGCATAATCTATCTGCACACGTTTATCCAAATTGAGTCGTTTGTATACGTGTGGCCACATGTATAGATTGAGCAATAACAATAAGAACAGAGATATCCTCAAATAACTAATTTTTAAAGCAATAAAGAATCTAAGAAAGCCACTAACTTAAATTTATAAGCCTTGATTTTATTTTTTTTCACACTGAAAAATAAATATATAATTCTAATTAAGAAAATCACATGAGAGAAAAATAAACCAACCAATAATACCCATTCACATTGTTCTAAACGATAAATTATAAGAAATTGAATAAAAAAAACTTATGACATAAACGATTACCATGTTAGAACTTGCAACTAGAGGACTTTTTTCCCGATTCTCGCTCATAATAAGTATCCATAATCATTTCAATAACTCCGGTAACAATGAGCACTACAATATCAGCACAAGGAAAACAGATGACAGTATGATGACTTAAGTGGTTCAAAATATTTTTTGAAAAAAGAATCATATTTGATTATTTTAACTTCCAAATGAGGTAGTGAATAAATGTTCATTTAAGGATTATAGGATCCCAATCCTCGTTTGATGTACATTTTGTTCATCCCAAGTTTGTACAATTGTCGATTCAATGCACCCACCATCAATGGACCCTACGTGCATAAATTTTCCAATGAATCGTAAATTAAACACATAAAAAATTTGCATATACAAGAAACAACTTAAGATCATTTTTTAACATCCTTATCTATAGTGGGTACCCTACATCCAATGTCCCGTTAACCAAACCATAGGCCTTAGATGTATGGAATTAGCAGCTTCGGCAAACTATACCTTTGTTAATGCTTGAGATACTATCTGATCAAGACTCCGATCTTAAATATACCCAAGTAAATTTGTGCCCCTAAGAACAAAAAATGGAAAAAAAAAAGGTTTTAATGGGAATACCAAATACATAAATTGGATTTAATGACTAATATATTAGCAATAAAGAATCATGCTTAAATCGAGATGAAGCAAGGCATTTTTTCTGGGTTATTTGTATGAGTAATCAGTAAACCAAGACAATGGGGTCATCAAATTGCAATTTCGTGCACATGCATTGTACTTGATGATTGGAACAACCTAACTTTCAGGGACATCGTGCATATGTGTGGCCCACCTAATAAACGATAACAATCTCACACGAATTGGAGCATTGGAGTAGGCTCAAAGATCCTACTACCACAAGTAACATCGAAAGAACGAAAAAAAAAAAACGAAAACTATTTGAATACCAATTCATCAAAGAGGTCTTTTCAGCATTGCAAAAATCAATTAAAAAAGAATTATTATTTAGCCATTCCACTCTATCAAAATTCAGACCTTTAGTTGAAAAATGCAATAGTGCATGGCATTGGCAATGGAGTTAAATCATTACTACAAAAAATTAAAAAAAGCATGATAGTAGAATTTCTTCTTAGAGCTTGTAGGTTTTTGGAGGAGTGGACTGGAATGATCATAAAGTCCATCATCACTGTTACCGAACCATAGCCAACACCAATGAGTAAAAATCTTAATGCACTGGGCCAATAAGCAAGCTGGGTACAAATGCAACTTCGGGGACGCGAATTAGATACTGACAATGTCAGTAGCCAAATCGCTGCTGAAGTGAGGTCATCGGGCTTTGTGGACTCCACCACGATGCATGTGTTGTATCCATATATACCATCCAATCATTTGCAGAGATCGTATTATGGCATTAGAAAAAGAATGAGATAGATCTAAAGTTCAATTGGATGCACCATGGGAGTAGTCACACTCACCGTTGAAACATTTATAGGGCCCACCATGATGTATTTTTGAGATTTGACTTATTCATAAGTTAACATATAGATAGATGAGGTGAAAACAAAAATATTAGCTTGATCGAAAACTATCGTGGCCCCTAAGAAGTTTTGAATGGTGGATGTCACTATCCCCACTATTTTCTATGGTAGGGTCCACTTCAACTTTAGATCTATCTCATTATTTTTCTCATGCCATAAAACGATCTCTCCAAATGGATGGACGGTCTAGATACAACACATGCATCATGGGGGAGTCCACAAAGCTTGGTGATGTCACTTCTTTAGTGATTTGACTACAGTATTTATTTATTTATTTATTTATTTTTTTATAGCTTGTTGGTGCACCCACTGTCAATCCACACTTTACTGTTAGCCGCCCCCGTTGAGAAATGGATACCAAGACCTCAATGTTGAAATGAGGTTATCTTTCATTCAGTCTACCACTTGAGCTGTGGATTTGGGTCTGACCTTGTCACCATCTAATCCCACGTTTGGACTTCCATGGATCACTAACTGTGGGGTGCACATTCATATATATGTCTTGTATCCATTCCGTCCATTTCCTTTACCAGTTCATTCCAATGCATGAGCCCTTGAAAAAAAATCCAAATCACAGGTAGCCTACATCATAGGAAATAGTAGTGATTAAGCATTTACCATTAAAAACATTCAGGGGCCACAAAAATTTTGGACAAGTTGATATTTGAGTGGTCCTTTCATCCATCTAAGGTTTTGTGACCTTATCAACAGGTTGGATGACAAATAAACATTATGACAGCCCCCATGAAGTTTTTAATGGTGGGGATTCAATCACCACTGATTCCTGTGGTGTGGGTCATGAGTTGGATCTTCTCATTTTAACTTTTTTACATTATGCTATAAAATGATATTTAAAAACGGATTGACAGTATGGATTTCAGGAACATACATCACAGGGGCCGCACAGTCAGGAATCCACCGACCTTGGTGGATCCCCAGATCCCGAATATGTCGTGCTCTATTTTCATATGGTTTTACCCGTCTACAAAAGCTCGAACTTTACTTGAGAGAGAGAGAGAGAGTTTGCGAGACAGAGAGAGGGAGAGAGAGAAAGAGTTTGCGAGACAGAGAGAGAGAGAGAGAGTTTCAGATCTCTCACTTCGCCATGGCTCAACCTCTCATAAAGAAAGACGACGATAGAGATGAGGAAGGTCCGTTTCCAATCCCTCAAAATCCCCTTTTCTCCATCACTTATTCCAATCTTCGTTGCTTCCATTCATCGACCGATCTCTCAACCTTGCTCGATCTTCGCGTTTACGCTCGGATTTTCATTTTTTTTTCCACTCTTGGGCTCGAAAAATATAGATCCGGAATCTAGGTTTCAGATCTACGCTCTGATCTCTTTTTTCAGATCTACAATCCAAGAAATGTTTCTGTTTTTGAAGGGAATTTTGTCTGGATTCGTATTCTTTGTTGAATATGGTTTCAGATCTATGCTTTGATCTTGGGAAATTCTACTCATTTTTGTATGATTTCAATATCTCGTTGTGTTGTAGAGGTAATCTGATTGCTTATTTATGTTCTTTTGAGACTTCACAGCAGAATACTCTCCGTTCTTGGGGATTGAGAAGGGAGCGGTCCTTCAAGAAGCCAGGGTCTTCAATGATCCTCAGCTTGATGCGAGGAGATGTTCTCAGGTTTCAATTCTACTACTCAAATCTTCAAGCCTTTTCGCTTTTATTTGTTTTCTCTTTATCACGTTTGTCCAGTTTCTCTCTCAGGGCATTGATTTTTATTGATGATTTTCCGATTCTCAGGTCATCACAAAACTGTTGTATTTACTCAATCAGGGGGAAACATTTACAAAGGTCAGATTTCAGCACTCCAGATTCTGTTCCATCTGATCCCTTTTCTGATAGATGTTTTGGTGTATTTTGAACGAGGTGTTATACAATGCATGGCAAGAATTAAATGTTTCTTTGCACGGGACATCATTTTATACCTGTGGATCCCAGCTTTCAATGGTTGAGATTATTTTTTGTGTGAGCCCCACTGTATATGAGCAATGGTAGAACCTCCACCAAACAGTCCCTGCTTTCCAACTTGTGGAGCTTACCGGTACACACCCAATTGGACTGTACTTTTCTTTCTAACATCCATTTGCTGGCTGATTGTCGGTTGGCTAGATTGTTGGTGCAATCCGGTTATTGAATCAACGAGACATCGACTGAATTACAAAGAAGTAGACAAGAATTACACTCACAAGAATATTTGAGTGGAGGAAGAAAGAACTTTATTAATATCAAACTTCTCTTTACAATGCTCAAGAAAAGAACCCACACTTAGAAAATTTTGGAATGACCCCCCCTTCCCCACTTTTAAAGACTCTATGTGAATCCCTAATGAGTCCCTCGAACTAAGAGATTTTTTTCAAATCAATCTAATCTACCTAATATGTTAAAATCCTAACAAGAATAAAAGCAAATATATAAATTCCTAATTATATCTCTAAATCAACCCCATGTCTTCAATCGCATCAATCACATCTCCCTCATGTCTTTCAATCACCTTCAACTCTACCCTATATTTCCTAACAGTAGTAAATTGCAATCCTTGATTTAGCATCTATAAATAAACAGTAAAAAAAGTAGCACATGTTGGACCCTACAGTGGGTTATGGGCCTGCATCATTGCCATGCCCTACAGTGGGCTTAGATGGACCTTAGTGGGCTGTAGGCTTGCATCATTCTTCCTGAGTTGGAAAAAAACTCGACTTTGATGAGTTGGATGCGTCATATAAATAGGAGAGTTTTCTGATCCAACATTTTTAATTCATTGCCCGTGATCTATGTGCATTTAGGATAGGGCCTGTTCTTCCATTTCACCAAGTATTGCCTGTATTGGCCCATTCGAGTATTAGCAGTTTTCATTTACAACACTTGTTCAATTTCTTTCTTCTTCTCCTTGGGAGCTGTTTATCCATATCGATAATGGCTTCATCTTGCATGTTAGATGCCTTGCCATGGTACTCAAATAAATCCACTAGAATGAAAGTCAATGAGATATCTAAGCCATTTGGCAACTTGATTTCATAGGCATTGTTACCCAATTTTATCTTGACTCAGCATGGACCGGTCTTCTTAGATTTGAGCTTATTGTAAGTTATTCTCAAAAAAGAGACAAACCATAAATTTCTTTTATATATCTTCTCACGATGATGTTTGTTCGTAGCTTCTCGGTACTTGGTGTTGCTGTCTTCAATCTTCTTCTTTATTTGAGCTTGCAAGTCTTGGACTTGCTTGGCAAAAGTATCAACATTTTCGCTCACTTAATCTTGCACCTGTAATGGTACTAAGTCAAGTACATGATGTGGATTTCTCTCATTTACGATCTTAAATGGAGATTTTCCAGTAGTACGATTTATTAAGTTGTTGTAGGCAAACTTAGCCTGGGACTGAGATGTGTTGTCACCTACGATACTCCTAATGTGGTTACCAAGGCTCTCGTTGACTGTCTCGGTTTGTTCGTTTGTTTGAGGATGATATGTTGGTGATATGCGTAGCGTTTGCCATCCTTTTGCATGGAATGAAGTATGCCATCTTTGAAAAACGGTCAATCACAACGAAAATCGAATCCTTTAGTCTTATGACGATTCAAAATGAAGTCTATAGAAATATCCACCTATGGTGCAACTAGAATGGGAAGCGATGTATAAAGGCTGGTATTCTACACATGACCTTTGGAGACTTGGCATCGGGACATTGTGCTACGAACCGTTCAACGTCATGGCGTACACGGGGCTAGTAGTATTTTTCCTCCACTATGGCTAATTTTTATCTTTTCCAAAGTGTCCACTCGGTCCTCCTCCGTGAAGCTCAAATATGATATTCTCTTGCAATGATCCTTCGGGAATGCATATGCGAGAACCCTTGAATAGATATCCATCACGTGGGATAATTCACACTTTGGATCTCGACCATTGACACACCTATCGAGTACTTTGCCAAAAAAGGGGTCATCTTTGTATTGTTCTTTTAATACCTCAAATCCGACGACCTCCACGGAGAGAGTTCCTAGTGGAACCACCCTCATTCTCAAAGCATTTGCTGCATTGTTCTGACTTCCAGCTTTGCGCTGTAAAAGGAAAGTACACTCTTGTAGGAAAGCCATTGATTTCGTGTGACGAATACTTGACTTGTTTTGAGAGTTGAGATAATTCAACGCTCATGGTCAGAGTAGAAAATGAAATCTCGATGAATCAGGTAGTGTCTCTAATGTCATAGCGCTTGGACCACTGCATAAAACTTGAGATCTACACGGAGTAGTTCTTCTGTGTACCATTAAGTTTCTTGCTAAAAGAGTGATTGACTTTCCTTCCTGACTCAACACCGCTCCAATGCCAAATTTGAAGTGTTGCTTTCCACTTCATTGACTTTATTGAAGTCCGAAAGTGCAAGAACTGAAACCTCTATAATCTTATTTTTATGGCACCGAAGCTTCGATCTGCGACTTTAGTTAGTTCGAACTTGCCTCCCTACACACAATCGGTGACAGCTGCAATGATGGTGCAGAAATTACAGATAAATCTTTCCTCTTCAAACTTCTGCACATTGAGTGATTTTTTTTTTCTCCTCTTTATCATATTTAGGTGTTGGAAGATGTTTCATTGGGTGCAATGTGATATTAACACCATCCTTGACAAAGGAACATGTGTTGGCCGGAGTCAAATGCATCAAATTTCAGTCCCACAACCACAGTCTTCCTAACAAAATATGGCATGCACCCACGGGACCACATCACACCATATCTCATCCTTGTACTTAGATAAAATAGAAAAGGAATCTAAGCACCTAGAGTTAACAAAAACTTCTCCACCTTTCTCAAACCAACAAATTTGACATGGTCGCGGATGCCTATGTTCTTTGAGTTTTAATTTATCCACAGTTTCTTGTGGGATATTATTCTCACTGCTCCCCTCGTCTACCAAAATGGTGCATATCTTCCCATCAGAAGTACAAGTGGTGTGGAAGATTTATGTCGCAACTATTGACCCTCATCAACCATTTGAGGCGTCGATAGCATAGTCCATTGGGTAATCAACAACATTCCTATATTACAATTTACCATACACATCTGCTACATCTTCCCCAACATGCACCCCATCCTCATATGCATGTTCTTCATATTTTTGTGTCCGCTTCAACTTTCGTTTTCATGCGGTTGGTAGTGCCTTCCACATATTCTCTTTCCTCAGTTAAATATTTTAATTGTAGACTAATGTGAAGGACCATGAAAAGAATGATGTTCCAGTTGCCCACACTTAAAGGCACATGAAAGAAGTGTTGCTTTGCTCCATCTTGGGTGCACTAGCCCCTCCTCCATATTCACCTCCCCCGAGTTGGGGTTTGGCTTCGTTGTTGGATGTCAGCCCATCATTCCTTGGCCTATGGGAGGCCCTATTGTAATGTTAAAATATGGAACTCCTTGATGCATTTATTTATTTACCAACTTGTTCCCTTGATGTAGATTGTGACATCTTTAATAGAAGTCATGGGCATAAGTTGTGGGTAGGGACTCGAACACCTTTTCTACCTTGCTTGATCAATCAATGAAGTTGTGAACATGCAATCGACTATGGAATTTTTGAATTGCTTCCTTAATTCTAGGTTCTTTGTCACATTCCAATAATTGAAAGATTCAATCATTGGTGTCTTCACAAACCCAGGGCTACCCGATGTTGGTTAGGACCTTGGTGGGAATCTTATCCTACATGTCGACATGCTCCAACTTCGATATTTGGATTCCATTCACGCCAGAGCATTCCCATATGATTAGTGAGATTGCCTACTGTATGTGTGAGTTGATTCATTCATTTCGTGAGTGCGCGGATCATTTGAGCTACTTGCATGAATTCTTCCTATGTCAACCCCTTTTGATGCCTTAGGAAATGACGTAGAGTCGAAAATCCCCAAAGACGACCTGCTCTGATACTAAAATGGTGCAACATAGTTATCGAATTAGTGAGATATCAACACCGAATTACAAAGAATTACACTCACAAGAATATTTGAGTAGAGAGGGAGAAATAACTTTATTAATATCTAACTTCTTCTTAGAATGCTTAAGAAAGGAACTCACGCTTAGAAAACTTTGGAATGATTACTTCCTACCCATCTTGTTTATAGACTCTAATTAAATTCCTAATGAGAATCCCTACAGCTAAGAGATTGATTTCAAATCAATTTAATCTACCTAAAATGGTAAAAGCCTAACAAGAGTAAAAGCAACTACCTATAAGATGGTAAAAGCAAATATAGAAATTCCCCAAAATAGTAAATTTCAATGCTTGATTTAGCCCCCCCTCCAAAAAAAAAAAAAAAAAACAGTCCAAAAGTCGGCACATGTTGGGCCCTATGGTGGGTTATGTGCCTGTCATTGCTGGCCCTACAGTGGGCCTAAGTTAGCCCTGGGCCTGCATCAATTGTCTAACAGGGAAGTTGATTATTGAATTTCTTATCCATGGTTGGGGCCACCAGATGAATGTCCTGGGACATTGAAAGGTGGGCCCACCTGTTTGGATTGCTGGCCTGAATGAGATAACTTGCAAGTTCACGCCAATCATAAGCGGAGTCACTTGCTGGAATGATATGTGGCATTTTCATAAACATTTACAGGTTGAAGCCACCGAGGTATTTTTTGCCGTCACAAAGCTTTTTCAGTCCAAGGATACTGGCCTAAGGAGAATGGTTTATTTGATGATCAAGGAGCTCTCCCCCTCCGCAGATGAGGTTATAATTCAAAAGAGTTCTTTTTCTTTGTTTATTCCATTGATTGTCACTATTATTATTCAAATTTGCATTTCTCAGAAACTTGGCCAATGACTTGTGCATTGTCTGTGAAAGGTTATCATTGTCACGAGCTCTCTAATGAAAGATATGAATAGCAAGACCGACATGTACAGGGCCAATGCTATAAGGGTTCTCTGTAGAATTACAGACGGAACCCTTCTTACTCAAATTGAGAGGTACTTGAAGCAAGCGATTGTTGACAAGAATCCAGTTGTTGCAAGTGCTGCTCTTGTTAGTGGTGTTCACCTACTCCAGGTACTATCAAGTTGCCCATGGTTGCATGCGATGCATTTGCTGCAAGTGTTTTCCTCATAAGATGAATTTGTGTTTGAACAGACGAATCCAGAAATTGTGAAAAGGTGGAGCAATGAGGTACAGGAAGCTGTTCAATCAAGGGCTGCTCTAGTACAATTTCATGCACTAGCACTCCTCCACCAGGTACAATTGCATATATTATTCTCTTTCTTTTGTTTTGTTTTATCCTGAACTCCAAGGGTTTCACTTTGGCATTCTTCAAAGGTGTAGTTGAATTGGATGGCAGTGTAGCCTTTTTAGTCGTTGGCCCCACTCATATTGCGATGTTGCTAGGCCTTTTGTTGTCTGAGGCTCTGAGCAATTGATGTGGATCAAGTTGGATTGAGGCAGACAAATTGCTTAAAGTAGAATGGGAGAAATCTGGCAAACAGATACCAGTTTCATGGAAAATGATTTCGACCAAATATGAGATCAAAACGTTACCAAATTATCGTTTATCAATTGTCAAATAAATACTACAATATCGGATATAACTGAGTATAATATAGAGCATAGGCTATAATAAAGCAATAAATAAAACAAACCAAACTGATAAACTGTCAATAAAGCTGAAACTTTAGCAAAGCAAAATGCATATGGGTCATTCGGATGTGTGGAAGACTAATGCGGAAGACTTCACTTAAGACGGCATTTCCCTTGGATGTTGGATGTTTCCATAGCTTTAGCGTAGTTGTCACCTAAGACAGAGGTTTCTGTCGGGTAGGGGTTTCCACAAAAATTGAATATTCCAGAATCCATTTGATAGGTTGGAATGCAACAAGGAATGGACAAAGGTTTCTCAAAATAAAAATATGTTCTCAAAACTAGAGTATAGAATATAATAAAGCAATAAATAAAACAACCAAACTGCTAAACTGTCATTAATGCTGAAACTTTAGCAAAGCGAAACACATATGGGTCATTCGGATGTGTGGAGGACTTCACTTAAGATGTATTGCCCGTGAATGTTGGAGGTTTCCATAGTTTTAGTGTAGCTGTCACTTAAGATGGAGGGTTCTATCAGGTAGGGGTTTCCACAAAAAAATGAATATTCTGGAGTCATGGTTCTATGCGGTTGACCTCATGGGAACTTCCCATGAGGTTGAGCTGTGTGGGCCCCACTGTGATGCGTGTTGAACATCAACACCGTGCATTTGATGGGTCTCCTTTAAATTATGGGATATCCCAAAAATCAGCTGTATACGGAACTTGGGCGGGCCATACCATCTAAAATCATGTGAAGACATGCCTAAAACATATTAAAGCACTTGGTGGGGCCCACCTAAAATTTGGATGCGTCTGAAACTTGGTCCGAACCCTCATCCAAGTGGGGCACACATAATGGATGGGCTGGATTTGTGAACCACATCTTGGTGGGCCCAAAAAATGATTATGAATGTTTTAATGGGAGGGTAACCCCTCTCAACTTTTGTATGTGGTGTGGCCCACACAAGTCATGGATTGACTTGATTTTTAAGCCTGAGGCCCACCATGGAATGGTGCATCTGACTGATGGGGTAGATGTTTGACATGCATCACGGTGGGGCCCACACAGCTTGACCTCATGGGAAGTACCTCATTCCCATGTGGTAGTTCCCATGAGGTCGACCGCATAGAACCATTTCCCATATATATATATATATATATATATAGAGGTTGACTGCATAGAACAAAGAGAGAGAGAGAGAGAGAGAGAGAGAGAGAGAGGGGCTAGGGAAACCAATCGAGAGCTTTGTTAGCCTTGTGGAATGGGGAAAACACAACCTCCAGATTAGGGTAAGGATGGGAATGGGATTTGAATGGTCTAGGGATTTGAAAATTCACAACCCGAAAATCTTATATGTGACCTTTAGATGATCTTTTAGGGTTGATGGGTTTGTCTAAACTCAGAAATAAAGAAAAAAACAAATGAGATTCAAAGGTTTGAAATAGAAGATGTGAAAGCAAGAAGAGAAGAAGAAGATTACAAAAGATTAGAGGGAAAGAGATATGTTCACCACGGCATCAACACCAACACGAAGGAAAGGGATCGGCACCTCCACCAGCCACACCCCCAAAGAAAGCTCTTTGCTTTTCTTCAAAAAACCCAATTACAATGTCTATTTCCCTAAAGAAAAAGACCTAAATTAAGACTACTTGGCTGACTTACAGAAAAATACTTATTACTAAAATACCCCTGTAGTCAACTTTTCCTAATTAAAAGCACATGTGCACTGCTGGGCTAAAGGGGACCCAACGGTGATGCAGGACATGGAAAATTAAATATGATATGCAAGATTTCAGGCTTAGATCACACCAATTCAGAAACAATCACGCAAATTCCACATCCCACATGAAAATCCAAATATTCAATTAAAGGGGAATCTATGCGGGTCCAAGCCGACACAGGCTAGGACTGGACCAATAAAAATTATAAACCAAACGATGTCAAAGGGAAATAAAATCAACTACTCATGCATAAAAAATCAGTCCCTAAACCAAGGGATTCCCTAATTTCAATTCAAGGAACCCTAAGGTGATAGAAAGAGGCAAATCAATTAGGGATCATGTAATCTAGGGTTATGATTCATGAAAAATGGCTATGAGAGGATAAAAGAGGATAAAAACCTGAGCCAAAAGATGATCCCGCGTGTGGACAGCAACAATGGCCCAGACGGACGTGCGCGTGATCCCGGCCGCACGTGTGTGGGGCCCACTATTCAGAAAAAGGCCACCTTGACCCTGGTCAGCCAGGGATGGACTCCAAAACCTTCAAATTTCAGCTCGATCCGATGTACGGTTTGTGCGTAGTGCTCCGCCGAAGTTTCAGCTCGCCTGCGGGCCGAAATCTGGAAACAAATCTGATGCAACAAAATGACAAATTCGAAGTACGGATGGTGGGGGAAGATGGAAAAAAAAAGATGATGGAAGATGGGGGTGAATGGAGATCGATGTGGCTTCGCACCACGGTAGTTAGCCCTTCGAAAAGGGAGGGCTTCGCACCCACTTTTGAATTCTTCCACAACTCACGAAGAGAGCAGAAAAATAAAGCAGGAATTTTTTATTAACTTCAATGAATGAAAAGAACTACAAGGGGTGCCTATTTATAGGGAGAACCATACACCCAAAAACTCGCACCATGTGCGACACCTATTACTTGGCGATGAAGTAAACTAAAATAAAAACCAAACAAGGAAATCTAAAGCGTTCACGATGTTTTAAATAATAAAAATAAGCAAAACCTAAAATATAAAACCAATCCGACGAGTGGGCCACGATCATGAGATCCCATGGTGGGCTTTTCTTGACTATCGGGCCACTTTTCTGAACCAAAACTTGACTTCTAGTTAGGAGGCCCTCCCTGGACGTCGTCATCAAGCCAGATCGATGGTGGGGTCCTCCTTCTACGTACGTACGTGCGTAGGGGAGGCGGCGTGAGTGCGCGTGATGTCCCCATCAAACGGCACTGCTTATTTTAGTTTTTACAACTGGTCAACTGACCTGTGGGGCATAGAGAAGACTTGTGGGCCCCACCCCAGCCTTATTTCTCTTTTTATAGACTTCAAGGCCCTCATTAGAATGGACAGGGGTTTCACAAAATTAAAAAAGTTCTCTATTCCAAATGTCTACCATAAAAGTTAGGGCTGTCAATCGGTCGGGTTAGGGTCCAGTCCTAGTGTACCCATACCCTGATTGAGTGGACCTTGGGTCATATGTGGTTATGTCCTACTATGACCTAGGTCCAGTACCTGTTGGGTACCCATAGGTCTTGCAACCATCCCTTTGGGTTGATTTCAGGTTTGGGAATTTATACAGTGTGGCCCACCTGATGAACAACTTTGATACATGTGCTTAGCATGTTCAAGGGCATGAAATATAGAATGTAGTGTATGATGGTGGGCTTAGCAAAATCCCAAGAACGTTGGGACTCCTATGATAGTTCACCAGCATTTAAAAAATGGTGGTGACCCTTTAACCTTAGACATGAGTGTAGTTGTATGACAATTCTAACATCCAAATCACGGACCTAAATGTGGATGAAGCATAACCTGAGAAACTGCACTTAGATTTTGATATAATTGTTTGATTTTGCCATTGCAATGTGGACCATTTGCTATTTTACTCTTAACTATCCATTTTATAGCCATCTATTGTTTGGTTTTAGAGAAATGCTCCATCCACAATATGCCGCACAATTTGTATGGTATGGATAACATTACCTGAGTTCCAGATAGGAGGATGAGTCATCACCATTTTCAAGATGGTGGAGAATTATCATTCGGATCCAGCCACTCTGATTAAGTGGTTTGCTGCAGCAGCATGTCGACACTTTGTCGTGGGATGTAGGGAGTGTAAACGCCGGATCTGGGTCATGTTTTAATGATCCAAACTTTTTATACACTGGGCCTCACTGTTGATGGTGGATAACTTTAAAAAACTCTTAGGCAGGAATTTTTTAACCCTTTGATCATTAACTCATTTCCTATGGATATGGACCGTATCCTTAACCATTGATTTGTAGGCAAATTCTATGATCCTCTCTCTCTCTCTCTCTCTCTCTCTCTTGAATGTTAAATTCTATGATATTCCAATCTTGAATATTTTCAGTGTAGCCACTATCAACTATATATCTCGTCAAACCATTGGTTTGGATTATTGAAACATAACCCCTAATCCAACTGCTATACGCCAATGTCCTAATGCAACACTTTGAATGTATTGTAGGCTTTTAGCAAACCTCCCAATTCAGTTTTTTTTTTTCTTGGAAACTGAGGCCTATTAGTTACAATGTACATTTTGTAGCAAATTTCTTAATTCAGTTTTTCTGGGAACTGAAACCTCTTAATCACAGCATGCCTAGAGCTTTCCTAAGCCCAAGTTCGTGTACATGGCATCTCATCTACATGCCTTCACATGTGCAAATATGGTTTACTTGATTGCGATCCAATCCATCCATCCGGTGGGCCCCATCATTTCAATGCTCTGGCACAAAAATAAGGCTGGTCTGCTCATCAGTTGGGCCACAATTTACAAAAAGAAATGGATGGGTGAAAAAAGCTTTGGCATGTTTTTCGTAGCCATCGACCTATTTCTAATATTTTGACGCACTTGATGAGTGGACTAGCTTGACTTTTGCGTCCTAAAATTTATATAGTGGGGCCCACGTGATGCATGTGGCTTTTCGGCCTGGTTTTTCTCCTTAATAAAATTTCATTATCATTAAAAAAAAGAAGCTTGGACCTCATTTAGATATGCAATCACTGGCTCATTCCTGCTAATGACTAGGTACCTATCAGGTATCTAAGACCTGACCCTATCAGACACGATTTTTAAAAGGATAGCTTATGGCGGACCCAAACCGAACCTGCTTTCTAAATGGGCCTGAAATTGGCACCTTGACCTGTTTAGTTTTGGATGGGGTCCTCAGGTACCCATGGATCTGGGTACCTGTTGACAGCCCTAGCAACCATATTCCAGCATAAGCAACTGAACAGTATATGACCTGTATGTTGCATATGTGTGCCATGTTGGCACATGTGGAACAGCTCACCTCTTCAATATATGCTCCTTCAGTATACTTTTTGAGGAAAAGGACTTCGTGGAGGAGTTATAACACAAGATCTCGACATGGACCCACTATTCCATGCATCCAAACAACAATCTCAACATCTTTTGAAGACCTTATCCAGGATTCAATGTTCTATGGACATGGACTTGCCTTGCAGTTTGTAACAATATGCATGGCCCTTACCACATTTTTGGAGTTGAAGGTCAATAACGGCAGCTTCATTATACTAGATTTTATTTTTTCTAACAAATCTGTTTGTTGTAAGCTCTCCTTTGATTTTTTTAATAGCAGTGTAGGTAGACAAATTGAAAGCCTTCCAAACACATTAAGACATTCATCTCTGGTATCACGTTCATATTCAGCTCTAGATTTGATGCTACTCAGGTGATTGTGTAAACTAGAACTTATTGAACCATGTACTTCTAGAGCGCGTCCCCTCAAAAACTTATGCATATGGAAGAAAGAGTTCTTGACTAGTATGTCATGAGTCTATTAGTAATTAGTAATTTATAGCAGGCTGTGTTGCAACCCACTAAACAATCTGAATTGCTCATCTCTGAACTGTTTCCGGTTTAAGATTAGAGAGGAGTTCAGGACTTGTTAAAATAGATTACATAGGAATTCAGGACTTGTTACTATATTGATATTATCAATGTAATATACATGGATTTCCCAACTTGCAGATTAGGCAGAATGACCGCCTGGCTGTTAGTAAGCTTGTTACCAGCCTTACAAGAGGAACAGTTCGCTCACCTTTGGCACAGTGCCTTTTGATTCGATATGCTAGCCAGGTACTTCTCTTCCGCTTCAATTGTTATAGTAAGCTCAGAAGCTGTTTCGCATATGTACCGTTAAGCATGTATGAAAGGAATGTGCATCCGATTAGGTAATACGTGAGTCAAGCCAAAACACGCAAACAGGAGACCGTCCTTTTTATGATTTTCTAGAGGGATGCCTGCGACACAAAGCAGAAATGGTTATATTTGAAGCTGCAAGAGCAATAACAGAGCTGAGTGGAGTTACCAGTCGAGAACTGACTCCTGCTATTACTGTTCTCCAACTATTTTTGAGCTCGTCCAAGCCAGTGCTCCGATTTGCTGCTGTGCGTACTCTAAATAAGGTTGGTTCTCTTCTCTTATCCTTATATTAATTCGTCTGTATTATTGAACTTACGCCTTTTCATTATTATCAACATGGCAGAATTTATAAATATCTTTTCCATGGATAACTTAATTTTATTAAATGCTTTGTTTTTTAAATTCTGATTGCATTCTTGCCTTTTCTCTAGCGAGTCCTGGGAATAAGAATTTCTTCAATAGAAAAACATCATTGGTTTCCAGATGTCAAGTCCTTGGTTGGGGCTTCTAGCGTGTTGACTGTTGAGCGTTTGAGTATGAGTTTGGGAAGATAGCAATTGAAAACTGTGAGGTCTTTTCCTCCAAACTTTCCTCTTTGATTTGGTGATTTTGTTTCTCCTCTAGCAATCTCCCATCTTTGTTATAGTAATTGCTTTCTATATTTCACTGATAGAACCTTCCGGAAAAAACATTGATAGTGATTGATTTATTCATCAAAAGGTCTGTCAACTGGATCTAATCATCAGGTCTGAAGGGCCTATAAATTATAACCATACTCTGCCAGATGCAATCCATCAATACATGTGCTGGGTTTTAGGGGAGAGCATGTCCATGTCCAGGATTTAAATCCCTGAGTCAAATCTGGAGTTGGTCACCTAATCTATGAACGGTTCCGATTCTGTAATAAAAAGTGCTACTGTCACAGGCCTTAACCCTTTTCCCTTGTGAAGATCGAGTGATGGAGTCGGGGTTGGTGGGAAATCCTGGATTAGTATTGGAGGATTATGCCTTAGTCAATTATCTTGCCATTGGATAGGTTGGAAAATCATTCATTGGCTTCTGTGATCTGGCATTTTGCTGGGAGTTGTATTCAGAGTAGTGGGTTCTGTCAGTTCTACAGTAGCTTAGTTCTTTGGATTTTGATGGGTTGGGAGGTTGATTTAGACATAGCAGTTGGACTCAAAGGGCTTAGCATTTGTTTCTAAATCAATAAATATGACATTGTTCCATCGGGAAAGGCTCCGCGCTGCTAAGGAATTAAGATATGAAAGCTAAGGAATTAAGATGTGGTTTCATATTCATTTGGGCGTTTTTTTTTTCCTCCATCATTCTACACTATTTATCTGTTTTCATTTAGTGGAAACAAGATTTATTTAGTTGTTTAGTTAGGTGGTTTATCTTTCTTTTTGTTAAACAAAAGGAGCTGCTTGCCTGCTGATAGGTTACTAATAATGCCTAAGAATGCAATCTGTATTCTTGCTTAATGTTTAGAAACATAATTTATATTCTATGGACAGCTTATGTTCAACCAATTTTTAATGTGGCATAAGATGTTGCTAGTGCATACACAATTTTCTTGAAATTGAAATGCATTTCAATCTCGTCCCATGAGCAAGAATCCATGCTTGAATGCTATGCACTGTAGACAACAAATTAAGCTTGTCGGTGCTCATTCTCTAGATATTGTAGTTTTGATATGATGGATGTTTCTCAAATCAGCTCCTCATTGTAACATTCAAAGTGTATTGGTTGATGTCATCATCATTGCTTTTTTTTTTTAATTTTCTTGCTGCCTTTTTAATATAAACTTGCTTTTTCGTGAGTTATTTCTTTAAACAATGCAAAATCTGTGGAATTAGGTTTCAGTATGATTGATAGGATCCTTTGTTTACTAGAAACACTTTAGGTTCCATATTTTGGAATTTTATTTTGTTTAATTGATTCTTTTTTGCACAGGTTGCAATGACACATCCCCTTGCAGTCACAAATTGCAACATAGATATGGAGAGTTTAATTTCAGATCAAAACAGAAGCATTGCTACTCTTGCTATCACTACACTTTTGAAGACAGGCAATGAATCAAGTGTTGATCGTCTGATGAAACAGATAACGAATTTCATGTCTGACATTGCAGACGAGTTTAAAATTGTTGTTGTGGAAGCTATTCGATCTTTGTGCCTAAAGTTTCCACTCAAGTATCGATCACTGTGAGTATGCTAAGACTTACACCTCTGTTTTTTAATCTTGGCTTTATTAGAACCGGATTCTCTTCTCGATTGAAGTTAAATCTTGTAGGCGTGTTTAATGGTTGTCCAGGATGAACTTTCTAAGCAACATTCTCAGAGAAGAAGGGGGGTTTGAATATAAGAAAGCAATTGTTGACTCAATTGTAATCCTTATCAGAGACATACCAGATGCCAAAGAAAGTGGTTTGTTTCATCTCTGTGAATTTATTGAGGACTGTGAATTCACATATCTTTCTACCCAGGTTAGGCAACATCAGATCCATCATTGATCCCACTTGATTTACTGATTCACGTTCATATTCGCTCAATTCACACCTTTCAATATATATATATATATATATATATATATGCTCTCAATTCATTTATTTTTGTTGCTAATTTCCTAGTCTTTAATATTTTTTGTTTATGTAATAGTATTTTCATCGAATGGAGATAGAAGTGTTCTAACACAGGATCAGTATGCAGTGAGGATATCTGCCTTGTACATTTTGCTGTGCCTATGAACTGGGATGGGCATAGGGGCAACAACAGGCCAGCCAGGCTAGGCCCGACACTTTAGGCCCAAGGGCCAAGACTGACCCAAGCCTGAGCCCGGCAAAAAATGTTTGGGCCTGACCCGACCTGACCAACCCAGGCCTGAAAATTGATCCCTATTTCGCACTTGAATCTTCCTAGTTCATCCATTGATCAAGTGGGCTACACATGCTCACAAAGAAACAAACATTTTAAAGGAATGAAAATGGTGGTCTACATTCATGATGGTGGTTTGGCTGACTGAGGATTTGAATGGAATATTTGTAGGATATAACACATGTACATAGAAAGTTGGGTTGGTCCATGAGGAGTCGGGCTAAATGACTTGAGCCCAAGCCCGACCCAAAAATTGATTAGGCCATAGATGGGAGACCCAAACTCAGCCTGCAGGCCAAGCTAGTAGGTCCAACCCTGACCCAAACCTGGGTCAGGCTTGCGGGTCGGGTAGCCTACCTTGACCATTTCCACCTTTAGATGGGCATGCCTAAGCATTTTCATTTGTTGATTTTGGTAATTAGCAAAGGCCTAGACTGGCTCTCAAGCAAGATCTTGAACAACACTTGGAGAGTTAGTGCATCATTCACATGGGTTGGCTTAATATAAAATGCTAAATGTGGATTCTCTATTTGGCCCCTACTAGTTCTTTTATTGTATCACGTGTTTACTTCACACAGTTAAAGTATTTGCACGTGCTGGGCTGATGGATATGAGGATTTGTTGTTTTAATACTGAAATGATGAAAATAGGGGATTCATAGTTTCATACATTGTAGTTACTTTAGCAGGATGCTGTTTTTTTAATCCCTTTTTTGGAAAGGTGTTTATCATTTTTTCTTGATGTATTTTAGATACTCCATTTGCTGGGAAATGAAGGGCCAAAGACAACAGACCCCAGTAAATATATACGCTACATTTACAATCGTGTAATTCTTGAAAATGCCACTGTTCGGGCTAGTGCCGTTAGCACCTTGGCAAAGTTTGGTGCCTTGGTTGATTCATTGAAGGTACATTCATCTCCTTTTCTTAGAGGCAGTTAGTTCAATTTGTGATTGGTTACTAATGGATTTTTGGATTTGTGCTGGTTTTTTGTTACAGCCCCGAATATTTGTTCTGTTGAGACGCTGCCTCTTTGATAATGATGATGAGGTGAGTTCTAGACTTTTCTAGCCTTGCTTGTAGTGAAATACATTTTGATGCATGCCATGTATTATTTATTGGTTCTTCATCCATGTCTCTGAAATTAAATGATGTGATATTGGCATATTGCTCATCTTTGAGAACTTTTTCATCATTATCTCTTTGAACTTCAAAATGGTTTTTCCACCAGGATTTGTTTCAATTATTCTTTTTCTTCATTAGCAGTTATATTTGAGTTTCAAATTGTTTCCAAATAAAAAAGAAAAAAAGAAAAAAAAAGTGTCAAACATTTGCATCAGAAGATTATTTATGGTTTTGTTTCAAGTACACTGGCATTGGAATGCAGATTCATACTGAAACTGATAGGAATCAGAGTATGTTGCAAGGGAAAATACTGATTGCACTGAATAATCTGCTTGTATAAATCCCAGTTCTCATTTCTTTGTTACTGATATTGATTATCTGAAAAAAAAACATTAATAGGCACTAAGGGCCTGTTTGTTATAATGCAATACCTTTGAAATAAAATTGAATTCCGTGGACTCAGACTTCTCCTCATTTGTGGAAAAAAGGAAATAGTGTGGAATATAGTTTCCTGAGTGATGTTGTGCAAAAAATGTGTAAGTCAGCTTCCGAAGCACCGAACATAGTTGGGCGACCTTTTGGCCATTAATATTTTTTCATTCCACATCATGGCATGCCATAATGATTGTTACGGGGCTGTTAAGGCCGTTACGTAAAGGTAATGGTGGCAACTGTTACACATTACGGGATTGTAACGTCTGTTATGAAAAAAATAACCTGTAACTAACGTTACGCCCCTTGTAAAAGCTGTAACGGCCTTGTAACAGTCCGTTACAGGGCAGATACATGTTTTTCCTTCTTTTTCTTTCTTTTTTTATTTTGGTCAATAAAAAAAGACTGTAACGGCCGCTGTGGTCTGTAACGGTCGTTACGGCTTGTATCATAAAGGTAACGGTGGTGGACTTTTCGGTGACTGTTTCTGTTATGGAAAACCTTATTCCACATGAATACATTGAAAACTGCACCGCAAAACCAAATGACAGTTTGCAGTGTGGAATCTCTTTGTTTCCATTTCCTGTGAATTCTATGCTATTTTTCTGGATCCACATTTTGGATTAAACAAAAACAAACATGCCCTGAAGGTGTAATGCTTTCTTCCTGAAGCCATTCATGTTTTAACATTAACTCAAAATTACAGCTCTGCTGTTACTACTATATTGAAAAGGTTTTTTGTGTTGAAGGCGCTACAATCTTGTTTTGTAGCTAATTTATAAGTTCTCTATTCCATCATGAATTTTTCTTCTATTACATTTCAAAAAAAAAAAAAAAAAAACTCCTATTTCTTTATACAACCAGTCCATCCAGTGATAAGCTTTAGTAGTATCTGGTGTATTTGGATTTGTAGGCAAACTGTGACTTGATGGATTTGTCTTTGCTAAAAGCCTAAAACGTTCAGTGTTGCTAACAAAGTCTAGGATGACTTTGTTTGCAAGAACTAACATCCAAGTGCAGCAGGCTGGTTATTTTGAAGGGTTATCTTCAAGTTTATTAAGAAAGCAACATGCTACTACAACATGAACAGCTCAAGAGCTGCAACAAAAGCTCAAAGGGGACCTTCCCCAGCAAACAACCAAATACCCCTAATACAACAGCTAAAGTTGCTAATACTTGTGGGCTCTGAAATTGAAAATCTGTAGCTCATCTGGACACCCCTGCCTACATGCTGGAGAGAGAGCTGAAGGCCTTGAGAGAGATATAAAGCTTCAGAAACCAGGCCAGTGATTCTCCACGGACAGTCCCTGATCTCAGCCCACCTGATTGCATTTTTAGATATTTCTACAACCCATCCTTTTAGAGACAAGCCTATCGATAAATATAATTGACTATATTTTGGTTATGGAACCATGACACATGTTGTGGTCAGCTGCATAACATGCAAAGAACCAAATTGTGTAATCTGATTGGATTCTGCCTTCCTGAAGGAAATTAGTGATTGCTCAAAGCTTGATTTGTGCTGCTACTACTCATTTTCTTGTTTTACTTAGGCTTGCAGGAACAGCAAGGGATTCCGTTTAAACTCATCAATTCATTCTGCCGCTTTCATTAGTTTTTCATTATGGTTTCTACAAGTTTTAACGAGGCATTTCAGTGTCTACCAATCCAATCATTCTGCCGCTTTCATTAGTTTTTCATTCTAGTTTCTACAAGTTTTAAGGAGGCATTTCAGCATCAACCAATCCAATCATTCTGCTGCTTTCATTAATTATTCATTCTAGTTTCTACATCATGTTCTCTTTCTTATGCCTAAGCGGGCGCACACACGCACACACACATTCTGCTAATGGGTTGTTTATAGGTTCGTGATCGGGCGACACTTTATCTCGATATGCTTGGGGGTGATGGTTCGGTTGGTGAAAGTGACGAAGACGTAAAAGACTTCCTTTTCGGCTCATTGGATGTGCCACTGGTCAACCTGGAAAAGAGCCTGCAGAACTATGTATGTATTCTTCCAATCATGGTTCTTGACATGCGAGTTTTCCCAAGCTTCGATTCTCATTTGCTGTTTAACATGGGAACAGGAGGCTTCTGAAGAATCTTTCGATATTGCTTCTGTGCCTAAGGAGGTTAAATCACAGCCTCTTGCTGAGAAGAAAGCTCCGGGTAAAAAGCCATCTGGTCTGGGTGCTCCTCCCAGTGCTCCTACATCAACTGTCGACGCATATGAAAAATTGCTTTCATCCATTCCTGAGTTTTCAAGCTTTGGGAAGCTTTTCAAGGTTCTCTCGATTGATGCTTTCTTGAAGAAAATAAATGCATGTTGTTGATTTACATGTAGTAAGGGTTGACCTTTGTGCCTCTTTTTTTTCTTCGGTATTTTTACATTTACAGTCTTCTGCACCAGTGGAGCTCACAGAAGCTGAAACTGAATATGCGGTCAGTGTTGTCAAGCACATTTATGATGGACATGTTGTGTTCCAGTACAACTGTACTAACACCATTCCTGAACAACTACTGGAAAATGTAAGTGATTATTTTTGAAAGCAACTTTCTGTACTTCTTTTTTTTTTTTCTTGGAAATTTAAATTTATTACCTTCTCTTGTACATTTGCATGCTTCCAGGTTACTGTTTTTGTGGATGCTTCCGAAGCAGAGGAATTTTCAGAAGTTGCTTCCAAGCCTTTGAGAAGTCTACCTTATGATTCGCCTGGACAGATTTTCGTGGCTTTTGAAAAGCCAGAAGGTGCTCCTGCTGTTGGAAAATTCTCAAACATGCTCAAGTTCATTGTAAAGGAGGTAATTATGCTCCACTTTGCTATTTGAGCATGCCTGGCACTTCTTAACGTTCCATTCTGACTCCCCAATATTAAGGAGCATCATGTCCTGTGCATCATGATTTGGATAGTTTCCTGAAGCGGTCCGTGGAAGTGGGGCCCATGGTGTGGTGATACAGACCACTGGCATCATTGGCCCATTATGTATGGGGCACGGCTCAAAAATCTTCCCGATTTTGAGCATCCTAGGTGTCTGATCTTTAGCCTTCCTTTTGACCATCGTTGCATGAAATCTCTTTACCATCTATTTGTGGTCCACTTTTTGAAGGATCAACATCTTCCACTTGTCATCATCTTCATTGGAGTCTTCTCCCAACTAGTTTCAGTTGAGTTTATGAATTCTTTTTCATGAATTGCGAGATTTGGAACATGAATTCTCATGACAGATTGACAAGAAGTTTGATTTCTGGAATACTGGTTGCCCACCTGACATCAACTCTCATCCGGGTTGGGACTGGCTGGTGTGCTACCAGGCCAAGTTAGGTCAGCATCTTCCAATATGAATTTTTTTTGGGACAGCAGTCTGGGTCACCAAACCATGTGCCCCACTTGTGTGGATGGGCTCATCAGGAAACTGTTTGTCTTAATGCATCAGGGCAAGTGACTGCTCCTAAATAATTGTAATTCATGGGCTCATGAACCAAGTCATCGTCTTTCTGAATATATATATATATATATCTTCCTTTTTCCTTTGAATGATCTGCATGACAAAGTGAAACACATCTTAACCATTCATTACAGTGAATCTCCGTCGAATGCTTTATCAGTGGCTTTTATTTTGATTGGCATGCTGTAGGTCGACTCATCTACTGGCGAAGCAGAGGATGAGGGCGTCGAAGATGAGTACCAGCTGGAAGATCTCGAGGTTGTTTCTGCAGATTATATCTTGAAGGTGAGAGTTTCCAATTTCAAAAATGCTTGGGAAAGCATGGACCCAGAATCCGAGAGGGTTGATGAGTATGGCCTTGGCGTGAGGGAGAGCTTGGCAGAGGCTGTGAGTGCTGTCATCAACATTCTCGGCATGCAGCCCTGTGAGGTAAGTTTGTTATCACGGCAATAATGTGTTTCTTTGATGTGCGTAACAAGCCTCAGATTATGTCTACCAAAACCCTGAAATTGTTTTATTAAAAAATCTCCGCGACCCAGTACCAGTTATATTTTGAAAATGTGGCTACCCCAACACAATGGTTCTCCAACTATTATACCTTTTTACAATAACCATTCTGTTTTTCTCTATGGCATATCATATCAAGGTGTGTTTTTGGGTGTCTGGAAACTATTCATGAATGTCAGGGATTCTGTAAATGCATCAAGGCTGCATTTTGGGTGTGGTGCCAAATCAGTTTTTGGGAGGGCTTCTAGCCAACAAGGTAGGCTTTTTAGCCTTTCGGGTGGCATGGAAAATGGAACTAGCAGAAGCAGGCTTCCTTTTTCCCACTTTTCCAACCTAAACACCATCTTGAGGCAAACCCCAGTTCGTGTTGTGTATTTGGTGCATTTTCTGAGCCCTGTCTATTCCCCATCTCATTAAAAAGTGGTGGTAAAATCCCCACTGATTGGTTTTCAGTGAGTTTGACTGATTTTGTCGATATGAAAGTTGTATGAAAATCCCTGTTTTGTCAGAAAACCCTTGCATTAGGGAGTTGCATGCAAACAGGCCCTAAATCTCGAGTGTGATAAGCTCGTAAACATACCTCAATTGCAATTTGGTGCTGTCCTATCATGTTGCTTGTCAACCTTTGGAGCTGGAAACTCCAAACACTTAATGGAATCTTTGTGCTGAATGTGATGAATCATCTGTTCTTTGCCAACATTGAAAATCACGGCCAACATTGATATCTTTTCTAGAAGATCTTAACTGCCATGCCATTTATAATTATTTCTGGTTGCTGACTGGACAGTGTATTCTGGTGGTTGGCAGGGCACAGAGGTTGTTCCAAGCAATTCAAGATCCCACACGTGTCTATTGTCTGGGGTGTTCATTGGCAACGTGAAAGTGCTGGTCAGATTATCGTTTGGGATCGACGGGCCTAAGCAAGTTGCCATGAAGCTCGCCGTTAGATCTGATGATCCAGCTGTCAGTGATGCCATCCATGAAATCGTTGCTAGCGGCTGATGGGCGTCCCTTTAGAACTTCTGGCACTTCTTTTTGTTTTTTTCTGAGTGAGGTCAGAGATGAGGCGAAGGAGTTTATTCCGTCTTAATTGATTATTAGCTTGAAAGGTTTGCTTGTGTCAAAATGAGAGACAAATCCATTTACAGGTAGTGAATTGGTTGGTTCAGAGGATGTGATAAATAAAAATCTAACAATTTATTTTGTTTTGTATCTTTGGATTTTGTTTCTGTTCATGCTACTCTCTCTCTCTCTCTCCATCCGAGGTTGCAACAAGCAAAGTGACCATTCCTCTACCGATTTGCTGTCATTCCCATTGCCTTCCCCTCACGCAATAACCTAGAGGGCAATATACATGGAAGCAGTCATCTTCAGGGACGACTGCCATCGGGAACATTGCAAGAGAGGAAAGAGGCAGAAGACGGATGTGTTAGAGACGGTGTGACCACACCTGGACATTGGAGGTTCATCGTTGACATAGGTGGTTAATGTTGTCGCTTGGTCCATTTCTTGCTCTGTAGGAATAGGTGTTAAGCATGCAAGAGAAAAATAAATCCTCTTTGAATGCTTAGTGAATCCAACCATTCCAACGGTCAAACTGATTCACAAGACGTTCGCTTGGAAATCTCTCTGATTCGGCTCTTCGGCAATGGATTTCCTTGAATGGACAAGATTTATTTAGGGCAGCTGAATTACATAATGATGAAGGAAATGCAGTCATTATATGATAATCATTACAATTTTGTTTTCTTTTTTAGTGTTTTTCCTCTTTTCACCACATTCAAAAACGATTTAGCTCTCCAGATGAATAGCCCAGTTCTTATACGTCTGCCATATGTATGGGTATGAATTGCCAGAACTTGTTGAGTAAAAAACACATTAAACAGTACAATGTAGTACGCTCAGATGCTGAAAGTTATTTATTGGGGAAATCCTAATGTATCTGTCATGCTAACTCGTGATCTGGAACATCCATCCTCGGGCCCCCAAGAAGCTTTCAACGGTAGGCGTTCAATTCCCACTGTTTCTTATGGTGTGGTCCACTTGAGCTTTGGATATGGTTCAATTTTGGGCTCATGTTCTAAAAGTAGTTGTTAAAATGGATGGACATAATAGATAAGACAAATAAATCAATGCGGCCCCCACTGAGTTTACTCAGTATACAATCCGCGTTCATATTGGGGGTCTGATATCTCCTGCATTGAACAATCCAGGGCCACAAGTTGCCGGACCTTTTCTTGCGGTCGGATCATTGGCTATGGTTTTTACTTTTTTATCCACCCACTCTCAGTCAATGGCATTCAAGACAATAATGTGAACGCCTCAGACATAAGAAATAATTACTGAGACATTTGGCAGTCATTGAAGAAGCAATGAAGTTCACTTCCTTGTAAGAAGCTATTAATGGCTTTGCCATGGAGAAGTTTTCAAAGCCTATATGTACCTCTTCATGCCATTCTGTGCAGATTAGCTAACCCGGAAATCAAGCTGGTCCACTCATCAGGTGGGCCATAAATAAAATTGTTACAAGTGAACCACTGGCAAAAATTTTAGAGCCCGAATCTCATACAATGCTTTCTAAGTGCGTCTAACTATAGTCTAAGCACACGCATCATGTTGCACACGTATAGACTTAGTCATGCTTACTGTACTTAAATGCATTTACGTGAACTTAGATGCATTTAGAGATTGTTTAGGAGTGTGAATCGGTGTGGACTGGTAATCGATTTGTAGGGGATTGTTACACCAAAAGGCACTTATTTGAAGTCACAACAAAATCAGGTAATTCCATTTCACATTGATTCTGATTACAACTGATTCACAAGTCAAGACATCTCTCCCACTCTCTTTATTTCCAATACAAGCTATCAAACACAATTTGATGACTCTAGTCATTGAATTGCCAGATTCTCAAGAATTTCAATTACAGACTGACAAATACTAGTGATTCCAATTCACATATATTCTATATATTCTATGTAGTTGTGAATGCATATCAAATGCAAGCTACCAGACGTCCCACTACATATATTGATTTTACATGGCGAGGACAAAGCTTTTGCCCCGTTGCTGATATCCGTAGCGGTGTGAGGAACAAAACTCACATGACCAAACCTCTATTGAAATTGAGGATTTTATATTAACCAAAACATCCTCAAAAATCAAAACACTTGACACCCATTGAGCAACATGACCCAGTCAAAATGTTAGCTTCAGCGATCCAAATAACAGCAAATATTAGGTGGTATGCTCTATTCAAACCTGGTTTTCCCATCCATATATATTCTATCTAATTGCCAGTGGTTAGTTTCACCTATATATATATATATATATATATATATGATAATAGATTAAATTAGATTGTTTTAATTACAGCTTTAATTTTAAATTTAAATTTAATTATTTAATTATATATAAAAAATAATATTCAAGCTGCTCACCAACTGTTCGGTGAAAGTCTACCACAAAAAACATTCATATTCAACCAAAAGAAGGAACGCTGCTCTTCAAAACCCTGTAGATCCGAACCCTCCAATGCCTCTGATGGTAGAATCCAAATCCTCAACTTCGACAACTTCGGGTGTCATTATCTTTCCAATGATCAGCTGCGCGATTCGATCACCGGGCTTCACATTGAAATCAACATCCGAATGATTGAACAAAATAACACCGACCGGGCCTCGGTAGTCAGCGTCGATCACTCCGGCGCCCACGTCGATCGAATGCTTCCAAGTCAAGCCCGATCGGGGCGCTATGAATGAATTACCATTTCAAGAAATTAAAGAAAACGCAATAAATTTTCAAACAAAACAGAACAAACCTTGTCAGGAATTCAAGAAAAAAAAAGAGCCCATTTGGAGGAACATGTCAATCCAGACCGTCCAGATCGTTAAACCCAATTTGGATAAGGTAGATCATATACAAATAGGCTGATCTTACAATCTAAAACATCTGATTTTTCCAATCAAATTTCATTGCAACCTTCCATTCGATGGCCACCAATAGGACATCGACTGTCATCCAAAACCAGTGTGATTTCTCGAGCTGTGGACCATCTACAAGGTCCCACGATTTGGATGGTTTGGATTGAAACACGCCCAGAAAGGTATAATTACCAATACGAGCGTATGTTCCTTGGGGTATGCCAATACTCAAATCCGTAGGAATCACAGCTTTCCCTCGAGCAGGAACTTGGGTAGCCGTTGCACTACAAATACAAATACAAAAAAAGAAAAAACAGGGGAAGGGATGTAAAGAGTAATAAGGGAAATTGAAGAAGGGCAGAAATGGAAAAAGGGTTAACATAATTTGATTTTACCTGGAGAGATCGTATCCTGCAGATAGAGGAGAAGCTCTCGAAGGCAAAACGGCGTTTTCAGAGAGCTTTTTCACTCTGAGGAGAGATGAGACGTTTTGGGTCTCTTCAGAAACGCCGTTATGACCGAGTTCCTGAAGATCTAACGGCGGATCTTTGATTTCAGGGCTGGTTTGGAGTCCTTTCCCCATTGAGAAAAAGAGGGTAGTTTTTTTTTTTTTTTGGGGCGTTTTTAGATGGAGGGAGGGGACGTTGGCACTAGATATTTCCCGCCTTTTTTAGGCCGTCTGGATTGAAAACGGCAATTGAACCAGCCACACGTGCATGGCGTGCCGATCCGGACTCTTTAAGTTCGCCTGGTGGGCCCCACCTGATCTGATTTAAGATTTGAGCCCTGATTCCGGTGTAATTATCCGAACCTGGTTGGACCCGAATCCGATTATTCTAATCGGGCTTGGATACTGGCATGCTCGTAAATGACCTGGACCTTGCCATGGATACGATTTTGGCCTTAAGCAGGTGTGGTAGAGGAAGGAAACGGATTGCGTGGTGTGCCACACACCACAGACTTTGGTAGTGTGTTGACGTCACCAAGTTCTGTGGCCCCACAATGATGTATGTGTTATATCCCAACCGTCCATCTGTTTGACGAGGTCATTTGAGGGCATGAGCCAAAGAATGAAACAGATCCAGAGCTCAAGTCGACCACACCACAATCAGTGGGGATGCAACGCCTAACATTGAAAACTTCTTAGGGCCACGGAAGTTTTGGATCAAGCTGATATTGTCTGTGTGACATTATTAGCAAGTTAGATGACAAATAAACATCACACTGGCCTTATTAAGGTTCCAACTGGGCATCAGTTTCCCATTGCATTTTGTGATGGGGTACACTTGAGCTTTGGATCTATCTCATTTTTAGGCTCATAATGGATGAGTGGTGTGGATATAACAAATATATCATGGTGAGGTCCATTGGTGCTCTTAAAGTGGTTCGATGATATTAAAGTGTTCATAATGGATGACTAGTGTGGATATAACAAATATATCATGGTGAGGTCCATAGATGCTCTAAAAGCGGTTCGATGATACTAAAGTGTTCATAATGGATGAGTGGTGTGGATATAACAAATATATCATGGTGAGGTCACTGATGATCTTAAAGTATTCGTATGTGAACATGAGACCATAATAAAAAAATAGATGAAATGGCATTTTTATAAAAGTGAATTTTTTATTTACATTGCAGTCGTATGTGAACATGAGACCATAATAAAAAAATAGATGAAATGGCATTTTTATAAAAGTGAATTTTTTATTTACATTGCAGTCGTATGTGAACATGAGACCATAATAAAAAAAATAGATGAAATGGCATTTTTATAAAAGTGAATTTTTTATTTACATTGCAGTCGTATGTGAACATGAGACCATAATAAAAAAATAGATGAAATGGCATTTTTATAAAAGTGAATTTTTTATTTACATTGCAGTCCCATTTTTGATAATTTTTTATTAATACAACACTAATAAAAAACACATCAAATGCATAAGTCCAAGATGAATGTCCCACTGAAAAGCATAAAATTGTCATTTCACATCGAAGACTCAATAAAGTTATTTGAAGCCTCTACTCATTTATTTATTTATTTTTTTGAAAATAGAATCTCACCACAATGATCTCCTGTTCAAACTCCGGTGAGTCTACCAGCAAGGTGGTGGCATGAGTAAGGACCCACCTCTAACATGCTGACATGGCATGTTTTTATTCGGCCACATCAGGGTGCACATGGAATTCATGTAATTCATTTACACACGATTCACACCAAACACCAATTAATCATCCCCATTGTAAGTTCTATTGGGCAAAAATCACAAAAAGTTCACATGAACCAAAAAATAAAATCAGATCTAAAACTCAATTGAATCACCCACAATAGCAAAAATTAAATGCTTACCATTAAAACCCTCATGGGCGACAAAAGTTTTAGACCAGGTTATCATTTCTGTTTTCAGCTCATCTAAGTTATAATAACCACATGAATGATTCCATAGGCATATAGATATCTTGATTTTTGAATAAACAATTCCATTTTCATTGTTGTGGCATTTCAATTCATCCCACCAACTTACTGTCATGTGGTCTACTTGATTTTTGGATCTTTCTTATTTCTGACGTTTTGCCCTAACGTAAGCTTGCAAAATGGATGCCCTAACTAACTTCCATCAACAGGAACTTGGTGGGGCCATAGGCAATTTTGGTTCTTCACAAGGACAACCTAGCTTTACTTTGTAGGCAATCGCTGGTTGACCCTGCCTAGAATACAGGGCATGCTCAATTTTCAAGCTAGGCTTGGGCTCAAAGGGGTCCAGGCTCACACCTAACTGTGTTCTATCATACAGATTGGATGTTCCAATCCTCGGTTAGGCAACACATGTATCTTGCATGTGGATCATTTGTTTCATTTTTATCAATATCTACTTCTTTTTGTTTCTGCAATCCACTTGATTGAAAAGATGGATTTGAAACATTGGTGCAAAAAATAATTTCTTAATCTTTTATGGGGGCCTTTATTCAAGGCTTAGTGGTAGATAAAATGCATTTCAACGCTAATGTTATGGGTTTAAATGTGTGTGAGTGTTGGTGTGTATTGAAAAGAAGAAGAAGAGGATTTGATCATTTTTTGATTGAGATGAGTTGGGCTTGTCCAACCAAATCAATTGCCATGGGTTCAAGCTTGTTGTCTTAGGATTCTATTGGGCCTGAGGCTTGGGCCTTTTAATGTTAGGACAATTAACTACACTGATGCCACTTTGATATAGGTCAATTAACCACTTGCTCTAAAAGCCTAAACGTATAGAGCATGACGAATTAATCCATTTATCTCATACCTCAGGCCCTATATCACATGGGTTAGGATCTTTGCCGAACCCTCCTCGTGGGCCCCACATCATATGGGTACCGCCTCACACGAGCTACTTACCTCACATGGGTGGGGCCTACCTCACACGAGCCCTCGTCTAACATGGGCCGCTCACCTCGAACGTGTCTCCGCATCCCACAGGCTACCTCAGTTGAGTCCGGTGTGAAAATGCTCATGCATTAATTTTGACTGATAATTTTACTGATTATTGAACATACTTATGTGCAGAAACAAAATCACTTTTTTCATTTAAGTTAGTTTCATAGGTACCCTTGTAAAAATAACTTATATGTAAAAGCTAGTTATCTTAATAAAAAAATTTTAAAAAGCTTTTTAACTTGCAACTTTTCTACTTCTCTTCCATAGTCCATGCCAACGGAAACTCTCTTAGAGTCCATACCTAAATGGTGGACTATGGACATTGAAGGTGAGGCTCATATGGTGGATGGTCCACATAAAAAATGGGCCCCACATGATGGATGATCCCATATTAATGTGGGCCCACATATGGATGCTCCGCACCAATGCTTAGCCTTTAATTATAAACAAAAAGCCCACATCCAAAGCAGGCTGACATGATGGACAGCCCACTTCAAAGGTGAAAGCCTATATGATGAATAATCCATGTTAAAAGTAAGCCCCACATGATGGACGGTCCAAATCAAAGGTCAAGCCTGATGATGAGTGGCCCATATCCAAGGTGGGCTATGCATGATGGACAGTCCACATTAGACGCAGGGCCTACATGATGGACAATGGATATTGAAGATGGGTCTCACAATGATAGGCAATAACATCGCTATTGATAGTGGGCCCCATTAGATGGATGACCAACATCAAATGTGGGCCTTGGATAACTAGTTGGGTGAGGGGCACAATCTAGTGGTATTGACCAGATGTGGGGCTCATATTTATATTCACACCATCCAACCCATCAATAAGATGTATCTACTTTCTGTCAATCCAAAATTGAAGACCACTGCACAGGAAATCATCACCCTTGAATCACAGGGCAGACTTGAGTTGTAAAACAGCGTGCCTTTTGCCCTGACCTTTCATCTGTGCTGGGTGAAGGGTCTGAACAGCCACAATAGGCAACCATACTAATCAATGGTGGACATTACCTCTCAACATATTCTATGTATCATGGCCCACCTGAGTTGTTTTTTTATTGTACTGAGGTTTTGAGGTGACGCATCTGATGGGGGCGTGGATTAGCTACTGAACGCTTCAATAGCGACATAGCTACTGAAGTGATGCGGTCGTATTTCATTGGTTGCGCCGGACACATCTCGGTATTTTTCTAATGCCGTTTCCTATGTATGCATTCTCGGTTTGTCCACCAACAGAAGAATACAACAAAGTCTCCTATGCAAGTTGAAGGACAGATGTGGCTGATTAGCCATGACGTTTCAGTGGTTAAATCATTCATCCACTTGAAATTCAAATTTCAAACAGAACAAACTGGAATTACTAGAAAATCATGACCCTAATCCATGCCGTCCATCCATTTTTACAGCTGGTTGGAGGGGTTAAGCCCAAAATTAAAGTATATCCAAAACTCAAGTGGACCATACCACAGGAAACAGTGGGAATAATGATTTCCACCGTTGAAACCTTTTTAGGGCTCACAGTGATGTTTATTTGTCATCCAACCTGTTCAAAAGATCACACAGACATGGATTAAAGGAAAATATAAATATCAAGCTAATCCAAAACATCTGTGCTCCCAAGAATTTATCAACGCAATAAATTCAATTCACAATTTTTCCAGTGGTGTGGTTCACTTGAGATTTGTATATGCTTCATTTTTTATCTTATTTTATTAAAATGTCTGGTCAACTGGATGGATGGATGGAGGAGATAACATACATATTATTACGTGCCCAAAGAGTTTACTTAGTATGTGGCAGATCCGTGAGCGGGCCCACCGTGATGTATCTGCTTATCCAAGCCTTCCATCTCTTTTCTCGTGTCATTTTAAGATTTAGACAAAAACATGAGGTACATCCAATTCTCAAGTGGACCACTCCAAATAATAAGCTTGGTTGAGTTAAATGCACGAAGCATTAAACGCCGGTTGCATTAAATGCAAAAGTCATCTCTAGTGTGGTCCATTTGAGCGTTGAATCTGTCTCATTTTTTTTTATCATGCATTAAAATAATATAAGAAAAGTGATGAAAGGCTTAGAAAAACAGATACATCACAGTGGGCCGCCCATAGAACTGCCAGCTCGTGGCTAGAGATGCGGCAGTACGCAATTCGTGAGCCAGTACCTAATCCACTTTCGAAAATCAAAGGAAATTTTCTATGCATTTACAAGGCCCCTGATTTGACTACTTACTTTTTGACGTCATAATTGAAAACATTGCAAAATATATATGGGTCCCACTGTGATGCATTTTGCTTATCAATACCGTTCATCCATTATGTCTTTTGAATTTATATTATAAGCAAAAAAATAAGGTATATCCAAATCTCAAATGGACCACACCATACGAAAACAGAAATTGAATACTTATTGTTAAAAACTTTATGAGGCCACTGTTTCTTTTGGTGTGGGCCATCTGAGTGTTGGATCATCTTCATTTTTTGGCTCATGCCTCAAAATATTGTGGTAAAACATATGAATGGAATTGATATACCATATACATTACTTTTAGGTTCAAAAATTTTAAATAACTATTTAAACCATTTCCAATGCAGAAGTTTTCCTGAATTTTCAAACGGAGGAAATGATAATAATTATCCATTTCCTGAGTATTTACCAAGCTCTTGGAAATCAAACATGCCCGTATATAAACGCATTTTCTTTCATGAGGGAGGAAGAGGAACGTTAAAATACTTCGGACGTGGATTATATACTGACAGGTTGAGTAGCTAGACTTCTACTGAAATGATGTTATTAACTTCTATGACATTATTAACTTTTATGGGCCCATCATGATGTATGTATTGTATCCACACTGTCCATCCACTGGGAGAGATCATATTAGGGCATAATTCAAAGAATGTGTCAGATCCAAAGCTTGAATGGACCCCACCACAGAAAACAGTGGGGAGAGTGATGCCTACCATTAAAAAGTTCTAAGGGCTGCAAAAGTTTTCGATCAAGCTGATATTTATATTTTCGCTTCTTTCATGTCTGCTTTAACGCATGAACAGGTTGGATCTCAAATAAACATCACGGTGGAGCGTCGGGAGGTTTCAATGGTGGGCGTCACTCTCCCACTGTTTTCTATGGTGGGGTCCACTCGAGCTTTGGATCGAACTCATTCTTTGGATTATGCCCTAATATTATCTCTCCACATGGATGGACAGTATGGATACAAAACATACATTATGGTGGGGCCCACAGAAGTTGGTGACGTCACTTCAGGAGCAAGTGTCGGTACTCAACCTGTCAGTAGCTAATCCGCGTCCAAAAAGGTGAGTCTCAACACTTCAGCAGCAAAGTCGCTACTGAAGGGTTCAGTAGTTAATCTGCGCACATCTGATGGAAGGGTTGGATTCCATGAACAAATCACTAGGCCCCACCTGTAACTGGTACCACCGTAAGGTCACGGTCCTCAAGAAGCACGCTCCATTGGACAGACAAACACGTTTCAAATATATATATATATATATATATATATATATATATATTCAGAAAAGGTTTGGAGTTTGGAGACATTTTGCTGAGTAGAAGATGGAAAGCTTGTGATTAAGCTAATCAAAAGACTTAAATTATAGACTCTGTCTCCATTGGTTGTGGGATGATTATCTTAAGGGGATAATTAGCCATTGACTAGCTATCGGTTGAGGATCTCACGCCATTGATATTGTCATTTTTAAGAAATATAAATTGTGGGCCACCCAAGGTGATTAATATTATGATAATATGTAGCTTGTCAAAATACTAGTTGAATAGTTTGGATGATGTTGACAATGGAAAATGTTACAAGAAACCTATGTAAGTAAATCTTTTCAATATCAACACGTTTTCTATATAAACTCATTTTCAATGATCACCTACTTGGTTTCGATGAAAGGCATGAATCATGCCTCTGGGTCCATTTCCAGCATTCTAATTCTTGTCTGGACCAATAGCCAATGGTAGGTTTGATGTGTGTTGCATTTCGGCCATTTTTTGTACGATTTATATCAAATCATTCAAAGGCCCAAAATTTTAAGGAATCTATTGGATAATCATTTTCCACGTTAGGAAAGTGTGATTGTGATCATGTGAAGAGTTACATGAAGAATACTGTGGTTGTTTGATTTTCAAGTCCTGTTAATTTATTTTAGAGAAATTTTTTTATACTTTTAATTATTAGGATTTAGTTATTATTTTTGTCACTTTTATTACCACTTAATTTTGGGTAATTAAACAATGTGAAAGTGGTATTGTTTTAAAAGATATTAAGTTGGCTTTCTAACGAATCAAATATCATGCAATTCCAACATTATATGAGCAAGTTATAGTTGATTTTATGTAGATATGCATCATTGTGATGTGATTAAGAGATATTTTTGTTATTTTAAATATTTGCATAAATAGATTGTTAGAATGGAGCAAATGGTTGATATTAATTATAATTAGGAGTTAATATAATACTCTCATCGTAATGTAATTTAATAGTTAAATAATTTTAGAAAATTGTGCTTTATATCTCTTGAATTTTTTATTTTTGATTTATTGCTGAGTGCTTAGGATAACTATGGGACCTAATCAACATGATATGTTGTTGGATAGCTTGTGAAACCATGGTATAGCTTATTAATTCCTGATCACCATTGTCAATCTTTGCCACCATCTTACGCAATCATGCATGTATAGTAGCACGGGCGGGTGAGGTTAGATTGGGTTCATGTTAAGTTAGTTTCTGGTCATAATGAGATTAAGTCTATATCAAACCAGATAAAACTAAGGAGGAGAGAGAGAGAGAGAGAGAGAGAGAGAGAGAGAGAGAGAGAGAGAGAGCTTGCTTATTGTTATTATCTTTAATCCCTATGTATACACGTATATAAAAGACTACACATGAAAGGGCTATCACCCAAAGATAGAAACAATGACTTCATTGATTGAAGAATCCTTGATTGTAGTCCTTGATTGTAGTTGGGAGAGTTGGACCTTGATTGGAGAATCCTTGATTATAGTCTTGAATATACACTTTGATACACCCCCTCAAGCTAGTTGGAAGATATTAAGCATACCGAGCTTGGATAGCGCAAATTGAAACTGAATGGTGTCAACTGCTTTGGTAGAATATTCGCATATTGTTCGGTCGTAGGAACGAACACCATACAAATCTGCCCAGAAAGTAGCTTCTCACGAATAAAATGACGATCAACTTCAATATGTTTTGTGCGGTCATGGTGTACTAGATTATGAGCAATACTAATCGCCACTTTATTATCACAGTATAGAGTTGTTGGAGTTAAAATATCAACTTCTAATTCCTGCAATAGTTTCTGTAGCCAGATCATCTCGCAAATGCCATGTTCCATGGTACGGAACTCGGCCTCGGCACCAGAACGAGCAACCACACTCTGCTTTTTGCTTCTCCAAGAAATAAGATTACCACCCATCATAGTATAATATCCTGATGCAGAACGTCTATCGGTAACCGATCTGGCCCAATCAGCATCCGTCCGACATTCAATCCGATTGTGACCATGTTTACAAAAGATTAGACCCTTTACAGGACAACCCTTCAGATACCGAAGAATACGAAAGGCCGCCTCATGATAAATTAAGTGAGGAGCATGCAAAAAATGGCTAACAACTCGTACAACATAAGTAATATTAGGTCTAGTAAGGGAAAGATAAATTAACTTCCCAACAAGACGTTGATACTATGAGACATTTACAAGAGGCTCTCCTTCCATATCACCCAACTTATGGTTTTGCTCAATAGGTGTATCAATTGGATGACATCCCAATTTGCCACACTCTTGTAAAAGATCCAAGACATATTTACGTTGCGAGATAAAAATACCTGACTTTGATCTTGCAACTTCAATGCCAAGAAAATACTTCAGAGGGCCAAAGTCCTTAATCTCGAAGCGATGTCGAAGATGAGACTTTAACTCCTGAATGGCGATTGGATCATTTCCGGTGATAACTATATCATTGATATAGACAATAAAAGTAGTAAAACTATCACCAATGCGTCTAATAAAAAGAGTATAATCTGCTACACTTTGTCGATATCCAAAACCAATAATCACCTTACTGAATCGGTCAAACCAAGCCCGAGGAGAATGGCGAAGTCTATATAGGGATTTTTTAAAGAAACAGACTTGCCCTTCATGGCCAGAAAACGAGATAACAGGTGGAGGAGGCATATACACCTCTTCTTGAAGATCCCCCTGGAGGAATGCATTTTTAATATCTAATTGATGAAGTTCCCAATCACTATTTGCAGCCAAGGACAGTAAGACATGAATGAAATTTATCTTTGCAACAGGAACAAAGGTCTCATAATAATCACTCCTATAGGTTTGTGTGTACCCCTTTGCAACCAGTCGTGCTTTGTACCAATCCACGGTACCATCTGAATTATGGTTAACTGTAAACGCCCAACGGCACCCAACTACCTTCTTCCCTCTGGGTAATGACACGAGTTCCCAAGTATCATTGTGAGTCAAAGCTCTCATTTCTTCCTCCATTGCAGCTTTCCACTTAGGATCAGATATTGCTTCACGGACAGTAGAGGGAATCTAGACAGAAGAGACAAAAGTTAAGAACGCACGATAAGATGGTGACATAGCATGATATGTGACATAATCAGATAAAGGATATTTAGTAGAAATTTGTCTTTTACCCTTTCGTAAAGTAATGTGAATCTCAAGGTCTGAAGTAAAAGGAGGAATATCAGAAGATTCTAGCTCACCAGGTGGGAAAGGCATGGACTGATTTGATATAGGAGAAATGTTGTAGTGTTGTGAAGCAGGACTTCCTTCCAAAAACTGTAAGTCCTTATGTGGTCTTGCATGTACAACTGAGTCACCAGTAGTATGTTCATGATGTATAACCGACATAGGTAACATGAAAGACTTCAGAGAGGATACAGGCGGATCTGGGATGACAATAGGAAGAGGGACCTCTGATGGTTGGACATCACGGTCACGACAAGTGGCAAACCACTCCCCCTGCAAAGAAATTGGACCTGAATAGTAAGGCTGATTTTTAAAAAGGAAAACATCTTTGGAAACAAACCTCTGTCCACTAGGTGGATGATAGCATTTGTATCCTTTTTGTGTGTTAGAGTAATCCAAAAATATACATTTTAGAGATTTGGTTCAAGTTTAGAACATTCCTGACCCAAATCTTTCACAAAACAAACACAACCAAAAATCTTGAGTGGAAGAATAAATTCTGTGTCACGAGGATGAAGAACAGAATAAGGAGTTTAAAAATTCAGCACACTAGATCGGTATGCGGTTAATAATGTAGTAAGCTGTCAAGACAGCTTCAGACCAAAAAAATTTAGGAACGTTCATCGCAATGGAGATAGAACGAGCCAAATCAAGGATATGCCTATTCTTCCATTCTGAACGATCATTTTGTTGTGGAGTTTTAACATAAGATGTTTGATGCTCAATACTATGATCTTCACATAACTTTTGGATTTCAGAATTCGCATATTCAGTTCCATTATCAGAACGAAACATACGAATCTTTGTATCAAATTGAGTCTGAACCATGGTAATAAATTTTTAAAGATGTAATAAACTTCATCTTTACGTTTCATAAGAAAGAGCAGGTACAACGACTGAAATCATCAATAAATAACACAAAGTATCTAAAACCCAAAAGAGACAATACAGGAGTGGGTCCCCAAACATCAGAATGAACAAGTGAAAAAGGAGAACTGCTAACTTTATTAAAACTCAAGGGATAAGTGATGAGGGTCGAATATTGCATATCAGACCCCGATTATTGCCTGATTTTACGTATATGATAATGCTTAATGGAGTATTTTAATTATATTTTTGTTGCAGGATGAAATCAGGAGCGTTGATGGAAAAAAAGTATTACAAGCGTGGATTTGACACTCCAAAGTCACCAGAGCAAGGGATGCACTCCAGAGAACTAAGACTGAAAAATTTACATGCCAGGGATTCGAGGAAATCAAGCCATTCACATTAAAGAGGCCCGAAATTGGTACGGAATGCAAGATGACATGGTTCCCGCCATCCGATTGGCTCGAAACTTCATACATGGCCTGGAGGCCATAAATTAACCATACACATAAAATTTCAGATATTGAATATCTTGGAAAGTGGCCCAACGGCCAGATCATCCCCTTAATTCATTAAGCGGGGCCCACATTCTATCTAGATATGCCTCAACTTCGGATTCAACGCCTTAAATGGGGATGTCAATTAAATGGATTGATCGGATTTCTCAGAAATATCGCAGTGGACCCCACCCGAACAGTGTGCGCATAATAAACTAATGCACTAGCCGTGCATTGCAGTCAAAGTCGGGCCAAACCGACTTTGACCCGTAGCTCCAGCCAAAAAAGGAAACTTCTGTTTCCTGCTTCACAAAAACGTGAAACAGGGACTTGTGGTCCCCTGTTATGGGCCACCATCACGATTCGTAGGTCTAATCTGGACCGTCTATTAGACCATAATGGCCCATATTACCATCGCCTAGGTGGCGGTATTTCAGATGACAACAGAGATCGGTTTTTAACCGTCTAAACGCAAGACAGACGGTAGAGAAGAAAACCACGTGTGCCACATTGAATCTAACCCAAAACCAGTCAATTCCAAATGGTTTTCCGAGATGAATCTAATGGACGGGGTGGATTTACTCGAAAATACTACTGTGGGGCCCGCCAATCACGTCAACGCAGCCTCGTGCGTAAGCCTATGCACATCCGTGAAAAAAATGGATTTTCAGGCGGTTGTGGCCCACCATCATTGATCAGATGCAATATCTAAACCGTCCATGGTGTAGAGCATTCAAAAACGCCCTAAGGGATGGTGTTTCTTTGGAAAATGAGTAAGGAAAGTGGTGCTGTTTCAAGTGACATCTTGGCTGCATAAAGAAGTTACGCACGCTGGTGTGTAAAGACCTTTCCACCGACTCTTTGTACGCATCCCAGCACATCTCTCCATCGCCTACATTGCTATAAGAAAGGGAGATCTTGGTTTGGAGAGAAAAAAAAGCAGAAGAGAAGAAAGGGGAGCCAGGGAACAGATCCAGAGAAGAGAAAGAGAAGAAAAGAGAAGAAAAGAGAAGAAAGAGGAGAGAAGGATGTTTTTATTTCATGAATTTTATTTTTCTTACTTTTTAATTGATCACATGGATAGCTAAATTCCTTAGCTAGGGCTGAGATGAAGCCTCTAATTTGAATGATCCTTGTTTGTTGATTTAATCTTAAGTTGATTGATTTGTTTCTTTCTCTAGTGTGCTTGACTGGAATTTCTGTACTTCTCTATGCTATGAGCTTAACCAAAGTCTAGTTATGGATGTTGTTTGGAATATTATTTTAGGTGCTTGTGTCTGACCATGAATAGGTTTCCTATAGAGGAAGAAACAGGAATCTACATCTCTTCATGCCTGACCATGGATGGAAAGATGTGATCCATATGCTTTAAGGGATTATATATTCTGTGTGCCCGACCAAGGACATAGTTTGTGATTTATTTAATTTATATCAATCTGAATAGGGTGAATCAACAGGTAAAACAAGGGTTAGGATAATTAGGGGTGGATTCGAAAGTCCTAGTATTCTCCTTGGTTGAATTTTGCTCCTTGTTCTTAGTTATTTTCCATAGATTTTTGTTATTAGTTCGCTAAACTATTTATTGGATTAGTCAAGAAGAGTCGTAAATTTCGAATTGTGATAACTAGTCCTTGTGGGAACGATATCGTAATACGTACCATATCTATATCTGATTCGTATACTTGCGAGTTTAAAATCATTTAAATCAAGTTGGTTTAAATAAAACATCAAGTTTTTGGCGCCGTTGCCGGTGATTGTTTCGGTCCAATTGGATTCAAGATTCTCTCTTATCATAATTCATAGTCTTAGGTTTTTACTAACTTTAGGTTATTTTTTTTTTAAAAAACTAACCTATTTCCTGTTTTGTAGGGTCCTGACATAAACTTCTAATTTGGTAATCTCTTTCTAAATTCTCTACTTTTTCTAATTTCTATTTTTAGAATTAGGGTTTTATTTTTTAGAAATTTTCTATTTCTAAGCTTTCTTTTTTTTAGAAATTTTCTATTTTCTAATTTTAGATTTTGATTCTTCTTTCAAGGAACTTTCTATTTTCTAGTTTTAGAAAATTTTTCCTTTTTAGAAACTAACTTAGCTTTTTATTTCTAAGATTAGAAACTTTCTTTTTTAGAAATTAACCGTTGCTTAGGATTTTTCTAGCATTATTTTAGGAAATTTAATTTATTTTTGTTTTATTATGTTTACAGGAATTGAGGAAGGAAGCTGCTAAATAAGATTGTCTTTAAAAGGAGGAGCTCTCAAATCTTCAGACATTCATCATCTGGGTTCTTCCTTCCAATTCTCGTTTACATAGCTTTCTCTTGTTTTTAGGAATTCATAATTTTTATTTTTAGTTTTATTTCTCTTAGGTTGCATCTTAGTTTAGTTTTCTTTCTTACATTGCAATAACATAGTTTATGCTAGGACGTAGATTTCTGAACATAGAACTAGCACCTTTAGATCCTGAAATAAAAAGAACCTTTCGTAGAAGATTTAGAAACATCCTATTTGAAATGGCGGACGAGAATGGAAATAAAGCTCTTAGAGATTATTCAGCTCCTATTCAATTCAATGTGCCTTCATGCATAGAGTTGCCAGCCACCACAGCAGTACACTTTGAACTCAAACCTGGGGTCATACAATTGTTGCCCTCCTTTTATGGTTTAGATAAGGAGGATCCATATCATCATGTGAAAGAATTCTTAGATATTTGCTCCACCTTTAAGTTCCAAAACTTTTCAGACGATTCGATCCATTTGCGCCTTTTTCCTTTTTCTTTGAAGGATAAGGCGAAAGCATGGTTGAATTCTCTAGGATTTGGGTCTATCACTACATGGGACCAACTATTTAAGAAGTTCTTAAACAAGTTCTTCCCGGTTCACAAAACTAATACTCTCCGTAGAGAAATTACGAATTTCACACAAAAAGAGGGTGAGCACTTTCATGAATGTTGGGAAAGATGGAAGGACTTGCTTCTTAAATGTCCACACCATGGTTTTGAAAAGTGGCAACAGGTTCAATAGTTCTATGACGGTCTAACACCCCAAAACCATCGCATGATTGATGCCACCAGTGGAGGGTCATTCATGACCAAAAGTGATGTCAAAGCGTGGAATTTCTTTGAAACCTTGTGTGAAAATTCCCAGCAATGGGACTACGCAAATTGAGGTGAAAGAAGTCCTCAACCACAGAAGAAAGGTGGTATATATGAGGTAGGAGTCACGTCAGATCTTTATGCTAAGATTGATAGCCTGACAAAGAAAGTAGATGCTTTGATGATGAATAATGGACCTCCACAAACAACTCAAATTGAGTCATGTGCCATATGTTCCAGTCCCGCCCATCTTATACAGTCTTGTCCATCTAGTGCAGCATTTCCAGAATTTCTCTCTGAACAAGTACATGCTATGAACACTTTTCGGAGACCTGGGAATGATCCTTACTCAGACACCTACAATCCAGGGTGGGCTAGGCATCCAAATTTTTCTTGGGCAAAAGGACCACAACAAGGAGGACCATCTGAAAATTCTCCAAGGCAACCATACCCCCAAGTTGGCAGTCAACGACCTCAGCAGTTTCCGCAGTATCAACAAGTACCTCCACAATCTAGGGAACCATCTCTTGAGGATACACTCAATCTTTTTATGCAGAGTTCACTTCAATTTCAAAAAGACACCCAACATACTTTACTAGCTAACCAGCGGAGTTTACATGCAAATGCGCAATCCATTGCCAAGTTGGAAGTACAATTGGGTCAACTTGCTGCCACATTGAGTGAGAGAGAGAAGGGCAAGTTTCCTAGTCAACCTGTGGCAAATCCAAAGGGAGAGTATGAGATTGACTCAAATTCGAACCAAGAACAATATCATGAGCAAGCCAAATCAATCATTACCCTTAGGTCCGGTAAACAGATTGATAACAAAGTAGAGATGCCTAGGGTAGAATCAAAGTCCAATGCGGAAGATCAAAATGAAATGGAGAGACATACTAGTGCATCCAAAGTCCAACAACACTCTGACTCTCCAGGAACCACTCATGTGCCATCTTATGTGCCTAAAGCACATTTTCCTCAACGTCTGGCACCGGTTAAGAAAGGAAACAACTTTAATGAGATATTGGACATGTTTAAGCAAGTGCAAATCAACATTCCGTTGCTTGATGCTATCAGGCAAGTTCCTGCTTACGCTAAATTTCTTAAAGATTTATGCACTCAAAAGTGTAAGATGAATGTTCATAAGAAGGTCTTCCTTGCGGAGCAACTCAGCTCCATGATTCAACACAACGCCCCTCCTAAATTTAGGGATCCAGATGCTCCTACCATTTCTTGTGTCATAGGAGATCATAAGGTTGAGAAAGCCTTGCTTGATTTAGGGGCGAGCGTCAATTTGTTATCATATTCTGTGTATGAGCAGCTAGGACTTGGTGAACTGAAATCAATCAAAATAACACTCCAACTACCTGATAGATCTATCAAGGTGCCCCGTGGTGTTATTGAAGATGTGTTAATCCAGGTTGACAAGTTTTATTTTCCAGTAGATTTCATCGTTCTAGATTCTCAGCCTGTCTAGAATCCTACAAGTCAAATCCCGGTTATCTTAGGCCGTCCATTCTTGGCCACATCCAATGCAATCATAAATTGCAAGAACGGAGTTATGAAGCTATCTTTTGGAAACATGAAGATTAAACTCAATGTTTTCAATGCCGGACAATAAATGTCAGACTCAGATGATATATTTGAAGTGAACATGATTGAGAGTCTAGTGTATGACTCTTTCCTTGAATCTTCCGAAGACGCTCTTGAGACTTGTTTAGCACATTTTAGCATAGATTTTGACATAGAAAGTTCCATCCAAGAAGTCAATGCATTGCTTGACTTTAATCCGGAAATGGATACAACAAAATGGAAAGTTAGAGTGGAACCTCTTCCACCTTCTGAGTCTAAACCGGTCCCGTCTATTAAGAAACCACCCGAAGTCGACCTTAAACAATTACCTGAAACTCTCAAGTATGTATTTTTAGGACCTTCTAAAACCCTACCTATCATCATAGCTGCTAACCTTGATAAAGAACAAGAGGGTAAGTTGCTTAATGTTCTTACAGAACATAAGGCAGCTATTGGGTGGACAATAGCGGACATAAAGGGAATAAGCCCCACGGTGTGTATGCATCGTATTCATCTTGAAGAAAATGCAAAAACATCGCATGAAATGCAAATGAGGCTTAACCCTAACATGAAAGAGGTCGTTCGGGCTGAGGTGCTAAAATTGTTAGATGTTGGTATCATTTACCCCATTTCGGATAGCACATGGGTCAGCCCAGTTCAAGTTGTTCCCAAAAAGTCTGGGATTACGGTGAAAAAGAATGGGGATAATGAGTTAGTGCCAACTCGCATGACTACAGGTTAACGAGCTTGTATTGATTACCGTAAACTGAACCTGATCACAAGGAAGGATCACTTTTCTCTTTCTTTCATAGATCAGATGCTTGAGAGATTGGCAGGGTACAACTATTATTGTTTCCTAGATGGTTATTCCAAGTATAATCAAATTTCCATTGCTCTCGAGGATCAAGAGAAAACCACATTTACATGTCCTTTTGGTACATATGCTTATCGGCGTATGCCATTTGGGTTGTGTAATGCGCCTGCGACCTTCCAACGATGCATGATGAGTATTTTTTCAGACATGGTTGAGCGTTTTCTTGAGATTTTCATGGATGATTTTTCAATTTTTGGCTCTTCATTTGATGAATGTTTATACCATCTATCTCTTGTCTTGGAAAGATGTGAAAAAATGAACCTAGTATTGAATTAGGAAAAGTGCCATTTTATGGTTCAAAAAGGGATTGTACTCGGGCATGTTATTTCAAGTAAAGGTATTGAAGTTGATAAAGCCAAGATTGAGTTAATTTCTAGTCTTCCTCCACCCAGAACGGTTAAGGAGATTAGATCATTCTTAGGGCATGCGGGATTCTACAGGAGATTCATTAAGGATTTTAGCAAAATTTCTCGACCCTTATGCAATTTACTAGCTAAAGATGTTGCTTTTGTCCTTAATGATGAGTGTTGGCAAGCTTTTGATAAGTTGAAGCATTTACTGACTTCTGCTCCAATCATCCAACCACCTGATTGGAGTTTACCCTTTGAGCTTATGTGTGATGCTTCGGATTATGCTGTTGGAGCCGTCTTAGGACAAAGATTGAACAAAATGCCTCATGTCATTTATTATGCTAGTAGGACCTTAAATGATGCTCAACTTAACTACTCTACCACTAAAAAAGAATTGTTAGCAGTGATATTTGCTCTAGACAAATTCAGGTCGTATCTCATAGGATCAAAAGTTATAGTGTTCTCAAATCATACAGCATTGAAATATCTTCTTATTAAAAAAGATGTTAAACCTTGATTGATTCATTGGATCCTCTTGTTACAAGAATTCGACATTGAAATTCGGGATAAAAAGGGTTCCGAAAATGTGGTAGCCGACCATTTGTCTAGACTTGTCTTGGAGTCCACAGTGGATCCTTTGCCAATGAACGAGTCTTTCCCTGATGAACAACTTCTAACTATTTCTCAATTACCTTGGTATGCGGATATTGTAAACTATCTTGTTACAGGTCAACTTCATTTTCATTGGACTAAACAAGATAAATCTAAATTTCTTACTGAGGTTAAACATTTCTTTTAGGACGACCCATACTTATTCAAAATTTGTCCTGATCAGATTATTAGGAGATGTGTGCCTGAAAATGAGTTTCATAGTATAATCTCCTTTTTTCATGACCAGGCATGTGGTGGTCATTTTGGTTCAAAGAAAACAGCTGCGAAAGTCTTATAAAGTGAATTTTATTGGCCTACACTGTTTCGAGACACCCATGCCTTTTGCTCAACATGTGATAGATGCCAACGTACAGGTAATATTTCCCATAGGAACATGATGCCACTTACCAATATTCTCATTGTTGAAATATTTGATGTTTGGGGTATTGACTTCATGGGCCCATTTCCCCCGTCATTCGGTTATGTGTATATCCTTGTGGCCGTCGACTATGTCTCTAAGTGGATTGAAGCAGTGCCATGTAAAATGAATGATCACAAAGTTGTGGTCCGTTTCTTAAAAGAGAATATCTTTTCTCGTTTTGGCACTCCTCGAGCAATTATAAGTGATGGGGGTACTCATTTTTGCAATAAACCGTTTGAATCTTTAATGAAGAAATATTCCATCACTCATAAAGTTGCAACGCCATATCATCCACAAACAAGTGGTTAAGTTGAGGTGTTAAATCGGGAGATTAAACAAATTTTAGAGAAAACGGTTCGCCCCGATCATAAGGATTGGCCGCAACGTTTGAATGATGCTCTTTGGACATATCGTGCGGCTTTCAAAACCCCGATTGGAATGTCTCCATACAGGCTTGTCTTTGAGAAAGCCTGTAACTTACCTGTGGAATTAGAACATCATGCTTATTGGGTTATCAAAACTTTTAATTTTGATTTAAACAAGGCTGGATCACACTGTAAACTTCAACTCAATGCGTTAGAAGAAATTCGAAATGAGGCATATGAGAATACAAAAATTTATAAAGAGCAGACAAAAATCTTCTATTACAAATCAATTCTTCGCAAGACATTTGAACCGAACCAAAAAGTATTATTGTACAATTCCAGACTACGCCTCTTTCCTGGAAAACTACGTTCGCAATGGTATGGTCCGTATCGAGTAGTAAAAGTATTTCCTCATGGAGCAGTTGAGATTCAAAATCTAACAGACGGGAATATCTTCAAAGTAAATGGTCAACGGCTGATACTATATTTAGATGATTTGGTGAACAAAGATGTTGAGGAAATTTATTTGGCGGACCCAGGTTATCAAGATTGATTAATTCATGGTCCATTCTTGTCTGGCTGAAGACGTTAAACTTAGCGCTCCTGGGAGGCAACCCAGTTTTTCATTCCATTTCACTTTTCTCATTCATTGGTCAATGTTTGTGGGTAGCATTTCTGCAAACCCTCACGAGACTACAACTCGTCCACTAGGGGTAACCTAGGGGTTTAAAGGCTTGTTGCATACGCTAAATGCAATCGAGAGCACCTGTGAAAGTGGTATAGATATGATTTTCTTTTTGCGTTTTTATCATTTGCTTTTGTTAATTTCTCTCTTATGCTGACTTGCTCTTACAGGGATATTTTTTGGAAAGCCTGTAGATTCTTTCATACAGGTACTATTTGTCCATCACTCCTTTTTTTTACTTTTGTTGTCTCATGAGCATTGCATGTTTATTTCTTTTACATTGAGGACAATGTAGATTTTAGGTTGGGGGTAGGCAATTAGGTTACCTCATCAGTATTTTCTTGGTCTTGAGCACAAATTGTGAAAATTTTTAAATTTTTCTGAAATTTCTTGTGCATTTGAAGTGATTTTGAAGGATAAATGTGATTTTAACATTGCAAGGTACAGAATGTCGGTAATTTATAACTCTTGGATTCAACCATCTGTTAGATTTCACAGTTGAGTTTGAATTGTTAACCCATGATTAGAACTTTTAAACATTGATTGAGTTATGATCTCATATATCACATCTTGGTTGCACATTAAGGTTCCGTTTCAACATTGAATGATTAACTTGGTAATCACTAAGCATGAAAGGAACTAGCCTGAATATTTTTTTATAGCTTCGGTCTATAAATAAGAATTGAAAGAAAGGGTAAGTCATATAATCTTCTCCATAGGTTTGCTCCCTATAGGTATAGATTCGATTCCCTATGGTTGTCATTTGAAAAAGTTAGGCGACAAGTTTTTGCCATAGGTTTGCTCCCTATAGGTGAGGACTTGATTCGCCTCCTTGGCGTTACTGTTCAGAAAAAAAAAATCAAAGGCTGGTAGAATGAAAAGTTAATCTGTGAGATAAGTATTGGTTTTAAGTTTGGATGTCATGAATTCCGTTGTTAATTACCAATGATATCATGAAATTGACAATTGGATCTCTTAATGATTGTAAGTCGAGATTACACTATACACTCATGGAACTCGATGTTTAGAATTATTCTAATTAATGGATTAACATTTTGAACTTGATTATGAAGTGTACCATGAGCTTGATTCCAGGAAAAAAATACTGCTCACCATTCATGAATCCTAGAATTTTCGCATCTCAATTATAGGTTCACAAGTCACTTGGGTTTACAGAAATTGTCGTGAATTTCTGAAATTATTTTTTGCATGTTTTGCTCGGGACTAGCAAAATGCTAGTTGGGGGTTGTGATGAGGGTCGAATATTTCCTATCAGACCCCGATTATTGCCTGATTTTACGTATATGATAATGCTTAACGGAGTATTTTAATTATATATTTATTGCAGGATGAAATCAGGAGCGTTGATGGAAAAAAAAGTACTACAAGCGTGGATTTGACACTCTGAAGTCACCAGAGCAAGGGACGCACTCCAGAGAACTAAGACTGAAGAATTTACATGCCAAGGATCCGAGAAAATCAAGCCATTCACGTTAAAGAGGCCCGAAATTGGTGCAGAATGCAAGATCACATGGTTCCCGCCATCCGATTAGCTCGAAACTTCATACATGACCTGGAGGCCATAAATTAACCGTACACATAAATTTTCAGATATTGAATATCTCAGAAAGTGGCCCAACGGCCAGATCAGCCCCATAATTCGTTAAGCGGGGCCCACATTCTATCTGGATATGCCTCAAATTCGGATTCAACGCCTTAAATGGGGATGCCAATTAAATGGATGGATTGGATTTCTCAGAAATATCGCAGTGGACCCCACCCGAACAGTGTGTGCATAATAAACTAATGCACTAGCCATGCATTGCAGTCAAAGTCGGGCCAAACTGACTTTGACCCGTAGCTCCAGCCAAAAAAGGAAACTTTCGTTTCCTGCTTCACAAAAACGTGAAACAGGGACTTGCGGTCCCCTGTTGTGGGCCACCATCACGATTCGTAGGTCCAATTTGGACCGTCTATTAGACCATAATGGCCCATATTACCATCGCCTAGGTGGCAGTATTTTAGATGATAGCAGAGATCGATTTTTAACCGTCCAAACGCAAGACAGACGGCAGAGAAGAAAACCATGTGTGCTACATCGAATCTAACCCAAAACCAGTCAATTCCAAATGGTTTTTCGAGATGAATCTAATGGACGGGGTGGATTTACTCGAAAACACTACTGTGGGGCCCACCAATCACGTCAACGCAGCCTCGTGCGTAAGCCTATGCACGTCCGTGAAAGAAATGGATTTCCAGGCGGTTATGGCCCACCATCATTGATCAGATGCAATATCTGAACTATCCATGGTGTAGAGCATTCAAAAACGCCCCAAGGGATGGTGTTTCTTTGGAAAATGAGCAAGGAAAGTGGTGCTGTTTCAAGTGACATCTTGGCTGCGTAAAGAAGTTACGCACACTGGTGCGTAAAGACCTTTCCACCGACTCTTTGTACGCATCCCAACACATCTCTCCACCGCCTACATTGCTATAAGAAAGGGAGAGCTCGGTTTGGAGAGAAAAAAAAAGCAGAAGAGAAGAAAGGGGAGCCAGGGAACAGATCTAGAGAAGAGAAAGAGAAGAAAAAAGAAGAAAAGAGAAGAAAGAGGAGAGAAGGATGTTTTTATTTCATCAATTTTATTTTTCTTACTTTCTAATTGATCACATGGATAGCTAAATTCCTTAGCTAGGGCTGAGATGAAGCCTCTAACTTGAATGATCCTTGTTTGTTGATTTAATTTTAACTTGATTGATTTGTTTCTTTCTCTAGTGTGCTTGACTGGAATTTCCTTACTTCTCTATGCTATGGGCATAACCAAAGTCTAGTTATGGATGTTGTTTGAAATATTATTCTAGGTGCTTGTATCTGACCATGAACAGGTTTCCTATAGAGGAAGAAACAGGAATCTACATCTCTTCATGCCTGACCATGGATGGAAAGATGTGATCCATATGCTTTAAGGGATTACACATTCTGTGTGCCCGACCAAGGACATAGTTTGTGATTTATTTAATTTATATCAATCTGAATAGGGTGAATCAACAAGTAAAACAAGGGTTAGGATAATTAGGGGTGGATTCGAAAGTCCTAGTCTTCTGCTTGATTGAATTTTGCTCCTTGTTCTTAGTTATTTTCCATAGATTTTTGTTATTAGTTCGTTAAACTATTTGTTGGATTAGTTAAGAAGAGTCGTAAATTTCGAATTGTGACAACTAGTCCTCGTGGGAACGATCTCGTAATACGTACCATATTTACATTTGATTCGTATACTTGCGAGTTTAAAATCATTTAAATCAGGTTGGTTTAAATAAAACATTAATAAGTAATTCTACAATGTTTGGACAATTGACAAATTTCACACTGAAAGTTAGAAACTGATTGACCAGAAAATAAAGCTGGAAGCAAATGTTTCATAAATGAAAAAGAAATGTGACTTAGCCGGTTATGCCATAACATAATATGATGTTTATTTGCTACTACGAGCTGACTCTGCAATGCACATGGTTGAAGCACACTTGGAGTTTGCGGATCATCGAGGATGTACAAACCATTAGCTTCACGTTCACTGCCAACGTTTTCTTCGTTACTAGATCCTGAAAAAGACAATAAGATGGAAAAAATGTAACACTACAATTCAACGACTGTGTAATGCTACTGATAGATAAAAGATTGATAGTGAGTTGAGGAACATACAACACATTAGAGAGTGGTAGAGAGGGGGTAGCATTTTTGAGTCCTTTCCCTGCAACAGAAGAAAGAGATCCATCAGCTAATCGAACTTTATCTCTATCGGAACAAAGATAATATGTACGGAAAAGAGAAGGCATACCGCTCATATTATTAAATGCTCCTGAATCGATGATCTAGGATGAGGAAGGAACAATGAAAACGGTGTTCATTGAAGCAAATGTATTTGACTGTGCAAAAGTGGAGGTAACTGTCTTTTTGTCAAACTGTACCATTAGGACCCGGAATCGATCCAGATCTTCTCGAGATATAGTAAGACGATCAGAAGGTGCAACAGGAGGCATGATTCTGAACCGGAATCTCAGCAGTAAAGGCAGTCTGAGCGGATGGTGATGATGAACTCCAATTCACTTGTGGCAAGGTAGGCCCTTTCTGTGGAGACCCATTGAGAAAATAGCAGAACTGTTTGATATGTCCATATTTCTTACAATGGTCACAAAAATGCTAGGAGTTCTTCTGATTTTTACTTGGGCGAGAAGGAAACACAGGTGGCGATAATACTATAGGTGTCACCAATGCTCTCCAACCCTATCTATTTACAGCCATTGTCGCTTTATCTACAGGCTGGATCATTTCTTGGCCCATACAGTAACGCCTATTTTCCTCGGAATAAATATAAGCATACAAATCTCCTAAAAGTAGAAAATCATCTTTTCCACTCAAAATCTGCACACGAGCAGTCTCATATTCCGGGTTCAAACTTTCAAGGAACTGATATACGCGTTTCTCTTCAATAAACTTTGAAAAAATCTCTCCATCTTTGGGGCTTTCCCAATCGAAGGTATGATATTGATCAAGTTCTTCTCATCTTTGTCGAAAAGTATTATAATACTCTGATAGGGTCTTCTCCCCCTGATTGAGTTGTGAGGTCTCTACATCCAACTGATAAATGCGGGAAGCATTCTTCTTCTGAGAATATGTCTACTGCACAAGATCCCAGATCTGGTTTGCAGTCTGCAGAAACATATATGTATTCTCAATCTCTGGCTTCATAGAATGAAGTAACCAGGACATAACAATTGAATTCTCTTATTCTCATCGTTCAACGGCTGCCAAGTCTGATGTATCTGGTGCATTAACTGTCCCTGTAATATATGCTATCTCCCCACATCCAGAAATATAGAGCTTCGCAGATCTTGCTCATGTCAAGTAATTGGTTCCATTGAATTTGACGGTGGTAATATGAAGAGTTGGACTCTCTTTCTCAATTACGAGGGGCTGCGTAAAAGATAGAGGTGCAACAACAGTTTTTCCAATGGACGATCTGTCGTCCTCCATTGAAAAAAAATCACAAAAAACCAACAAACAACAACTGGATCTTGGCACCGAAGAAAAAAAAAATATCAAATCATATCACCAGGCGTTGATTCAATCCAGATTATCAACCCTGGGAAAGAAAAAATAAAATAAAATAATACTAACTTTGCTTTGATTCCAAGATAAAACTAAGGAAGAGAGAGAGAGACAGAGAGAGAGAGAGAGAGAGAGAGAGAGAGAGCTTGCTTTTTGTTATTATCTTTAATCCCTATGTATACACATATATAAAAGATTACACATAAAATGGCTATCACCCAAAGATAGAAACAATGACTATATTAATTGGAGAATCCTTGATTGTAGTATTGAAGATACACTTTAATAAAACCTAACCATTTATTAAACATATTAAAATCTCAAAACTCATCTATAAATAAGTCAAACTAAACCCAACTCTCCACACCCATTTGATTAAAATTTAAAAAATAAAAATACTATTATTTTATAGAAAAAATATAAAAATATCAATAATATATTTAGAACTGTTAGGTAATGTAAAATAGAACTTTTATTATAAATAATTAAATTATACTCATTATAGCTAAGTTTAGAGTCTTGTAACTAATTATATTATAACAATAGAAGGCAAGGTGTGGTCTGGCCTAGCAAATCCAAAACCCACCTGGTTAATTTTAGGTGACAAAACACAACCCAAACCTTTACTTTTGAGTTGGGTCTGGATTCCATATGCATGTCATTTTTAAAGATACAAATGTCCATCATCAAAATATCTTGCTTGTAAGGCAACCTACCAGATTGCTTGTAAAGCATGCTTTGTCACCCATGTGATGTATTAAATCTTACCTCCAAAAACTAAGTCATGTGATATAAAATATTACCTCCAAAAACTAAGTCTTAGAAAGCTGGTATTTTCCCATTTCTAGCTAAATGATTTTACAAATTAACTGGGAATGCATTTTTCTGCCTTCCTAAGCACATGGTAGTGTAGCACACATTAGAGTAGTCCAAACAGATTATGAGGTGGGTCCTAAGATAGCGACATTCCATCACAAGATAGAATTGCATGTCTTGTAGAGACCATTATTCAATTTTATTCCATTATCGGCTATAAATGTATGTCGCGTACAAACCATTATTCTATTTTTATTCTCTCTCTCTCTCTCTCAAATGTATATATTTGAAGACAATGACGAGAACAAGAGTAGTTAATGACATAGGAAAGAAATTCCCATTTCGCAAAGAGAAAAATACACTTAGGAGAATCATTAAATGACATAGATAAAAAATGGGGGAAATGTGCTCAAGATTAAAAAACTCTTCATGTGTAATGGAGAAGATGTCAAGAAGGTCGAAGCATCGTTGAAACTTCCGCTGCCCACATGCCGTATGTTAGACACATTGCCAATTTAGCTGTATGTACACCATCATGCATGGCAGATGGTTCATTTGTAGCACTTAAATGTACATTTCAGGAACAGCTCATGTGTAAAATGACATGTTCATGCATATAAGCATGATGTGAGGAGAATTTCTCTGAAATTGATGATCTACATGCACATGTAGTACTCTTACACTGTTTGTATGGGTGGTTTTTAATGAATTGAAGCAATAAAAAGGAGTGTTTTCTCTCCTCCTTGGGAACACCTTTCACACACGGCCAATAACTAATATAAGAGATTAATTTTTTTTATATCTTTTAATTAAGTAGAACCTTACTTAAGAAATTGTTGCTTTATGCTTTATATATGTGGCCAATATTTGATTGTGTTAGTTTCAATATTCATTCATTAGTCAATGGTGGGTTCATCCTTCAGCAGTCCATATGAGTCTCTTATGGCCCATTTTATAGGAGTAGAAATTTAGTCCTAGACATCAAATGTTCAGCAACTTAAGATCCAAACAGACCCTAAGGGTCGTTTGAATACTACCATATAAGTTACTTTTTTAACTTACAGCAGTAGATGAGTAACTTATTTGAGATATGTTTGGTTTAAAGTTACTCAAACACTTTAGATTAATAAGTAAAAATTAAGATAAACTGTTTAATGTATAAGTAAGGAGAACTTACTATTCAAAAGCCCCCTAAAGATAACTTAAAGAGCCATTTTATGAATTTATTACTTCAATAAAATTTATTAAAAAATCTTATAATACATTTTCAGCATTGGAAAATTTGTATTTATTTCTTTCGTAAATCCTGCATTATCTGAATTTTATGTTTCGAGATAGGCTGAGTCACCCCTAACTGGTTTGGTGTGAGTAGACTAAGGATCGAACGAGTCGAGCCAAGTAACCGAGTCTTTGAAGCAAGTGAACAAGAAGCTTATCCCTGACCGACCTCTTAGCTTCTGACTACATTCAACGGCTAGAGACGTCTGGTTCAAAAAAAAATTATCCGGACATCCACCATCCACAGTCAGGACCATCCAGCCAACGGTTTGGATCAATGACACATGGGCCACACTTGTACGATACGGGGGGGATGATACGTTAAGGACCCTGACCTCGAGCCATCGACAGCGGGCCCCACTGATGGACGGTTCACATCTTTGCCGCACCGCAACATGCTCTTTGCAATGGACAAATGAAACAAAATCATTGAGGTGAGCCTCTTGGCGTGCTGACACGTGACAGAGTCAGAAACGAGGAAGATGCCAGTCAAATACGAAGACTGAACAGCTTTCAAACGAAAACGCTACCCGACTGCAGGAAGTTCCTGCAGCCGGAAGCTAAGTGGGGCATGTTTGTCAGAAATCTGGAAGCGGATTGCGAAGTGAGTTACTTAGCGTACTGAGTAAACTCCGTGAGGTCCACCATGTTTTATATATTTTATCCTCTCCATCCATCCATTTTACCCGAAAATTTTAGGGCATTAGCCCAAAAATGAAGCATATAAAATGTCCAAATGGACCACACCATAAGAAATAGTTGAATTGAACATCTACCGTTGAAAAATTATTAGGGGCCACAAAAGTTTTGGATCAAGCTTATATTTGTGTTTTCCATTCATCCATGTCTTTATGATATTATGAACATGCTATATAACAAAGGTATCAACGGTGTAATTATTATCCCTATTGTTTCATGTGGTATGATCCACTTGATCTTTGGATATGCTTCAAATTGGGCTCAACCCCCTTAAATTAGATTAAAAAACGGGTGGACCATATGGATAGACCAGATACATTCAAGGTGGGCCCAAATGAGTTTACTCATACATACATTCCCAGAAATCTTTTTATTTTTTCCGGAAACGGATTGGCTACTCTCCCTGCCACCAGCCAACCACCAGCCATTAGCTGGTTGCACAAGGAGTAGCCCATCCCTTCCCATTTTTATCCATCTTGTGTCAGAATATGAGATCTAAAACTCAAGTGGACCACAGGACAATAAATAGTGAGAAATGATTGCCTAGAAGTACAGAAGCTCTCTATCAAGCTAATATTTTTGTGATCTTATGAACACTTTGGATGACACAAACATAAGCAGACCTGGAAAAGTTTCAAATATAGGTATTTCTTTCTCCACTTTTTGTCTGTTGTGTGGCTTACTTGAGTTTTGATATCCACCTTAATTTTGGGCTCATATATCCTTATATGAGTTGGAAAAATGGATAGACGAGATGAATTTCTCACAAACTTGAGATTTTGTACACTGGCACTGTGGCACACATCTGATGAGTGGACTGGCCTTATTTTTAGGCCAGCCATTGACCCACTGGGGCCCACTTTATGGGCTGTTCAGACATTGAACATCTTTGCAGCACTGGCAAAGTGCACTGGTGTGTAGATGGACAGTGATGCACAGGTTGGTACGTTTTGCAAAACTCTCTCTCAGTTTTTCTGTCTTTTTGAGAGTTCTACACCAAACTACTATTTACATTCCCATACTTTTTTCAAAGAGATTTTCAATTAGATAAATCATCATTAGATTACTTGTTCTGAATTTCTCAACTACTCCATTGTATGCTTTGAAACAATCTCCACAAGCATGATTGGAGTCGGGCTTTCAACAGTGCTGTAACAGTCTACATTGATAACATTGTTACAATGACGTCACAATTATCTGGATAGTTTTTATTTTTTATTTTACCATCACAACTTTGAAATTAAAAATCTTGATCCCTCACGGTATTTTATATGACATTGATGTTGTACAAGAACTTTTTATATCTTTCGATGGAAGTATGTCATTGATCTTCTTCAATCCACTAGGTTGCATCTGGTTGATATTCTTATGGAGGGTATTTCTCGATGTCTCACCAGTAAATTTATTTATTTATTTATTGATTACCAGGTGTGGTATAGCTTATGTCATGAGTGTAGTTAGTTGAGTGGAGCTAGTCAATTTCAATAAGCCTCCTGCCTACCCAACTTTGATGTTATCTTTTTTGTATTCTTCCATATCTTAAAGTCACTTTAGAGTAAAGCCTTTTGTATTCTGACCATGGACACCTTCAATACTAGCTAGGCTTGGTTGTTTGATGATATTCTATCCACCATCAGATTTTATACTTTTATCGGTGGTAATCTGATGAATTAAAAGAGTATGTAAGAAAACAATCTATTATGGTTTGATCTTCTGCTGAGGTTAGACTATAGATTTAAGGAACACGTGACAAGAAATGTTATTTGGTTGAGAGCTCTTCTTTATAAGTTTAATTTTAAAAAATTTAAGTCGAGATAATTACATCATACCTCTTCATTAAGGACCAACTTAACAATATGTTTAAAAAAGCTATTTCCACATTGAAACTTAGCATCCATGATATATATATATATATATATATAAACCAGGTTTTACCTGGCATGGAGAGAAAAAAACAAAAACAAAATAAATTGGAGCTATCCTATTTGTACTGCCCACACGCCATTAGTTCAATGGCAGGCCCCACCACAAAATTACTGGGCGCAAAAAGTACACTCATCACGAGGTCACTTCCTTGGTATGCACCCTGAACATTACTATCTACAATCATGAAGCCGAAGACAACGCTCACTATTGAAATCTTTCTAGGTTCGCTGTTTATTATCCATGCAGCCTGTGCATGAGGTCACACAGTCCTGGATGAAGGTAAAATACAAATATCAGCATGTTCCAAAACTTCTGGCCTTCAAGAAGTTTTCAATGGCAGGCCATTCAATATTCCTCACATCTTTCTGTTGTGTGACTCACTCGTGGTTTAGATCTACTTCATGTTTTTAGTTTATGTTCTAAAATGATCTCACAAAATAGATGAAGGGTGTGAATATAATACATACATCATAGTGGGGCTCACAAAACTTTACCACGCCAACACACTACTAGTGCCCGTGGTCAAAGTTGGGCATGGGACAACTTGACTCGCCGGAGTCATTCGGACCTGACTCGACCTGAACCGAATGGGTAAGTTGGTCCGAACCGAGTAATCTGAACTCGAACTGAGTTTAGTCCAAGTTACCCAGTAACTCGACACGACTCAACCTGAAACTTGATTTGGTTAGACTTGACTAGATTCGAAATTTAACTCAACTCGGATTTGAGTGTGTGTGTGTGTGTGTGTGTGTGTGTGTGTAATAAAAACTCCTAATTTCTAACCTTACTCACTACACTCGCAACCAACCTCGATCCGATTCCAAACTATCTCTCTCCCTCCCTCTTCTTCTAAGCCCAGCAGCCACCCACCATCATCACCACCCTCCTCCTCTTCTCTCTCTCACATCTGTTCCCTTCATCCCTCATCTCTCGAACTGACTCGGTGCCAACTCAACCCGACTCGGTACTTTTGATCGGATCGGACTCGGTTTTAATTAGTCTAAGCTAGACCTAGACTCGAATTGGGTCAGGCATGCTAGACTCGGTACCGAGTCGGGTCAAGTTCGGGTCAGGCCTATTTCAAAACCGGATCAAGCTGGGTCAGCCTAACTCGATCCTCGATCTGACTCAACTCAATTCCCAACTTTACACGTGGTGCATGGTGTGATCTACATCCTACAATCATGCACCTGGGGCAACAGACAAAGCTAATGTACCACACCAGATGCTATGAAATCATTCCAAGGAGAATATATTTTAAGAGTAGACAAAAGTACTTTTCCATTTTTCCCTACCTTTACAGGAGAAAAAATTACCCAGCATGATATTTGACACACGTGCAGTAACAGAATATAACAGTTAGATGCGAGTAGCTCAAAATAAATCGTCCAAATTAACATATTAGTAAACTTCTAATGGACGGTTGATATAAATATCCAATGGTCTAAAATCAGCCAACAAAGTCTCCACTGATCATATGTTGAGATTATTTAACTAATGTGATCTTGAAATTATTATGGGTAGAACCTATGGTACGAAGCTGTTCATTTACCGGCAGTAGAGTCGAAAGGGAATTTTAAAAATTGATTGGACGTGACCATATCATTGCATTTTATTACTTGTTACATATAACCAGCTGGCCGATCATCATAACCCTTAACAATTACCAGAGACACGTGGATTGGCGGAGGTGTATTAACGTGCCATAATTTCACGGCCCTGATCATATTTATGTGTTATATCCACACCATCCATGGTCGGAGCTTAACTGCACCTCTTTCCTGCCTGCCTGCGGAGGCTTGTTTGATTTTCCAAATTTAATGTAAATGTCACGTAAATAATCAATTATTATAATTTCATTAGTTTTTTTAAAATGGAAAAATGATACAAAAAGATTGGCTTTGTGAGCCCCACCACAATGTATATAATATATTCACTTCGTCCATCCTTTTTACCATAACATTTTCAAGCATAAATGAAAAATGAGGCAAATCCAACATTCAAGTGGCCCCAAGAAATTTTTAATGGTGGATGTTCGATTTTCTTTTTTCTTTCCGTGGTGTGGTCCACTTGACCTTTGAATCTACCTCCTTTTTTTTTTTTGGAGCTCATATCCTAAATTCAATTGGCATGACAGATAGACAGTATATATAATCCACATACATTATGGTGGGCCCCATATATATTTGGCAGCATAGTCAATTTTAACACCGAAAAAATAAAAACAGAAGTCAAATCAACATTCACTGAGGCAATTACCAAAGGAAGTCAAATCTCATTTACCGAGACAATTACCAAAGGAAATAATTATTAACCATTTACACTACATTTACATTTACTTTTAAAAAATCAAACATACTTTGGCCTCACCAATGACGTTGTAGCCCACCCAAAAATGAAACAGATCCGAACATCAGGCAGACCATGTCATAGGAAACGGTGGTGATTGATCATTAAAAATTTCTCTAGGCTACAAAAGTTTTGGATGAAGCTAATATTTGATTTTTCCCTTCCTCCAAATTTGTGTGACATTATCAGCTGTTTGGATGACAAATAAACATTACTTAAACATTACAGTGAGTTTGGATGACAAATAAACATTACTAAAACATTATAGTGGGTCTCAGGAGGTTTTTAATGGTAAGTTGTTCTATTGTACTGTTTCTTATACTATGTTCCACCAAAGATTTGAATATGCATAATTTCTATCTGGCAAAGAAGATGGATGGCATGGATGTAGAATACATACATCAATATGGGCCCCACGGTAAGGGCCGCGCCATCTTGGGTGAGGCAGGAGTGCAGTGACTGGGTATCAACATCACACTCTTCAAGAGTATCGAACAACTCCCTTGTTAACAAGCAATGGAGAGGAATGCCTGAAGAGATGAGTCCAGGCACATATGGCTAGCTACAATAATAGCAGTTGGTCCAGATCCAATAAGAGAAAGACCATGCTATTTTGGCTGAGTATGATAGATGATTTTGTAGGCACATGCTCATTACTTAGAAATTACATTGAATACAAGTAATTCACAATCTTTGTGTATCCTGACCCAAAAGTTAGGTAGAGGGTTACTTATTGGACAGTTAAAATGAAAAATAACCAATGACCCTATTTCAAGGAAGAAGTTTCGAAGAATCAGAGTTTAAGGTTTTTCAATCAATATGATATTCTTGAGATTTTAACTTGATGCGGTGATTTCTATAATTTAGTCCGTTTAATTTGAATTAATGAATGCCACAAGTTAATTTATGAGCACTTGTGTATCAAAAGCCGTACAAAGTTATAATATCAAGTAACTCTCAAATTATTACAATAATGTTAAGAAAATGTACAATGATTATAGATTTTGTTTCTTGACAACCTTTACATTTGACTATTGATTCTTGTGTTCAATTTATTGATGGTAAAATCATAATGAGAGTGATGGGGTTTTCCTCCTCGGTTCAGAGGAGATGTGGTGCAGATCGGACGCCACAAATCTTGGCATTACCGCGCTACTCGACCAGTCAAGGGCACTGCTCGACCGGTCGAGCACCCGGGTCGACTAGTCGAGAGTTACGCAGATTCAGTCCAGATTTGGTGCGGACTGCGTAAATTTGAGGTGATTTCGTAAGAGGTGCGAAAGGAAATTGCCTAAACTATAAATTGGGGTCTCTAGGGCTATTCTATGGTATGCAAGAGAGTTTCCTAAAGCTTTACAAGGGTTTGGTAAGGAGTTTAGGGCTATCAAAGGGCGAGAGAGAGAAAATGAGAGAGAGGAAGTTTGTGGAAGGGAGGTTTTGCACGTAGAGATGATCTACTTTGCATTTAACGTCTCAGCGCTTCTACATCCTCGTAATCGGTGAGATCTCTCCGTGTTTCATTATTCTCTTATTGTTAATCCACTCCTGCATGAGTGAAGAACGTTTGAACCAAGCGGTGTGTGCTTGTAATCAGTTGTAACGTTTTACTTCATAGTGCATTGTTGTTCTATACAAGGTCCCGTGGTTTTTACCTCTTTGAGGGGTTTTCTACGTAAAAATCTCTTGTGTCATGTGGTTTATATTTTGATTTATTTCATTGCTTTATTATCCCATAATTCTAATATTTTTGGGAGGCTAGATCCTAAGGTTTTTGTGTAACGGCTCCCAACAGAGAGTACTTATACATTAATGTTAAATCATTATTAAGATACATTGTATGGCTGTTTAGTTCGGAGATTTTTGTGAAAAGTGCAATGATTACAAATTTTTTTACTTATATTTTTTTGTATATTTGTATGAATTTGACCAATAACTCTTACGCTTGGTTTGGTGATGGTGAAATTGTAATGACGATACTTTTCCTTTCAATTATCGGATGATGAGCAAAACAAATCAGCTCTTAATTGTGGAGAAATTAACATTTTAAAATGATAATGACTCATCCCTCGTGCACTTAGCATGGATTTATAGTAATCTAGGCGATCCAAATTGTGAAGTAAAATGCGAATAGATTGTAGCTCTAAGATCGCATTGATTAAGCAACCCTAGCTGTCTAATTAGTGGGAATCAAATAGATGGTTAAAAGTAAAACAGTGATTGGTCCAAATCCAATAGGTAAAATTTCTCTAGCCCTAATAAATATAATAAATTCCAAGCCATTGGTTTGGTCAGTTTGGCATTGGGGGGCTCAACTTCAGGCCTTGCTTAATAAGGTGGTGGATCTTCAGGTCCTACAAGGTGGTTGATTGCAAATGACTGGTATGTGGGGATCTATTTCTTTTTTTATCTATCTAATAAAATCTCGGTTGGAGCATCCCTGCCTTCACACACACACACACACACACACACACACACACACACACACACACACACAAAAAAAACAACTATCAAAATTAGATGTTAAGTATCACATGATGAGTGGCCATCCTGTTAAAAGGTTTTGACGGGATACAATGCATCTTAGGGGGTAGGTTTTCATCCCTAGTTGTATTTTGATGATAATCTAAATCCTTCATGTTTAAATTACTGTCTTATAAAAGCTATGATCATATAATTATGTTTCACTAAAATCCTAATATAGGAAACTCATGTTTTCATGTGATCCATTAAACATTTACTTCCCAATGTTTGGAATTCATATTCATACACAATTGTATCTTCAATAAATCGTTCTCAAGATGGCTCTTGTAGTATAGAATTTAGAATATGAATGGTTTAGATCGTCATTTAAGATGCAATTCTATGGTGCCCCTCAAAATTGAAGTTGTGACTGTTGCACTCAATTCAATTAAATTGGACCACTCATGTGACCTAAGGTCTTGATTTCGTTCATGTGTGTGAGTAGGATGTGTAGGTATACCACAGTCTTACTCGACTCAACAATTGATTGAATTGTTGGCATCTCCTTTATTGAGATGGACGGATTAAAGACTGAAATCAAAGATCCAAAGTCTTCTTGGCTATCAATATGGCTCTCCGTTCAACCAATTAGTGAAAGGAAATGAGACTAATCCTTCCAAATGAGTTTCAATAGATGTGAGTCTATAGACTTAAGAACTTGCTTTTCCACTAACATTTTTAAATTCAAAATAATTAATTCTCAAATGAACAAAGATGTAGATTCAAATTAAAGAAGACAAAATATCATCGATTTCATTAATATTTGAAGATGATGTTCATTGCAATCAACAAATTGCGAGACAACTAAATGAATAAACAAAAGAAAATGATAAATACCTGATGCACCTATTGAAATAGACAATCGAGGCGGGTGTGATCAGCCAAATTGAAATTTAGATAATCTCATCTATAACTTAATGCTATGGAAAGACTATCTCTACTCCTAAGATATTTTAGTAGATGTAGAGCAGGTCATAGACAATTTCATAACTAAGATGGATTAGAAAAGACCCAATCGACGATAGAAATTATCTGGACCGTCGGACCTTAGATTGGGCATATCTCACAATCCGGAATGAGTTATCGAGCGTAAAATATATGATTTGGGATAGAATGAGCTACTTTAGCCACCTAACCCCGCTATGCCAAGTTACGCAAGCCAAATTTGCCAAATATCCCTGGATCAACGATCGTTTCCCTATTTTAATTCCGTTTTTACTATAAATAATAAGTTTTAGTTTGATTATAATTCTTCTTCCGTTGGACTCTACGAGTTGCGCCTAACGTAAAAAGAGCTTAGAATAATTAGGAGAACAACTTGGTGAAGCCAAATAGGACCCATACCATTCTTAGCTGAAAACCTTGCGCACTAGTAGGCATCATGACTGTCTATAAATAGTAAGTTTGCTATTTATAATAAGTTGCAAATTCTAAGAGTTTTAGTTGTAATTTGCTTCTAATTTCTCTCTCATTGCTTAGTATCCCTATTTAAAGGATTGTGAACTCCTTTATTTCATTCATTAATCAATTTCAAATTTTATAGAATTTATTTTTTATTTTGCTTACTTTCTTTCTCGTGGATTCGAGAAGTCTCTATAAGGAGTCCAAAGACGTTCCGTGGATTCGGAACAGTTATCCTCTTGAGGAAGATGGTGCTCGACCCCATCACGTTCATCCTTGCATTAGTAGTGGAAGCCACTAAGTAGTAGCTCTAAAATATGTTTTAAAAAAATAAAGGAAAGATAAATAAAAGATGAGTTACTGTGTTCGGTATAGGGCCTTGAACTCTTCTTTGATTGCTCATTTTATATATTGTCGAGGTAGTAAAACGCTCATTAGAGATCCTTGTTGCTTCTAGATCCCTCATACTCACGTCGTGGGCTTTCCAGAAAAGAAAATCTCATCAGCAAATCCGTAACCTCTGGTAACTAGGAAGGTTTTAAAAAAGTCTGACGCAGTTGGATATCAAATTTTCACTCATATGCGTATATGCTCCTTTATAAGACTTGCACCACTAAAGGGGCATCTAACTTTGAGATCCATCACAACCATTCATTCGAGAAGTCTAAATCACTCAATTCTTGTTCATAGGAGTGAGATTTGACACCTACTATGAATCTATTACCCACAATTGGCCAAATCCATCATGATGAGATCTCCTAATCATTTTGTTCTAATGGGACCATGACCGTTAGATCGGATCACCCAATAGGGTATTTGGGTGATCTCCCTCTTCCGATCTCCTTAATAAGTGAGCCAAATCTATCAGATACTAACCCATTACCAGACAGATCATATCCTTCTTTGACCCCCTTAGTGCTTTGGTCTAAATACATGTGTCAGTGTTTATACCTTACATTTATAATTGAATGCGTACCACCGAAGGAAAAGTGAATGACACTACTATCACAGGAGAGAATGCCGTAGCTGTGGTCACGTGGTGTCTACATATTGCAGCCTTTTATTGGTTCATATTAGGACATAAAAAACAAACGTAAATTGTGACACAAGGCATCATGTCTTATCAAATATCCCTATCAAAACAATGGTGAACTGCAGTTGTGACATGTGATCACCATATCCTATAAAAACATCATTTCAAGATAAAGAAATTGTAACCCACCACTCACTGGTAGAGAGTGTGTGTTCAACAATGAAATTAAGGGTTCAAGTGTTTAAGTGTGAGTTTCAACACAAAGATCATGGAAACTACCCATGTAGTGTGTCTGAGTGAACGTGTGAAATTTTTTTTTAAAAAAAAAAAACAAAACAAAACAAATCTGTGATCTGACTTTGTGTTAATCTCACTAACGTGAGAAAGACGACATAACTTGCATAAAATACACATATAAATACCTTTTTTAACATCTAAATTCACAAGGCACAACCCCCATTTTCAACCACTAAATTCACATGTGGTATAGCTTACAAGAATTTTGAAATATTATGATTTTGAGTAATTCATTATCCTGATGAAAAACATCATATAAATGGATTATTGGATGACATACATATAAACAATAAAGAGGTTCTTCACAAAAATAATGGTGGGCCTTTTATCCCAACTGTTTTCCTACCTAAGTTTTGAATAATCATAATTTTTGAATTCAACGGTTAAAAACGAGGCAACGTAGGTGATGTACGGTGGGTTGTACCAAAGTTTCAAACACGTGGCTCTCGTTTTGCAAAAGCAAAGGTAGCAGGTAGGTATCCATATCTACCGCGAATTACCCAAGCACGTACGGCTCAGTGAATTATTGGTGGAATCTGTTTTTTTTAATCTCGCCAAACACGTTGAAACAAAGCACGCATGTGGAGTTTCTCATCAAGGGCTGCCATTGGCCTGATCTGATCATCAGGTGGGTCTCATTTGTGAACTTGTGGCCAACCTGTTGATCGGCACGGCCTTTTTTGTTTTTTCTCTTTTGAGTGTACCACCTCCCAAAAATTTATACCCAAAACTTCTAAATTCACATGGCATGGCCTACATGAGTTTTGAAATATTGTGATTTTAAATAATTTCTTCATCTTGACAAAGAACATCATGTGAATGGGTTGGATGGTATATAAATGCCACGATGCTCCTTCACACAAATATTTGTGGACTTTTCTTCCCAATTATTTCCTCTGCTGTGGTCCACCTGATTTTTGGATTCAATGGCTCCTTGTGTACAGAACTTTATTTCTCTTTCCTTATTCGTTATATATACAGATCATTTTAAGGTATGATCCAAAAAATTAGGCAAGTCTAAAAATTAAGTGGACCACATCACACGAAGCAGCGGTGATAAGTTAATGACACCTTCAGTTGAAAACTTCTGAAACTCCTAAAATTTTTTTAATGGTGAGCATTAAAACCCCACTGTGTGGTCCACTTGAGCGTTGGATCTGACTCTTTTCCAATTCAGAACCTAAAATGATGTGGTTAAATGAATGTACGGCGTAGATTAAACTCATACATCACGATGGGCCCCACATAGCCCTGTCTGGACGGATTATCGTACAAGCGAGGGCAGGTCGCAATCGACTTCCATTATTGTTGGAATCTCTCGCTTCTCTTGGCAGCAGATTCAACGGCTTAGATAATCAAAAGGCCGATAAAATAATGGCCTTGAAAACTCCGCGAGGTACAGAGATTCTTGGTGCGGTTGCCTACCATGTTGAAACAAAGTACGCATGTGGAGTCGCTCTTCAAGAGAAAGCCATGGACGATCTGATCATCAGGTGGGCCCCGTTGAATACCGAGTTTGGACCATCGTCTACGTCCATTGATCTTGTACACTTGTGGCCAACCTGTTGATCGGCACCGTCCCTTTTTTGAGTGTAAGACGGCATCTGTCAGGTGTAAGTCGTCTGATGAACGGCTCTGATATCAGGCACGTGCGCCTTATTTCCGAGTGTGACGCAGGCGCTGAGAATGAGACCGCATCTATACAGCGGGAGCGGATTAGGTGTTACGCGGGTAACACGTTAGTGGGTGTTACCCTGACTGTGGGACCCGCATTTATCCATGCCGTCCATCCGTTTTTCCAGATCATTTTAGTTTGTTTTCCCAAAAAATAAGCAGATCTAAATTTCAGGTGGACCACACCACAGTAAATGCCCGCCATTAAAAACTACCTAGGACCCACTATAATGTTTATTAGCCATCCAACCTGTTGATAAGGTAAAACAGATCTGGATGAAGAGAAAAGAAAAATATCAGCTTGATCCAAAACTTGTATGACCCACAATTAGTTTTTAATGGTCAATCATGGCAGTTTCCAGTGGTGTGGTCCACCTGAGATTTGGATTTTCTTAAGTTTTTGGATCAAGCATATAATGAGATGGAAAAACGGATGAATAGGGCCGTAAGGTATCATGCACATGTGCCTTATTCCCACGTGTGACACGCTAGCACACATACATGTTGTACCATGTATTATAGGAAACTAGCTAGATTTGATTAGGGGCACATGCTCCTAAGTGTTGGATTGACATTGTGAGGCCCACCGTGATGTATATATTGTATACATATCCTCCCTCTTTTTTGCCAGATGATTTTAAGTCATGAGCTCAAAAATTAAGTAGATCCAAAGTTCAAGTGGACGACACCACAAGAAATGGTGGGGACTGTAACACCCGCAGTTGAAATCTTCCTTGGGCCCACCATGACATTCATTTGCCATCCAATATGTTTATAAGATCACCCGGAATAGAATGAAGGAAAAAGGCAAATATTAGCTCGATCGAAAACTAATCCACACCTTTCCTGTGGTGGTCCACTTGAGCTTTGGACCCGTCTCACTTATAGACTTATGCTTTAAAATAATCTCGCAAATGAATGGACGGAACACATGCATCATGGTGGGTCTCATAAGCTTGGCTAGGCCTCTAGGCAATTGCCTCCTTCAAAGGAAATCGGATTGGTACTGACCCTTCCATCGTTCTGATTAAACTTAGTTGGGCCTACTGTGAATATATGTAGTTAATCCACACTGTCTATCTGCTTTTCCATATCATTTTAGTGGTTGAGTCCAAAATGTAAGTATGCCCATAGCTAAAGTGGACCACACCACAGAAACGGTGGGAATAGTGACTTCTCCTGTTGAAACCTTTGACACACAGTGATGTTTATTTGTCATTCAACTTGTTAATAAGATTACACGGACACAGATGAAGGGAAAAAAACAAATATCAGATTTTTCTAAAACTTTTGTGGGCTCCAAGAAATTTTCAACGGTAGAATTCCAATTCACACTATTTCCCTTGGCCAGGTCCACTTGAGATTTGCATATACTTCAATTTTTGGCTTCAAGCCTTCAAATTCTGTTAAAATAGATGGACAAATAGATAAAATATGTACAGCACGGTGGACCCCCACAAAGTTTACTCAGTACGTGTAGAGAACCGAGTAACTCGGGAAGCAAGCCGCTTCCCTAAAACAGTTAGGCTATGGGTCCGTAATCATGCCCCAGTGATAGACTTACAAGAGTTATGATACAAGGTCATGAGTACAAGTACCCGTTGTGATGAACTTTTACTGTACCGTGAGTGCATGGGTATACATAGAGTATGAATGCGTGTTAAAGAAAAAGCCAATATATACATATATATATATATATATATATATATATATATATATATATATATATATATATATATATATACTATATATATAATGCATATATGTATGCGTGGGTGTGTGAAACTATGTGTACAGCACGGTGGACCCCCACAAAGTTTACTCAGTACGTGTAGAGAACCGAGTTACTCGGGAAGCAAGCCGCTTCCCTAAAACAGTTAGGCTATGGGTCCGTAATCATGCCCCAGTGATAGACTTACAAGAGTTTTGATACAAGGTCATGAGTACAAGTACCCGTTGTGATGAACTTTTACTGTACCGTGAGTGCATGGGTATACATAGAGTATGAATGCGTGTTAAAGAAAAAGCCAATATATATATATATATATATATATATATATATAGTAGTAGTAGTAGTAGTTAGGCTAAAGTGGCCACACGTCATAAAGTAGCAGTGATAATGACATCCACCCTTAAAATCTTCTAGAGGCAATTATGATGTTTATTTGCCATCCAACTCATTAATAATGAAACAAAGACATGAATGAAGGAAAATACAAATATCAGCTTCATAAGACTTATGCAACTTTCAAGAAGTTTTTAATGGTGGAGTTCAATACCCATTGTACTTTGGTCTACTTAAGCCTTAGCTTTACCTTATATTTTATCTCATGGCCTAAAATGATATGGAAAAATGGTTAGACGGCGTGGATAAAACACCGGGAAGCAGATTGCGTGCTGAGTAAACTTCGTGGAGCCCACTTTACCTATTTTTGCGCTTTGCCCATCCAGTTTACCACGTAATTTTAGTGCTTCAGCCCAAAATGAAGCACCACCAAAGCATGACCAGGAAATAACATGAATTGATCATCTATTATTGAAAATTTCTTAGGGGCAGAGAAGTTTTGGATCAATATGATATTTGCATTTTCACTTCATCCATGCCTGTGTAATTTCATGAATACGTTGGATGATAAATAAGCATCATTATAAGCCTTAGTAAGGTTTCAACTGTGGTAATCATTATTCCCATTGTTCCCTATCGTGTGTTCCGCTTGATCTTTGGATATGCTTGGAGTTTGGGGTCAACCCCTAAAATGAGCTGGAAAAACGGATGGACGGCGTGGATAATTAAATCACATACATTCATGGTGGGCCCAACAGAGTTTAATCAGTACGATAAAAGCATAACTCAGGTAGGCAATCCGAATTTCAAAACACACACATCACGGTAGGCCCAACGTAGCCCCATGCGAGGACCGAGTCTGACGTAGCACGGGCAGGACGCTATCCGCGTCCAAAACAAGGGTCTTCAAATTCCAGCGTGTTGGGTCAGCTTTCGTTTTCAAAACGATTTTTTTTTTTTGTTAGATAAGAAGTAGAGTGATAGAAAAGAGGGGAGTTGATAAATAGTTGAAAGAGAAGCCGATTGTGTTAAGGTGTTACTCTAACCGTTTGGGGCCCACCTTGATGAAATTTTTGTATATCCACGCCGTCCATCCATTTTCTATATCATTTTTGGAAGTGATCCCAAAACTTAAGCTGAATCCAAATATCATATGGACCACAAAACTAGAAACAGTGGTTAATGACCATCAAAAACTTTTGTTTTAATGGTGCGCGTTCAATCACCTTTGTTTTATGTGGTGTGGTCCATTTGATATTTAGATATACTTAATTTTTGGGAATACATACAAAACTGAGGTGGAAAAACAGATGGACGGCGTGGATATACAACACATCATTAAGGTGGGCCCCACGGTAAAACATAATCCGCTCCCGCGGTGCATACGGTAGATATACACGATAGGCTACCTATCATATTTCTGTACGACTGATTCATCAAGGTAAAAAATTGAATAATATTTTTATATTGTATTCTCGTTTTTATTCCTTTTCTTAATTAAAAATTCTTCTATTTATTAATAAATGATATTAACATTTTGTTCAAGGGTTAAGTAAATAATAAAATATTTATTTTTTATTATTTTATTATTACTATTTGTTTATATTTATCATTTGAGTGAGGACTGATAACTTCGTCTGATGTTTAAAATTGCAATGGAGAGAAAAGTAAAGATGTAGACAGGGTATACCTCAGGTTCCATCATTGACGTGGGAAAAGGACTTAACATGCATAAAATTCACATTTTTGCCGCCTTTGTATTTTTTGCCTTGATCTAAAAAATCAGGCTCATTTTAAGGTAGGGATGAACATGATTAGGTTAATCACCGTCTTCCTCAAGGATAACTACCCTAAATTTACAAAGCTTCTCTTGGCTCTTAACATAGACTTCTTGAATCCTTTTTCTAAACACTACTCATGTTGGAAACAACTCTTAAAGCCTAATGGATGAAGAGTTACAATTAAACCAAAACTTAATAAAAATTGTAAGAAATATAAATAATTATGAAATTTGACGGTCAATATGATGAGTCTCGCAAATTCAGCATGGGCAACCCAGCGTCATCAAGTTATTTGGCTAAAGTAGCTCATCCTACTCCAAAATCATATATGCTACGTTGAGTAACTCATTCCAATTTGCGAGATATGCATGTTTTCAGGTTCTGACGATCTTGATGACTTCTACCTCTGATCGAGCCTTCTCTGATCCACCTTGGACATGAAGGTGTGTACGACCTGCTCTACATCAATCTCCTCCACTTCAAAAGAACTCGTCTTCGAGTTCTCGTCCTGCTTCGATTCTTGATACTCGGTCAGATGCGCCATAACGATACCCGGATCAAAAGTTACGATCAATTTACGGTCCGCCTTCTTTTGATCCAACCATGTTGGGAACGTATCTGTGACATGTTCTACGTCACATACTCATTCGGGTGGTCCACCCCATAAAATCATCTCTAAAACCTTTGGTTCATGTGGTATTGACCACTGAATTTATGAAATTGCAAATACTTCACTTGACAATGAGATTAAAACTATGCTTCGACTTCATTCAGGCTTTAATAAAAACACCTATGTGGGAATTGACACCCTTTAAGTAACAATACCAGTTGGGCAAGATGTATTTCAAGCAAGTTTTGAAAATTGCGGGCAAACCAAATTGATAAATAAAGGGGCCAAGCAATCGGATTCTAACCAAATTACTAAGACCCTTTGGGAACTCAAAATGTGCATCATTTTCATAAAGCTACCTATGGCTGGCTCAAAAAACTTTAAAAATCCAAATGCGATGGCTAAAAGGGGTCATTGGTGCCACCCCAAGATGATCAACAAAATGAACTATGAACCCACAACTTGTTTAAATCAGATATTAATTGATTGTCCAAGATATCAAAAAGTTACAAATCAACACAACTTTAATCAAGTCACATCTAGAGACAATTATCGAATCGAACTATACTCAAGTCAAGTAAAAGATAAACCCCTGAGAACTGTACATGAGGTACCAATTGTGGAAAGCAGCACCCGACTAACGAAATTATTACCATACCCAAAGAACAGTCACAGCAGTTAAAGAACACTTACAAGTCTACAACCAGTACCTCAATTTAAATCTCACAGCAACATACCATATGGGGAAAGTGGTAGACGCTGAGGGATTGATCCAAAGCAAGCTTGTGTGCATCCCAAGGTCTATCAATTGTGCAGGCCAAGTAACTTCACATGCCAAATTCGCCCAAGCCCCAAAAAAGTCCGAAATATCCTATCATGCTATCACCCTACTCAAACCAAAAAGAAATAGAAGTAAAATATATATTTTTTTAAAAAAAAAAGAAGTTACTGAAGTCAGAGTAATGCTGGAAATCAGGGACATCCAACCTTCAATTTTGCAAGAAAAGGGTGTTCGATCTATCTTTTTTTCCTTGTTTATCTCAAATCAACTTAGACTACATTTCACTCCACACATTCTAGTCACATTAGTAACTATCACTTTATTCCATTTATGAGATAATCCTTCCTGCCTTCTTGTACTTTGCTTGCCCATTCAGAACCTATAGTTATGTGGAGTAAGGCTAAATGATTTCTTTTTTTCTTTTTCAATTTATCTGCCTAGCTCTCACGGGTCATGTGACACACAGTCAACTGTAATAATGCTAAAATTCTACCGAAGCCTCAAAAAATTATTAAATTCCAAAAAGTAGAAACTCCATGTGGTGCAGTTAAAAAAGAATGTCTAATCCTTTTCTTTTTCTATTATCGAGGCATTTACTCAAAATATACTATCACATATCCACCACATGAGTCACTTAAGTTGAAGAGTCTTACAATTCTTCAACCCTCGAATGATTTTAAGCTTTCTCACCGGTTGTAAATTCTAAGCTTCATTTAACTAGTGGTGAATTCAAGTTAAATGCATTTCACATCTTAATCAATACAGTACCTCAACTTCACAAACCAAATAAAGTGGCGACTCCAAGTCAAATCCATTTTTACATCTTAGTCAACACAGCACTTGACTTTTAAAACTCTTATCTACAACTCTCTCTTTCTTTTTTTTGTTAGCTTGTTATTACACTCATTGTTGGTTCATACTTCACTGTTAGTCACCCCTTCTAGGAAATTGATACGGGGACTTCAGCTTGAAACGAGGTTACTTACAACTCTCTTAATATAACTTCAACTCTATCTAAGAGATCTCTCCATACATACATGTTATTATTTGATAACTAGGCAAATCCTGACACGTGGTGCCCAGCATTATGATACATAAAATCTATTGTTTATTAGGAACAGGCAAATTGACCTAAATAACATTCCAGCGTGCAGTACATGACTGGACTCAATTGTACCACACACCAGGGTATGTGTATTGCAAAAACGAGCACTACTTTCCGAGTTGTACTAATGGTTAAAAGGATATCAAAGGTACATGGGCCCCACAATTATGTATTTATTATATCCACACTGTTCATATATTTGGCGAGATCAGTTTAGACTATGAGCCAAAAAATAAGTTGTATCCAAAGCTCATGTGGACCACACCACAAACAGCGGTGGGACGATGATTCTCACGGTTAAAACATAACATTCGTAGGATCGATTGTAACATTTATTTTCCATCCAAACTGTTAATAAGGTCACACAAACTTGGATGAAGAGGAAAAACAAATATTATATTGATCCAAACTTCTGTGACCTCAAAAGTGTTTCAATGATAGACATTAAATCCCCCACTGCTTTCTGCAGTGTGGTCCACTTAGATCTTTGAATCTGTCTAATTTTTAGGCTAAGCCTTAATACGAGCTCATCAAATGAACGGACGGTTTAGATATAACATATACATCATGGTGGGTTGGTGACATAAACCCACCAGCCAGGTCGGCGGTGTGTGGTACATCAAGCCAATTCGCTTTCATATAAACTCGCCATGTGTCGTACAAAAATATTAAAGCTGACAAACTTATTAAAGTAATTGCTGAAAAAGATTACTGAAACTTTTTTACTCATATGTTCAGTTAAAGATGGAGATGCATGGAAACATATTCACCCATGTTTAAATGTTATTCCATTGCCTACATGGGTTTGTATGTATGCCATTAATTTGATTTTCCATGGTACATGTAAATCATGTAAATAAGTAATTATTACTTTTTCACTTTGTTTGAAAATGTTAGAATAATTTTACTTTAAAATCAATACAAAAGTGTTAACTTAAATATATGAATCCCTTAATATATTCGATATATCTGCATCATTCATCTAATTTATTAAAACATTTTGAAACATGAGCCAAAAAATGAGATAAATTCAACCCTCAAATGACCTACATAAAAGAAAACATTGGCCTTAATTTGTTCACCATTGAAAGTTGTTTTTATCTTTGGGCTCACATCAAGGTTTCTTCATCACCTAATACTGTCATAGGGTCACACAGACATAAATAAGGGGAAAACACAAATATTAATGAATGAGCAGTGTAGATAAGTTATATACATTACAATAAGCCTCACATTGATTTCAAATTTCTCAATTAATTTTTTTCTTCTTTTATAACATACATACTCACACCTTAGTAGAATTTCACCACCTATGGGTACTCGAACCCTTGACCTTGAAACTTACGAGAGTCTACCACTCCAGCAAGAGTGAGGACCCTCATAAATTTTCTCAATTTAATTTAAGTGTTTAAAAAAAAATTAAAAAAAAATAATTAAATAAATATCACATCTACCTTGGGAAAGATGCAATCATTACTCAGGTAAATAATTATTACCCATTCCCATGGTAATTACAATTGAGCCGGAAAATCAAATAAGCCGTCTCATCATGATGATTGGATGGCAAAAAAGAAAACAGAGGCCTATAAAAGTATTAGGTAGACCACGTGGTAGAAAACAATGGACAGCTAATAAAAAATTAACTTTCGAAAATCCTATTTTCCTGAATTCTGATTGGTTCGGGTGATCATTGACATTGTCGGCAAGGCTGTATTAAATGCAGCATGCAATGATGTCCCCAATCAGATCACAATAAGAAGATTTTTCTTTTTGTATTCTGTTTATGATAAGTAGAGGATCGTTATCCATATAGTTCTAATTTTCATAAATAGGGAGACCCATCTGACTGGGTTGGATTCTGTTCAAAAATCATAATGGGCCTATAAGCAGAGCAATCCGGATCATCTGCTTGCGATAATCAGGAAAATCATGCTTGTTGCAGTTTGAATAGACCACATCTTTAAAATCACGCTTGTTACAGTTTAATTAGACCACATTTTCACGTGCTGCATTTAATGCAGTGGTTTTGAAAATGTCAAAGCATAGGATCCGGATTTCAAAGCAAGAGTTGTAGAAGGAGATTATTTTTAAAACAAGTTGCAAAGAATCGGCCTCAATTAACTAATGAGTATAAGCTGATATGATAAAGGCTTATGTACGTGAGCAGCCGAATACAAAGGTAGTCAATACAAAGGGCTACTTCTTCTCTCCTTTTTCTTCTCTCCCAGCTGTCTTTTTTCATTGTAATAATCAACAAAACAAAGAGACTTCTTCTTCTTCTTCTTCTTCTTCTTCTCCTTCTCCTCTCTCTCTCTCTCTCTCTCTCTCTCTCTCTCTCTCTCTCTCTCTCTCTCTCCATGGCTGTACCTGAGGAGAAATGGAGGATCATGAGAACTATGGCAGTTGGGGTAGTTGTGTATGGGAGTTTTATAATAGCAGGCAAGCTCGCAGCAGCAGAAAGGCCATTAAAGCCCATTGAGGTCGGGACATGGGCTGAGAAAGAAAGTGCAACGAACGGTTTCCTCACCACACTCATCGATTTCTTATGGTTGCGTGGAAGACACCATGTTTGGCCTGTATGTCTCTCTTTTTCTTCTTTTCCTTCTCTCATCTTTATAAACAACTCTACCAAAATGAAATTTTCATAAACAGGAAATGGAATTTGGGTGGAGAATCGTGTTGGGTTCTATCATTGGATTCTTTGGAGCAGCTCTAGGTAGCATTGGAGGTGTAGGTGGTGGTGGGATCTTTGTCCCAATGCTGACATTGATTATAGGATTCGATGCTAAATCCTCCACAGCCATATCTAAATGTAAATAAAATCTCACCCATCGATATTTTTTTTATTCTCTTTCTCTCTCATTATCATTGCATCTTCGCCGTTGATCATCGTTTTTTTTTTTTTTTAAATTCCTTTTTCCAACTTGTTGCAGGTATGATAATGGGAGCAGCGGGATCCACCGTTTATTACAATTTGACGCTTCGTCACCCAACGTTGAACTTACCGATAATCGATTATGATCTTGCCTTGCTTTTCCAGCCTATGCTTATGTTGGGAATCAGCATCGGAATCGCCTTCAATGTTATTTTTGCCGATTGGATGGTTACTGTTCTGCTCATCATCCTCTTTTTGGGTATTATCATCTCCATTTCTCAAGCAATTCCTTCATTACCATGCTCTGATTAAAAGTCCCATCATCATTTTTATGGGGTGTTTGATTTTCAAAAACCAACCTTTGAAATTCCAGCAAAAGCTGATTGACATGACCTTCAGCTCTATATATTCAATTTGGGACCTTTTTTGCTTTTTATTTTTTTCTATGCAATTATCATCAGCGCTTTTGCTTTTCTTCTTTTTTTCTCTCCCTCTCAAATTTCATCAAACACTTATCATCCTCCTTTGTTGGACTGAGCACTAATAGGGAAAAACATGCAGCAGATCCACTCCATCCATCAGGTGTGCCACCATATTTTCACCATGGATCCTAAAAATCAGTTCAATTCAAGACTTCAGTGGGCCTCACCACAGGGAACTGTGTAAAAATCATGCCTACAACCCATAAAATTCAGATGAGTGGCTTGGATGGCATGTACACCCGTGCAGACCCCAGACGCGACTAGTGAAAGTCAGGCATATTAATGTCTATGTTTCCCCCACCAATGCTGCAGGATGGGCATTTCTTTCCATAACCAAAGCAACTAATCTGGTGGGGCCCACCATGAGATGGACCATGCCTAATGTTTCTCATATAAAGTGGTCCTAACCACCAACAGTCAACATTTAGTGAGAGCCCCAATGCAAAAGGGTAGGACCATTTGAAGGAGACAAATCAAGGGAAGCTCTTTCCTTCCACCATGGGACCTACCATACAGATGATTTCGATCACCTAAATCTATCTCACAGACTCTCCATCATAAGGTCTATATTTTCCTTGGATCTTTGAAATTGAAGGCAACATTGATAATCCATCCACCCTGCCAAACTCATTTAACTTTCTTGGTTACACTAGAAATTCCAGCACCATGTCAGCAGGTTTACCATCAAAAGGTCATTTCCTTGACTGGGGAACTTCAAATAAATGCGTGCGTGCGTGGGTGGGTGGCAAGCTTTATGCCCTGTTTGGTAGGCACCTAAAAATGAGTTGTAATGAATCCGGATATTTGGAGCTACGAAGGTGTGGCTGGGGCACATATTGTGATTGTTCTCATTTTAGTTAAAAGTAATTTAAGTACAAGAGATCTTATCTTGATCTCTAATAAACAATGTGTTCATGTTAATAGTGATTATGCATTAGAGATCAATATTTCAACCAGGGTGAGTCAGACAAGTCCGGCCGAATCAACCCCCGGGACCATGTCTTGTGGTCCTGGCCTTGATTCTTAGGCACAAAAAAAAAAAAAAAACCAAGTCGACTCGTAACCCCCGGGACCATGTCTTATGGTTCTGGCCTTGATTCTCAGGCACAAAAACACAAGTCCACTCAGTTCGAGTCTCAGCCAACTCCAGATGAGTCGTAAATCCATGATGAGAAGCCTGTTTATTTTTTTGGGTTTCCAGCAAACTTGAATTATCTTCACCACCCAACTTTCCTTTAATTGGCTACTCGTCCCCACCAAAAATTCTATCTTTTTTCAGTATGTTTGGTGCTAAAAAATTCAGCAGATTATATCCTCCACCTTCCACATCATTATCTGATTAACACTTCAATACATCTTCTCAAATCAGAAGCTAATTCACTAACCCGTTGTAAGTAACGACTGTAGTTACATCAACGAGGGCATTCTTTAAAGGCATAGAGACATGGAAGAAAGAGACCATAATGAAGAAGGTAAGGTTCTTCCTTTACTGCACTAAAAACATATTTTCCTTTGGATAGATCTTCATTAATTGAGTTGTTGGAACTATCCTTGATTTTCAGGAAGCAGCCAAACTATTGGAATCGTCATCCTCGAAGGTGAACGGTGAGTCTAGTGGTCCCAGCGAACGCTCCCCAACCGTAATGCGAAAAGGACTTGCTTTCCGCCAAATACCAATGTAACCTGTAATTTCAGACATCGACATCTGTGTTACATAGAGAGAAGTAAGAAAATGCCAAGATTCTTAGAGATAGCCCATGCGAAAATTAAAAGTCCAGAATCCAAATAACTCAACATTCCAAGTATAGGTAACATCCAAATAGTTTGCTTTTTCCTGGGATGGCCAGAAAACATGCTTTCTACAATCCAAAAGGCAATACATACAAAATGATTCTATATATGCATACTTCCATTCGTACTGAGAGCATGGTGTTTTCTCTTGAGAAAGTAGAAAGTAAATATACCTGGACAGAATACCAATCTGACCTATCAGATTGTTAGTTCGCACACACTTCATGTGAACTCATGGCCTTCATGAAAGAGAAAAACTTCAATAGTCCAGCAGAGTCCGAAGGTTCATACACATGCATTCAGAAAGTGTGCATGTTACATACAGAAACTCAAATTAAATTGTCCCAAACATGGGTCCCTCTTTACATAGGCCAAAAAATAAAAATCACACCGAACTGATGTCCTAACTGGCTGGTTGGTGGACATCTAATAGATGGTCCATTAACCAGAGGTTAGGATCATTTAATCGATTGGCTTATTGGGTTTTGAGGATTTGGACTGTTTATTTTGAATTATATGTAGGCCATACAATATCTGAGTGTAAATGTATGAATACTATGCAAGTGAATCGAACAACTCCCTTTCATGAAATGGTCCGGATGTTGTGGAAAGGGCATTATCTATCCACAAGAATAAACCTCGTGGCCATCACTATACACTCCTAAGTTCAGGCATCCGCTGAGAAACAGGTGGAACTTCTATATCACAGAAAACCACATATACTACTAAAACATTTCTGCATTTTAGAGTCCAAATGAGTCACGTGAATTGTTACAAGGAACAAGGCCCGAACCATCTAACATTGCTTTGGATTTCAGATAGTCCGCAACTGGAGTACAAACCACTCCCCAGCAGTCCAACTGCTAATAGAGACACAGAGTTATCACCGGATGACGAGGTATTTCAAAGCATTCTCTTTACTTCCAAGATACCATCATCAACAACAACATTAACATCATCACCTATCCAGGTAACGATCATAGAAAATGTTTATTGGAAAGAGCTTGCGGTGCTTATATTCGTGTGGATCGCATTCCTCATTGTGCAGATAATGAAGGTGAGCCCTTTCACTCACTAAAGATATGTACTCCTACCATTCACTCTCATTTTTCTTTCTTTTTTTCTTTTTTTCTTTTTCTTTTTCTTTTTTTTTTTTTTTTGGGTTTTCATGTCTGAAACTCGCTAACTAATGAATCTCTCTTTTAATCCACGTGCAGACTTATGCTCCAACCTGCTCCATGGAATACTGGGTTCTGAACTCCCTGCAGGTGAATACTCCAAAAAATGAATAAATCATGCTTCCTTCAGGAAGCAACCAAAATGCCTCACAGGCAATTTAATCGGGCAGGTTTACTCAACTAGGACACAAGAAATAGTCAGTAGTTTCTAGAATCTTCTTCCCATGGTAGCGGTTCTTATCTGCCAAGCATTTCACATACATTCTGAACTCTTGAATTGCTTATGCGCTTCTTACCCACTGAGACACAGAAACCAATAAAAATAAAAATAAAATCCAATGCCTTTTTTCAAGTACTCAGTTGATCTTTTAAACATGCTATTTAACAAATAAATGTAAGTCTTTGTAGAGCGTATAACCTACTACCTAAGATAACAGAATAGGAATATATAGTTTATAGATATATGCTCCAGTGCTCTCAGAGCACCATAATTTATAGTGCTCCTAGTTGCATTGGGATGCTTAGACAGTCCAATCCATTGATCTAGACTGTTCACTAGGTCTAAAACATATTTCATCAGCTAACATGCAAACACCACACTAATCATACAAATATTAACCGTTTGACAAATAGCCTCTAATCTAGACAGGTCAAGATCAACAATTTGATCAATCTATTTCTTAGGACTGTTGGAGTTGTGCCCTGGAAAACCAATTTGAGCCCTAAACCCATCGGCCATGTGGATGTGATAGGGACAATCTCAACCGTAAATCATGATGACCATGCGACCCTTGTGGACAGTCTAATATGCCTTAGCTAATATGTTGTGTCACCTTAAACATAAATGGAAGCGGGTTGTGTGGGGAGTGATTCCTCGGTTGGTCCTCGGGAAGTAGAGATTGGACACGACGGTTGTTGAGCAGGAAGAGTTGTGATCTCCTGTTGTGCCATGGCCATCACAGGTACTTGGGACGCAACTGTGGAATCCTACGATAAGATGTATGGTCATCTTGTGTTAGAGGGCTGACTTGGGTCAGGATGAATAATATCCAACATCAGGAGCCAACTTGGTGTTGGTGTCGGTATCGGTGTCCCTTCCCCCCTACCCCACACGGGAGTGTGAGTTTGCCATAGATACAGGATTCATGGCTTGGACCTTTGGGGCACTTGCATTGGTGGTTAAAGTTGAAATTGCTAGTCTAGGGATGCATCAGCTTGGACTAGGATCGGTGTAATTCGGACTTGATGTTACACGAAAGATGCTTAATCCTTGTAAATAAGGGTCCCAATTTTTATTGGACAGCTTTACCTTTCTTTACGAGGCTAGCAAGAGGCCATTAAAAGTGATGGGTACGTCCATTAGGATTTGTTAGTTCTTGCATGGGCCAACAAGGGATCCATTGTGTTTGCCCAAGGACATTTATGGTCGGATTTGATTAAATCAAAGACTCATCAAGTGAATTTACTGTTGGATTCAGAACCTAAAAGGTTTTAGACTAAGGTATTCAAGAATGATAATGGTGGGCGTAACGGCTGCCACTATTATTGTTTCAATACATGCTATAATGGCCATCATAGCCTTTTCTTTTATTTTCTTTCTTTCTTTTTTCTTCTTTTTCTTCTTATTCTTCTTCTTTACCTATATTGGCCCCGTAATAGGCCATTACGAGCTATTTTTTCCATAACGGCCATTGCAGCCCCATTACGCATAACGGTTCACACTGTTATGAAACCCTTTTTTAATACCTTGTTTGAGACAATTTTACATAGGGTTGTCAACGGGCTGGGCCAAGCTCTGTCCAAGCCCCACCTGCATTGTTTAACACTAGCCCAAACCCAGCCCAGGCCCATGATTGGCCAAAATAGTCCAGCCCAAGCCTGAGCCCGAGCCTAATAACAGAGAGAGAGAGAGAGAGAGAGAGAGAGAGAGAGAGTACCTGTGCAATACACTGTGGCCATGGCAGAATACAACACCCTTGCAAAGTTGGTACATCATCAAAGCTGAAATTAATTAAAAAACACCAACTAACTTTCTCTAATGAATTGAGAATACAAGCTATGAAACCCGATAGAATCTCTACTTATTCGGTCAATAAAGTAAATAAACTCATGATAATAATACAACTAGCTTTTCTTTAAAGACCGATGAAAATCAATGGCAACGATCCCTACCTTCATATTTTTAGTAGGGAATTTCTGTATAGTGAAAGGTTCTAACATACTTCTTAAGATCAATGTCCATCTACCCTAAAACCAGGTACAGAAATGTCTTTCCTTCTTTGTTCTGGCCTTGTTCAAGATCCCACAGTCAGTATAACATCATTAAGAAGAGGAAATAGAGAAAGCCCTTTAAAAGATCATAGAGGAAACCTATCTGTTGGTGGGAGTTGTTTTGAATTTACATAATCCAACACCTTACAAAAACCCACAAGAAAGAACAAGTTCGTGGAAAAAAAAAAAAAAAACCAATGAGATAAAATAAGATCTAATTAAATAAGCAGGAAAAAAAAAACTTCCTTTACAAAGAAAGGTGGAACCCAAAAGAGAAATGAAAACCCAAAAGCCCATTTTAGCAGAGATTGGAAAAAGAAACAGACAGTGAATCAAACAAGTATAAAGATCGGGTAAAAAATTTAAAATGAAAGGAGAAAATGCAGTAGGGATGGGTTTTGAGTAAAAGAGGAAAGTGGGATGGGATGGGTTTTGAGTAAATGAGGGAAAGTTGGATGGGATAGGTTTTGCTCTTTTCCAAGAGGGAAACGGGAACAAATCTAGAGAGGGAAAGTTTTGAATTTAAATTTTAAAATTTTGAACGGCCCAAGCCCTGCCTGATTGACAAACAGGCTCGATTGTTAAGCCTGAACCTGGCCCTCGGGCCTGATACTCCCGCCTGAGATGGACCAAGCCCAAAAGCCGTCAGGCCAACCCAACCCATTGACAGCCCTAGTTTTTCAACCGTTGAAGCTTCGTTTTAACCATTAAAATAGCTTTGATCGTGCTTGATAATCTAATGGTCCACTATTCGATCAGCATGAGATATCAATCTTTGGTAGATGCCCATGACAGTGAAAGGAGTACATCATGAATATAATAATATGCACAGATAAGGCAGATCGACAGACTTTTTTTCTAATAGAGTACATAAAAGTTTGTAAGGTAGTGGAGCATCATATTGGGTGTAGACCTGAAACCCTAACTACTCTCGAATAAAGATCCTAATTCAAAGAGGAGCATCCTAAATCGCCATGGATGCCTCCACTAGGCATCACCTAGAGCAGAGAGAGAGAGAGAGAGAGAGAGAGAGAGAGAGAGAGAGAAGTCTCCCTTCTCTTCATCTTCTTCTCCTAGCCACATGTGCATTTGGGGTCCACCATGTGGACAATGTGTGTTGACCTCGACCCCTACCATAGGATCTAACAATGGCTCTCTAATCTCTTACACATGAGATAGATCGGGGAGAGACCTCTTAGTTTAGAGGATTGATATCAGCAAATTGGGAAAAGTACTTTGTGGTTCTCATTGCACAAATGTATGATCTAAACCATTCTTAATGGTTCTGGTAAACATGTAGAAATATGATTTCATTGAAGATAGGAGATCTTAGGGAGAAATTAAAATTGGATTTTCAAAAACTATGTTAAATTTCATTACATTTCAATGTAAAAATCCAAAAAGGACCAATCATTATGATTCTAAAGAATCGCTTTTGTTAGGCAATTGCAATCATTCTATCCATGGCTTAGGACAACAATGATTATAGGAAATGATGCCAAATCAAGGATGGATTAGATCATCATATCAGTGTCGTTTTTGGATCATGTCTCAATAAATGTGTCCTGAACATAATAGACAGTTTAGATCAGTTGATTGGATTGTCCAAGTGGACTCATGCAACTAGGAGCACTATATTGCTCTGAGAGTATTGGAGTGCTTCTCTAGTTTACAAAGCCTAACTGAGCTATATAATTGACTTCTAACATGCAACATCATTTTGGGGATCATGGAGTCCTATGAACCTGTATGTGTTGATTCGTTTGATATCAATACTTCCCTCATTTTTGGAAATATACGGGTCTTAAAAATTAATATCACCTTCAGGTACCGATTGCTGTTGCTGTGACACTCTACGAAGCCATCTGCTTGTACACAGGAAGGAGGGTGGTCACATCCAAGGGAAAGCAATGCGTGAACTGGAAAATGCACCAGCTTTTTCTCTATTGTTGCTGTGGGATATTAGCAGGTATAGTTGGTGGTCTGCTAGGGCTTGGAGGAGGCTTCATCTTGGGACCCCTGCTTCTTGAATTGGGAGTTCCTCCTCAGGTTTTGCCCTCCTCTTACACAATGCATGCATTGCAATTAATATTAAGCAAATCTATCACCCAAAAGACATGACATGAACCTTTAGCTTTACCTGAAGTTGCAGACAAAACCAGCATTACAAAAAGGGACATACCTAAGGGTGTGTTGGTTGCACCAAATATCTTGAAATTTCATGATTAATTAGTCTAATCTGATGCAGAATTTATTTCATGAAATAGTGCAACCAAACATACCCTAACAGTTTGAAAACAATCTAAATATTGATTTGAGAAAAGAGCAATCTTAAAATTCCCAATGACGAGCCCTCTTGACATGAAACTTCTGCACTTCCGATTTTTGAAAGATCAAGAGGCCATAGTAATTTCTCTGGAAAAGAGATGCCCCCTGTTATTTATTTAGTCTCTTAAGCTTGGGGAAATCAGCATTGTGGTGGTATTAAGAAAGGTCAGGAAACAATTGCACAGATAAACTGAACTGTGCTTTGATTGATACAAGGTAATCTACAAAATGCTAAGGTCCTTCAACTTAGAGAAATCTTCTCTTTCTTACCCATATAGTGAAGAGGGAGAGAGAGAAGCCTTCTGTTATGTTCAAATTAGAGCTATTAGAATTGTGGAGGTTCTGGGAAAGGTTAGCATGTACTGAAACAGGCTTTATTGACCTGAAAATGAATGCAATCAACGAAACATTTAGGGCCTGTTTGGTTTTCCAATTTCCTATGTAATGCAAAGTAAATGGGCCATCATTATCATTTCAAGGTGTTTGTTTAAACGAGAATTGTGGCTCATGAATCGAGAGTCAATTAATACACTTGTAAAGGAAATTATAATAATTACATTTTTATATTATAAAACTACCATTTTTACAGTGATTTCCGGGTGAAACAAACAATGCCAGCAAACTCATCTTTGCAGTGAAATATGGGTGATGTCACCACACAATCACAGGAGTAAGTGATCATTACTAATCTCCAGCCATTTACCATTATAATTGGAAAACCAAATATGCCCTTAGGTACTTCAGACATGTAAAAACAAAAAATTGAGGTAGGAATGAAAGAGGTATCAGAAACACCTTTTGCATATCTCGGGAGATCCGGGTTCATTTGTTTACTTTATTATGTGGAGCTTTTCCTTGTTCATTTCTACAGGTAGCAAGTGCGACATCAACCTTCGTAATGGTTTTCTCATCATCAATGTCTGTAGTGCAAAACTACCTTCTAAACCGTTTCCCAATACCATATGGTAGGTAGCAACAACACCTGAATTGTCGTCAAAATAATCCAAGACCTGCCACCATAACAACAAAATAAATACTAAAATGATCTACCATCTGGTGCAGCTGCTTATTTCATTTTAATTGCCATCATTGCTGCCATCATTGGCCAGCACGTCGTGAGGAAGTTAGTAACCCTTTTTGGCAGGGCTTCATTAATCATCTTCATCCTGGCTTTGACCATCTTTGTCAGTGCAATTAGTTTAGGTAAGTAACTGCTAGCATACTAATTTCTGCTGTCAAAATAGAAGTGCAATCAAGAATCTTACAAGTATAGTCTCAATGTGCTGTCTTCTCTACTTCAGGAGGTGTGGGCATATTAGACATGATTGAGAAGCTCGAGCACCATGAGTATATGGGATTTGAAAGCCTGTGTTAGGGTGCTATTGGTGGTAGATGCTTTCCATCTTCATCATTTTGCAATTTCCAGAATGCAATAGTTGCCCGCTTCTATTTCCTCATTCAACCAGTTGGGTATCTCTCCCCTTATTTCCAAGCCAACGGTTTAGCTCATTTACTGTTATTGGAATTTTCTTTTTCTGTAACAATAGCTGTAGAGACCTACGAGAAGAGCTCCTTTGTTCAACGTTGTAGATGTCCTTTCTTTTTGTACAGAAATATATGTATGACCCATATGATTTGTTAATAAGAATCAAGTAGGCAGTTCAATAATAGTGTAAGTGGTAAGGTTTAAATTAAGGAATATCGACATTTGCCTGTTTCTGAAGGCAATATAAAATGCACCCAGATCTCTTATTGCTTTATGAAAAGCAGATCACATCTGAACAACATAACTTGTGTCTACATTCTCATATTGATACAAAAATGGACTATTATGTAAATATTGTGCACCATAACCTAACCACAAAATCAAGCATGGTATACATTTTCAGGGAGAATACACTTTAGATAATCACTATGTAATTCCACCAAAGTACTTCAGCATTGGTGCCTCCACCCACTCTTTTTTGTAATACACTCTTTTCTACTTTTGGCAATATGATAGCACAAACTCCAAACTATTATATTACCAGAAGAGGCAGCAAAGAGTAATTATAAAAAGGGGGTGCAGAAGGTTGGTTCAATTTCGCTAAATCATAAATCTTCTATTCATAGTAGTAGTCATCATCTTAACCATCATAGCCTTCTCCTAGCTACTTGGAGTCGGCTAGAAATAGAATTCTAAAATCTAATAGCAGCAGAGAGGGAGGGCTTCTAATCGACATTTATTTTGTGGTGACGTGCAACTAAGCTGATTGATGCTAAGCATTTGGAAGATAGGTGGTCTCCTTAACATCATCACACTTGAACTTCTTGACAGCAAACATAAACAGGTGCCTGTAACGTGCAAGTCAAATAAAGAAATTCATGCAATCTGTAGTGACCAAGGCAAACTTTCTCAGAGCAGAAAATGTGGAAACTTTTGAGTGTTTTAGGAAACTTTAGATGGAATTGAGATGGCTTTCCATAAATCGAATTGTATGGTGGATACTCGAGATAATAAGGGTGATGATCTTGTCATCTCTTCCCCGTGTTTGTATTTGGGTTTCTTATCTTATGACTTGAATTTACTTCACGTTTAGTAATTGATGAGCTCGGTGGGGTTACGTTCAGACAGCACTCTGCACAAATGGGGTCCCTCTTTTGACAATTCAGATCATTCATCAGGTAGTTCCAATGTGGATGGATGATACTCCAAAGATTTCCAGGTTGACAGATTCTAGAATTCCAGTAAATTGGCCATAAACAGATGGAGGAAAAGAAAATATAGCCAGCAATTCATAAACAATGGGAAAAATCCACTGAAATTATGCAGGGCTTCTTTGGAGGAGAATTCCAGTCCGTTCCCATTCTCTGTGGGGTCAACCAGATAGATGATCTCTGTCACACCCCCCCCCCCCCCCCCAACTACACTAAATGCTGATCTCATATTTAAAAATAGAAGCATTGCTAATTATTCAGTCAGGGAATTGTATTATAGCTCCTTGAGCTCTCCTTCCCCTACACTAGTTTTTTTTTTTTTTTTTTCCGAAGAGAAGAAGAACTGATTAATAATCACAAGGGGGAAAAAATCTAAATACCAGATCCAAGAACTGCTAATTAAAAATCTTACTCTTATATATATATATATATATATATATATATATATATCACTTCTATTTTGCATAAAACCTCTGATCGCTCCACAACAGCATCCTCTGTAGAGGGACCCGAACCTCTCTCATTCAAATGCAGATGCCTCGGCACAATCCGCCGCTCCAAGCTAAAAGCAAAATACTGAGGGAAACTCTTCAATTCCTCGACACTCCTCCCCATCTCTTTCACCAAATACTCAAACTTTGGCCTCAGATTGTTCTCCACACTATACCCGAAAACCGCCGGAAGACGTGCGCAAATCCTCGGGGCTTCCTCCTGCGAAAGCCCCAAGCTCTCTAAAAACGCGATCTTCTCAAGAAGATCCACGACGCGGGAATTCAGGAGATGGGCGTTTAGAGAGGTGGGAGAGTTGAGTTTCTGGAGGCCTAGTTCTTGGAGGAAGATGAGGGTGGGCCGTAGGCGGTAATCGACGTGGGAAATGAGGAGTTGGGGGCAGCGGGAGATCAGGCCGTTGGATTGGGATGGGGATGCAGAGAGGTCATCTGATAAGAATGAGAAGACGTCGGCAGAGTCGGAGATGTCGGAAGAGAAGATCTGAGGGCAGAGGAAGGAGAGACGTTGGAGTTGAGGGTCGGAAAAGCCCTTGGATTTGAGGAAATTTACGATGGAGAGGATGCGGGAGGGGGTGGAGTGGTGGAGTGGTGGAGTGGTTTTTTGTTATTGGAAATGATGCCGAGGTTCTTGAGGTAGTTGAGGTTTTGAGTGTAGGAAGGTCGGAAGCGGAGGAGATGGGGAGGGTTGTTTTGGGAAGGAAAATAGGAGTAGACGGTTGGTATTTGGAGAGATGAGAGAGATTGGAGTAGCATTCTTTCGGCGGGAGAAATACGGCTTTGTGAGAGACGAAGATGGTTATCTCATGTACAGTTGCTTGTTACTCCGTCTGCGGGGGACGCTTGATACGCGGGCATATGCGAATCATTCTCACCGGTGCACCTTCCATGCGCACCTTTGCACACACGTCATGGGCACTAAATTCGAACGATTCATGCAATGCGGCACCCCATGAAACCCTCAAGGCCCAACTTTCAGCCTTATCCAAAGCTCTAGTAGGCTATAAAAAAAGAGAAGCAAATCAAGGTACATAATTGTTTTCTTTAGCCGTGGCCCATCAGAGTTTTGGATCAGGCTGAAAGTTGGGACCTAGGTATTTGATGAAGTGACACATCATGTGGACCGTTCAGATGTTGTGCTTATATCACAGATCAAAAGGTGCTCACAAGTTCTAATCAGAACTGGTTTTACTATTTTAGCATGTGAATTTATATACAGTGCATCAATCGGGCTTTGCACAGCTTGACTTGGCTCGGCCACTAGCTGACCCAGCTTAAACTTGGCTCCGCTCAGTCCTCGAGCCTGATTGGCCAGCTCAAGCCAATCAGCAGCTCAGGCCAATTTAAATCAAGATGGAGTATCCGTAGCATTTTCTTGAACACGTGAAGTGCCCCTTCGATTTCTCATTGTAGGTAAAACAGCAGCAGCAATTTACTGGTATTTTACTAAACACTTGACAAGCAATATAAAAATCAAGATGCAAAGTATTTATTTTATATCCATACCTTCCTTGCCACTAGCTTACACTTCGTTGAGTCATTGCATCAAACACTAGGTGAGCAACATCAATATCAAAATAATTGAGTTACCGAATTGGTTCGATCCGAGTATGATTCAAGTTGAAGTTTGATCTGAGGCGAGTCGAGCTCGAACTTGGCTCGAAATTTTTTTGAGCTCAAAAATTCAGCTCAACTTGCCTCGAACTCGGTTTCAAACCAAGTCAAATCGAGCTTTTTTTAGTCGAGTCGAGCAAGCTAACCAAGCTAACTCGGTTCGTGTACAGCTCTATAAATCATTCTCACATGCGCTCCTACTTGTGTGAGAACCCATGCGCACCTTTGCACACATGTCATGGGCATCAAATCTAAACAATTCATGTGATGCAGCACTCCATGAAACGCTCATGGCCTAACTTTCAGTCATAGAAATCAAGCGAATTTATGACTTAAGTGAGCTACATTGCATACAACAATTGAGAGGGTTACTCACCCATTGAAACCTTCATAATCATTTAAAGGGCATAATGAGATGTGGTTCACACATCAAGCCCACCATTGTGTGTGTCCCACTTGAATGAGGGTTCACACTAAGTTTCAGCCATATTCAAAACTCAGGTGACCTAAGTAAATACTTTTTAGATGTGTTTGGGCATGATTTCACACGGCTTCAGGTGGTATGGTCCACTTGAGTTTTTAATTAGGCTAATTTTTTGAGATATCCCATAACTTAGAGGGGAACCCAAATACAAATGTTGATGTTCGATACACATCATAGTGGGGCCCACAAATCTCAATCTCATGGGAAGCACCAATTAGGTGTGTGTGTGTGTGTGTGTGTGTGTTGGGTGAGTTCCCATGAGGCCTAGCTTTGTAGGCACCACCGTGATGTGTGATGGAAATCCACTCTATGCATTTAGCAGGTGTCATGCCTTAGATTCGGTGACCGGAACTCTCAAGAATCCCGATAGCCGATTCCGGTGCCGACAGCATCTGTAGTATTCTATTCTTGGCTCCTAGCACCCATTCACCAGGTTCCGATCCTGGGATCCTACAAGGAGAATTTTTATAACATAATCCGATTCATGAAAAACATACTCAAGATCATAACATAGTAACCACAGAAAGTAACGACGGGAACACATCACAAAATCCACTAAGAATTAAAACTTTGATACAAGGCACGGTGCTAAAAAAGGAAATATAGGGTCTGAACAACGGCGGCTCCAAAAGGTCCTCGGCACGCTCCAACGCTCATCATCGACTACTGCGGCTGCCTAGAATCTCTTGCACGCATCAATCGTGCATAAGCTTATAGAAAGTTTAGAGGGTGGTGTAAGTGTGTAATAATACCAGTGCCGGGAAAGCAATATCAGAGAATGCAGAAATACAGCATGAACCATGAATGCGATTAATGCCAACAATCATACCAAGGCTATGTTATACCAAGCATGAATGCAGTGAGCTATCATAAGGCTATGCGATGCAACAAATTAGTATTGGGCGCCATACCAAGGCGATGCACAAGAGGCCTACATAGCCAATGCCATGTGTAAAGTGCAAATGCGATCACGTATTGGTTCGATCCGAGTACGATTCAAGTTGAGGTTTGATCCGAGGCGAGTCGAGCTCGAACTTGGCTTGAAATCTTTTTGAGCTCAAAAATTCAGCTCAACTTGCCTCGAACTCGGTTTCAAACCAAGTCAAACCGAGCTTTTTTTAGTCAAGTCGAGCAAGCTAACAAAGCTAACTCGGTTCATGTACAGCTCTATAAATCATTCTCACATGCGCTCCTACTTATGTGAGAACCCATGCGCACCTTTGCACACATGTCATGGGCATCAAATCTAAACAATTCATGTGATGCAGCACTCCATGAAATGCTCATGGCCTAACTTTCAGTCATAGAAATCAGGCAAATTTATGACTTAAGTGAGCTACATTGCATACAACATTTGAGAGGGTTACTCACCCATTGAAACCTTCATAATCATTTAAAGGGCATAATGAGATGTGGTTCACACATCAAGCCCACCATTGTGTGTGTCCCACTTGAATGAGGGTTCACACTAAGTTTCAGCCGTATTCAAAACTCAGGTGACCTAAGTAAATACTTTTTAGATGTGTTTGGGCATGATTTCACATGGCTTCAGGTGGTATGGTCCACTTGAGTTTTTAATTAGGCTAATTTTTTGAGATATCCCATAACTTAGAGGGGAACCCAAATACACATGTTGATGTTCGACACACATCATAGTGGGGTCCACAAATCTCAATCTCATCGGAAGCTCCAATTAGGTGTGTGTGTGTGTGTGTGTGTGTTGGGTGAGCTCCCATGAGGCCTAGCTTTGTAGGCACCACCGTGATGTGTGATGGAAATCCACTATGTGCATTTAGTAGGTGTCATGCCTTAGATTCGGTGACCAGAACTCTCAAGAATCCCGATAGCCGATTCCGGTGTCGACAGCATCTGTAGTATCCTATTCTTAGCTCCTAGCACCCATTCACCAGGTTCTGATCCTGGAATCCTACAAGGAGAATTTTTATAACATAATCTGATTCATGAAGAACATACTCAAGATCATAACATAGTAATCACAGAAAGTAACCACGGGAACACATCACAAAATTCACTAAGAATTAAAACTTTGATACAAGGCACGGTGCTAAAAAAGGAAATATAGGGTCTGAACAACGGCGACTCCAAAAGGTCCTCGGCACACTCCAACGCTCATCATCGGCTACTGCGGCTGCCTAGAATCTCTTGCACGCATCAATCGTGCATAAGCTTATAGAAAGTTTAGAGGGTGGTGTAAGTGTGTAATAATACCAGTGCCGGGAAAGCAATATCAGAGAATGCAGAAATACAGCATGAACCATGAATGCGATTAATGCCAACAACCATACCAAGGCTATGTTATACCAAGCATGAATGCAGTGAGCTATCATAAGGCTATGCGATGCAACAAATTAGTATTGGGCGCCATACCAAGGCGATGCACAAGAGGCCTACATAGCCAATGCCATGTGTAAAGTGCAAATGCGATCACGTATTGGTTCGATCCGAGTACGATTCAAGTTGAGGTTTGATCCGAGGCGAGTCGAGCTCGAACTTGGCTTGAAATCTTTTTGAGCTCAAAAATTCAGCTCAACTTGCCTCGAACTCGATTTCAAACCAAGTCAAACCGAGCTTTTTTTAGTCAAGTCGAGCAAGCTAACAAAGCTAACTCGGTTCATGTACAGCTCTATAAATCATTCTCACATGCGCTCCTACTTATGTGAGAACCCATGCGCACCTTTGCACACATGTCATGGGCATCAAATCTAAACAATTCATGTGATGCAGCACTCCATGAAATGCTCATGGCCTAACTTTCAGTCATAGAAATCAGGCAAATTTATGACTTAAGTGAGCTACATTGCATACAACATTTGAGAGGGTTACTCACCCATTGAAACCTTCATAATCATTTAAAGGGCATAATGAGATGTGGTTCACACATCAAGCCCACCATTGTGTGTGTCCCACTTGAATGAGGGTTCACACTAAGTTTCAGCCGTATTCAAAACTCAGGTGACCTAAGTCCACGTATCCATACAGTTCCACTATAAGGAAACCACAGGGGTTTAATACACTGTCAACCGACTGCCGCTCTCCTACCCGCACAGTCAAACAAGCATAAGAGACCTCACTACCCGCCTATGGACGGCTAATTACCAACAAGACTCGACGGTAGCGAACTCATTCACGAGGTGATCAAACTCGGCCTAGCTATTGCCCCCTCACTCAGGCGGGTAAGGTCACACATCATCTCAATCGACCACACAACAGTGGGAGACGCGGCCTAATGGTATAAGGCACTTGTGCGCTGATATTTTCCACTCGGTCTCGGCGTTGAGGCGTATTCTTGGTATCATGAAGGACTAGAGGCTTTCATCCAAGGACATCGTAAGTGCCCTATATGCTCGAGTGATATTTCCGGTGTTCAAATACGGTCATCCATGATAAACCTGTGGAGGCTACAACCCTGATGAAGCAAGGGCGAATATGCTATTGCAATGCAATGTCAGATGCATGAATCACACAAATCAGTCAGACATCAGCCCCAAGCATCCAACGTGCTCAATAAGGGATCTCCATCCCTCGGGAAAGCCATAATATCCTGCCCAATGGCACAACCATAACCAACACAATGTCATCCAAGCACACAATGATGCATATAAGTCATGAAGATGAGCAAGATATGCCATGTGGCGATGTACGTTGTTGCACTCTCCTCCTATCCAAGAAGTTTCTAGGTCTAGGTACTTAGACAAATCCTACAAGGGGCACAACCTCTAATGGGGTCCCGATAGTTTGGGGTAGCCCACATGGCTAAGGTAGACAATGGCATGGGCCTAAATAATAAAAATGGGCCTAGCATGGGGGTCTATGGTGGACCTTTAACCACTCATAGAAGTAAGTGGGCCTATCTTGGGGCCACAAACGTAGACATTCAACCACTATTTGTCCCAAGAAGGTAGCCCATAAATAATCTATCAGGAATCAAGGCTCAAGCCCCAAACATTACCATAAATAAGAAACGGGTAGTTATAACACACATACATTTCCGTGTTGGCCTCAATTAAAATGGTCCAAGGCCTACTCAACACATAGGTCCAAAAGGCAACATAACATATATGGCCCAATCCACACGTAATAATATGGGCCCACAGGGAAGGTTAGGACCCAAATATAAGGGCCACCAAGACCATACATTGTGGTGGGCCTAGTGGGTAGCCCATTACTCCAACACATGGGCAAGAATTCTCATTCAAGATAAGCAAATTGGGCATACAACCTAGCCTAAGGATATAGTTGATTTGGTGGGCAACCAAGGGCCCAACCATCTACACATTCTAGCCCACTAGCCCAACACAATACTATGGTGAATTCAGCCCAAGAATATACTGGGCCTATCTAGAAAGTTCCAGCCCATTTGGGCCTATAAGGAGTCTAAAAATCTGGTTACGTATATGCCCATATAACCCAAATATGGTGGGCATCAAGAGTGTATTAATTAAGCCCAAATTAAGGAAGTAAGGGCATGAAATTATCACTACGAAATCCTCACAATATGGTGGGCCCCACACCCTTAAGACCCCAGCCTAAAAAAAAAAAAAACAATCCACATTTATAAGAAACCTTGTTGGATTTTTAGTCCACCAGCTATCTGGGCCTGCTGGAGCCCAGTAAGATAATCTTCTGATTGGAATAAGGGTCCAAGGAGGTCCAGCATCATGATCAGGGGGTCCCACCACATAGGGAGTACTTCAACAACACAAGGAATAGGTGGGCCACACTATTGGACCAACAATCCAACAATAGCCCACAATGGGTGTCCCACAATGGGCCTAGGCGGTCCAATGGGCTGGATGCCCAACCCTCTCCAAAGGCTAAAGTGGGCCCCATCTTGGACGTTCCACACCAGGGTGGGCCACACAATGGATGGACGCACGGATGAAAACACTACACCATGGTGGGCCTCACAAGGGTGGGATGGCCAACCTTGCTGGACGTTAAAACCTGGGACGTCCAGCAAGGTGGCTGGTCCAGCCACTTGCACCTGGAATTCGGATGGCCTAGATGGCCTAATTTCATAATAGGTGGGTCCCAGCAAGGGTGGGCCACCATAGGAATTAGTTTCAGAATTTATTATACATGCTAAGTATTTTTATTTTTTTGAAAAGGACAATAATACATCTAGAAAATTTGGTGGTGCAGAAATTACTGTTATGCCTATGTTTGGCACCACATGGGGTGGGCCTAAGCTTGTCCAAACCCCTGAAAAATAGGTGGGAAGGATGGTCTCACATATGGACAATAAGTGGGGGTCCACTGGAGTTGCCCACTTACTCCAAAAATTAAGGTAAGAGTGCTCATTTATAACATACAATATTGTTGAACTGTCCAAAAATTTCTCCCACTTTGGCCCATCCCATGTGCCTCAATCATAGGGGAAATGATGTGAGCCTCATTCCTCATCAAAGTGGGGCCCACACACTATAAAACTCCCAAGGAAATTTGGGAGAAAAAGGCATGCAAACAGTCCCAAACATTAGCTCAAAAGTCTTGTTCCAAATGGGCCTAAAATCTGGATAGCATAGCTATCCATATTTCAGTCCATTTAAATTATTCGAAGGGTTTTATACATTGATCCATCAAGTGGGGTCCACCTAGATAGGTTAGCAAAATTTCAGATCCATTAGTGTACCAAAACTTTCATGAAAAATCATGTTTGGAGGCCACCCAACCCATGCATATCATGTTGGGCCTGGACGTCTCATCTTCCTGATGGATTTGAGATGTTACTTACCACCTTAGTGGGCCACACATCTCCAGAAATAAATAGAATAAAATAAAGAGAAAGGGAGAGAGAAGGAGAGAGACCCGGCCATTGGTGGAAGGTTCCAGCACTCATGAACCTTCCACCTACAATCTATACCATCCACTACCTTTATCTATTACATGCAAGCTATTACAAGGCAAGAAAATTTACTAGGGATAGAGACACCGTCTCCACCATGCATGTAAAGTCTAAATGACCTATATGATGCCAAAATAAAGAGGAAATGCATCATGGTGGGTCCATGGAGAATGACCCACCATGGAAGGAAATGTGTAAGATTTAAGCCCATGGCCATCATTCTAGGAGCCATGTAGGACCTCTTCCATGGATTGGTGGGTCCTACATACTTCCATGCATGTAAGAAAAGGAAGGGAAGAAGAAGGAAAGAAGAAACATCTACATGGAGCACTCACCTATAAGGAAGCCTTCAAAACTCCAAGAGCTAGGTCCTAGGCTTCAATGGAGAAGTTTAGATGGTTGAGATGTGGGTTAGAATGTTAGATTGAGGGGGAAATAGGGAGGAGAGTTGCTGGAATAGGGGAGAGGGTGGGACATCTCTAGCAATGGAAGAAGGAGATGAAAGGATGAGAAGAAGAGAGAGAGGAGAGGGAGGGGTATATCAAAGTAATGATTGTTCTCTAGGCTAGGGAAGAGCAAAGTCATCATAGCATATGGGGGGTTGAACCCAAGGCCAATGATGATTTTCTAGATAAGGTGGCCTATAGCTAGGCTATGATAAGTACGGTAAGTAGGGTGCTATGGTAGGCATGATAGGCTTTCTAGAAAAAGGAGTTAGGTGGGGCTCATTCTAGAAAAACATGTAAGGCCAGCTAAATGCGTCCCACCACATGATGAAAGGCCGAAAATGCTCGGATGATAAGTCAAGATGCACACGCCAAAATTATGCATGAGATGTGGTGTGGAACCGTGGCGCCGATGCGGTCGCAATGGCATAAGTTTCGAGTCGATCTGGGTCTGGTTTATGTGACTGAACTTAAGGATGACCACAAACGCTATCCACAGGTGACGGATCGCCAGGATTCGACCCATAGGACTGCAGGACCTAAAGGGATGAAATGGATAGTACTCGAGTAAAGTCTTACAGTAGGTCTCCTCTAAGTGGAAGGATATGTTAAAAATTAGTTGTATCCAAAACTTAGGTGGGCCATACCATCTGAAACCGTGATAAATCATGCCTAAAACACCTAAAAGCATATGGTGGGGTCTACTTGATTTTTAGAATGAGCTAAAAATTGATGTGACCCCTCATCCAAATGGGAAACACGCCATGGATGGGTTGGATGTCAATACCACATCTTAGTGGGCCCTATGTACAACAAACAAGGTTTTAATGGGTGGGCATCTAGTCACAACTATTGTATGTGGTGTGGCCCACCTAAGTCATGGATTTAACATATTTTTTTAGCCCATGGCTCACCATGGAATGTTGCATCTGATTAATGGGATGGATATCCCTCACACATATTGGAGCTCACTGAGCTTAACCTCGTGGGGAGCTTCTAATGAATTCAACCTTGTATATGTAGTATCTTCTCCATGTACATACATACATATATAATTTCTCTATAAAATTGATCTAATATTTGGTAATTGCTTATTTTTCATCAGTGCATGTGGATGCTGGATACGCGAGGCAAGTCATGCTCATGTGTGATTTTTTACGGGGCGTGTGTGATATGTTTAAAATGTGTGGGTATTATATTTGATTGAAGTCGTCACTAACTAGTTAGTTCGATTTTTCAAAGGGTGCAATTTTTTATTTTTTATTTTTTTAATTTCTAAACAATTTATAAGAGCTTTGTAAGGAAAGGGGAGGAGGCTTCAGGTTTTTGGTAACTGCTTGGAACGCTAGGATAAAAGGGATTTAATGGTCTGAACTTGAGCTTGGTGGGATCTCAACGGTTAAATGATTAGGTAAGATTGTAATTTTGGCTCGAGGGAAGGATAATAGAATTATTTCCTATTTTTACATTATTGTAATTGAATTCTAGGCAACTACACATGCCTTGCACTCTCTCTTGCTAAGGCAAGAGAGCTGCCACGTAGCGGGCGATGCCATGTGGCCTACCTTTGTAAGGAGACTGCTGGCATGGGGTGTAACCCCTTGGCCCTCTTAGATTTATACCTTTGTAAGGAGACTGCTGGCATGGGGTGTAACCCCTTGGCCCTCTCAGATTTATTTTGATGGTGTCTGGTTTGACTACGTTGATTTGAATGGTTTGACTGGGTGAGTTGATTGGGTTTGACTGGTTGATAGGTTTTATTAGCTTGTTGGCCTTAGTTGCAGCATCTACGGCCAAGTTTTAAATTTATATATGACGACTCCAAATATAAAATACTGCAATGACATGAAATTTGATTTAATTAATTTAATTGAATCATGAACTAATAAAATTTAAATAATAATTTTATATATATGCAAAGAAATGAATTATTTTCCTAATATAATAGATGGAAAATGAAGAACTTAATATATGTTAGTAATCTGTAGCATTTATATGATGGGCATAAGCCTAATGGGAGATGACTCGTTAGCTTGTGTCCCCAACAATCTCCTGAATTGGAAGCAGAGTAACCATTGAAAAGGCCAAAATCAAATTAGTTGACGAGTCATGGACACTTATAGTTGTAACAGGAACAGAATATATTTTTCATCTTTTAACTACTGTCCCATAAATACCCACCAATATGATAGCTTCATAATCAAGTGTGATTTTTGGCTCATAGAATTTGAACAAATTATCTACTACATGTGCTATTTTTTGGTATTTTCTACGAGCTCGTGTATCACCCATAGAGGTGTACATGAGTTGAACAGAGTCGAGCTAGGCACAACTTGACTCGGCTCGACCACATGCTGGCCCTAGCTTGAACTTGGCTCGGCTTGGTCCTTGAGCCTGACTGACTAGCTCGGCTCGGTTCGGTCAATAGCTCAGGCTAGTTCAAGCCAAGATCGAGCTGAGTTCACCTATGTAGCATTTTCACAAATATATAGACAACATCTTCAAAATCTCACTGTATGTAAAATAGTAGCAATGGTTTTACAGGTATTACATTGAACACCTTCTAAACAACATTTATATATATATATATATATATATATTTGTTTTATATATACATTTTCATTGCCACCAACCACACTTCGTTGAGTCATTTCATTAGACACTTGGTGAGCAACATCAATATCAAAGTAACCGGGTCACTGAACTGGTTCAATCTGAATTTGATTCGAATTGGGTTCGATTTAAGTTGAGTTGAGCTCGAGCAAGCTTGAACTTGGTTTGAAATTTTTTCGAGCTCAAGTAATCAGTTCAACTCGGCTCGATCTCAGCTTGGAATCAAGCTGAATCAAGTTTTTTTGAGTTGAGGCCAGCTAGCTAACCAAGCTAAGTCGGTTCGTGTACAGCCCTAATCACCCATCACATTCTTAAGCATTGAATCCGGGTTTCTAAAGAGGAAGAATCTAGTGTACCAACATATAAAGGGTAATGATAGGTTTCACTAGAGCAGAGTACACACTTAAAATTTTCCATGCTCCAATAATCGCACCCTAAGGGTAATCCTGACCTTTGATTTTTGTAGCTGGATAGGAACCATTTAAAAATTTATTTTCAACGTCCAATATTCGTGTGCACATGCTGATGTTCAAAACCATCCTTTCTTTTATGTACCTTATCTAGCCTAGCATCCATAACATGGATGACTCTGATCATAAGGCCATCTCAGCATGTGGGCCACAATGGGGCGACACATGCTGGCAATGTAGAGTCGAACGAAGGTCAAACGAACTCATGTTTTATAATATCATACGACACACGACCCAATGAAATGCCCACGTCCTGGTGGATTAAAAGATGTTCCCCACCTCAAGTGGGCCACAACATACAAAAATAGCTAACCCAAACAGTGGAGTCTTTTAATCCACGCTCAGTGGCCTGTAGATCAGTGGGGCCATGCTATTGTCGTCCAGGCCACTGTTCTGGCAAAGTCCTGCCTTCAGGTAGGCGATTTAAGGGGATAAAACAGCAACGATGCATGTCCAACCACAGATTAGCGGCCGTGATATTCCAAACTGGGAGATCTCCTGGGGAATTGTTCATCCATGGTGGGATTCAATGGATGGCTTGGATTATTGGTGCATGTGCCCACTTATCTTACAGTCAGCGTGGCAAAATTTCACTAAGATTTTGAAATCTCTAGGAGGAATGATCTCAACAGATGATCACATTACTTTTAATATATTGGCAGATATTAAAATGTTGTGTTTTTTTTGTTTTTTGCCGAATTAATTAAAAAAGAAAGAAAGAAAGAAGCAAAAGTATTTATGAATTTGTTACGTAGGTATGTGTGTGAGATCCGTGGCTCATGGACAGCAGAAGATTATAACAGGTTGGCTTCATTCAAAGGTTAGGATCAGGTTGCACCTTGGCTTGCTTTTAATGCCAACGGATGAATGAATGGAGTGAGTGATGATTAGAGTTGGGCATTAGACCGAGTCAGATCGGATTGAGTCCAACTTGATTCGGTTCGAAAACTACATGAGATGACCTGAACTCGATCCGATTTGGGACCGAGTTCGGGACATCTAACTCGAACCGATCTGATGCATGTACGGTTGGCCTTACCCGAACCGAGTTCAACTCAGTTAGGGAAACTAAGTCGGATCAGGTTGAGTACAATTCGGATCAGGTTGGGTCTGTGGGTCAAACTATAAGGTATGTGTTATATCCAAAACCGTCCATCCATTTGTAGAGTTCGTCTTAAGGCTTGAGCCAAAAAATAAGAGAGATCTAAAAATCAGTTGGACCACACTGCAAAAAACAGTGGGGGATTGAACGTTTACCATTGCAACCCTTTTGGAGATCACGGAAGTTTTGGATTAATATGAAATTTGTTTTTCCTCTCCATCCATGTATTTTTAACCTTATTAACAGATTAGATGGAAAATAAATGTTATGGTGGGCCCTACGAATTTTTTAATGGTGAAAATCATTATCCTCACTACTATTTTCGGTGTGGTCTATTTGAGCTTTATATGTGATTCTCTCTCTCTCTCTCTCTCTCTCTCTCTCTCTTCAAACACTTTAAAATGATCACGAAAAATAATTAAAAAGTATGGATATAATAAATACATCATTGTGGGGCCCATGTAATTTTGATCTCATTTGAGCCATTCGTACAACTATTCCTTGAGATCTCGGCTCGTCTTTGCACGACACGTATCTACACCAGTTGTAAGTTGCTCTGTTGACGTGTTATACACGAAATGCTTACAGCCCATGTTGACGGGACGTGAATTAGATACTGACAGGCTGAGTAGCGAGTCGGCTACTGAAGTGATGTCACCAAGTTTTGTGGGCCCTACTATAATGTATGTGTTATATCCACACCGTCCATCCATTTTTAGATATCAATTTAGGCTATAAACCAAAGAACAAGGCAAATAAAAATCCATAGTGGACCCCACCAAAGAAAACAGTGGGGAGAGTGATTCCCACCGTTGAAACTATCCTAAGGGCCATCATAGTGTTTATTTGAAATCCAACCAATTCAAAAGTTAAAAAAGACATGAAATAAGGGGAAACATAAATATCAACTTGATTTAAAACTTTTGTGGCCTTTAGAAGTTTTTAATGGTGGGCGCCACTATCCCACCATTTTCTGTGCTAGGGTTCATTGGAGCTTTGGGTTTAACTCGTTCTTTGGATATTGCCCTAAAATGACATCTCCAAGTGGATGGAAAGTGTGGATACAAAACATACATCGTGGTGGGGCCCATGGAACTTGTTGATGTCACTTCAGTAGCTAGTCTCGCTACTCAACCTATTAGTAGCTAATCCGCGCCTGTGTTGACGCATTGTGCATGAAATTGCAAGTGGGCTTTTATCGTACTGAGTAAACTCTGTTGGGGTCCACCATGAATGCATGTGGTTTATCCACACTGTCCATTCATTTTTCCAAATCATTTTAATGGTTGAACCCAAAATTGATGCATATCCAAAGCTTAAGTGGACCATACCACAGGAAAAAGTAGAAGTATTGATTTCTACCATTAAGAAATTTATAAGTCCCCAACTATGTTTATTTATCATCCAACCTATTCATAAGATAAATATATATGATAAATATTTATAAGAATCACTCCAGATCGGATCGGATCGGATCCATTCGGTTAGAATTTCGGTTCGGATCAGTCTGAATTGACCACGATTCGAACTCGATTCGATGAACGGTTGGATCTAATTGATCCAACTCAAACCGCACCGATCTAGGCCTTTGGTTTGGTTTGGATCGGGTCAGAAATGCCCAGCTTTAGTCATAATGTATGTTTTTTTCCCACTTAATATATCCATTTTATTAGATCATTTTAGAGCAAGACCCAAAATTAAAGAATATCCAACTCTTAAATAAACTACACCATAGGAAATAGTATGAATTAAACACCTACTGCTGAAAACTTTTTGGGAAACCATAGAAGTTTTGGATCAAGTTGTTATTTGTGTTTTTCTTCGCGTGCATGTTCGTGTCACATTATAAATAGCTCGATGGCAAATAACATCACTGGCCCTAAAATGGTTTCAATGGTGGATCTTATTATCCTTGTATTGGTATAGTGTGGTCCACTTGAGCTATTAATATACTTCAATTTTAATCTCATACTTAAAATGAGCTGGAAAAATAGATGAATAATGTAGTAAGACACATGCATCCACGGTGGGCCTTGCGGAGTTCACACATGGGGTGCAATTTGCTTCCCCTCTTCATAAGTGGCATAGATCCAGATGGAAGGAAAGCACAAAATAATCTTGATCCAAAACTTCAGTGGCCCTCAAGTTCTCAACGGTAGCTGTTTAATTACTTGAGTGACCCTCAAGAACTTATCAACAACAGGGGTGTGATTTTCACCGAGTGATCTACTAGAGCTTTGATCTTCTTCATTTTTGGGCTCACATGATAAAACCATATTACAAAATGGATGGACGTTGTGGACAAAACCCATACATCATGATAGCCCTGAGAGCCCCTGTCCGTTCCTAATCGGCGCAATCACCGACTCTTCAATGTATATATTTACATGCCGGTGGATACGTGGGTAAGCTTAGGATGTATTAAGGGCTTTTGGTAGGGAGAGTCATGGAATAATCCGGCATCCTTATAATATGGAATTTGCCATGTCCTGTTTGGCATTACGCGCTGTCTACTTTGTAAGAAAGCTTTTTAAAAGCGAGCGTGGCTTTTTACACGAATCCAGATTCAGGCCATGCGAGTATGCGACTTTTGATGGATCTTCAAATCTCCATTGAAAGATGCGGTGCCAGTTCGTGCGAGAAGAGAATGAATGGCTGATCCCGCGGCGCATTGCCCAACCAAAAAATCAAGCAGGTCGGCTCAATTGGTGGGCCACCATCCTACCTTAAATAATGGACAAGGATTTCCTGCGAAAGCCTTTCGCAGGAAGTTCCTGCGCAAGGTTCTGGGTGGGGCCCACTACAATTCATGTGAGAAATCCATTCCGTCCATCAGTTTTGAGATCTCATTTTAGGGCTTGTGACAAAAAATGAGGTGGATAAAAAACTCAAGTGGGTCACACGAGAGGGAAAATTAGGGAAAGAAATCTCTACCGTTGAAATCTTCCCAGTCTCCACCTTGATGTTTATATGTTATCTAAACCGTTTATAAGGTCATTTTCAATGGGATTAAGTGAAAAAACTAAAAATATAGAATGATACAATAATTTTTTGGGCATAAGAATGCTTCAAGGGTGCTCACTGAATGATAACTGTTTCCTCTCTTGTGTCCCACTTTAGTTATATATACATCTAATTTTTGATCTCAAGTCCTTGAATGATCTCGAAAAACGGATGGACGGATTGGATTTATCAAAAACATGTCGGTGGGCCCCACCTAGCATGCTTGCGCAGGAACTTGAAATCCGCGTCCTTAAATAATGACTTTGAGTGTCCTTCCAGCCGTCCATTTTGCTGATACGCATGGGTCCCACTTGATGTGTGGCAGGGCACGTTTACCATGATCCCCGCATGTACAGGGACGTGGATTTCCTGCCAAAGACTTTCCCTCAAAATTCCTGCACTGTGAACTTTAGTGGGACCCACCATAATGTTCGCAAAAAATTACATTTTGAAGGAAGTGGATTGTAAAAAATATAGAGCTCTGTGGGGGCCACTGTGATGAAAACGTCTTATCCACACCGTCCATCTCTATTTACACACCATTACACTGTATGAACCCAAATGAGGCGGAACCAAGACTTAAGTGGGCCACAAAGTGGGGATTGAAGGCCCACTATTAAAAACTTCTTGGGAGCTGTGGAAGTTTCAGATCTAGCTGATATTTGTGTTTTTACTTTAACAAGTCTACGTGACCTTATAAAGAAGTTGGTTGGTAAAAAAATCATTACAATGGCCTTAAGAGAGGTTTCAGTGGTGGGTTTCATTATCACCACCAGCTTTCTTTGTCGTGGTCTATTAGTGATTTGGACCTGCTTTAATTTATTTTTTCATGATACCATAAAATGATTTGTTAATAGGTATGAACGATGTGGATAAGACGTTTACAACATAATGGCTTCCATATAGTTTTACCAAGGCCGATTACCATACGGGCTGAGGTAAGACGCAATTTACTTCCCATTTTGAAAGTTCATTTTAGGATCCACACCAGGCGAGACGGAAATTTGAGGAAAGAAATGCCTTCTGCTCCTTACTTCACGTTGATGTTTATATGCCATTTAAATAATTTAAAAGGTTATTTTTATTGAGATGTAATGAAAATAACAAAAAATTTATTTTGATAAAAAACTATTGTGGCCGTACAGATGTTTCAACTATGATTGTTCAATTCCCGCTATTTTCTATTATGTGTCCGACTTGGTTATTGAATCCTACTCATATATGGTCGAATGTCCCAAAATGAGCTCCCAAAATGGATGGGCCGAGCGGGTTTCTCACAGACATAATGGCAACCCACCTAGGATCCTGGCGCAGTCGCTTTCTGCGAAAGGCTTTCTCAGGGAATGGCCTGGGCAATCACTCTCCTTGTAATTCTCCATGAAACCTTTTCAATTCTCAATTACGTTGCTGTTCCACGGCTCGATGTCTAGAAATTTCGAAGGGAAATTACATCAACAGTTCGGATTGGTCGTACATCCAAGACCTGGGCCATTTTTGGTCGACAAAATATCCATGACGAGGCCCTTCGGATGGATCATTACACCATACGACACACGTGCGCCGAAGGAAAACCCAAACGATGCCGTACAACCCAACCCTGCATTATATATTAATTAACTATGAGCTCTGCTAAGCCTACGCGCGTGTACAAGTCAGCAAATGTACAAGCCGATACATTTGCCATATTTCCGTACATATGAAATATCCAAGCCATCCATCAGAAAAGAAACAATATTTAGATTTATAAACCCAATAATCAGATTATTATATTATTCACATGGGCCATAATTAACTGAACGAATATAAACCGTTAAATTGTGTCTAATATCGAGGAAAGACTTCTGAAAATGCACCAAATCGTTCATAGATGGTGAGTTCCACCTGATGGATGGCTTGGATATTTTAAATTTCTGTCACGCTGGCATATGTGGTGCCGTGTGCGCTAACTCACATGTACACGCGTGTGGGTTCAGGAAAGCCGCGTGCTGTTGCCTGATGCGGGCATTGCAGTAATTGTATGAAAACTGTCGTCCTTTTAGATATCCTCTCAAAGCATTTCGCACGAAGCACACGAAGGAGCATTTTCCCGCCCAAAGCTGAAACGTACACCACTGGCGTAGACATAAAAACCCTTTCTTCCCTCTTGCTGACTGTCATTCTCCTCCCTCCGCTACTCGGCCGCAGCAGCTCTTCCTACTCTGGTGAAATCCCTCTCGCTTCTCTTTTCTTTTTTTCGATTTTTTGCAAAAAAGAAAATAGATTGAAGAAAATAGGAATATGCAGTGTAATATTATTTTTATTTGATTTTCCATTTTCAATCGAGGGTTTTGCTCGCTGTTGTAACGGAGAAAAGAAATGCCAGCGATTCCTGACGGCTTCAATCGAGTTTTCCTTGGATTGAGATCTTTCTATACTGTTTAGATATCGATTTTTGTCTTTTGGAGATTTCAGGGTTTTTTTTATATTATTTTTAATTTTTAAAAATATTTTGTTCCGTTTTTCCATAGCTCGAGATGGACGCTGAGAATGAGATAAAGATCGAAGCAGCAGAAGCAGTGACCACAGCGGCAGATTCTCCGACTTCAGTGCTCGAAGATGAGGTTCCCTTTTGACTTCTCTTTTTAATGCTGCTTACAAAAAAATCTTATTTTATTTTGAATTATCTGTTAATTCAAAGCTGTTGTTCTTGGACTGGAAATGTTTTGGCTAACTTTCCCTCTTTTTATTTATTTATTATTTTTTTTATTTTTATAAATTTCCCGTTGCAAGGGTTTCTGTTTCATGTTGGAGATTTCCCCTTTTTCTTCACTTATTTTTTCTTCTTTTTGAAATTTTTTGGGTTTTATTATGTAGTGATTTGTTGGAAGAGTCTGTAGTATGAAGTTTTAAGTAGGAGGGATCTGATCTGCTCATCAAGTGTGGCGTACCATGTCTATGCCCTGGCCTGAAAGTCAGCATGGTTCACTTAGGGGTCGTTTGGATGCTGTATATGTTTTAAGGGTAAATAATTTACAGGTGCAAATCATTTACAGCTTGTCCTGTTTTGGCTGTAAGCTGTAAATGATTGTCTGTGTTTGGATAGCCTGTAAATTCTTCAAGTCCTGTAAATGGAGAGCTAATCTTGGAGAGCCTGTAAATGAAATCCTTTTTTGCCTGTAAATCAAATGAGGCTGAAAGTTGTAAATGATTTACAGATTTACAGGCATTTTTAGCATCCAAACACAGACTGTAAACCATTTACCTGTAAATCATTTACAGTTATCTCCATTTACAGGCATCCAAACAAGCTGTTAAGTGTAAAATGGCTGCATTCTATCCCGTTTGGCTTTTAAGCGGTAAAGTGTTTACGGGCAAACAGTTTTCATGTTTGGTTAACTTGTAAAGTGTTTTTGATGTATGAAGTGGGTATTTGCACCCCATAGAGCTTGGGGTGAAAAATCTGGCCAAAATCTTCAAATTGCATTTAAAAAAAAGGGGTTGATTTTTTTGGGGCCCTAGGAGAGCATACAGATTGGATGTCCTGCACCCATCAAAGTGGGCCCCACACACAATCTGGAAGGGTTTTATGGTGGTGTCCCATGCCAACTATTCCCTGTTGTGTGGCTCACCTGATGAACAATTGGCTTACTTTTCTGGGGCGATAGGAATGCCTCAAGGGATGCACATGATGGATGGATTAGATGTACTATAAACATCACGGTGGGTCCCACATAGCATGCGTATGTATCAACCACTGTGCTCTGCTATGTGTAATGTTTTTTTAGGTGTAAAGACTTTACATGTAATCATAACCGTAGGTGTTTGCCCAGAAAAAAGGGAGTGTTTGCTTGTAAAGTGTTTACAACTTGTAAACATTAAAGTCAAGTTTTGCTGTCCAAACACCTACCTGTAAACCCTTTAAAGTAAGTAGTTTACAGACATCCAAGCAAGCCCTTAACTGGTGGGCCAGTTGAGTATCAGGGATGTAGACTGTTAATCACTTCTACATATTCTTCCATTTCTTTTCTACATGTGTGGTCCACCTGATGAGCAGATCAATAATACATTGGGTAGGGTATCTACAAGTCAGGGCCTGTCTGATGAGCTGCTGGATTCCATTTTCTCTTGTACTTGTTCACCTTTAAAACTTTTTTGAGTTTTCTTATTAGGGTTTATCCCCTTGTATTTTCTATGGTCCCTTCCAAGATTGATCTCTCTCTCTCTCTCTCTCTGACATTTTTATGTATTTGTATTTTTCTTTTATAAGCAGGGGATTTGCAAGTTGGAATCCTCTCTCATCTCGAAAGGAGCTGCCGAAGAAAATGGAATACCACATTCTGAGGATAATGGTCTGCTGTTGGCTGATGCAAAAAATGGAGATTCTTCTCTTATATCAAAAGCCATGGCGGAGGAGGAGGAGAAACTGCAAGTGGCCCGAGTGAAGGAGGACTCTGAAAGGGAAGTGTGTGAAGCTGACGCCATTATGAACAACACCCAATTCAGTAAATTGGATGAGCTTCTGACACAGACCCAGCTATACTCAGAGTTCCTTCTAGAAAAGATGGAGGACATCACATTCGTAACCTCCCATAGCCTTCTGTTTGAATAAGTCTGTTGCTTGTTGATTGAGTTTTATTGTTGCCTGATATTTCTGTGAATTCACTTCTCAGAATGGAGTGGAAATCCAGAAGGAAGAAGCTGTAAAAGAGAAAAGGGGCCGTGGTAGAAAGAGGAAGGCGAAAGCTCAATACAACAATGTAAGTGGTTCTTTCAATTTTCTTTAATGCATTTTCTTCTTCCATGTGCACTGGGTGACGTGTAACTGATTGTTGCAAGCAAAGCTCTCCCTTCTTCTTCTTCTTCTTCTTTCAAATGTTTATTTTACCAATAATATTCTTTGAATTACGTTATGTTATAAAGCTAGTACAGATACTTGCATATGAATGTGTTTGACTATTGAAAGCTACTGCATAGGCTGCCCTTTGTTTGAGTGCCTAAGAACGAGTTTCTAATGTTGCCTATGCCCCCTATATGCCTTAATACATCCAGTGTACTACGTGGGTGATAACCATGCTAGCGTAGCTACATCTGGATTCAAGCAATGTGTTATGGTATGTGTCTTAACTGCCTCCAATGCGCATAATATATTCTACTTGCATACGAACTGGAGTTAGGTATCTAATTAGGCAGCTTGGATTTGTGAATTATTAATTTTGATTACCTTTTAAAAGTTTTCATGATCGCTTTGCCATGTCTTAGCCATAGTTGTAATTCCAAGTTACATGATAGCCTTGTTTTGTCCCCTGCTTTTTGATTATCCTTTGTTCTTTGTTATTATATGTAGGTTAGTGCTGATATTTTTCTTCAACACCCACATTCATGACTGCTTATTACTGCTCTAATGCTTGCTCATATTGTGATGTTTTTCAGAGAAAAGCTAAAACGGCAGTAGCAGCCATGTTTACAAGATTCCAAGAGGGTACTACTCCTGAAGATGCAAACCTCACTGAGGAGGAGAGAGTTCTTAAAGAGCAGGCTGAGCTTGTACCACTATTGACTGGTGGAAAACTGAAGTCTTATCAAATCAAAGGGGTAAAATGGTTGATATCACTTTGGCAAAATGGACTTAATGGAATCCTGGCAGATCAAATGGGACTTGGCAAGACAGTTCAAACGATTGGTTTTCTTGCGCATTTGAAAGGGAAGGGTTTGGATGGGCCTTATTTAATAATAGCTCCTCTTTCTACGCTCTCAAACTGGGTGAATGAGGTCAACAGGTAAAATTATCCACTTCTTGATCTCCTGTTAATTTTCTCATGCCAACATCTATCGACTCTGGTAAGTCTTATTTTCAGGTTTGTACCCTCAATGAGTGTTATTATATACCATGGAGGTAGAAAAGAAAGGAATGAGATAAGGCAGAAATACATGCCTAGAGAGATTGGTCCCAAATTCCCCCTTATAGTCACTTCTTATGAGATTGCAATGAATGATGCTAGAGCTTTGGCACATTACAATTGGAAATATGTTGTTGTTGATGAGGTAATAATCATGTAAATCCTAAATAAATTGTTTCATTTCTTTTTTATTTTTTTTGCTCTCATGTCTCATCAAAACCCTTGTTCTTATAGGGACATCGGCTGAAAAATACAAATTGCAAGTTATTGAGAGAACTGAAGCGCTTGCCCATTGAAAATAAGCTTTTGCTTACTGGAACACCTCTGCAAAATAATTTGGCTGAACTTTGGTCGCTATTGAACTTCATCTTGCCCGATATATTCTCGTCTCATGAAGAATTTGAATCCTGGTAATAAACTCTGCTTATCGAATTTCTTCTTGAAGATTGCAATATATATATATATATATAACTTTTTCTCGATGTGGTCATGTTGTTTAAATTTTCTTTGCTAAAACCTTGTGACTCTTTGCTTCATTATTGCATTCTTTGTTGAAGTAATGTAGGAGTATGAAAATCTGCCATTCAACTAGATGCATCCACATTATTGAAAAGCAAAACCGATGCTGGCTTCTGATGTTAAACCTGTCGAAGTAAACTTTTTTGTCTCTACAAGTTCTATATGGGAAAGAACTACACCTTCGTAAATCAAAAAAAGGAAAAAGCAGAACTACACCTTCGTAAATCAAAAAAAGGAAAAAGCACATTTTACTGATTATACTTTAAGGCATTTTAGGTATATTACTTTCGGAAAATGGGCTTTATACTGCATATTGAACCTAAGATCTATCTAACATGGTGCACCAGAAAATACTTGGTGCCTCTATTGTTCGTATTTGAAGAAATGCTCATAACCATCTTCATTAAGGGAGTAGTTCCACTAAAAATCACATTTTTCTCCAAGCTTGAGAACATCCGGTGGCAAATTCCATCCCTTGGCATTCCAAGGGGAACTTGAAAGTATAGACAATCACATCTTCCACGATGAATTGAAGATGCTTGATGCTCACGGAACTAGAGGTTTTCTCTTTAGTTTGTCAAACTCGTGCAATGATTTGGAAAATGTTCCTAGACAAGCAAACTGTTTATTTGGTACTGTGAGTCAAGTTGGAGACATAGTTGGGGGTGTTGGGGGCATTAATCAATGAAGTGGGTGTAAATATCAGCTTTCTTCTTAAAAAACGAGCGTTCTCTGAAAATGTTACCTCGGCTATTGATTTTGGAATTTCGGACCTTATGACTGGTGTGTCTCAGTTAGATAAGTCTTAATGGATGGTATGTTGTGAGGTTAATCGATGGATTATCATATCAATGAGAAAGACAAAAAATATATAATCTACCTCAGATATGATAGGTACTCAAGTAAACAATTATGTTTACATTCAAGACCTAACTACAATCCTTCAGTATGGATCCTAAAAAATATAGATCAAAGAGAAATAGGCCCAATGGAAGATGGGACTTCCATTTATAGCATAGGGATTGATCTATAGTCAATGGGATTCACATATGCCCATCAGGGGTCAAGTATTTTAGGTTTGGATTAATTGGGAATTAGGTTAAGTGTTTGAGATTGAGGATTTAGGGTTTTTAGAAATGGGGATTTGGAACTTAGGGTTTAAAAGTTAGGAAAATAGGAGAAAAGGGGAATGGAAGTGAGAAACATAGCATTATTCACAGGTTGGGGAAAAGAGAAGGTGTAGGTTTAAGTTAGGTTTTGATGTGGTCTGGATTGGGTTTTGATAAGGATGATAATTGGGAATGAATATTGTGGAGATGGGTTAGGAAAAATGAAAAATAAAAGGAAAATTTGAAAGAAATAGAAATAGAGAGAAGAAAACTTATTTGGATTAAGATTAATGGCTTCATACCATGGCATCACACCATTCCAGTCACAGGAAATTGTAAGGAGAAAAACCCTAGCAGAGAAATCTCATTCATAATAATCATAAATATCCAAATTAGGGCGCTCCCATAACCCTTAAATAGTCTCAACTTGGGACTTTTACCAAAAAGGATGCCTCTCAATGAGGAAAAGTTCCAAGTACCTATACTTTTAAACCAAAATAAGACATAACCCTCTTGACTCTCTAACAAATGTAAAATAACCCCTAGCTAAGGCAAATTCGTTGCTTTACGTGTAAAACGTATCTCCATGCTCCCAATAAACAACCCACATGCATCTCCCCAATGTAAGGTCTTTAATGATGCACCAAATATGCATGTGGGTTCGTCCACGCCCCACGTAATGATCATCTAGCCATAGAGAAATCGGAGCATGGGTCATAGCTCATCTCTTCCTTTGATATACTCCATATGGTGCCCAAGTGTCCTCATCAATTGGGTATTGTTTATCCTACATCATCTTTTCCCTTGACATCAACATTATATATTCCTAAAATTCCTTTGAGTCTATTACCAGTAAGTAAACTAGATCCTCTAAACTGTTGTCTTACATTGTATCCCTCCTATTGTGAATTTCATAATCTAAAGACGAGGATGACAATTGGTGGAGGATATCAAGCGAATGGTCTTTATTATCTCAACAATGGAATAATTAGAGTTGCCCTGCAGACACACGTCTTACCTCATCAGTACTATGGTAGGCTTGGTCACCCTTCATTGAATAGTTTAAAGAGTCATGTTCTGTTATCATTTATAGTGGCTGAGTTAGAATGTGAAGCGTGCAAGTTAAGCAAGTATCATAGAGTCTCATTTTCACCTCGTATGGACGAAAATGAGTGACAATACTTTCTATTTAGTACATTGTAATGTGTAGGGTCTAGTTTGTACTACTAGTTTATTTGTCTTTAAGTATTTCATTATTTTTGTGGATGTTATTCTCGCATTACTTAGTTATATATTTAATGAAAGATTGGTCTGAAGTGTTTTTAAGGAATTTCATATGTACAATGTTGTCATATGCGATCGCATAATCGCAGACCATGGCTCAGATTGCTTATGCCACGGTCGCATATGCCATGCAGGAAGTATGTTATGGCATACTATAGTATGCCGGCATAATCACATAATCAAGTAAAGGCTCATACTTCTCCAATTTGGTCCTATGGTGTTTCATCTAAGGTGTCGGCGTTTGCTTGGCTTGCGGGGTGGCATTGATTCTTGGCCATTGATAACCTGCAGAGAAGGGGCCTTTCCATCCTAAATGCATGCTATCTTTATTGGAGAGGAAGAAATACTGAATCATTTATTTATTCATTGCCCTATCCCAAGGGAGTTCTAGATTTGTGTGTTGGAGCATTTTGGAGTCTTATTGGGTATTTCCAGAGTCAATAGTGGACTTGTTTGTCCAATTGCATGAAGTAGGTTTAGTCGCAGCATCTAAGAAGAGATGGGGAATGTTCCTTTTGGCTGGTTGGTGGGTTATTTGGGCCAAAATGAATAATATATGTTTCCGAGATAAATGTGGTTCTTCCAGGAGTGTTTTTTTCGACCCTTGCTAATGTAGTTCTTTGGTTTGGACTGCAGTATGTGTAACTTTTCTGTTTTCTCTTTGTTTGTCTTTTCTTTGCTGTTTGTTATTTTCATTCTTTCGGCTTTGTTGTTTTCTAATAAAGTTGTCATCCTTCAAAAAATTCACATAATGATGGTATACTTTAGTATTCCTTGGCATAATGGCCAACAATCAAGTTTCTTATAGATTGTAATAAGTTGTAAGTTGTAACTTGTATTGTATGCATTAACTCGTCAAGATTCAACTTATCAATACAATTTCTATATTTGTAGTTTTCAATAATTAATTCTTTCTTGGTGTAACTTGTTGCTTATTTAAATTTGTTTTGTTATATATAATATAATATAACTCAACATATAGATGGCTTAATAGTCTACAATGAAATAGGTAAATAAACCCAATCCAATCATTTGTAGTAATTATACATAGTTTTTCTTAATTTTTTTAGATTTTTTATATTTTTTACCATTTTATTATTATTATTTTTTAATTTTAAAAAACAAAAAGCCATTAACTTGAGTGATTGCTTCTGTGACTATGTTATGGCATAAGGGATCGACCCAGGCTGATGGCTTATGCGATTTGACAACATTGCATATGTAAGGGCAGACACAATTTAATGCTAGGGTATGTATTCCGCTTTTAGATAATGTTAGGGAATATATATCACATGAATTTACGATGGGGACATCATGCGTGCACGCACATGTACGCCTCCCCTACGTACATACGCATGGAGGAGGGCCCCACTGTCGATCTGGATCGATGACGACATCCAGGGAGGGCCTCCTAGTTAGAAGACCAAGTTTTGGTTCGTTGTAGTGGGCCCGGTAGTCAAGTAAAGCCCATCATGGGATCTCATGATCGTGACTCACTAGTTTGATTAATCTCATATTTTAGGTTTTGCTTATTAATGTTATTTAGAATATCGTGGACGTTTTAGATTTATTTGATTGGTTTTTATTTTGGTTTACTTCATCGCCAAGTAATAGGTTGCGCACTTGGCGCGAGTTTTGGGGTATAAGGTTTTTTTTATAAATAGGCACTCCTTGTAGCTTTTGGAATTCTTTGAAGTTTAATTAAAATTCTGCATTTTCCTACTCTGAGTTCTCGAGTTGTGAAAATTCAATTGGGTGCGAAGCCCTTCTTCATCGAAGGGCTAACTACGGTGGTGCGAAGCCACGTCTATCCCGATTCACCCCCATCTTCTACCATCTATATTTATCTTTTCCTACAAGCATTCCATCTGCAAATCCATCAATATTTGCATCCGTTTCCCCATATACAACAGATTTCTAGAATCTGGTCCTGTAGGAGGGCTGAAACTTCGGCGGAGCACCAAGCACAAACCATAGCTCGGATTGACTCGAAACTTGGAGGTTTTGGAGCCCACCCTTGGCCGACCAGACTCAAGGCGTCAGTTTTCAGGTGTGGGACCCCCTTACATGTGCGACCAGGCCCCCGCACACGTGCATCAGGCCTGGCCCGTTGTTCGCACGCAGGGATTGTCTTCCGGTTCAAGTTTTCTTCATAATTTTCCCTTTCATACCTGTTTTTCATAACCCTAACCCTAAATTAGGGACTGATTGCTGTGTATGTGTGGATGATTATTACTTACCTTTGAGTATCGTTTGATTCATAATTTTTACTGATCCAGCCCTAGCCTATGTAGGCCTGGACCCGTGCAGATTCCCCTTGTTTGAACGTTTGAGCTTTTGTGTGGGATGTGGAATTATTATGTGATTGTTTCTGAATTAGTATGATCTAAAGCCTGAGATCTTGCATATCATATTTAATTCTCATGTCCTGCATTAAATTTATTGAATTTGGTATCAAAGCTTAGGGTTCTTATAAGGGAATGCATTACATGTTTAGGGTTTAGTTGTTTATGTCCATTACACATCAATTCTCATCATATATGGCTGTTTAGAGGTCCATAAACCCTGACATAAGCTACTGAAATTTTCTGTTATCCCCTTATTTGAATTATTTTAGAAATTAACTTAGCTTTCTATTTCTAGGATTAGAAACTTTCCTTTTTTGTTTTTTAGAAACTAATTTTTTAGAAACTTTCTTAATCTGTTTTTAGAAACTAATTTTCTTTCCTTTTTCTTTTTTAGAAACTAGTTTACTTTCCTTTTTCTTTTTTAAGAAACTAACTTACTTTCTATTTTTAGAAACTAGGTTGTTTTCTTAATAGAAACTTTCCTAATTTGTTTTTTTTAGAAACCTTCCTAATTTTTTTAAAGAAACTTTCCTTTTTCGTTTTTAGAAACTAGGTTTTTTTTTTTTTTAAATTTTAGAAACTTTCCTAATTTATTTTTTTAGAAACTTTCCTAATTTGTTTTTTTTAGAAACTCTCCTAATTTGTTTTTTTAGAAACCTTTTTTTTTTTCCGTTTTTTTGAAACTAGGTTGTTACTTAAAAAATAAAAAAATTTCTTATATTTTGACAACTATATTGCTCAATTTTGGTAGCGTTGGTAGTTTTCCTCATATAGAGTCTCATAGGATCATATAGTCCCATTTAGTTGCATATAGTCGTAGTAGAAGGTTTTTAGGTTGAGTTAGCAGTTGTATGCCCACACGTACGGGTCGTGGTTTCGGCTTATACCCTACAATAAACATGGAGCAATTGCAAGAGTCAATAAACAAGCTGACCCAACAGTTTGAGTCTTTGGGTAAGCGCTGGGCACAACATATGAACCAATGCTTTGAACAACTTGATGTGCGGATTACTCAATTAGAGACCTCCACCAGGGCAAACCCCACCATTAAGGAAGATGCCCAATCTCAGGCAGGTGGTTAGGAGGATAGACTAAGAAATGGAGGTGGCCAATGATCAGTTATGGGCGTACACCCGTGCACCTACCCCATGAGGGACATCAAGACCACTATTTTGAGTGACACAACATGTACGGCCTTGTGGCTAGAGAGAGTGTACCAGAGGCTAGTGTAGAGTTACCCACTGAGGCCATTCCGGCAGTGGATGAGTTTCGTGATGTCTTTCCTGATGATCTACCGGATGAGTTTCCTACTAAGCGAGATATAGAGCACATCAGAACATGGGACACCATATTACCTATAGCTGAGTTTGCGTTTAATAGTTCTGTCGATAGGTCCACAGGTCTAAGTCCTTGTGAAGTCATTACTGGTTCTAAACCTAGGAAACCTATTGATCTTGTCTCTATGTCACTGTCCCATAGGCCGTCAGAGTCTGCAGAGTCTTTTGCGCATCACATTCATTCATGGCATCAAGAAATCAAGCAGAAGATCATGACTAGTAATGAACATTACTCACTTTCTGCAAACCAACATAAATGTTTCAAGGAATTCAATGTAAGAGACTCTCTGATGATCCGCATCAGCCAGAGTGGTACCCTCAGGGAGCCGTTCGAAAATTACACGCGCATAGTGCTGGACCATTCAAAATTATAAAACGAAACGGTCTCAATGCGTATGTGGTAGATCTTCCACCCTCCATGGGAATTAGTTTCACATTCAATGTGGAAGATCTAGTTGCATTTCACGGGGCCATTGATGCATTGTCTAATCTTTTGCCTAACCATCCTGATTCCCCAGACCTTTCCCTTGATCCATGGCCCACTCCCGACCCATCTTCCCAGCCTATATGTCTCATGCCTGCCCGTCCCGACCCATTTTCCCAGCCTTTACCTCCCATACCTACCTTTCCCGACCTATTTTCTTAGCCTCTACCTCCCATACCTACTCATTCCAACCCATTTTTTCAGCCTCTACCTCCCATACCTACTCATCCCGACCCATTTTTTCAGCCTCAACCTCCCATACCAACCCATCCCAACCCATCTTCATAGCCTCTACTTCCCATACCTACTCTTTCCACACTCAAAAAGGAAATAGAGGATATTCTGGACCATCAGATAGTTTCTACGTCGGATGGCGGGTTTCAGAATGTTTGAGCATTTGTGTGGGATGTGGAATTATTATGTGATTGTTTCTGAATTAGTATGATTTAAAGCCTGAGATCTTGCATATCATATTTAATTTTCATGTCCTGCATCAATTTATGATAGGGACATCACGCGCAACTCATGTTCTATCATCTGATGGCATTATTCATCAACTCATGTTCACACACCACAATAAAATGGTGCTGCTAAACTGAAGGATCACACATAATCGAGGTTCTCGGGCTTTCTTGTTTGACATGAAGGTTTCGAAAATGTTTTGGCAGTTTTGATTGCACGCCATTTAATAAATCAGATACCTTATCTATTTTGGATAGTAAAGTTACCCATTTCTATTATGTGTCTTGATTTTCTTGTCCCTCCTAATATGTTTGAGTGTGTATGTTTTATACATTAGTTAGATCATGTTCTTGACAAGTTTGAACTGAAGGTTATCAAGAGTATCTTTCTTGGATACTCATGTACTCAACAAGGATACAAACGCTACAATGCTATGTCTCGCAAATATTGTCTCAACCGGTGTCACTTTGTTTAGAAGTACCCCTTATTTTCCTAAAGACAGTAAGTCATTGCATTTTATAGAAATGCTTGCAACTCTTCCCATCACCGGTAACACATAACTTACCTTGGAAGAAATGTTTGTACAATATTTTGTTCCGCCATTGTAAGTTTACTCTGGATGTCCTAAGCATAGTAATGAAATTCATCAAATTGTGGCTTCCACCAATCATCTCGCTCCATCTAAAGATTATTGTTCTCTTGAATCTCTTTTGTTTTAGCATCTAATGAAGATGACTTACCCATGGCTCTTCATAAAGGTATACATTCTTGCACTCAACATCTTATTTCTCATTGTCTCATTTGTTTGTTTATCTTCTTCTTTTTGCAAATTTACTTCATCCTGGTAGTCTGTTTGTTGTCACTCTGTTCCTCATTCTTTCCAAGAAGCCCTCAGTTATGATGAATTGAAATAAGTAATTGAAGATGAGATGGTTGCTCTCCATCATAATCGAACTTATTGGAAAATGCCCGATTTGGTGTCAATGGGGGTACATGGTGAAGTACAGTCTTGATGGCTTAGCGGAAAGCTTAAAGGCTTGGTTGTTCTCTAAAGGGTGCTCTTAGACCCTGGTAGTTGACTATTTCAAGACATTTTCTCCTGTGACAAAACTTAATTCTGTGTCGGTAGTTATTTTGGTTGTCATAAAATTGGATTGTTCTTTATGCCAACTTGATGTGAAGAATGCATTTTTTCATCAGCCTTACTGAATAAGTCTTTATGGTGCAATTGCAAGTAGTTTTTTTAATACGGAAAGGAACGCAGTCAAGCTGGCTGCTCTCTCTTTGTGAGGTGAAGTGAGGCAAACATCATTATGTTGGTATGTGGATGATGGGGGTATTAGTGCGGGTATTGATAAGTTGACATTTTTGCAGCAACACTTCTATAGCAAGAACGTCAGTCATCTTTGATACTTATTAGGTATTCAAGTAATAAAAATCTAAGGTGGGCATTAATTTGCCAACGAAAATATGTGATAGATATATTGTTCGAGATTGAGCCAAACCAATTGAAACATCTATTGACCCGAATCATAAGCATAATATGGATCAGGGAAGAATTGATTGATGATTCAAGAAGATACCTTTGATTAGTTGGAAAAATGATTTACTTAACGATCATTCCACTTGATATCACTTTTCTTGTAAGTGTGGTTAGTTTATGCAAGCTCCTCCTGTTCCTCATATGGAAGCCGTGTTTCGTATATTCATATACTCAAAGGGAACTCTTAGTCATGGTATTCTTTATAAGTGTAATGGTCATCTTCAAGTATGAGGGTATTTGTATGTAGATAGGCATTTGCTACATGTTATTGTACCTTTTTAAGAGGTAGCCTGGTTATGGGGAGAAGTAAAAAACAAATTTGTGGTGGTCCAATGAAGTATGGAGGTGGAGTTTAGGGCTATGGCTCATGCTATTTGTAAGCTTCCTTCATTGAAGATGTTGATGGATGAGTTTGTGTTTATGGTTGATGTTCCCATGAAGCTATAATGTGATTAAGGTATTTCTCATATTGCCATTAATCTGCTTTATCATGAGAAAATTAATCATATCGAAGTTGATTATCACTTCATCAGAGGAAATGTTGTAAGGAAATTCGCATTGCGTTTGTCAAGTCTTATGATCAATTGGCAGATGTGTTCACTAAGGCTCTTGTTCGCACTCATTTGGATCGTCTCTTCGTTAACCTAGGTGTCATGATATATACACTCCAGCTTATGAGGGAGTGTTGACAAACCATGATGGATGGTGTGTTGCCCATTTCATATGGAGATTGTGGTTTCTATTGTTTCATTTTCTTATTTCTTTTTTTTTTTTAAAAGTCCTTAGGTAATGTGTTAGCATAGACCTTTATGGGATTTGGTTATGAAATAACTTAAACATGGGGTATTTTAGTACTTTCACATATATTATGAAAGCCGTAATGATAATACAAGGAGAGGCTAGAGGCGTCACCTACTTCTAAGCTTTCTCTATCTTTTCACCTTCTTATGTTCTCTTCCTTTCTCCTTCTCAATCTAAGTCAAGGAACAAAAGTTACAAAACCCATGCAGGTAAACTAAGCTCTATGAAGTGAAAAGCCCATAAGAAGCATCTAACAACATCCTAGCTAGACAAGATCGCCAAACTTGAATTGAGGCCAAATGTTTTCTAGTCATAATAGAACTATCTTTATTAAAGCCTCAACCACAAATCAAATAGAAAAGTCATTGGAGACTTACAGGCTGTGTGATGAGTGAAAGTTCTTGGAATTTCAGATACCCCTGAGTGAAAAGTTCTGAAAAAGTAAGGAACTTCATTTCCTGAAAGTTGTATACCTCATCTCCTTCCTCTGATAACCTCTCTCTCCCACAACAACTATCCACTAATTTGTCATAAATGGATGACATCCTTACAAGTCATCAGGTGGTCCAACCATGAAGAACCCATAACTAAAAATTACACTTGTCACGTGATCATAGTTATTTGACTGAAGGCAGTACCCACATAATGGATGATCTAGGTAAATGATCCAACAATGTCTAGTATAATCAATGTTCAAAATATCAGTATTGCGTTATGTATCACACCCTTGGGATACGAATATATATCGGTTATTGTATGGGATATAGTATTGCATAATGTATCGCCGTTGTTGGAAACATGGGGAAACATTGGGAAATTGGTTGAATTTTTAATTGAAACTTCGGTGATTGTTAAAAAAGACATCAATACACTCTTATAAATCAAAACATTATAAAAAACAAGTGCACATAATTGGTTTTCTATGTATGGGATCCTAATTTATGCATTGTCTAAATGAATTTATGCAAGTATATTCAAACTTTATTCATATAATTTATAAATGTAAGAAGAAGTGTGGAAACACAAGCAATACATTCAAAAACAAAAGAAGAATCATTTGATTAGGTTACATGTTTGATTTTATGTTTGGACATAAAAATTGCAATCGATTTGCGAGAAATTGAAAAATTTTGATTTTTTTTTTTTTTTTTAAATTTTTCGTAACTTGGCCTGTCTCCTCCAAATCTTGAAATTGAAGCTCCCAAACCAAAACATGAAAAATCATGGATTTGTAATAATTTGACACTCATTTAATATGATTTACAGGAAAAAAAGGGATCGAAAATCGAAAATGCTCACCGGATTGAACATGTGAGATATATCCCACTACTTGTGTGTTTTGTATCGCACATGTGGGATATAAGATATATTGTGGAATATATCAACCGATATTGTCTATGCTTAAAATACCGAGTATAATCAAATATGGATAATACATTTTCCTACCCCAATATCTTTAAACGGGCAAACAAAAATTAGGAGCCTAGAGGCTTTTTTTTTTTGTTTGTTTGTTTTTGTAAGAAATTCCTCTCACAGTGGGTCCAAACATTTTGCTTGCCCACATTGAAAGGGAGGTGAATTCAGTAATAGATGTTTTAGCTGAAGGAGGAATGGTCCTCCCTTCTATTGTAATATGGAACTCATATTCCCAAAGCTCATTGTACCAACTCAGCTGCACATCTCCTGTTTTTTCGTTGAAGGATGACTGAAATTTTAGAGCCTATTTGGATATAGAGAATCTGAAGTGTGGACATGGAAAACCCCTATGGAATCCTCAGTAAATTGAAAACTGCGAAATCCAACAGTAATTCTGCTCTTTGGTTTGGTGTGTAGTTTTCAATGAAAATTTTAAAAGGTCGTGGACAGAAGGTGTCTCGTGTAACCTTGGAAATATACATTTAACAGTGTTTCCCCTTTACATCCACATCTTTGAGTAAAATCTTGGAAATGAAATCAACTTCTGGACCTACTTTTTTTTTTTCCCCCCTCGAAGTGAGGTAATGTATATATCCAGGGAAATTGATTAGAAAGAAAAGAACAATTCAATTCCTGCGATGATGATGACAACATATTATCTGTCACGTGAAAAGATGGTTTCTGTCCCTCTATTTCCTTCGAGCTGGCCCATATCACACCCAGGAAAAACTCTTAGACTCTCAACATATTCAACAATCTTACTCTTAGCTTTTGAAAAACCTCTCCCACCAAATCAGTCTTGCTGCAGAATGTCCTATTGTTTGTGTTCTTTCCATGTTGTCCATGACCCTACTGAGAACTAGTCTCCACCAAAGCTTTCTTTTTATTCCCAAGCATCCCCCACGCCACGCCTCAAGTTACAGGTCTTTGCTTTCAATATTCCTTTAGCTTGATCATCTGCATTCAACCATCTAATTCTTTGCTTCCCGAATTGGTTGGCACATTATCTCTCTATGTTGGCATGCCTTTTCTTTTATTAGTCAATGGCACTGTCCTTTTGCACACATATATAGACACATGCCCTTTTATATGCTATGGAACTGTTCTAAGGTGGTTTACAGCTGTCATATAATTGGATGTTTATTTATGGTATTTTGTGATGCCACCAAGAAGTCTCCTGATGAAGTTAATTCATATATGTGCTGCTTTTAGTTCTCTAATATGGGTAGAGAAATGAATGCTGTTGATAGATGAATTTTGCTGCCTGTCTTATCCATTGCTTGGTTGATATGGAATTTGGTTTTCAGGTTTGATCTGTCAGGGAAGTGCACTAGTGAGGTCGAGGAGGAAGAGTTGGAAGAAAAAAGAAGGGTGCAGGTATGTGGTCTGCATCCATGCTTTGATAAATATTGTGCTTTAATCATTACTTGTACAGTTGAATGCTAATGGGGAATTTGATTACTTGCAGGTGATATCAAAGCTCCATTTAATACTACGCCCATTCCTTCTAAGAAGATTGAAGGAGGACGTAGAGCAGATGCTTCCTCGCAAGAAGGAGATCATTTTATATGCAAACATGACTGACCATCAAAAGCATTTCCAGGATCATTTAGTCAATAAAACTTTGGAAGACTATTTGCGACATCAAGGTGAGAAAGTAATCTTTGGTGATTAAACTGTCACTAACAGCAGTGGTGAACTATCTTTTTATATTGATTACCATTTGCTAAGTCAGTGAAAAGCTCCATGGGAAAGAGTATCTTAAAGTGGTTGTTTAGAGCTATTGCGCACTTGTTTCCGTGCTAATCTCTGGTTTCTATTGCAGGGAGTGGCATAAGTGGCATGAAAGGAAAACTGAATAATTTGATGATTCAGCTCCGGAAGAACTGCAACCATCCAGACCTTCTGGAGTCTGCTTTTGATGGGTCGTGTGAGCTTCTTAGAGCCTTTAGTAAATTTATACTTCACATGCTATGCTCCTTACAGTCTCTCTGTGATAAAATTTTATTCATATTCAGTAAAAAGTGGATACATTCACCTAAAGCATTTTTTTTGCCTGTTGGTGTTGCTCTACAGTCAGATACCCACCCATTGAGCAGTTGGTGGAACAGTGTGGCAAATTTCGCTTGCTAGATAGACTGATTTCATTACTGCTTGAACGGAAGCACAAAGTATGAGTATGAACTGTTGGTTTGTTGGGTAAAATGTTCTTGTTCTGTGAATTCACAATTACTAACTGTGTTGTTTTCAGGTTCTAATTTTTTCACAGTGGACTAAGGTTCTGGACATAGTTGATTATTATTTTAGTGAGAAAGGGCTGGAAGTTTGTAGGATAGATGGCAGTGTGAAGCTGGATGAAAGAAAAAGACAGGTACGCATATCTTGCTTGGAGAATTTAAGGGGGTGAGAAAGAAAAAAGAAAAGAGAGAACTGTCAGCATAGCTGGGTTGATAGGAGCTGTCTTTTTCTTTTGGTTTCTGTAAAATATTGTGGAAAAAAGTTGCCTGGTTATCGGTAGGAGCTTTCTTTTTCCTTTTCTTTTAACATGGCGACACGCTTCTTGTTTTTGTATATTGCCCTGCAATTTCATCATCATGCCTTGTCCCAGTATAATTAGCCCTATTGATGGCCATGGACTATAAGCTAGTAAATTCCATTTTAGCAAGCTTCTTCTTTCCTCTTCTCACTCTTCACATCTTTGATGGCTTTATCAATTTGTTGCTTGATGGTAACAATTTTGGTCATGTTCATAACCAGATCGCAGAGTTCAATGACATAAATAGCGATGCTAGAATATTTTTGCTCAGCACTCGGGCCGGTGGGCTGGGTATCAACCTCACTGCAGCAGATACCTGTGTACTGTATGACAGTGATTGGGTAATGGAATTTTCCTGTCTTGTCTTAGGGCCTGTTTGGATAATGGACTACCACAGTAATGTGGTGTAAAACTCACATTGTTACTCTTTACCTTCGATTGGATATTGCCTGCTGTCAAATCACGTTAATCCTTCAGAATCACTGCATGATCTGGATTGGCGGAGGTGTGTTGATGTGGCATAGTTTCATAGGCCCCACCATGATGTATGTGCTATATATCCACACCGTCCATCCTCTTGCGTGATCATTTAATGGAATAGGACAAAAAATGAGACAGATCCAAAGAAGACATGGAGCAAACCATAGCTAGCATGGGGATTGAATGCCTGCCATTGAAAACTTCTTGGGGTCCATAGAAATGTTGGATCAAGCTCATTTTTGGAGAGAAGCCCGAACATGATTTTGCAAAATGGATGGACAGTGTGGATATAACACATATTGACGGAATTACATCCAAGTGTATCTAACCAGCAAAATTACTTTACATGTGGAAGTGGAGATGTGAGACTAGTATTGCATGCGGTCACTACTTTGTTTTCCTTTGGACTACCATAGTAATGATAATCATTACTTTTTTACGGCACATTACTGCCGTAATTACTAATCCAAACACGCCCTTAAGGTTTAAAGCATTTCTGAAACTGCATACCTGACTTGTTATATTGCATGTGATCTCCAGAACCCTCAAATGGACTTGCAGGCCATGGATAGATGCCACAGGATAGGGCAAACCCGGCCTGTTCACGTATACAGGCTTGCAACATCTCATTCTGTAGAGGTATGCCATGGATGGGCTTTTTATGGGTTTTATTTATTTATTTATTTATTTAAGTGTGTGCTTAGATATAGTATCTAGTTGAGTTGCAATAATTATCTTTCAGAAAATATCCACTAGTTAAGTTTAATTTTAGTGAAAGTAACCAAATTATGTCTAATTTTAGTGAATCTAATTTTAGTGAAAATAACCAAATTATAGTGTTCTTTTACATTCATATTGAGGATCTGCGCCCTCTATTGAAATTTCATCAAGTTTCAAGATGGACATGAAAGAATCTGACTGTGATATGAGGGCTACTAACTAAATATGTGTGCTAGGAAACATCATTTTGTGGTTGTTTCTTGATTAAAATGAAATGATTGCAACTTTATTTACTCATGCATCCACAAGCAGCCTTATCATTCTTATTACTGCTATTTATGTGGTTATTGTGAAGTATGTTTTGAATTGTTCTTGTTAATAGGGCCGTATGTTGAAGAAAGCTTTCAGTAAGTTGAGGCTTGAACACTTGGTTATTGGGCAAGGGCAATTCAAGCAAGAGAGAGTCAAACCTAATACATTGGAGGTTAGGATAGCAAGTCTTGTTTGGCGCAATTTGTCTTCCTCATTTATTCATCTAATTTGCCTTTTAGGTACCGCTATGCGTAATGATAATCGTCTCAACCTGTTTTGCACTGGCTTTAGGAATCTGAAATGTTGGCATTACTTCGACATGAAGAGGATCCAGAAGACAAGCTGACTCAGACGGACATAAGTGATGAAGATCTGCAGAGGTTGTTGGACCGCAGTGACCTGATCGTGGATTCTAATGGTATATCTGCAGCTGTTGATCCTCTTCCTCTTAGAGGACCTGGTTGGGAGGTGGTGATACCAGCTAAAAGTGGTGGAAGCATGCTCTCCTCATTCACGAGCTGAAGAGTGGGGAGTTAAAGCCTGGCCAAGTTGGAATTCTTCCTTTTTTTTCTTTTCTTTTTCCCCAGAGGTTTTGTTCATATTTTGGAATGCTCTTTTTGGGAATGCTGGGAATGGTGCCCTGTGGGGCTTTGCCGATTTTTGGAGTTTCAATTGCCCTGCAGGGATTTTGTATGACGGAAAAGCTTTAGTTTGTGCCTTTATAACATGTTACAAATGCTATTAAACTCTTGTAAGAGGTTCTGCACATGGAGCTGTATTTTGTCAGTGAGGTATGTGAAAAGAGAGCAGCGTCTGAAAGGTGGATGAGTATCAGATGTATTGACCGATTACAATATCTGTCCAGATATGATTGATTAGCTATTCTAACAGCTTCTATGCATAATATGAAGTGGCCATGTTTGACAGATCAAAAGCATACATTATAGACCTCCTTCCAACACAGGTATGGCTGTTCATCCTTAAATATAGATTAACTATTTCCATATTTTGCATGTCTTGAGAAAAAAAATCAAAAGCTGCAACAGTAATATATGTCCTCAGTTGGCGGATGATATCTCAAAATATATAACAGATTTCAATATGCTTGTTATGTGCTCTCCTTATTTTAATATAGACATTGAAATGATCCATGCTTGTTCAGTTGGAAATAACGTTTCTCCAGTGCAGTTACTTTTTAAGATAAGCACATGGTATTTATGAGAGTTATTGATATGCATCACAACTTCATTTTGCATTTAGTAGCCAGTTTGAAGTCTATGTCATGATTATGCTCAAAACGGACATATCAAATCAACTAATGAATGTCATGACTTTCTATCAATCATCTTTGGTCCACCCAAAAAAAAAAAAAACTGATGAAATATCTTGATGATGATTTACTATCGATAACTCATTGTTGGATTTTGCCTTCTTGTGATGCCCGAGGAAACTGCAATGTCATCACATGCCATTTCATCCGCTGCCATGAGCATTCTCATCACCTAAGGTGCTTATCTCTACCATATGTAACATGAATAGGTCTTGGACTTTCTGCCTAGTTTTTGTAGTTGGAGAGAACCTTGTATTTCAAGTGAAGGGTATTTTAGAAACTTGAAAAGGCCACTGATGTTGGTCTGAGGGCTCATATTTCACCTGTAAAAGTCTGCCAAATGCTTCTGTTTATACGTGAAAAGCCTTCGTCTCCCTAACAAAAATTTCACATGCCAGACCCCTTTGTATTTATTCATGCCTGACTTGCTCTTTAAGAGTGAAATTTCAAATTCTCCCCCTAATCATGTGAAAAACATGCTAAAGTGATCAATGTGAGCCCCCTGCCATCAGAGCAAAGAGTGGATGTGTACACAACCGATTGTAGAACATTTCACCGATCCACCATTTAATAGCTGATCCCAGCCGCTGGGAGAAAAGGTTTAGATAATGGCTTTCATATGGAGAAGACCTGGCCCAAAACTCAGGTTAGTCTTCATATCAGGTAGGCCACACCTTTATGATGGGAACACTGGAGCTTAAAAATTGGCTGAGTGTTGCATTTGACATAAAGGTGGCCTGGTCTGATTTGGGGTCAGGTCATTTTTATCAAGGGTCCACATGATATGTGGTTGGGTATCCAACACGACCCATGCATAAATTAAACATGATGAGCAAACCTTAGCTTTCTTCACACCTAAATTATTGAATTTGAAAATTATATATATATATATATATATATATATATATATATATATATATATATATATATATATATATATATATATATATATATATATATAAAATTTTGGACGGACCATAAATAATCTACACAACTTCACTTGAATGATGAAAGACCTTGATCAACCAAACAACCAACGAGTTTCTCATACTTAAATGCTGATTGTACCACATTAGAAAAAGAAGAAATGGCTGATGTAGCCATCCATCTGCCACATTTACATCCACTTGTATTGTCCTTTTCCATTAACCAGCATGACAAGGTCCCTTCTTCTTGATTGTCATTTTCCAGACCATAACTCCAACAAACCTGTATGAGAGAGAGAGAGAGAGAGAGAGAGAGAGAGAGTCTGGTTCACTGCATTAAATTGGAAAAGCACGTGGACGTGTGCCATTAAAAATGATGCTAGCCCCAAATCAACACCCTTATTTATTGCCACCCATACATTTCATATACAGTTCCAAGTAGCATAGGGACGACCCACTTCCAATAATTCCATTCCAGTCGTTAACACACATTTATATATTCCTAAGACAGCTTTGCATCTCAAAAACTGCTTTACATCTTCGCCCTATCATATATCAACCACAACATAAGGCATACTTGAGCCCAAAAGAGGCATTACCACAAAATACAAGGCAGCTGATATAGAGAGAAAGAGAGCCTCCACATATTTAATAGTACACAACAAAAGGATACCTTACCTTACAGACCAAGCTAAGAATAACACTACCACCGGTTACCCCATCTTCCTTTATTCACTTCACTACAATAATCAAAGCCCAACTCACATGCCTTTCATCTAACTTCCACGGTAGGTGCATGTTCCATAACCTGTAAAAAGGTTAGATGAGAAAAACCATTAGTAAAAATATGAATGCTGGATCACTGAATCACTATGACCACCTTAATCTGGTGCAAATACTTCTGTCGCCCCACCTATGATCACTGGTGGTTGTTGGATGGGAGGGTTCCTCTGTAGATTGGACATCCACATGACCCGACCAATGATCAAAGCCATCTGATTAAGTGCAAGAAAAATGGACACTGTAAAATGGTTTTGCCATCTGCTTTGCAGGTCCTTAACCAAATGTCTTTGGATCATATGCGGTCCATGGCGGTCCCTTCCTATCTAATTGTCGGTGGCTGCACAGGTATTTGTACTGTAATAACGTTATAAGCGGGATTTGTTGCTGGATGTTTTCTCCTCACTAGGAGAATATTACTTCCTGGAAGGAAAAAAAAAATGATATTATAAAAGTCAGGGCATGTTTGATAGCCAATTAAAAGTGAGTTCATCTCATTTTAGTTAATATTAGTTATGTATTAGAGATTATATAAATTGTTGGTTATTAGGATTATTTTTAATCCCTACTAAAAAAGGAGAAAAAAAAAAGATCTTTAAGAGTGTGTTTGGTTCAGTGTTCATAGTATTGGTATAGCTAAAGTTCATTGGTTGGAGATATGTAAACAATATCATCATCGCTGATAATATCGCTAATGTGGGGAAACATTGGGAAAACACGGAGAAAACGGTGGAATTTTTTAGCGAACTTAAAGATATGCCAAAATATACATATTTTCATATTTAGGAATCAAATAATAGTGAAAAAGACATTTGTATATTTAGGAATCAAATAATAGCGAAAAACATATTTACATATTTAGGAATCAAATAATAAGTTTTCTTCTAATGGGGCCTAAAAGGATGTATTGTTGACTCAGGGAATCATTGGGGAACTATGGGAAAAATAGTGGATCCATTAATACATCCAACCAACCATCTATACATTGATAGAAACACACATGCATAATCCATCCACCCATCCATACATCCATGTACACACACACACACACACACACACATCCATCTATCCATTCATCCATGATCCATACACGCGCATACAAACATGCATTTCATCATACTACTATGCATTCGTTGAAAACTTTGAAATGAAATTTCTTTTAATAAACAGATTTTTGGCGATATCAATACATTGGCAATATTATTGAAATATTGCTCATACACTAGAGATACATGCCACATCTAAAATTTACACAATTGAAAATATTGGCAATACATTGGTGGCATCGATACATTGGTGATACAAGAGACATTTGGAATTATACAGTTGAATTGGCGATACATTGGCGATACTTAGTGCTATATTGCCCTTACATGGATTTTCTGATACTACTAGTGTTGTTGGTATTGCTACTGGTGTTATTGGTATCACTGAGCTGGAGCTATGAATAATATTGGTGATATTTAGAACAATGGTTTGGTTGCACCAAATTAGATTGATTACTCGTATCATGATATTTGCTGCAACAAAACGCACCTTAATACATGTACAATTGACTAAAATGAGATGAAATCGTATTTAAGAGGCTACCAAACAGGCCCTAAAAATATCTCCCTACTTTTGAACAGGTTTTTTCTACCATGTGCAGAGGACCAAATCCCGTTTAGAGGGCTCATCCTTGTATGCACCCCACATTATGACCATATACAGGTAAGAGGCTAATATGGTAAGATGCGCCACCGGGAACACCTTGTAATTATGTACTGCAAAAATCAAGCCACTGGGTCTAGCAATTGCTAGATTTTAATTAAGGGGAAAAAAACCAAAGAAAAAAAAAAACCCAAAGAATTATCTTACTGGGGTTGGTGGATGTGAGTGAAGCTGTCTGCGAGAAATCACAGTTCCAAGGGTTCCGCCCAGAAGATTGATAGAGGAGATTCATGGCATAGGCAGCATGGGATGCGACGGTGTTCGGCATGTAGCAAGCCCCGCCCGGTTGGATTGCGCTGCAGTCGATGCCTTGGCCACAGGCATAGTCTAGATTTGCCTGCAGCTCTGCATCGGAAGTGCCAGCCTTTGGCATGCACCAACCTGCTGGCTTTCCTGATGGCGATGGATTTGTTGGTGTCGTTGAAGGTGAAGGATTTGTTGGTGTTTGTGAAGGTGCTGGATTTGTCGGCGTCGCCTGAGATGTAACACATTCCAATTTAGAAATGCTTTTCCACCAAAAATAAGATATTGTTTGTTTCAAGTAGTACTTTTCAAAATGAATAAGATTGCCATTTCTAGCCAGAAATGCTGAAAATCATCCACCCCTCCAACTTGGTTTTGATTTATTATGTGCCCCAAAACACTAATAACTTCAACTCTAGTAACTGTTGCTTTAGACATAGTTTGCAAACCTGGACTCGGCTCTTGAGGTCGAGTCAACCTGTCCAGTCCCTACTCAATCAGGCGGCTCATAAACAAATATAAAGGAAAACAATTATTGTATAATCTTCTTCTCCCCTTGAATAATACCATCCAGTGACTCGTTGAAACCTAGGCCAAGCATGCCTTATTTTGAGCTCACCCAGGAAAAACCAGGACCCACTGACCAGGCCCATGACCTTGCCAGGTTAAGTGCGGGATTTTTTTCCTATTCTGATTGTGATACTATGTCATGTTATGCATAGCGGGTGTAACCTGGATTTGGGAACTAGTACAGGAGTTCTAGGCTTTCTAATTCATTTCTAATTTGTGAAGTGGATTTGAGGCTTGTTCGAATCAGTAACACTATCTCTTGTAAATTCTGCTTTCATAGTGCATTACTCGTCATTTTGTGTCGTGGTTTTTTCTTGAAAGGGTTTTGCCAAGTAAAATTCAAATTATTTGTGTTTGGACTTGGTTGTACAATAGGTAGTACTTTGCTTGAGTCATCTCTGTGGGCTTCTACAGTTCCCCAACAATTTTGAGCTGACCAGGCGCATGACCTTACCAGGTTGACTCAGCCAATTCCTGAGTTGACCCACCTGATTTGCAAACTATGGCTTTGGAGTACACTTCCAAACACAAACATTTCACACCTGACTGCTCTTGGCAAGGCCGACATCGTATGTCATGGTGAGATCAGGCTTGAAAAGCCCAAATGACCGCTCCGATGTAGGCCCGGGCTTCAAGTTCTCATCATACAGCGCGAAAAGGTACGTGTCGACTGATTTCCCCGGCATCAACGGTGTCCCGACCATCGATCTTAGGTGCTGGATTAGATTACCATTGAATGCTTTTGCATTGTCAATGCTAGCTCCAACCTCATTGCTATCGCCTTGGTATGGCCAACCTGTTTCAGCAACGACAATCTCCATGTCCTTGTAGCCCATTGCGTTTAAGGCGGCTCGGATGGCGTCGACCTGCATTGGAAGATTGTCAGTAGACTTTTCAGGGCCCGGGCTGAATTGACTGTGCTGATGCACTGTTCATCCAATAATCCTATCCATCCAAACTGTTGCCCACTAAATTGATGGTTGCAAGTAAAACACAGCCCACCACAGTCCGAAACAATTCAACTCAACAGAGGATATCTTGTAGCCCAGAAAATTAGCACTGTGGATCACTAGATGAAAACTACAACTTGAATGAATGCTGCCATTTTAACAAAATGAAGTTCATAAAGGAAAATCATCGTTGTTTCATGGCCAGAAGACATGAAGGTTGGTCCATCTTGCATGAATCCATACCGTTAGAACACTGTCGTTTCATGGCCGGCAGCCATAAATGTCGAGCCATCTTTCAAGAAGCCACACCGTTTGTTCATCTGGTGCACTCAATCACGAATGGGCAATTACCAAAAATCCCCCCTGTTGGATTATTTCATCCATATGTAATCGATGATGAATGAGATCATTACCAAAAATCCTCCCTCTTGGAAAAATTCATCGACACAATCCATGGACCGTCGGCAAAACTGAGAATTCCAAGCCCACTAATAATCTGGTAAAATCTACCAATGGAGGAGGATTTTGCAGCAAGCCACATTGATGATAAGTCCTAGTAGAGATGAATGGTCCATAAAACTTAAAGCTGGGGCCCACTAATCAATGTCTTAGATGTTTTCTAACATATGGGCCAAGCCCATTACAAGCCCAGCCCATTCTAATTATCTCGAATTACCTGAGCATCGAACATGTTCATGTATGTGATCTTGGACCCAGCGTCGAACCTGCCTGCGTTCTGTTGGAAAAGGCAGAAAGCCAAGGTTTCGGGTCTCGGGTCGCTCCGATACGCGAAATACGGGTACGGGTTTATAGCGAAGGGCGAACCGGTATCATGCAAGAACCCCAGCATCTGCTTCATCGCGTCTGCAAAACCGGGATCGAAGCTGCCGGTGGACGGCGGATCGGACTGCTTGAGGACGGCCATGGAATGGACGGTGGAGATCTTGATCTTTCCACCCAGTGACACGGCATTGAGGGCGTTCTGGAGATTCTGCATGGCTGGGAAGATCTGGGAGATGAGGCCCTGGTCGCCTGACGTCAGCACTTCGTTGCCGACGGTGATGACGGCGATTTTGCTGGAAGGGTAGAAGGGTAGGACGTTGGATGCGATCCACTGATTGGCGACCGTTGGATCGGAAGCTAGGGCTGGGATCTCGCCGTTGGATGTGCCGATGACGATCGCGATGCCGGTGTTTGCGAGGGCCTTGATCATCGCCGGATCGGCGCCGTAGAGCCTGACTTTTCCGATGGAGGTTGACTGGAGGAGCTTTGCCGTCATCTCCGGTGGGGGTAGGTTGTTGGCAACCTGCCCGTAGTTTACGCCGATGAAGGACTGCGAGTCTGCGTTGAAATGCAAATGAAGAGAGTCTTTTTAGCGGTCAATGAGTCGACTCAGTCACTCGCCTGACTCGGCGACTCGATTCGGTCCGGTTACGAATCGATTTGAAATTATAAAATAAAAAATTAAAAATTAATAAATCATTTCATATTTAGTTTTTTTTTAAAAAAAATTGGTTTGTTTAAAGGGAATGATCTATGACAATGATATTTAAAAGAAAACGTGGCCGTCTTCAGCAGGCGAATGATCTGAGCCGTTAATCTATTGGGTCCCACTCAATTGTGGTCGCAGCTGAATTCTCCATAGCACCAATTCTCTCCCATCAGAACGTTTCATAACCATTCGATTTAAGATCTGCACAGGATGCACGATCCAGAGTCTAGACTCTCTCTCTCTCTCTCGAAGAGGCTTTGAAAAAGCTCAATCGCAGTTTCCGAGTGCCGGGTCGACTCAAGCGGGTCAACAAGGCAGTGACTGACTCGACGAGCTCTTTGAAATTCTCGAATCTTGGATAATGGAAGTAGCAAATGAAACTGATTTCTAATAAAAATCCAACCGGATCCGGTTAGAAGAACGCATCGAGAATTCGAATTTCTGATTCCATTTCCTTCTTTTACACCGATCGAGATTTCAAGAAACTCGACAAAATTCGAAGTGAAATTTCTGAGTTTTTCAACTGAAATTTCGATAAAGAAAGATCATAAGAAAGCTCGAAGCTCTTTCTTTTGATGAAATCGATCGAGATTGAGATAAATGGAGTGTCTGAGAGAGATTTGTGAAAGAAAAAAGAGGATCTCTGTTCTTGAGATGAGGAAATTGAACTTACTTGCAGAGCGGAAGGCTAGTAGAAGAAGGGAAAGAGAGAAGAAGAAGGAAGACGCTGGAAGAAGCTTGGCCATGGCGGAAGAAGAGCTTCTTTTCTCCCTTTGCTTTTTGGACGAATTTCTGCGGTGGAAAGACAGCAGAAATAGACAACGAAAAGGCAAGGGGTTAAAATGCAATATGACCGTTTTCCGTGGGGTTAAAATAATAATTGAAGATTCCAGTTCTTCTTCGTGGAGGGGTGGGAATTAAAGCAGAGTTGTATGATACTCTGGTGGACTGTGATTGTTCATACGCATGCACTGAATACTTGAAGCACGTGTCAAATATTTACTCAAGATAAACCGACCAAATTGTGGGATCTACGGTAATTAGTTTATAACCACAAAATAAAATCAGCTTAATTTTTCTAAAAACTTGATCTGTGAATAGTGATCATTGGATAATTTCATGATTTGGTCTACTAAATATCCACCAGTAATTTTTTTAATTTGAAATCCAAGTTAATTGGAATTCATAATTTCGACCGTGGAGATTGATCTAATTCCATGCGACGTGTATAATTTCTTAGTGCCTGCGTATCAAGCATGACACTCTGCCAGAGGATCAAAGTTCTTTTCGGGAACTAAATTCCTGCTTTCCTCGGCCGGAGGATATGATATCAAATGTATCCTCGAGACTTGGGGATGGATAAGTAGGGCCTGACGGCTAGGTGATCCAGACCGTTGACACCCGACGAGGATAGGCCACGAAATATTTTGGTTCCTTTAGGGGAGCGGATTAGGTGTTACCGGTAAGACGTTAGTGGGTGTTTCCCTGACCGTGGGGCCCACCCTGATTTATGTGTTGTATATCTATGCCGTCCATCAAAATTTCCAGCTCATTTTAGCATATGGTCCTATAAAGAAAAGTAGATCTAAATATCAAATGGACCACACCACAGGAAATAGTGGTCATTGAACGTCCACCGTTAAAAAATTCACAGGGCCCACCGTAATATTTATTTTCCATCCAATCTCTTAATAAGATCACACATACCTAAATGAAGTAAAAACACATATCATCTTGATCCAAAACCTTTGTGACCCCAAGATCCCATTGATGGTGGTAATTCAACCTCTACTGTGTGGTCCACTTGACATTTGGATCTGCTTCAGTTTTCGGACCAGGTCTTAAAATGAGCTGGAAAAACTGGTGTACGGCATGGATATACAACACATGCATCAAGGTATATCCTAACTAACGTGTTGCGCTGGTAACATCTGATCCGGTCCCGTTCCTTTCCCTGTCAATGTGGGACCATCGGTCGGTGATCAAGACCATTGGGAGGTCCGAGCTTCCATTGTTGGTTATTCCAGATTCGGTGAGGCCGGGAAACACCGACGTCGTGGGAAACGGATTGGCTACTCCCCTGCCACGAGCACGGTGGCTGATGGTCGGTGCTCTGTGGGCCCACTCATACATTCCGTTTATCCATTTTTAAAGATCATTTTAGATATTGTTTAAGAAGTTAGAGGGATATAAATCTCAGGTGGACCACACCATAGGAAAACAATAGCCATTGGATATCCACCATTAAAATCCTCCTAAGTCCCACTGTACTATTTATTTGACATCCAATATGTTGATTAGGTCATACAGACCCAAATAAAGGGAAAAAACAAATATAAGCTTGATCCAAAACGTTTATGGCCCGGAAAAGTTCTTAACGGTCTATGTTCATTCAACACTATTACCTGTAATATAGTCTACTTGAGATTTTTATATACCTCATTTGTTTTATCATACCATAAAATGGCCTACAAAAATATACACCTCATTTTTTGTATAATAACATAAAACGATCTATAAAAATATATGGACGGCATGGATGAAACACATACATTATGTGGGGCCCACAAAGCACTGATCACAGCCATTGGCGGGTGGTAGGGGAGTAGCCAATCCGTTCCAGACTTGGTGAGGCCATGACCATGAGGCCCACCTTGAAATATACGTTGTGCATCCACCGTCCATCCGTTTTTCCACCTCACTGTCACTTCATTTTGTGACAAGATCCTAAAATTGAAGCATATCCAAACCTAAAATGGACCATACGTTAGGAAACAGTGGGGATTGAACGCATACTGTTGAAAAGCTTACTTGGGTCACATAAACTTTGGATGAAAGTGATATTTCTGTTTTCTAAACATTAGGTTGGATAGCAAATAAACATCTATGTAGTCCGGAGGAAGCTTTTAAGGCGGGCTTTCAATCACCAGTGTTTCTTGTGGTGTGGTCCACTTGAGATTTAGATTTGCTTCATTTTATGGCTCAAGCCCTAAGATGATATTTAAAAACGGATGTACGGCGTGGATATACTACACATACATCAAGGTGGGCCCACGGTGATGGCCTCGCCAAAGCCCGGTGTTTCCCCGGCCTCACCAAATCCGTTCTCAGATTATCTGCGGTGGATTCTCCCGTTCAAGGTGGGGCCGGTCGTACAAACAGTCTAGATCACAGATCCACGGTCTTCAGCTATCAATGTATGATTCGTTGATGTTCCTCTGCTATTGTTTTTACTAGGGTACGGTGGCTCGTTCGCACCGGATTGCATTTTAAGTGATAATCCGAACCGTTCATGTTTTCTATTCTATGATGCCTGAAACATTATTTGAACGGGTGAATGCGCATGAAGATGAATCTTTAATGGATCATATTTAAAGGTCAGGATCATCACTGAAGGATAATTATAATATCATAGATTCTGCATGGTGATTTTGAGAACATGAACGGTTCGGATTAATCCAAGGATACAATCCAGTTGCGGAAATAAGAGATCGCACCATACTACGGGCCACCGTACCGTAGTATTGTATTGAAAGCCGCCTTGCTCTGTTTCGTGGCAGAACCGCCTTCGCATGGCTAAAGGTAAAAAAGAAAAGGATTACTGGATTAGGACACCGGTAACACTTTAGTGGTGTTTCCCTGGACGTGGGGCCCACATTGATGTGTTTTTTGTATATCCACGCCGTCCATCAGTTTTTAGAGCTCGTTTTACAATATGGTTCTAAAAATGAAGAAACTCCAAATCTAAAGAGGACCACACTAGAGAAAGCCGTGGTAATTAAACACTCACCATTAAAACTTTCTAGGGCCCACCGTAATCTTGATTTGCCTTCTAATCCGTTGATAATGTCACACGATGAAGGGAGAACGCAGATATCAGATTGATCCAAAACTTCTATGATCCCCAATAAATTTTTAATGTTGGGTATTCAATCTTATGGTCCACTTGAGATTTAGTACCATTCCCTGAAATGAGCTGAAAAAAAAAAAACCGGTGCATGGCATCGATATACAACACATACATCAAGGTGGGCCCCACAGCCAGGGAAGCACCGACTGACAAGTTACCTGGGTAACACCTAATCCACTCCCACCAAAATTGTAGCACGTGGCACCTTTCATGTCGCTGTAAACTTATGACGTGTAAGTAAAGGTCTTAGCACTTTGGATCAGAAGATCCTAGCCGTTCAAAATAATGGTGAATGATTTAAATCTTTTTTCTCTCAATTGTCTTTGTATGACAATGTGGGCTATGGACACTTAAGCCCACCGGACGTGGATTGCCTACTAAGTCCTTTTGCGGTTGGTTGTACGACAAGAAACAATAAAAATAGAATGTATACCTTTGAAACATTCACAAGTATGGCGGTTGAAAACATATGCAAGGCTTGGATCCTTACTCCTCCTCTAGTGGTAGACTCCCCGGAGTTTCAACACCCGGTCAAGGGTTCGAGAATCCATGGGCCGTGAAATCCCACTTAGGCGTGAGTGTGTGAGGGGTGTGTGTGCGTGTTTAAAATTAAAATAAAATACAAGGCCACATTAGTTTTGGATTTTGCCCAAGTTCGTCTGAGTAAGAACCGGAGTCCGATTATAGTTAGAAATGGAATATCGTGATAGGCTCAGGGACCTTTCAATGGAAGTATTTCTTTACTCACCTTTTCTTATCGTGTAGCCCACTTGAGATTTGGATTGAACCTTTATTTTTGGGCGTGCATCCTATCTTGATCTAGCAAAACTAATAGATGGTTGGATTTCTCACAACATCGGTGGGAAATTCCTTTCAAAGGCTTTCACAGATAATCCATGTCCAAGCCCACTTGGTTAATGGTTTAGATGATCAACGATGGACCCATGGACTGCATTCCATCAATTCCTTATCACATGTGTATCACATAGAAGACTCTTCATCGGCAATTCTTGCGAGAGCCAATGATAATGAATTATGCGTAATTGAAAGGGAATTGTGTGATGTATTTAAAGATCTTCGGAATATACAAAAATAATTTTGTGATAATAAGCAATGCTACATTATCTATTAAGCGATCAAATAGAGATTAATCATACTGAAGTGGTTACCGGACAAAAGATAGATTTAAAAGCAAAGTTAAGTAGTGCTGAAATAGTTATATTAACCATCAAAATATAAAAAACATACAAATGACCGTGTCAAGGCTATAAATAATAAAGAAATTTATAATGCAAATCATCTATACTAGTCAAATCAAATTAAATTTATCTTTTAATTATCTTTTTAGTTATATGTCATTTACATTTTTAATGTAATCTTTTACTTTTTTACCAATCAATTACATTCGGTGATATAATTTTTTACTTTCATCTACTATTTATATTTTTTAGTGTAATGCGTAAGGATAATCAAATAGCAATCTAGACTCGTTTTACAATTATTTTTTATGATCACCGATAAAAATTAATTTCTTTGTGGTGTTTTTATTTTTATTGGAAAATTATTTTATACAAAAGATAAAAGTGTAATTCATTATCTGACTACGACAACTAGGGGTTGTTTTAAAATAAGTTGTTCCATTTTGAATTGAGCCGATTCTTGACTGCCGGCGTTTATCACCCGACTGTATCGGTAAATCAAACTACAACGACGACAAGGGTTATTTTAGTAATATTATTTTTGGGTAAAGGGCATTTTCATCTCTGGACGGACATGATTAAATGCGTGCTGACGTCAGATATATCCTGGGAAGTGTGATAAAAGGATATTAGCTTCGCGATGCCCACACGCGTTTACAAGGTTGCTTTCAAAGGTACAAAATTTCCTCCCGTGTACGATATCTAAGCCATCCATAAGGTGTCTTTCGTTATGTAGATATTCTCTCCCTAAAATAAATCTGGTCCGTTAATACAATGAGCCACAACATTAGAATTTTTTTTAAGGTTAAGAAAACTTTACGAAATTATTTTGTTCCGTACACATGACCCACCTGAAGATTGGCCAGAGATGATTCTTGGGTGAGAGAATATGAACAGTGATACGCGTCAGATGAATGGATCGGATCTCCTACCAAGATAACAGGATGGTACACGTGTGGCGTGTGCATTAGCCACCTTGAATACGCATGTGGGCATACTTTATTTGGACGTTGGGGAAATTTCGCCGTGCACGTGATCAATGGACCGACATTATTTTTATTTCTGTCCACGGCATTTCTTATTGTACCTTACCCGATGAATGGCCTGGATTTATGACACGTGTTCCGACCACTCGGATCTCGACTCGTCATCGAATCAGGACCCTGTTTTCGTAAACGGTCGGATTTTGAGGGTTTTTTTTTTTTTTTTAAATTTATTATTCTTTTTCCCAGTCTTCGTCATGTGTCATCATTTGCATGGAAAACTAACTGGGAGTAGTGGCTCCTTGGTGCACCGCGGGTTCACCAAGAATCGTGCGCTCGCTATCTCTCACCGTTTAAAGTTGGTATGGGAATCCAGCAGCATTTCAAAATTTGAAAATTAAAAAGTTCATTTTGAAATGGGTTTTATAAATGGTGGGAGATAAATGCTCAGAGATTCTTGGTAGGTCTTGGTACACACCATATTTATACATTTTATTAATATATGTAGAGGGAGGCTTAGAATAAAATGCATGGCACCATAATACTACGTCTAAATTCATTTGATGAATCTAATCATCCCATAAAATAATGAATTAATCCAGTTCATCCATTGGTTGGCCTTTGATCACACGGTTAGGATTGTCCATTAGGTGGCCATGCAATCAAAATCCATGTATGAACCCGCATGACGTGTGGATCAAGCTGATTTTTTTGGCACAAGGTGATCCTCACGTACTGGTAGGAAAAAAGCAATGCAGAATGGTAAGAACGAGATAGTTGTGGCTGTACGGCATAAATGCCCATGAATTATTGGGTATGAAACCACAACATAATCCATTAAAGAGAGGCATATCAAAGACTGAGAAGGCACTTTCTCATCATAAAGGAAAAGGAAGAAAATATGATTTGGTTATTTATTTTTGAAAGATAAAAAGGGGAGAACTAAAAACGAGAAAGAGAGAGAAAATAAAAGAAATACGTTGGCTGCACACTTCAAAAAAAAAAAAACAGAAAAAGAAAATAACAGAAAAAAGGATAAACGATTTCCTGCAAAAGCCTTCACAAAGTTCCTTTACTAGAAACTTAGGTTGGGCCCACAGTGATGTTTGTGAGAAATCCTTTCAGTCCATACATATTGTGAGCTCATTTTAGGATGCCAAAAGCTAACAGGATTCAAGACTCATGGGCCGTATTAAAGGAAAAAGTGGTTAGGGAAATTCCTACCGTTGAAAGCTCTCTCAGCTCATCGATGGTGTTTACATGCCATTCATATTGTTAATAACCCACTTCTTATTGGGATGAACTGAAAACACAAATATTAGCATAATTCAAAACTTCCATAGCCCCATGAATATTTCAACTATAGGTGCAATTACTATGTTTTCAGCCCACTTGAGCATTGGGAACGGTTCGTTTTTGGCCTCATATTTTAAAATGAACTCACAAAACGGTTGGGTAATAATGATTTCTCACAAACATCAAAGTGGGCCCCACTTGAGTTCCTAGTGTAGGAACTTCCTACAAAGGCTTTAGCAAGAAATCGGTGTTGGTGTTTCTCTGTACTAGCTGCATACAACATGTTAGAGTTTCAAAATTTATAATAATTTTAGAATACTTATTTAACATGAATCAATACATCAAATGTATATAATATATTTATATTACTATCATACTTTTTGTGAGCTACAAAAGAAGTGCATGATGGTTATATAGAAGATATGAAAAAAATTTTGACTAAGTCTTAATTATAACCATAATCTAGATATATAAATATATATTTTTTTATACCATATACCGAGTTTCTAAAATATTCTTAATTTTCTTTAATCTAGCCCTCGATGCTTACTCTAAGAGAAGGTCCCAAGTCTAATGCGTCGGGCCACATTTTACGATCTACCTTGTGAATTACTTCTAAGTTAAGTGCTTGTGACATCCAAACCTCCTCATAAGTTGGTCCTACCATGTAGATTATCTAATTCAAAAATCAGTCCTATCCAATCACTAAGTGAACCACACCATTACTCATCGCAGGACCCATCTGTGAACTGGTACGGATCATAACCTGTCGTCCAACCGGTTGGACCTGAGACCTCTTCTTTAAAGATTCAATATTGGATTTTTTTTTTTTTTTAAAAAAAAAAAAAAAAAAAAAAAACTAATGTCAAAGGTAAAATGGACTTCATGTAATAGAGGCTTTGGTAGATCTGGGCATGGCAGGATAATATACCAATCTGGACCATCTAACTAGTGGGCCCTATTGTGGATGACTCATTTGTAAAAAAGTCAGATCTTTCAAGACAATCCTAGCCATCACTTTCTGAACTTTTTATTTGAAGGAGCAATCTTGGTAGGCAAGTAATGAAAAGTAAAATTCAAAGTATCAAAAATATTGCCTTTTTGATTTCCAGTTTTAAAGGTTATAATCCAGTTGTCTTATGACATGCTTACCTCAAAAGTCATTGCAAGTGCAACTTTAGTAGATGATTTTAAAAGGGCACTGCATTTTACACAAGAAACTAAGAACCCCCTTTGTGCTACTTTATTCCATGTTCCTTAGGAAACCTGCACTCCCACTTCAAAGATATTCTAAGCTTGCCCCTCGTTGAGAGAATATGAGCTACGAATCAAGGCCCTGCTAAAAGTCAGTTTGGACGGGCTGGGCCCACTAGCAAAATACCCGAGTTTGGGCTGACTTCCCTTCTAGTACCTTTAAGCGTAAATCTAAGTCTATTGGGCCTATATTAAGCCCAGTAAAGCCCATGGGCATCAAAGCTTGGCTCGAATGATACCTTAGTTTGTAATCATCATGTGGAAGCTGATTAATGGGATTAGAGGTGTACACGAGTCGAACCAAGTCGAGCTTGGCACAACTTGACTCAGCTCGGCCACTTGCCGACCCCAGCTCGAACTTAGCTCGGCTCGGCCACTTGCTGACCCCAGCTCGAACTCGGCTCGGCTCAGTCCTTGAGTTTGATTGGCCAGCTCAGCTCGGGCCAGTTCCAACGGAGTTCAAGCCAAGATCGAGCCAAGTTTGCCTCTGTGGTATTTTCATGAACACATGGACTGCATCTCAAATTCTCACTGTTTGTAAAACGGGAACAGCGATTTTTATATGTATTTCATCAAACACCTCATAGGCAACATCAAAATCAAGAAAAAGAAGTATTTGTTTCACATACATACCTTCCTTACCACCAGCTGACACTTGGTTAAGTCATTTCATCAAACAGTTGGTGAGCAACATCAATACCAAAGTAACCGAGTCACCCTACTGCTTTGATCCGAGTCTAATTCGAGTTGGGCTTGATCTGAGTCGAGTCAAGCTCGTCTAGGCTCAAACTCGGTTTGAAATTTTTTTGAGCTAAAAAAATCAACTCAACTCGACTCGAACTCAGTTTTGAACCAATTTGAATTGAGGTTTTTCGAGTCGAGTCGAGTCAATCGAGCTAACTGAGCTAACTCTGCTCGTGTACAACCTTAAATGTGATCCCCTGTGGGTTGTAATGCCAATCGACTTTGATATTTTGGGAATGGTTTAAGTGAGAGCATGTCTGTCGGAAGTAGAAAGATGATGAGCTGTCTTAGTGGAGCGACGCTAGATAAAACTCTAGTGGAAGCCCACAATGATATTAATGTACAAATCGTTACATGTTTTTAATTACACTATTCAATTCAAATGATGTTGATTTCTTGTTATGAATGATTCAAGAGAGAAAAATATTCCATTGCGTTGTCACAAATTGGAAATTGTCATATCTTATAACATTAGTTATGATTGATTTGGGGTGCTCCATTTTCATGGGGACAACCCTTGTTGGATGGGTGAGATTTCATACAAACACCATGGTGGGCCCCACACACTAATTAATTGTGTGAGAGCATTTCTCATTCATTCATTAAGAAAAAATAATAATAATAATAAAGACCCGGGTCCTCTTAGAATAGGACAGCTACCAGTGAAGGTGGACCATCGTCGCAAAAAGAAGTCGCCTAAATAAAGAAACAGATAAACCGTGTTGGCTTCTTATGGATTTTTCCACACACCAATCAGAATTTAATTGTTTTATAAAGACGTTCATGAAACACGGACCTGGTTCGTCTATAAAGTAGCTTTCAGACCTTGACCAGTGACCATTAGCCCATTGCTCGATTGTCATGAGTCACGGCCTGCCTTTATGAAGATGGTGTATTATTGTGTGGATTCATCACATCATGGGTCCCATTATATTGCATCATTGTCCCAAAGCAATGTAATTGGACCACCCTAACTACCTGATTTTGCCCATCCAATTCAGGCTCTTCATTTTTATTTTTTTTAAAAGTAAAATTGTTTCTCTTTCAACCGTCGACTTAGTGACCACCATTTCGACAATTGACTTGACATTTGAAATACATAATTTGGTGGTGGCTAGTAACATACATATTCTGGCCCTATAATTTATTGAAACAATGGGCCCACACATAGGACCACCTGGCAATGGGCCGGGTTTGAGCCTGGCACTGCTCTTAAGCTCAAGGTTCAAGCCCAGTCCAAGCCTGGAAAGGATGTTATAACTGAGGTTTTGAATTGGATGACTTTTTCATTTTTATCTTTTTTTTTTATGAGTAATAAGAATAAGAGATGTTAAGCTTTTTATCTTCCCAACGTTAAGCTATTTTTATGGGCCTAGCACTACAAGCCTAAGCTCAACACCAAAAAAATTGGTTGAGACCCAATTCTGACCTGACCCAACTGGGCCTAGCGCAAAAGTTAAAAGGAGGAATGAAATCAGTGGTCATGTATACAAGGAAATAAACACTTAAGAGGACTGAAATTAATGGTCTACATTCAAGATGCAGGGTTGCATAACTGATAACGACAGTAGTATATTTATAGGATTTAAGATGTACACATGAAGTCAGGTTGGGTTGAAATGACTTGAGCCTCAGCCCAAGCCTAAAAATTAGTTGGTCCATGAATGCAAGGCCCAAGTTACTTCTAGCGGCTAAACTTTAGAAAATCTCTTTAGAATAGCTTCAATTTGGGAAGAGAAGCTGCTGCCAAATGCACGTTTAGTTTGACTGTTAACGGGTCTTGTTTGGATACACACACCAAATGGGTGCTCGAACACATGACCTCAATGTCAAAACCCCCAGGGTTTACTACTGAGCCATGAGTAGGGACCCTGTTTTAACTGGTATATGCATGCAATGTGAGGGTGCGAATCTGCATGTGCCCATGGATCATTAAAGGCCTATTTGGAAAAGGTGAATCCAATAGTGGGAAATGAAAAGAGAAGGTAAAATCAAGACTATGGATTCCCCAAACTGGTTCCATTCCACTTTCCTATTTCATTGTTTGGATTGGAAAGTGTTAATTTCCAATTCCAACCAAAATTCTTTTGGTGCTCCACAACAACCATGTTTATACACATGTATCACTTCCCTAGTCATGTGTATGTAATCCAATCCATTCATCTTATGAATCTTGCTGTGATTAAAGAATTACCCAAAAATTACAGTATTTTAGAACTTAAAAGTACCATAGAAATGGTTTTGAAGGGCGTTTGTTTAAAGTGGGAAATACCCCAGTAATTATGCTTTGAAAACAGTGTCAGAAAGTATGAAATGGAATAGGGCTTCCATAACATCAACATCCGTGGTCCCATAATGATGTATTTATGTGATCTTTGTTGTTTATCCATTTTACTATCTCATTATTGGGCATGAGCGAAAAAATGAGGTAGATTGGAAGCTCAATTGGAAAACACCACAACAAGCAAGGGGTTAACATGTCCACCATTCAAAATTGAAACCTTTGTAGGGCCCACAGGATTGGGTATCTATCATTCAACCCCATCATAATATCACACTAACATGTATGAAGGGTATACATAAATATCTACTTGATTCAAAACTTATGTGGCCCCCAAGAGGTTTTCAACGTTACGCGTTCAATTTCCACCATTTCCTTTGGTGTGGTACACTTGAGCTTCAGATTAATTTGCTTCATTTTTTTGTTCACGCCTTAAAATGAGCTTACAGAACAGATGGACAATATCAATAAGATACAAATATCATGGTGGGCCCCACAAGTTTTGTATGTAGGACTTGTACTAATTCAATTCTTGGAACCTTTTCAAACAAGCTCATTGTCAATATTAACTTTGAGATAATTACATACGTAAATAATCATTGTTCATTTACTGGTAAATACATATATAATAAAAAATAAATACCCCCTTTTTTTAGTATAATTTTATGGATGAGCCCACCTAATTGTTAAACCAGCCCGATTTTTGGGATCAAGGCCAAACTAGGGTGGTTTACCTGATGGATTGGGAAGATTTCATGCAGATTAAAGTCACTTTCCCCCATGAGAGGAAGTAACATGGCAAATACCTAATGGAGGTATGCAAGCATTTTCCTTTTTATAGGTGGAAATGAAAACACACTTTTACATATTTGCATTTTAAAACAGGTATAGGCATCCTATCAGGGAAAACCTTTTCACCCTATCAAAATAGGCCTTAATTACCATAACCCCCTACTAACTAAAATTCACAATATATAAGTATTTTATAAGTTATTAGAGTGTATTAAAAATAAGTTATGTCTACACCCATTTATTAAAAACAAAAATAAAATTCAGTTCATGATATTTGCAAAAGAAGTTCATATATCCAACAGAATTGTAGTGGGACTGTCCTCCTCATCAGGTAAAACCAACAAGGTCTATTGATTGCCAGCAAGGATTCATGTTACCCCTTAGAGTGTATATATTTTTTTAAAAAATTTCTATAGGAATATGTGGCATGCCTGCTGTAGATCCATGATCCTTCTTTTGTACACTTTAGCTTTTGAGCTCGTGTCATCTTCTTTGTTAATTAGTTATATCTGGCTTTCCTTAGCTAGGGTTGTCAATGACCCAATGGAGTTGACCCGGTTCTAATCGGGTCTCCAATTTCTTGGACCTATTTGGAAATTGGGTTTGTGTTCAGGCACACAATTTTGGACCTAGCTACAGAATTGGGCTTACATGGGTCTGGGTCGGATCCACTGCCATGGACCTAGTTAGAATTAGGTATGGTCTAAGTTTTCAGTTACTTTTAAAGTAATATTATATAGAGGATTGCTCACCAGCCCACCAGTTCTCCTGAGTTACAGAACTCATCTCCGGTAATGTGAGCGCAAAATCAAAATAGTATACATGATGCAGCACCCCATGAAACCGAAGGCCCAACTTTCACTCTGATCGAAAACTTTGATAGGCCATGGCAAAAGAGAGAGAAAAATCAAGGGAGGAAACTGTTTCCTTTTTTCATGGCCCACAAAAGCTTTTGATCAAGGTGAAATTTGGGCCCTTGGAGTTTCATGGGGTGATGCATCACACAGACAGTTCAGATTTTGCACTTACATCACAGGAGTTGAGTTCTAAAAAAATTATCATGAGAACCGGTGTGTAGGTGAGCATTCTTCGTATTATATATATCAAACATATATACTAATTATTCGAGTGAGGTTGGTTAGCCACAGACATGGAAGAGAGCCCATCTGCACCGCAAATGCGTCCAAGTGGTATACATCTGAGTGATCTAACCATCCATTTAGTAGGCCCCATGTAAATGGCCTTATTTTGATATGGACCCAGTAAATGAATAGCGGGTCAGGCAAGGGTTAGAAATGTTGCCTTTATTATTATTTTTAAGTAAATGGGTTGGGCTTGGGTTAGAACCGAATGCTATCGGTCCCGTCCTTGTAGATTGTCAGTGGGCTAGATGAGAAGACAGGACCCAAAACCCATGATATATATAACGTACGTATAGCCCCATATTTCAATCTCAAGAATTCTAGCGAACCCACTATCAAACCTTCCATATATTTCTTGGTGGGGCTCGACTCTGTCCCAACTCATTCTCACCCCCAACTGGCCCAGCAGCCCATGTGGAGATGGTATGGTGGAGCCATCTCTCTCTCTCTCTCTCTGGAATATTCCCTAATAGTATGGCTTGCCGTGATTTATTTCATCCATCATAATGTATGTGTTTTTATCAACACCGTTCATCCGTTTGGAGAGATCATTTTAGAGCATGAGCTTAAAACTAAAGCAGATCCAAATCTAAAGTAAACCCCACCATAGAAAACATTAGAGATAGTGACGCCCACCGTTGATTCATTCCTTGGCCCACCATGATGTTTATTTGATGTTAAACCTGTTAATGAGTTTTTAATGGTAGGCGTTAAATCTGGAAGCTGATTGCGTACTGAGTAACTCATTACCATCAGCTTACAGAGTAAACTCTGTGGGGTCCACTGTTATTTGTTTATTTTATCCACTCCGTTCAAACATGTTAACAGATAAATTTAGGGATTAAATCCAAAGTGGAAGCATATCCAAGCTTAAGTGGACCACACCACAGCAAACAGTGTGATTGAACCTCTACCATTGAAAATTCTTTTTGGGTACAGAAGTTTTGGATCAAGATGATGGTTGTGGTTTCTCTTCATCTATGTATTTGTGATCTTATGAACAGGTTGGATGACAAATAAACATTACTGTGAGCCCTAGGAAAGTTTCAATGGTGGAAATCATTATTCCACAATGTTTACTGTGGAATGGTCCACTTGAGCTTTGGATTTACTTCAATTTTGGGATCAACCCCTAAAATTAGCAGGAAAAATGGATGGACAGTGTGGATAAACTACATATATTCACAGTGGGCCCAACTGAGTTTACTCAGTACGCAATCTGATTTGGTTAAATCTCCACTGTTTTATGCGGTACGGTCCATTTGAGCTTTAGATTTGCCTCAATCTTTGACTTATCTGCCAGTGGCCAATAACTAGTGTTTGGTGATTTGTGAGCCCCACCACGATGTATGTATTTCATCCATGCCGTTCACCTATTTTTGTAAATCATTTTATGATATGATTGTAACCCCATGTTGACCTTACAGGCACACCATTAAAAATTAAAAATTTATTGGGGCCACAAAGGTTTTGGATCAAGCTTTTATATATATATATTCTATATGACTTAATCAACAGGATCATCTCGAATAACCATTACAGTCGTCCTTGGAGGTTTTTAATGGTGGACATTCAATCGCTACTGTTTTCCAATGGTTTGGTTCATCTCAAATAACCATTACAGTAGCCCTTGGAGGCTTTTAAGGGTGGACATTCAATCACTACTGTTTTCCAATGGTTGTGGTCCATCTCAAATAACCATTACAGTGGAAATGGATTGGCTACTCCCCCTGGCTCCGTGGCTGGTGGTCGGTGCTATATGGGTCCCAACATGATGTATATGTTTCATCCATTCCATTCATCCATTTTTAAATATCATTTTATGGCTTAATTCCAAAAATTAGATGGATATTAATCTTAGGTGGAACACACCAAATGAAAACAAAGGTGATTGGATATCCACCATTAAAATCCTCCTAAGGCCCACTATACTGTTTATTTGACATCCAATCTGTTGATTAGGTCATACAGGCTCAGATGAAGAGAAAAAACAAATATCAGCTTCATCCAAAACTTTTATGGCCCCAAAATGTTTTTAACAGTTGACCCTCATTCAACACTGTAATGTGGTCCACTTGAGATTTAGATATACCTAATTTTTGGACTCATACCGTAAAATGGTCTCTAAAAATAGATGGATGGCATGGATGAAACAAATACATCATGGTGGGGCTCACATAGCACCGACCACCAGCCCTTGGCTGGTGTCAAGGGGAGTAGCCAATCCGTTTCCCATTGCAGTAGCCCTTGGAGGTTTTTACTGTTGGACATTCAATCACTACTGTTTTCCAATGGTGTGGTCTACCTGAGATTTATATCTACCTCATTATTGGGTTCAAGGCCTAAAATTACCTTTTAAAATGGATGGACAACGTGAATTAAAAAAATACATTATGGTGGGGTCTACATAACACCGACCACTAGCCAAACCGCGTGTAATGACCCAGGATTTTAGTATACGTTCGTACACATACATGTATGTACAATTGCCTTCATTGAAGTATATACACATAGACTCATGCATACATCCACGCACCCAAGCACACATGCATCTATCAGCTCATGTAAATTGTGACCGTTGATATGTGTGATCGTTTTGTTTAGTGCGAACTATTAATTAATGTCATTAATGATTATATGATTTTGGTAGAATATATATAAGTTTATTTATAATGCACTCTCTCAACTCATATACTTAAGACCATGTGTTTAATTATTAACTAATTCAAATCTAGCTAACATCAACTATTGAATGTGCATTGAGATTAATCTGATCTTAACCACTAGATTGTTGTTAAAAAATAAAATAAAAATCGAGAACAACCCATTTTTTTGTGGGAACCAACCCCACCGTCCGCTTGTGTGTGGCCCACCTGAGTTTCGGATCAGCCTCATTTTTTACCTTATATCTTCTCTTGGCCAGGCCGAGATGATGGACGGAGTAGATTTAAATTATGGTTAGTGGGACCCACCATATCTTAAAAAATAAAAGTTATATCTTCTGCACGACTAAACCACTTTCTCCACTTTCCTTCCTTTTTGTATGGTAATGGCTGCCGAACCTCCCACTAAATGAAATCATCCCATAATTCCCACTCCTCCATTCATTACGCATCCATTTATTTAAAAAAAAAAAGAAAAAAAAAAGAGAAAGAATTGAAGGAATCAATCAAATTAAAAAAAATAATTTGAGTGAGGGAGAGAGAGAGCTCTGTAAATCAAGAGAGAGAGATTAAAGCGGGGCCGGATCATCAGACTTTAAGGTAGGTGATCTTAACCTGAAATTTATCATTTTCAATTATTATTATGTTTATTTAATCCGAATTTTCGTAGAAATATTATTGCCAGTTGATTTTTTTTATGTGAGGAATCTACTCATTTAGGAATTTCTATTTTATTCTTTTTTAAATATTTAATACTGAAATAATTTATATATAAATAAAATAAAATAATTTTACAGAATAAAATAAATAGTTTATTTAAGATTATTTTATTAATTCTTAAATGTTTTGTAAGAAAAAAAATTTATTAAATTAAATTTCAAATAAATTATAATATCTTACAATATTTTACAATACAAACAGAATATATAATTAATTATTTAAAACATTGATGATTCATTATGCAGAATTGTGAATATAAGTGATGTAAGATTGATAAGTATATATAAGCAAATATGATTATGAAAATAAAATAAAAATATATAATAATAATAACAAATTATAAATTATATAATTGTAATATGTAATCAGTATTAATATGATATATAATAAGATATATAATAAAATAAAATAAAATAAAATAAAAAGGTTTATAAGATCATTAAGGTATAATAAAATATAAATATTATGTTTCATAATAATATAGTAGTAATACAATATAATTGTAGGTTACAAAAAAAATAATAATGACAAAATATATAACATAATTAAAGTAAACATGTGTAAGATAACATTATATTACATAATTAATACATAAGTATTTAATATTATTTATATGATTATATTATAAGTAACAAAATAGAAAAGTTTTATTTAATAATATATAAAAGTTGTAATAAATATAATTTATTATTATTTAAAAAAAAAAAATTTATGTAAATGATGATATTAACAATTTAACATAAAAGTAATATAATAATTATATTAAATGTATCTAACAAAAGTAAATTTATTAATTTAGATAGTCAATAATAAAACAAAATTAATCATACTGACATAATGTTGTAACAAATAATTTATATAGTAATAATAGTATCCAAAGTCCAAATTAATATCTTTCTTAACTTTATTCAATTTAGATTTAAAAATAAATAATAATAAAATTCTAAATTTAGATTTAAATAGTTAGATAAATAATAATAATAATAATAATAAATTTTAAATTATCAAATAATAATTTAATTACATTATTAATCTTATATTATAGAAATCAGTGTGATAGTTCTAAATTTAGATTTAAATAGTTAGATAAATAATAATAATAATAATAATAAATTTTAAATTATCAAATAATAATTTAATTACATTATTAATCTTATATTATAGAAATCAGTGTGATAGTTTTTGTTCTGTAAAAATTAAAATCTAAATTTTAATTCTAAAATTTGAAGAGTTAATTAAATTAAATTTAAATGAACTTAAGTTTAAGAAAATTTTTAAAATTTTGGAATTGAAACTAAATTGATTAGATTTCTATATTTTGGAATTCTAGTGATTAATGTATATTTAAAATTTTATTAAATTAAAATTTTAATAAAGTATAATATTAGATTTTTAACTTTAAAAAAAATATTTTCCTTGTAGTTCAAAATTTTTGTTTAAATTAAAATTTAAATAATTTATCAATTAAACCTAAAAATACATTCTCAATGAATTATTAAAGAGAAATTAAAATTTGTTATAAAATAATCAAGTTATTTCAATATGTGTATGTATGTGTGTGTGTGTGTGTGTGTGTGTGTATTTGTTAAGTTTATGTGATAAATAAAATAAAAATTTTAATTTTAGAATTTAGTAAATAAAAATAATAAATATTTTTATGCTAATATTTAACATTATTTAAGTAAAAAAATTAATTCAATTAAAGTTAGAATTTAAATAAAATTTCTTGTACATTATTTCACTGTAATTCCTAAATTAAATAATAGTAAAAATAATATTTTATTTAAGTATTTGAATTATTAAAGTTTTGACAAAATAATATCTAGAATTATTAATTAGAAATAAAAATTTATATTGTTGATATTTTCGATTGTAAAATAGTGATTCATCTTACATACCATATCTGCCCAACAACACGAACAGTAGAAAACCTTGATTTGAAACTGCCATGGTTAAATAGACTAACTTGAAATCCAAACCATTCATCAAATAGATACTTAGGTGTTATTTTCTTTTGGTAGATAGTGTCCTAAAACTCAACTTCTCACGCATTCAGTGAGTGTAGATAGCAAGTTAATGCTATGTGTTGCGTCAGTGAGAGAAACTCGTTGAGAGCGTAAGCGTGGGTCAGGTCTAGCATATGACGCTAAGTAGGTCGTGGGCATATGGTTTAGTCCAAAAATCGACGGTCCAAATATCAGGTGGGTGATTCTCCTCCATTTATGAACTTTCTAATTTTATGTATTTTAGAAAATTTATTTATTTGTTTGTTTTTTTTTGACATAATGACTTCAAATTAATATTGTTAAATTCCTTTATTCCTAATATCTACTTTTCTAAATTTTACCATTTACTGAATCTGATTAACATGTAGAGTTAGATTTTAATCTAACTTTTATTTCTGAAATTTGGTGTTAAGATTTAGACCTTAAATCTGTGTTAAAGTAATTGATTTAAATTAATTGGTTTAAAATAATATTAATTAATTTAATTCTAAATTTTGATTTTTTTTAAAGGGCAAAGAAAATAGCTTGATGTTTCAGTAAATTTCAGGAATTGAATTTTTACGGCATCGAATTTCTGCACATTTGTATATAACTTGTATTGTTGTACCGGGATTTGAATAATTAAATTATTTTGTTACTGATTTTGGAATAATTCATGACATGTATTCATCTCTACTGATTACGGAATTATGGAAAAAGAAAGAAAAATGAGGAAATGATTGCGGTATTAGCAAGTAGGGCAATCGTGTCCCTTGGGTGAAAAACCCTAAAGCCAGCAAGTAGGGCAATTGTGTCCCTTGGGTGAGAGACCCTAAAGCTAGCAAGTAGGGCAATCATCTCCCTTAGGTGAGAGACCCTAAAGCTAGTAAGTAGGACAATCGTATCCCTTGGGTGAAAGACCCTAGAACCCGTTGGATCCTTCGGAGTTTCCTTTGTGTACGACATATGAGTACAATTGTGTGCGCGAACATACGTTAGAGGTACAACTGGAGCAGTAGTTTGACCAGCTAACGTATAAATGGGTTCCTCACCACGAGGTACCAGTGTGTGGGCGTTAATGCAACGTGACCATACACGTAGGTACAGTGTTGTAAAATGTGATGATTATTTAATTTTATTATTGAATTCATGATAGTGTAGCACTCAGTACATCTTTATGATTCTAGTATCGCATTCATGTCATATTTAATATTCAATATTTTGATTTATGTTTTGAATATCAAGAAAGTACTTTTGTTATTTATTTGTTCGATATAAATATAGAAATTTCAGATTTGGTTGGATAAGATCTCATGAGCGGTTGTGCTCATACCCAAAATAACATTGTTTCAGGGCATCAGAGTTTAGTTAAGGGTGAAGTGGAGTGAAGATTCAATCATCAATTTATTTATCTTTTATTTGTACCGATGGAAAAAAAATATATAATAAGAATTTAGAAGTGAGTTTAGGCCGTAATAGTTAAAGGTTGTATTTGATGAACGTTATTATTGTAATGAGATTAATTCAGTGTAGTTGTGAATGTTTAATATTAAATCATGACCTGCGATTCGGACCTGGGTCTGGCCAACTCGGGTACCGAATTTCAAGGCGTGACACCGCGTCCACAAAGAACCGTTTAGTAGCCACCATCACTGCTGAGTAGAACTGGGCATCGGATCGAGTCGGGATCGGATTCGGTCCAACTCGACTCTGTTCGAGATTTGCAGGGCCTGACCCAAACTCGATCCGATCTGAGACCAAGTCCGGGTCATCTAACTCGAACAGATCCGAACTCCTGCTGGCCTGAATCGATCCGAGTCTAACTCGGTAAGGAAAATCGAGTCGGATCGGATTGGGTAAGACTCGGTTCGTTCGGTGTGGAAATCATTATTCTCAGTCTCCTATGGTGCGATCTACTTGATTATTAAATATACTTAAAATTTAATATCAGCCCCTAAAATGATCTGAAAAAACTGATGGACGGTGTGGATAAACTAAAAAGTTCAAGGTGGGCCCTACATAGTTTACTTGGAGAGATAGAAACGTACAGCTGTATAGCTTCCTGAAAAAGCTTTACACACGCTACATAGCTTCTCCAAAAAGCTTTATAAAGAAATCGGATTGCGTACTGAGTTACTCAGTACGCTCTTATCGTACTGAGTAAACTCTGTTGGGCTTACCGTGAATTCATTTGGTTTATCCACGCCGTCCATCCATTTTTTTAGATCATTTTAGGGGTTGAGCCCAAAATTGAATCATATCCAAAGCTCAAATGGCCCATACCACAGGAAAGAGTGGAAGTATTGATTTCCACCGTTGAAACCTTTCTAAGGACTCCAGTGATGTTTATTTGTCATCCAACCAGTTAGTAAGATCAAAAAGACATGGATTAAGTGAAAAAAAAAAAAAAAGAAACATCGGCTTGATCTAAACCTTTTGTGGCCATCAAGAACTTTTCAACGGTAAACGTTAAATTCACACCGTTTCCAATGGTGTGGTCCACTTGATGTTTGAATATGCTTCATTTTTGGCTAATCACTTAAAATTAACTAATAAAATGGATGGACAGAGAGGATAAAATGCATAAATGATGGTGGGCCCCACAGAGTTTACTCAGTACGCTTAGCGTACTGAGTTACTCAGCACACAATCCACTACCCTTTATAAAAGTACAGCCTGGCTGTAAATAGCACCAACTATATTATAGCTGCTCTCGCATGTGTCGTGCGAAGACAGCACGGACGCTCCTCAAGCTCTAAGTTGTGAGAACGATTCAAAGGAGATCATAGTTACATGGGCCCCACAGTAATGTATTTATTATATCTACACCGTTCATCTATTTTTAGAGATCATTTTGGAGCATTATCCAAAAAATAAATCATATCCAACGATCATTTGGACCACACCATAAATAGTGGCAGAGATAATGATTTTCACCATTAAAAAATTTGTAGGGCCCACCATAATGTTTATTTTACATCCAATCTGTTCTTAAGGTCACAAGTACTTGATTGAAAAGGAAAAAAAAAATCTCATAAGGTCACACGTACTTGAATGAAGAGGAAAAACAAATTTGATATTGATCCAAAACTTCTGTGACCCTGAAAAGGGTTTCAATGGTAGACATTCAATCTCCCACTAGTTTTTGCAGTGTGGTCCAGTTGATGGTTAGATCTGTCTTATTTTTTTTATCTCAAGCGTTAAAATGAGCTCGTCAAATGGATGAACGGTTTAGATATAAAACATACCTCGTGATCAGACCTATAAAAACCGCTTCGTACACCATTCTTCGATCGAGCCGCGACTCTCTTGCTCTTTCCCTCTTTCTCCCTTCCCTATCTCTCCAGCAAAGAAATTCAAGCTTCAAAACCTTCTTCTTGCCTTCTTCTTCAACCGAAATAGAGAGATAGATATAGAGATAGAATCACATATATAGAGAGATAAAGAGAGGTAGAGAGAGATAGAGAGATAGAGTTGACGGGCTCAAGTGTATACTGGGTAGGATTTTTTGGTGCCGAACGTAAAGCCTACGCAGTAAAAGTATACACACACACACACACACGGAGGTCCGGATTGGGTCGGTTCGAATCGGATCCAATCGGACCAGGTTTCGGATCGGGTCGGTTCCGAACAGAGCCTATCCAGATTTGACCCGAAATTAATTCGGATCTGGATTACGCTACCTGATCCTGATCGATCCTAACCATCAGTTTTGTTCGAATTAGGTCGGAACAGGTCTGATCGGGCCGGATCCACCGGTTCGGATATGAAATGCCCAGCTATACTACTGAGTCGCTGACAATGTCAGCACGCAATCTGCGTCCGCGAAAGCGTGTATAACCTGGGTCTCAAAAAATCACTCCTGTTAGATGATCCTGCCCATCTGATCTCTGGCCCCTAAATTGACGGTGGAAAAGAAAAAAACAGTTAATGGCAGTGGGATAAACCGTAGAAATGGTAATGGGCAGGCTTGTCTCATGGGTTTTTTATCTTGTACGTAAGCCGTCCGTCCTGTTGCTTGAGTGGACGGTCAATACATCACTACCATATCATCTCCCCACCGGATGCTTAAAAAGCATGGGAAGGCGTAATTCTCAATCGTGCAAATTAACAGAGTTTTCTCACCTGATGAATGGCTGAGATCTTTCACAAGCAATGGTTCAGCACGTGTAGAACAGCTGTTGCATGCGGGCGCGGTTGCAAGGGGATTGTCCGCCACCCGCGGTCAGACTATGGGTGGGGCACGCCATGAAGTTTGTGAGAAATCCACCCCGTCCATCCGTTTTTCCAGCTAACTTTCGAACCCGCGCAAAAACGGAGGCGATCCAAAATTCAAGTGGACCACACGATTAGAAACAGTGGGGATTGAACGCTTACCGTTGAAACATCTGCGTGGCCAAAAAAGTTTTGTACCGGGCTAATAGTTTTATGTTTTCACATCATCCCAGAGGGAATGACCTTATGAACGGTTTGGATGGCTTATAAACATCAAGGTGGACCCAGGAAGATTTCAACGGTAGGAATTTCCTTCCCACCTTTTCCTGTCGTGTGGCCTACTTGAGTATTGGATCCACACAATTTTTTGGATAGCATACTAAAATGAGCTGAAAAAACTGATGGACGGTTGGATTTATAAAAAACAAAATCATAGTGGGCCCTATCCGGGTTCCCCACTGGGGTCGGGGGTTGCAGGGAATCCTCGTCCGGCGCTGTTGCAACTAACAAACCATCCCTCGCTGCGAGTTTCTCCCCAACGAAACGAAAGATCGCTCCGTCGTCCGATCTCCAAACACGTTTGCAGTCCGATCGATTACAGGAGTTGAAGAAATTCGGGAATTCCCGATTTCCAAAAACCCTTTGATTTTCTTCCGAGATCTGGGTTTTTTTCTCCAATCCAAGAAATGATTACTCGTTCTAAACTCGTCGAACAACTCAGAGAGTATCAGATCCGAAGTCAGCATAAATGGGCAGCACTTACTATGTTCTCCCCCACACCTCAAATTACTAACAGGTATTTATTTATTTATTTATTTAAAGATCTCAAATTTTCTTGATTTTTATATATTAGGGCGCGTTTGGTTGCACCAAATATCATGAAATTTCATGATTAATTAGTCTAATTTGGTCAAAATTTTCATGTTATTTCATGATTTGGTGCAGCCAAACACGCCCTAACCTATTGTTGAATAGCTGAAAGCATCAGTTTTGTTGTTACAATCCCAAACTAAGTAATTTTATTTCTATGTTATTTTGGAATTTGATATTTTTTAGGATTCACTTAGTTGGAAGAGATACGGCAAGGGATATGATGGATTTGCCTGTGGCACCGCCACGGGGATATCCCTGTGGCACGACGTGGCCCAAGCTCTGTGGGCCCCACCGTGATGTATGTGTTTTATCCATGCTGGCCATCCGTTTTACCAGCTCATTTTGGAGTATGAGCCCAAAAATTATGCAGATCCAAAGCTCAAGTGGACCACACCATGGAAAACAGTGGGGATTGAACGCCTACTGTTGAAAACTTCTTGGGGGCCACAGAAGTCTTGGATCAGGCTTATATTTGTGCTTTCCCTTCATCCAGGTCTGTGTGACCATATGACCAGGATAGATGGCAAATAAAACAGCATGGTGGGCGCTAGGAAGGTTTCAATTGTGGGCCTCATCGTCCCACTGTTTCCTGTGGTGTGGTCCACTTGAGCTTTGGATCTTCATCATTTTTGGGCTCATGTCCTAGAATGAGCTGGAAAAACGGATGGAGGCATGGATAAAACACATACATCACAATGGGCCCTGCAGAGCTTGGGCCACGTCGTGCCACAGGGATATCCTTGCGGTGGGCAGTGCAGGCAATCTGCTTCGGATTTCTTATATGTAGGGAGATATGATTGACTAAGAAAGGGATAATGTTAGTTAGGTTTGTTAGAGTTAACCTTTGATGGGCTTCACATAGATTGGATGTGTGATCTATCCAGATCAAATATGGCGTTGTGATCAGTTATGAGCATGCTGTTACATTGAGGTCATACAATTAATGCATATGGGTCTATGGTAACTAGCAGAATACTGATGACAAGGTTCAGATGGATTATGATATTTGAATGGGTTTATCTTTTATGTTTAGAATCACAAGTTCTTATAAATGAGATATTTGGCAAAATGACCAAAGAAGAATAATTTTCTAAGTGTCTTGTCTATGGAGGTTTGTCTCCTCGAAGTGGTTAATATATCAATAACATTTATTTTCTTTTTAGTCTAATTGTTAGCTTCTAGTATCCCAGTTGCCAGTTCTCCGACAACTGTTTATGTCGTTTGTGTCGAGACAAGAGATGGACTCCTTCTCTAAAGACACAACCCCCCAATTGACAATGTTGTTATCCTTTATTGAATGCTCATCAGAGATAGTAACGAACGAAGGAACTTGGATCTGACTATTTGGCTTTCCTCTTTATGCATGGATGGAATTTGTGGTAATCAATCTTGGATCCTAGTTCAGAGAAGTCATTTAGTTTTGATCAAGTGACTATCGATAGATATTTTTGAATGAACGTAATGAGGACGTCACTTCACAGACACCTTTGCGTACGTATTAGAGGAAGAGGCGGGCTGCACCGATTTCTCTGTGGCTAGGCGAGTAACCATGATCATGTGAAGACCCCATGTGCATGTGTGAGTATCTGGAAGACCTCACATTGGGAAGATGCACATGAGTTGCTTTAGGGAGTGCTTTAGACCGCCGGATTCGAGAGACGTGGTGATCGCGCCGTTGGATCACTGGATCGGGCCGTTGATCGTGGACTATTTTCGTTATCATTGGACATTATTATGTTTTAGGATTTAGTTTATGGTTGATTTATGCTTTGGACACCTTTTTTTTGGGGGGGGGGGGGTGGTTGTGTGACCTCATCATTGCTTGGTTTTGTGAAAAAAAAGAAGAGAACTCCTTGTTTTCTTCTCCAATTTTCATGTGATGTGAGGATGTCTTCCATGTGACTTGGAAGAAAGATTGGTGTGAAACTTATCTTTATCAATCGAAGTGCGAGGCTTCCATCTATCCCCACACTTTCATCTCTTTATCAACAATCGAGTTATTCTTTCAGCTTTCAAGTTTTTCGTTTCTTCTTTCCCCTTTATCCAAATCCATCAACATCCTCCTGATCCTCATCCCTTATACATTCATCGACAAGCTGAACCCTATAAACCCAAAACCCCACCTACCTAGTCCACACATGTGACCATACAGCCACATGTGTGAACCCACATGTACGGCCCCACTCTTGCTCCTTTGGCTTTCCACTACTCATGTAACAAAACCCCACCTTCTCTTGTCCAAACCCTAACCCTATACTTAAAAATCTCCAATCCTCAAATTTCCCCAAATTTCCAAACAATAGATCTTCTCAATCTTCAATTAAACCCAAATCCAAAACCCTAATTCCCTTATCCTAGTACCTAAACCCTTTAACCCCTTTAGCCTATTTACCCCATTAACCATAATTCTAAGTTTTCCCCAATTTACCTACATCCTAACATCTCACCCTAGGTAGTACTAGACCTTCTCTTTTGAAATAGGCTTAACCCTATGCTACTTGGATGACCTTACATCCATTAGATCCTAGTTTCCCCTATTTATTAGTCTTGTAGGATGATGCTTGGTAACCTAGGCTTGATTTATGCATGATCTCCTTTTGGAATCTTGGTATTTGTGATGATGGTAGCAAGTTTTGTGATTTTTATTAATTAATTTAATTTTACTGATTGATCTCTCACAATATTTGAGTTCATACATTGGTTCTACATTAGAATGCCAGGGTCAAAGTGTTACTAATGGTAGAGTGGTTGTAGGGGGAGTGTTGGAGCTGGAGGTTGGGGGGCCTGACTTATTCTTACATCCCTGGAAGCCATTGTTGCAATCTAGCCTGTCTAGTGTAATGGTGGCGGCTAGATTGCCGGGTGGGTTGAGAGGGACCCTCTTATAGTCATTTTCTCTCGTTTTAGAGGGCTTTTGTTCTCTCAATCTGGTGGATGGTGATGGTTTAAAGACAATAACTTAGAATTTTAGGGCCTGTTTGTTTTTCAAAGAAATGGGAAATACCTGGGAAATAGTAATTATTACAATTTCACTGCGTTTGAAAATTCATGGGAATTTGTGCCTGTGAAATTGGTTCAAAAGATGTAATTTTAACTTTTGAACATCATGGGTAATGCGTATGATATATCCATTCCGTCCGTCTGTTTTATTACAATATTTGGGAGCATGATACAAAAAATGAAGCGGATCCAACACTCAAGTGGCCCACGCCAAAAGAAACAGTGGCCCTACAAAGTTTTTAACGGTAAGTATTCGATTCCCTTTTTTGTATGACGTGATCCAATTGAGTATTGGATATGCCTCAATTTTTTACTCATGCTATGAATTCAACTGGAATAATGGATGAACGGAGTGGATAAGCGAAATGCATCACAGTGGGACCCACAGATATTTTGTAATATTCTTGGTTTCCGTGTCAAAAAGTAAGTAGTCAAATCAGGTAAGTTGTAAATGTAGGGGGAAGTAATTATTACTTTTTTACACGGCATTTACCAATTCACCGGAAAATCAAACACACCCTTAGAGAAGAGAACTCCCCTGCCATGTCAGCCCTATCACGTGGAAGGAGCTATAAGCTATTTTAAGAAAAAAATCATTGCAGATGGAACCTTAGATAAATATAAAGGCAGACTTGTAGTTAAAGGGTTTAACTCAAAAGCTCGGTAGAGACTACGGAGAAACAAATTCATTTGTTAAGTTCATGTCTGTTAGAATTATTCTAGCCATAGTGGCATGTTATGACTTAGAAGTATTTCAATTAGATGTCAAGATAACTTTTCTTAATGAAGAATTAAAGGAAGAAATACACATGAAGCAACTAGAAGGCCTTGTGATAAAAGGAGTGGAAGATAAAAGCTGATAAAAGGAATGGAAGATAAAGTCTACAACTAAAGAAATCCTTGTATGTTCTAAAGAAAGCCTCTCATCAATGGTATTTGACATTTCACAGTGTTATCGTCAACATGGGATTCCCGTCTTTTAAAAGAAAATCTTAAAGATAGGATAGAAAGCACATCAATTAGACCAATGTGTGTAGCAAATCAATTAGACCAATGTGTGTATGTTTGGAATAGTGGGAGCAAATTTACTATTTTATCATCGTATGCAGATGATATATTGTTAACAGGAAATGACATAGAAATGTTAGAAAAAACCAAGTCATGGTTAGACTCACAGTTTGAAATGGATGACTTGGGAGAAGCATCATATGTGCTTGGAATAAAAGTAGCAAGAGATAGAAGTTCAATACTGTTATGCCTAAGTCAATAAAGATATATAAAGAGTATACTTAAAAGGTTTAGGATGGACAACTATAAACAGTCTCTACTCCTGTTTGTAAAGGGTTAAAGTTGAGCAAATCAATGTGTCCATCAAACGATGAAAAAAGACTGTAATGGAAACTACTCCATATGCTGAAGCTGTAGGCTTCCTGATGTATTGCATATTATGTACCAGATCCGATATATCCTATGCAGTGGGAGTTGCAAGTAGATACCAAGAAAATCCATTAGTCAAACATTGGCAAGTAATGTTGTCAAAATCGTTATCCTATCACAAATTGTAATAGGAGTTGAATCGTACCGAATCACAAATTGACTCGTAAACTGCATTATTATTATTTTTTTTTTTTTCCCTTCTGATTTCTTAAAAAAATATGAATAATATAAGTAAATTATAAGAGAGAAACTCATCAATCACTGATTTCCCATTAACATGTACCAAAAAAGTAATACATATGATAATATTATCAATTCAGAAAATGTATATGGTATACATCTATATTTATGTATATGGTATGGTATTATCAATCGAGAAAATGCATATCGTATACATATTATGCTTATGTATATGGTATTTTATTATCAATTAAGAAAATGTATATGGTATATGATTTCCCATCAATCATTTTAGTCTTTTTCCTTTGTTTTCTTTTGTTGTCTTTTGGAAAATTTACCTTACCAGTCACGGTTAGGGCAAATAGCTTCGGTCATGGGTTTGCTCCCCATAGACATGAGTTCGAGTCCTCTCCCCGTGGATTACTTGATGCACGTGGTTGGCGGGTGATTGTGTACATCCTCAGGGAATAGTCTCGCCTTAAAGGGTCGGGGACACCCTGCCGTCAATCGTCATTAAAAAAAATAAAATGCAAGAGTCCTTTAATAATTCTTTTGTACTTTTCTTGAGTGTAGAATCTTGTTATAAAAAATGTATTCAATTCCATTGAGCGAATAAAAAGGTACCCTTTTTTTTTTTGTCTTTGAATATCAAAATCCCCAAATCTCCTCTTTCTTCTCTCTCTCTCTCTCTCTCTCTCAAATTTAATAGGGAGTGCGTTTTTTTTTTTTGAACTGTTTGATAAGCAAAAGGGCAAAAAGAAATTAGAAAAAATTGAATAAAAAAAATTGAGTATGTAAGTAATTTTTGGGTACATTTACGAAGTCTACAATTATTGTACGATTCACACAATTCAACGATTATTTAAGATTTGCGAAATTGTACAGCCATATGATATGATATGAATCATATGATTCATCTCGTAAATTGTGAGATCCTCATAACACCGCTGGTAAGAAGGGAAAAGGATCCTTAGGTAAGGTACAAAAGATCATAAGTTATGCTTTCAAGCATATGTGCTCAGGGCCCAGGGATGCTTTGATGTGGATTTAGCAAGAGTATCTGGATGATGGAAAATCTACTTGAGGACATGTTTTCCTCTTTGGAGGTGTTGTTTCTTGGTCAAGTGAGAAATAGAGATTTGTTGCCTGGTACACTCAGGAAGCAGAATACATTGCTTGTAGTGTAGCAGCGACCAATGCCATTTGGATAAAGTGTTTCGTAGATGACTTGAAGCTTCACATACTTGGTGATAAGATGGCTGCAATTTCATTAATTAAAAATGGAGCGAATAACTCCAAGGAAACATATCGAGGTTCAGTATCACTTATTTCGGGATAAAGTAGAAACAGATGAAGTGAGTTTTAGCTACCTACCATTTGGGATATGGTAGTGGACCCTTTAACTAAGGGTGTTTGTCTTGGGTACTTCTCAAGGTGTGTGAGATTGATGGGACTTAAGAAATGTTTGGCTCACAGGATTTACGGTGGATAAATCCAAAAGGAGTATAAAACCTCATGACAAAGCATGTTCATAAAGGGGAAATCCTAAAAGGACAAAATCTTATGACATGGAACCTTTAGTCCCACGAATGTTGCATTAGCTGTGGAGTGTATAATTGACATGGGAAGAAAACCCCACAATAGATTTTAGTATTGTCCGGGTTTTGTCATTATGCTTCTTTTCTGATGCGCAATGATAATTTTACTCAGAAAAGAAGAAAGGACCACACAAAAGAGGAGTAGCACAAACAAACTGCCTTAACACATACCCAAACTAAGACATCAGCTGCGAACAGCACAACTGGAAAATTCACCCCAAACAAATCCTGAGTACAAATGCTTGCAATTACTCACTTCAAATCAGCAATCAACATCTCAACACCATCTGCCTTCTGCTTCTCTAGAGTGCCCGCCTCTTGAGTGGCTTCTCTAAGAATGGATCTAAATACTTTCACGTAGTCCAAACACATATTGCGGGCCTCATCGATGATGACCACAAATTTCCACGTAAAGGTACCGGTGCCCACCCAAGAAATTGCATTTGAAGAATCCCCTTCAATAGCGACAGGGAAGAAATTGAATCCGGTCATCACCTTGATCACCTTGAGAAGGGCAGCAGCCTTGGCAAATGAGGAGTCACAAACTGCAGCAGTGCTGGAGAATTTGGCCAAGGGCACCCCATTGCTATCATGCAACAGACCACCAATTCCCGCCTGGGGTTCCTGAAGGAGCGCTTATCAAGGTTCTCCTTAAAACATCCTGGCTGTGGTGGAGTCCAAGAAGCATGAAAACCTTCTCAGCTCAGGATCTGTCCATGCCCTACTGATCACATTTCTGACAATCTTTTTACCAACTTCCCCACCGTACCCAACTGGTCATTCTGCTTCTCACCTGCCTCAATATTTTTTATGCCAGTGCCATTATTACGCCTATCTCTTTAAGGTAATGTACTGAACATCTTTGCACTGGTTAAGCTTAAAACACTGCTAAAGTAATGGCATATGGAAGAAATATGTAAAGCAGTCAAATTCCTCTCCATATGTCTCTGGTCACTGCTGACCTCTACTGAAATTTCCACCAATGCTGATTGGGTTCTAGTTTCAGCCATATTTCTTAGGATAATGCAAAATGTGGGTACATAGTACTATATGGATGCAACTTGTCAACTGGGCAAACCATTAAGTTACTGGTTTTTGGGCGATTTAGTTTTTATTAGTTCTCAGTGCTTGTTGAGTCAATTTGGCTGTGGCCTGAACAGAGTGAGTTTTGAGTTATTTGTTTACTCAGTATGTTCTAGAAAAACTCCCTGAGCCAAGTGATTTGGAAAAACTATTTTTTTGTCAGAATTTTCCCTGAATAGGCCTCACTGACCTTTTACATTAATATATTGTTTCTTTTTCTTTTCAATCTTTCCGTTTTCCACCTTTCTAGTGACTCATTTGGCACATCTGAGGTGACTCACTCAGCCCTCTAGGTGATTATTGGGCTGAATTGAATTTTCCATGAATAGGCCTCACTCATCTTTCGCACTTCCCCCCTGACTCCCTCTCCAGGAATTCATTTGAGACATCCTAGTTGACGCACTCAGCCCTCAAGGCGAGTGTCAGGTTAAACACATTTTTTGCATTTCTGTTTGCCATGTCCTGTTTCAATCTCACTCTCAACCATCAAAGTCCTACCTCCTCACGGATCCATCAAGCAACTTGATTTACTTGAAAAGTTTTTGGTGCTTCTGTTATGGTGCTCGTGAAGTCAGTTTGGTTGTATCAGGAAACTGAAGCAGAGACAAAGGAAGGAATGACTTTAATGATGCTTGGATCTTTCATGTTTTCTTACAATGTCATTTAGTTTGATATTCCTCATGGTGGTTATACTTTGTGCATTTCTGACTCACTTTATAAGAGTGATTACATTGTCGAGTTTAAGTGGTTACTGAGAGATGCATGATCAGCTTGCTTGATTCATTATCTTTGTACTTGTGATCATGATAACAATGAATCATGATATGGAGCCATTTGTTTGCTCTCACTAGGTTTAGTTGATAATCATCAATCTCCAAAGCTTTATCATTATCTACATGAGACACTGTAAGAATCCTGAGTTGATGATGCACACCTTATCTTCAAGCCTGAGTTTGGACAAGTGGGGTCCCATAATTTGTTGATCCAGACTGTTGGTCTGATGAGCCCCACTGTGGATCAGGGATTTCCCAAAATCCCCTAGGTTAGAAGCATGCTGCCATCGGACATTTAGTCTTTTTCCTTTCAAATGCAGACCTCACTAGATTTTCTTAATGGTGAGGCCCACCAGACCAACAGTCTGGAGCACCAATCCGTCAGGTCCACTTTTTGAAACTCAAGACTTGAGGATGCTGTACATTCCCATGCTTTGAGATTCATATAGTTCCTCCACTATACATTGATTTTTCCAGTTTATTTTGTGCAACATATAGATGCTTATGAAGCATTCTTTGGTATTATTGACCACTAAATGAAAATTTTCTGTCGACCTGGTGCAGTGCTGATGCCATTGCAGCTCTTTTGTGGGCCTTGTTGTTTGTTCTGCTTGTAATATCCTCCTATGTGACCCTCTACTTCAGATATCTGCGGTTGTCTGTTGTGGTCATCTGCCTTGGACTTCTTCTTCCCCTATGCTTGAAAGTTTCTAGGCAGAGAAGGTTGGCAAGGAAGAGAGAGAGAAGATTATTGTTGCCTCTGTCCATGTGAATATCAGCAGACCAGTCGCAGAGATTCCTCGAACTCATTCTTCAGCTAAGATCTTTGTATATGGTGGATGATTTCATGCTTTGGAACTATGCTACATACAGGGCATTGACAACCAACCTCAGCCATTTATGGCACTTGCCAGTTTTGTTATGGACCGCATGGAATTATATGATGCTGGAGGCAAGTATCCTCAGCGTATTCTTGGGGTTTCAGTTTATACAGGTGGGTGCCCATGATGCACTGATCCGGACCATTGGCTAACCCACCACAGGTGGACCATACCCCAATAGTTGAATGGTATAGATCACTAAAACATGGGCCCCACTCACAAAAGCTAAAAACCTGAGTATGCTAGACTTCTGGCCTCATGGATCATATAATTCCTCTTGGACTAGGTGATCTGACGTTGCCATCTAGACTTTGCACACATGATAGTTTTGGAGTTTAAATAGGCTCTTTTCAGCTAACTTATGATGTGGGGAGCTCACATCTTATGGCCGTGATCCTCCATCCATCTATTCTTTCCCTTGTGATGTAAACTCCATATACAGATCTGCAGTGATTGTGTTTCTCCGTTATTTGAATTGTAAATTTTATCCCGAATTCCAGATCTTAAAAAATGGGCAATAACAAACTCATATGTATTGTCTTTAGAATGGAAAGTTAGATGGGCATTTCTAGGCGTAATCCATGATTGGTGTGGGTTGCCTGAGATTGTTACTCTAGGTTCAACAACAGCAATTGCATTGTTCTCCTTGAAATTGGTTTAAGTTCCGTATTTGGTGTCCACTGTTGCCAGGTCGCTTCTTCTTTTTGATAGGTAAGCAGGCTGAGAGATCAATCATGAGGTGAAGACTACCAATTGTTGCATATGAGTTTCATGGAATTTTGGATTGTCTCTCTTTACTTTTCTTTTGGCTAGATGGAATTTTATTCAGGTGGGGATGGTAGGACAGAACATTCAGGAACCGCATCAGCAAGCCGTCTTTGAGTGCGCAGTCTCTAATTGTACCACAGCTGTTCCGTAAAAAAAAAAATTTTAAAAAAAATAAAATCTTTTCTTTGTATTTTTCTGTTGAATTTTCATCTTAAAAAAAAATTAAAATCATTTGTGGGTTGTTCCAGCTTCTAAAACATACTTTGCTTTGCAGGCCTTGGTTAGATATACAATCAATGGAATGGGAGTGTCTGAAACATTACATCCAAATCAGCAGTAAGGTAAGATAGGGTGTTGATAACAAGCATGGTAAGGAGGACAGTTTATTAGTGATTTTGGGGGGAAAAGGCAAGAGGAAAACTAGCCCCCTTAGCTTGGGTTCCGCTTTTTCTGTCCATTGCCCAAACATCAAGCATATTAAGCATGCTTAGAGGCTGCACCAAACCCAAACTCTCCATTTTTTACTCATTTTGCTGTTTGATGTCTGGATTCTTTTATCAGGCCTGAGTACTACTGGTTCAGGCACCAATATGACAACCTCATAGGATGTTTCTAGATATGACATGGATTTTTATTTGTTGCCGATAGCAAGAAATTCTCGTTTCAAGTATCCATTGCTGGATGGTTGCACCTTGGTCGTCTATATTTGAGTTTTTCCAATTTGGCAGAAATGTATTGGCACCTTGCTTGATCTTTTTAATTTTTTGTGGCATGTCGACAATGAGGTTCTGTCATGGTTTTTGTTTAGAGCTCTTATTTGGAGTGTTGAAAGTTGAAGTTGGCAGGGCTTGACATTTTCTAGGTATTCTTATGTTATCAGGTATAAGAAAATCAGCTCTGGATCTTTGGTTTCAAGTTTAAGCATTGCCTTCATGATGTGGGTGTCTGACATGATTGGTGGGTCCCATTGTGAATATGGCATACTTCATCTGATCCATGGTTTATTGGAGAGAAGCAATGGCTTATAAGAATGGCAGCTAGAAATCTAGCCACCTGCATAAGGGCTGGCAATGGGCTGAGTTGACTCCTTGAAAATTTCAGGTTCAACCTTGAACCATACAGCTCAGTCCTGATTTTGAGCCCAGTTGTTGAAGGGGTCATTGGATCAACCTGGCACCGACTTGAGAAAAGATCCAATTTGGGTCATCATCAAAATGGAGTCGACCAGAACCAGATCCAGTCCCAACCCAGAAGTTATTTGCTACAAGTGAACCGTCTATTATCTCTAAAAATTGAATCAGTAAAAAATTGGGAAATGGAAAAAAAAAAAAACAAAGTGTAATTAGTTACTTAGTGGATCTATCATCTATGTGATGGTCAGCTATATTTTTAAATAGATGACAAGAAAGCCTATGCAGCCATGTGGCACCGTGACCATTTCCAAACTTCATGGCCTGTGCCCGGGACCAAAACCTAGGCGGACCTGGCCTAAACCTGTCTTCTTGATCCTCTGCATACTTGAGATTCAAACCATTAAATAAATGAGTTTTGGTTATTTTGATTTTGGAACCAACCAGGACCCAATCCAAATTCTAACAGGCTTATCTCTCAACCCAAAATACTAACTAGGCAGGTATTGGCTCCTTTCAACCTGACCCATTGGATGGGTGGCCATCTGCTGAAATTGATATAATGGCCCAGACATGGGCCTTGCTAAGAACCTCCCATGAGCTACTTTCCCATGTCAGACCTGTGTAGATAAGAAAGTAGGTCCGAGCCAGTCCATCTGCTGATCAAATACCCAGCTCTGGCTATGTCTGATCTATTTGGATGTTGAACCCCAGACCCGGCCAATTGCTCAAAATCGGCCCAATGGGGATGGTGTCTGGTCCAGCAGGCGTAGGCCGGCCCGTTTCGAGATGTTTTTTGACCGCGTCCACCTGACAGCGATGAGGACTGAAATATCAAAGTTGCGTGCGATCCACGCCTATAAACGTGTCAACGAATTATTCGTTCCAGAAAAAGTAAGACAGGAACGTACGCGAAAGAAGCGGTTGATTCCTTCTCACCGCCATAGCGGAGAATGCGGACGTGTCGTTACCACGTGGGCTTATCTGCACCATCGATCTTTACCTAACAGGCTCATCGAAACCGTTGATTGCCCGTCGAATTTCAATAAATAGGGCTTCCTTCTACTTCATTTCCATTATCTTCCTTAGGTATTTGCTTCCTTTGCTTAAAATCTTAGATCTGTTCGTCTCTGCTCTTCTTTTCTCCTTCATTTCTTCCTTTTCGTTGAGATCTCTAGCAGATCTACGCCCTGATAGGCGTTTTTCCTCCTGCTTTTGATTGATTCCCTCCGATCTCGTCCTTCCTCCAGATCTAGCTGCTACTTCTGCAGATCGATGGATTCTTGACGAGATCTTGGCTGCCTTCTTTGGAAATCTGATCTAGAAGGGGCAGATCGCTCGACGATATACGATTTGGCGGAGGTTTTGTGTCTTAGCTTTTTGCTTTTTCCTTAGTTCTTTGGTTATTTTGCAGGTTTTTTTTTCCCTTTGTTTCTCAGGCCTACGATCTATTTTCCAAGCATGAAGGAGATTTCGCCCATCAAGATGCCTGGGTCTGACCGCTGGAAGGTGGGTTTCTGCTTCAGATCCCTCAGATGTAGAGGCTGTAGCTGTTTTCATCAGATGTCTAGTTTTCAAAGTAATCGTTCATCTGATGATTCTTGCATGGCTGTAAATCGACCTATGTTGGGTTTCTGATGTTCTTTTACGTGCAAAGAGAAGCAATCGGTGATGGAGAGATGGAGGACGGATGTTAGGGTTTCGTTGAAGATGTTAGAGATGTAGGAGGCTTGGAGGCGCTTATACGGCCATGGATCTATGTCATCCGACCTTTGCCATGACAGGTGCGCTTGCATGGCAGGTCAAAGAGCCTAATAAAAATTATATTTTTCGGGTTTAAGGGGGGATTGCACGGGCTCTCTTGCCCGGAATCCCCCCCTCTTGCGTCTTCTTTTTCTTTCTTTTTCTTTCTTGTTCTATCCATTGCTGCTTCCCATCATCCGCAAAGATAACCCACCAAGCAGACAGAAGACGAGCTCCTTCCAAATTTCAATTATTCCTGAGCAGGCACCGATCCAAAAAGGTACATACCGGAAGCTCTGCCTTTATTATCATGCAGTCAATCAAAAGCTAAAACGTAATTGGAATTAACTGCTCATAGAAACATGGATGCTTATATTAGGTCATTGATCTGGTCATTATCGCACGTAACCCTAGTTATTGATGCCCGTAAATAACCCTTGAATATTGAATTCTTGCATCCATAATCAGTAAAGGTGATTACCTCAAAACCGTAGATCTATAGCTGTTACATGCAGAAGGCTCACATATGCCCATTATCTATCCAGTGCAATATGGGTTTATATACCCTTGTAATCGCCCAAGGCATACTTACATGGGCTGACGCATATGGTTTTGGTGGGGGTGATGCGTGATGATATTTGTCGGGTGCGATATCTTACATGACCCCATTTCAAACCTTGTTGTGATTCATACCCATATAGGTTGTCTTTGAGCGTGTTGTTTCATTAGGCCGTAAGCCAGCCCATTTACAGCTCTTACTAAATTTTGTTGAATCGATTTTTGCTTTAAAAATTCCCTTGTAGGGTCTTTTTGGTTGAACCGAATATCATGAGATTCATGTTGTTGTTGTTTAATCGTATTTATTGGATAATTTCATGATAATTGGTCCACCAAAACCAACAGTTTTTTACTTGCCATAAATGATCCAAAATCTATCTACTGATGCATCTGGGGATTAACAAGTGCTGATTCATGATCATTATTAGAGGAGTGCCTTCGGTTTCAATTAATATGTTTATTTTTAGTTTTCTCATCATGAATTCAATTTAATTTCAATAGGACTGTTTGGGTGCCACTTAAATATTAGTTCAATGAGTAATTAATTTTAAATCCATGGTTGCTGGTTATTTGGATTAATTTTAATCAAATATCTAATGTGGAACTCGTTTTTAAGTGGCATCCGGCCAGCCTAGAAGGTAATTCCCAATTTTTTTGTTGTACTAATTAAATATATTCCAAGTCAATGCAATTTGTGGAATTGATGCCGTTTGACTGCAATCCAAACCTTTTGGGTTTAGGGTTTAGGGTTTCAACGATGTTGTCTTGCAAACTTCAAAGCCATTAAGTTTCTGCACGGCATCCGGAATTGATGGTCAAGCATGCCCTAACAATGGTAAACTTTTGCAATTCAGTTGCCTTACAAGATCTAGTCCATCATCCATTTCATACATTAAGGGCATGTTTGGATACCACCAATAAGTTACTTTTTCAACCTACACCAGTAGATACTTGATAAGTTACGCACTCCATATCTCTCAAGTAACTTACACGATCCAAATGCCCTCTAAATATAATACATGCCGGTCCTTTTGGTGGTATGTATTTGAAAATGAATGCTTTATGTCTAAATCCCCTTTTGTAGAAGGGTAATTACATGAATACATCCAGGTTTCCGTGGGAGTGTTCAATAATAGCATTATTTTCCACCCACCTGCTTTTCAATACATTGTTCTCCGGGTGTTTCCCCAAAATACACCCGGGGAGTTCCCCTAAATACAACCAGGAAACTCCTGTTTGTTGCAATCTTATCATTTTTTTATTGCCTTGGGACCTCTTCCCCAGGGCACTGGATTGTTGGGACCCCCAAAATACTTCAAACTGGGAAGTCCCCATTTCAGGAGGAGGTATACCCAATGTTTTCAAGTGCTATTGGCCCTAGGAGATCCTCTGCCTGCCACGAATAGGCGGCTCCTTTTTTTTTCTTCACCGTGATTGGTCCTCTGCATTACTGATTTTGTCAGCACTGCTGCATTAATCGTGAGTGGTCCACTGCATTACTGATGTTGTCAGCGCTGTCGCATTAAACGCAGAGTTTCTGATGATACGGTCCGATCAGATTGCAACAAACAAGAGTTTCTTGTTTGTGATATGTGGAACCGAATTCCAAAAGGCTATATGCGTATACTCGATCATGGTGATGAGTGTTGTGCCCCTCCTCTAGCTTACCAGCGAGCTCATAAATGGCCGTTTAAGAAATCCATGTAGTTTGCAAGTGAAGAATGTTCCTTTCCGCGCTCAATGTGTCCTCTCCTTAATCATGCCTGGGTTATATGCTCTTTTTTTCCTTCACGTTTTACTTGTTTATAGCTTAAATGATCTTTGGCATAAAGACTATTTGAGATGAGTGAACTTTGTTTCCGTGTATGACTTGTATGCTTTGTAAGGGTCACACGCCTGGTTTTGGAAGTGGTGAGTGGTGTTTATAGAAATGTTGTAAGTTCCTTTTTTTTTTTGGGTGGGAGGAAAGTTGAGTCTATGTAGTCTATGTACACTTAGTGTTTTCAATTCAAGTATTGTGTGTTATTTGTGTCGACCATGTCAAGGAGATGAGGCTGCTGCTGGAAGTCTGGAGCTCTGGATCGAAGGTTGCTGCTCGTTACATATCAACACATATCTACTTGCTAGGTTGTTTACTTTTGAGGATATGTCAAGATGGCTGGATCAGAGAACCCATGTATTTGCTTTTGAGGATATGTCAGGATGGCTGGATCAGAGAACCCATGTATTTGCTATGGAGAAGATTGTTAGCTGTATTACCATGTTCAGGCCCCTAGTTTGGTTGTATGCTGTGCTACCATCTGAAATGCTAACCACCCAGTCCAAGGATGTATTTTGGTGGCAGCATCACATCCACCGTCCGAGATGCTAGCCATGTCCGATGATGTATTTGGTGGCCACATCATGCCGTGTCGTGTTGGGATGGCTTGTTTGGCGTCTCCCCTTGGTGTATTCCAATATATTTTTTAAGCTATTCATGAGGACCTCCAAGAGTCTGCGTGGAGAGAAGGTTGATGCTTCTAACACCAGAGGAGGTATAAAATCTTGCATTGTTCTGCACCACTCGTTGCTTCAGAAAATAATTTCCGTTTTTTGGGAGGAGGTACTAAAACTTGCTGATTGGTTCTCCTCCACTCAGTCACTGCAGAAGTAAATTTTTTTTCTATTGTTTATGTTTTATGTTTATGTTTTTCCCCTTTCTACCATCATTTGATTAATATATACAGTAATTTTAGTAGCTAGATTTACCAAGTAATGTTAGGTACTACTTACTATTTGAACAACATAGTGTAATGATCATCTTCCATCAGTTCATTTTTATTTCTGAATCTAGCTGATCACATCCTTTGCTTTAATTTTTTTAATTATTAATATAATTGTAAGTCCTTTATTATTATAATTTTCTGAAGTATTATTCATTAATGTGGATATTCTTTATACTGTTCGCGTGTATATATGCTAATGGACACCAGCAGGAGGCTGGCCCCAGGTTCCTCAAACCTGCGCTCTCCCGCCTTTTTGGCAGTTGTCCTCACGGCTTTCATGGAGGCCAGTGTACAATTGTTGTTTGGCAATTGGTTCTGCTCAACATTGCCTCGATTCTAATCAGCTCTAATTTTCCAAATGGCACTGGCTTGCTTGTATTTGGTCAAGCTACCATCTAGATCCCAGTACTTGACTATCCATTGTCCACCAAGCACCAAGCAAACAAGTGCTGCCTGCAATTTTAATTTGAGAAGCATCTGAGTGGGGCCACACTGGTTAATATGAAAAATTTGATGTCAACTGTTACTGTATCACATCTTTGTGTTATATGTTGTACACTACAACCTTGTGATGGGAGTGGTCTGGTCATTTTAGTGGGCCACGTGGCTTGACGTTGCATAGTCTGGCTCTTGTTGGGTGGTCCGGTTGGGCATCTGAATGCACATTACTTGATGAAAAACAAACACACACGGGGCTGGTGACAATCCCTTGATTTGAAAAAGAAAACACAGCAACATTGGCAGCCGTTCAGGTCATCGGTACCTAGGTTCCCCCCCCCCCCCCCTCCAAATATTAGTATTGCCAGTTATCTAGGTCAGTTGTTAAAATTTATACAGATTGCCTGTATCCTGTTGCAGTATGCTGAACTGCGAACCCATCTGTATATGATAAATCTCGTTCTAAAAAGCTTTTAAGAAATGGGGTCCCATGCTATGGTGGGTAGTTCTGAAATGTAAAACTGATATACTTGTAAAAGACTTGTGCCGCTAACTAAAGCTAGCAATCTGATTATTGTAAGCAAGGTTACTTTTGGGTAATGCTGGCACCTCGTAGCAAGTTTTGACGCTAGACCACTTAACCCTTAGGCCCACTGGATATCGTGTGTTTGTGCATGATTGGATACACCACTAATGATATGGTTTGAATGCTGAAAGGGATCTTTAAGCTCAAAATGGTAGAGCGCTCAAAGTTAAATATTTGAGAGGGTGGTGGTTCGAATCCACCAAGATCCGTTATTTCCTCTCTTATCTCATCTTTTTTCTCTACACTCGAGGTTGTGTTAATTTCCTATTCATACCCCCCTTCTCCCTTTTCGTTTTTGTTTTTTTAACAACCAATCTTTTAGGTAGCTACGAATTCAAACCCATCTTGAAGATTTGTAGGGTTTTTTTTTTTTAAATTTTAAAATAATAATAATAATTATTATTATTTTATTATGTGTGTGTATATATAGGTAGGTATATGTATGTGTATCTATATATATATATGTATGTGTATCTATATATATATGTATGTGTATATATATATATATATATATATATTGAGAGAGAGAGAGAGAGAGATACACATACATATACCTACCTATATATACACACACACACACGTTAAAATTGGTCCATTGTCACTCATTTTAGACTTTTGTGCGAAATTTTAAAAATGCCCTCATCTTACACAATCTAAATAAAAAATAGGGGGCAGTTATGTGACCGTGTGTTAACTGTTATCAAAAAACCCTTCGTCAAGGGTAAATGCTCGTGTAGGTTAATTTGTAGGCAGAGGTGTATGTGAAGCTGGTTTTGTGGATGATCAGCTACTCTTTAGGTTTTTGAAATTAAATGATGACCCTACACAGCTAATTGAGTGAGGCCACATTAGATCTGTACCTACATTCTAGATTTCGTAATCAAATGATGGACCATCAATCAAACCTTTGCTTACTTGCCTTTACCCTCTTACAGCTCCATTCCTTTTAACAAGTGTAGATGACATGACCTTCATTTGTAACCAGCTGGATTTAGAACCCCCTGGATTAGAAAACCCTTGGATTTGCAATCCTCCCAGTCTGTTTGGCACCCGACCTTCATTTGTAACCCCTTGGATTTAGAACCCCCTGGATTAGAAACCCCTTGGATTTGCAATCCTCCCAGTCTGTTTGGCACCCTGGATTTACAATCAAACCCTTGCATGCACCCTGGATTTACAATCAAACCCTTGCATACTTGCCTTTACCCTCTTACAGCCCCATTCCTTCTAACAAGTGTAGATGACATGACCTTCATTTGTAACCCCTGGATTTAGAACCCCCTGGATTAGAAACCCCTTGGATTTGCAATCCTCCCTGTCTGTTTGGCACCCTGGATTTACAATCCACCTATCCTGTAGTATATTTACAGGGATTTGAATTTAATTACCAAATCAACTTTAATATCTCTAATTAGTAAGATATGTAATTTTTGATACCATGGTTGTGATAAGCCTGCTGAAATATATGCTTTGGCCTATAATGATGAAATTTCAACTCTCAGGTGGGCCACAAGCACAAGATCATGTCTAAGTGATGGGCCACAGTCACAAGATCATGTCTAAGTGATGGGCCACAGTCGCAAGCAATTTTTAATTGTTGATTTATATGGACAATGTTTGGATGGTGCTTGACACACATGTTATGTAACTATTGAAATGATTTTAGGTGTAATCCAATTCCACGGATGGATTGCAATGCAAACCCCCTCAAAGGGGATTTGAAACCCCCTGGATTTGAACCCCCCTGTCACTTTATGCCCACAAACAACCAGGGGAGACCCCCTCCAATCCACAGTGCCAAACGACCCCTAACAAGTCTACTTCTTACTTTGCAATGTAATTTATTGCGGGGAAATGTCACATGGACCATACAATATATCACTGTTTTTGATAAGTAATAAGAAATTGTTTGAATTTTTCACTGGAACTTTAATGGAATTGTTACCCACTTAAAACTTGAGCTACCTAGATTGCTTATATTTTTATAATCCATATGATTTATTAACATATTAAATTTACTCAATGTTTGCACTGAATCAGTTCCACAATATAAGGCGCATTTATTTTAAAAATACCTTTTTAATTATTTTGATATAATTTTAATAATTAAATTTATGTTTAAACAAATAAACGAGTGTGGTTGATGTTAAAATCAACATCCATTTATAAATATTAATATTATTAGACACAAAATAACATCAATTAAATATATTATTTATTTATTTTTAATATGTTTTAATTAATGTTAACAGAAAAGAAAAATCTGTAACAGAGAAATTTCGAAAATTGAAAAATTAGAGGTCAAAATATATGATTTAGCTTGCAAAACATGCAAAATCATGGATAGATTTCAGTTATTATAAGGGACTGTTTGATTGAAATAATTGTGGGGCGCACAGAGATTTGTATGTGGCTTATCCACACCCGCCCATCTGTCACGCCAGCAAATGAGGCAGATACAAAGCTCAAGTTATAGCTAAAAGCTTCTTCAGCCTTTCAGATGTGTGACCTTATGAACACGTTGGATGACAAATAAACATCCCATGTGAGCCCAGTAAAAGAAATAAACAGTGGATGTTTTAAGTCAACTTTTTCCTTTGGTGTGGTCCCCTTGAGCTTTCGATCTGTCTCATTTAATTTTTTTTTGGCTCACACTCAAAAATATTTTGGTAAGATGGAGGAACGGCATGAATATGCCACAAATACATGGTTATGGAAAAGAGTTATAATTACTTATTTACCCTGTATTTACAAGGGTTATGGAAAATCAATGAGGTGCTACTTAATTTAAATATGAATAAAGGTTCAATACATGTCACTTATCTTGTTCCGCAGCACCTTATATTTAATTTTCATTTTTGTTTAGCTATTCTTTGCCCATTCTAAGAGGAAAAGGTATCAACTGTATATGATCCTTTTGGAATATGGTATGTAATCTTTTGTGAAGGTTTGGATTCACATAATGTTTGGCCTTTAATCAGCCTGTTGGCCATGCTTATGGGATCCCAATTACAAAGAGCCGAGAAGATAGTATCTAATTTTCTTAATCCTCTAAATGGTTAAAAGTAAAATAGCAAGTTGTTCAAAATCCATACCATTTTTATCATCGTCTTGATATAATTTTTAGGTTGGCGAAATACTTGAATCATAGAAGGGAAGGATCACCACCATTTTATAAATTTCTTCACTGCTCTAATAAATTTCTTCGGTGCTCATTTGGACGCGATTTGGAATCCAACAATTATATATGGATGCCTACAATTGAAATGCATTAAGTAAATCATTTTTAATATCATAAAATACAATATGTGACATTTGACATGTTAATTGTAACAAGTCCATTAAAATACATATTTTGGCCAAAAGTAAGGAAATTATGAACCTTAGGTGAGCCATAAAAGTAGGGCTGTACATGAGTCAAGCTAGCTCGAAAAGCTCGCTCGACTCGGATTGACTCGGCTTGAAAGGCCGATTCAAGGCGAGTCAAGCTTGTTTACTAAAGCTCGAGTTAAGTGCAAGCCAAGTTCGACCATGGTGTATTTTACTCAAGTTGAGTTCAAGCCAAGTTCGACCATAGTGTATTTTAACTCGACTTGACTCAACTCAACTCGACTTGAAGCTCGAGCTCGACTCGGCTCGAGTAATATATTTTAATAATATATATTATATATATTATATTAATATTAAATTTTATATATATATATATATATATATATATATATATATATATATATATATATATATATATATATATATATATATATATATAAGTTTTAAAAAATAAGGAGTTAAAATTTAAAAGTTTTTACTAAAAAACCCTACCTGACCCTACCCGTCCCAATTCTCTCTTTTTCTTTCCCTTAAACTCGACTCAACTTGAGATAAACTCGACTTAACTCGAACTCGACTCGAAAGCTTTAGCAAACAAGCCAAGCTTCAATGTTGAGCTCGAGGGTGAGCTCGAGCTCAAGTTCGAACTCGAGTATAGCATGGACAAGTCAAGCTGAGCTTGGCCCACCTCGACTTGATTTGGCTCGAAGTACAGCCTTACATAAAAACTCACTTTAGAATAAGTATGTTTCTCACATTTGCATCCAATTCTTAGCCTTTTGAGAGGATTCTTATTCATATAGTTTTGCAGCATTTCATTTCATATCATTTCGATTACAGCTGTTTACCATGAACCAAACAAATCTTTTTACCCATGCACATCCATTTACCATTAACCAAATGACCCTTATAACAAGAGAAGGGTCCTGTTCCATGGCTCAATGGTAGACAAACTATGGCTCAATGGTAGACAAACTATGTTTCATAACGTGGATTTGAAATCCTCCTATTGTGTTTGGCACCTTGAATTGCGAATTGACTTTAATCCAAAAGTAGTTGTGCATGTTATATTTACAGGGGGTTTGAATTTAATTACTAAATCAACTTTAATATTGTCTAATTAGTGACTAATGTAATGTTTGGCAAATGGTTGTAATAAGCCCGCTGAAATATATGCTTTGCTCAAATGATGAAATTTCAACTCTTGAATGGGCCACAAGCACAAGATCATGTCTGGGTGACTAACCAACAATTTTTAACCATTGATTTACATAGACAATGTTTGGACGGTGCTGATCATCATATTAAAGTAATTATAGTGATGCAATTGATTATCTAATTATTTTTGAATATCGTTAGTGGGCCATGTGCCTAATAGAATAATAGTATGGTGATACACATGTTACACATGCAAGTATTGAAAGGAATTTAGGTCTCTTTTAGGGGATTTGAAACCCTGTGGATTTGAAACCCCACTTACTTTATGCCGTCAAACAATCAGGGGTCATGAGTTTGAGTGCCCATGTGGTTTGGGTGTGCATGTGAGTGTGTTAAAAAAAAAAAAAAAAAAAAAAAAACCCACCACTCGGATATGTGGACTCATCACATTAAATGGAGCACGACCAATCATAACCATCCAATTGATGTTTTCAAACGTATTTTAAGATTAATATAAAAAATGGCTAAACTTCAAGGGAAAAGTAAATCAGTTACGATTATTTTCGGTGATGTAACTTTTGGGTTGTGCTCCATTTAGATGAACCATGCCAAGTGTACAGTGTGGGAACACTCACCACTACTTTTCATTTATGCCAACTGTTATCATACTTTTTTCTTATCTCTTTCTAATTGGAGCCCGTGATAGTTGGATGTTACATGCCTCAAAATATCTTCATATGGGAAGATTCTGGTCTCTGGTCTCCCACCACAGTTATATTGATTAGAGAGATTAATTACAAATTACTCATTTTATAGTTTTTTTTTGTTTTTTAATGAGGAAAAACAGAAGAACATATATTGTCTTCCAAAGATCAATTTTAGGAAAAACAGAAAACTATATATTGTCTTCCAAATATCAATTTTAAATAAAATTCATTTTTGAAATTGCATTGCCATATAATAGTATTTTCTAAATGAATTTTTGAACTCTTATCAAAATGAGGCCTTACTAATTTAAAATCCTAAAATATTCTTTTTCAATAGTGAGATAAAAGAAAAAAAAAAAAACCTTTCACTTGTTTTCTTTGTTTCTAAAATTACTGCAGCCAACCATTATATATAGAGTTACTCCCGTTGGAGTAAGAAGTTGTAAGTTTTGATGGGCTCAACTTCTTCAACCCAAAGAAATTATAAGGGATTTTTATTTTTATTTTTATTTTTTATTTTTTATTTTTTATTTTTTTAAGGTGCGAAAGATTGAGACAATTCATTCAATCTCCATCATTAATACATAGATCCATCTATTAAAATTTGCATTTTTGGCCTAACATTATAAAGCACGTGTACATTTAGAATGTAGGATTGAGCTCGACGCATGATGGTTTTCAACAGGCAATCCAAATCACACCTGTTATGGTGTGTGGAAGTACAAAAATGATCACATTCAACTAAAAATTTTCATTTAGGGCCATGTCCATCCATGGCTATGGATGCAATAGAACAATGGTCTGGATCAAAATACATGGCCCACTTATCAAGACCAAAATCCCACTCCTTTAGAGCTAAGTTCACAATCTAAAGAACTCAATTTCATGCAAGCACAAGCATTCCATGTGTGCAATGGGTGCAAACCATTAACATAAAATGCAGTGAAGAAATACAAAAGAAATTATTTCATATCATGTTGAAATAAAGCTAGAGTGTGCGCATTGATAGTAAAATTCTACAAGGAGGTTCTATTTAAGGAAGAATGGGAGAGACCTACACTCGACAATCATCCTTTGGGTTCTACTTCAAGGGAGGCGGCCGAGTTGTTAGAGAAAGCTTTTTCAAAAAAGGAAATAGAGGAAGTAGCTAGTTTCTAATTGGGGAGTAATTAAGCCCCAGGTCGGATGGTTACCCGATTGTGTTCTATTAAAAGTTTTGGATTGAAAATTGTGCCTACTTCAGTGGGGTTGCTATAGAAGCTTTTTTTTTTTTTTTTTTGGTCCTTCTGGATTTAGGCTGTTGCGTTCACATAGGTTTTCTAGTCTTAATGTTGAATCATTTGACTACATTGATTTTTTGATCTCATATTTCAGATTTAGGCTTTAGATTTTAGATTCAGTCATTAGACTTCAAATTTAACAAATGGGGCCTTAATGTCGAATCATTTGATTGTAAGAACTCTATTTGGTGGGCCTTACTGATTAACGGTCTGGATTGTCATTCAGTTGGACTGGATGATTGAGTAGACTAGTGGGTCCCATTTCAGGTGATGCGCTGCGCAGTCTATTTACGCAGCTTTGCGTACTAGGGCTGGAATGCTATAGCTATCTTATGCAGACAATAATTTGAGTTGAACTAGGATGCTATAATGTGGAGCGTGGGAGAGAGAGTTGTGATGGGTTTCAAATTCTCTCCACAGACTCTATAAAAGAGAGTTGGGTCCCCGATCCTACACCACGACAGAATTCGAGTCCCATCTTTTGAGTTGCAGAAAGGGTGTGAAGGAAAGGAAGATCCTAAGCTCTACAGGTATTCTGGTATTCTGGTATTCTTATCCGGCGTCCATGGCGGCGTCTCATCTAGGTACGCTATCTAAACCCCTTATCGCCATGTCCCATGCACAGACAAATTCGTGGGCCTATTCCGCATATAGATTAAGTCCCACAGTTGGTATCAGAGACATCTGTACATAGGTATGGTTGATCCCATACATCAATTAGGGCTTTCAAATTCGAAACCCATACAACAATTAGGGCTTTCGAATTCGAATTTCATATCAGATCAGTATCAGAGATTTTCGAATCCCTGAATCCAGAAACAATATAGATTAGGGATTTCGAATCCTATATCCTAAATTGGGAATTTCAAAACTAAAGCCCTAAATCCAGTTAATTAGGGAGTATTCGAAACCCTAATCCAGTTAATTAGAAATTTCCAAATCCCTTAATCCAGAAACATTTAATTATGGTATCCCATCTAGATTCGAATTAGGGATTTCAAATCTCAAATTCGAATATTAGGAATTTAGATCTCAAAAAACCCTAAATCGGGGAAAATTAGGGATTTCAAATTCCCAAATCCAGATGTTAATTGAGGATCTTCGAACTCCAAATCCAGATATTAGATATTTGGAATCCCATATCAGATTGGGGACTTCAAAATCGGTTCATCTAGTGGGCCCTTACTTGCGATTTGAGGGTGTCGACTACCATTGTCAATTTTTGGATCTACGATTACAAGCGATGGCGTGCCACCTTCCTTTCAACCATGTTTGTGAAGCCGTTACTGGTATCTCATGGATGGATCTTCATTGGTGGAGGCCATGTCTGTCCTTTTCGATTACACTGTTGGCACCACGGATCCATCCCAGCCCATCAAAACCGCCGAAAATCGAGTTGCAGAAAGAGGAGATTCACATCTTCTCATCATCTCGAGGGGATGGATGGCGAGTGCTGCTTGTCTCTCTCTCTCTCTCTCTCTCTCTCTCTCTCTCCCTCTCCCTCTCTCTTGCAACTAGGGAGTTTCGGAGATAGGCTCATGAAGAGTCTAGGGCACTCTGCCCTGATGCATCGTGCATATGGGATTCATCCCATGCGTTTAATAATCAGGTACTCAGACCCGATTTCTATAGATTCGAGTCCATCTCTGGACTCGCGATTGCTTTCATATATGAGTTGGGCCAGATTTTTGGGCTTGATTCTAGGGCCTGTACTGCACTTCCAAGTCTGGAGTGGGCTTCATTCTTGGACCTATACCGGATCTCTAGATCTGGAGTGGACCTGAATTTTGGGCCTGATTGAATATGTGGTCCCATTATTCATATCCTGGCGATTCTAATCATACCGTAAGTAGGGCCCACCCTTTGGAGCTCATTTTAGGCCCTGATATCTTTATAGGCCCATTTATCCAAGTATGTGGTCCACTTAATAATGTTTTATTATTTGATCTAGGCCATCTATGAGTTCCATCATGAGCATATAGTCTGACTCATTCAGGAGGATATGGACCATCTAATTACTTTGATGGTGAATTTTCATACATATTAAGACTTTGAACTTAATTGTTCAACTTATGGACAACCATACATGGATCTACCCGTCAAGTTACATAGTCCATTCTATCTGTCTATCATGAGAATGGCAGGAGTTGGATTTAGTTATGTTCATTTGAACCAATACAGATCAAATAAGAGTACTGATTCGGCCCTATTATAGGCCCATCACCCATCCTTAAGAGTTGATATAGACCATTGGAATATATGGTATGAAACCTATCCACATGTTTCACTTTAAGGTTCATATATTTTCCAATGATCAATACCGACCATCTTGTGAGCAGCATCGGACTAATTAAGATATAATCCATAGAGAGGTAGGATTATAATAGCAATCCTAAAGTCTATATTTGTAGTTTTGGATTCGGTTGTGTTAGCCACCATAGTGACCTCAATCGATGAAAACTTTACAAGTACAGACTTGTAACATTTGGATCAGGAGGATTGCATATAATTGCGTTCACATTTTCATGCGTACGGTAACGAAAACACAAATGATTACCGTTTAGCAGACACGTAAACGGGTGAAGTAAATAGTGTTGGTAATGTAAAGGTGAAAGACTCATCTCACCCACAAGTGCTGAGTGTTTCAGATTTACATGACTTACATCACTTAGCTTCATGTTCAGGAGGATCACTAACATGTTGTCATTATCACCCACAGGAGGAATAATGATGATGTAACAGATTCTCACCAGGATGAGATGGTTAGGCCCATCGTCATTCTGGATGATTCAGTTGATGCCTCCCTTAACAACTGAATTGATTAACTTTGCTTGATATTTGTTTACATTCATTAAATTGCTTTGTGAAATTATGAACTAATGTGAGTATAAATGTATATCTTTTATTTCAGACTCAATTCTAACTAATCAGAATCAAGTCCCTGCCTTTAATGGATCTAATTACGCTCAATGGAAGAACGCCATTAAAGTTGTACTGGGCTGTCTTCAATTAGATCTTGCCTTCATAACACCAGAACCGCCAAAGCCATTTGATAATGCCACTGAAGCTGAATATAATCGATGGGTTGCATGGTTTATATCAAATGATACATGCCTGAAAGTCATTAAGTATTCGATTTCTGAATCTATAAAGGGCGCCATGCCTGAAATAGACAAGGCCAAAGTTTTCCTGACTGAAATGAGAAAACGATTCAAGAAATCTGATAAATCTGAAGTGGGCATTCTTTTGAATAAATTAACTCGCTCTTCCTATGATGGAAAAGGCAACATCCATGAATACATTGTAGAGCAGATCGAAGCTGTTTCTAAGATCTGTGCTCTAGGGCTTGTGCTCACTGATGATCAACTGGTTCATTTGATCATGAACAACCTACCTTCCCAATTCGGCATGTTCCTGGTAAACTATAACACTCTGAAGGACATGTGGACATTAGATGAACTCATCACTTAGTGTGTCCAAGAAAAAGACATGATTAGGCAGATGGTAAAAGTTCAAAATGTTAATATGGTGACTTCAGGACAAGGGCATGGGCAAGAGAATAAATGTAAAAGGAAAAGAAAACAAGGTTCTAATAATGGATTCTCTTGTCCTCCATTTGGAAACCATGAGAATCAATCTGGAAATGGATCTAAACGGAAACGGGTTAAAGGTAAACCGTGCTTCTTTTGTAAAAAGGTGGGTCATCTAAAGAAAGACTGCGAAGGTTTCCAGAATTGGCTCGTAAAGAAAGGTAATCATTCTGTTCTTGTCTATTTCTAATATAATCTAACTGATGTGTCAGCAGATTCCTCGTGGATAGATTCAGGAACTACTATTCACATATGCATTTCTATGCCGGAATTACTAGAGGCCAGGCCACCAACTGATGCAGAGCGCTCGGTATATGTAGGCAATGGTGTCAAGGTAGACGTGGAGGCAATAGGAGTCTATAGGCTTTAATTAAAGTCTGGTTATTTTTTTGATTTAGTAGATACATTTTGTGTGCTGTCTATGAGGCGCAATTTAGTTTCATTTTCTTGCTTATATAAGTTGGAATATTCATTCTACTTTGGAAATAAAAGTTTTAGCATTTACTTTAATTCGATTAAAGTTGGAAGCGGCTCTATAGTAAACAACTTATACCAGTTAGACTTGGTTGCCTCTCACATCTATAATATTAATACCTCACATGGAAATAAAGTGGGATCCAAGCGAAGACTAGACTATGAGAATTCCTCCATGTTGTGGCACAGGCGGTTATGCCATATATCTCGTGAGAGATTAGACAGGCTTGTGCGAGAAGGAATTTTGCATTCTCTAGACTTCTCTGAGTATAAAGTATGCATTGATTGCATAAAAGGAAAACAGACTAGAACGAGAAAGAAAGGTGCAACCAGGACTGTAGGTCTATTAGAGGTGATACATACAGACATCTGTGGACCATTCCCTACAGCATCATGGAGTGGACACAAATATTTTATTACCTTTATAGATGACTACTCTCGCTTTGGGTACCTATACATTATCAGTGAGAAATCAGATACCCTGGATGCTTTTAAAATCTATAAAGTCGAAATTAAAAATCAATTCGATAAGAGAATTAAAATTGTCAGATCTGACCGTGGTGGTGAATACTATGGCAGATATGATGAATCAGGACACAATCCAAGGCCATTTGTTAGATACCTACAAGACTATGGCATTGTCGCTCAGTACATTATGCCTGGTACTCCAGAGCAGAATGGTGTGGCTGAGAGATATAATCACACTCTTATGGATATGGTGCAAAGCATGATCAACAATTTGACATTGCCAGAATCTCTGTGGGGTGATGCAATCAAAACCGCAGTCACATACTAAATAGGGTTCCCAGCAAAGTAGTAAGCAAAACTCCTTTTGAGTTATGGAATGAGAGAAAACCAAGTCTCCGATATCTACATGTTTGGGATTGTCCTGCTGAGGCCAAAGTTTATAACCCGCATGAAAAGAAGCTTGATCCTAGAACCGTAAGTTGTTTCTTCATTGGATACCTAAAAAGATTAAAAGGTTATCAATTCTATTGCCCTTCTTACTCCAGCAGGATTGTTGAGACTGAGAATGCCAGATTCATTGAGGACACTGAAAACAGTGAGAGTATGAACATAGGAAATTTTGTATTTGAGGAACAAAGGACTGTGACTCCAGTCATAGTCAATCCAGATCACGTAGATATTAATAATGCAGTCGATTTTGTAGTCACTGTAGAACACCACGTAAAACCTCATATACAAACTACAGATGAGGAAAATCAAGATCAGACCCAACAAACTGATCCATTAAGAAGATCTGAAAGAGAGAGAATGCCTGTAAATCGAGACGATTAAATCGTATACTTACAGGAGCACGACTTTGACATAAGGGTGGAAAAAGATCCCGAATCTTTTACACAAGTTAAACAAAGTGCTGATCCTTCTCGTTAGTTGGATACCATGAAAGATGAGTTGAAATCCATGTAGGATAATAAAGTATGGGATCTTGTAGAGTTACCTACTGGAATAAGGCGGATTGGTTCTAAATGGATATTTAAAACCAAATGGGATTCCAAAGGTAATGTCGAACGATATAAAACTAGACTTGTTGTAAAGGGTTTTAACAAATGTGAGAGCATTGATTTTAAGGAGACTTTCTTACCAGTATCTAAGAAAAACTCATTCAAGATCATAATGGCTCTTGTAGCTTATATGGATTTAGAGTTACATCAGATGGATGTAAAGACTGCATTTCTCAATAGGGATCTAAATGAGAATGTATACATGTTGCAGCTCGAAGGTTTTGTAGCTACTGGCTCAGAACATTTGGTTTGCAAACTTAAGAAGTCTATGTATGGGTTGAAACAGGCATCGTGACAGTGGTACCTTAAGTTTCATGAAGTACTTTTCTCATATCGCTTTGTAGAAAACACTGCAGATGAATGCATCTACATTAAAACCAGTGGGAGTAAGTTCGTCATGATGGTTTTGTATGTTGATGACATTCTGTTGGCTAGCAGTGATACCAGGATGTTGAGCGACACTAAGAAATTTTTATCTCAAAGATTTGAAATGAAAGACCTTGGTGAAGCTTCTTACGTCATTGAAATTGAGATTCGCCGTGACAGAACACTTGAATTGCTCAGTCTGTCACAGAAGGCCTATATTACTAAGGTACTCGAAAGGTATGACATGCAAAATTGTGCTTCAGGAAAGTTGCCCATTGTGAATGGCGACAAATTTGGTCTATTTCAGTGTTCAAAGAATGATTTAGAAAAAAATCGAATGAAAGAAATTTCATATGCATCAGTAGTAGGGAGCATCATGTATGCTCAAGTTTGTACGCCACCGGACATTGCCTTTGTCACAGAAATGTTGGGAAGATATCTAGCTAATTCAGGAATGTAACATTGGATAGCCGCGAAGAAAGTATTACGGTATCTTCAGAGAACGAAAGATTTCGGACTCACATACAGAATGTCTGATCAGTTGGAGTTGATCGGATATTCAGATGTAGACTTTGCAGGCTGCGTTGATACTAAGAAGTCTACTTCATGATACATTTTCATGATGGTGGGAGGAACTGTGTCGTGGAAAAATGTGAAATAGTCTACCACAGCCTCATCCACTATGGAAGCTAAATTTATTGCCTGCCATGAGGCATCTAATCAGGCAATATGGTTACAGAGTTTCTTCTCAGGTTTGCGGGTACTGGAGCATATCCCTAAACCATTGAGAATATTTTGCGATAATTCGGCTGCTATTTCATTTTCTAGTAACAACAAGCATTCGTCAAAGTCGAAGCATATCGACATTAAGTATCTTGTTGTAAAGGAAAGGGTTTAGAATCATCAAGTGTCCGTGGAATTCATTGGCACTAAGCAGATGATTGTAGATCCGCTCACTAAAGGGCTCCCTATCACGCCATTTCAGGAGCATGTAACATCCATGAGAGTCATTGATCCCACAGATATTTTCAGTTAGTGGGAGTTGAGCGTATTTTTTTTTATTTTCAAAGACACTTAGAGATCTCGTTTTATAGAGTTTGTTTGGATGATTTTGATATAAAGATTTATTTCTCCTTCTCTATATATATGCACAAATTTTGAGTGAGTAGAACTACAGTCGTGTCTCGTTGGAGACATATAAAAGCTTCAGAACCTCTTAAGGATAGACACATATTATCACACTAAAGTGTGTAATCCTTATACCACATTTTCTAGTTCTTGATTTATGTTGTTAAGATTGAAAGTAATTGTGATCGCGCTTAGTCTCACTTCGCCTAAATTAAATGTTGTGACGATTACCGCGTTTCGATACTGACAGTCTTAATGGACCAGATTGAATAACATTACTCATATTGTCCAACTATTTCATTGGTTAACCATTTGGATATTTTCTTAAAAGATCAAAACTTGTTTTCAAAATTATTATATATGACTATCATTGGCGTTGCTCAATGAGGCCCAAGTGGGAGAATATAAGAACTCTATTTAGTGGGCCTTACTGATCAATGGTCTGGTTTGTCATTCAGTTGGACTGGATGATTGAGTAGACCAGTGGGCCCCACTTCAGGTGATGCGCTGCACAGTCTATCTGCGCAACTTTACGTACTAGGGCTGGAATGCTATAGCTGTCTTACACAAACAACAATTTGAGTTGAACTAGAATGCTGCAATGTGAAGCGTGGGAGAGAGAGTTGTGATGAGTTTCAAATTCTCTCTCCATAGACTATAAAAGAGAGCGGGTCCCCGATCCTACACCACGGCAGAATTCGAGTCTCATCGTTTGAATTGCAGAAAGGGTGTGAAGGAAAGGAAGATCCTAAGCTCTACAGGTATTTTGGTATTCTGGTATTCTTATCCAGCTTCCATGGCAGCGTCTCATCTAGGTACGTTATCTAAACCCCTGATCGCCATATCCTATGCATAGACAAATCTGTGAGCTTATTCCGCATATAAATTAAGTCCCACATTGACTAGATGGATTAGATTGAGAATTTATTTTATTTTTTCCATTTGAGTAAATTTTTTTGTTAGTTATAGCATTATGGTAATGCCATTTAAAATTATTTTTTTTTTTGGAAATTCCACATCTTCAAAATAGCTTAAATGCAGCCTTAATCAAGAGAAGTTTTTAGGGAATTCCTATCCACCACAATCTTTACTTATGTTCTAGTGAATGAATTGATTTGAGGAACAATATCAAGAATACTCTTATAAAAGAAACTAAAACTAAATAATAAAGCCCTCCTTTATGTCTTTGATGAATTTAGCATTGCTTAGTCGATTGCAACTGTTTAATTCACCTAAACTCGATGCTTAAAATAAATAAAATTCTTACGGCTATTCTTGAAATTACTTCTAATTTTTAAGTGTACGGCAAACATTACTGTATCTATATATTTTATTTAAAAATGACATTTATGCACTAATTGGGTGACCTAGATTCATTCATCTCCTAAAGCTCAACAATTTTCAAAATTTCATTTTCTTGGAAAGTACTTGAAACTCCAGGCCTACTCTTCTCTCCTCATTTCTCCCTGTGGTGTGGCCCACCTGAGATTTGGATTAAGTTGATTTTTGGGTTTTGAGACCGGCATCTAATGGACAGCTAGGATGGCATATCCAGATCACGGTGGGCCCTACACAAATCAATGGTCGGCTGGATCAGATGTGAAGTCAGATATTATGGTGGAAGTCGTATTATCATTCCACCTTCTTAGAAACATGATATCTTCCAGAAAATATTGACAATTTTCATTTCTTTCCGTTAGGTAGCTGTGGAAGTTTCACGTGGTGTACTTTTTCTCGGAGGTCGGCCCATCCATCCATCCATCCATCCATACATGTAAATCTGCATACAAATACTGAAATCTCTCACCCAAAGCTAGTTGGTGTGGGGTCCACGGTGCTGTAGGTATGGAATACAAAAGGTCTAACACGGTACCCCCATCAAAATCATGCCCGTCCAATCATCATGTTGGCTACCACGTGAGTTTGGATGTTTTTGGATGGTTGTCCAGTATTTGCTATCATGTGGTCCACATGATAATTGGATCGGTATGAATTTTGAACCATCCAATTTTCATGATGCAATGACCCTATAGGATGGATTAGATAAGATACATGCACCATGGTGGGCCCTACACAGCTAGGTAGACGTATTTTTCATATACAACTTAAACCTTCCCAACTTGTACATAATTAATTAATTGAGTACTTAATTAACGGCAAGAACCAAACAAGTTCACACGTGTATCGTTTTGACTCTGTCGCGATTGACTATCCAGCGTGTGTCGCGCACCATTGGGGCCCACATGTTGAGTGTTCTGATGATCGGAGCCGTCCATGTTGTGGGTACAATCTACCTCAAGAAACATAACCTGAAAGGATGCTTTGATCATCCATGCCTGTAGACGAATTTAGAACTATAAAAATAAAATTTTCAATAGTTCGAATTCAACTCTAAAAATCAAAGGTTAAGATCATTAAGGAAGCGTGATTATCAGAAAATATCTTATTTATATTAGTAGTAAGGAGAAAATGGACGGAGCAGTTCATCCGAACATCTCAGCATCGGCCAGAGTTACGGCGAAATTGGGTGGATCCCTAACTGTAGGGCCCACTGGGATTTATGTGTCTTACATCCACACTGTCCATCTATTTTGAAAGATCATTTTAGTGCATGAAACCAAAAATGAAACAGATCAAAATGTTAGATGGACCATACCGTAGGAAACCGTAGTGATTGAATCCCCACCATTAAAAACTTCATGCGGTCCACCAGAATGTTTATTTTCCATCCAACACGTTGAAAAGTCAAAAAATACATGGATGAAGAGATCGCACAAATATCAGCTTGATCCAAAGCTGTTATGACCCACGAGAAGTTTTTTAATGATCGATTACCACTGTTTCCTCTATCATGGTCCACCTGAGATTTGGATTCGCTTCTTCTTTTTTTGGATCATGCACTAAAATGATTTTTCAAAACGGACGGACGGCATGGATTTAATAAAAATATATCAAAGTGGGTCCCACAGTCAGAGATCCCAACCACCTCGGTGGATCAGTGGATCCACCGAAGCCGCCCCCGGTGAAACACGCTGGATATTAATGTAACAGAGGCAAATCGAACTTTGATACTGGTAGAGTAGGATAGATGATACGCAGGCACTTAGAAAATAGCTTAGAAATGCCCACGTGGACTACATATAGTCAAATAAACCGTCCACGTTATGTTACCTAGTGTCGATGTATCAGAAACCAAAAATTAAGTTTATCTGATTAAATGAATGGAAGATTATTAGAAATTTATTGGACGGTTAAAAATGAAAGATACCCATCATCCCTGTTTCCATAAACAAGTGTGCACGAATAAGCGGTTAGGATTGTTCGACCAATCTGATCTTGGATACCGTCGTTGCAGAATTTAATTATGTTTTATTTGAGTTAATATATGCCACGTGTACAGTTTCTGAATGCCTGCCTATCAAGAGTCATACGGAGCCTGAGTATAAAATGATGAAAAGCCCACATTCGTCTGACGATTTGTTTCTGCCGTTGCATCTGCTCTCTGGTAAATTTCCCTCTTTCCTTGTCTTTCTTTGGCACACTCAAATTTTTATAAATCTCTCTTATAATTCCTTCTTCTGGGTTTTGGAGGCTTGTTTTCTTTTCGTTTTCTAACAAATTCGGTTAAAAGAAAGGTTTTGTGAGATGTTCCATTGCTCTCAGAGCACTACCAGTTACAGTGCCTCTTGTTGAATTGAGAGAATTAAAGAGTCCAATCCATTGATCTAGACCGTTCATTAGGTTCAGACCACATATCATAGGCAACCATTTAAACATCACGTCACTCTGAAATATATGAACCGTTTGATCCTTGGTCTTTAACATGGATGATCAAGACCATTTCCACAAAAACAGGTCCAATCAACAATTTGATCCATCTGTTGTTAGGGTCTATCATGGGTTGTTGTTTATGATTCTAAAGAATCACTTTTGTTAGGCAATTGTAAATATCCCATCCATGGGTTTCTAAATGGATGGTTGTAGATAATAAAGGCAGATGATTGGATTATCTGATCGGTACGAGTTTTATATGGTAGCTTATGAAATGTGTTCTCGACTTAATGGATGGTTGGGATCGTTCGATTGGACTCTCCAAGTGAGCCGACGCAAATTGAGAGATGTTAGTGTTTTTAGTTCTGACATTATTGGTTTCATCAATAAAATGGATCACATTATGGTTCTGGGTATGTAAATTACTTGTGAGTTTTGTATCCTGGATACATTCTTAAGAAATGAAGCTACCAGATTGAGATTTTTTAGTTTGGATGCCTATAAAAATTCTAAGTTATAAACACTTTACACGTGAAAAGAGTTTCAGGTATAAACAGTTTACATGCTATTCTGTTTAGCTTCTAAGTGGTAATCTGTTTACTGGTTAATAGATTTTGTGTTTGGCTAACTTGTAAATTGTTTACAATGTACAAAGTAGGTATTCACACCACATAGAGCTTGTGGCAGTAAATTCTCCCAAAATCAGCCAATTACATAAAAAAGGACTTGATTTTTTTTTATTTTTTTGAGGAGAGCATCAAAGCATGCATGCACTGGATAGATTGGATGCCCTCCACCCATAACAATGGGCCCCAAATGCAACATGGAAGTTTTTAATGGTGAATGTCCCATCCTTCTTTCTCGTGTGGTCCATTTGATTATCAATCAAGCTTTGTTTTTTTTTTTTTTTGGTTGGGGGTGTGTGTGTTAAAGCTTGGGGGGTGTGTTAAAGCCTTTACAGGCAAATGTAGGTAACTAAATAGCACTTGCAATCCAATTACCTGTAATCCTTTTACAACTTAAGGATTATGGATTATACAGGCATCCAAACGACCCCATTTTTTCCAGTAATATAATTTCTCAGTTTCGACCGATAGAATAAAAGAAAATCCTCAGAAGTCTGGAGCATTTAGTGAGCTATTAAAATGGTTTGCAGATGGTGACATGCCGAGGTTTATTTTTGTAGGTTGGACTTGTTTTCACATTTAGAAAGCTGTCACCATGTTCCGTAGATGGCATGCTCATAATCAAGGGGACAATGGTCCTGATCAGCAAGCAGCAAAGGTAATTGCAAGCTAATGGATACATAAGCCAGAGCCACTCGCTTCATTTGGGTTCATGAAATTTCGATGTGAACTGGAAGATACATACTCTAAGAAAATGTATTTTGATTTCTTTTACAATAATTTTATTCTATTGATAAAAATTCGATGGCTATTTATTTCACTCATTTCATGAAGGAAACCTGTATTCTGTACATGTACCCAGCTATAGTAATAACTACCAGAAGACATTTTAAGGATGAACTCTGTGATGTTGATAAATACAAGGGAAAAATGTCTAATCAGTGAAAGCTGTCAATCGTGTCTTATTTTCTTTACAAGGTGAAATATATTAAAATATCTGTGAATGAAATCATGTAATTTAGTTTTTAATTGAATCTGTCTTCAGTTGGTAAATAACAGGGAGATTCTGTTCACTATAATGTGGATTGACCAGATTGCAGACAGCTTGTCATAAAGCTTTCGCTTGCTTTCCTTAACTGTTTTGCCTTCCGTCTATTCTCGTTATTCAGTTGTTGCATACAAGTAGCATCACAGTAACTTTGGATGAGAAAAGAGAAGCTCTCACACGATCGTCTGTCTTTCTCCAACCTTTCCTCATGTGCTTTGGAAAAGCACAACTCTAGATCATGCACATAACATTCATTGTACTTGTCTTGTTTTCTAACATGCAACATTCAATAGTCATTTCCATTCAGTTCCAGAACAGTATAGATGCCCTTACCTGTATTTATCGAGTTGGTCCATTTGAAAAGATTCTGCAAAACATCCTCACTCTAAAAACAGGTTAATGAGCTCAAAGCTGCAATTGGACCACTATCTGGACGCAGTCTATTGTTCTGCACTGATGCTTGCTTGAGAAGATATTTGGAAGCTCGGAATTGGAATGTTGATAAATCAAAGAAAATGTTAGAAGAGACACTGGAATGGAGATCAACATTTAAGCCTGAGGAAATCCGTTGGGTAAGCTCCCCTAAACATAGACACAGTCACATGCACGCACGGACCTCTTTTTTCATGAAACATTTATGTGATTGACTTATGCATAAATAAGGCTTAGATGATGATGATTATCTATGTGATTGACTTTTGCACAGCTAAATTCTTCCTTGTAAACACTGTTCTTTTTTTCTCATGAAGCATCTATGTGATTGATTCACACTGTTAAATGCATCCTTGTCTCTCTTTTTTCATGAAGCATCTATGTGACTGAGTTAATTATGTATCTTTCTCTTGCATATGCTATATTGCCCTCTTTGTATGGCTTTCTTGAGAAACTATATGATGGGTAAATATGCTTAAATTGAATGTCAAAAGAAACTTATGCACTGGAGATTTTCTAGCAAGGCTCACTAGCTTTGCAAAAGATGGTTGCTCGCCCATCTCTGGCATCTCCATTGTTCAGATGACAATTGTCTAGGATGATTGACACCATAGACCTGAGACTACCATGTAGATGGACCATAGCGCAAAACCATGGTGGTTGTCCTAGTTATCCATTTGGAATTTTGACTGTTGGATGTAGACCTTTGCTCATTTTCTTTCTCAACTTTTTTAAAGCTTCCATTTGTGCGCCACTGGTACAAAGGTTAAGATACTCTGTGGCTTTTGGGTTATGTCCTATGCATGTGGTGGCCAACCAGATCAATGTTTGAATTTCCCTAGAGGTTTGATACATGTACAACAGGGATGATAGAGTCTCATGGGCAACCATCTCTAGCAATGCATTCGTTCATTATCTTGTCCTGTATTAAGAAAGTTTGAGTATTGGGATAACTTGTTTGGTTGACCTGACACAACGCAATCAATACTGCAATCCAGTTAAAAGTACCTTGGTTATTCTAAAACTTTAAAACACTCAAACTTGAAAGACTTGAATAGTACTCTAACACTTGGATGTCTGCATAATTGAGAAACTTAAATGTTGACTTGAAATTCAAAAATCAGATGACACAATGAGCTTTCTTACTGATAAAAATCTACTTGATTGAGCTTCAAATTGACTCAGGCACAGCACTTATGAAAGGTAGAGTTTCGATTTAAAACCAATTGATTCTCAGAATAAAAATTTGGAGGGGAGAGGTATAGATTTAGTGAAAGGTGAATAAACAATGTTTGAGGGACTACAACGAGATGATCCATGAAATGGAATTTGCTTGATTTTTTCAAACACATGTAACAGGTAAATGCCTATAAATTTTAATGTCTTTCAATAATGCATCCCTTGTCAATCATAAAAATAAGATACCCTCATAAAAAAAAGGATAAGAAAAAATCAGCATGGGAGGAAGTTGGCATGACTTACTCAAAGACATAATCAGTAAATGCCTGTAAATTTTGAGATCTCAATGAAATTTTTCATTAATGGATATTTTTTCAATTGTAAACATAAACAAGACATCTTTAAGAAGAGAGAAAATAAGAAAAGGAAGCCCATGATATTAGTGGTTTAAAGATTGGAAATTGTTAAAGATGCATACATTGAGGTAATCTACGGGTTGTGAAATGCTTTCAAGGACTAAGGACACATGGTAAGTATGGATTACAAGTGAGAGGTACCAAACTGCATGCTCAAAATATTTCTACAAGGCACTTACATAGCACAGGGCCTTCAAGTTCTGTTTGTAATGGCTCTGAAATATATTGGGCTGGTGTTGTATGAACACAAATTGAGGTTCCTGAATTTCAACAGAATGTTGGTGAGCTAAAGTTGACAAGCAAAAATTTCAGGCTCAGTGACTTGTTAAAAAAAAATAGAAACTAGAAAGAAAGAATATAAAGGAAACCAAGTGTCGTATTACCAATTATAATTGGCAGATACTTATCGTGATAAACTAAGATGTTTCTTTTATATATCACGTGAGTAGTGTTTGGCCAATTTCCCCCTACAATTAGTCATATGAAGAGACATAACTGTTATTTACTTATTTATTTGTGTGGCCCTGCAATCATGTGTGTAGTCCATGCTGATGTGTATTATTAGGGGCTCTGTGGGGCCCACCATGATGACTGTTTGATGTATACTCCATACATCTCTTATGCAGACTCATGTTGGGACTACAACCCAAAAACAAGGCATATCTAAAACTTGAGTGGGCAACAATACCAGAAAAGTGGGGATATGATGCCTACCGATGAAACTATTGTGGCACTATTCTCTTTCTATCTCAACGTATAATCTACAGTTGGATGTAGACACACCCTTTCCCTCCGGGTTCTCTCCCCCCTCCTCTCTCCATGTGGGTTGCACATGTCATACCCCCTAGTGTGTTTTACAATATCTATATGTAGATTTTTTATTTTTTTTTGAAAGGTATTATCTATATGTAGATATTGTAAGAAACATATTATATTAATTAATTGGGAAATCTACAGTCAAACATATGCATTTATGATTTAATTATATTTATCCATGTATTAGTCATCTAATTACAGTTATGCCCTAAGAATTTTATAACACTTTTCTTTTATACACTTGGCCAAAGAGGCAACAAAGGAAAATGCATTGAAATGACCAAAATAGCCTATCTAATAAAACCAAGTTTATTGCTTTATCTATAGGCGATTGAAATTGTACACAACATATGTTTTACATGTAGAACACCCAAGCTTTCTGGGGCCAACATTTTGTTTATGTGAAATCCACTCCGTGTGTTAGGTGCTAACCATTATATTCACTGTATAAATAAAGTACCAGCCAGATAAAAGACTAAGAAGAGTGACAACAATGTGAACAATGTAAACTTGCATGTAAAAGCTCTAAGTAAACAAGTTGTGGCCCACCTGAGTTTTGGACCAGGCTGATTTGTGTATATTTTGTTCATCTTTAAGAGTCACGCTTGATGAGTGGGTTTGATGACATAAAGACACCATGTTGGCCCCACACACAATGCTATGGTTGGCATTTCCATACCCGTTGTTCCCTGTGGTATGGCCCACCTGGATTGTGGATTTGATTGATTTTTCTTTTGCCCCAGTGCCTAAGTGTTGAGGTCCAAGTCCTTGAGGAGCACACCTAGTTGATGGAGAGGATTTCATATACACAACATGGTGGCCCCAAAAAGCATACCTCAGCAGAGTCGGGGCATTTCATGTGGGGATTGGAATCATTTACAAGATGTTTAGACTACAACTGGTTCACACAGTGAAAACTCTTGCATGACTTGTTGAGTCATCAGTGCGTGCCTTTCACTGACATGGATGGAAGTATTTCATGTCGAAGAGATCCACACCATCCATCAGGTGTGCCACCATGTGTTTTGACCAAGGCCCAATTATCAGGCCGATTCAATACTGAAGTGGGCTACACCATGGTGAATGGTTGATATGGTACTCCCATTGTGGTATATATGCACCATCCTATCTATTCATCTGATGCCAAGATGAAGGGACGCTCCGAAAATAAGGACAGTCTAACACTCATGTGGGCTACACGACATGAATTTAGAGGTTTACACATGATTTGACATTGTTACTTATTGTGTGGTCTACCTGAGTCCTAGATGGGATTGATTTTCAGTACCCACAGTGAAAATGTGGCAGCGTATCTGATGGACCAGGTGGATTTGATGCATGTTCCTCTCATGTGGTGGTCATTTCGCACAAAGTCACTCCCTCCGTATGTCCATGCATTGTCAGACCAATGGTGGTACTTTAAGAAGCATCCATGCTCTGTGGGCCCAACATATTGTCTATAGGACATCCACTCCATCCATAAGGTGTGCTCCTGAAAGCGTGACCATGTAGCCAAAAACCAAAACCCAGATGCATAGCTCAAGTGGTAGACCGAGTGAAAGATACCTCGTTTCAACACCGAGGTCTTGGCATCGATTCCCTAGTGGAGGTGGCTAATAGTGAAGTGTGATCTGACAGTGGGTGTACTAACAAGCTAACCAAAAAAAAAAAAATGTAGCCAAAAACCAACCTGATCAATAACTTTGGTTGGTCACATCACAAAGAACAATGGTATGGGTCGCCAACCATAAGTATCTAGGGGGGTAATTATTTCATCAAACCCATTCGTCAGGTGTGGCCTGTTGTGATCAATGGAGAACGCAAAAGAAACAACTTGAAGGAAATTTGGGTGGGGTTAAACAAAGTTTTATTAGAAGGGTATTTTGATCATTTACATGAATATTGTTTTTTGACTTCTGTCCAAGTGTATAAAAAAGATTATAAAATTCTGGGGGTTTAACTGTAATTAGATTATTAATAGTTGGATAATTGTACTGATGACATAATGCAAGGGTCACCCCACGCGGGCACTCGAACGCATGACCTCAGTGTTGAAACTCACTCCGCCTGTCACTGAGCCATGGGTTGGATCCTTAATAGTCATTAAGTTATATTTGGTAATGAAATTCATATCCAATTATATACGTCTACATGTAACATCCTTCTTTGTTTATGGGCGTCCCTATATTGATCTTGATATAAATGTCTCTATTTGGCACTTCAATGGACTAATTTTTTAGTAGTTTGTCACTGGGTATAATCTGCATCTGTAGAAGATGCGTTGGCATGCCATGTTTCCTGTGCTATCCATGTCTGCAACTGAGATTTTAGAGTCTAAGCTGACCAAGAAAGCTAAAGAGCAGTCTAACTTACATGCAACATAATAAATTGTTTGATATTATATTCCATATGAAGTTGTAAAATGTGCATTTGTAGCCTAACACTCTTTCTCTCTCAGCACCAAATAGCAAATGAAGGTGAAACTGGGAAAGTGTATAGAGCAAACTTTCATGATCTACACGGGAGAAGTGTTCTTATACTGAGGCCAGGAAAGCAGGTTTGTGCTCATATTTCTTGTAAGGTGTTTGTAGAGTTGTGGTGGTACTTTGGAAGGTGTTTTCAGTGCTTTTTTCCCCCTTGTTTTTTCGTGTAGAACACATCATCACATGACAATCAGCTCCGACATCTGGTGTATCTCATAGAGAATGGACTTCTTAACCTACCCGAGGGTCAAGAGCAGATGGTGTGGTTGATAGATTTCACTGGTTGGTCATTGACTAACTCGGTGCCCATCAGGACTACTCGAGAAACTGTAAATATATTGCAAAATCACTATCCCGAGAGGCTCGCCTTAGCATTCCTTTACAATCCTCCAAGGATATTCGAAGCTTTTTGGAAGGTTCGTATGCTATTGCATGTATCTGGGTTTTGTTGTGAAATTGAAATTGACGTCCATTATAGGGAATGATTGAGCAAAAAATACCTAATATTTTGTCAAGACGACCATACACCCTTTTAACATTGTGTTAGTATTTTATTAGCCTGTTTTTTTTCCCCCTCTTATAAATAAGATCTTGAAACTCAAAAGAAACATAAAAGTAAAAAGACTTGTTCTTGTGCAGAAACAACAGGACTTTGTTTACTGTAATCGATTAGCATCCGGTGTTTTTCTTCAGTTGCTTCAAACTTTGAATTCGAAAGTAATGTTCACAAACTCCCTGGCACACTCAGTTGGACTTTGGTTAAAATGCCGATTTGTCAATTGCTAAGACCAAACTCCGGTTTCGTGAAAGAAAAGAAAACAGCCAAATCAATGATGGCTAAGCCTTGTATTAAGCTTGCAATTTTATTTATTTTTTGCTCACCTAAACCGAGATAAATTTGGAAATTGAAGGTCTATTTTGAAGTCAAGCTCCAGGTTCTGAAAGTTACTTCTGAGAAAGAGCTTATTTTGGCAGTTTTAATCAATTTCTTTCTTGTGCTCCTTAATTTGGCAAAAACCACAGCTTCTTTATCACCTTAAACCAGAAAAAAGAGAAAAGCTCTCTCCTTCTCCACAACTGTTCCTATCATCATCAGATGACTTGCTCTTCTTTGTGCCCTTGCAGATTGTCAAATACTTTCTGGACTCCAAGACATTTCAGAAGGTGAAATTTGTTTACCCGAAGAATGAAGATAGTATGGAGCTGATGAGACAGAATTTTTCCATTGAGATCCTTCCAGCTGAGTTAGGCGGGAAGGACAAATCACAGTATGATCACGAGGAATTCTCAAAATTGATGGCCAGTGATGACATAAAAACTGCCAGTTTGTGGGGCTTAGACAATAAATCAAGCTGCACTAGCAATGGACATTCAGCTGAGGTGGCTCCAGAGCCAGTGCTTGTCGCCCCATGATCTAGCTGAGCAAGAAACTTTCTTATTAAAACTAATATTATAATGTTCCATTACTGTTCTATGGTAGCTATAGAAATTTGTTATTTGTATGCTACCATATACAACTTGGGAAGTATTCATTAGTTTTGGAACTTGATGTGGGTGTATCTCAATACATTTTACTAATTGAAGCTGGAACTGAGGTTCCATTTTCCATGACTGTCATAAGCAAAGACATTTTAGTTTCTAATGTGGGAACGGCATTCTTGTTCCATATTCTATGTTTGTCTTCTGTTTCCCATTGGATTGAGTGATTTCTTGCCTCCAATATTCGCGATTGCACAGAAACAGGTCAGTCCGCTCATTAGGTGAGCTACATATGCACATTGAATCTTGATTGTAGGATTTTTTTTGCTAAAAAACCATTTTACTATACGTGGGTTGTCAACCTGTTGAGCAGACCAGCTTATTTTTAGGTAAGGGCATTTTGATGGGTGGAGCCAACCCAAATAAATGGCATAGATCTTCCATGAGTGCCAAGCTGGCACCTGTCTCCCAGATGATGGTCCCTTTTGCTATGATATCCTTACATGCTTCTCATTTTATGCTTTGCCATGATCCTTATATGCTTCTCATTTTATGAATTAGATTGTAGAATGCGAGATTTAGTTTCATCTCATTATTAGCTGTCACAGACACGCCCTTAAAGGTAATCTTGTCAAATTCAAATGCAATCAAAATGGCTTATGTTTAAATACATACAATGCATTTGGCTCAGACTGTGAGAAAAAAGTTCACAACATTTTTGGAATTTTACTAGAATTTAAACAAATTATGCAATGGTCCTGCATGGGTAAGAAAGAGCTCCATCTTTCCAATTGAAAACAAAAGAGCTCTACTTCTAGATCTTTTGGAAATTCTACCAGGGCTCTTTTTTTTTGAAAGATTACCAAGGCCCTGTTTGGAACAATAGAAGTGAGAATATGAATTGCTTGTCACATTCAGGAGTTGAATTGGATTTGGAACTGGCAAATCCCATTGGACAAATCCCAAAGCACATAGTTTGAAAATCAAGCTACAAATCTATGGATTTACAGGGGTGCTAATTTGGGAACTCAACAAAAACAAACACCAAGGTTTGAAATCAATGAATTTAGAAAATCCTTGCCCCATATTACCTCACTCAAAGTGGAATATTGCTTATTGGAAAATGCAAGGTTTTTTTTAATATTTTATTTTTTATTTTTTTTATTATTACACACTCACTCACTCACACTCAGACACACCACAATGGGCACTTGAACCCATGACCTCTGTGTTGAAACTCTTGCGAGTCTACCACCGAGCCATGAGTAGGGACCCCCTTGGAAAATGCAAGTTGAACCAAGATGCAGCATTAAGCAATTAAAAAAAGGAAGCTTATTTGCTCAATTGTAGGCATCTGATGTAACAGTCAAGAAGTTGTTCCATTCAAGAGGTCTACTACTCCCATTCACAAAATTTTACTGCCTTTATGTAACAAACTTCAAAAGCATGAGCGACAGATGACTGTCACCTATATTAAAGAAAGTTCTAGTAACATTTTTGCAAAGGGGTACATCTTGAGAAAAGCTACCAAGTTAGCTTATGGGGGAATTAAACAGGGTTCAATGGAGATGGTTATTAGTTTGTGGTATCACTTCTTCTTCTTCTTCTTCTATTTTTTTTACACGAGACGTCTTTTAAAGTTTCTAGTGGTTGCTTGATAAGTGCTGACAAGCAAACCGACCCCTATTCCAATGCCCACGCAGATTCCGAGACTGATCCCAACACCTACTCTCACGCCCGCGTTAAACCATGAGAGTTCCCCATCCTCACTCTCTATGTATTTTGCCCTCGAGTAGAGACTGTCGTAATCATCGTCATCACTCTCTTGTTCCCTGAATTCCAATAACTGAAAATAAATGGAAGAAACAGACGAGTTATTTAGTCCTACAAGGCAAGTTAAGGATCAAAGAGGAGAATATAAAAATGTATGACTAATTCCGTTTTCTTTTTGGTGGATAATGCAGGACTTATTCTCAAAAGAAAAAAAAAAGAATAAAATATTCCATTACATGGATAAGAGCATACTTTGGACCAGTTTTTCAAATTCTCATTTTCTTGAATATGCATACATGTCAATCAGTTCAATCTCAACTTTTGACATTAGGATGAAAACAATAAAAATGATATGGAAACAGGTGGTGGAAAAGGAGGAGCAATTGCCAATGGGTTGAAGAAATGGTTGAGAACTTATTGACTTTTTGTGTGTATATCCATCAGCATCATGTGCTCAAATTTTCAAGGCTGGATTTGATGCAGGATGCGTGCATCTACTGTTCACTTAATTCAAATCTCTGGACTTACTAAAAGAAGGCATCAATAAACCTTTTCACGACTAATTTCAGTCCATTGCCTCCTGCCAATGAGCACTACTTCAAGCCACACTCACATCGAATTCATATTAAAAGAATTAGATGGGGCTAACAACCAAAGTGCAATTGTTTCTCATGAAACAACTGAAATACCGCCAATTTTCCACAATATAAGTATGAATATCCTCAAATTTCTAAAATATATCAAAACATTATTGATGCCGCAACATGCATCTGGCAGACATGCGACATGGGAGAAAGCAAAAGCTGGGGACTAAACAGAACTGAGCATATCAAAAGAAGAATCGACACCAAATCAAGAGCTGAGCCTCTTGCCTAGTTGTTGTGGCCCAATTACTGCAACATTGAAGTAATGTGTTCCAACCCAGCTTACCCAAAGAAGGAATGAGAATATGAAGATGGCTGAAATACCACCAAATTTCCAAAATAGAAGTACAAATATCCTCAAATTTCTAAAATATATAAAAACACTACTGATGCTGCAACATGAATCTGGTAGACATGCGATGTAGGAGAAAGCAAAAATGGGACTAAACAGAACTGAGCACATAAAGAAAAGTATCGATGACAAATCGAGAGCTGAGCCCTGTGCCTAGTTGTCATGGCCCAAGTGCTGCAACATTGAAGTAATGTGTTCCATCCCAGCTTACCAAAAGAAGGAATGAAAATAAGAAAACAAACCTAATGAAAAGATTTATAAATTTTGCAGAACATGAAAATATGATGGAGGTTAGACATTGGTATAGCTGCATTCTAAGGTATCATTTTATAAAGCTCAGGCTTAGATATTATGGAGTTCCCTGAAGTACTCTTAGCACAATCTCCTATTTTACGTTTTATCAATTTATAGTGCATTACATGCTTTTAAATCGAATAACAATAAATGTATATATGTATAGATAAATGGTCACTAATTTATTTGGCTGCGCAAGTTATTGTACAAACTTTATTATCTTTTTTTTTCTTCTTTTTGGAAGGATACAAAAGTTATTATCATTTCAGGTTCAGTCCCATCTCTATAACAGTATCACCTGACTTTAGCAGTTTGGAGAGGAGCATCATATGGCCAACTGTTCTTGTCTTTATACTGTAAATCTAAAAGCCTGAACATCGAGGAGGGAAAATAAAAATAAAAAAATGCTACAGCCTGTCATGAGTTACATCTAGAGAAAGTAGAATTAGTCGTTGAGAAGATAGATTAAAATTTTCAAACACCCATCAACAGATTTACTATTTTTTCCTTCTTTCTTTGTTCTGGAACACAGTAAATTAAAGATTCAAGATGGGTAGTGTGATTTCTTTTTCCCAACTCAAATCTAGATAAGGTGGGTTGTCTGTATGAGGAGGTTAAAACCAAAAAGGCAAAGCCCCAAGACAGATGGATATGTCAGGTTCTGGTATAACATAGGACCCAATTCACAGATAATATTAATATTCAATTCATAGCTTTGGAATATGTGCCATGCCCATACCCTTACCCATTAATCATGGGGTGCCACAGCAAGAAATGGGTTGTATGATAAAACAAACATGTCCACATGCAAGGAAACATCTTGTAAACCATAAAGCAAATGCAATACACTTGAGATATTCATTCCAAAATGCAAAACCAAGATAAAAGATACCTATAACAGAATGCAGCATGATTACCACAGATAAAGAGGAAATTTATGATCATTTGGTTCAGTGATCCAGCCATTGATATGGTGGGCACCATTGTGGATGGACCATCCCATGAAAATCTCCCAAATTGGAAGATCATCGCAATCCAAATCTTTGGCCTTTTATTTTTCAGCTGAGCGGGGACCCGTTTCGATATTTCCTCTCTATTTGCAGGTAACTGATCCATGGGGCTATAGTTATTCCATGGTAGAAACTTCTTGCCACAGCCCATCCACTGTGGGACCCATCAGATGAACAGTCTGGATTGCTGAATGATGCGCCCTGCTTATACAAAATCAAGACTAGATGATGCAAATCAAATTCTCAGGTTGAAGATTATATATTAACTTTCAGATATGATAAAACAAGAAGAACAATAAGAAGTTTGGGATCAATTGCCTGCAAATCAAGGTCAGAAGGTACGTCGGTCTTGCTTTCGGTTGTTTCATACTCTGGGATTGAATCCAACATTCCCTTCCTCACATGTTTCTTCTGAAAACTCAACTGAATTGTCTTCGTCAAGATGATAGGAGTACCGGAGAAACTACCGGCGACATAGACATCCACTGTTGGCAAAGGCAATTCAGGACTCATGTATTGTTTTGCCTTCAAGAAGCCTGCCCCCGAAGTCTTCAATGGCTGGAAATTCATGCTCCACCTTTTGCTATGGTTCTTCGATTCTCCGGTGAAACCGTTACTGCACATCTCTAGAACTCCAGAGAGCAACAGATCATCTCTATCATATACCTCAAATTTCACACTCCCAGTCATCTTTATACTATCTGTGCTTACAAACGTGACTTCTTCAGCTTTCTTATCGACCCTATCCCTTCGTAGAAGTGAGGAAACACTGTCAGAGTAAATGCTACTTCGCCCACTGTTCACATCAAGGAGAGTATCAGGGCTCAGTGGGATATGTTTGAGAGTGAGATACTCTGGGGTCGATTGGTCGACCTCAAAATTGCTGACTCTCACATAGAAAACCCTCAGATCAAACCAAGACGACAACTTGGGCTGATAAGTAGAGTGATTGATGATCTTTCTAGACGGATCAGCAACACTATCTGCAGTCGCGGACTCGTAACAGCATTCCATAGTTGGAGTAAGATCGCTGCAGAAATCCTTTCACATCAATACAGATGAAGACTTGAAAAACACCATAGGATGTGAAATCACCAACCTACCAAAATCAATAGAATAGTTAAAAGATAACACGAAAATCATTCTTATCAGAATCAAACAAGTGATCAGAAGAATCCTGTTTCTCAGAACATTAGCAAAAAAAAAAACATGAAATAAAAGGAGTAAAACTAAGAAATTCACCTACTCAAAGACATGACATTGTTAACACGGGATAAAAGCCCATCCACACAAAAGAATGAACAAAGGAGCAAAAACCCATATAGAAGGAGTAGAAAATACAAGGAAAAGAGAATAAGACCAACTGAATAGAGAGAAACCCAATTCAGAGGACTGAAATTCGACTTTGAAAAGACCAAAGAGAAGAAGGAAGAGAGAAACCCAATTGAATTAATGGAGAGAGAAACCCAGTTCAAAACAACAAAACTCCACACTAGAAAAGTTGGAAAAAAAAAGAAAAAAGAAAAAAAGAAAGAAAGAAAGAAGAAGAGGAAGCCAATCCAAGGAAACCCACAATAATACAGAGCTGAAGCTGCCCACAACTATTTTTTAAGTAAAAGAGAACAAAAACCCACATAGAAAACAGGATAAAAAAAAAAAAAAGACAATTCAAAAACAAAAAAGAAAAGAAACCAACCAGAGAGTTTAAATCCTAACAAAAGCTTCAATCTTTTCGCTTCTTGCTTATTCAATTACAAGGTGGGGTGATCAGAAAGAGAGAGAGAGAGAGAGGGAGAGAGCTCTGTTTGGCTGTTTATTTGACGTAGGTGTGACGGTTCATATGCCGGCAGCTTTGTTCGAACGTGCCTCTCTCTCTCTCTCTCTCTCTCTCTCTCTCTCTCTCTCTCTCTCTCTCTACAATCTATCTCTCCTTTCCTTGTAAACTAGATTATATTCGCAATCGATTCCTACAAAACCACATACTTTATTTCTTTCTTTAAATTTATTTAAATGAAGGAAGAAATACATACTGCAAATATCCTCCTCCACACGCCTCTCTCAATTCAACAAATGAAAATTCAAATCAAATGATCGGAATCTAAAAGCTGATGGATCTTCTTGTCTCTTTCAAAAACCTCAACCAAACATAGAATTTTGATTGTAGCCCAATCAAAATTAATAAAAAAACAAGAACCACCCAAATCGAATTTTCTTCTATACTTAATGGAAATCAATCGAAGAGGTGGGGTCCACTCCCCCCTTTTCTTTCTATTGGGTTCAATTCAACCTATCTTATCTAATGAAATTCACCTTCACCACGTAATAACATGCCTTCAAAAGGGTTATTTTCGGCATCTGAAAGTGCGCAGGATAACCATGTCCATGCTACTGCGTTAACGTCCTTTTCGTTTCCTTCGGAAGATGGTTGCTAAAATTACTAATTTGCCCTTGTCTTTTCTTGAATGTACCACAGCATTCTAAAACAATGAGAATTACGCTGTTGTATACTTCTAGTTCGATTTGGATACTTTTTCAGTATAATACATTCATCTAAACCGTTAATTACGTCCATCACATATTTCTTGCACTACAAGGAAAAATCATACTGATTTGACGAACTGTTAACGATTCGATCTGTGTTCTTTAAAATGGACGGTCAAAATCGTTTATACAAAATAGGTCCAATCAAAAATTTCATCCATCTATTCGTCAGGGCCATAATGGATTGCTTATTATTCTAAAGAATCATGTTTGTTAGGCAATTGTAACCATCCCATCCATGGTTTGGAAAAAAGGATGGCTATAGAAAATAATGACAAATCAAGGACGGAATGGATCATCTAACCGATGAAAATTTTGAGTGGTAGCTCATTAAATGTGTTTTGGACATAGTGGACGGTTCAGATCGATTGATTACGCCACCCAAGTGAATTCATTCAACTAGGAACATTATAAGCACTGATATTGCTTCTCGTTAATTAAACAATATTTCTGCTTAAAAATACCTACTTTTTTCTTTTTTGGGCTCAAAGATTGGCTGCAGCCTTTGGATTTTTGGTACAAAACAATATATGCTAGGTAATTTTGAGAATTGTGTGGCCCACCGTGATGTATGTGTTTCATCCACGCCGTCCATCTGTTTTTTCATCTCATTCTAGAGCATGATCCAAAAGATGAAGGAGCTCTAAAGGTCGAATGGATCACACCACAGTAAACAGCGGTGATTGAACTGCAACCATTAAATACTGTACGGAGGCCACAAAAGCTTTGGATTAATCCGATATTTTTGTTTTCCCTTTGTCCAGGTCCGTGTGACCTTATCAAGGGGTCGGTGGGCCCTAGGAAGGATTCAACGGTGCGGTATCATTATCCTCATTGTTTTCCCTTTATCCAGGCCTTATGAATGTTTTAACTATGTGAGAATCATTGTTCTACTTATATTTGTAGTGTGGTCCACTTAAGATTTGGATATGAATCATTTTTTGGTTCATGATTTAAAATGATTTTGAAAAATGTATGAACGGTGTGGATATAATAAATACATCATTTAACTATGGTCTCCTTTGAACCGTTGGTACAACCCGGAGCAGCTGGAGGAGCGGCAGCGCTCGTCTTCGCACAACAGGGACCCACACTAGCGAGATGGGAGATGCGTGGTACAGTACCAACCAATCCGCTTCCTCACAGATTTTGTGAATGAGTCTGTAGGAGGTGACTGTTATTAACGGACTTTCGTTACGGAAGACCCGCAGCTAACTCGCGAATCCAAGACACGACATTACGTAACATGGCGCTTTCTCTCTCTCTCTCTCTCCCTCTCTCTCTCTCTCGACTCGGATTGGATGGTAGAAAAGCCCTGTGGCCCTACCATGATGTATGTGTTTTATCCTCTCCGTCCATTCATGTTGCCAGCTCATTTTATATCATGGCCCATAAAATTAGACAGACCCAAAGCTCAAGTGGACCACACCATAAAAAACAATGAGGATTGAGATCCTACCGTTAAAACTTCTTGGGATTAACTTGATCTTTAAATATGCCTCATTTTCGAGAGCTACTGAAAAATTGGATGGACGGCATGGATAAAATACATGCATCTTGGTAAGGTGCACAGGCCTTTTCCCCCCTCCTAGCAGGTAGTGGTGGCGTCACCATTTAATCCACTTCCGGACCGACCACTTGATATGATGCAGATTGCGTGGCGACCCAAAATCCACATAGATTGGTGGTGTTGGGACTTGAACCCAAGTGCGGCGCCGCTATGTGAGAACGCCTAGCAAATTTGTAAGTTGTTAGGTGCAGTAGATGCAAATCAGGTAGACAGGCCCTTATCACCATCCACAGTGGTGTGGTGACATGGCAAGATATGATTGGCCAGTGGTATACTGTGACCTGAAGAATTATTATTATTATTTTTAAATAAAGGAAAAAAGAAAAACAGACTATTTTTGTGATCTCTTATCACTTATATCCTCACCAATCAAATCTCACCACATCACCACAATACAGCTGAGGTCGTGAGCTCCTCACCACCTAATTTGAGTCGGATTGAGTACCGCACTGGATGCAGTAGATGGCCTAATCAAATTCTCCCACATATCAAATCTACTGAGCTATGTGGTGTTAGGTCACGACGCCATTCATGTCAGAATAATACGGGCTATTAGGTGGAATGCAAAGATGAGTCCTATCTCCAGACAATACATGTGGCAGGATGCTGTAAATAGAAGAAAAGTGATTATAAGATCATCTAGTAGCTTACATTAAGCCATCCATCATCTAAGCCTTATTTCAATTAATCAGGACTAGCTACGGAAATTATGTTATGTCATTTCACTCTATTAAGCTCACGCCTTTCATTAAATTATAGATTATGGAGCTTTTTGTTGTGACCTTCATCCATGTTCTTTTAAGCCTTTTTTCTAATCTTTTTATAGTCTTTAATTTATAAAAACTCACTTTGAATCAACATAGTTCTTAGTTTCCGTTGCACATGACTAAATCATAAAAGTATACTTTTCCTCGTCTTATTATCTATTTATGCTATGCTTAAGCTCCCTTGAATGAATTTATTTTTAATTATGTGCTCCTTCATCCTACCACTCATTCATCTCGACATTGTCATTCTAGCTACACTAATCTTATGAATATATTGTCCTCAATTGCCTAATGTTTTATCTCGTAAAGCATGATTAATTTTATAGTTATCTCATCCATGCCAAGGCCAATACATGGATGGGCCCGATTGCCATACTGGGAGATGATATGGCGGAGTGTCAATCAAGGTTGTCCATTTAGTGGGCCTTATCAGTCATTGGTTGTGTTTCAAAACTTGCATATATTATACATTCCAATTCCTCACTTTCTTCCCTTTCTGCAATAAAATGTTGACCATTAACCCATATTGTTTTCCATTTTTAAAAAGATTTTGTTTATCATGTCTGAGTAGTGGGATTGTAATTATGTGAAGTGCAGAAACGTGCTTGTATACTGAGAAAGAGTTAGAAGGAAATCTACTGTGCAGTTCCTATTTACAATCATGAAAGTCAGTGTTACAGATAAATCCATGTTGTTGGGATTTGCAAGCTACTATCAATTGAGAAATGAAGATTCAAGTTGGGAATTACTATTTCTGAACTTTGCACACTCCCTACTTATGGGTTCCATTTCCAGATGGGAACTTTTCCAGTGAGGAAAAGGACCACTAATGGTAGTTTACCACTATTTTAAAATGGTGTCAACTCTTCAAGTTTATACATGACATAGCTGTAGGGCAATTCAGACCCATTCAAATAACTAACCCTCTTTTTTTTTCTTTTTTTTTAAAGGGGGGGCGGGGGTTAGCTTGTTAGTACACACCCATGTCAGTACACACACTCCATGTTAGCCACCCCCGCTAGGGATCGATACCAAGACCTCAAGTGTTGAAACGAGGTATCTCCACTCAGTCTGTCAGTTGAGCTATGGATCTGGGTGTTCAAATAACTAACCTTAAGTATAATAGACCATAGCCTAAAATTACTCTGAGAACATGAAAGTTACCATCTGATTTTGCACGACTCACTAGTTTTATTTTAACCATCCATTCAATAACCATAAAATGGATGGTTAGGATTACTTTATTAATGTGTTTCAGACACACTCTCCATTCACGATGCACCCCTTAATTTTGGGGGCGTGGACCATACATGAGTGTAACATGGGAGGAGATGAACAACGGCTTTTTTTTTTTTTTGATAAAAGAAAAAGGTCATAAACTATTATAGGTCTCTAACAATAGTGAAGAGCCGCCATCAAATGGATGACTTCACTTTAATTATGTAAATGTCCTTTATTTTTCTTCATGACCTTATCATATCTTTAAATAGCGTATTATTTTAGCCATGAAGATTGATCAATTATTATCAATAGCTCTCGGGATCTATAATCAGACTGTAATTGTTCATAAGACATGTACTTAGACTGTAATCATTTCTGAGACCTATGATCTGACCATAATCATTTCTAGTAATTAGACCATAATTGCTCCTAGGACCGATAATCGGACTGTAATCACTACCCGGAACTTGCCCATGATATTATATATTTTTTTCTCAAACGAGTCACATATATAGATCATCTACATGGAGAAGGTCGGATTCATCATGAATGTCACCAGGCATAAGTATGAGATGGGCCATGACATCAAATGATCAGCAATCTAACCCAACAAACATGTTTGGCATACCTTATATGAATGGATCCCCCTGATTTTCAAATTATGTGAGATTCATGATGGGGTTACCCACTGGAATGGATCCAATATCTTAAAAATGTGGTATATTGGTGGAGGTACAAATAGGTTAATGGAAACAAGGCACTACCTGAACATTCATATTTGACCATTTGAAAAACTAATTGGATTTCTGGACCCTTGAAGACTGTACCATTCATGGGTGTAAATGTTTAGTGGCAGGCAATTGCTTGCCAAGCACACATGGTTACAGAAAAGGCATCATTGTGCCATCTATAATCATGCCAATTCTACACATTCATGAGCTGTTGCAATTTGAAACTCATGAGTTGTTGCAATTTGAAACAGTTGTCTCATTCTCGAAAATGTATTTTAAGAAGATGAGATGCAGAGACAAGTTGGATTTTTTTTGGGGAAATTTAATTCCTAAGAAATATGCAGATTCTAAAGATATATTACAGTCATTGAAGACAGGTAGTGTATGTAGATGGGAGAAAAAGACTCCAATAAGGGTAAGCTTAGTTGTTAGTGCTACAAGTCATTATATTCTGAGTAGGCCTTTTAATAAATAACAAACTAACAAAGTAACAAATAATACCTCTTTAACATACATTCATGCTGAAAATACCAAGTGCTATGCACTTCTAGCTAGTTACAAAATATCGATGACATAAGAGCAACACTAGCAATAAGATATCTGCAGGTAAGAAAGGAAAGTAGAAAAGGTTCTGTTTTTTAACACAATCTTGGGGAGGAATGAAGACATTATCATAGTGCATGTGCAGTGTCTGTGTGTGTAGAGAGAGAGAGAGAGAGAGAGAGAGAGAGAGAGAGATGCTCTCCTAGGAACCGGTTCTCATGAGAACTCGTGTGAAGGGTTGGGCAAAAGATCGAGTTGTTTTGTAAATCAGGTGGGCCCCGGTGAAAATCAAGAGTAGAAATTCCCTCTCACTTTGCTATGGCCCACCAAATTTTAGTATCAAGCTAACTTTTGGGCCTTAAGGGTTTCATGACATGACCTATGTTGTGGACCATTAGAATTTTGTGCTCGCATTACATGAGATGAGTTCTCAAAAAATTCTCACGAGTTCTTATTAGGCTCGATCATTAGAAGAGCATTTTAATATATATTTTTCAAAATCTTTTTGCCATGGTGTCTTCAAAAGCGACGTTCGTCATGATCAAGGATGTCTCTAGATGTGGTCACAGAATGGGACGCCTCGCTCCCAAGATGAATGCCTACACCCTTATGTTGTTCGTCATCATCTCCAATAACTCTACATTTGAATTCGAATCTTCCATCACGCAGGACTGATCAGTGATCGATCTAGACTATCTAGTTCTTATACTAGCTTTGGAATATTGGTCATGGCCCAATATACTTGTAGCTGGACAAATCTAATTCAACCGCGATCATGCAAATGGGCAGTCCACGAACCTTAAATAAACGACAATGACTAAATGATTGGGGTATATCATGATAAAAAATAAAAAATAAAAAAATAGTTAGGTTGAATGGCCTTAACTTTATACTTGTTTAGTGGCTATACAAGCTAATGTACAATCACACTATCACACTATGGAAGTATTCTCTCTCTCTCTCTCTCTCTCTCTCTCTCTCTCTCTCTCTCATTTTGTCACTAATGGCTAAAATAAATAAATGCATAGCTTCCAGCATGTACATGTTATTATCTATACCAATTTGTTATTATGGAGCTATAATAAACCTTTGTACCTCTACACATGGCTACATGAAATGTACATGCAATATTCAAATAATGTTTCATGTGGTCCACCATGTAGGTAGGTTGGCTTGCATTTGATATATATGCGGCCCCTTTGATGAGTGGATCACAGCCTATGAATACTATAGTTTTAGCCCATGTTGGTTGCACGATTTGGGCTTTAAATAAGGCACCTAAGAGACTAGCTAGCATAAAAGATCCTTGCCCAATATCAAGGCAAAATCTCATGACTAAAAAGACTAGAAATCTCATGGGTAGGCCTATATTAATTAGAACGAGATGGCATACACAGGGTTGTATATTCCAAAACAATCTTGTTATCTCTCTTTTAGGGTTTTACTCTTGCATAGGATTCGGCCACCTTTGTACCACTATTAATGTGAGTTGGTTAATCTATGTTCTTTGTTACATGGGCATCCATCATGGGCAGAGTTATTAGAGGCGTGGACTATTTCATCATTCTTTTTTAAAAAACATATGTTAAGAGTTTGTTCAGGTCATTACTGTGAAAAGTAATGTGATGTGATACATTGTATGTTTCTAATTCTTCTTTTTTAAAAAAAAAAAATAGAATTATTATTATTTTTTTGGGTTAGCTTGTTAGTACACACACTCCATGTTTGCCACCCCCGCTAGGGATCGATACCAAGACCTCAAGTGTTGAAATGAGGTATCTCCACTCAGTCTGCCAGCTTGAGCTATGGATCTGGGCGTATGTTTCTAATTCGCTTCGCAAAGTTGGTGTTCTAGTGATCGGACACCGTATACACACTAACGACAGCCCACTTGATGAAAGTGCTCTTTTCTTCTTCTTCTTCTTCTTTTTCTTTTTCTTTTTGATGAGTGGACCAACCTATAAGGTAATTAAGAGTCCAACATCATGGCCCCAACACCCATCCACCTCTTCCAACAGGTGCACCCGGCCCCATCAATTCTTTTAGATGTACAAAATATCAATTTCGTTCAAATCATCAGGTGGGCCACACGCGAATTCTTATTTTTTTGGGTGGCGTATAATTGAATCTTTATAATGGATTGCCGACCTAATGATCCCATCAGCCTCAATTTTGAGCTATGTAATCTACCAAGTGGGGTTTAACCGATGAGTGATTCTAATCTTAAACAAGTATTCTTAGCTTATGAGTGTACGCTTAGGGCACTTTTAAATTATATTCCTGGGAGTCATTCTCATTCTATGGTTTGAAAAGAAGAAAGACAGTTGGGTCCGCATTAGCATTCCCCAGTGCAATGGCAATCACTTTCTTTTTTTCTAATTTATTCCAATCTACTATGATGTAAAACACAGTCTACCTAGGTATGAAACATCGTAGGGTTATAAAAATATCTTAAATGTATATTTGTATGATGGATAACATGTGTTGGCTTGATTGATTTAAATTAAACATATATAGGAAATAAATATATTTTTGCCTCTTTTTTATTTTATATATATATATATATATATATATAAAATTTGTGGTGTACATGTTGGGCCAAGCTGTAGTGCAGTGTATCACATGGGTTCTTTTTGTGAAAAATGTTTTTTTTATTTTTTGAATTTTTTTTATAAATTTTATAACTCTTCTTGTGCTTTTTTTGGTGGGACACAAAGTGATACACTGCTCCTTGGTTTAGGTTGGCCTGCATTTAATGTATTTGATGTATATGTGGCCCACAACAGTGATCCACTGCTATTATATAACAGTTATTCAAATAATGCTTCATGTGGTCCACCGTGTAGGTAGGTTGGCCTGCATTTGATGTATGTGCGACCACTTTCATGAGTGGACCAGCCTATAAATACTATAGTTTTGGTCCACTTGATGAAAATGCCCTTCTTCTTCTTCTTCTTCCTTTTTTTTTTAAAAAAAAAAATGAGTGGATCAACCTCTAAGGTTAGAGTCCAACATCATGGCCCCATCTCTCAACCACATCTTCCAACGGGTGCACCTCATTATGTCTTCTAGATGCACAAAATATCAATTTTGATGAAATCATCAGGTGGGCCACACATGAATTTTTATATTTTTGAGTGGCATATAATTGGATCTTTACAATGGGTTGCCGACCTAATGATCCCATCAGCGTCAATTTTGAGCCATGAAATCTACCGGGTGGGGTTTAATTAACTGATTAGTGAGTCTAATCTCAAACAAGTGATATTCTTAGCTTATGAGTGTGAGCTAAGGGCACTTTTCAATTATATTCTTAGGAGTCATATTCTCATACTGTAGTTTGAAGAGATTAAAGACAGTTGGGCCTATGTTATCGTTTTTTTAAGGAGAAAAACAATTGGGTCCACATTAGCATTTCCCAGTTCAACTGCAATTGCTTTCTTTTGCTCTAATTTATCCTAATCTACTGCTATATAAACCTCGATCTAGCTAGGTATGAAACATCATAGTGTTATAAAAATAAATATTTTAAATGTATATTTTTCTCAATATACTTAGATAACATGTGTTGGGTTTGTTGATTTAAAACATAGGAAAGAAAGACCTATGTATTTTTGCCTCTTTTTTATTTGTATACTTGCCCTACGTCACATACGGAGAGAGCCTGGAAAGTCTTTATATTGAAATCTTTCATTATAGATTTTTGGTGTGCATGTTGGGTCAAGCCATGGTGCTGTGTCACATCAGCCTTTTTTGTGAAATGTCAGTTTTTTTTCTCTTCTTGTGTTTTTTTTTCCTTTGGTGGAACAAAACAGTGATCCATTGCTCCTTGGTTGTTGGTGCACCTTACTGGTGGCCAACCAGTGAGTCCCACATGTCAGGCCTGGCTTCCTTAGTAAGCCGGCTTTTCAATAATCGATATCCTTTCTTTCTTATATATTTCGTTTTGTACAAAACCCTCTTTTCTCTTTCTTCTTCTCTTTTTCTTGCTAGGAAAATCAGTAGAAGTGGATTTGAGTTTTGTTGGAATATTTGGTTGAATTAAATATATTATTACAATCGAGAACCAAAAAAGAAAATAAATTTTGAGAAAGAGGACTTATTGAATTGAGTCGAGGTGTGACGTAAGTCAATCAACTTGAAATCGAATTTGCTCCCCTTGGACAGTGTCCCAAGTGCAACAAGTTTTCAGAGTAATCGACTTTCAGGATACAATAACTATGACTCGGTCCCAACGGTGCACTCACTGTACGTGGGCTCGAACCGCTTGCAGTTTAACCCGAAAGTGCTGAGTTGACTCAGCGATGAACTCAACAATCAAAATTCTTAAAACAGAATATCAGATGGTTTCGTATATTTGAAATGTGAATAGTCTTTATATAGACTTCGAAGTGGTGCATAAGCACCCTTTAGAAAGAGTTAAGTCCGTTGGGTTTAAACTCAACAGATGCAACCAATCGGAACGGACACACCTCTCTGATTTAAAGCGAAAAGGCACAAATGCAAGTACACTCTGGCAAATAAAGTCCTGCGAGTACTCATACACACATATACCCACTCGAGTACACTCGCATCGCACCGCACCCGCACCCGCACCCACGCCCAGCCCATCTCGTCTCATCGTGCACACGGGCTCGACACGGCACGGCACGGCACGGCTCGGCTCAGCGCGCGCGCGTGTGTGGTCAATGACATAGATTAGAGCTATTGCCATAGCCCCCGACAGGACCAAATTCACATGCCCCCTGAATGGGGCTAAAGCCCTAAGGCAAAAAGCCCATTTTATATACAAGATGTTTTTCTTTGTCGAATTCAATGTGAGAGAAAACCTACAACTCAAAAACATCAAAAATTAATTTTAAATGTGGAGGGAAACCGAAAATTTAAAAATCAAATTTTTAATGTTTATTTTGAAACAAAATACAACAAGTTTATGGTTTGAGCCATGCATCAATGTGAAGAACTATATATATGGTATCCAAGGAACAAAAGAGTTATGACTCAGTACATCAAGACTTACGTTCTTGTGAAAGAAAATCTATCTTTAAGACAATAATTGTGACGTGTCCTAGTTCTCTTCTTTCGTTTTTTTTTTTTGTAAGAGCAAGGTTTTATTTCTATCTCTGATTTAAGACTCTATGTGATTTCTCTATGTACCGAACCAACAACATGTTCAAAGCAATCAAATTCACATCTCAAAGTGTAAACATATGCCCATTAATGTTTCTGAAAAACAACAAACAACTTAAGTAAATCCAAAAACTGACAAGTACAATTCATGTGTAGATGCAAACTTTTCGTGTTTGTATGATATATCAGCCACAAGAAAGTTGGGCCAACCGTAAAGATAACATAATTTAAATAATTCTCTGTTTCATGAGCAAACCATCTTTATTTTGCTCCAGGTAATCTTCACGGTGGGGGCCTCCTCTCATGCCTCTTATCACATTCATACAAGACAAGTTGGCATGTATGGAGACATTGCATGTCGCTAGAGTTCACATACAAAGAGTACATTCCTCAAATAAAATGTTATCTGCTAGTGATTATACCAAAAACTAATAGCTATATATTTAGAAACATAATTAAAGAGGGTTATGATATAATGTGAACCAACATCACAGTTATCTTGTAGCCTCATTCACATCCTTAATGGCAAGCATGTTATTGATTTACGTCATTCATTAGTTAGTGCACCCTATGATAGCATATACTAAAGTTAGGTAGTTTATTCATCAAGTAAGCCACTCATATTTCTTGATTTTAGATCATTTAACTGCCTATGTTTCTTATGTAAGAATTGTTAGAAATGGAGGAGAGAAAGGGGTAGTGCGGCACCAACCCCTAGTGGGCCCGCTACTTGGCACAACCCCATCTCTCTCTCTCTCTCTCTCTCTCTCTCTCTCTCTCTCTCTCCCTTCTTCCATTAATTTAAGAAAAGCCACGCCTATCTTTTTTTGGGGAAAAGTTGTGTCTACCTTGTTTTGGGAAAGACTATTATGAAATGTCTTAAATTTGTAAATGATACAGGGGTTCAATCGATCGACGTCGATCAATTGAGTCAACCCTAAATTATACGGATTGGTCTCTAGATAATTTTGCACAGTCTCAGTCGATTGAAGTCTTGGCTCAATCAATCGACGATATTTAGAAATTACTTGTAAACTCTCTAGAGAGTTTTGAGTATGTTCGATCTCTATAACATGGGAGCTTGATTGATCGAGTGTGTGCTCGATGTGCTTGATCGATTAATCCTTAAATCGATGGCACGCGTAGTTTTGCATAATTACGTGAATTATTTTCTATTTCAGGTATAACATTATATATATATATATATATATATATATATATATATATATATATATATATATATATATATATATATACACACATACATATACATACATATATATATATGGGTGTAATTGTGAGATTAGGATATGCTAATCAATGACTAATCGTTTCTAGAGTTTGGGGAGGATAAAACGAATGTTTTCCGATATTGTAAGTGGTTTCATCTCTTATACTTTTGCTTTCATGGTGATTCGTTGCCGCTTTGTGCCTTGGTTTTTTTTCTACAAAAGTTTTTCCAAATAAAATTCATGTGTGCTTATGATTACTTTGCTTACGTTTGTTTAATTTCATGTAATTCAAATTTAAGATTCGCTTTTACGGATTCCTAACAAAGACGGCACTAACCTTGTTTTGTCATATTGATATCTAAGGTGAGGGAATATGGGGATGAGATAAGACATGTATGTTATGTACCACTTATGCTATTGAATTAGGAATGTGAACTGTCTTGTCTTCTCATGTATGGTTGATTTGAGCAGGCCACCGGGTATTATGTGTTATATTTGAGATGAAAAATAGAAAATGAATCACTTAAAGATAGGGTTAATGTGCATTATGATGTCACTATCTTTAAGGTGATATTCGCACCCTACTAATGATTAAACCAATTTGCAAGAGGGTTACAACAAATTCGCCTCTAGGATACAATAAGCCTCTTCTTCAAGACCGGAGAAATGTGGGTTTCAGCCTTCAAAACTGAAAAACCGCACCCCGAACGCACTTTTACAGCATACAACCCTAACTTCTATGCTATTATAATTTATCCCCTGAAAACTGTTTGTAATTTACTGCTTGAAAATCAGTTACAGTTTAGCGTTTGAAAATTGTATCTTTCCAAAAATGAAAATGGTGAAGAAGAAGAAGAAGAAGAAGAAGATGGAGAGGAGATTGTTGGAATTGTGAATTCGGATTAACCCAAAGATAGGTTTACATAGAATCACAAGAGATGCTTAAGGCCCTTTTCATGAAAAGACATCTTCTTCCATAGTGTCTTTTCATCAATGGTGGTGACTTTCCAACAATGGCATCCCTCCATTTCAAATTCAAAAGATGCTCCCTTTACCAAAAGGCATCACCATTCACACCAACAATCACCAAAACTACAACCATTCTTTTCCAAAAAATAAAATATCTTTCTTCTATTTTGAAAAAACCCAACAATCTCCCACTATTTTTCAAAATACAAAGGTCAGGGTATGTAAGGAAAATATGTGCATAGGAGAAGGTGTCTTATGGACTTGAACCTTCACTTAGTGTAAATAAATCAAAGTTGAATCAGAATCCTTATTGACTATGATCTTGAACTAAGTATTCTATATGACACAATCAGACATGTTACACACACATATATTTCAATTGTTATGTGTTCTAAAATTATAGTACATTAACAACCTTATGCTCTGTCCTGGATTCATGAGTTCATGAGAGTAGCCAAAAACTCTCGAACATCAGGAAGCAGCCCCACTTCCAATACTCATATAGGTGAGTTCTTATGAATACCCCTGTAACTATAGCACCCTTGAAAGAACTTATTAAGAGCAACAGCTTATCTTCCTTTTTATCATTACAAGTACCCAACACTATACATATATCTAAGAATGAGATAGATAGAAAATATACAGTGCTGCTTCAACCACTTCCTATGAGGTACTTTGCCCATTGAACATATTAACTTAGGTTGAGTTTTCCTCATCCAGTGTCTTTGAAATTGACTTAAGTCTCATTTCTCTTGATGTTCTACTAACAACATCCCTTACCAGTCCCTTGGTGAATGGGTCCGCTAGATTCTGGATAGATCGTACATATTGTATTGTTATAATACTGTCACTAAGTAGTTGTCACACAAAACTGTACCTTAGACTGATATGTCTGAATTTTTCATTATAAGTCTTGTTATATGTCTTTGATAGTGTCGCTTCACTATCACAGTAGATAGAGACTGGTGGTAAAGGCCTTACCAATAATGGTATTTCTAATAATAGGTTTCTTAACTATTTTGCCTCTTTACTACTAGCTGCCAAAGCTATGAATTCAGATTTCATGGTAGAGTGAGATTGCAAGTTTGTTTCTTGGATCTCCAAGAAATGACAACTCCTTTAAGTGTAAAAATTCATCCACTGGTAGACTTGAATTCATTAGAATCAGTGATTCATCTTACATCACTATACCCTTCAAGTACGCCAAGGTAACAAGAAAAAAGTAAACCATAGTTAATAGTTTTTCTCAAGTATCTGAATACTCTAGAAACAATATTCCAATGATCTAAACTTTGATTACTTGTAAACTTACTCAATTTACCTACTACAAAAGTAATATCAGGTCGAGTAAAAATCATGGCATACATAAGACTGTCAATCACTTTGGAATACTCTAACTGAGATACATTACGACATTCATTTTTAATTAACTTGATATTAGAATAAAAAAAAAGGAGTAGAAACTGGGTTCTTATCATAGTGATGAAACTTTTTAAGTATCTTTTTAATATAATGTGATTGAGATAGAGTTATACCATCATTGTTTCTTAATAGCTTGATAGCTAAAATCACATTTGCTTCACCTATATCTTTCATGTCAAAATTAGATGATAAGTATCTTTTAATGTTATTTATTATTTCCAAACATGTACTAAAGATTAACATATCATCTACATACAGACATATAATTACTCCTTTATTATCAGATAATTTTGAATATACACATTTATAAGATTCATTAATCTTAAAGTCATATGAGGTGACTACTTTATCAAATTTTTTATGTCATTGCTTAGGTGCTTGTTTAAGTCCATATAACGACTTAATTAATTTACACACTTTATTTTCATGTCGTGAAATTATAAAACCTTCTGGTTGTTCCATATAAACCTCTTCATCGATGTCACCATCTTAAAAAAGTTGTATTCACATTCATCTGATAGATTTCTAACTTATGAATGAATGTTAGAGCAACTAAAACTCTGATAATTGATATCCTTGCTACTGGAGCATAAGTATCGAAAAAATCAATATTTTTTTTGTGTAAATCATCTAACCACTAATATGGCCTTAAACTTTTTTATAATTCCATCTGGTCTTAATTTACCTTTGAAAGTCCATTTACAGCTTATTGGTTTTTATCTTGGAGGCAGATCCACAAGTTTTCATATTCCATTTTACAATATAGAATCCATTTCATCGTTTATAGCTTCCTTTCAAAAAGAAGCATCTTCATATTTAAGGGAATCATCTATTGTTATTGGATCATTTTCTATGTTACAAACCAACATAGTTTCCTTTGTTATGTTATCTTTATCTACTTCTATTAGCGGAAGGTAGAAGTCGGGTCTGAAAGATGTACCTTTTCTGAACCTCTTGGTCCTTCTAGGTTCTATGTCCTATTTATCGAGACTTCTGATATCTTGATCAGGTATTTGAGAACTATTGGTTGTACTAGGATCTTGAGGTCTTGTCTCTTTTCTAGTTATAGAAGAGAATGATTTTTCATAAAACTCCGTATCTCTAGATTCTATTATAGTGTTTATCGGGATTGTATGATTAGACTCTACAACTAGAAACCTATAAGCCTTGATATTTTGTGAATATCCTATGAAAATACACTCAAGAAATCTCAACCCTATCTTGGGCCTTTTAGGATCAGTAAGCCTAACTAAGACTCTACAACCCCATACCTTAAAGTATGAGATGTTAGAAATCATATTCTTCCATAGTTCATATGGAGTCTTACAAGTCTTAGAGCGAGGTATCCTATTAAAGATATGACAGGCAGTCAATAGGGCTTCTCACCAAAATCTTGAACTTAAACCTACATTATTGAGTATAGAGTTTACCATGTCTATGAAAGACCTGTTTTTCCGTTCTGTTATTCCATTTTGTTAGGGTGAATAGGGAGCTGTAATTTGGTGAATTATACCATAAGTTTTGCAAAACTCCAAGAATTATAAAGATAAATATTCTTCTCCCCTGTCCGACCTTAGAATTTTAATATTTCGGTCTAATTGGTTCTCAACCTCTGCCTTATATATCTTCATTTTTTGTAGTGTCTCATCTTTATTCTTCAATAGGTATACTAAGGTATAACGAAAAAAATCATCTATAAAGGTTATGAAGTACTTCTTTCCCCCTCTTGTTATTAAACCACTCATTTTACATATGTCACTATGAACTACGTTTAGGAGTTGTGATTCTCTTTCCACCTTTGGAAATAGTTTTCTAGTTATTTTAGATTGTACACAAATACTACATTTGTTATTAGGTTTTGTATACTTATGAATTAGATTAAGATTAGACATATTATCCATTTTACGATAACTAATATGTTCTAATCTAGTATGTTAAACATCATGTGAATCAAGCATATAAACGGAAGAAGAATTTTCATTTATAAGGTTCAATTTGAACATTTTATTGGATACATAGCCCTTCCCTACATATACTCCATTTTTAGACACAATCAATTTATAGGATTCAAATAGGAGTCTGAATCCAAACTTAGTCAGTAGACTAGTTGATATAAGATTCTTCCTAATATCCGGTACATACAGCACATTGTTCAGAGTAAGGACTTCTACGGAAGTTAGATTAAGACGTACCTTCCATTTTCCTATAACCTTGCATGTGGAGGCATTCCCCATAAATAGTTCTTGATTATCCCCCACTAATTCGTAGGAATTGAACATGTTGTAATTTCTACAAACATATCTGGTAGCGCCAGAATCTACCCACTATTTAACATCATCATTCACCATATGAACTTCAGAGACGACATCTGTCAGATTCATGTCTTCCGTCATATTGACTTGTCGTTTCTTTTCTTGTATTTTCGGCAGTCTTTCTTAAAGTGACCAGGGATTTTACAAAAGAATAATGGACCCTTCTTGTATGTGTTCTTTTTGAACCCTTGGTTATTAGATTTAAGCCTATCATCTTTCTTGAAAGGTGGCTTCTCTAATTCCCGATTCACACTATTCTCAACTATATTAGCATTACTTAGGGCCTCCTATTGTTCTTCATTTTTGTCACGGACCCTAGATTCTTCTTCTATTCAAAGAAACATTAGGAGGTCCTCAAAGGACATTTTCTCTTTTTTCTGTTTCAATAATTTTCTAGTCTCCTTCCATTTAGGTGAAAGTTTATCAATAATGGTGGATACTTAGAAAGATTCGTCGAGATTAGTGTCATCGGCAATAATTTGTTGAATGATGACCAGTAACTTATATACTTGATCAAGGACAAGTTTTTCATCTAACATTTTGAATTCTAAAAACTGACTTATAAGGAATTTTTTGTTGCCTTCGTCCTCTGATGTATATTTAGTGAGCAACGCCTGCTATAAATCCTTAGCAGTTTTCTTTTGACGGTAAACAGCATATAACGAATCAGAAATAGCGTTGAAGATATGACCTTTACATAGGTAGTCGTTACGCTCTCAACTTTATCTCTTTTGAATTTGTTCTAATGTATCATTGTCAGATGGTGGTGAAGGAGGATCTTGAGTGAGCACATGATCCAACTTAAGTGATGTGATGAAGAAATGGATCCTCGATTGCCATAAAAGAAAATTTGAGCCGTTGAATGGCGTAATTCGAACAAAGTCAGGATGACGCATAGAAGAAGCCATAAGATCACCTTAAAATTGTTATATTTGAGACAGAAAATAGAAAATGAATCACTTAAAGATACGCTTAAGGCGCGTTACGATGTTGCTATCTTTAAGGCGATATTCGCACCTTAATGGTGATTAAACTAATTTGCAAAAGGGTTACAACAAATCCGCCTCCAAGATATAATAAGTCTCTTCTCCAAGACCGGAGAAATGTGGGTTTCAGCCTTCAAAACCGAAAAACCACACCCCGAACACACTTTTACAGCGTACAACCCTGACTTCTATACTGTTATAATTTACCCCCTAAAAACTGTTTGTAATTTATTGCCTGAAAATTATTTACAGTTTAGCGCCTAAAAACTGTATCTTTTCAAAAAAACCTTCCAAAAACGAAAATAGTGAAGAAGAAGAAGAAGATGGAGAGGAGATTGTTGGAATTATGAATTCGGATTGACTCAAAGATGGGTTTATATAAAATTATAAGAGTTGCTTAAGGCCCTTTTCATGAAAAGACATCTTCTTCCATGGTGTCTTTTCATTAATGGTGGTGTCTTTTCAACAATGGCATCCTTCCATTTCAAATTCAAAAGATGCTCCATTCACCAATAGGCATCACCATTCGCACCAACAATTACCAAAACCACAACCATTCTTTTCCCAAAAATAAAATATCTTTTCTTCTATTTTGAAAAAACCCAACATTATGTTTTGGCTCTCCAAATCAGTCACATAATTGTATCACTTGGTTCATAAAAATTTTAAAAATTTTAATAAATGCTACACTGTATACTTGCGTGCCCAACATGGTTAATCTACCCAATTAGCAAATGAAACCACGGTTTTCCTTATGAATGGTCGGTCTCTATCTAAAGGTGGGAACAAGGCCTTAAACGGGGAAAAACAAGGCCATTAGTTGTACAGGCCCATATTCTATCAAATTCTAACAAAAAATATGGAGAAAAACTTTATGAGTCAGCAGACACACCACCTTAAAATTATGTAGTTTAAAGAATGCAACACTCCCACTAATGGACATTTGTTTCTTGAATTAGGCCTCTTGACCGTTTCCACCGATTAAAAATTTTAAAATTCGATTATGTGGCTTTTGACTTATGACCCATCTATGCAAGGTCCACGATTTGGACAGTTTGAGCTATTGAATGCCATATGTAGGACTCACGATCAGCATTTTAAAAATAATTTTAAAGCATTTTATGCTTCTTCTCTTCTTTCTTTTTTTTGCCTTTTTTATATATTGTTGATAAGCAAGACAGTCCCATATATCCAATGTTGGGACTTGATACAGTGATACAATCTTGTAATGTGTAGGACAACACTAGTGATTTTTGTTGACTCGGATGTATAACATTAGCACAGAAAATTGTATTTTGGGGGACAGATTTTTGAAATGAAACTAAGAGAGGAGAGATGAGACTCTTAGGAGTCTCAACAGCCGGTCAAGGGTTCGAGTATCCATAGGTGGTGAAATTCCACTATGGCGTGAGTGTGTGGGAGTGTGTGTGCGTATGTGTAAAAAAAAAAAAAAAAAAAAGGAGAGATGAGACACATTACAGTCGTTGTCTTAAAGACAGATCCACTCCCATATAGGAATTTATCTTTGACGTATTGAGTTGCAGCTCTTTTATCTCTAAGAAACAACAGTTCTTCACAGCGATGAATGGCTAAAATCAGGTGTACACTCAATCAAAGCCCATAAACTAATTAGAGTCTGTCTTTATTGATTTACCCACACTGAAAGTAAGGAAGGAAGAGCAGAAGAAGAGAGAGTAGAAACATTTGATGAAAAAATAAAAATAAAAGCCCCAATTTTAAAACAGAAGTAACAAAAAAGATGGCCAACGCATAGCATCTTTATAGGCATGCATGGCAGTCCCAAGAAATTTATGAGAGAGAGAGAGAGATGAGACACATATAACAGTATGTTGCACCACACCGTGCATGTGTAAGGCACAAAGATCCCACTTTGATTTACAACACAAATTAAACAAAAATCTTAATATAAATGTCTCTTTAGCTTTCTTCTTATTTAATGTGAGACAAATACTATTATTAAATATTAAGAGAAAAAGAGTAGAGCAATGAAACAAAAATACATAGATATTTTCTATGTTTTAAATCAACTTACCTAGTATTTCAGCTTGCCTTCCCTTGTTTAAAATCTTAACTGCTCTTGCCCGAAACAACATTAACACACACACACACACACACGCACACACACATATCACTATAAAAATAAAACCTGGTGCTGAAATTATCTTATCGTACCAATTTGTTAATTTCAAGCTATGATAGACTTGCACCTCCACGCATGGCTACCCGATGTGTATAGTATCTTCACATGATGCACAATGCAGTGTTTAGTATATTCACATGATGCACAATGCACGCCACCATGTCTTATGTAGTTTGTCTCGCATATAAGTAAAAGTGTCCCTTTAGGTAAATACACCAGCATATAAGTACCAGTAACCACCTGTGGTATACCTTACCGCAGCTGTGGCACCTATAGTCGTGATTGACTAGAGCTGGGCAGAATCCAGACCAATCCAATGGATTCGACCCGATCTGATCCAATCTGAACCGAAGGCCAGGATTGGGTTGGATCGAGTTGGCCCACTTAGATTCGACCATACATCGGATCGAGTTCGGATCAGTGGTCAATCCGGACCGATCCGATCCAATTGGATCCAATTCGGACTAATCCGATCCGATCCGATCAGGTCTATTCAATCATGGTGGGGGTCCACATAGCACTGACGACCAACCATTGGCTGGTGGTAGGGGGAGTAGCCCATCTATCTCCTCTCAGCTCGTGGCTTGAGGCGCCTCGAGCACCAAAGTCTCTGACTAACACGGATGTCCTGTGAAAGGCTTTCACAAGAAGTTCCTGCGCAATGATGCTAGGTGGGGCCCACTAGGATGTTTTTGTGAAATCCACCTGGTCCGTCCGTTTTACGAGATCAGTTTAGGACGTACTACCAAAAATGAGTTGTATCCAACACTCACGTGAGCCATAAAAAAGGAAACAGTGGACATTTAGTGAGCACCATTGAAGCTTTCTTACGGCCATAACATTTTTGTATCTGGCCATAATTTTGGTGTTTTCACTTCATCCCATTGGGAATGACCTTTTAAACGGTTTAGAGGGCATATAAACATTAAGGTGGAGCTCAGGAAGGTTTCAACGGTAGAATTGTTTTTTCCCAATTTTTCCTCTAGTGTGACCCACTTTAGTGTTGTATCCACCTAATTTTTGTTATGTGTTAGTAAAATGATCTCTTAAAAAAGATGGATGAAATGGATTTCTCACATATGAAATGTCCCCCCCCCCCCCCCCCAGCATCCTTGCGCAGAACTTCCTGTGAAAGGCTTCCGAAGGAAATCCGCATCCGTCTCTAACGCAGGAGAAGAAAGAAGAAGCGGATTGGCAGGTGTACCACGCACCAGGTATTGTCGTCAGCAAGTTCTGTGGGTCCCATCATGAGGTATGTGCTATATCTAAACCATCCATCCATTTGGCAGGCTAGTCTTAAGGCTTGAGCGGAAAAATAAGACAAATCTAAAGATCAAGTGGACCACACTGCAAAAAGCAGTGGGGGTCAAACGTCTACCATTGAAACTCTTTTAGAGGTCATAGAAGTTTCAGATCACTATGAAATTTGTTTTTCTTCTTCATCCATATAGTTGTAACCTTATTAACAGATTGGATGGAAAATAAATGTTATGGTGGCCCTTTTTAATGGTGAAAATCTTTTTTTTTAAAAAGAAATTTCAAAACAAACTAAAAATAAAATATAAGATCCAATCCGAACTGTATCCAATCCGATACAACTCGGTTTCCCTGACCGAGTCGGACTCACTTCGGGTCAGGCCAGCAATGCAACGGATCGGATCAAGTCAGAGAACCTGGACTCGGTCCCGGATCGAACCAAGTTTGGGTTAGAGCATGAAAATTTTGGGCCGAATCGAGTTGGACCCAATCCAGTCCAACTCGACTCGGTGCCCACCTCTACAATTGACTGTGTAGGAAAATAAAGGACATTGCTTTGAGAGTTGGAGAAGTCTGAATGTACAAAAATGTGATATCATGAAACATTTGAGGTTCTTCCACATACCTAAAGAGAATGAAGTAGAGATAGTATTAAGATTTTTAAAATTAAAAGCATATGATTCAAATGTGTATTTCAATCCATAGAATAAATTCCATGATCCAAGCATAATGCTACATTCAGAAAAGCAAGTTGGACACAACATGAACTAATAATTCTAGGCAATGTTAGTGTCTAATCAAGAAATGCATAATGTATTCGAGTGAAAGTTCAAATTATTGTGAGTAGAATTTGAACTAGGAATTTATAAAGGTAGGTAAATCAAAAGAAACAAAAGTAAATGTTAGTCCTTGAATGAGGTAAAATAACAGTATGCTTGGTATATTCAGATGCCCCAAAATCAGTAGCTCTGATACCATGAAAAACTATAATGTTGAAGATAATATTTTTGAATTGCATTTTGCTGAGAGAATTACAAATAGAGTTAACTATCAATTTACACAATCACGAGAAGATGATTTTACCAGATTTTTGGCAATTTAATTACGACTGTACATTATCTCTGACTTTACATGTTTTCCATATTTGAAGATTTTCTCATATAATGGGTTGGAATTTCCTTCTTTTGAATCTGGTGTGGACGATTGTATAAGTTCCTACTATGTGTTGGTGTGGGTTTTCAATTTGTAGAAATGAACCTCATGACTGCTTTAGGAGTTTAGCATATGATAGGTGAGGCCCAGATCTTTTTGTTGGGGTCTGCCTGTATGGCTGTACATCCCCTGTTTCTCTTAATATACTCCCGGTGGTATGTTAACAAAAAAAAAAAAAAAAGATTTTACTGGCCCTGCAAGCTCATGTGTGTCACCACCCTGCCACACTGTAAAAAAATTTTAATTTTTTTATCTCTCTCATCTTAACTCCCAATGCCAACGAAAGCTTCAATCCTTTCTATAAGGATAATTGGGTTGGCTTGTTTTATCTTCCTATCTATGCAATTCTCGTATAAGTAGAAGGGCAGGAGATCGATTTCTCCCTTTTCAATTGACGGAGGGAGGGCCTCCTTCCCCACTCATGCTTTTTGTTTATTTAAAATGTATTTTTTTTATAAAAAAATGCATACTTTCCAACATGTACTTGTTTGCTTGTGAATCTACCGAGGTAACCAACACCAAGGCCAATGGGCCCAACATCGCTGCTTAGGCAAGAGTGCTTTCTAAGCAATTACTAAGGCCAATACAACATTGATAGGCAGGTACTTTTAGAAGTGGATTGCCTGCAGCACTCATCTCCAAACTCTGTGGGGCCCACAATGACATATATATGTTTTATTCATCTATTTTTTTCAGCTTATTTTAAGGCATGAGTCCAAAAATGAAGTAAATCCAAAGTTCAGTTAGACCACACCACAAGAAATAGAACCACCATTGAAAACTTCTTAGGAACCACATAAGTTTGAGTTAAGCTAAGATTTGTGTTTTCCCTTTCATGCAGGTGTGTGTCAACTTATCAACTAGTTAAGTGGAAAATAAATATCATGGTGAGCCCCATAAAGATTTTGACAGCCAGCGGCATTATCCCCAATGTCGAACATCCAATTAAGCTTGGGATTGGCTTTTTTTCATAGCTCATACCTTAAACTAAGCCAGCAACATAGATAAAAATAGCTTGGATAGAACACGTACATTATTAGAGAACTTGGGCCGCATTATACTGGGGTGCTACAAGTTATTTACTTTTGATAATTTTTACAAGATAATTATAAAATGTTAATTGGGTATACTTTATAAGTAGCACTAACCTCTTTCCATTCAAAGAGAATTTAATTGTGGTATACTATAGTAGAAAATAATCAAATCCCATCACATCATGCATGTACATATATGGGTGCCTGCGTGTAGGTAGTAACCCCAAAAGTGGGCCCACCTTGAAGTGCTTTTTTTTTTTTTTTTTTTTTTTCACACACACACCCCACACAATCACGCTAGTGGAATTTCACCACCTATGGGTACTCGAACCCTTGACCGGGAGTTGAACCTCCTGAGAGTCTACCACCCGAGCAAGAGTAAGGACCCACCTTGAAGTTCAGCTGGTGCTGAAACCAGGCTGATTCAGTCATGGGTAAGGGCACAATGTCAAAATCAGTAGTCAGATGAGGCATTGGGCTGATTGGTCTATTTCCATGCTACGCAATCAATCTTGATGGCCTACACATGTGACGCTTGGGCAGGAAAGAAGGGTTGTATGTGAAAGTGAAGAATAAGTTTTTGTTTTTTTTTTAATTGAGATTTTTGGGGTGTTCTGCATCCACAGTGGGGACTCAACAGATGAATGGTCTAGATTACTGCACTATTGAACACATATGTCTGAATTCAAAACACGTGTCTACGTGTCTGCTAATGTTTTCGACCAGAAATATAAGCCTCATCCAAAACTTGTGTGGGTCATAAGAAGATTTCAATGGTCTGCATTCGATCTTCAGTTTTTGTATGTATTGATGAAACTGATGGACAGAGTAGATGTCACACGAACATCGCTGTGAGCCCCACAGAGCTTTGGGTTACACGGGCTGCATGCATCCTAATTCATGCTTTTCGGGTGACATTTCTTTCCGTCGTTTTCAGTCATTTTCCGTCGTTGAGAGTCCGGGCAACAAATAGCTCTGTGTGGCCCGCCGTTATATTTGTATGGCATCCACTCCGTCTATCACATACATTTGTATGGCATCCACTCCGTCCAATACTCAAGTGGGCCACACATAGGGGAAGAGCGGGACAATGAAACCTTCCTGGGACCACAGATGATGTCTATGTCCCATCCAACCCCCTAACGAGATGAAGGGATCGGAAACTTCGGTGGGCCTTAGCAGCACACGTCCTATCTCCACTTTTGGCTGTGGTTTGGCCCACTTAAGTTTTTCGTTGGGCTAACTTCCTATCATGGTCTGACGCAATTTAAAGAGAGAGTGATGTCACACGCACATCACCGTTGCCCCCACACAGCTTTTTGTTGCACGGGTCCTATCCAGTGCGGGTAAAAGAAGCTTCGGTGGATGCCCATCTCCGTTATAACAGCTCATTTTAGGGCATGATTCCATAATAAAACCATATCCAAATTTAAGTGGATCATGCGACAGGAAACATTGCTGGAATATCGTTAAAGCTGATATCTATGCTTGTGTGACTTTATCAATAGATTAATAGCAAATAAATATATATTCTGCCGACTCCAACAAGTTTTTAATAGTAAGTATTCAAACAATATTGTCTTTCCGGCAGTGTGGACTACCTGAGATATGGATAGGTTTCATTTATGGTACCCATCCTAGCACGGGACCAACTCAGACTGCGTGGTCACCCAATACCGCATGCCAACATGGTGTAAGGATTTATGGGACGCCTATGTGATGTATGTGTTTTATCCATGCCATACATTAGTTTTGGTGTCTAATTTTAGGGCATGAGCCCAAATTAAGCATACCTAAAGTTCAAGTGGACCACCCTACAAAAATAACTGGGGATAATGGTGGCCACCGTTGATGCCTTCCTAGGGCCCATAGTGATGTTTATTTGTCACGCTTGATCATAAACTGATGTCACTTTTAAGAAGTTTTCATTCCCCACTATTTTTTTTTGTTGTGGTTTAAAGTAGCCTTTGATTTTCTTCTAATTTTATCTCATGACATAAAATAAGCATTCAAACAAGATAGTGGATAAAGTACATGTATCACATTGGGCCCCACAGATCGAACATTACAAACGTGTATTGGGTACTACCCATCATGACCTAGCTAGAGACGGACAGTCCGGTCGGGGCTCCATGGGGCCCATCATGATCTAGTCCACCCATTTTTATAGATTATTTTAGGGCATGAATCTAAGAACTAGGCATATTGAAGGATCGAGTGGACCACACCACAAGAACCAATGGAGATTGAAAGCTTTAAGTTGAAAACTTCTTGAGAGCCACAAAAGTTATGAGTTAAGCTGATGTTTATGTTTTCCTTTTAACTAGGAACATGTGAACTTATGAACAAGTTGGTAAATAAACATTACAGTGCGCCACAGGAAGTTTTGAATGAATGGTAGGAGTTAAATTTACATTAGTGCCTATTGTGTGTGATCCACTTAAACATAAGATCTACTTACTTTTTTGGCACATGCCCTAAAATGATATGTTAAAATATATGAACAGCGTAGATTAAAAAAATATACATCACAATGGGCTCCACATAGCTAGTGAAAGGATAGTTCAGTCTCTAGCTAGTTACCCGCAGGGTATTACCCAATCCCTGTCCCCCACAGCTAGAGCTGTACACGAGCAGAGTTAGCTCGGAAAAACTCGACTCGACTTGACTCGGATTGAAACTCTGTTCGAACTGAGTCAAGCCTTTTTTTGGGAGCTCGAAATATTTCGAGGCAGTCTGGGCTGGACCTAGCTTGACTCGGCTCAACTCGAATCGAGTTTTAAGTGAATATATAAGGGTTTAAAAAGAGAGGAAAAAAAAAACTCTCATTCACCTGACCCTACTCGCTCAACCTAGCAACCCTAACTCATTTCTCCCTTCCTTTCGCTTAAATCGACCGTCCGTTCGTTCAATACACTCGCCATTCTCCACCACCACATTCTTTCTTCCCGTGTCTGTTCAAACGATCTCATCTTCTAAAGTAAGTCCTCTCCTCTACTCTTTTCATTCTTTTCAACGAGTAGCATCCATCCAAATAGCGAAACACAATTAAAAACTTAGCTCAAACTCAGCTCAGATTGAACCGAACTATTGGCCGAGCCAAACAAGAGCTGCTGTTCCGACCCGGAATGCTGAGCTGAACCAAGCATGAGATGGACGGGAGTCGAGCACGAGCCGGGCAAAGCTCGGCTCACCTCGACTCGTGTACACCTCTGGCCACAGCCCCACTGTCCTCTTTGGTACAGAAGATGAAGATCTCTCTGGGATTCACGTCAGAAGACCAGCATTATGAACGGGTCCACCCTATTTATATCGAACAGTTACAAGGCCTTACACGTATATGACATAAATACGCCTTTCATGCAGTAAAGGACCTGTTAGGTACCATTAGTTTTTTACACGTGGCATACGTGCAGTGGTCCAACTCAACACCCCGCTCACTTTAACGGCATTGCACCGACCAAGCTTTGTTGGGAGTGGGCCCTTGTCTATAAAACGGACCTCTCCCATGATTTGCAACAGACATTCAGGATCGACCCCAAGTGGTTGATCGGACGGTTACCATTTTTTTCCGCATTTTAGAAGATCCGTGACCTAATCAACGGTCAACGATAAAACTGGCGGCGCGTTAAAAAACAGGGGCTGGAAAGCGGAGAGGAATTTGCGATTTCACAGCGGGGCCACAATTCCTCGGCAATTCCTCTGGGAGCTACTTGATACTCTCGTTACTCACAATGGTCGAGCTACTTGATACTCTGGTTACTTTGTATTTTTTTTTGGTTAGCTTGTTAGTGCACCCATCGTCGGTTCACACCTCATTGTTAGCCACCCATACTGGAAAATCGTTACCAAGACTTCAGTGTTGAAAAGAGGTATCTTTCACTCAGTCTACCACTTGAGCTATGGATCAGGTGCTGATACTCTGGTTACTTATGAGGGCCGTCCATGCGCAGCTAATTTTTAGAACAAACAGTCTCCAAATTGCACGCGGATTGGCTGGTGAACCCTACACGAGCCAGGTAACCCATAGAAAAGCTCTATGGCTGGGTCTGACCAGCTCATTTTTTAGAGTTTGAACTCAATAACCTAACAAATGAGGTAGATCCAAATCTCAAGTAAATCATACCACCATATGTTTATTTGCTATCCAACTTCTTCTTAAAACTAACATAACACTGGATGAAGGAAAAACATAAATATTAACTTGATTCAAAATTCTATATCCCCCTAATTATCAACACTGTTCAATCCCCAATGTTTCATGTGGTGTGTCCACCTTGAGTTTTAGATATGCTTTATTTTTAGACCTGTACTTTAAAATGAGCTTGCAAAATGAATGAACACCACTTGAGTTTTGAATCTACCTCATGCTCTAAAATGAGCAGGCAAAATGGAGGACGGTGCGGATAAACCACTTATATCATGGTAGGGCTCTCCTCTGCTATAAGGGTTACCAACCAATCGGTGCCCCTCCAAATTACAATTCGAAAATTAAATTGTTCAAACAATCTCAACCTTTAATTATTGGACACTGTTAATTAAAATAAGGTGTTTTATACACACCCATCTATAGCTTAAGTGGTAAACTAAGTGAAGATAACCTTGTGTGTCAACACTCAGATCCGGTTGCAAATGATGCTTGATATACACTATAAAAAATCGTAGAATGAACTAATAATTAAAATAACCTCATTCATTGTTGAAAATTATTGTCCCTGAAGGCCAAAACTTAGATGGGTTGTACAATCCAAAGCTCCCATTGGACGACACTTGCTTGTTAAGATAAGGTTATGGGATATTTATTCAGTTTTTTCAACTGTCCAATAAATGTCAGTCATATAATCAAATAAGCTTAGTATAATGCAGCCAAAATTTTGATCTGGTACCAATAATTTGAATTACATGTATACATTTTTCAAAGCATTTTCTAAGTACCTGTGCATCATCCATCACACTGCCTCATGAGTATAAATGTTTTCTCATTTTGCATAGGAGCAAGACTTCCATCAGTGCACCTCAAGAGCACTAAGAGTTGGGCATGCAGTAATTTATAAGCACTTTCAAAGTATGAACTTTTTAAAATCCATTATGATTCCCATTGGCCATTGATGGATGGTTGGGGATTGGAGGGTGCCTAATCTCGGTTTGCAGCCCAGCATATACAATCTTTTCTTCTTGGTAAGAGGGTTGTCGAACTTAGTACGAAGTGAAATGAGATGACAGAAGTCATCTCAGCTTGAATTGCCAATATGTGGTTTTAAATAACAAAATCCATTAAAAAATGATAACAAAATAACATAGTGATTGCGTGGATTTTTATTTTTTTTATTTTTAAAAAAAGGATCACTATCTTCTTTTTAAGAATGGCTTTTAAATCAACAAGAACAAAATAAAATTCTCTAAATAAGGAAAATTAAAATTGATATTATTAATCAAAGTGTTGATTATGATGTATTTGATGTGCTTATATAAAGAAAATGAATTGTCGATTCTTAATTTGAGTCGAAATAGGAGACTTTTTCAAAATAATGAAAATTACTAAAATAATATAAAGAAATTTAATTCCACCAAAACTCGTAACAATCCTTAGATGAATGAAACAATAACCCTGGATTATATTTGAGCTCTTAAAATTCTAAAAAATAGTAAAAAAACAAAACTTACTAAAAATAATTAGTTTCAATTTCAAATCTTAATTTGATTATTAAAAATATTGAATTTTGCAAGTCGTTTTGAAACCAATGAACCTTAAATGACTAACCAAGATATAGGACTCGTCAAGAACTTTCTAATAATATTTAATACACGTGAAATAGATAATCAATCACAAATTTATGGTGATCAGGAGTTATATTATACATTTAGGCTTCCTTTTTATTCCAACCCATGCTCCTCTATTCCAAATTTTTACAATCCTAACTCTCCATTAAATTGTCCTTTACTTGTCCTACATCATTAAAAAAAATGCATGGGTGTTCTAAAACAGGTGTTGTGGAGGATTTAATTCATTGTTTCAAAAGACTTCAAGCCCACTGTTTTGCAAGCATAAGTTCTGTATGATAACCCAAGATAATTCAGAGAATTCTCCTGTAATTTCATGCACACATGGCTAATTCAGATTTATAACGGTTTAGCCAAGTGGGCCATCATCAAATCATTTATATAAGTACTTTTGAAGAAACCAAAATTTCTTAAAACAAAAGAAAAGTATAAAAGATAAATAAATTCATAGTATGGTTGATTGTATAATTCAATTCGTGTGTACACAAGAAAACACTTACCCCTCTTTGAACCGACAAAGCCCCAAAATCACTCACTGATTTATGGATTGGAACTGTGGGCTAGTTTTGTTTTTAACCATTCATTTGATGCCCACCAAATAAAATAGTCAGAGTGCAGCTTTAAACCACATGATGCGCTGTGGGACCTGTTATTTGAATGTTGGTATGGTGGGCCCTGTTATTTGGAATATATGTGGTGGATATGCAATTACTTGTCAAAGACCACCACAATGTTTCTATCTACTAAAAGAAAATAAATAGCTTTTCGCTAATGTCACCTCAGCTGTCTCTCCACTTGTCTACTAAATGGAGCCTCATCTGTGGACCCCTGGGAAGCAAAATCATAGCTCTGGAACTTGGTCACTCTATTCCAACTCTATCTGGTTGGCTAAGTCAACTCAGCTTTATTTGATCTCTGGAGTTGGATCATCCAAGACTAGCTTTGGACTCAATTGATATGGCTTGGATTTAGACAGATTTAACTGAGTCACTCAGTTGGGATAGGCCTTTGAAGTGCAATAAATAAATAAATAAACAAAAGAAGAGAAAAATATGTCGGTAACCGGCCTTAATCTTACCACCTCAATAAAGCATCGGACGTGCGTAGCTAAGGACACGTTATAATCATACTTTCTTTTTCTTTGCAATGACACTTTGAATTCATGGACTTTGTAAGAAATTTGAGATTTTCCTGCTATTTAATTTACAAACAAAAGCGAATTGCATAGTCATCGTTGAGCTTTTCATCGTGTCGTTGTCTCTAACATAAGAAATAAGAGAAAATTTATCTATCATGAATATATGATTTCACATACTTTTCCTTATAAATTAAACATAATAAAATTGTCTAGTTTTCCTTATAAATCAAACACAACCTAGCTTTTGAAAACCATTAGTTTCATGTGGTGGTGGAATCTTTTTTTTTTCTTCTTCTTCTTTCTAATCCCAAAAAAATCATGATTTCAAATAAACCCTTGATCATTATTAGACCAATCCAAGACTTTGAGTGGACTTATCTTGGCTATACATTGAGTTGAGTCTAAAGCTTTTAAAGCATGAACTGGAACAGAATAAGCAGTGGAAGGGGCCCGAGCATATTTCAATATTATCATTTTGTTGAAATAGGACTACTGACATCTCTTCCAACCAAGAAACGGTTAGAAAAGAACATAGAGCAATAGTCCTATTGACTGTCTGAAAATTGGGCTATTTCTAGAAAGTAAAAACCCCAACATGGTTTTAAAATAGATGAGAAATCATGCAGTTGGGAGTTGGGTCTAGTACATGGAAAGCTTCCCATGCACCTAGTTGGCTATGGGCTTGTTTGGCATAAAAATCCAGGCATTGATAGCATGGATGGATGGTCCTAAGAAAACTTTTGCATATGATCATTTTGGTAGAGTGGGTAGGGCTAAAAGGAAGGGCTGAGATTGATTATGTAGACTTTTAAGATGTTGAAATGGAAATGGGTACATGGGCGTTCACATTAGAAACGTTGGGGTGGGGAGAAGAGAGAGGCGATTAATCGGGGGAGGAAAAAAAGGAAAGAGTAGGGGTGGAGGTTGGTAGGCGGTACAAGTAGACTTGCATGAGGAGTAAAGGCCCAACGCAACCCAAGTAGGTTTTAGAAAAGTGGTGAGGGTTTTCCATTAACCATGGTTAGCTCTTCCTTCCTTTTTCTTCAGTCAGATAGCTGAGAGAGATTAGCTCTCCCTTCCTTTTTCTTCAGTCAGATAGCTGAGAGAGAGAGAGAGAGAGATGGTGGAGATGGTTATGATGGGTTTTCGAGGATTTGGGGATTCATGAAATATTTGGTTCCAACAGACTTCATGTGATTGGTTTTAGGATTGAATATTAGCTTCCATAAGAGAGAGAGAGAGAGAGAGAGAGAGAGAGAGAGAGAGGATTTTATTGGGTTTTTTCTGGAGATGGGTATTGGTGAAGTCGCTTGTTGAAGAGGATTTGGAACAAATTTCTGTGTGATTGGTAGAGAGTGAGAGAGAGAGAGAGAGAGAGAGAGAGAGAGAGAGAGAGGGAGAGGTTTTGATGAAAAGGATTGTATTTATGATTGGTTGGGTTGAGGGTTTCTTGTAATTTAGGATTGATTGAAGAAAAGATTTCAAGGCATGGGTAAGAAAAAGATGAAGAAGAGAAGATGGAAAGAATCGGCAGAAGCAAGCGGTGAGCAATCACAGCCCCCAAGGAAACGAGGCCGACCGCGGAAAATTGTTGTTGAGAAGACTGAAACCCAAGAAGAAAGTGAACAAGAGGATTCCAATAAGAAAAAGAAAAGCAGCAGCAGCAGCAGCAGGGAGGAGAAGCAAAAAGGAGTAGAATCGTCAGCTGCTGCTTCTGATGCTGCTGTGAAGGAGAAAGAGGAAGTAGGAGAAGAAAAGCCAAAGGAAGAACTCCGGAAAAGCAGTACAAGGAGAAAAAGCCAACCTCGTAAGAGCACCTAAAATTCTCTCTGGGGAAGATAAAACAAGATTTCCTAGATAGATTTCGCTCCTCTCCTTTTATGTATGTATTCATCTTCTTCCATTTCCTCTACTTTCTTATGATAAAATCTGTATTACAAAACCACCCATGCAAGAAAGAGGAAACAAGCCTATTGAAATTCAGCAGAGAACCAATATATATATATATATATATATATATATATATATATATATATATATATAAACACCCAAATACTGATTTAAGTGAATATTGATTTCTTTTCTCTATTGCTGCTGCTCAAGAAGATTAGTAGAGAGAGATGCAATTCTTTAAAAATAAAAAATTTAGAAATTAAAAATATATATATATTAAAAAAAAAAAAGAAGCTATGTATAATAATAATTATCATAATAAGCAATCCTTCTTCACTGCTTTATTTTTTTAATTTTTATTTATATTTCTCCAGTTTGTTCTTTGTCATATGGGATTCGAACTGTTGTTTGGGGTGGGCCATGATATGCAAGTGGATTGAACTGTCTTCACCATCTGGTTCCTGGCCTCCAAAAGGAACGGATACTAAGGAGGTCCACATCAACCAGCATAACTTACAAGTGGGATGGTTTGACTTGTCTAATCTCAGATTGGCCCACAAGATCAACAGTAGCGATCACGATACTTGTCTGACCACGTGTCCTTGGAAGAGTGAAGTGTATACAACTTCCATGTAGCCAACTCCATTTCTTCATTCCTTCCGTTTTTCCATTGGAGGTGGAGTTAGTTAATACTCTGAAAGATTGTGACGATTGATACTCATGCACGTATATGTAACTCAAATTAAACCTTCCAAATCATGGAACCCATTGCAGATAGGTTGTAAAACGTAAAAGAATATTTAATCTAATTATTTTAATATCTGGTTTTTATTTTAAAATTTAATTCTAAATGTTGATTTATTTTTCATTGGACATTTAACAAATCAACGACTGAATGTGTCACATTAGTGTAATTTTTTAAGTTATATTATATAGAAGTTGTCACTTGAGTACAATGGTTGTTTTATAAACCCATCTTAATTGGGGTCCACTATCTGGACGGTTAATTGAGTCACATAAATGCCACGTGTGCAGTTAACGAATGGCTGCATGTTAATGTTATGCAACAGTGCTCATTCATTTCAATGGAGAAATGTGGACTTTTGAGAGCAACGTATGTATGGCACTACTATTAATCATCCATTGGGGCCCACTTGCAGTGATTGGAACTGTCCATCTTCTGACTGCCACTGTAAATCATATATCTTCAAAAATGATACTGAAGGTTGATTTTTATTAGAGTTGAATATGACGTGGAAAAATGTTATTTTCAATGGTTATATATTCCCCTGAAATTTGTGAGGAGAAGAGAAAGTAGATTAGCAATGGTAGGTATATATGGACAAATGTCAAGCATTGGGCCGTGAAATGATGCATGTTTAATCATCTTAAAAGTATGAAATATATGATGGTCATTGCTCTTTTCTTCTTTCTTTTTTTTTTTCTTTTTTTTCTTTTTTTAATAAAATTTCTTTTATGCAATTATCTATTTCTCTTATTAACGGCTAAAACGCTAGTAGCTCAACACGAGCTGTGACCCCGGGCACATATATATTCCTAACGATGTGGCTATGTGGGACCCACAGAGATGTCAGTGACAACTCCACTCCGTCCATCTGTTTTGCAAGATCAAGATAGGACAGGATTTTAATATATATATATTAAGGCAGATCCAAAACTCATGTGCAACTATACCACACGAAACAGTGGGGATTGAATGTACGGGGGTTATTGGGTCCTTACTCTTACTCGGGTGGTAGACTCCCTGGAGTTTCAACACCGGGTCAAGGGTTCGAGTACCCACGGTGGTGAAATCCCACGGCGTGCGTGTGTGGGGTGTGTGTGCGTGTGGCGTGAGTGTGTGGGGGTGTGTGTGCGTGTGTAAAAAAAAAAAAAAAATGTATGGGGTTACAGAAGTTTTGTATGATGACGATATTTATGCCTACAGTTTATCTGAGTGGTAATAACCCATGAGTGTTTTGAATGGCATGTAAACATCATCATCAGCTCCAGGAAGATTCCAACGGTGGACGTTTCCCTTCCCACTGTCCCGTTCTTATCTTTCAAAACAGATGGACGGAGTGGATTTGTCACATACATCTTATGTGGACCCCACACAGCCCTGGGCACTGATGGGTCACAAGCAATCCGCTTTTCCCATATCTTCATGGTGGCCTTATAAGAAAAGATGGAGCAACCTAATGGATTGATATTTTATGGAAGGAAGGCAATTTCTACGAATGATAAAGATAATGCATGTTTGTGGTACGGAGTCTTCTTACAGGGACGCTGACTGCTTACCAACCTTCTTAGTAACACCTGCGTGCTGTGGGCCCCACCATGATTTAGGTGCTTCCCATCCAATTTTTCCAGTTAATTTTAGGGATGAACCCAAAAATAGGGCCTTTATTTGCCATCCAACCTATTAATTAGGTCACGCGGACTCGGATGAAGGGAAACCATAAAATATACGCTTGATCAAAAACTTATGGCCCCCCAAGAAGTTTTCAATAGTGGGCTGTCAATCACTAGTGTTTCCTGTTGTTTGGTCCACCTGAGATTTGTATCTGCCTCATTTTTTGGTTCATGCCCAAAAATAAGCTGGCAAAATGATGGATGGTGTCGATAAAACACACATCATGGTGGGGCCCACAGTGCAATCCAGGTCGAGTTGGTCCAATTCCTGAGTCAACTCGCTGAAGTTTTAAACAATGCTCAGAATGGCTCCTGTTTATTAGGAGAAGATATATATATATACTACCCTAGTAGCTCTACCATGGATGATGGGCCATGGCAACAAATCTTGGAGCTGAATTTTATCTATTTTGATGATGAACGCTGCCCTACTGTTTTTGCACGGACCTGATTATCAGGCCAGCCTGGAAGAAAAGAGAAGAGAAAAAGGAACCGGTCCTTGGGCCTGAAAAGATCTTAACCTTACACCTATTAGCATATGGTCTTCTGGGAAGCAACCATTAAAAAAGAAAATTGCTTGATTATGAGAAGCAAAATCATCATCAAATACTTTAAAATGAGTGATATATTAATCCTAATAAAAATTATCATTCCATTGGCTGCTGAAATAAGGGGTCCCACAGGCCATCACTTTTAATACATTGATAAAAACTCTGATTAGGAGAGAAATAAGACGGCCCACTTCCATAACAATGCTCAAGGACAGAGATTGATTGTAGCTTTGAAGGGTTAAAAAAGCCATGCCATCAACTGCTCTCTAACGCCAAAGACCATACGCATCATAGAGAAAGAAAGAGCAACTGTTCTCTAACCCAAAGACCATGTGCATGAGAGAGAGAGAGAGAGAGAGAGAGAGAGAGAGAGCTTCTAATAATAAGCTTGAGCCTGGTTTTAAAAGGAAAGGTCTCCTCCCCTTTTAGGAACCTGAGACCCCCTACTGTGTTAGCTTATATGATGCATATGCATAGCATGGAAAAAAACACTGCTTCTGTGTTTGCTTCGTAGCTGAAATAGTATGTGCATTTGGAAGGTTGGCCCATCTTTGGCTAACCATCTTTAGCTCCCCCTCTGCTTGAATTTGGCAGTTCTATCCCAAAAACAGTCTTCCTCTATTTTGCAACATGGGGAATTATTTGATACTACAGCGAACTACCACGCTTGGTAAGCAGGCACTCAGAAATTTACATTTGGCATGCATTAACTCAAATCTACCGTTATAGGCAGGCAGAAGTCCATTGGGACGCAGCCTTAGGCTCCTTTTTTTGGTTCCCCTGCCCTGTCTAGCCACAAGCATCCACAAGGAATACCATCTAGACATCATCCCATGTGCCAGCCTGGCCGACTTGTGCAATATCCAAGTCGTCCACCAGGTGGGCCTCCCCATGTACATCTTCTCACCCAAAAATAATTCTAGCCCCTTTAGCAGGTGGGCCACAATGTTAGAAAGAGTTGGCCGGGTAAGAAAACTTTCTTCATCTGTGCAATTTGTTTTGTAAATGTGGCCCACATGATAAGTGGACTGATTTGATTGGATCTGGCACAAGTGTGGCTGTCACTTAGCGAAGCTCCTCTCTAGCTTAAGTGGATTTCTGTATCTCTGTATGTTTGGGGCCTGAGTTTCCCCCAATTTAGCAAGTGGAGGTCTGCCAAGACTCGGTTCATACACAAAAGAAACAAAAAAGAAAAGTATAATTTGATCTTGTGCTCAACCAAAATTTGAGCAGATTAACATTGTACCTCATCATGGTCGAGTTGAAGGATTAAAACCTTACATATAGTACAAAACTCATCCTTCAAAATATATATATATATATATATATATATATATATATATATATATATTCACAAAATTCTACCAAAAAAAAGAAAAAAAGCATTACAATATGATGAGAACTCAATATAAAGAAGGGTTAAAAAGAAAAACCGGGATGGCGAATTTTAACCAACATCTCTCGGCTCAAGTAGAAAGTTTGGTTGGGCTCACCAGACATTGTGAATTTAATATATATCTCTGTTCTCCTAGCTCTGAAGGCTGGCTGCTCCATGGCGTCTCTCCTTCCGATAGCGAGACTGATCCGGATCAAACCCACCTTCATCTGCACCATATACGGCCCATGAAGGCGTTGCAGCCATGTAGTCTACACTGTTGAATGGCTTTCCAGAAGCCACCTGCATTCCCATAGTAAGGTAAGTTTGTCATGGAAGTCATTAGCTTGGTCCAGAGAAGATTCAAATGACCAAGGGGAGAGGGGATATTACCAGGTCATGGAACTTTTCGTAGTCTATCCATGTGAACCATTGGCCATTGATTTTGAACTTGTCAGCTTTTGCCAGAAGGACGCAACAGGAGTGTACATGCTCACAAGCAACTTGATACTCCCCATTGGTCTTAAGAGCCAAAGCCTCGGAGAAGGCTTTTACATCAGAGTGCCAAGGGACATTCTCCATCGTCAGCTTCGAAGTGGCAGACCTGCAAAAACAAACAGCATATTTTGAGTAATGAACTGAACGGGGAGATTTCAGGAAAGCAAGCACCAAGGTCAGATGATGATAATAATAATAATAATAACAACAACAACTTACGAGCCACAGTAGGTAACACCCTTGATTTCAATTAAATCAGGTTTTCCAATGCCAAGCAAGTTCAAGTATGAATCAATATCTTCAGCATTCCATCCTTTAACCAAAGTTAAACGGTAAACAGTCCGCTGTTCTTTCTCACGGAGAGCCTTCAGTGAATCCTATTAACATTTTTGCAATACATGTCAGTAATCAGCTTGAAGGTTAACAAGTCATGCACTTGAGATAGACAAAAAGGAGCAACATATTGGAGACATTACGAACTGCAGATGCTATTACCAACGAGTATTATATCCATTAAGAATTTTTTTTATAAAGATATCCATTAAATATCCATTAAGAATTTTCAAATAAGTCGACTCATTGTTTCTTTCTTTTCTTTCTTCATGAGTTTCCATTGATAACTGATGAGTGATGAAGTAGATAACTGATATTCATCCATTTTATTTATTTTGCTGCAATCAGTGTTCGAAGTATCAGCATCACTACAAGTTTTGCTGGCCAGGGATACGGAAACAATATCGATATCGCCGATAACTGGAAATGCGGCGAAAGATGGGAAAAACGGTGGAATTTTCAGCGAAACTTCAGGAGATGTTAAAATGTACATATTTGCATATTTAGAAAATTAAATTTTTTTTAAAAAAAAAAAAAAAAAAAAGAAGAAGAAGAAGAAGAAGAAGAAGAATGCATATATAACAAGTTTCCATTTAATGGGGCCTTGAAAGTGTGCTGTTATAAGAAATCAGTCCAACCATCACATCCGACCTATTTAACCATCCAACCTTCCATCCAAACATCCATCGATATCGTAAAATATCAACAACACATGATATTTCACCAAGAAATCATTAACAATTGGAAGGGAAACGAAAGATTGTGGTCTCAATATCGCGCATGTTGCGATATCGATAATATCAAGATATTATCAATATTATCAATGACAAATTGAACACTACATACAACCATATGGCCATGAAAAAAAAAATGAAATAAATTGTTTTCTAATAAACAATTTTGATGATATCAATACGTTGGCAATATTATTGAAATATCGTCGATACACTTATGATACAAGCATTACCTAGAATTTACATAGTCGAAAATATTGGCGATACATTGGCAATATTGATGCATTGGCAATACAAGCGACACCTAGAATTTACATAGTTGAAAATATTGGTGATTACATTAGTGATATTGATACGTTGGCGATACTTAGCGATACATTGCTAATACCTGAACTTTCTTATACTACCAGCGCTGTCATCGGTATCACTGAGCTGGAGATAAAGATAATATCGGAGATATTTCGATAATATCGGAGATAATTCGAACACTGGTTGCAATCCGACTTTTTTAAAAGGCAATTAGTTTATTGATTAGTAGGGAAAAGCCTAAAAAGAATTGCAAATCAGACCATGAAAGAGAAAACTAACAGCTATCAGCTATTACATTGGAAGTTGGTGCCCATTCCATTACACTTGATTTTGCCCTATTAAGCACTTCCGGGACTCGCCCGCTTCTACTCCTAAAGCAGCAGTTATTTCGCTCTCTCCATATAAACCACAAGCCAGCCAACAACGCCATTTTCCACAGAGCCTTTCTGATGTTACCCACCCCACCTCCATGCCACACAGCAAAGAAAGCTTCGATTGAGCACAGTGATACACTGTCCTTGAAATTCCTTCGTAAGAGACCTGACAATGCTATTGGCCCAATTGGAAATTCATTCTCTGGCCAACAGATAATTCGAAAAAAATAAAAATAAATAAATCAAAGACTGGTTTAGAAACTAGACTGCATGTGTGCTTGTGAGAGACAGATGTGCCTATGTTCTGCTCATGTATATTGCTGTCTCCCTAATGGGTGTTTGTCTTTAGTTAGTATGTTTTTGGGCTGTGTTTGGGGATCCAAAGTCATATATTAGTTCGCAGGAGGATGTTGTGGGGGTAGAGACACTCACTATCACATCATTTGTATTTGTCTGTCTGTAACTGTTCTCTTTTTTTTTTAATGCAATGGAACTCTTTATTCATTTAAAAAAAAAAAAAAACCATGAAATCTGTGTATATTTCTAAAAACAAGGATGACTCCATGCATAAGAAGAACAAGAGGGTTATAAACATGCTCAAAATTTAAGGTTACAATCAATCTATTGAAAAAAGAGGTCCACCAAAAACTAATTGTATAAAAGAAAGAGTACATACAACGAAACGCTCCCAAAAATCCCCAAAGAGTGGTCTATCAATTGCCTTCAAGCTCTCCTTTGTTGCAGCATCTACACTCACATATAGCTGCAATTATACAAAGAATTAATACTTCATAATTTAAAACCCACACAATGCAACCTCTGAAGTCCACTTCAATAAATTGATTTATTTATAGATGATACAAAAAGAAATAAACTCCCTAACCTGGGTGACAGGTTTCAACATTCTAATCTTTTCAGGGAATTGGGCATTAGTAACAAGAAAAGTAGAGATCCGCCTCCTGTGGAGTTCATCAATAAGTGAATTTATCTCCGGATACATGATTGGTTCACCAACAAGTGACAAGGCACAATGCCTGGGAGAGAGACCTTCTGATAGCCGCTCCTGTTTTACTCCTGCAGGCAACAGGAAGCCCCATTCAACCAGTTAATGGGACTAAATTATTAAATGGAAATCATTATCATCATCATCAACGCTTTGTCCCAGTTATTTGGGGCCAGGCCTCTCTATTGGAGTCCATTAGAACCTTATAATAGAAGATATAATATAAAATTGCTAAAACCAATGAAATGCTCGAGTGAATGTAAAAAAGGTCAAACTCAATATAAGCACTCAATGAACCCACCTGGGACGCCTTTCATTTGTTTTATCATTCTTGTATGCTGGTCAATGGCAGCATTGACTATCTCCAAAGGATCATCCATCTTCCACTGCCAACTCTTTCCTACAGGATTTGTATGATGCCTCCAACAAAACACGCATTTATTTGCACATGCCAAACTAGGGGTTGTTTCCATGCACCTGTTTCATTAGAAAATTAGGATACCAGGAACTAGCATGAAAAAAATATATATATAGCAATAAATGAACCACACTCACAAGATGAGGCTGCATATCAACAAATTTTACATCCATCTTTCACAAAATTATGTTGAACATTAGTGGATTGAGATCAAGTCACTAGTCCAGGGGCCCATTATCCTAGACTTTGATCAGACTCGATAATATATGAGAGGTTGATCAATCCTTAAGACTCGAGGACGTGTAAGGGTCACAATCCTAATTAAATGACTTTGGCCCTTATTTCGAGGCTATGATGTGGCCATTAAAAGTGAGTGTGGTTGGCTATATCCATCAGGGTCCATTGATATTTACATGGGCCAATAAAAGATCCACTAGCTTATAGAGATGTTTTCGGCGAGATCTATCAGATCAAAGAATCAGTGGTTTTTCCACTAGGCTCAACTTTTGAATAGTTTTTAATGTGCTTTACGAAGGTTTTCAAGCATTGAAGTTTCGTTTTAATTATTAAAACTGTATTAATCGCACTTAATGATGATCTAATAGACCAAATCTAATGGTCCATTATTTGATCAACATGAATATAGGTCTTTGGTGGATAGCCATGACAGTGGAAGGATTGGATCATAAGCACATGCATGGATAAGGTGGTTACAAGTCCCCATTTGTGTGTAGAGATTGTAGGAACCTATAGAGTAGTGGAGTACAATAATTAGTGCACCCTAAAACCCTAAGTTGATCTTTATGAATAAGATCCTATCCTAGAGGAGAGAACATCCTTGGAGAGACCCCCCAAAGAGAGAGAGAGAGAGAGAGAGAGAGAGAGAGAGAGAGAGCACCTCTCGCATCTCCTTCCATATATATGTGTGTGTGTCAAGGTATCCCGTATCGGTATCGGTTGGCGTAACGGTGGCCACCGATACCGATACAGATACGGGTGTGTATTGGCAATACGGGGGCGTAACGGCCCGTAACGGTGCAAATTTTTATTTTTTTTTGCCAAAAAAATATGAAAAAATATGGATTAAATTCGGAATATTCTAAGCATTCCAAATATGCATTCATTTATAAATTGGAACATGTTTATGGTGGTGTAACGGTCCACTCTTTGGTGAGAAGCTGTATCGGACTATCTGATGAATTTATGAACCAGACAACCTGGTATTGGCTATAGATATTTTACATTTAATTATTTAACTATATGATATCAATATGAATTAATTAGAATGAATCTAATACCAAAATATCTCATATTTGTAGGTTTGGTGTATTACATACCTTGTGACTAGTGTACATTTTATTTCAACATACAATCTAGAGACTTTTATGTCCAATTATATAATTCATATATCTACCAAATTAATATAATTTTTCCCAATAAATCTTAAGAAAAAAGTTGAAAAGTAAATAGTGTTGTTGATTTAGAACTGATTTGGTCGACCATTTGATGCCCCAAATCAATGTTAAATTCATGCAATCCATTGGCACTTATCTCACTAATGGATTGGTGGATATTTATTAAACAGCGATACATGAAAAATATCAAATGATCCTATTTCAGCAAAACAAGTGTTTGCAAATTAACGGTGAAAATCATTTAAATAATTTAATTTTGGAATTGTGACATGGCAACAATAGTGCCATAATTTAATTTATTAATTTTGAGATAATGCCTGCCTCATGGACTATTTTTACGGCCATGTACATAGGGCCCACCACAAGATGGATATACAATATGTATTGTATATCAATGACATCCATCCGTTGTATCAAATTATTTTAAGGCATGGTCCAAAAATGAGGTAGATCCATATCTAAGGTGGACCACACAGTAGGGATTGAATTCCCACAATTAAAACTTTTTTTTATTATTATTATTATATTTTTTTATTTTTAAGCTGCGACTTTTGTTTTCCATGCAACCTTATCAGTAGTTTTGATGGTAAATAAACATTACAATGGGCCATAATAAGTTTTTAACAGTGGGCATTCAATCCTACTGTGTGGTCCACTTGAGATCTGGATCTACGTTATTTTAGGGACCATGCCTTGAAATGATCAGGAAAACTGATGGGTAGCATGGATTGGCTGGTGTACCTCACCTATATAGCTGTTGTATTGACGTCAGCAAGTTCTGTGGGTCTGATTATGAGGTATGTGTTATATCCAAACCGTGCATCCATTTTGCGAGCTCGTCTTAAGGCTTGAGATGAAAAATAAGACAGATCTAACTATCAAGTGGACCACACTGCAAAAACTGGTGGGGAATTGAACGTCTACCATTGAAACCCTTTTTGGGGTCACAGAAGTTTTGGATCAATATGAAAAAAAAAAAAAATCCTCTTCATACAGGTCTTTGTGACCTTATGAACAGATTGGATTGAAAATAAACGTTATGGTGGGCCCTACGAATTGTTTAACGATGAAAATCATTATCTCCGCTGCAATTTGTGGTGTAGTCCACCTGATCTTTGGATATGATTCATTTTTTGGATAATGATCTAAAATGATCTCTAAAAATAGATTAATGGTTTAGATATAATAAATACATCACTATGGGGCCCATGTAACTTTGATCTCCTTTGAACCGTTCGTACAGCTCGGAGCTCGAGGAGCGTCAGTGCTGATCTTCACACGACACGTACCTACAGTAGCTAGCGCTGAAAGTTGGGCGGGTTCAACCCGACCGACCCGTGACCGACCCAACATTGGGTTGGGCTCGGGCAGGATGTATTGAGTCCGATCTTAGGCTTGGGCTATACAAACACCAACCCGATAAAACTTGGGTCGGGCTCGGGTTGAGGTCTTGGGTTGCCCGGACCAACCCGAACCCGATCAATATATAAGTTACTAATAAATTATAATAGTGTGGATTGTTTGTGTTGAAGAAGGCATAGTAAATTCCAGTGTTGTTGGGTCTCATTCGTCCACATCATTTCTAATAACTTAAGCAAATAAGATATGCGAGATTTTTCTCTCCCAAATAGATTGTGTGCTACACAACATGACTTTTAAAGAAATAGTTGTCTTATATTTTAACTTGTTTGTTTAGAAAAAAATGAAGTCTTGTCCTATAAATAACTACTTATATAATTAATAAAATTATAGATACAAAAATTAAGATGTGTATTGAAATACAATAAACTAATGTAATAATGAAAATATTATCATGTATCCACCCGATCAACCCGACCAACCCGACCGAGCCCGTTTGGGTTGGGCTTGGGTCGAGAATTCCCAGCCGAGGTTAGGTTGGGTTGGGTTAGGGTTGAGGTACCAGAACCTTGGGTTGGGCTAGGGTTGAGCACCAACCTGCCCGACTTTCAGCCCTAAGAGCAGCTATATAGCTGTTGTGTGGTACACCAGCCCATCTGCTTCCAGCGTCAATGCTCGTCTTCGCACGACACGTACCTACAGCAGCGATATAGCTGGTGTGTGGTACACCAGCCAATCCGCTTCCATTCTTTTCCCGACCGAGAGAGGGAGAGTGAAATGAGAGGGAAAAAGAAAAAAATGAGAGGGAAAGAAAGGGAAATGGAGAGAGAAGAAGAAAACGAGAGGGAAAGAAGGAGAAAATGAGAGAGAAGGGGAAAACAAGAGCTGCAGCCGCAGCCTAAGAAGAAGAAGGAGAAAACGAGAGGGGGGGCTGCAGCCGCAGCCGCAACCCGAGAAGAAGAAGAAGAAGAAGAAGAAGGAAAGAAAGAAAAAAAAAAAAGAAAAGTGTATGTACTTTTTTTCTTTTTCTTTTTTTTTTCTTTTTTTTTTTTTTAATACCGTATTTCCGTAACAGCCGTTATGGCCCGTAATGGCCGTTACAGTCACAGAATCGCATGCTTGCCCGTTTCGACCCCGTATCGCGTAACGGCCTGGGCCGTTTCCATTACGTAACGGCCGATACGGCTATATCGTAACATTTATCAAGTAACATGTCTCCATATGTGCAACAAACATATATGGGAGCCGGATTGTTGATCTCCTGAGACTTATAGCATAAGGACCATACCACAAAATTAACATCAATTGCATGATCGGACAGAGTCTCCAACAGTTGCCATCCAATGGATAAAATTTACTCCACCCATTGGCTAGGATCACCCAATTGGTTCGGTTTTGGGGTATACCCATCCATGGTATGGGCAAATGGATGAATGGTCTAGAATTTATACATGTGCCCCACATGCAACTTAGACATAGGTAGTTGTACTTTCCTATATATATATATATATATATATATATATATATATATATATATATATATATATATATATATATATATATATATATATATTAACAAGTTTACGCTTGTGCTAAGATCTCTTTTGACCTTGGATGGACTTTGGATACTTACTAAAATTGATGGACTGCTTGAGTGGCTTTAGAGAGTGATGAGGACATCCGAGTATACTAGATGAGCATATCAGCTCCAGTTTCGCTTTGGCTTGGTGACCACTAAATAGGCCTAGGTGGGCCACATTGAAGACCCCACATGCATGATCGTACATCTTCGAAGACCCTACACTAGGAAGATGCACGTGAGTTGCTTATTGAGGAGTTTGAATCATTGGATTGCGAGAACACTTCAATCGGATGGTTGGATCTTGAGGACACTTCGATCAGACGGTTGGATCATTGTGATCTTAGATCGCATTGATTGTAGACTTTAGGATGTTTTAGATTATTTCTTTTATCTAGTTTATTCATGCTGGATTTATTTTGATATTTAGTTGGATTTTGGGTATTTTACACATTTTACACTAAATAGGGGCAATTGTGTGAGACTTTTTATCGGAGAGCGCCTTTTTGTAAAAAGTCTTCTCTGAGACTATATAAGGGTAGAGAGGCCAGCCCTAGGGCATGTTTTTGATTATTTGAATGAAAACTCTTTGCTTCCTTTGAAGTTTTCTATTCTTGTGAATGGAGATTGATGGTGTTATGCCAAGGTGTGAAGCCCGATCGATCCTCTCTCATTTCTCTTTGAAAAGGCATTTCTCTCATGTCTTTCTCATCTTCTTCTCAAATCCCTCTTTTCTTATACTTTTCTTCTCCAAACCTAAATCCCATTTATTCTTTTCTTCAAAACCCAAACCCACCTTCTCTTATCCTTCTCTCCACCAAAACCCAACCCATCCCATCTCCTTCAAGCCCACACATACAGATTGCATGTCCGTACAAGTCAGTCCATACAACTGTACAGCCAGCCACCTACTCCCATTTCTCTTCTTCCCTCTCTTCGATCCTTCTTCCTATCCCTTAACCCTTACCCTAAAACCCTAATTCATATTCCCTATGAAACCCTAATCATCTACAAAATCCTGAATTCCCAAATCCTTCCAAAGCCTTAATTCCTTTCAAATCTCTAATTTACATACTCAAACCCTAACCCTAGATTATCATATCCTTAGCCCAAGAGAGAACAAGTCAGCCCCTATGAATTAGGCCTAAGCCTATGCTAAAGTGGAAGTTCTACCTTCCATTGATCCTTTGAAATTCATGTTTTATATGGATTAGTTCATTGTGGGATTGTGATTTAGCTTGAAATCTAAATTTTATTGTTGATTTGATTTCTTAGATTTGCGGTAGGTTAGTATATTTTATGCTTTGAATTGCTCTTTAATCCATTTATAATTTCTTTGCATCATATTTAGTCTAGATCACGCGTCTTGCATCAGAGAGTGGCCTCGGCAATTTTGGATATCTCATGTGCAGGCCATGATGAATCACTTAGGATGGATGATCACCACATTTGAGGAGGAGCCAACTGAATTTCAGACTAAGGCCCATTCTTTGAAAGGCAATAATCTAATTTAGAAATAGGTCAAGGCCTAAAGGATTACAGATTAGACCAACAAAGAGAAAATAAAAGGTTATCAGCTACTACATTTGAAGCTATTGGCCATTCCATTACACTTGATTTTGCCCTTTCTAGCACTTCCAAGATTCACCCACTTCGATTCCTAAAGCAGTGATTATTTCATTGATGGGGACATCACGCGCACTCACGCCGTCCCCCCTACGCACGTACGCCAGAAGAAGGAGGGCCCCACCGTTGATTTGGATCGATGACGACATCCAGGAAGGGCCTCGTTGTTAGAAGACGGAATTTTGGTTCAAGAAAGTGGGCCCGATAGCCAAGAAAAACTCATCATGGGATCTCATGATCGCGGCCCACTAGTCGGATTGATTTCATATTTTAGGTTTTGCTTATTTATGTTATTTAGAATATCGTGAACGCTTTAAATTTTTTTGATTGGTTTTTATTTTAGTTTACTTCATCGCCAATTAATAGGTCGAGTTTTGGGGTATAGGGTTTTCCCTATAAATAGGCACCCCTTGTAATTCTTTTGATTCAATTGAAGATTAATAAAAATTCTGCGTTTTCCTACTCTCTGAGTTGTGAAGCCTAATTGGGTACGAAGCCCTCCCTTCATCGAAGGGTTAACTACCGTGGTGCGAAGCCACATCTATCCCGATTCGCCCCCATCCATCGACATCTCTACTACCCATCTTCTACCATCCCTTCTTCTCATCTCATCCCATCATCTACACTTCGAATCAATCATCTATTGCAACAATTCTCCTCCCCACAGCATAATTTTATGAACTTGGCCCTATAGGAGGGCTGAAACTTCAGCGGAGCACCACGCATAAACCGTACATCGGATCGAGCTGAGATTTGGAGTCCATCCCTGGCGGACCAGGGCCAAGGTGGCCTTTTTCTGAATAGTGGGCCCCACACACGTGCGGCCGTGATCACACGCACGTGCGTCTAGGCCATAGTTGATGTCCGCGCAGGGGAATTATCTTTCGGTTCAAGTTTTCTTCTTATTTTACCCTCTCATACTAGTTTTTCATAAACACAAACCCTATATTGCATTATCTTTAATTTGTTTGCCCTTTTTCTCACCCATTTTCTCATCCTAGGGTTCCTTGAATTGAAATTGGTGAATCCCTTGGATGAGGGACTGATTGTTGTGCATGTGTGGATGATTACTGCTTATCTTTGAGCATCGTTTGGTTTATAATTTTAACAGATCCAGCCCTAACCTATGTAGGCCTGGACCTGCATAGATTCCCCTTAATTGAATGTTTGGACTTTCATGTGGGATATGGAATTTGTGTAATTGTTTCTAAACTAACGTGATTTTAAGCCTGAAATCTCGCACATCATATTTAATTTTCCATGTCCTGCATCATTCATTCTCCCCAAATAAACCACAAATCAACGAGCAATGCCATTCTCCACAAAGTCTTTCCTAACTTGCCCTCTCCACCTTCATGCCACATGAAAAAAAACGAAAAAACAAAAACAACTTCAATTGAGCTCAGCACCTCCCATTACACCCCCAGATAACCATTCCAAATGCCTCTCGCAAAAGGGCAATGGAGAAAGAGATGATCTACCTACTCGACTCGGTTCGGTCAGCAGCTCGGGCCAGTTTGAGCCGAGTTCGAGCCTCTGCAGCATTTTCACAAACACATGCTATGCACTTTCAAATTCTCACTGTATGTAAAACAGCAACAGCTGTTTACAAATATTTCATCGAACACCTTGTAGACAACATCAAAATATTTCATCAAACACCTTGTATATGTATTTGTTTCATATACATAACTTTCTTGCCACTAGCCGACACTTCGTTTGAGTCATTTCTTCAAACACTTGGTGAGCAACATCAATATCAAAGTAACCGAGTCACCAAACTATTTCGATCCGAGTTCGATTCGAGTTGGGGTTCGATCCGAGTCGAGTCAAGCTCGGGCAAGCTCGAACTCGATTCGAAATTTTTTCGAGCTTAAAAAATCAGCTCGACTCAACTCGAACTTAGCTTCGAACCGAGTCAAATCGAGCTTTTTCAAGCCGAGTCAAGCAAGCTGACCGAGCTAACTCGGTTCGTGTACACCCCTACATAACGCCCAACGAAAGCTATAAGATAACATTGACTACTTTGGGAGGACCTGCTTATAACCTTATACCAAGATTTCACGAAGAAATCCCCTGATTTTCCTTTCATCCACACCAACTCATTCCTCACTTCTGACAACGGATTCACTTTGCTTACTGGCAACAAGAGCTTAACCAAATCTTCCTCTTCAACATCCGACAAATTTCTTCCGCATGGGGGAGCCTGAATCACTCCTTCAACTCTAAATGAGGAGCAATAAGACCTGAATATTCGCCTCTACTGATATTCTTGCTAGCCTCGAAAAAACTTCAATCAAAGCCTTCCCACCCAACCAAACATCCTCCCACAAACAAATAATCTTCCCATCCCCAAAACTGAAGCCTACATCTCTATAAACTTTCACCTTAAACTCGCTATCGATTTCCACACCAATGATGCCATGTACAAAGATGAATCCCTCGTCCACCACCCCCCTATTTGAACCCCACACTTCTTTGCAATCACCTCTCTCCATGAATTTCCTTGCTCTACCCCAAACCTCCACATCCATTTCCCTAGAAGGGCTAAATTCATTTGCTCAAGCTTCTAAAGACCAACAACTCCATCCTCGATCAGCTTGCATACCTCTTCCCATTTGAGTAAATGGAACTTGTGTTATTCTTCTAATCCTTGCCATAGGAGTTCCCACCTAAAATTTTCCAACATGGCCAACACTGATTTTGAACAGTCAAAAAGAGACATATAATAAATCAGAAGTTAGACATAGCCGCTCTTATTAACGTCAAGACCTCCCATGGACAAGTACCTGCTTTTTCATCTCAAGAACTTGCCTAAGAATCTCTCAATAACTTTATCCCACATCCAATTAGCCAGCTTCCCTATACAAGGAGGGAGACCAAGATATGTGGATGGAAATGTATCAGCATGGCAATAAAACATATTAGCGAGACTAATAAATCCTTCCTTTGAGAGTCTAAGACCTAAAAGCTCACTCTTTATATTTACCTTTAGTCTTGCTACCACCTTGAAACACATTGTAATGTTTCTTAAATTGTCCACTTTAACCTCACAAAAGAGAATAATGCCATTTTCATGTTGCAAATGAGATACAAAAGCCAACTTATCTACACTAAAACCGCCGAAAAGACCCACTTCCACTCATCTAACATCTCACGCCTTTGCCACCACAACAAACAAATAAAAAGATAGAGGATCCTCTCACCAAAACCTCTGGAACTAGAAAAGTAACCTTTTGGAGAACTATTTACTAAAATTGAGAACTTAGCCTATTACACACACACCTTTGCACCCAATACCTCCATTTTTTTTTTACCACAGTCCGGGTGACCTAACATGTAATCTAAAAAGTCCTAGTCCACATGCCATATGCCTTTTCTATGTCAAGCTTGCAAACTAAACCTTTTCCTCCCAACCCTATGATGAGCATTAATGCATTCATTCGCTATCGCACTATCTATAATCTGCATGCCGCTACAAAAGCTCCTTGGCTTCTTAAAATCACCCCTGCTAACACCTTTCGAAACTTGGAAAATAACATTTTCGCTACAATTTTATAAGGGCCCCCAGCAAGCTTATTAGCCTAAAAGCTTTCAAACATTCAGCCCCTTCTTTTTTTCAGAATCAAGGCAATGAATGCGTGCACCTAACTCAGATGCTATTTGACTACCACTGAAAAATTCGTTGATGAAGCCCACCAAATCACATTTTACCAACCCCCAGAATTTCTAAAAGAACGCAATAGGAAAACCATCGAGACCGGGAGCCTTTTTGGAATGTAGTTCCTCCTCGGCTACTTCAATTTCATCTTCATAAAACTGAATATCAAGATAATCAGCCTCTGCACTAGAGATCCTATTAAAGTCTAGATTATCAAGACTCTAAAGGGGTTATCAAGATGCATGAAAACGACTATGGAAATGTTTTCCCAAGAAATGGCTCCCCATCACGTTTGGCAACACCGAAACCCGTGGATCATGTTTCCCGTGGATTCTCATCCCTCATTTTAGCCCTTTTTCCGTTTCTCCCCGTGGATTCTCTTTCCTCATTTCAGCCCTTTTTTTCTTTATCCCCATGGATTCTCTTTCCTCATTTCAGCCTCTCTTTTTTCTTGCTAAAATCAAGGAAGCAAATTCCAAGGAAAGGGAATCCTCCAAACAACTAGTTTTGGGTGCTTGGGAGGCCTATTTGCCAAGCCAACGGAAACCTTTGAATCCAACCAGGGGAAACCAAGAATCTGTTTAACTTAAACATAGTTGGGGACAGCTGACCGTTGGACCAAGTAAATTTGACACCTCACAACAAGAGGTCCACCAATTCATGTTTCAAGACCTAGTCAGAGAACCAGTGCATGCTACAAGAGACCCAGACACCATGGAGTTTCTCATGGACAAAATGAACTACAATAAAATCCCCTCACATGCACCAAGGAAGGTTCCGCCTACTGAAAATAGTAGATAATTCATCCCAAAAATAAGGGTGAAGGGACGGTTGGTTAGGACCTCAGACTCCCAATAGAACCCACCTGAAACCAGAGGACAACCCCCGGAAAATCACATTGATAGAGAATCGACCCTTCCAACTATCCTCCCTAATCCAAGACCTAGGATCCCATATGACAAGAACACCACCAGCCGCCCCTATCGAGTCTAAGGCCTCCCACCAACACCTACGACCCCAAATGGATTGATCATACCCTGATCAAGAGACTAACACTTGTCTCCTGAATAACAATAAGGATGGCTTTGGAATACCTACAAATTTCCTTCACTAAGTAAGCTTTTGGGGGACCTGAGCCTGTGAACATTCCAGCTTAAAATCTTCCTTGGGCAAACTATCTTAATCCCACTTCCCCTCCTCTCATTACAAAGAATAGAACCTGACTGACGATCAAGGTTCAAGCCCAAGGTTAACCAACTCTCTACATCCCTTACTCGACTTCAAGGACTGTCTCAAGATTTCAACATGAAGAAATCTTCCTTGGGCAAACTATCTTAATCCCACTTCCCCTCCTCCTATTACAAAGAATAGAATCTGACTGACGATCAAGGTTCAAGCCCAAGGTTAACCAACTCTCTACATCCCTTAGGGCCTGTTTGGATACGCGTTTTGGGATGTATTGTATCGTATTAGAAGTTATGATTTAACGTTTACCGTGTTTGGATTGGAGTGAATAGGAGTTGAATCCCATGCGTGCGAATACAAACTCTAGCCAAATTTTCGAACCGACGGTAGAGTATTGTCAGTGGGTTCTATTGCCGTCAATACTCCGTATTCATTGCGCTGTATTCGGCAACGGATGAAAGTTTGAAATTTGTACGATTACAAGATATCTGGTACCTATGCAGTGTAAGATCGGGACTGTTCATTTGGTACATTTCAACGTGAAAATCATCTAGGCTAGAAATCAGAAAGTTCTATACGTCAAACAGGCCACCCGACCCAATTAAGATTGTACAATACGCAGACATAATACGTCCTATCCAAACATTGATCTGTATAACATATTGTATACTATGCCAAACAATACCTTCTATCCAAACATTGATTAGTATCTGATTGATTTGGATGTATTCTGAAAACCGTCCAATGTATACATGAACAGTACCCAAATACAATACATTCATGGTATTCCAAATCGGTTACGTAACGGCCGTTACGAAACGGTCATAACCATCACGCGTTACGGGGTCGAAACAGCCGTAACGGCCATTACAGAAAAACGTGCCGTAACGGTCCCGTAACAACCCTGTAACGATCCAGGAAGTACATTTTTCAAAAAATAAAAAATGGCTGTAACGGCCGATACGGGGGCTGTAACGGCCATTACAACTCGTATCATAACGGTAACGGTGGTGGCCGTTACGGCCACCGTTACTGTTACGGAACACCTTGAATACAATACAATACAATACTATACGCGAATCCAAACAGGCCCTTACTCGACTTTGAGGACTGTCTCAAGATTTCAACATAACGAATCTTGAGACCTCTTTGTTCAACTAGCTGAAAGAGGGCCATATAATCTTCAATGCAGTCACCAACACTACCCCAATGAGCCTACCCACATGACAAATAGCCTCCCTAATCCATCCATTCCCCTTAACAGCTGCCACCAGACCTTCCAAAACCCCTGGAGAAAAGAACCGAGGTTGCCAGAGGGAATCTAACCATCTTCTAGACACGCCGATTGTGAAGGGGAAACATCTAGGACTTCAAGAAGGAGACCTGACCGGACCACCTCAAATTGACTAGGAACCAAAAACCCGATCCACTCCAACCCAGAGGAGAGATATCTGAAGTAAGAGCAACTAAAGCAAGAGAGCTAAAGACTTGCAAAGACAAAAGGCCAAACTCAATATCAATGGCCAAAGAAGGAGCAGAAAGGAGGACATGGTTAGAGGAGGGAGTGTGAAACAAGGTATTCCATAATAGTAACGGTTACCTTAACGATACGGGTTGTAACAGTCATTATGGCCCCCATAACGGCTGTTACGTTCTCTCTTTTTTATTGAAAAAAAAAAAACCCGAAAAACCTGTATTGGTCCCGTAATGGACCATTACTGGGACGTTAGGGAGGGAGTTGTTTGCCTTTTGAATCAAAGTATTACAAGGGATGTAACAGCCATTATAGGTCATTTTTTTTGTAGTGGCCGTTACGGCCACATAACATGAAATGGTTGCCGGCGTTACCTTTACGTAATTGTCATTACGGCACACCATGGTGTGAAAGGACTCTGAAGGGGAAGGAGAAACAGAAGGAGACAAAAGTATTAGAAAAGGACACCATCTCCCACAAACGAGATAAAACTCGAAACATTCACACAAGGGGAAGAAGGCACGTGAGTGTTCTCCTCTGGAAATGAAATGTGTATATATATATATATAAAGAAGGAAAAAAACCTCGTAAGAGGCACCAGCCTCCATAATGATGGTGACATCACACGCCTTCCCCTCGCCACCCCGTTTAGGAGGGAAGACATTATTTATATCAAATCAGTTATGTGTTCAAACATGAAAAGCAATGTAGACACTTCGAGATGGCATAAGACTGTGTGCTTTTGGAGCCCTAGACCTAGACACGACAAACATATTTGAGGCATTTGCATGGAAACCGCACTATGCTTTTAGACCCAACACAAAACCAACCCATACCAAATCCAACCCAACCCAAGCAATCAACTAAATGGTCTCAGTCTAAATCATCTTATACCAAAGCCCCCAACACCCCTCGCTTTGCTTGATTTCTAGAACTTTCATTTTTATTAATGATTTAACATTTTATTTTTAAAAAAAAAAAAAATGGATGTAAAGCCTAGTCATTCTTAGAAATTTGTACCTGAACCTCATTAAAATGTCTGGCAATGAAACTTGTTCCTGTGCTGATTCAACAACCATGACATAGATCACTATCAATATAGAATAGTTACAGTGACAACTGTCCATTCGAATTAATTCCAGATTGTACATCTCGAAAATATCTCAAATGTGATGTGTAAAAACCAATTAATAGGCCAATGGGGACCAACTATAATCATATCCATCAATGAGTTATAACAAATTAACAATAAGGGATAAATCACCAAACCAATTAAATTACTCGATGGCCAAGGCATGAACGAAAAAAAGACATTAGGTTAACAATTACCTATGGCTTTCTATGCCATAAAATGAGTGCTTGTAGCAACCCCCACGGCCACGGAGTTGTGACTTGGTCCATCTACAGAGCTTAACACCACTATGTGAACCAATAATTTTATATCCCTGCACAAATAAATCATCCAGACTGAACTAACTTGGTAGCACCTTTTTTTCTCCAAAACTTATTGTAGTAAAAAATACAAGAAGAGCAACCAAAACAAGTGGCTTGGACATGTAATTGGATAAATCAAAAGAATTGCTGAATGTAACTGGATAATCAAAAGAATTGCTGAATGAGTAATATGCAATGGCAATCATCAATGCATACAGTAATGCCCTTCAGAATCTTTACTCGCAAGTCAAACATGCCATGCTTGTGAACAACCGTCCCCAACTTGGGCTGTGACAAATTGACCATTTTACCATGTGTTGAGACTTCATAGTGAAGCAACTTTAATTTCAACATAGTGGAGCAACTTTCAGTTTCTCTCATTCTCAGGTAGTGCTTTTGTTTTGCTTTTCAGTATAAGGTTTGCTGCTGCTGCCTGTTGTCTCTGCTATTGTCTAGCCTTTTGCTAGAGCTTTTCATTGGGCTGGTGGTACCGCAGCCTTATGTTGTATTTTTAGTTTTCTGTTTATCAATAAAGCTAAGCCATTCATCAAGGGAAAAAAATGTTAATTTGAACATGTGAATCTTACATGTTATATGCACCAACACCATTAACAAGTTCAAAGAGTACAGAGACTCATCAGCTTGTGATAGCAAAGGCCTGTTTTTGGACAACAACTGAGCTGCTATAAGAGGTGGAGCCCTAAAGGAGAAAGCTAATGATATGCAATATTATTGAACATGCATAACTACATGAGCAAAGAGTTGATAGAAATATCTTTATGTACATGTGTAATAATATTGCAGATGATTAGGTTGTTCTTTTAGGGCTTCCTTCTCTTATAGTGGTTTACTTTCTTTTCAAAAAAAGGCCTTTCCCATAGTGAAGTTGATGGATTTCGTGTGAAAAGGATCATGTGGTTCTCAGTCCCTGCCATTGAATGGTTGATTTGGCTCAATGGCTGATTTGGCTAGAGCACGACAGCCGTACTTTTTGTGACAAGGCATCCAATTCTGATCCGGTCTTCCATGAGGCTGAGTGGTTAGTTGCAGAATCGGTACAGACCACTAATACCTTTGTAGGGAGGCCGGTGGAGGCTTTCAGGGTAGCTGAGGGAATATTCCTCTTTGGATTAACTGGATGACCTCTCATCATCCGTTTGTATCTTTGTCTGACACTTTAAGATAGTGGGAAAAGAAAAACAAGAACAAAAAATCTCCAAAAAGTATTCTAGAAGGTTATTTCATCTCCCAGCAATTTGTGAGAGACAAACTAATGTTTAAACCATTAACAGCCTCAAGTTTTATGCAATCCCCTTCTACTGTGGATGAACCTTAGGATTTCATATAATTCTCTTCACATAAAAACCAAGTCAAACTGTGAGTTTTTTTTTTTTTTCCATAGATTTTCCTTAAACTAATGGAAAGTGAAATAACACCGTGGGGCTAAGGTTAAAACTATCATATTGCTTCAAGAAACCAACAAAGTCAGTCTAGTTGAATTATGTGATTTACTTGAACTGAAATTGAATGATTCCATAGACATCTTGTGACCTCAAGCACAACAAAGTGAAGTTTCCAAGATCATTTGCATCACAAAAGTTCAACCAGTAATCTTTCAAAAAAAGAAAAGTTCAACCAGTAGAGGAACGGAAAGCATAGACAGAAGCAGCAGACAAACAGACCCACCTGTTTCTCTAAGCTAGCCCGAATAACTGGAGTTACCATCTCCTTCTCTCCATTTCTTAAAGATGTTGATTTACACTTAATAGAGCCCGACTCGGATGCCTTCGCAGAAGAACTCCTTGAAGGACCTTTACCAGCAATATCCTCCAGATCGACTAGAACAGCTTCTGAGCTCTTCTCATCTTCATCCTCAAACTCTTCTTCTGAACCTCCAAAGCTCTCACTCTCACTCATACCCTCACTCTCTAACCTAGAGTCAACAAATAAATCGTCTTTGGCTCCCAAATATGTTTTCAAGACACCTACCAATCTCTGACTCCACCTATCGAAAACCTCATCAAGATCTCCACCATCGACGTCCCCTTCACAAACAGGCAGGATCTCCGACGCCCCAAGTGCCCGCATCTGCTGCGAGAAATCCCTGGCAGCAGCATTGAAGGTGGGACCATAGGATCGGCTGCCGACACCGAAGACCGCAAATTTGCAAGACGAAAGGAGGAGGGAGCCGACTCGGAAATCGGAGGCGCTCTCAGAGAGCCAGCGGGAGAGGAATTGAGCGTTTGGAGGGGGATTGCCGTCTTCCCAGGTGGAGGCAACGACGAGGAGGAGAGATTCTGTGGGGAGGTCTTCGGGCTCATAGAGAGAGGGATCGACGAGGTCGAAAGGGAGGTTATGGGAGGAGAGGAGGTTGGAGAGGCCAAGGGATAGGGTTTTGGAGGTACCGGTCTCGGAGAAGAAGAAGATCTTGCCTTTCTTCCTAGGGTTAGTGTTAGAGGAGCAGAGCCTCTGCTTACGGAGGGTTCGAGATTTCCAGAGGCAGAAAGCGGTGGCAGAGACAAGAGCGAGGAACGCGACTCGAGCGGGGAGAAGATATGTGCGGGAGTTATCGGTCATTTGAGAGTTTCTTCTTGCCCCTTTTCTCTTTCTTTGTTAGAGGGACTGAGATTTCTGAGAGAGAGAGAGAGAGCTGCTGCTGCTCTGCATGTGAAAGCTAGAAGGGTGGAAGAAGCATCAAGGCAATGTGAGATGGGAGTGGCTTCGGTGGATTCCTGACTGTGGAGCCCACCTTGATGTATTTTCCTCATATCCACTCCGTTCATCCGTTTCTCCAGTTTAGATCATGAGCCCAGAAATTCAGCGGATGAAAATCTCAAGTGGACCACACCACAGGAAGCTGTCGTGATTGAACACCCACCATTAAAAACTTTTTAGGGGCCACCGGAATTTTTTTTGCCATCCAACTGTTGTTAAGGTCACAAAGGCCTGGATGAAGTGACTAAACAAATATCAACTTGATCCAAAGCGTCTGTGGCGCACAAGAGGTTTTTAATTGTCAATCGCGACTGTTTCCTGTGGTGTGGTCCACCTGAGATTTGGGTCTGCTACAATTTTGGGTCTGTGCCGTAAAATGAGCTGGAGAAACGGTTGGACGACGTGGATGTAAGGAGATTACATTTCCGTGAGCCCCACAGTCAGAGATCCACCGAAGCTGCCCCAAATCCAATGCGGCTTAAAGAGGAGGTTCCGGACACGTGCCATCGTCGCACACGCGTCTGATACCTCAATCGTTTATGAGTTGGAACCACACCCGGGTCCCAAAAAATCAGGCTGGTTCAGTCATTAGCCATCCGGTGGGCTATAGAGCGACTTCGAGATTCAACCGTCTATTCTACCTGATGAGTTGCACGTTCAGGTGGGCCTGCAGCATGCTTGTCTGGGCAAGGCATCAGGCATATGGGCTTGTTATCAATTCCACCCCATCCGTACGTGCAGCACAAATAGAAGTGAGACCCCGGATCCACCCAGGTGGGTCGAATCCCTGACTGTGGGGCTCATAGTGATATATATTCCTTAAATCCACACCGTCCAACCATTTTGAAAGCTCATTTTAGATATGATCCCAAAAATGAAGCTGACTTAATTCTTAGGTGGACCACACCAGGAAACAGTCTTGATTGAATCCTCACCATTAAAAACTTCATGGATTCCACCGGAAAGTTTATTTGCCATCCAACCTGTTGATAAGGTCACAAACACCTAGATGAAGAAACCATATAAATATCATCTTGATCCAAAGCTTTTGTGGCCCACAGGAAATTTTTAATGGTCAATCACCACTGTTTCCTGTACTATGGTCCATCTGGGTTATGAACTGCTTATTTTTTGGATCATGCTTTGAAACGAGCTTTCAATAAGGATGCCGTGGCATGGATGTAGTCACATACATCACAGTAGTCCCCACAGTGAGGGGTCCCACCCACCTCGGTGTACAAGGGGTCTCACCTAATCCGATCCCCCCAACAGAACGTCCAAACGGTTCATCTATTCAGCTGCGAGGGCCCGTTGGATAAAAGCTGGAATTCACGGGAAAACAAAGAAATTCTTGATTATTATTTTGAAGTTGTTATTGAGACATGGATTCCAAGGCCTCCATTTTAATTGTTCTATTTGATTTTTAAGTGAAAATCTCCCATTCATCTTACAAAAATTATTTTGGATTTTTTGCTTTGAGTAGTGAAAATGAAAATTCATAATAATTACAAATACAATCCCTGTTTTTCTTGAGAAACATTGATAATTTTACTTTTCTTTTATTTTTTTGTGAATTCCCCTATAGGAAAGAAAATAATATGAGAAGAAAAGAAAAGTATAATAATTACTCAAGAATAATTTTATCATATATGTTTTTGGGTTGTAAATATTCATATATGATCGTTGAATTTGCTTAAGTGGGGGGTGTCAATGGGCCACGCTCAAGCCTACCAAAATTAAAATTTTGAGACCAATCCTAGGCTTGCCTGTTGACAGCCCTATGGGTAGATGTGTTTGGTGGAGAGATGGGATTACTTGCCAATAACACCTTTTAGTTTCAAAGCACAAAACGATCATATTTATCTACACACATGCATGACATATTTCCATGCACCATGTGTGCAATTGTACAAATTCAATCATCCCACCATCAATTTTTAAGCATTAAAATATGTGCCATATATATATATATATATATATCAATTATGCACATGCACATGCACATGTGTCAGTGTGTCCTCTACTAAGTTTTAATTTCTCTGCATGTGCCGTAATTTGTCCATGACATGATCCAAGATATTTGACAAACAACAGACAACTAGCCAACAAGAAGACCAACTAGCCTTGACAATATGCCATGAATTCCTAGTCGCTATGCAACTTTGCCCAATCCATATGAGCCCTCATGGATTTCAAAATTAGGGGAGTTTGTTTGAATGGCGAGCAGGAATCTCATATTCCACTCACATAGTTCACTTCTTTTGTCATGCATTAAAATTTGACTATGGAAAAATAATAATAATAATAATAATTAAAAATAGTGCCCCTAACCTTCTTTTTCTTTCCAAATCAAACATGGTGAAATGTCCTATTGTAAGAGAAGTGCTCCATTTTCTTCTAGTCCTTTGTTTTTCCTCCTATTTAGCATGCCCTTGGTATCCAGTTTTCCAGAAAATCCTTTTCGTTGTTGGATAATTATTATACATTTTTTTCTTTTCCCACAATCCAAACATGTACTAATTACTAAGTTGTTGGTACTCGTCTTTAGAAAATTCCTCCATTTAGAATCATCCAACTCGTTTGCTTTCAAGGTAGCCAAGATCCCATGAATGTGTACCACTTGCACCAAGGTAGAGAGCTTAATAAGCAACATAAACTACAAGGGAATGAGGGACAATTTTTTTATTTTTTTATTTTTTTAAGATGAGGATTTTATTAAACAAAGAAAGGAAAAACTACAAAGATCAAACTAGAAAAAGAAAAAGGAAAAGAGAAAAAGAAAAAGGAATACAAAAACCAGTCCCACAACTGGCAAGAAAACTCCTTACTAGCCAAAACTACAGAGCCCAGCCCCAAAACAGAACTAATGCCCTTGATAAATGACACAAGCACGCTTCACACAGGGCTGATAATGGACTGAGGAAAAATAGATCAAGTCAATTTTAATTTTCAGAATCCAGACCAGTTGACAGCCCTAATTTTACTCCTTAGTTCCTGGCCTCTTCCCTTTCATTTTGTCCATTGATCACCTACAACCCCTTTCTTTCAAGGGAAGAAAATCAAGATGGGTTGCAGTGTACAACCAGTTGTAGGTGATCGGTCCTCTTACACTTTATACACTTGCAAAAACAAAACAAAAACAAAAACCATCAACAAGTGAAATTTTTTCCAATATCTGAATTATGAAAAACAATGCCATCCTCTTATTCCATTGAGGTTTACATTGGTAACATCTTGTCCAACTTAGGTATGTAATTGAAAATATAATCACAATCAGCTAACTACATATAAGCACAACCAATGCATGCAACTACAGACTTGAGATATATGACATTTTTCACTTTCACTCACACTACAAACTGTCATGTTTACATTACCTACTCATACGACAACACAACATTCTTGGCAGCCCGACAAGAGACTGCACTCTATTGCTTAACTCCAGCACAGACGAGCACTTCAAGCTTTTCTATCTGATTCTGCAGCTGGTTTTAGTGTTTCAACACGCTCTATCTGTAAGCAGCTGGAGGTCATATAAAAACTAAAAACCAACTTCCTTGGACATCAGCTCTCTCTCCGGACAATGCCTTCAGAAGAATCTTGAAAACGCATTGTAATGGGTGAGTTTGTCACTGAAGTTCCGGTGGAGATTGAGAGTGTTGGTGTGGGTCCTGGAGCTGTTAGATAGGGGGAGGTGGGTGACCGTTGAGGAAGATTATATGCTATGGATGATGGTGAGGCCGGTGTTGGAGTGCATGCAACGGATGATAATGTAGGAGAAGGCTGAGAAGAGTTGGGCTTAGGAGCTGTTCTTTGAGATGCTTGCATGTTGACCTTTATCCTGTGTCCCAAAGAAATCAATCATAGAAACAACTAATACTCAAAATTTCAATTGCAGAAATAAAAGTAACTCATCAACTCAATCAAAAGACTGGTCTGGTTAAATGCTCAACCAGATTTCTTTGGATAAAAAAGAGTAATAACTAGATTCAAAAAGCTATTGGCCATATCATAATTGTTCAACCAATAGCCTCAAGTACTCGAACAGGTAATTACTCAACGCTGACTCGGCAACTCAGGAATCAAATTCCAATTCGTTAAGGCAGCTTTTGTGAGTCGCTATATTTGGATAGTGGAAGTGGTTCAAATGGCCATTGTGCTTTATTTGGCTCTTTCCCCGCTGAACTCACTTGTCACTCATACTCAATTTGATGAACTTCCCTCATTCCACTCAATGTGGAATTACAGGTTCTCCACACTTGCCAAACAAAAGCCATGTCAATTCCATAGTCAATGCCATTTAAATAGGCGCAATGCAGATTTGGACCCTACTCCAGACACAGCTAAATCCCTGGAATTTTCAAAGAGAATCATAACATTCTCAGTCCTTACCTGTTGTGGATATTTATATACTCATCAGTTTCATCCAATATTTCCTCCTGAATGACACGAATAACATTCAGGATTAGGAAGAATCACCATAAAGAATAGAACATTGGTTGTGCTAAAAAAAAAAAAAAAACAAGAGATATAGCGTGCGATATAACAATGGCACTTGGGAGATGCACGGTGAGCAAGTACTAATTTAAGATCCATCAAATATATATATATATATATATTCCATGTCTTCTGTGTAAAGGGCTAGTCAATCATCTCTGTAGCATAAAAATGATTTTTGATGTCTAGTATTAACCCGTTCTCTGAGGGTTTTGGTCCTCCCAAAGTTTACTCAAGTATAGCTTTGCGTGGTGAAGGAAATCTAATTAAAATTGGGCTTCGCATGATCTATGGTGTCCAAGTGTGAAGTCAAATATAAAAACTAAACCATTCAAAACTCATTCCTTCGTTGCATGCATGAAAGTTTCATAGATATGAATTTCTAATTATCTGGTGATTTCTAGATCTTACACTTTTATGAACCAAGCATCATAAGATCTTGCATAAATCAATGCAGTCATATATGTAATTTGTGAACATGTTAAAAAGTATTGTTTTTAGGACTATTAATGGGTCTGGTTTTGGTTGGGTCCTATGGTGCCCATACTTGGACTAATCGGGTCTGGGTCTTGCTGGGTCTGGTATCAGGGTCCCGGTCTCATTCTTAAAAGCCCAGACCTGGATCTGATTGGGTTCAGGTGCCCATCAGATCAGTGGATCTAGGATTCCTGTAGGGTTTGGAAGAAATAAGAGCATTTATGGAGTCGGGCAGCCCACCTGATGGATGGAGTAGATTGCACACGCACGTGTCACTTTGACATATGCATGGTGTGTCAATGGGTTGTATTATATACATGTGGCTTTGGAAAGCTCATTTTTTTGCTAGAATTATTATGTTTAATAAATGTGATAGTACGATTAAAACTAACTGGATCCAAACCGGACCCAAGTTGATTGACCCAACCTGACTTCAACCAGGCGTAAGTTGATGGATCGACTTGAACCCGATCAGACCCAATTTTTAACTGTGTAAAAAAATGTGAGACCAAACCCGACCCGATTTCTTAACAGATCCAGAAAATGAGACCTGGACCAGTTAAAATTGGGTCGAATCCATCGGGTACCCATTGACAGCGCTAATTGTTTTCTGCGGTCACCATGTATGTAGTTCTGAACTGACAAACATATATGCGGCTAAGTTCATCATCATCTTAACCTTTCTCCCATTTGGGTTGTAGATTGGCAAAAGTTTTACATTCAGACGCCCACCAAACAGTAACTTACTTTACCCAAGATCTGGAACTGACAATGGAAATGGCCCACAATCACCATCCACGATCATCTAGCAGCAACAAAAGAAAAATCTAGGATATACTTATTTTACAATAAAAGACCTCTCCCAATTAGGTTTTACTTTCTCATGAGAAAGGCATTGCAATCGTCTGCATATTTTACATAGCATGAATAACATTACCACAAAATGCATAACATGAATAACATATACAAAAACCCTTATGCAAGAGACTAAAAGCTAATCAAGATATAGATTCATTTTGGTTTACTTTTTTAGCATAAAACTACATATTTCCAAGACAAGATATCATCTGTTATATCTACCTGTAGAAGTTCTTCTATGACATCCTCCATGGTAATTACACCCACAACCTCCTCATTGGATGGAAAATCTGAGAGACGGGCATTTTCAACATCTAAAATGCAATCTGAACGTCTATGTCGCTTTTTTAACACAGGAGCTGCCAAAGGCCGATTATTGAACTGTCGATCTCCATCCTTCCTTGTGACAGCAGCATGAGAATCATTGAACTCTGATCTACCCCCCATGATTTGGTCAACAGAAGCATGGCCCAGACCATCATGTTCTGCAATTGTCACAAGAAATCATTTCTACATTTTTATTTTTCTATTTCTTTTTTTGGAGAAGTAAATTCTACAATTCGAGACAGCAGAACATAGAATCTACAAGGGAATCCCACTGTTGCAAATTCACAGTAATTCTTCCAGCTATAAAATCCACCAGAGCAAAATAATGAAAACACATAGAGCTAATTGCACAGTGAGGAGTAAAGGTGTGACTTTTTGTACAATGACTAAATCATAAGAAAAGAGGGCTACACTTCTAAGTTCATCATTTTGAAATTGTGGTGGCTCTTCCACCATACACTTGTCATAAGTACAATCCAGACTGTCCAAATTGCTTAAACAGATGTGATGGACCATAAGACAAAAATATACCGATCAGATGATAGTAACCATCTGATTTTCGTTCTTTGATTTGGACAACTGTCTATTTTACTTTTACCAATCCATTTCATAATCAACAACTGGATGGTTATGATTGGTTGATCAGTGTGACATTTGAGATATGGTCTATCAACAATGTGCCCCACAATTTGGATGGTCTGGATTGCCATACATGTGTGACAAATGCAAGAAGGTTGTTTTTTTTTTTTTTTGAAATTGAAAGGAATACACATGTAAGAAGGATGAGTCACCAACATTTCCAAAATGGTGGTGAACTATCATAGGAGTCTGGCCTAAGAAAAAAATATATAATGAAGAAGGTGACCAGAAGAAAAGAAAGAAATATAATAAATTAGTAAATTACCCATTTTGTAACACTTGTACAGGAAGCTTCACCATATTCCATTCCATATTATTATATTATGATCTGTCTGAACTATGGATCAAGAATTTCAGAATTTGAATTTACTAGTTTATATGATGGATAAATGAAAAAAAAAAAAAATCATTTCAGCGTTTTACAGTTGAAATAAGTTCGAGCTTGTACCTGAAACTGGGAGGTGCTAGTTTTGCAACCTTGAGGTTGCAGCCCCAGCTTATCAAACCAAAAGTGACAAATCGGAAATTGAAATATATTGGTAGAGCCAACTCACAAGTTGGGTTGGTACAATATTGGATTCACAGTACAAGGTAATAGAGTCGAGCCACCCAATTAGGAGACTGATCTTAGGTTTGCATTTTGCGCTTTAAAAAGCTAGAAAATGGCAGATAGATATTGAAACAAGATTTAAAGACAACTCTGAGAAAAGCCCATAGAAGAGGGTTTGACGATTTCTGTTGCCAATAAAATATGAATGCGTGTGAGAGCAGTGTTGGATTTACTTGCATGTGCATCATCACTTCTTGAGTTGGTGTGCAATCATGTGTGGCATAAGCAGCTCACTAAAAGATTACTAGGAAGCCAATGTAGGTATATGATGACCATTGGTAAGTAAGGATTTTTAAAAAAAAATGAAGGAAACGAAAGGACTAGTTTTGGACAAGCTACTAATAAGAAATGCTAGCCTGAATGTGAAATTGTTTAACATCAGATCTTAATGTAATCAAATTACAGCGACACAACTATTTCGTGGACATTGTATATATGTGCATGTGCAATAGTATGCAGCTGGTGCTTTATTTCATTATATGAGAAAATATGACAGAGAAGATGATATTTAATAGCATCGACGGAGACAAGGTTTTCACAATCTCTTCTTAGATAGGAACACAGAAAATAGCCAATGCAATTTTATATTGTCCAGGCAACAAACAGAGGAAAGATAACGAAAAAAAGAAATATATAAAAATAATAATTTACATGCGCGAGTGAAATCCTATAGAGTTCTCAGTCTATCAATGGGCATGCAAACAATATCTAGTTTTTCTTTTTTTTCTTTTTATCACCTTGCTTTGAAGTTGTATCAGCTACATCTCTCGGCTTCTCACCATTCAACTTAGTATCAAGTTTCACCTCTTTGGTTTTCTTCAGTGCATCATTTTTCTCATTGCTATACTTTATAACAACTGCTATGTGGCTCTGACCCTTCTGAAATTCATTCAGAATATCATATAGAGGCATGCTTTCTGACACCCTGTAGAGTGGACAGGAAATCAAGAAATGTAAAAACAAACAATCGGAACAATGAAGTATCAATTTATGTTTACTGATTTAAATTCTTGAATGAGAGAATCTCATGAAGAAAATACAGTTTTAAGTGTCACATAGACTTGGACATTAAATACTTCAATGAGAAATTAGATGCCTTTGATCTTAATTTATGTAATTTAAAAGAGGTATTACGACAATAAAATCTCTAATTACAAGTAAAGATATCAGGAAATTCAAGTTCTTGACCTTCCTATATTTGATTACAACAGTAGGCAAAACTTTTTCAGACAGACAACAAAAGCAACCATGAATTGTGCTAACAAGGTTGGAGACCTCACAACAAAAGCATTCAAAAGAAATTGCATCATAATGGAAAACTAAAGGTTAAAAGGGTTAATCCTACTGTGGCAGTGTCTTACCGAGAATTAGCGACCTTGAATGAGGTCGCGTGTTAGTGCTAGAAATCAGCATTTTGTGTCATTTTTGGTGTCTCCAAAAGAACACAAATGCTGATGCTCCATCAAGATACAATATGAAATTAAAATTACGATGACATGCTATAAGCTATCAGGGTACTCTTATAGCAGTGAACTACTATTTGTTTCAAAATAAAATAAAATCTAGCAGCAGTATCCACACGGAAATATTTTCATGAGTTTGGGAGAGCAGCCTTTGTCAATAGCTATAGACTGTTGGCCACATTATTTGGCTAATGGGAATTACTCAGATAAATGAATGCAGAATCCCACCATCTACCAGTTGAAGATAATGGCATTCATTAATGGTCAATCTGCTGAATCAATCCCCATTCCCTAAAGCTTACGAGCCGCATCAACATGTCATGGGAATATGTGGTTAAACAAATTTATTAATGAATATACAGAATATCTCTTTGTATAAAAAAAGATTCTAAGGTCTGAAGATCGAAACCCTGAAGTTGTGTTTGAAGGTTAGAGCTTTAGCAACCAATATATACCCTTGGACATCACCGATACACAAGATCCCTTAAGGCCAGTGGATGATAAACCGTAATGAACATGCCATGCTTTTAAATCCTAGAATAATGATCAACAACAAAATGTTCATAGCAATATGAATAATAAATAATCAGGTAATCCACTAAACTAATAGAAGTACTTCATTTTGGAAATCAGTAGTGGCATCCGAATGATGATTAATAACAACACAATACCCAAATGGATTAAGAAATTGATGAGCTAAGACAAGGGAAGTTTGCATTCTTTCAAAGCCAAGACCTGGATGAGCTAATTTTCTTACCTTGGGATTTTCCTTATGGTCATTTTTCTTAGAGGGACGGCATCGTTAGGATCAATTGTCAACAGACTTTTTACCTGCAAAAAATTTAATTGACTTCGTGATAAGCAAGCAGAGAATCAATTAATTTGCTAGGAACATTCATGTGGAACAAATGTAATGTGGGGAGAGGGAGAGAAGGTGATAAAGAAGAGAAAAATCACAAGAACTATGATTGAATAGAGAATGATTTTACTTTATAGATAACCACCAAATTCGAGGGCCAATAAAAGGAGCAATGCTCTATCAAAACACAAGTTTACTAGTCTAAAGTGAGGATTGGATTGATCAAATTCGTTTTCCCCCTTGCCTCTTATACCCTCATGCAGAACCACCCAAAAAGACCCATCTACATCACTCTAGTCCCAAAGAAGCATGCTCATTCAATACCTACATTGGGACCATATGAATTTAAAGTAAAATGAACCTATAGGTCCACAAAGTCTACCCTAATAAAGTTTCTAAACAAACACCCTTTCCCCTTGAATCTTTTCCCTTGCATGCTTAGGAAATACAATGACACTTGTTTCTCAACAATTTTTCAAGTAAAGAATGGCTTGAATCTACTTGGAATCTTAACTTTTTTCATCCGTATGTCACTGCCAGGTCACACGCATTGGGCCTCATCACATCTTGCATATGTGGCCCACTTGTAGCAAAGGTGTGCCCCACTATGTGTGCTACATCATCCTCTCCGGGTTGGATGGAACTCGACCTTGAGTTTGAGTCCGGTTCACCATAGAAGGTTGGCAAATCTTGCACATTGAACATAGGATGAGTGCAAATGTCTGATGGAAGCTCAGTCTTGTATGAATTGTTGTTAATCTTCTTTTAAATGCGACATGGGCTAATCTTCTTACTAGTTTGTTTGTTATATGCACCCATCAGAAATTTCTCATTTCTCAAAAAAGCCCCCACACAAGCTCTCCTTCCTTAAAGGTCCTCAATTGCCAATGTGCATCGGTCGCTTCTTTATATTTGGCATTGCTTGTTTCAAGCTTCTGACGAACAACTTCATGAACCCTTGCAATCATCTTGGCAAATTCTTCAGATTCTTTACTTGTCTTAACCAAATTCGGCAAAGATATAATGCAATAGAGCATGCCCATAAACTTCTCAGATGGCTCTTCCACCATGGAGTTGTATGCATGCTTGGCTTGGGAAGGCACAACATCCCATTGCTCAAGCCACTTTCCCACTAGGGTCCAAAGTAGATTGCCAAGAGTTTGGTTCACAACTTCAGTTTGACCATCCGTTTGAGGATGATAGGCACTACTATAAAACAAACTGACCCCAAGTTTCTTCCACAAAATCCTCCAAAGGTGGCTAAGGAACTTGGAGTCTCCGTTGGATGCAACCAACTTGGGTATGCCATGATGCTTAACCAGTTCCCAAAGTAAAGATTGACAACATAAGCATCCATCATCTTTTTGCATGGGATGAAGTGTGTCATCTTTAAGAACTTATCAACAACTACAAACACGGAATCCATGCCTCTTTGAGTATTTGGTAACCCAAGTATGAAATCCATGCTTACATTTTCCCAGGAATCCATGCCTCTTTCAGTATTTGGTTACCCAAGTATGAAATTCATGCTTACATCTTCCCAAGGAGAATTTTGAACCAGCAAAAGTTTGTAAAGGCCTGTATTTTGTGCATGCCTTTTTGAACTTTGGCATGTTCGACATCGCTTCAGATAACACTCCACGAAAATCTTCAGTCAAAAATACTTTTCCTTCCACTGCAGCAATGGTTTTGTCTAAGCCAAAGTGTCCTCCCAATCCTTTGGCATGAAGCTCATGGATGATGCCTCACGTAGAGAGCATTGGGAATGAATAAACAAGATCCCCGAAAAAGGAACCCATCATGGAAATAGAAAATCATCATGAGGTTCATCTTTACATAGCCTTCATACGTCATCAAAGTCACGATCATTAGTATAAAAAACTTTGATCTCATCGAAATCCATGAAGTGAACATTCATGGTATTTAGAAACACTTCATGGCGACTAAGTGCCTCCACCACTTGATTAAACCGTCAATTTTTATGCTTCAATAGAAGGTGAACTCTTGCAAAAAGCCAACCCACATTGCATGTCTTCAATGAAGGCTTCCTTGATTGTTGATGTGCTTGAGTGCTTTATGGTCGGAATTCAAAATGAACTCCCTTTGAATGAGGTGGTATCGCCAATGCCGTAGAGCTTGCACGATTGCATAGAACTCCACATCATCTGTGTAATAGTTTTGCCACACCTCATTGAGCTTTTCACTAACGAAGGCAATAGAAAGGCCCTCTTGACAAAGAACACCACCAATGCCCATGCGTAAGGTATCACAATCAACCTTGACCACCAACTCAAAGTTTGGTAATGTTGTGAATCCACAGAAGCAAACCCTGAATTCGGATCTCACGCAATTAAGCAAACACAAATCAAGCAATCACAAAAAGCACACATGATTTTACGTGGAAAAATCCTTGCGGGAAAAAACCACAGCATAAAGTGACAACGAATCACTATGAAAGCAAAAGTACAAGAGATGGAATCACTTACAATAATCCAAAAACCCTCGTTTTCGCCTTCCCCAAGCCCCCAAAAATGTGTATCCCTCCTTAGAATAGCCTAGGAAACATTGGAACAACCATAATCCCGCAATTACACCCATATATCGTGTCACACCCGGAATAGGAAACAATTCCCGCAATTCCGCAAAACCATGCGCTTCTGTCGATGTGATTGACAGCCATCAAAGGCTCTTTGATGGGATCAAAGCCACCTTCGATCATATCGATTTGGACTCACAAACTGTCCAACGAGCAAAGGGAATAATTCGGGATTTTCTCAATGAGATCGAGTGGGTTGTCGTGCTTGATGGGATCAAGTGGTTTGTCGATGCCATCGACCGACCCAATTACAGACAAATTTAAGACATCTGATACCAATCTCCATCATGTCTTCAATTGTCACGAACAACAGCTCAAGCTCCATCTCTAATCGCCTCCATCATGGCTTCACCATCGTCGTTGCTTCTTCTCGTGCACACTCTGTCTTCATCAACCTTTCATCAGACCCACAGAAATCAAACAGAATCAAAACTTCTCTGTGGGAACCACCTTTGTCAGCATATCCGCCAAATTCATGCTCGCGTGGATCTTCTCTAGAGTGACACAGTCTTCCTCGAGCACCTATTAATAAAATGGTGACGAACATCAATATGTTTAGTTCTAGAATGGTAAACCAAATTCTTCACCAAATTGGTCGCGCTTTCACTATCACAATTAACTAGCACGGCCTCCTGCTAAAGCCCGAGTTCATTCATCATTCCATGTAATCAAACACCTTCCTTGAATGCCTCTATTAGTACCATACACTCAGCTTATATTGTGGAAAGAGAAACCACAGACTGAAGCTTCAGCATCCAACTGACCGCTCCACCCGCAAATACACACGAGTAATCGAAAGTCGACCTTCTGTTGTCCACATTCCCTGCGTAATCCGAATCAACATAGCCTACAAGCTTTCCCTCAGATTTTTGAAATGTCAAGATGTAGTCTATCGTAGCTCGTAGGTAACGAAGTAGCCATTTCACCGCCATCCAATGTTGCTTGCCAAGGTTTGACATGTATCTGCTCACAACACCGACTGCATGTGAAATATCCAGTCTCGTAGAGGCCATAGAATACATCAAGCTGCCAACTGCGCTCGAATAGGGCACATGAGATATAACTTGTTTTTCTTCATCTGTAATGGGGTATTACTCTGAAGAAAGCATGAAGTGAGAAGCATGGGGTGTGCTAACTGGGCTTAGCCTTGTCCATCCCAAACTTCACGAATACCTTCGCAAGGTACGCTGCCTAAGATAACTGTAACTTGCTCATCTTTCTGTCTCTATGTATATCTATGCCGAAAATCTTCTTTACAGCCCCCAAATCTTTCATTTCAAATGTCCCTGACAACTGAGTCTTCAATATATTGATCTCGGACATGCTTTGACCGACGATAAACATGTCATCAACGTATAATACCAATAGAATGAATCATCAATCACTCGATGTCTTATAGTAGATACAATGATCATATTCACTCCTGATAAACCGTTGACTCACCATGAAAGTATCAAACTTCTTGTACTACTAACTAGGCGACTGTTTAAGGCCATACAATGACCTTCTCAACCTACAAACCTTATTCTCTAACCCATTTTCGTCGAACCCCTCTGGTTGCTTCATGTAAATATGCTCTTTTAATTCCCCATATAGGAAAGCAGTCTTTACATCTATCTATTCCAGCTCAAGGTTGTATTGGGCAACCAGCACCAACACGAATCTAATAGATGATTGATAACAGACGCGAATATCTCATTAAAGTTGATACCTTCTTTTTTCATTACCAACCTTGCCTTGTATTTGTCCTGGTAAATCCACTTGGATCCGATCACTTTACACCCAACGGGAAACTCCACCAGCTCCCACGTCTCATTCTTACACAGAGAGTTCATTTCGTCTTGCATCGTCCTCATCCACTTCTCAGCATTTGGATCATCCAGTGCTTCCTGGAAGGTGGATGGATCCCTCTCATCTATAATAAGGGCGAATGCAATGTTCGAGTAATCCCTGTATCTCACTGGTAATCTGCGATCTCTAGGTGGATTTCTCCTACAGGTGGCTGCTCCACCTGCTCTTGTACCTCTTGCTGCTACTCAGCTTCAACCAAAATTTCATCCTTGTCAATTTCAACATTCATCACTGCTGATTTTCTTGATTACTTGTGTTCTTCCTTATGGAACAAAGAATCATCATTAAACCTGACGTCACGGCTAATCGTGATCTTTCGTGTGACCTAGTCATACAGCCTATATCCCTTCGCATCATCACCACAGCCAACAAACATATACTTCATAGCCCTTTGTTCTAGCTTATCTCTCTCAATTGACGCTACATGAAAGTATTGCAACCAAAAACTCGTAGCCCCGAGTAATCAACATTATGACCACTCCATACATCTTCTAGAATTTTACAACCAATCGCTGTAAACGGAGACCGATTCACTAAGTATTAGGCCGTGTTAACAACCTCAGTCCATAACTCATTGCCTAACACAGTGTTGCTCAACATGCTTCAAGCTCTCTCTAAGAAAGTCTGATTCATCCATTTTGTTACATCATTCTGCTCTGGTGTATGCCTGATTGTGTTATGCCGCACGATCCCTTCATATTTACAAAACTGGTTAAATTCATTGAAAGTGAATTCACATCCATTAGTTGTCCTTAAAACTTCCAACTTTTGCCCTGTCTGCTTTTCCACTATCACCTTCCACACTAGTACTTCATAAAGTACAGCCATACCTTTCTATAATAGTCATCTATGAATGATACAAAGAATGATGACCCTCCTCAATGTATGTAGAAATATCATCAAAGACATTACGATCTCCCTCTTCATCAATGTACTTCACGCAAGCATCAACTCGTCAATCTGGACAACCACTTCCATGGTAACCAACTTGGCCACATTTGAAACAAGTGAACACCCCCCCGGCGGCCACAACACGTGTTGAATTTTCAACTGGTTGTAGGAGTCTTTGGAGTGTCTGTGGTAGTGTTGGCATGCCCACCTTTAGCCGTCGTACCTCCACCATGTGAAAATTCACCACGTTAAGGGTAAAGACTACGAACATCCACTTTGAGCCGCTACGAGCAAGCTTAGCCTCATCTTTCAAGCCTAATTGATATGCATCATTGACCTTGCACAAGCATTGCATCTCCACTTCATCAAGTATTGCCATACGCAATTTGCACCCATACCTCAAGTTGTTCCTCACTTTTTCTTTGTCATTCCACATCATAAGCAAATTCTCTGGTGTTGTGTTGCTTCTTGATGAAGGTTGTTTAATTGAGAGCACAATGTTTAGGCATAATCAATTAAAAGAAACTTCTCCTTTATCCTCAATTTTATCTTTTCTCATGATGCAATCTTAGGCTTTCCTTTCCAAAGGCGCATCCCTTAAACTTTGCCCCACCAAGTCAAAGCATAAGCACAAAATCTTGTTGCAACCAGTGTTCGAAATATCGATACTATCGGCCGATATTATCGTTATCGGCCCCCAAGGAGACGATACCCGGGCGATAACGCCCGGAAGATACCAAAAATGCAAAAATTCAGATATTGCACGATATCGCCATGCGTATAGGTGGAGAATTTTTTTTATTTTTTTTTTAAAAAGGAGAAATCGGAGAGTACCCGCGAAGATTGGTGATCGGAGGTGGGTCATTCGATATGTAAGTACAATATATCTGTGGGGATTTCTCGGAGATTCTGACGAGAAATCGGGCCAAATTGAGGAACCCCTTCCTCCAGAACGAGAATCGCCGCCGCCACGATCGTCGGAACCTCTGCGTGCGTGAAGGAGAGGGAAAACGAAGAAGGGCACGAAGATGGGGTGAAAAGGAGGTTTCGATCGTGCGATGGGTTACGGAGTACGCTCTTATCGTACTCAGTAAACTTAGTTGGGCCCACCTTTAATGTATGTTGTCTATCCACGCTGTCCATCCATTTTCCCATCTAATTTAAGGGGTTGATCCCTAAATTTAGGAATTTTAAGGGCCCACCTTTAAGGAGTCACTCTCTCCACTGTTTTCTATGGTGGGGTCCACTCGAGCTCTGGATCTGACCCATTTTTTGGCTCATGCCATAAAATGATCTCTTCAAATGTATAGACGGTGTGGATACAAAAAATACATCATGGTGGGACCCACATAAGTTGGTCATGTGGCAATGGGGCCGTCAATGACGGAAACGGATTGGATATTCCCCCTGACACCAGCCCGCGGATGGTGGTCGGTGCTTTGTGGGCCCCACCATAATGTATGTATTTCATCCATTCCGTTCATCCATTTTTAAAGATAATTTTATGGCTTTACCCCAAAAACGAGAGGGATATAAATCTCAGGTGGACCACACCATAGGAAAACAATAGTGATTGGATATCCATCATTTAAATCCTCCTAAGGCCCACTGCACTGTTTATTTGACATCAAATCTGTTAATTAGGTCATAAAGACCCAGATGAATGAAAAAAACAAATATCAGCTAGATCTAATACTTTTATAGACCCCAAAAAGTTTTTAATAGTCAACGTTCATTCCCCACTGTTATCTGTAATGTGGTCCAGTTGATATTGGAATATATCTAATTTTTTGTGTGATATCATAAAATGATCTAGAAAAATAGATGGACGGCATGGATGAAACACATACATCATGGTGGGGCCCACAGAGCACTGACCATCAGCCATTGGGTGGGGAAACGGATTGGCTACTCCCACTGACACCAGCCAATAAACTCTGTTGGGCCACCGTGATTGCACGTGGTTTATCCACGCCGTTCATCCATTTTTACTGATCATTTTAGGTGTTCAACCCAAAATTGAACCATATCCACAACTCAAGTAGACCATACCACAGGAAACGGTGGAACTGTTAATTTCCACCGTTGAAACCTTTTTAAGGCCCACAGTGATGTTTATTTGTCATCCAACCAGATATTTATTTTTTCCCTTCATCTGGGTCTTTATGACCCAATCAACAGATTGGATGTCAAATAAACAGTACAGTGAGCCTTAGGAGGATTTTAATGGTGGATATCCAATCATTATTGTTTTCCTGTGGTGTGGTCCACATGAGATTATATCCCTATAATTTTTTGTATCAAGCACTAAAATGATCCGTAAAAATGGATGAACGGAATGGATGAAACAAATACATTATGGTGGGGCCCACGGAGCTGAGATGAACTGAAATAACAAATATTAACCTGATTCAAAACTTTTATGGCCTCATGAATATTTCGACTGTGGATGTACAATCCTTACGTTTTCAGCCCATTTGAAAATTGGATCCTGTTCATTTTTGGCTCCTTGTTCTAAAATGATCTCAAAAAGACGGAGTGGATTACTCACAAACATCACGTTGGGCCCCACTTAAGTTTTCAACGCCGGAACTTCCTACAAATGGCTTGCGCAAGAAATCCGCGTCCTCGGATTCTCAGGACGCGTAGCCAGACTGGCTAATAAAGTGACCTCACCAAGTTCTGTGGGGCCCACCATGATGTATGTGTTGTATCTACACCGTCCATCCATTTGGCTAGATCATTTTACGGTATGAGACAAAGAATGGGTCAGATCCAAATCTAGAGTGGACCCCACCATAGAAAACAGTGGGGAGAGGGACACCCACCGTTGAAACCCTGATCGTGGGTCCACTATAATGTTTATCTGAGATCCAACCTGTTTATAAGTTAAGACAAACATGAAAAAAGGGGAAAAAAAAAAAAAAAGAAAAAAAAAAAGACAACAACTATTAGCTTGATCAAAGACTTTTGTGGCCCTTAGAAATTTTTAATGGTGGGCGTCACTCCACTGTTTTCTGTGGTGGGGTCCACTCGAGCCTTGGATTTGACTCATTCTTTTTCTCATGGCCTAAAATGATATCTTCAAATGGATGGACGGTGTGGATACAACACATACATCATGGTGGGCCCTTCAGAACTTGGTGATGTCACTTCGTGTCCCCATCATTGATACGTACATTTCTCAAATTTTACTTCTTCAGTTATTCTTTGTCTTTTCAATGAATTAGTTGTGTTTTCATACATAACTATGATATAGTTATAAATATCATGCATCCAATTTAAATATAGTTGCATTAGTTCAGTTAAACATCGCATAGCTTAGGACCCTATGCAAAGGAAACTTATTATGTGCATATTTTTTTTGAGATGTTATGATTTAAAAGGTGTATTAAGGGCTTTTTTAACAATCCCCAAAGTTTCATTAAAAAATTCAAACATTTTCCCAATGTTTCCCCATGTTTCCCAAAAAGTGCGATAAATTATGCAATATAAACGATATATCCCGTGCGATAACCGATACGTATCTGTATCCCAGGGGTGCGATACATAGTGCGATACTGATATTTCGAACACTGGTTGCAACAAGCTTCACACGGTAGTTTTCCACCGTCTAATAGTCAAAGAATTTCTCAATGACACCAATCCAATCGAGAAACTCATTGAGGTGTAGAGCAGCATAGAACTCTGACACATCGATCTTGGGAGCATCGATAGCACAAAAGAGATTCACTTCTTATGGCTCTTCTAGTGCCAACTGATGGGAAAATGGGTTCACGTTGAACTCATCACCCGAATGATCATGACCAGTGTTCGTAGTATCGGCATCAATGCATGTATTACTAGCTAGGGATATGGAAACATGTATCGACATCGCCGGCTAATACCTAGAAATGTAGCGTTGACTGAGGAGAACATGAGGAAATGGCGGAATTTTTCAATGAACCGTCAAGAGATACTCAAATACACATATTTTTACATATTTAGGAATCAAATAATTACAAAAAAGACGCATGCATAATAAGTTTCTCTTTAATAGGGGTTTAAAAGCACGTAACGCGACTCAGGGAAACATCAGAGAGACATGGGGGAAATGGTGAATTTTTCAACGATACTTTAGGATATGCTAAAATACACCTATTCGCATCTTTAAGAATCAAACAATAGCCAAAAAAGCGCATATTTGCATATTTAGGAATCAAATAATAAGTTTCCCTTTAATGGGGCCTAAAAGCATGTATCGTTAAGTCAGGAAGACATTGGGGAAACATGGGGAAAATGATGGATCCTTCCATTCATGCATGCACATACATAAATACACACACACATGCCCGATCCATCCATCCATGCATGCGTGTGCACACGCACTCATCCTTCTATCCAACCATCCATCCATGCATACATACATATACACATACAAACATGCATTTCATCATACAACCATGCGCCCAAAAAAATTTGAAATGGAATTTTTTTTAATAAACAATTTTTTGGCAATATATTGAAATATTGCCAACACACTAGCAATACAAGCAACTAGGGGTGTACATCGAGTCGTACCGAGTCGAGCTCGCCTCAGCTCGACTCGACTCGACCACTGGTTGACCTCGGCTCGAACTCAGCTCGGTCCTCGAGCCTAACTAGCCAACTCGGCTTGGTTCAGTTAGCAGCTCGGGCCAGCCTGGGCCGAGTTTGAGCCAAGTTCGCCATTGAGGCATTTCCACAAACACCTGGACTACACCTTCAAAATCCCTCTGTATGTAAAACAGAAGAATGGTTTTATAGATATTTTATCAAACACCTTCTAAGCAACATAAAAATCAAGCAAAAGCAATAAAAAAAGGGTATTTGTTTCATGTACATACCTTCCTTGCCACCAACCACACTTTGTTGAGTCATTTTATCAAACACTTGGTGAGCAACATCAATGGCAAAGTAACCGAGTCACCGAACTGGTTCAATCCGAGTTCGATTCGAGCTGGATTCGATCCAAGTCGAGTCAAGCTGGGGCCTACTTGAACTCGGCTCGAACTCAACTTCGAACCGAGTCAAATCGAGCTTTTTCGAGTCGAGTCGAGCAAGCTAACTGAGCTAGCTCGATTCATGTACACCCCTACAAGCAACAACTAGAATTTACACAGTCGAAAACATGGGTTATACATGGATGATACCGATACATTAGCAATATAAGTGACAACTGGAATTTACACAATCGAAAATATTGGCGATGCATTGGTAATACTTAGCAATATATTGGTAATACTTGGAATTTCTTATACTACCAGTGTTATCGGTATCGCCAGGCTGGAGATACGAACAATATCGGGGATACTCAAACAATGATCATCTACGACCATGTCCACTATGAGCTTCTTGACAATCTAAGCAAAGTTAATTCTTCTATGCAGCTATGCCTACAAAGTTCGCGAATTTCTTCATCTCTAGCATCAACCTCCACACGAAAGTCTCAGCCACAATCACCGCATCTTGCGGCCATCTCAAGAATTAACACATTGATGAAGCGTCGCCCACGGAGTGTGAGAACAAGTTCTATTACCAAATAATGTGGAGAGAGGGAGAGAGGATACTAAAGAAGAGAAAATCACAAGAACTATGAGGGAAAAGAGAAATATTTTACTTCATAGATAAACACCCGATTCAAGGGCCAATGTAAGGAGCAATGCTCTATCAAAGCACAATCTTACTAGAATAAAGTAAGGATTGGATTGATCGAATTCATATTCCCCACTCACCCCTTATATAGAACTACCCAAAAAGACCCATTTACATCACTCTAGTCCCTGAGAAGCATGTTCATTCAATACCTACCTCCAAACAACATGAAATTGTGTCAAACCATACAAATTCAAAGTAAAACGGACCTAGAGCCCCACAAAGTCTCCCACTAATTAAGTTTCTAAGCAAACATCCTTTTCCCCATGAATCTTCTCTCTTGCATGCCCAAGAAATACAATGACACTTATTTCTCAACGATTTTCCAAGTGAAGAATGGCTTGACTCTACTTGGAATCTTTAATTTTTTCACCTACATTTCATTGTCGAATAACACACATTGGACCCCACCACAAGTTGCACATGTGCTCCACTTGTAGCAAAGGGGACCAACCATCTATGCTACATTATGATGTGTAGCATTTTAGCGGACATATACAAGAGGAACCAATCCCATTTGCATTAGGCCAATGTGAATCAGTTCACATTGATACAATGAAAGGTGGGAAAAAAATTCAAGATCAATAATTAGAAATTCGATCGTACCTAAATAACTCATCATCAAAACTCTGATCAACTTCATCATATAGGTGATGCAGGACAACTAACCACTTGCTCTAAAAGCTTGAACTGATAGAGCATGGCGAATCGATTCCTTTATCTCATGGCCCAGACCCCACTTAACATGGGTCAGGCCCTCAATCGAACCCCGTCGTGGGCCCCACTTCACATGGGCCCACATCACACAGGTCTCACCTCACATGAGCCACCCACTTCACACAGGCCACCCACCCTGAGTGTGCCCCCACCTCACATAGGCCACCCCACTCGAGCTTGGTGTGAAAATGCCCCTGCATTAATCACCCCCAGTGAGGAGTCTCGAACATGAGACCTCTATATTTGATAATACTTTAATGCAAGACAACTAACCACTTACTCTAAAAGCTTGAATTGATAGAGCGTGGTGAATCAATCCCTTTATCTCATAGCCCAGGCCCCACTTCACATGGGTCAGGCACTTGGCTGAACCTCCCTCATGGGCCCCACTTCACACGGGTCTCGCCTCACATGGGCCGCCCACCCTGAGTGTGCCCCTGCGTCACACAGGCCACTCCACTCGAGCCCGGTGTGAAAAAACCCCTGCATTAATAGGCCTAATCCCAACTAATTGGGATCAGCTACATGAATCATGCTCCCCTATCAAGGACTATATACTTAGTTAAACTATAGGTCATTGAGTCTTTTAAAACTTGGATCAACTTGATTTTCTTAGAACCCAAAACAATAGCATCATGTACTTGAAAAAAAAATTAATAATAATGGATTGCTTGAAAATCAAGAGCCACACACTCGATTTACTCAAAAACTTGAGCAATCTGACTGCAGAAAAAGTTCTTTGAACTTGTAAAACTCCAACAACAACTTAATGAGTTTCCTCAACACAAAAGTTTCTAATTTTAAATTTTGGTCAAGGTCTCAACAATGGTTCTAATAAAAAAATCATGCACATAATGCAACCATTTATTAGTCCCCAGTTCTAAGGGGTGTAAGTCAAGCTTCAATGTCCTTGAAAACAATGTAATCCAAAAGCATGCTTCAAGTTCCTTGTACGCCCCCTTTTGGAGGAACTCCCTGATGAAGTCACAAACTGCCTTGGAATTGAGGACACCAAACAGTTTGGTTTTAAGAGAACAAGATACATCTCACAGCAGTCACATGAAACAAAAGGAAAACTCAAGGACGTCTTTTCATAAAGACCGAAACTCCCATTTTCATCTCTCTTGGCAGTCCACGAAGACAAACTTCCATTTTTATTTCTATGCAGTGCAGCTAGAATTGTAAATCAAACAAATCAAAGTCTTGTTTATGAAATCTTTACTTACCAGGATGAGTCCAATTATGTTACGGGGATTTCTTATATAAACAGGAACTCTACTATGACCGTTTGTCATTATTGAATTCAATGTCTGCCTGGAAGGAGGGGGAAAAAACACATTTAGGAAGAGACAACTAAAATATATAATAGAACGTGACTAAATGAGCTTGTCGCTTATTATAGGAAATGACAAACTCACACATCAAGGGTGCCATCCAGATCAAGAGAAAATGCTTTGGATATGGGGGTCATTGCATCTTTTGCTGTCTTTTCAGTCATTTCAAGGGCTCCAGCAATGATGGTTGTCTCATCGTGTGTTAAATCTCCACCTTTTCCAGCCTGTTAAGCACAATATAGAAGGCATTATTCCAGCATTAAATTTCAATACAGATGCTAACCACAGGTGCCAATTATGTCACAGACTCACAGTAACTAAAATGTCAACATAAAAGCTTGAGACCAGTCTAACAAAAAGAGTATCATATCATATCTTGGAAGAAGATATCTTGATAAACTCATTGATCCAAATAAAGAATGATCTTAACAACCAACTTCTAGAACCGAAAAAGCATGGAAAAGAAGATTTGTAATTTTGAGTAATTCAACTGATCACTGCATTCCAACTTCGAAGTGCTCTAGTACAAAGACCGAGAGAAGCTAACAAGAACCACAGCTCGATCAGAGGACTTTTGTCTCATTAAGCCGTGGCAGATAACAAATTTTCTTAGGCCAGAACGAGCACCACTTTAACTATACCATAAATTAAAGACCTTCAGGCAATTTTCCTAAGCCTTTTGCTTTTCAGTTCCAATTAAACAAGAGTCCAAGGGATAATGCACATATCAAAAAGATCAGGCAAGAGCTATGAGAATATATGTTGCATGGGTTTTGACCAAATATTGAAATAGATAATTGCAAAATTTCCCTTTCAGTGCCTAAAATAACTATGACTAGCATGGATCCTCTCTTGGGAGATCCTATAGTTACTATTTGTCCAACTCGATACGAAAATGCATTTTAAGATGGAAATCAATATGAAGACTTGAAATGATGCCAAGATTTTCATTCTATATTAGCGAATTATGTGCTCTAGATCCCTTTAGTTGCGTATGCTGATTGCACGTGGGTGCTTGGAAAATGGTGTTGACGAAACTGCGAAGTATATTCTAGAAGTCATAGTATGATCTTATGAAAATGATACAATCTTACCGCAATTGACATTTCATGCCAAGATATTGACTGGACCATAATGTCAAGTTGTCCAGCACTATTCGACATTTAGTTTCGTTCTTTTTCTATTTCCAGAGACTTCTTAGCAATATGAAACATAAGGGAGATTGGGAAAGAGCAGCCAAATCAGTTGTTGCAGCAAGTCTAGGCAAATCTACGTTGAATGCAATACCTCATTTCCATGAAAGTCCACAAATGTCTTAAGCTCTGCTCTCCGTAAAAGAACAGCATGCCCCTTACCCAACAACCAATCAAGCATCTGCACACAATATCAAAGGGAAAACAAAAAAACAAGTCAAAGCCACAGCAATGTTATTTTCCAAAACCAGTAAACCATCGCATGCAAATATAGTCCAATCAACATGACAGTTATAAAATGTAAAATCTCGGGATACCTCTTTTGCTGAAAAAAAAAAAAATGCTTCAATGAAACAATAAAACTATGCCTTAAACTAAAAGTACGCAGAAGACATCTATTGGAGTGGTACCTTACTGAGGGAATGGGTAAGAAAAGAAACAAAATGATAGTACCTTACTGATAGGATAAGCAACTGGGAAAAACAGCAATAGGAGAACATGGACAAGTGGTGCCATTGTCGCCCCTACAGCCATGCCATAGCGAGTGCAAATGGCTTGTGGTAGTATCTGTAATTTACATAAACAAACAAACAAGCGAGTTAGTGGGCCTAGCAAAAGTAAGCCAGGTTAAACTATATGTGGAGTTTGAATGTAATCACCTCTCCGAACATGAGTATCAAAGTCACGGATAGCACTATGGCAGCCCAAGGAGGCACAAGCTTGTCCAAGAAAATTGGAAGTGACTATGACAAAGAACATGCAAACAACATAGTAAAGAACAGCAAAATAATGTTCCAGTAAAGCAAGAACCACAGACAACGAATTTCAGAATTGCATGAATAAGGGAGTTTATGTATGAAATTACACACCTCCATTGCAAGAGAATTTCCAATCAAAAGAGTGCATAGCAATAGATGCTGATTTTTCACCACAGGAAATATCTTTGCTGCCAAAATCAATCACTTGAAACATTAACGAGGATTGTACTTGAATAAATATACTTACAATGTTCTATGGGTGAGAATGAGGTTAAACCTAGTACAAAGGAGTATAGAAAACACATAGAAGCATGGAAATTAGCTTCCTCTATGGGTGAGAACGAGGTTAAACCTTCATAAATAGAGAAAAGCATTACAATGTTCACATATAGAAGCTCTACTAAGTCTCCATGCATGTAGCACTAGCACATGTGTGAGAGATTCAAGCCATTCATCAGGTTGGCCCCAATGCCAATGTGCTCTGTTCAAAGAATCCCTCGGCTAATTATGAAGTGGGCAACATACATGAACTGAAGTTTGGACATTGGCCTTTTCTAACCCTACTTTTATGTTAATTAATTCTTTAGGGGTCGTTTGGATACCTGTAAATGGGGCTAACTGTAACTGATTTACAGTATGTGTTTGGATGCTGAAAAATGCCTGTAAATGATTTATAGGCTGTAAATCATTTACAGCTTTCGGCCTCATTTGATTTACAGGCAAAAAACTGTGATTTCATTTACAGGCTCTACATTTACAACCTAACAGCCATAATTGGAAAGATTAGCCCTCCATTTATAGGACTAAAACAGTTTACAAGGCTATCCAAACCATGGTATACAAAAATGGTTATGTAACAGTAACAACCATAATCGTTTTGCATTATGGGGCTGAAATGGCCTGATGTAGGACAATTAACCACTTGCTCTAAAAGCTCGAACTGTTAGAGTATGGCGAATTAATCCCTTTATCCCATAGCCCAGGCCCCATATCTCATGGGTTAGGACCTCAGCCGAACCCCCTTCGTGGGCCTCAAAACACATGAGCCGCCCACCCCGAGTGTGTCCCCGCATCCCACGGGCTACTCCACTCGAGCCCGATGTGAAATGCGCATTACTCACCCCTGGTAAGGAGTCTCGAACACGAGACCTCCCCCATGGACCCCAAATCGCATGGGTCACCCACCCCGAGTGTGCCCCTGCATCCAACAGGCGACCCCACTCAAGCCCAGTGTGAAAATGCCCCTGCATTAATCACCTCCGGTGAGGAGTCTCGAACACGAGACCTCCCGCTCTGATACCAATTTGATGTAAGACAATTAACCACTTGCTCTAAAAGCTCGAACTGTTAGAGTATGGCGAATTAATCCCTTTATCCCATAGCCCAGGCCCCATATCTCATGGGTTAGGACCTCAGCCGAACCCCCTTCGTGAGCCTCAAATTACATGGGCCGCCCACCCCGAGTGTGTCCCCGCATCCCACGGGCTACTCCACTCGAGCCCGGTGTGAAATGCGCATTACTCACCCCTGGTAAGGAGTCTCGAACACGAGACCTCCCCCATGGACCCCAAATCGCATGAGTCACCCACCCCGAGTGTGCCCCTGCATCCAACAAGCGACCCCACTCGAGCCCAGTGTGAAAATGCCCCTGCATTAATCACCTCCGGTGAGGAGTCTCGAACACGAGACCTCCCGCTCTGATACCAATTTGATGTAGGACAATTAACCACTTGCTCTAAAAGCTCGAACTGTTAGAGTATGGCGAATTAATCCCTTTATCCCATAGCCCAGGCCCCATATCTCATGGGTTAGGACCTCAGCCGAACCCCCTTCGTGGGCCTCAAATCACATGGGCCGCCCACACCGAGTGTGTCCCCGCATCCCACGGGCTACTCCACTCGAGCCCGGTGTGAAATGCGCATTACTCACCCCTGGTAAGGAGTCTCGAACACGAGACCTCCCCCATGGACCCCAAATCGCATGGGTCACCCACCCCGAGTGTGCCCCTGCATCCAACAGGCGACCCCACTCGAGCCCAGTGTGAAAATGCCCCTGCATTATGGCCGTAACAAAATAATAATATTTGCCCGTAATGGCCTGTAACAGACCCGTAACCATCTTGAAACAGGATTTTTTTTCAAAAATAAAATAAAAAGGCTGTATCAACCATAACGTCCCATATAATAACAGTAACGGTGGTGGCCATTATGGCCACCATTACCGTTATGGAACACCTTGATCCAAACACAAACAATCATTTACAGCTTACAGCCAAACAGGATAGGCTGTAAATGATTTACCACTTGAACCATTTACAGGCATCCAAACGACCCTTATTGATGAATTGACTTGTCTGATTCTTGGGCCAGCTAACATAAATGAGGGTCTCATCTGATGAAAAGCTTGGATTGGCAATATTACGTTACCTATTTGGAGGTAAGTTGAAGTCACAGGTAAGTCAGTTTTTGTCTGTTTGAAGGTAAGTTGAAGTTACAAGAAGAAAGTAGGTATGTATGCGTGTATGTGTGAACAAACAGATTATAGAAGCTAACAAAAGCAATTTCATAAATTCAATATAGAAATCGATTATAGAAGATGAAGAAACAAGAAAGCCACGATAATCGAGTAATTAAAAAGAAATAAAAGGAAGAAAAAGAGAAATGGGGTGAGTGGGAGTAGTAATAGAGACCGGCGTGCTTCTGGTCCTGAGGACGGCCGGATTTGATGAGGACTTCCAGATCGACGAGGCCAAGGGACATTAGGCCCAGTGTCAGCCCAGCCATCAAACCAGCAAACAATACTAACCCAACGATCACGACCACGTATAGTGAAAACGTCGTACCACAGCATGCCACGTCTGCTCCCATCCTACCTCTCTCTCTCTCTGTCTCTCTCTCTCTCTCTCCTCTCTTTCCCTTTCCTTTGCTACCCTTTCTGTAACTCAACTTCAATCAATCACCCAACCCCCCCCAAACCAAATGAGTATATACACTGCTACAGGATCACGTGGACAGTATAACCATTCTATTCGGATTGTCCGCCCATTGTGTAGTGAGTAACTCTGTAGGGCCCACCTTTATGTATGTGTCATTATCCACGCCGTCCATATGTTTTTGCAGATTATTTTAGGGTATTTGACTAAATTTAAGCATATTCAAATCTCAAGTGGACCATACCATAGAAAACAGTGGGGATGATGGTATCGACCGTTGAAACCTTCGTAGGGTCTTACAGTGATTTTTATTTTTCATCCAACCTGTTCATAATGTCACAGAGACATGGATGAAGGATAAAAATATATATATATAAGCTTGATCCAAGGCTTCTGTGGCCCTCGAGAAGCTTTCAACGGTGAGCGTTCAATTACCACTGTTTCTTGTGGTGGGTCCAATTGAGCTTTGGATATCTTCAATTTTGATTCATTTTTCTAAAATGATCTGGAAAAACGGATGGACGGTGTGGATAAAACATGAACATCACGGTGGACCCAACGGAGTCTTCACTACACAATCCGCGTCCGTCCACTGTCCCACCCTTTTGTTCCAGTTCGTTTCCTCGTAAGCAGCGGAGAAATCTGACTGTTGTACGCTTGACAATAGTGGACGGTCAACATTTTATAATAGAAAAATAGACGTGATACATATCGAATCCAACAACTTAAATAATCTATTTTTGTGGGGCCCATGTAGATTGTAGGCGACTTCAGTTTGCAAAGAACACTGTAATCTCAGGTCCTAATCTAACAACCCTACCTAGGCCCACCTTGCGGATGGGTGAGATTGATCGGCCAATGTAATTTGTGCACGATGACATGAGCTGTCTGGTGGTCTAAGTTTCAGGAAAAGTTATAAAGAAACAAAAAGCGACTTTAAATAGAGAGAATAAAGCATTAAAAAGGGTATTTTTACAATAAAATTTCATGGGAATCAATGTTTTACCAAACAATGCCTTCCCTATTAGAAATAACAGTGAGGCTGAAAGATAAAAATACCCTCACCCAAGTTTTTCTTTAAAAATGAGTGAAAGTTAAGGTGTGGGACCCATGTGGTATGTGTATATCATCCAACCAATCAAATATATACAACCCGCCATGATGATCACATAAACCAAAAATCAGGCCAATTAAGTCCTAGATGGGCCACGCTTGAATTTTGATGTTTTGACTGTTGTATGTATTTTTTTTTGTTTTTGGATTGGCCTGCCTTCTTATCGGATCCATCATATATTTTTGTTTGGTGTGCATTTTTTGTTTGGATTGGATGTTAAACACATACCGCATGAGCCTTATAATTATGAATTCTCCACTTTGTAAAGAAAAAATTAAACAAGGATAATAGTGTAATTTTTCTTCTAAAAAGGCTCCTTGTAAGAAAATCTATTAATGAATATATTGTTCAGTAATATCCAAATCCTGGAATCATTTTACAATAAAAATCCCAAAAAGAAAATCACTCCTCAAGAAATGTTTTCTTTTTTTTTCTCCCTTTGCCTCCTCATGTTTTCAAATATTCAAATAATGCCGAAGAGTGAAGATGAAGGAAATATTAAAACAAACTTAAATAAGTGATTGGGTTGTTAATTGGGCTTTTAAAAGTTCAACAGCTGTAAAGCTAGCTAGATTTATATAAGATAATATGCTTGAGTTCATAATCAAGTGAAATAATTAAAAATTAATAATTTTAGTTTTTTTAATATTAAGTTTTTATTTCATTCTTCGCTACTAATAATGTCATTAAGGTTTGTTCGAATATACCTTGGCATATTGTAATACAATACATCTTGACTTTAGCCTGTTAGAATATTGTGTGATCTTGTTACCATGTATGTGGCAGAATATTACAATAATATTCTTTGGCATATTACGATATTATTCTTTGTATTTTTTGTCCTTCTATAATTGTTTGGCCTCATTCACATATAAATAGGCCCTCTTTGTATAGTTTATACACACATTGAAATACAAAATTTCTACAACAATCTCTCTCTTTGTGAAGGTAACGGTTGTTTGGAGTTCTTTTCCTCCTTTTTTGTAGTCCAATCTGGAACATTTTGTCTAAAAACAGATTCGCAAGGTACTGAACTTTCCTCCCGTAAAAGATCTCTACCTATCGCCTCCTTCTTCCTCTGCTAGCTTACGCCACCTTCAATATTTCTTCATCTGTCTCGAGTCTTGATTCAATTGTCCGTCCTAATGATCTTATATTGGATGGATCCAATTATAGTCTATGGGCTCAGAATATGAAAGTCTTTTTAAAAGGACGTTGATTATGGCGTTATGTGACTGGAGCAGTCATTCAACCTACGCCGAGAGATGGTGAGAAAGACGATGCCTTTGCATCTCGTCAGGAAGAGTGGGAAAGTATTCACTACAAAATTCTGTCTTGGTTCATCAACACTTCCATTCCATCAATCAATAGTCTTCTTTCACGACTTAGGAATACTAAAGTTGCTTGGGACTTTCTGACAAAAAGATACAACAACACCTATAATGCTTCATTGGAGTTTCAACTGGAAGCTAAACTCTATCAAATGCGTTAAGACCGAGGTCAATCTATTGCTAATTTTTATTCTCAAACTAATCATCTTTAGGAACATTTATCTACCGTAGACCCTAAGTTGGAATGTTCTAAAGGCATTCAAACATTTGTCACCTGGCTTGATCAACGGAAGTTTATGCACTTTATGATGGCTCTTCAAGATGATTTTGAATCTACTCGAGCTTCTCTTCTTCACCATTAGCCACTTCCAACATTAGATGTTGCAGTTGTTGAACTCATCTCTGAAGAAACTCGACGTTCCACTATGAAGATGCAATCTTCTGACATAGTTATGGTCACTACTTCTCATGGTGCTTCTCAGTCTTCTGCTGGACGTTCTTCCTCTCAATCCACCTCTAAGCCTGATTTTTGCAAGTGGTGTAAACGAACGGGTCATACCATTGATGAATGCCGCAAGTTCCAGTATTCTAGGCAGAAAAAAGCTTCCCAACAAACAGCTGCGGTCGCTTCATCTGATCCTCCTGTACTCGAGACTCCACCTCAGTCCACTTCTCTTACTGCAGCTGACGTGAATGACTTAATTCACCAGGTTTTGTCTCAATCCTCAACTGACATGTCCGTCACCCCAGGTAAATCTCAGTGGTTTATAAACTCTGCCTGTTGTAATTACATGACATCTGATTCCACCATCTTCTCCCATAAAAATACTCTTTCTCTCAATCGTGTCATATATACTACCGATGGTTGTGTTTCATGTCGTCTTGGAAAACAGACACATTTATCTTTTAATAAAAGTGAATTTTTTTCTTCTGTACCTTTTGACTTAGTCCATTTTGATATTTGGGGTCCCGCCCCGATTTCGATTGAGGCGATATCTCGGTATTTTGTTATCTTTGTAAATGATTACAGTCGTTATACTTGGATTTATCTTTTACAGCACCAGTCTAAACTCACAAATGTTTACCATAATTTTCACAAAATGGTACACACTCAATTTTCTTGTACCATTAAAATTTTTGGTTCGAATAATGCTATGGAATACAAAGATAAATCTTTTCTTGCCCTTTTACAACAAAATGGAACAGTCTCTTATCATTATTTTCCCTACATCTCTCAACAGAATGGTCGAGCAGAACGTAAACATCATCATATTCTAGATACGGTAAGAGCACTTCTCATTTCTGCTTCTCTTCCAGAACGCTTTTGGGGTGAAGCTGCTCTCACTGTTGTCTACACTATCAATCGTACTCCCTCACCTACCATCCACAATAAAACTCTTTTTGAGCTTCTCCATTGTATAATCCCTAACTATTCCTTGCTTTGAGTTTTTGATTGTGTTTGTTTTGTTACTCTTCTTACACATGAATGCATCAAACTTGAACTACGATGTAGACTCTGTTGCCTTCTTAGTTATGATTTCACTCAAAAAGGTTATCGTTGCTATAATCCCATAGCCAAACGTCTTCGTATTTCTCGTCATGTGGAGTTTTGAGAACATAAGATGTTTATGAGTCTTTCTCTTTTTTCACAGTCCTCTTCTAATTGTGCTCATATTTTTATTAATCCATCTATTGCTCTAGTACCTGACTCCTCTGCAGAGATATTAAGTTCCTCAGACGTTCTTTCTTCGGCTGCTCCTGATATAACTGACACGTCTGGTGATCCTCCTGCTACATCAACAGCCCCTGAGCCTGTCCAGGTACCTGTACTTTGTCACTCCACTAGAGTAAGAGCCCGTCTTTCTCATCTTCAAGACTATCATTGTTTTTATGCCCTTGTTACTCTTCATGAACCTCACACTTATCGATCGTGACTGACCCTCTTTGGAAGAAAGCTATGTCTAATGAACTAGATGCTCTTACCAAAACTCATACTTGAAACTTGGTGAATTTGCCTTTCAGAAAGTCTGCAGTTGGATGTAAGTGGGTTTACAAAATCAAGACTCGGGCAGATGGATCAGTGGAACGATACAAAGCTCGCCTTGTTGCGAAGGGTTTCTCTTAGGAGTATTGTAATGACTATGAGGAGACTTTTGTTCCTATTGCTCGACTTACCTCTGTTAGATCTTTGTTTGCAATAGCTGCTGTGCGTTATTGGCAACTTTTCAAATGGATATCACAAATGTCTTCTTGAATGGTGATCTTGCTGAGGAAGTTTATATGCATCCATCACCTAGTCATGACTATCTTCCTCACAAAGTCTGTCGTCTTCATCGTACTCTTTATGGTCTCAAACAGGCCCCTCGAGCCTGGTTTGCCAAATTTAGTTCTGTTGTTGCTCAACAGGGCTTTGTCCCTAGTGCATATATATGACTCTACACTATTTCTTTGAACTACTGGTGTCGGTACTATTCTTATTCTTTTTTATGTTGATGACATGATCATTACAGGGGATGATCTCTCTAGTATTCGAGATCTTCAGCACTTTTTGAGTAAGAAATTTGAGATGAATGACTTAGGGCAGCTTAACTACTTCCTTGATCTTGATGTGACTTCAGGTTCAGATGGTTATTATCTATCTCAGGCTAAATATGCTTCTGACTTGCTTTCAAAAGCAGGCTTGATTGACAACAAAACATGCACTTCTCCTCTTGAATATAATGTTAAGTTTCTTGCTACTGACGGTGAATTTTTTCCAGATGCTACTCTGTATAGACAATTGGTCGGTAGTCTCATCTATCTCACAGTTCCTCGCCCATATATTTCCTACGCTGTTTACTAGGTTAGTCAGTTTATGAGTGCACCACGCTCTACTCACTATGTTGTCGTTCTTCGTATCTTGCGCTATGTCAATGGGACTTTATTTCATCGTCTTCACTTTTCATCGCACTCATCTCTGGAGCTCCACTCTTATTTTGATGTTAACTGGGCCAGTGATCCTAACAATCGTCGCTCCACTATAGGTTATCGCTTTTTTACTTGGTACTTCTCTCATTTATTGAAGCAAGAAAAAGACTATTGTTGCCCAATCTAATACTGAGGCTGAGTACCGTGCACTTGCTGATCTACAGCTGAACTTTTGTGGCTACAATGGCTTTTGACAGACATGGGTGTTTCTCAGCCGACTAGTTCCTCTCTTTATTGTAATAATCGGAGTGACATTCAGATTGCTCATAATGATGTTTTTCATGAATGGACCAAGCATATCGAGATTGACTGCCACTTCAATCAGCACCACATCCAGGAGGGTACACTATATCTTCGATCCATCTCCTCCAAGGATCAACTTGCCGATATTTTCACGAAGTCTCATCCACCTGGTCGACTACGTGATCTTGTTTCCAAACTCAAGTTGACTTCATCATCTCGAGTTTGAGGGGGGATGTTGAAATATTATGTGATCTTGTTACTATACTTTGTGTGATCTTGTTACCATACATGTGCCAGAATATTACAATAATATTCTTTGGCATATCATTATATTATTCTTTGTATTTATTGTCCTTCTATAATTGTTTGACCTCATTCACATATAAATAAGCCTTCTTTGTGTAGTTTATACACACATTGAAATACAAAATTTCTACAACAATCTCTCTTTTTCTCTTTGTTTCTTCATAGCTGTTGATTCTTGTTTATCTTCCAATGATCCCATTTACTTGATTAGTCTCATTTTGTGTGTCTCATTCCATTAAATAGAAGCTTCTGAGTTAAATTATTATTTTCAATCACTTGATAATTTAGCTCTTTTGAGTTAAGATGTGGACAACCATTGTAACATTTGTCTAGTGAAAGAATAAAATGCTTCATTCAAGAGTTCTTTTGGCTTCCCTCATTCGAAAGGATTGTATTATTGAAAAAGATCCAAATTCTAAGGCTAAAATCCCAAGATAAGAGGCATCATATTTTTATATATTGGGATGCATTCAAGTAAAAAGCTCAAAACTATTTTGTTTTAGTGCAATCAAAAGCCATTTCAAAATGTTACAATGCAACAATTGGCATCACAACGATAGAGACATATGGCTTCATTCAACAATGCCAACAATCTAACCATCACACAACCAAATGGAATTTGTCAATCTCTAGGTGGCACCCATGTGATATTTGGATCTGGTTGATCTTCAGGGCATTCTCTTTTCTCAGTAGGAAAGGCAGATTCAGTGAGGTTGGGAAAACATGTACATTATTGTAAGGCTGTGATTGTGGGGCCCATCTTGATGTATTTATGATATATTCATGCTGTTCATCCATTTCGCCTGCTCTTTCTCGGGCTCACGATACAAACATTAGAAGGATCACACCATGAAAACAATTGCAACTGAATGTCCTCCATAAAAACTTTCTTACAGCATATTGTAATATATATTCGCCATCCAACCTATTGATAAAGTCATACAAACTTAAATGGAGGAAAACAAGAACATCAGCTTGGTTCAATACTTTTATGGCCCGTAAGTATTTAATCACCAGTGTTTCACGTGGTGTGGTCCACTTAAGAATTGCATCCACTTCATTTAAATTTTGTGTCCCATAACTTAAAATAAGCTGGAAAATGGATGCACAGCATGGACATATGACACATACATCAAGATGGCCTCATGTTCCTAGGCCTTACCGAATCCTAGTCCATTGGTGGGAACTCTTTTGGATAGGTTGGATGCCATCCACGCACTACAGTGGACCCCACAGACAACTAGTTGCACCAACTGGCAGCGGATGAGTAGTTGCGTGCGAGACGTTCTCATTCCACGGTAAGGGGTGGAAAGGCGGGTCTTAAAAGTATAAAAAGAGGTGACGGCTGCGGGCGAGTGGAGAATCACACCAAAAGGTAGTCTCTGCTCAAAATCAGGAATACTTGCGGATAAGGCATCTATTTAAAGAAGAATCATTTAATAATGTCCTCGGTTTTTAAGCTTCTACAGACGGAGCCATGGACCAGTCATCCATATCTTTGGTTTGTTGGGCCCCACAGTTCATGGGCCATATTCCAAAAGCCTTTTGGGTTGGTCGAGGTGGGTATATCTCTGACTGTGGGGCTCACCATGATATATGTACCTTACATCCATGCTGTCCATCTGTTTTTACAGCTCATTTTATACCATGATCCCTAAAATGAAACGAATCCAAATATCAGGTGGACCATCCATTTTTATAGCTCATTTTATAGCATGATCCCTAAAATGAAGCAGATTCAAATATCAGGTGGGCCACACCACAGGAAACAGTGGTGAATGACCCTTAAAATTTTCTTATGGGACACAAAAGTTTTGGATCAATCTGATATTTGTGTGGTCCCTTCGTCCACATCTTTGTGACCTTATCAACAGTGTTGAATGACCATTAGAAACTTCTTGTGGGCCACAAAAAGTTTGGATCAACCTGATATTCATGTAGTCCCTTCATCCGAGTCTTTGTAACCTTATCAACAAGTTGGATGGCAGATTAACATTTCGGTGGCCCCACAGTCAGGGATCCACGCCAGCCACGCCCCCACATTCAATGCACAAAGGCCCATCTCCCAATCATGGTCCATTCAATGTAACAATGGTATGGATCACCAACCATTGGAACCCAATCGTACAAACTGCCCGAGCGTATCATGCATGGATTTCCATGAGCTTGGCTAAGCCCACACGTGTGTACGAGGCATCTTATCTAAATGCCACCACTCGTGCAAGCGTGGCATATGAACATAACATACATGCCGTCCATCATGTCCTCCAATGGATCTAAATATTGTGTGACGAAAATGGGGACACTCAGATCAACATATAGTGCCACAATCTAGAGAAGGAATTGGACGGAAGAAAAAAACCAGATTTGGGCAAACCCATGTGATGGACTGCTTGGATTTCTTGCTCCTGTGCCATTTGGCACCTATGATGGCTTGTATTAGATTGAGTGTACATGGGTTTATCATACGTTTTAATCTTCATGTAAAATGGATATTGACAAAAAGTTTTTAAAAAATAAAAAATAAAAAATATTAGTGGTGTTAGGAAGCCATATATCATGGGTGATAACTATTTTGATCCTCTCTATCTAAAAATGTTAGAGTTACACATCTCTAATCCTACTATCATCAATCTGACATAGTGGAAGGACTAAAAAAGCCGTGGAGTTAAAAAGTCATATGATAGGTGGTAAGTATCTTGTATGACTCTGAAATAATCTGCATTCGCGAAATAACTTTGATGCTGTAAATATTGGATGTTTGAGCCCCATATAGTTAGTTAATGGACATTTAATGATAAATTAAAATGAAAAAGACTCTAATGATTTTCTCTGGAGATCTGGAACTCTATGAAATATAGCGGGCTAAGTGCATGGAAATCTTCATGTATGCCTAGTTGTATTTATAGTCAGTGGCATCCATATTATATGGATTGTCCATCAAGCCAATGACTTTAGTCAGCCCTTCTTCAGCCAATGTGCAAAAATCACAGCTGTGGATCCTCATAAATATCTGTTATTAAACCTATCTTCTATGAGCAATCTTGTCCATCCAATTTTTATGTGCCCCAGGTAGAAAGGTCCCCATACACTTAGTCTCCAATGCTAGATCATTTTAAAGTTCTGCGCATTGTAGAAGGAAAGGTTTTTGCAGTTAGCCATTAAAGACGATTAAACCATGATACAAGAACATGAAAAGAGTTTTTACCCATAAATTCTTATTAATACTTAAAATTATAAGAAAATGCTTTGACATTGAGTATTTACCAAAATATTCCTTTGACAGCACGGATAGGTGGTGAAAAGTCTAGTTTACACTTGTGCTAGTGCATAACTGATCATAACCATGACCCCGGTGAATTGCGTGTAACTCTGTGAGCCTACCGTGATGTGTAGCGCCTCCTAATAATACATAGTACCGGAAGATGCTTTGACATAGAATGTTTTACTTAAAAAAATAATAATAATAATAATAATAATAAAAATCCTCTGACAGTACAAATAAGAGGTGAAATTTCTTATTTGCCCTTCTCAAAGTGAAAACCTGATAACCATGACTCTTGAAGTGAATTGCATGTTCGATATAAACTATGTGGGCCCCACAATGATGTGTTTTTGAAATCCACCTGACCACTAGCTGTGTGACCCAATTTTAGGCATAGGGCTCAAAAACCACCACCATTCGTAATTCAGGTGGACCAAACAATTAGAAAAGTATATGGGGTGGTGCCCACCCTCCAAGGACGTGGATTGGGTCCTACCCCGCCCGTCTCTAACTGGGAATGGGCCAGAGTTTTGAGTGGCCACCGTGATGTATGGGTCTTATCCACACCATCTATCCTCTTTTTTTTTTCCGTATCATTTTAGGGTATAAGTCCAAAAATGAGGTAGATCTAAGGCTCAATGGACCACACCACAGGGAAGCAGTGATGATAATGATTCTCACCATTGAAACTTTTCTAGGGCCCACTGCGATATTTATTTGCCATCCAACCTATTCATAAAGTTACTTAGACCTGGATGAAGAGAAAACACAAATATTAGCTCCATCCAAAACTTTTGTAGCCCCAAGAAGTTTTCAACGGTAAGAGTTTAATCCCCATTCGATGGTCCACTTGAGCCTTGAATCCGCCTCATTTTTGGGCTTATACCTTAAAGTGATACGAAAAAAATGGATGGACGGTGTGGATAAGACCCCGTAACGTCTCGAAAAAATCCGTACAAGGACCCGAGTATCACCTTAGGCAGAAATCACCCAGGACCAAAACCTTTAGAAATTAGGTTAATGTTAGCAAGTATTAAACTAGAGTGCTTATGAAATTAGAACTAATCACTTTAAATATGATCTGCAAGACCCAAACCGTGCAGTATCATTGACGCTATATTATCCTAAAATCTAGAATTCATCTCAAAATCCAGTTGCTTTCGGGAGCATCTTGAAACTTTGTATCAGACCTGGACCGCACGTCGAAAGTCCGATAACCGCAAAACTATACAGTTATGACCGCATTACTGGACTTGACAACTCCCTCGGAAATCAAGTCCTAATTGTGTCTAGAAATGCACAACTTGAGCTTGGAGCAAAGTGTGTGAGAAACGTGAAAATATTTAGAAATAAAATCCGAATTTAAGTAATCTGAGTCGTGTCGCTTGCGGATCAAATATAAGGATTCAGACCGTCAGAATCTGAACCAAATACACTCTCGGATCAGGAGAAATGTCCCACACATGTCGATGTACTTGTGACCCTAATCGAGTGACCGTGACCGTTGAACTGAAACTGGTCCGCCACGGTCGATTTGTAAATCTGATCGGAACGAAAACTCAGCCTGACCTAGATCCATGGTCAAAGAGCTTAAGTCCGACCACACGTGGAAAATGAGCCACCAGAAGTGCTCCGTTGGACCGAAACAGTCCGTATTTGGATATAACCTAAGTATACCTTAGCCCTGAGGCCATTCCCATCAAACCTGGGCCTATATAAGGACCTTAAACCCTCTCTCTCTCTCACCTCATACAAATTTGAGAAACCCTAGGAGAGAGAGAAGAGAAAAGAAAAAGGAAAAGAGAGAAAGTGAGAGTGAGAGTTGGAGATTCTTCATGGGATTCGATCCTGCTACTCCACGTACTCAATCGCCGTTCCAGTTTCCATACATGTGTGAGCAAACAAGGTTAACAAACTAGGTAGGTCAGCTAGTGGATTGAACCGCACGAGCTTAGGCAAGTATGCGGCGGAACGACATCGGGTACAAGCAACCCATGTAGCCTAACTACTGCCGCCCACACGTACTCGTCCAACCATGGGTTTAGCCTCAAGGTGGTCCTACCAACAGAACCACCTTCGCTCTCCTCATGTTCCTGACCAACCCAAGGGTAGGAATAGTGACTTATAACATGCCAACTACCAAGGTAACATCAAACATATTCAACACCTTGATCTCATATTGCTCAACATACAAGTCAAATTTTCCTACAAGCAAAATCATTAATATTATAAATAAAGTGTATGTGTGTGGTGCGGGTTATTGAGGAAGTTAACACTTCCTCCATGTTGAGAAATCATATACACAAGAGTAATGAAATCATACGAAATATGAAGCAACAACGTATAAAAATCAACATGGCATGAGCATATGATCATCCATACATCGAATCGTGTGAGAAACATAAACAACATCATAAGAGAGAGAGTCAAACATATAAATCCATACCATTTCAACCAACATACAATTCTTAGAATTTTCTAGGCTTTCAAAAATAACATCCAAGCAATCAAAATCATTAATCTCATATTAAAATTGGTGCTAGGTCGCCTAAGAGTAATAGTCCGCGCCTTAAGAGGAGATTTTCATTCTTTGAGATCTTAGGGTTTGGGGATTTGGGTAAAACCACCATTTCCTAAATCAAAATCAAGAAGACAACATTAATGCCTATAAATCTACACTAAGTTGCTCTATTGAAGGGAAATATACCATTATTACCTCATCTTCTTGGCATGGGTGGGTTTGGTGGAGGTTTCCTTGGAGAACGGGTAGAGAGTTTGCAAGTTTGAGCTTCCTTGGGCCCCACCTCCTACCACATACTCTTTTCCTTTCTTCTTCCTCTCTCTTTCTCCTCCTTTCTCCTCTTTCTCTTCTTCCTTTCTCTCTTTTCTCTCTTCTCTCTTTCCTTTCTCTAGGGCAAATTCGTATGGGGAGAGGGGTGCCCCAAATGAGGCCTTTATATAGTCTCAGGTTTGGTGTAAGTGGCCCTAAGGGATGGGTTTTCACTATACTAGACCTATGAGAGGGTCTTTCTAGCCTCTAGGGCCCACTATGGGGTGTACAAGTCAATATACACCGTAGGATAGCTAGCCCTAATGATGATCTACGTATGAAAATGATCGGCCCGCCATTTGGATGCGCCGATCGACAGATATGATAAGAAGTCTGTTCAATGGTCACCGATAGTTGATCAAGGCCACGGCTATACGGATATGAGAAGGGAAATATCCTTACTCCATGGGTAAAGTTTGGTCGCAAACCGACGGTCCGAAATCCTCAACTTTGCATAAGAATGGACGACTCAATTCACTTAAGTTCTAACTCTTTCCTTTAGGGTATTTGCACTTCTCATGCACTCGTCCTTTGGCTCAAGTTGACCGGTTCTGGGCAGTACCCAGGTCCGATTCCCGCAATGGACGTCAAGCCCAATGAGACGGACATTATTCTATAGTTTTGGAACTAGTGGTCCACCAACGAGCGGTCTAGAGCTTGTTTAGATAACTAAGGTAGTTCTGGTGGTCCTCTGGCCATGAAACTTATAGGATAGGTGCTTCATGGCCCGATGAAGGGCCATGCAAAATTTGGGGATGATCGGATATGGGGTTTGGTCACACGGGTCTGATTTGCAATCAACGGTCACCGTGCCACGATCCGAACCCAGATTTTGTGGGTAGGTGTAGAAAAATACATTAGACCCTCATCGTAAATTATGAAGAAATCTAATGGCCGAAATGTCTTACATTTTAGTTTTTATTTACACGTGCCAGATTCTAATTTTGGCATTGATGGGGCGCATCTGGCAAGTGCCAGATTATACTTCTGGGTGTCCACTGGGTCCGTGGTCTGCGATGGTCCCCAAGCCCAGTGAGATCTATGCACCCCTCAATTTTTATAATTTTCTGACCTTCTCATGTCGCGGTATAGCCCGCACGGGCTGCCGCCAAGTGTAAATGGCCATTTGGCTTGACGGCGCGCACTTGTCTCAATCACAACCCGACTGGTCTACTCTAATGAGCCAATCCTAACTTAATTTAGTTATGGCACCAAACCATGAGTAGTTTAAACGAACGGTCCTGCGGCAAATCCTACGAGGATGCCTCAGTACACTGTTCTGGTTGGACGTGACGTTACATGATTAACCGGACTTGTGCGGTTCTTCACTGGGACACCCTGTATAAACTGACATTGAGTGTTAATGGTCATTTAGTAATATTTAGGTTAATTAAATAAAATAAAAATAAAAATAAAAATTGATGAATTTTTGAAAATCCAAAACAGTGAAAATCAATGATGTTACAGTATGTGATTTACTAGGATTGACAACCCTAGAATGGATCATTGTTTGAGAATTGATATAAGGGAGGTACCTTAGCTTCCCAATCCTGTTGTATGAAAAGCACTAATAAGAACTCAATAATCATATTCATACACCACATTGCATGTGCCGTTTGGCGATGTGTAGAGAGCACGAGGAAGTGACTGACATGCGCGACCGTTAGATGAAGATCGCTGAGGGAGTGCAGGCGAGGGCATACATCATTTATTCATACCATTCCTGCATTAATCAAAGTATCTAGAGATGTTCGATTATATTGTTTTATCATTACTGCTTGATTGAATTGATAATATATTAACCTATGCTTTATTGTTCAATTGAGTTGATCACTCACTCCCACGTTACGGGACGGTATCTTAAACACCAACCAAACCCTATTATAGGTTCAGATAATGGCGTAGCCTGCGAGGCGGAACTGGACTTTGAGGACGATGAGGAGGCATTCTCATATATGCAGTATCCAGGCGGGTTTATATAGACCGCTCTGATCGGCGGGGCTTTAGGGTTATATTTGTATTGAATTATTACATTTTTGACATTTTGTATTTTGAAACAATACATGTAATTATTGACCTGGCAATGCATACATACTTTGGGGACCTAAACTGGTTTATTAAGTTATACATATTCGTTTCAGTCTTCCGCTGGCGTATTACAACTGTCCCTGGATTATATTTTGCTGATTTGACTTAATCTCATTCATGTTTTATGCACTAATACAAACAACATTTAATCATCATTAAATATGTTGCATAAGTGATGCGTTGGAACTCGGCAGTTGGACTTTTACTCGACCCCCGATTTTTAGGGCGTTACAGACCCATACATCACGGTGGCCACTAAAAGCTCCTGCGGGTTCCCAGCTGGAGATGGGCGGGGTAGGACGCAATCTGCGTCCACTCTCCAATTTGTTTCCCTCAGCGTGGCCCACCTGAATTACAAATGTTCCTGATTTTTGAGACACGAGACTAAGTTTTTATATGACATTTAATGGTTCAAGTGGATTTCACATAATCATCATGGACCATATAGGAAATCAATAGTGGATGTCTCTCTCTCAACCTTTTTCATTGGTGTAGCTCATTTGAATCACAGTTAACCTATTTTTTGGCTATATGCCTTATGTGGGATTATACATCAATTGGTCAAAGTGGATTTTACATACACATCAAGATGGACCCTGTCAAAAATGAGGGTGTATAGTGGCACGCCATATCCCGTATTTATTTTGTGATGTTAGAAAAAGCTCTGTGGCCCCACCATGATGTTTGTGTTTTATCCACCTTGCCATCTATATTTCCATATCACTTTAGGCCATGAGGCCAAAAATGAGGTAGATCCAAAGCTAAGGTGGACCACACCATAGGGAAGTGGTGTTTAAATGCCAACCATTCAATGCTTCATAGGCCCCAATGTAATATTTAGTCGCCATCCAACCTGTTGATTTGGTCACATAGACCTTGATGAAGGGAAAACACAAATATCAACTTGATGCAAAACTTTTGTAGCCCCTAAAAAGATTTTAATTGTGGGCATTCAATCACCAATGTTTCCTATGGTGTGGTCCACCTGAGATTTTGATTTGCCTCAATTTGGGCTCATGCCCGGAAATGATTTGAAATATTCGATGGAAGACGCGCATAAAATGCATACATCATGGTGGGGCCTGTACACAACCCACCTAGGGCTGACAAACTGATCTGCCCATAATGAGACCCTGGAACTAAGCCAAAACCCAAGCCCACGTCCAAGCCTGTGTCAAGCTCAAGCCTATATAGCCTTTGGGACCATGATAAAATAAAAATGAGTGGACCGAAGGAGACTAATACCCCACCAAGACCCCTTGCAGAAAAGGGGGCCCATCCATGTAGCAGGCGACGCATCAACTCAGGATGCGATGCCCACGCTGTGGATTCTTGCAATATTTCATTAGGGATTAGGTGAGCCGGAGAGGAAGCAAACCCTGCTTTGGGAAGCTTGCTTGGGGTGAAATGACACCTCCCTTTATACTTTTATCCAAAATTATACCTCTTGCAACCCGATCCAATGATTCACATTGTGCCACATAGCACACCCATTCCAACGGTTAATCCTAACCCTTATAGCCCTCTTTAATCCCTAAGGGGGCGTTTGGTGCATGGTATAATATGGGATTAGGTGGGATGGAATTTCATTTGGTGCGTGCTTATTCCACTCCCTGTTTGGGAAGAATGGAAAAAGCTTGGAATTAGATTAGATGGAAATGCATTATGTCCCGTGCCAATTCCACTCAATGTTAGCAAGTTGTGTAGGTCCCACCATGATGTATGGGCTATATCCACATCATCCACCCATTTTTCGAGATTATTTTAGAGCATGGGCCAAAAAATCAGGTATATCTAAAGCTCAAGTGGACCCCACTATAGAAAGCAGCGGGGATTGAATACCTACCATTGAAAACTTCTTTGGGGCCACATAAGTTTTGGACCTGTTATTTTTAGGCCCATGCCATAAAAGAAGGTTACAAAACAAATAAACGGTTTACATGTAACACAAATGTGTTAGTCTCAGTAGTTTCAAATGATTGTGGGTATATCCATTCAATGCACCACCACCGTATTACAAATGAGAGATGGAATTAAGCTTATCCCATGGTAAGAGGGACAATCCCTGCCATTTGTAATAATTATGTTTTTTGAATCCCATCCCACATAATCCTTCCCAATGCCATGCGCCAAACACCTCCTAAACTTTTCAAAAACCACTAAAATGCAACTCTAAGACTCACTCCACTATTAGCCACACCCCACTTGAGAATAGATACCAAGACCTTATATTGAAAAGAGGTTATCTTCACCCAATTTAGCACTTGAGTTATGGATCACTGTGTAAACTCAATCGAGCCTGAATTAACATTGAAGTGACATTTTTTAAATGAAAACCCAACCTAAATTCAAACATCATTTCAATGGGTTATATGTTATATAAACATCACATTCAACCCTTGGAAGATTTCAAGGGTGGACCTTTCTATCCCATGCTTGCCTAAGTTGTGGCCCACTTGAGTTTGAATAAGTATGTTATATGTCACATATACATCGTGGGGGAGCCTCATGGGAATCTTGGGTGTCCACGTTGAGATGAGAGGACACATGTTGTTGTAATATGGCAATTTGCTAATCACCCTAGTTGTATTCCAGCATCTATGGGATGCCACCGTGATGTCTGTCTGACATCCAGGAGTGTCAATGAGCCAGGTTCGGGCTTAAAAAAATAATCTAAAATACAATTCAAGATTCAGTGTGATAACTTCCTAGGCCCGCCCGTTGACAGCCCTAGTTACATCCCATCCATCAAATGGACATGCCTCACGAAACAGTGGAGATCATGGTACTATGTGGCCCCTACTATGATGTACTCACTTTATCCATTCAGTTCATCCATTTTTTTCTCAATCATTTTAGACCATTATCTCAAAAAATGAGTAGGATCCAATTCTCATGTGGACTGCACCATAAGGAAATGGTGGTGATTGAATGCTCACCGTTAAAAACTTTTTGGGGCCATAAAAGTTTTGAATGAAGCCGATATTTGTGTTTTCCCTTAGTTAAGGCCCGTGTGACCTAATCACCGGGTTGGATGGCAAGTAAATATTAGTGGACTCTAAGATGTTTTTAATGGTGAGTGTTCAATCACCACTATTTTCCTGTGGTGTGGTCCACTTGATATTTGAATTTGTCTTATTTTTGGACATGCTTAAAATGATTTGAAAAAATAGATAGACAGCATGGATAAAATAAATATATAATAGGGGGCCCACCTGTGTTTTGAATGTGGCTGAAATTTTTTTTGGCTTATGTGTCCTGACATGACTTGGTGCACCGAAAATAAATGGAGGTGATCTCAAACAGACACAAAATGGGGCCGCAAAGATATTTTTGTTACACGAGCTTCTTATATCTGGTGTTGCCGGAAGTTCGGCTCCGGTAGGACCACGGTGGTGGGGTGAAAGCAACTCCGCCGAATCATTTCGGTCCATTTGGAAATGGAAGAATTGTGCGATGCTCTGTCAATCAGGGATATGTCTGTACACGTGGGGTGCAAATCCATGATCTAGACCGTTGATTTGACGGCTGGTTTTGTGGATAGATTATGCTTATAAAGTATCCCAGATTAAAAGATGCAAGCATCCAAGTTGCGAGAAAGAGTGGATTTGTTGGTATATTAATTCTGAACCGTCTATTTGCAAGGAAATAGTAAAAAAAGAGTGGCTAGGATTCATCAGTCAGGGAGATATTGAGTTATGTTGTATCCAAAGAAAGAAACATTAGATGAATGGCATGGATCTGTAAGCCAATGTTCCACTTGAGAATAACCAAGGCCTGAGGAGAAGAGCATCTATATCCTGTAGGCAAGAGGCCAACAATCCTGGGGCGGAACGTGTGGTGGCCCGGACAAGAGCGCAGTGCGCATACCTAATCCGGACAAAGAGTGCATGCACATCTATCAGCCCTTGAATTTCTCTCTCTCTCTCCTCCCCTTGGAGTATGGAGAAAAAGGGCGGGGGAGGAGAGAGAGGCCGTTTTTCAGTTGAGAAAAGAGAGAGAAAAATGGTAAAGGCAAAGGCATATGTAATAAATGAAAAAGAGAAAGGATCGTTACTCCTCGTTGCATTGCATGCAAGTGGCCTGAAAACGAAGCGCATTCTCGAATAAGGTTCTTCTCAATTGATGGTGGAGAGGGATCTTCTCTCATCATCTGGGACCATTCTCTCTCTCTCTCTCTCTCTCTCTCTCTCTCTCTCCTTTTGAAATGAAATAGATATCGTCTCCTACAACGACACTGATTCCAGGAACCGATTCTCCCTATCCCGAGATGCCTATTTAATACCGATATGTGGATTCCAAACAGGCCCTTGTACTTGTCTTCTTTTCTCTCCCTCTCTTCTCCTTCTCCATCTCTTTTTAGGTTATATCCAGGCCTTTCTCTTCCCTTCGTCTGCGACGATTGGCTTCCTTCCACTACTAGCGCTAGTACTAGCTCTAGCACTACTATTAGAAGAAGATCAGCTGCTACTGCAGGTTTCTTCACTTGTTCCTTTCTCTTCTTCTCCAATTCTCCCTTCTTTTTGTCGCTTCTATTTCCCGTTGTGATGAACTCCAATGTTTTTACTCTGAGGCTGGATTTTTGCTCTTTTAGGATGTAATTGCATGACATTTTCCATTTCGTTACGCTTTTTAATGTTTTGAGTTTAACACTTTAGTTTCTCTTACTGACTTTATATGGTTGTTTCTATTCCAAGTCATGGATTCAAATGGCAGCGAGTTGGTGAATGATTTCTTTCTTGTTGTTTGCAATGTATTTGACTTCTGGTTATTTCCCATCCTTTAGGCTGTCAATCTGTTTCCAGAAAACAGATTCCTGGTGAAATAGATGATTGGGAAGGCTATTCTCAGGATTCCAGGGTTTTTTTTTTTCTTTTTCTGTTTGGATGCTGGGAATGAGTTGTCAGGAGAGGAGAGGAAAGGCCTTTTTGTCATTTTTAAAAATATGACTGTTGGATGGGAAGCTGTTTCCCATCATCTTGCAACTATCTTAAAGATGGGAATCATCAGTTTTTGGGAATTCATTACCCACCCTTACGACCCAGGACATGAACACAATTTCAGCCCAATGAATTCCATTTACCAGTGGTTGGATTCCCATCAATTTCTATGTATATGGTCTGAAATGGTAGGAAAGGCCTTTTTTAAAAATAAAATAATAGGAGAGTTGGATTTTAGGTGCCATCGTAGCAAATTTGGGAGGATTCAGTAACCAGATAATCTTGTCAGCAGAGAGATAAGAGGTTTTGAAGCATTTTTTATCTGTCTCAGAGGAATGCTACATGTAGGCATATCACATTTATAGAGCTTAGGTAAAACTAATATTGAATGAGGGTGCAATGGAGCTTACTGGAAGGGATGTGTGTAAGGCAAATACAGCTAATTGTTATCGAAGGTGTTTCAAGGTGGATGAGTCATCTGCATTTCGAATCCTAGTGATATAACCTTGGCTGGAGTTCATGGATGCAAATTCAGATCCGCGCTAGTCTCCTATTCTGCTATGTTGCTTCTGCTCCCACCTTAGCTGTTGACCTAAATTAATCTTCACCATCTTCTACTCAGCTTCTTTATTGTTTTTCGGATGTGGATATTGTTAAAAATACAATCCAACTATCCTATGCAACGTGCTTTCTTTAATACAGATGTAGGGTGTGTTTGGTTGCACCAAATATTATGAAATTTCACGATTAATCAGTCTACTTTGCTGCAAAATATCATGACGTTTCATGAAATTTTGTGTAACAAAAAACTGCCTGAACTACATACTGTTCCATGCGTGCTTCAATCTTTATAAATGTTTTTCATCCTGCCCCTTCCTCGGTGCTATTGCTTTTTACTGTTTTTAAATGTCATTTGCTTCCTCCCGCTTTATGCAACCCATGCTTGATCTTTTCCTTACTATTGCGTATACACACGGAACAATGTAGCTCACTTCATCTGTTGTTCTTTAACTATAGTATGTGTTGGCCAGTTCATGTTTAAGTTGCACGCAAACTGCGACATCTTTGTTTCTTATCATTGAAGTTGTGCAGGTGTTCACACTATTGGCAATTAAGGTATTCATGTTGATGCCATCTAGTTCTTAGTCGTTTTCCATTTATGTTTATTTTTACATTATCATTTTATGTCTTGGTTGAAAATTCCTTAATTGTTGTTGTGCTAGAAGCTCATTTCCTGCTCGTGAGTATTGATTAAACTTGAATATCCTCGAAGGGTAGTTGCCTCTTTATGTGTTATTATTTGGTGTAAGATTATGTGCTCTTTGTAACCTGACAGCTAGCATTATATATTTTTAGGCTTTTGAAAATGGACGTCTCTCTAACAAGATGGAGATGTAGTCCCTATTTGGTTTTAAAAAGTGTTCTGAAATGATTTCAGGTGTCAATCAGTTGCACTCCAGTTATATAATGGATGGACCGGGGGTAGATGGCAAAACATCAGAGATTCAGCAGCCCATTCGTAACTCTGGTGGTCAGGATCGCGGTGTTTGGTCATCTTCTGAATGGGGTCGTAAAATTGATATGGGAAAACGGATATTTTGCAATAGATCTTTAAATATGAAGAATATTGTTGCAGTTGGGTTTGATATGGATTATACCTTGGCACAATACATGCCTGAAACGTTTGAATCGTTAGCATACAATGGCACGGTGAGAAAGCTGGTCTATAATCTGGGCTACCCACCAGAGGTATGTGTACATTTTCATCTGATCTTATTATGCTTTTATGTTCTTTATGCAAGTTCCGCTTGTGGAGGCTGTGAAACTTCTCCGACTAGTTCTTGCTTGAACTTTTCAGAATTTGTCCTGGTTCTTTTCTCTATTGGAACTTTACCCTGTTTGTGGTTTCTCATCTTTCTAAATGGGTTATAATCACCGTGACAGGCAGTCATATATTAATAATTTCTTGTTTTTAAAAAACTCTTAGGCCTTATCTTCAATACATTTGCAATAGAATTCATCTATGAAGGGCCTGTTCATTGAATGTTTCTGTGCTGCAACATTGAGGTTGCGGTTTCAATCCTCCCTTACCTAGCAAAAAGAGAAAATAGAAGAAAAATATAAACAACTAAAAATCTGCAACAATGACATAACCTGTTATTTTTGGTGAATTTTGCTTGCTAAATTGATCAAAAAATAATACCAAAAAATTCCTGCCACTTGAGAATGCTCTACAATGTTGAGCTTATTAGTTCAAGACATTGCCCAAAGAGTGATTTGAAGAATTAATGGATCTAGGTTCTTTCCTGTACTATTAAATAGAAATATAAAATGATCTGGGTTTTTATCTCATGGTCGTTTCCACATTCTCTGACTCAAAGTTATTTTAAAAGATGTTAGTGTTGACAAAAGGTTAAAAATTGGTTTCAGTGTACCGTATCTGTTAGCACCGAAACCAGGTCACATCTGGCCATTCCTGGCCAATACAGCCACATGATTCATGGATGACTGGCCCATATCTGGCAACATGTGCCGATTTTGGATGATAATTGAACCTGAGGTATTGATTGCGAAAACTTAGATTACTAGTTATTTGATTGATCTGTACTGATGGGCTGGAAAAGCTGTCTCACAATTGTTTCTTTAGTTTCTTTATGGTCCTTCTATTACTTTATTAGTAGAAATGTTATATTTTAGAGGTTTCATCTATATTATTTAGATTTGGATCCCAAGTAAAACAGCATGTAGAATTCAAATCAAGCTTACTTCATCATCGTCATCGTCGTCGTCATCATCATCCAAACTTATACCAATTAATTGGGTTGGCTACATGAATCTTATTCCGCCATTCCACTATCAAGGGCTAGACCTTCAGTTAGACCATAGGCCATCAAGTCTTTTCATACTTCATCTACGTCATTTTGGGGCCTTCCCTTGCCCTTTTAGAGCCTTCAACTTGTACCAACTCACTTCTAACCAGTGTGATTCTTCATCTCTGTTGCACGCGACCAAACCATCGAAGTCTACTTTCCCTCATCTTATTACCTATTGGTACAACTCTCAAGTTTCCTCAAATGCATTCATTTCTAATTCAATTCTTCCTCGTCTTGCCACTCATCCATCTCAACATCCTCATTCCAGCTACACTCATCCTATGAACATGTTGTTCTTTAATTGCCCAATATTCTTTCCCATAAAGCATGAATGGTCTTATAGCTATCCTATAAAATTTCTCTTTCAATTTGAGTGGTAAACAATGATCACATAAAACTCTAGGGGTACATCTCCAATTCTTCCATTTAGCTTGAATTCTATGGACAATGTCCTTTTCAATCTCTCCACTCCTATTATTACTAAAATTGCACTCCATATACTCTATTTTTAGTCCAAGTAATTTTAAATCCTTTATATTCTAAAGCATCATTCCATAAATCTAGCTGTGTTTATGCCCTCCTTCATCTTGTCAATCATAACTGTGTCATTTGCAAACAACATGCACCTTGAGATCTCTTCCTGCAAATGTCTCGTTTACTTATCCATAGCCAATGCGAAAAGGCATGGGCTCGATACTGACCCCTGGTGCAAGTCTACAGTAATTGGGAACTCACTTGTCTCTCCACTAGTGGTCCTCACAAGGCTTAGTTGTTTACACTAATATTGGATGATGGGTTCCTTGCATTGTTTTGGGCTGTTGTGAACTTGACCTTGTATATCATATAATGTTGTCCACAAATTCCTTTCTTTTTTTGTGCTCCAAATCAAATTAACTAATTTGCTGCATGGTATTATATCTTGAAGCAATTTTTTGATTATGACACATCATTTTGCTGTTTTTCAGTTACTGGAGTGGTCATTCGATTGGAAATACATGGTCAGGGGTCTGGTTCTTGACAAGAAGAGAGGCAACATCTTAAAGGTTAGGTTTGCTCATCTCTATCATGTCATCTTTGTCTCTTAAATCTCTTATTATGGCTAATTTTCTTTCTAGAGTAGTTAAAACCAGTTACAAAGCCTTTCTTATTATTTGTTTTATTTGGGAATTGGAAAAGAATTTTGGAAGTGGCTGAACCTAAAATACACAACATGTTCTTATAGTTGAGTGAACGCTGCTATCTTATGGCCCTTAACCAGGGCTATGAGATGTGGGTTTTCTGCTAGTCATGTTCCCTGTCCAAGATCATCACTCTGTTTTTTAAGAGCTAGAAAAAAACTTTTCTTCCATGGTGGACAATCGATTATACTCTTTGATAAATTGAAGTGTAAGAGTGCAGTATTGTTGTTTGTAAACCATTGCCTTTTGTCTCCTTCTCCTTTTCCAAGTTATGTACATTTTTTGTGACAACAGGTCATTGTTCAGTGTCACCTTTTTTTATTAAAGTGAAACATGGGGTGGATTTTGAAAGTTGTGCAGACACGATTTGTTAGCAGTGAGTGTGGCACTAGTCTAGAAAACTTGAAACCCCCGTAGGGTAAAGTGTGTTGTGGGAAATGGATATTGAAATAATAGTTTGTTGGCAACTCGATACCGTCCCCTCTACCTCAAGAGCTCTTATAAAGCGACTTGGGGGCATTCATGACTTCATCTTGACTGTGTAAGCAAATGATTAAAAGTCGGACTGTAGGTCGCTTTATAAAAAATATGGTTTTTGAGCTTCTTCGGTTCAACTGTCATTTGAAAATGTTGAACCATTTTAATTATAAATAGAATAAATTGACCTTTGGGAAGTGAAAACCAAAAAATGATAGATTCTAGATGCATATTCCTGTATAAGGTTATCGTGAAACAGCGGGTCTCTCCCTTATTTCTTCAAGGTCGACATTAAGAACTAATGGAACCACAAGAGGACGAGAGAACCTGAGAAAGAAAGAAAGAGAGAAAGGGAGCGCATAGGGCTGGGATGTCCAGCCTTATCTTATTAGAAGAAACGGTGCTATTCCATATATTCCTTATTATGAAGGAAAAACTAAAGAAAGGCTAGGGAACAATAAAGGAAATCATAAAGCAAAGAGAAAAAGGGAAATGGGCTAAACATAAGGCCCAGGTGTACGTCCCTGTCGGCTCAGTCATAGGCCCACACACACATACACCTACACTCCTCAAGTTGAGGAATATATATTAATTATGCCCAGCTTGCCAAGAACACGTTGTCTAGTTTCCACTATAAGAGCTTTTGCGAAGATATATGTCAATTGCCCAGAAGACGGAACAAATGGAGTGGAAACAACACCCACAACAACCTTATCACGAACAAAGTGACAACCAACTTCAATATGTTTTGTGCGCTAATGAAAAATAGGATTAGAGGCTATTTGAATAGCAACTTGATTGTCACAATACAACGGCTCTTCGCAAATGTGTCTCCCACTTTCTATCAGAAAAGTATGGAGCATCTTCCACAAATTTAACATCCATAGAGAGCATAATACTTTTTAGTAAGAGGATCAAGACATTTATACCCCTTTTGAATATCTCAAGAAAATGTATTTGACAACTATAAATGACAATTTGTTTATAAGACGATCGATGTTATAGACATTACATATAACCAGTGTTCGAAATATCGGTATCGCACACTGTATCGCACCCTTGGGATACAGATACGTATCGGTTATCGCACGGGATATATCGTTTGTATCGCATAGTTTATCGCACTTTTTGGGAAACATGGGGAAACATTAGCAAAATGGTTGAATTTTTTTATGAAACTTTGGGGATTATTTAAAAAGACCTTAATGCACACTTTCAAATCATAAAATATCAAAAAAGAAGTGCACATAATAAATTTCCTTTGTATAAGGTACTAAGTTATGCGTGTTATCTGATTAAACTAAGGTAAATATATTTAAATATGATGCATACCATTTATAAATGTATAAAGATATGTATGAAAATGAGTCACATCCAAACATCAATTGGAATTCATTTTAACATGTCATTTTAGGGCATGGGCCGAAAAATAAGGTAGTTCCAAATCTGAGGTGGACCACACCACACAAAATAGTGTTCATTGAATGATCATCATTAAACTATTTTGGGCCTATAATTTTTTTGGATAAAGCTAATATTTATGTTTTCCCATCCAGGTTTGTCAAACCTCATGTATAGATTGGATGGCAAATAAACATTACGGTGGGCCCTAAAAAGCTTCAATGGTGGACATCATTGCCACCACATTTCTTTTAGTATGGTACACTTGATCTTTCATCTGTCTCCTTTTTGGGCTCATGCCTTAAAATTACTTATGAAAATGGATGGAGGGTGTGGATTGGCTGGTGTACCACACGAGGTATGAGCATGTGTCGTGCGAAGATGGGATGCGGATTTCCTACTAAATCCTTTCGTAGGAGTGGGGCACACTGTGATGTTTGTGAGAAATCTACTCCATCCATCAGTTTTGTGAGATTATTTTAAGACTTGAGGCAAAAATTGAGCAGGATCCAAGACTCAAGTGGGCCGCACTAAAGAAAAAGGTTGGTAGGGAAATTCCTACCGTTGAAACCTTCCTGGGTCGACAGTGATGTTTACATTCCATCCATACCGTTCATTACGTCATCACTACTGGGATGAATTGAAAACTCAAATATTAGACTGATTCAAAACCTGTGGCCCCACAAATATTTCAACTGTGGACCTTCAATCCTAACGTTTTCGGCCTACTTGAGTCTTGGATCCGGCTCATTCTTGGCCCTATGTCTTAAAATGTGTTCAAAAAACGGATGGACGGAGTGGATTTCTCACAAACATCACGGTGGACCCTACCTAAGTTTCCAGCGCATGAACTTCATGCGAAGCCCAGACGAGCGTCCACGAAATCGGATTGCGTACTGAGTTACTCAGTGCGCTTTTATCATACTGAGTAAACTCAGTTGGACCCACTGTGAATGTATGTGGTTTATCCACACTGTCCATCCATTTTTTCTACTAATTTTAGGGGTTTATACCAAAATTGAAGTAAATGCAAAGTTCAAGTGGACCAGTACACAGGAAACAGTGTGGAATAATGATTTCCACTGTTGAAACCTTCCTAAGGTCCAAGGTAATTTTTATTTGTCATCCAACCTGTTCATAAGATCACAAAGACATGGATGAAGAGAAACCACAAACATCAGCTTGATCCAAAACTTCTTTGGCCTCCAAAAAAATTTCAATGGTAGAGGTTCAATCAAAATGTTTCCTGTGGTGTGGTCCAGTTGAGATTTTAATTTGCTTCATTTTTGGGATCAAGCCATAAAATTATCTTTTAACATGGATTAGCAAAGTGGATAAAATAAAAAAATAACAGTGGACCCCACATAGTTTACTCAGTACGCTAAGGGTACTGAGTTACTCAGTACGCAATCTGCTTCCGTCGTCCACGTTGTACAAACAGTTGAAAGGAGATTAGAGTTACATGGCCCCACCAATAATGTATTTATTATATCCACACCGTTCATCCATTTGGAGAGATCATTTTAGATCGTGAACCCAAAAATGAGTGACATCCAAACCTCAATTGGACCACACCACAAATAGCAGTGAGGACAATGATTCTCATTGTTATAACATTCGTAGGTCCACCATAACGTTAGTTTTCCATCCAATCTGTTCATGAGGTCACAAAGACCTTGATGAATAGGAAAAACAAATATCATACAATCCAAAACTTTTGCAACCCCAAAAGGGTTTCAATGGTGGACGTTCAATATCCAGTTGCTTTTTTTCAGTGTGGTCCACTTGATCCTTGGATTTGTCTTATTTTTCGGAAAAGCCTTACGACGAGCTCGCCAAATGGACGAACGGTTTGGATATAATATATACGTCATGATGGGACCCACATAACTTGGTGATGTCAACACAATTGGTGATGTGCGATGCACCAGTCCATCCGCCTCCTTTGAATAAGGGCTCGGGGCCCTTTTTTTCGAAGCAGAGAGGGTTCCGGAACGCCGGAACCCTAAAATCTCTCCCAAGGGCCAATGATTTCGGGGATTTCGATGGATTTTGTGCCCAAATCTCTCCAAATCAGAGGCTTCTATTCGAATGGCCCATCAAACACAGCTTCCGATCAGGGCGATCTTCTTTATAGGTACCGAAATCTACCGTTCAAAGTTTTTCTTTTTTCTTTTTTTTTTTTTAATTTTTTTTCGGATAATGACGCTGTCCCAGGTGTGATATCGACGATAATATCGGCCGATATCTGAAGTTTTGAATTTTCGGCATCTTCCGGGGGTTATCGGAGGAGTTTCGTCTCGCTAGGGTCCGATACCGATGATATGGGCCGATATATCAGCCGATAGTATCGATATTTTGAACACTGCATATAACACTAAAAAACATGGGACGCCCCGTCACTGTGGTCACATGTGGGCGGGCGCTGATGTGGGCGGGACCTGAGGGTCTGGGCGAGCTATCAGTGGCTGGCAGGCTACTATGTACCCAGTGAGAGGCGGAACTTTGTCCCTACATCGGAAGCGTTGTCCGAAGTAATGGTGGTTATATGTGGGATCTAACCTTCAATAGTATGATGCGTTTTGGGGGCAACCCTGAGAACAAAGCCGTGCGCCCTCGGGCAAAGCGGACAATATTATACTGTTGGGGCTGGCCTTTACAAATGGTATCATAGTCGAGGACGGCTCTGCCCTCGGTGGGGGATATTGTGACGCCTCGTCACTGTGGTCGCAGGTGGGCGGGCGCTAATGTAGGCGGGACCTGAGGTTCTAAGCGAGCTACTAGTCGATCGGGACCCAAAGCAGACAATATTATTCCTTAATTAGAGTGACGCGTCCTGTGGGTGTGTGGCCATGCTTCTGCTGTGCAAGAACAAATCCATGAGGGTTGGCTGGGCTGATGTGGGTGGGACCACGGGAGCACCGGGTCTGGGTGAGCTACCAGTCGATTGGGACTCAAAGCGGACAATATTATACTGTTGGGGCTGCCTTTACAAATGTTATCAAAGCATTGTGATGCCCCGTCACTTTGGTCGCATGTGGGCGGGACCACGGGAGCACCGGGTTTGGGCGAGCTACCAGTCGATCGGGACCCAGAGCGAACAATATTATTCCTTAATTGGAGTGACGCGTCCTGTGGGTGTGTGGCCATGCTTCCGTTGTGCAGAAACAAATCCGTGAGGGTTGGCTGGGCTGATGTGGGCGAGACTGAGGTCTGGGCTAGCTACTAGTGGGTCGAGATCCAAAGCGGACAATATTGGACCTTAATTGGAACAACGTGTCTTGTGGGTGATTGGCCCTGAGCTTCCGCTGAGCAAGAACAAATCCGTGAGGGTTCGAGCGACATTGATGTGGGCGGGACCTGAGGGTCTAGGGGAGCAACTAGTGGCTGACAGGCTACTGTGTACCTAGTGAGAGGCGAAACCTTATCCCACATCGGAAGCGCTGTCCGAAGTAATGGTGGTTATATGTGGGATCTAGCCTTCCATAGTATGACGCGTTTTGGGGGGCAACCTCGAGAACAAAGCCGCGCCCTCAGGCAAAGCGAACAATATTATACTGTTGGGGCTGACCTTTACAAAACACATAGGGGAATGTCAAAGATTGGATAAAAGTTCGAAAAATACCGAATGTGAGACTTTCCAGCAAAAACTTTAGGGGGAAGACGATTAATCAGATAGCAGGGTTGTAAGAACCAATGTTGGAAGTATTGATATCGCTAAAAGTTTCGCTGGGCAGGGATACAAAAATAATATCAATATCGCCGATAATATCATTAATAACCGGAATGCGGGGAACCATGCGAAAAAAAATGGAATTTTCCGCGAAACTTCAGGAGATGTTAAAATGTACATATTTGTATATTTAGAAATTTAAAAATTGCAAAAAGACTGCATACATAACAAGTTTCCATTTAATGGGGCCTTAAAAGCATGTGTTGTTGTAAGAAATCAGTTCAACCATCCCCTTCGGCCTATTTAACAATCCAACCTTCCATCCAAACATCCATCAATATTGCAAAATATCAACAACATATGATATTTCACCAAGAAATCATCAACAATTAGAAAAGAAACAAAAGATTGTGATCTTAATATCTCGTATGTTGCGATATCGATAATTTCGAGATATTATCAATATTATCAATGACAAATTGAACACCGCATACAACCATGTGCCCATGAAAAAAAAAATGAAAAAAAACAAAATTTTGATGATATCAATATACTAGCGATATTATCGAAATATCATTGATACATTTATGATGTGAGCATTACTTAGAATTTATATAGTAAAAAATATTGGCGATATTGATGCATTGGCAATACAAGCAACACCTAGAATTTACATGGTTGAAAATATTGACGATTAAATTAGCGATATTGATACGTTAGTGATACATTGCTAATACCTGGAATTTTTGATACTACCAATATTATCGATATCGCTACTAGTGTTATCGGTATCACTGAGTTGGAGATAAAGATAATATCGGAGATAATTCGAAGACTGGTAAGAACAACATTTGACCAAAAGATTTTGGAATAGACATTCCAACCAAAAGAGCTCAGTGTAACTTCTAAAAGATGGGTCCCTCCTCATGGTTTAGCGGTAGAATCACAAGAGTTTCAACGCAGACGTCATGGCTTCAAGTATCCATTGTGGTGTGGGTGGGACAATGGGTGTGTGTTTAAAAAATAAAAAGAAAAAAAAAACTTCTAAAAGATGTCCATTCTTCCTTTCAGCCACACTATTTTGTTGTGGGGTATATGCACATGGTCTAAGAGTTAATATCATGCTCTTGAAGATAAGATATTATAGCATGAGAAATGTATTCTTTTACATTATCTGTACGAAGAGTACCAAGATTCACACTAAATTGATTTTTAACCTAACTATTAAACACTTTGAAAATAGAGTCAACCTCATCTCTAGATGTCATCAAATAAATCCATTTCATACGAGATGCATCATCAATAAATGAGACAATATTTAAATCCATTAGAAACATTAGGAATTGGAGCCTAAACATCCAAATGAACTAAAGAAAAAAATTCTACTGGAACGTTTCTCCACAAGTGGATAAATAGATTTATGGTGTTTGGCTCAAACACAAGCCTGCTACTTTAACTTTTTTACATCACTAGGCTCGACTTACGCTAGTAATAAAGATTGTAATACTAGACCCGAAGGATGATAAACCTACAATGTTAGAGATAGAGGTCTTCCTTCTGGAAACTAAGACACTCACTCGAAGTATTCAAACGGAAAATGTATGAGCCATCCTTCTCATGTTCGCCACCAAGCAGGCACTTCGTCTTCATATATTGGAAAATACAATGATCAGGATTAAAGGTCACACTACAATTCAAGTCGTTGGTTATCGTACTAACTAATAACAAATTAGACTTAATGTTAGGCACCAATAAGACAGATGACAAGGAAAAAACAGGGAGATAAATATAGTACTGTTACACCCGATAGGAATTAGAGTACCATCTGCCAATTTCACGTCCTAAACTTGAATTGGGAGTAAATGAAGAAAAAGAGTTAGATGTCCTTGTATGAAGAGTAGTGGATGTATTACTTATTTAAGCTAAGGAAGTGGATGGGGAGGCTTTATGCTGAATGACATCTCTTAACAAAGCATCATACTCAAGTTTTGAGAGATGAACTACATCATCAACCGATGGAACCAGAAATGAAGCTGAGTAAGGAACAGTGTTCCCAACAATAGTATGAGAATCTCTGATCTAAAGCTGTAGAGTTTGCAGCTTGGTCCGGAGGTCTACAATGAAGAACTCAACAATAATCCATAGTATGCCTCATTCTACCATAGTGAGTACATAATCGATTGATGCCATGACCATGACCAATACCACGATCAATACTATGACCATCATCACGTCATCCTGTTCCTGAACCTCTACCATGACCAACATTAGCATTATCAAACTTTTGAAAACTTGTCTCTATAGCAGATTTTCAACCACAGTTGATACCAAAGCAGTGCAACACTTCTCATCATGCAACAATAGTGCATAGACGCTATCAAGTCATGGTAAAAAGAGGGCGAACCAAAAATTTGGGTGCAAACTGGTTCAAACTCTATATTAAGGTCTGCTAATAACTAAAAATTCTTTCTTTTCGATGCACTTCTTTTATGCCTCTGCATCTATGGAACACAAAATGAATATCATCTAGCAAGGATAATTTCTACCACAGACCACTCATATTGGCATAATAGCCGGATACTAATTGCTCCTCCTGTCTTAGATTTCCAATTTCCTGATAAATACTATAAATATGAGCCATATTATTCTGATATGCATACGGTTCATGGATAGTCTACCAAATCTCATTAGCAATAGATAACAAAAAAAAGTAGCCTTCGCTAACTTCTGGTTCCAATGAATTTAGAAGCAAAGACATGACGAGCAAATTATTTGATTTCCAGTGTCTATACGAGGATTAGACAGTTAAGGTTCTGTGATACTATCATATACATACTGCAACTTCTATTTTCCTCCAATAAACATCTCAATGGCTTTTGACCATTGAAGGTAATTTCTGGACTTAAGTTTATGTGGTAAGTTATAAACCGGGATTTTCAGAATGAATAATCAACCGTTGCATTTTTTGAGTCAACAGGATCAACCGCCCCAAAAGTCGACGAAGAGGCCATATATAATCTTTTAAAAAAAAATAGTGAAAGAACCAGGGAGGAGAGGAAGGGCCTTACAGTTGGACAAATAAATTAGATAAGAATCCTAAAAGATTCCCGAAACAACAATAGCCAACAAACTCTTACTGCTGCAAACTGGATGTTGAGAATCTGGAGAAAAAATGACTTAAAAAATTTGCCAAAACTGAATGTCCAGCAATACCTCCAACCATTCAACAAAAAACTGCATATCCTTTGGAAAAATTCTTCAAAAAAAGGAATTGAATAAGAATTTCTAGCAATGTCTTCAACTCGACAGTAGAAAAATCAGCAAGGGCTTCAACCACATATCAAAGAGGCTTCAGATCAAACAACACATCAACCAGATTACCAAAAATTTCAGCCAATCAACAAAGGGCTTCAAATCCAGCAACACATGATTCAAAACCCTTGAAAAAAATCCAGCCACGAGCCACCCCCTCTCACGAATCACAAGAAGTTAGTGAGGAAAATGCCTCACAATTCTCAAAACAGAAAAAAGAATGAAGAAGAAGAAAAAATGGTGATAGAAAAAGAAGAAAAGTGGAAATTGTTGAACAATCCCAAGTGCAGGACTGCGATGTAGTAATAACTCAGTGAGACCATGGTTGATCCATAGATAATGTGAGAACACAAATAGAACTAGTCTATAGTAAGGTTAAAATTTAAGAAATCCAATAAATAAGATAGGGTAAAAACAATAATTACGAAACACCAAGTATCTAGGGATTCACTTTTAGCAATCACAATGTCTAATTTATCGATTCATCTTCTATAACTCAATTAGAACCGAATTCTAATTCGATCTAATTAGAAGATCAAACAGTTAAACCAATCTCAAAACATCCAACAAGATATGACTTTAATTGAATGATTTTCTTATGAAGCACTCGGATATCAATCGTAGGGAATTCAAAGCATCTATTGAGCTTGGAGTCTACAATAGATCAAGAATTTTACATATTGATTCATTCTCTAATCAAGCCAAGCAATTGCACTTCAAAGCATCCAATGTACCTGAAGTTTACAATAGATCCAAAAATAAACAATCTCAAAAGCTTTAAAGTAAATTCAAATAAAATTCAATTAATTAATCGTCGTTCAAATCCAATGTATGAATCAATAAATTAAAACATTGCAATTAAAATAGAAAGCTTCACCCCTTAGCCTTAGCTAGGAGGTTAGCTAGACATAACTAACTCTTAACAAAAGGAAAACAAATAATTTACTAGAACCCAGAAGGAAATTGAATTGGGACGGCTTTGTTGGCACTCCACCCATGCCTTCTCTCTCTCTCTCTCTCTCTCTCTCTCTCTCTCTCTCTCTCCAAACCCTAGAAGATACCTCAACAGATCCTAAACAACCCTTTAAATAGATAATACTTCTGCACTTTTGCACCGCCCTTAAAAAATTGCAAACTTATGCAGTCACCGCCTCCATCTATTGATGTGTTGATCGATTGATTGATGGTCTCCAATTAACTTCTAGCGACCAGAATTCAAAAATCCGCTAACTGTCGATCGATCAAACCCTGTTCCTCGATCGATTGAACATACCAAAATTTTTCCAGAAAGCAATCTGAATAAATCAGGGGAGTTTCGATTGATCGAACCCAGTCCATCGATCGATCGATGGCTCTTTCGATCAATCAATAACTCTGTCGATCGATCGACATGATTTGTATTTATGACCTTGCAGTTTCAGGATTTTGTTTTCTTAGCCCTGATTTTCATGACTTTTTTGTTCTTGGCTTCTTCACTTGTTATCAAGCATCGTTCAACAATCCTTAGTTCTTCTTTTTATCTTCCACTCCACATGCTTTGATCATTGTTTTTTGAACTTGAAATCTTCAAATGCTCCAATCTTCCATCTTAATTCTTTTGGGCTTTAATTTGACACTTCACACACAATTTCATGTTAGACTTCAAAATATTCCTGCAACTCGAAAACATATCTAATTAAACATTTTTAACACTTAAATGCACAAGAAAATGATGCAATATAAGGGCTAAATATGCAATATTTAGACCTTATCAAAAATAAAAAGAAAAGAAGATTATGAAGGGAAGGAAGGGAAACCCCAAAGGTGAAGGGAAAAGAAGAAAAGAGTAAACAAAAAATAAAAGAAAATTAGGAAGGAAAGGAAGGGAAACATCACTTTTTTAGAAAGATTAGAAGAATAAAACATATAGGGTTAAGAAGAAGCAAAGAAAGAAAGAAGAAGGAAAGAGCTTTAGGAGCACTAGGGCGTTGACATGCCATGTCAGAGGAGGAGAGAATTTGTGAGAGAGAGATAGAAAGATAGAATATGAGAGAAAGAGCACATAGGGCTGGGATGTCTAGCCCCATCTTATTTATAATAATAGAAGAAAAGGTACAATTACATATATGTCCTTATTATGAAGGAAAAACTAAAGAAAGACTAGGAGGCGAATAAGGAAAGCATAAAATACAAAGAAAAATGAAAAAAAAGAGAGAGGCTAAGACTAAGGCCTATAACACGTAAGGCCTAGGTGTATGTACCTGTGGGCTTGACCATAGGCCCACACACACATATACTTGCAAGAACGAAGTAGGTTTGGATATTCATAACATCAAGCACATGTCAATATTGAAGTTACTTTCTTCATATGGAGGTGGGCTAGGGATTGGTGAATAATGAAGTTCTTAGAGGATACTTGTAATGTGGTTTCAAATGGAAAGACGATGCGTTGCAAGAAATTTAGTGGCAGCATTTAGAGAAAGTCATGTGAAACGGAATTACCTATTATGTTTTCCCATCCATAGGTATACAATTGAAGGTTTTTTGCTTGATATGGCTATGCCTTGGCTTGGTTTTACACCGCCCTTTTTTATTTTTATTTTTATTTTAAATAATGGAAGAGCAAGCATATCTTCACCGTTTAACTTCAAATGAGATATTACAGTGCGTTGCATGCAATCTTTACAATAACAAACAGAAAAAGATTATTATGACTGTTATGGATGAGTGCACTATGTAGAGCATAATCTATAGAAAGTAAGTAATTCATTTAGAAAAAGAAATCAACTAATTGCATGAATAAAAGATAAACATACCAGATTTGAAACCACATTGATATGATCATAAAAGAAAGGATAACCACGTAGAATCACTCCACCTAAACCCAATAGCATTGTACCAATAGAGTATTGAATCCCATCACAGGAAAAAATAAAGAACTAGAAGCCTACTGTTGGAATCTAAGAAAGTAGCATTCTTTCGTTCAGAATAGTCATCGACTTCTTCAAAAAAAGAGTCTTTACATGTTTATATACTCCTTTTTAAAGCAAAAGAAACCCTAATATAGTCCTAACCAATCTTTCAATATATATATATATATATATAACCATACATTATTTCCAATCCTAACCATATATTTCATTAGAACATCGAAAATGATGAAAATATCCCTTAATCCTATTGCAGCCATACATGACTTCCGAAACCGGCCATAACTCACATAAAAGGCATAGGAATCACATGATCTTTGGCTCGTTTAAAAGCTAACTCATTATGCTTTTAAGTTGGCCAAACTTCATGTCTTTCAGATATGGTTCGATACCCGAAAAGTGGGCCATAAGATAAGTGATTAAAAATACGAGGATAAACTTGTTCAGCTAACTTTGACTCTTAGGAGTGCATATTCCACAGATCTTCACATAGTTGCTTTCAAGTGTATTATCAAGTCTCCCCATGCTTAATATTTTTTTCTCTTTTAACTGCAGTCAGCAATTAGTGTACTTAGCTTAAGATTTGTTATGCGTTTTCATACCATAATATTATGTGTACTCCAGTTTGCTTGTTCTTTTCATAGAGTCATCCATATCTTGGACGATGCTTGTTGGGTCTTTGTATTGTCAATATCACTGTGGTTTCTTAGCATATCAAACTCGATGCTTTTATAATTGCAAATTACGGGTGTGTTCATTTTACAGATGGATCGGCACAAATATGTGAAAGTAGCCTACCATGGCTTCAGGGAGATGTCTAAAGAAGATAAAATTGCAACTTATGGAAACACCTTGATACGGGATTCGTTTGATGAGCCCGACTATGCTCTTATTGATACTCTTTTCTCCCTTGCTGAGGCCTACCTATTTGCTCAGCTCGTTGACTTGAAAGATAGTTATCCTGGGAAAGTTCCTGATGGTGCTGAGTATGTTCATTATCCTCGATGCACTCTTATTTACATACGGCTGTCTACTTGATGTGTAGAGAAGAATGGAATTGTAGCAGTTTTCCTTTCTTCCGATGAATTGCAGGTGATAAGAAAACCAAAGCTTCAGTTCATTGATGGCCTTATCTTAGTTGTAGAAGGCCTAGATATAGCCCTAAAATCCATAAGAACTTGATGATTAATTGATCGAATGAGAGTTACCTTTGAAATTTCTTTTATCTTTGGTTCCAGAAGACGGATTCTTTTTTATTACTTCTAGTGGCTGCTAGAAGGTTGTTGGATTAACTCATAAGTCCCTATTTCTATTTTGAGGAATTTCTTCTCTACTTCGGTGGATCTCCATGTGATTAGTGTTCCAAATATCAGCGATATTATTGGCAATCTCACAAATATTATGGCTATCGTTAGGTCAGCAATACTGAAACTGTTGGAAGTGTAAAAATTTCCAAATATCGCTGATATTTTTGATAAATCGGTGATACTTGATGATATTATCGATACTTTGAGAGGAATCCCTTATAAAAGTACCCTTATATTGGTGATACTATCGATAATATTCCTGACACCAGCGATAATATCCCTGATACCATGGAAACATCTGTAAATAGGCGAAAATTGGGGAAAAAAATATTTTTTTGGATATATTTATTTATTTTCTGGAAATTTGTTCCTCAGGCGATTTCAATCACTCTTAGTTTTTATTAAATAAAAGTTAAGAGCTGTGGAGAAATCTCGGCTCAAAACAAAGATGGGCCGAAACTTTAAGGTGACAAAAAATCCATATATATATATATATATATTTTGAAATATTAGCATGGATTGCAATGAAAATCCATGTCTATGCATGATTCTCATGCATTGACATGGATTTGTGGTGATAAAAATTAGCATAAAAGTGAAAATGGGGGAAATTGGAAAAATCCAAAATTTTCAATTTATATTGGAAAATGTGCTCTTCACTGTTAATTATATTGAAAATTTGTATATTAATTAGTGTTGGCCAATCTATTGATTGGCTACAAATTTGGTCGATTTATTTTATACTAATTTTTTCAATAACACATGGTGAGGCCCTTATAAAATGGAAACTTATTATGTAAAGTTGTTTTTTACAATATTTTGATTCCTACATGTGTAAACATGTGTCTTTCATCATTTTCTGAAGTTTCACTGAAAAAAATTCTCCTTTTTCCCAAGTTTCGCCAATTTTCCCTCAGACAACGATATTTTTCCTAGTATCAACGATAATATCAGTGATATCGGTACATGTTTATGTATTCCTGGTCGGCCATACATGTAACGACACTGATATTCTGAACATCGCATGTGATACACCTTATTCTAGTCTTTATTGGGATTCAGATTCCTCCCTCTTGCCACATTAATAACCTGTACTTTCTTGAAACTAATTAATGTTGTCATGTCTTGTTGTCGCAGTTGCATACCTCCTTACGGTAACTTAGTTTCCATATTGTTCAAAACTATAATTATGAAATGTCCTTCTTTTATTTCTCAAAAGATGATTATCATGATAATTATCAGCCGGAAAAGCGTCCCAGCTTACTAGCCTGGAATATTTTAAAAAAAGTTTTGTGAAATATATTTGTTCTGTTTTTTTAATTTATGTCCTTCACCAGGCATTCTTACATATGAACTTGAAATTTCTTACATGTGCTCGTTAAAATTTGTTATTGACATAAACTATACAGGCTTAGGACCAGCTGGTGCATCCTACCAGGCATGGCTCATCTAGTTTTTATTTTTTAAAGAGGTAACACGGTTTATCTAGATAAATGAGTATGCAGTAAAAATATATTATAATTTTTAAATAATACGAGGAAATAATGTTTATAGTCATTTTTCTGAATTCTGTATGGAACATGCATTCAAAACAATTTTGTGAACGATGAAATATTTTGTTGCACAGTATTCAAATGTAGTACAAATGCTTAAACTTGAGCTAGAAGTATCATTAGGAGCCTGATTAAACAATATCCATACCATTATAACTATTAAATTTAACCCAATGACCATAGTTTCTACATATTGAGAGTAGAAGCCCATATGAATTTCCAGTCTTTTAACTGGATAGGCATTCTTTATTTACTTGTGTGTGTGTGTATTTGGTTTGTCTACTTGAAAAGCATGCCGTGTTTCTTTTCTAGGTATCAGATGACATTTTATAATTACTTTCTACCTGCAGTTATAGTCGTATGTATAGAGATGTTCGTGCTGCAGTTGACTTGTGCCATCGTGATGGAACTTTGAAGCAAATGGTTGCAAAGGATCCTAGAAAGTAAGACTTAGGATGCTTTCTCCTTTTTCTTTTTATGAATAGTCATACATTAAATTGTTGAAGAGTATCTAATTGTTAGGTGCTGAATAATCTCAACTCTTTCTCAAATCTCAAAATTTGTCTCTTCCACTTGGAATTCTTTGACCATTTATACTAATATGTATCACCTGTAACCTTACTGTCGTTCCTTTATTAGGTACATTAATGAGGATCTGTCAATTGTACCTATGCTTAAAATGCTCCGAGATTCTGGTCGCACAACATTTTTGGTGACAAATAGGTACTAATACTACTGCTACCCATTCCTTTTTCACATAAAACAGTATGTAGTTGAAGCAGGACACTGAAAGAAATGCATTTTGTACTGCTAAAAACAGTACCGTGTTCTTGCTGATATGTCACTCACTATCTTTGGTGGATATACTTTACAAACTATGTCAGAGAGTCACTTTTTTGAGCATGAATGATTTCTAAATTTCCATTACATTCCAAGAAACATTGAGTAGAATTTTCTAATCTTAATCATGAACGTGATTTCCATATATCCAGTGCAAGTTTTTGTCTCATAATACCCTATGCTACCGGAACTTATATTGATTCAGATGCATATTGGGAAGACAATGTCTATTAACTAAGCCTTCTTATATGATAAATATTATTTTCTTTACTCTTATACGGTTATACCTGAGCTTGCTAGTAGGGGGCTTTTTTCCATTCCATGGTTGAAGATAAACTGCCTTTGGGTTCACATTTCTCTAAGATGTTCCTTTGTTTTTATTTAAATGGCTGAGAGAATAAATGAGTGTTTTGTTTATCTGTTGCAGCTTGTGGGACTACACAAATGTTGTTATGAATTTCCTATGTGGAGCCCAAAATTTGGATGGCAGTGCTCTTTGCAACTATGATTGGCTTGAGAATTTTGATGTTGTCATCACGGGCAGGTTCTCCTCTTTTTTTGAGCATTTATAACCTGTTAAACAGTATTACAGACCAGTTTGTTTGATATGCTTGCTTGAGGGATAGGCTTGACATTTCAAAATGATGCAATATTTCTCTTGTGCCTGCTTTCAGTGTTTGGTAGCGGCGTAAGGCATAATCCTTTTACTATGTTTGGCTGGTGTTTTCTTTCACTTTTATATAGTGTATGGTGTTTGTCAATGATGGGATCTTAACTTCAGTGGTTTCTTTTCTGGACCTTTCAGATACATCCTGAGAAAGTATTCCATATGTGACTTGAGAAGTCTTTGTATTGTCTTTTATTCTATGTTTCTATTCTGCTTCACGTCCACTGTGTCTTATGTAGTAGTGGCATACATTTTTAGTGGAATCCATGATTAATTGAGAAGGGGAAAAAGGCTGTGTTGATTTGTCACAAGAGAAACATCATCATTATCATCTTAGCCTTCTCCTAGAAAATCGTGGGTAGTTTTTAAAAGGTAGATTGGAAAAAGTTTTACAGTCTGCCGAGCTCCAGATATCAACCTCCCTCTTTTACCCAAATTCTGGAACTGGCCATGGCGTAGTTTGACTACAATGTACATAGAAATAGGAAAACTAGTTATCCTGATTTTGATGGGCATAAAAGTTTTTTACTTAGAAGCCACAATAATTCCAATTATTTCGGGGACAATGATCATGTTCTGGAGGTGGGTCCTCAAAGTCTCAGTTTCATATTTTCACACGAGATCCCTGTGAGGAAAACTGGTTTACTTTTAAAAGCACTTTTTAATTTTATTTTTATGCCATATGTGTTTATACTTGTAGATTGTAATACTGTTTAGTTCAATGATGGCCATGAAGATAGAGATCAAATTTTCACTTGATAGTCCTAGATATTTGAGAACAAAACATTACAATCAGATTGATCCTAGCCATAAAATGCATATAGCTGTGTTTATATAAACACATTTTCATTGATCTGCACAGGCTAGTCTTTCAGTTCGATGTGGTATCATTATGTTTATGAATATGGGGCTTTTTTTCTCTTTGATAATCATTGATTATTAACATGAATGTCTGCTGTAGCTAGCTTCAGAGCCTAGGTAAAAGAGGAAGGTTGATGTTCATTTGGCAGTCAATCATTAAACTTTAGCCAATCGATCATTTTAAAGCTGGCTACTCTAATCAGGATCGGATCTGTTCAATCCATTACTTTTTGAGTGGGTTTAGAAAGAATTTGGATGGAAGAATGACAAACTTTTGTTTCCCTTTTAGCAGTGGCCATTTTGGATAAACCAAACATCTTATTTTGGGATTCAAATCCTTTCAGATAAAGTATGTAAAAAGGATCCCACCCCTGTCCAAAAGGCCCTGAAAGAGTACTATATGGCAGTATCTTGTGAAAGTCCTCCAGGAGAGATTATATTTCTGTTAATAAAACATCCTTATCGCACCGTCTACTCAAATGTCAAACCTACATGTACATGGGTTCAGAAGGGCAAAATGCAACATGTTTGCATCTTAACTTCATTGTACTACTTACTGCTGCTAAAATGATGGCAGATAGAACAAGTTGCGAAAAATTTAAACGACAAAACTTGTCATTTTATTAAGTATGCCAGCTAATAGGTAGAACTGGGATATGCACAAGCTCATCTATGTATATCCCAAGCTTGAAGCGCCCTGACTGGGCTTCGTTAAGAAAGATATCAAAATACATGTGGTATAAAGAACATATTCCCACAGTTGTATGCACATGGCATTTAGTGACCTCTAAAGTCATTTTGAGACGTTTCTTAATTTGTTGTGTTCCATCGTTTATTAGAAGTTAAAAAGGACTGATTTGAGATACATTGTGAGGTCTGTATGTGGGCTAATATAAATTCTGGCGTGGGCCTTTTGCAGTAATTGTGGTTTTGTGCGAAAATGCTATAAACATATCCATACCTATTGGATGGAATGGACAATGAGGAGTTCTATCATTCATAGGAATTCTCTTCCTATCGCAATATCTCATTGTGCGCTTCTTTAATGAAGTTTGACGTTTCATTTTTCCTCTGTCACCATGACCATTCTCAACATCTTGGGTCGATAACTATGGGGAGTAGAGAGATTGAGAAGGATGTTGCCCCTAGAATTATAGCTAGGTGGATGAAGTGGAGATGTGCCTCTAGGGTTTTATGTGATTGCTGCATTCCAATGAAATTGAAGGGAAAGTTTTAATAGGAAAGCAATAAGACCCGCCATGCGTTATGTCATAGAATGACAGATGTTGAGATGGATGATTGACAAGAAGAGGGAGGACAAAATTGGAAGTGAATTCATTTGAGGGAATTTAGGAGTAGCACCAGTAGGTAATAAGATGGGGGAAAGTAGAGTGTTAGATTGTTTGTCCATGTGGAATGGAGACCAAGAACTGCATTGGTTAGTAGGAGTGAATTTTATTCTAGTTGAAGGCTCTAAAAGGACACGGGTAGGGGGTATACACGAACCGAGCTAGCTCGGGTAGCTCGCTCGACTCGACTCGAAAAAGCTCAATTCGACTCAGTTCGAAGCTGAGTTCAAGCCGGGTCGAGCTGATTTTTTGAGCTCGAAAATGAGTTTGAGCCAAGTTCAAGCAGGCCCCAGCTCGACTCGACTCGGATCGAATCCAGCTCAAATCAAACTTGGATCCTGCAGCCATTTCTCTGCCTTGTGGGTAGTTTCGTCATTCATCCTCCTCCTGTGCATCAACTCCCAGTCAGAGTCAGCAACTCAATTGGGAAATGAAACTGATCGACTCGCTGTACTCGCCTTCAAATCTCTCATAACCAGTGACCCAATCCGAGTCTTGAGCTCACGGAACAATTCCCTCCATTTCTGCAACTGGCAAGGAGTAACATGCAGTTCCAGGCACCAAAGAATCACAACCTTAAATCTAGGGTCCAAGAGCTTGGTGGGCTCCATATCTCCCCACATAGCAAACCTCACCTTCCTTCGTGCAATTGATCTCTCCAACTATAGTTCCATGGCACAATCCCCCAAGACATCCTAACTAGCAAATCGGGTGCCCTCCTCTCCATATAAATCTCACGGTAGCCTTTCTCTTTGTTTTTCTTGGTTCTTATGTTGCTTAGAAGGTGTTTGATAAAACACTTGTAAAACCATTGCCTCTGTTTTGTAAAACAGTGGGATTTTAAAGTTGCAGTTCGGGTGTTTGTGGAAATTCCTCAATGGCGAACTTGGCTCGATCTTGGCCCGAGTTAGCCTGAGCTGCTGACTGAACCGAGCCGAGCTGGCTAGTTAGGCTCGAGGACCGAGTCGAGCCGAGTTCGAGCTGAGGTCAGCCAGTGACCGAGCCGAGTAGAGTTGAGGCCAGCTCGGATCGGTTCGACTCGATGTACACCCCTAGACATCGGGAAGGGCTAAAAGGATGTGGGTGCCGGTAGTAAGGAATGACTTGATGAACTTCGGTTTAATTGAGGATAGAGAAGAATGGTGAAACAAAATTCTTGTAGCTGACCCCAATTAGTTGGGATGAGGCTAGATGATGATGGTTTATTGTAAAAGAAAATTGATAATTAAAAAATACATCAAACAATTCAAAATAACATAAAACTAAACATACTGGAACTATAAAAGTGACACAAAATAACTCTTCTTAACCATGTCACCAAAATTAAACCCCTATAAGTAGTGTAAAAAAAAGTGTTATTAAGATGGTGATTAAAATGCAGCACATGGTGAGTAGAGAGCTGAGGACTACACTTGTTTCCATGGTTGAATTAAGAGAATGAATGTAGAGGTATGGTATCTATAAACTTCTGGGGTATGTCTAAGAAGAGTTTAGAAAACTTCTCAAGCTATCTACAAGATTTACTATATAGGAAGCTTCTAGAATTACAGATTACAAGAATGCTTTCATAGCACATAGGAATTACAAGAATTCATGTAGTCCACTATCCCTTACAATTTCCCCCTTGCATTATGCATCTTGGTAATGCGATGGTTGACTTTCTCTTAAGCTACTAAAATGGTCTCTTGAAAAAGCTTTTGTGAAGATGAGAGAGTTCTTGTTGAGAGCTTAGAAAGATAACCTGCACTTCACTGATGGAAATCTTCTCCGAACAAAGTGATAGCTAAGTTATGTGTTTTGGTGCATGCATGAAAGTTAGAATTTTAAGCCCTGTATTTAGAAATGTTATTTTCATAAAATAGAGTAAGAGAGAGACCCAGATCGTGAAGAACAAAAGCCATCATTGTAGCGTATAGCCATTGTGGAAGCTAAAGACTATTGAACTTAAGCACTAGAGCAAGAAATAGTGAATTGTTTCTTAACACACCAAAGGAGATTTGCGCCAAGATAGGTACAATATTCAACAATTTTTTTTGAAGGGTAACAAGCACTTTTATTGAAAAGATGCCGAGCTGATGACAAAAACTACAAACAAAGCATAAAATTAAAATTACAATCCTCTAAAAATTTTACATTTGAAGCCCATTCCAAAATTTGAGATTTGGCCCTAGTAAGCACATTTGCTTCCTCATGAGAAATATTAGTGAAACATCTGCTATTTCTTTACCCCCAGATCGTCCGCCAAATAGCCAAGAATGTCATCCTCCATTACACAGTCTTATGTTTCCCAATTCAAACACCATGCCAACTTAAGAGTAACGACTCAAACGAGTCGGCATTACCCAAAACATACCAAAAGCAGAGATGAGGGCGGTTCCATATACCGGCAATAGCTTTGCAATGAATGAAAAGATGATTAAACGACTCGTCATCCCCCATACACATGAGACAAACATTTGGGAGAACCATAGGTTTTCTTTGAAGGTTGTCAACGACGAGAACTCTCTTCCTCCCGACAAGCCAACCAAATGCCAACACTTTTGGAGGAACCCCTTAATGCCACATGTGGGATTTATGATCACACTGCTCGATTGTAGACTTGATCACAAATATCCTAAGGAAAAACCCACTTCATCTTTAACATCTTTCTTAAGCATTGAAATTCCTTTCCATATTCCGGAGGCTCTTTATATGGAGGAATCTCTAACCCACCATCTCCCATCCTGCACCCATACTTCTAGTTATGATCTCTTTCCACCACGAGCCTTCTTCCTCCCCAAAACACCACACCCATTTTCCCAAAAGAGTCCTATTCATCGACTCCAAATCCCTAATCCTAGCATCCTTTCTTTAAAGGTTTACAAATCTCACCCCACTTCAATAAGAGGAATTTCCTTCTGGCATCCGAACTCTTCCATGGGAAGTCGTTTCTCAAGTTGTCAAGCTTGGGGAGGATAGATTTAGGGCACCTGAACGGGGACGTAAAATACAAAGGCAAGCTCGAAAGATCCAACTTAATGTGTGTTATCCGACCACCCATGGATAAATATCGGCCTTTCCATTTAGCTACTTTCTTTTCGAACCTCTCCACAACTGTAGACCATAAGTGCTTTGAAGGCTTCCCGATACATAAAGGAAGACCGAGGTAGGTTGTGGGAAAAGTCCCCGATTTGCATCCAAACACCCTTGCCAACTGCTCCAACTCCTTAGGAACTTGCACCCCTAGCATCTCACTCCTGATGGCATTCACTTTCAGACCTAAAATCGCTTTAAAATAAAGGATAATCATTCTCAATATTTCCATTATAGCTTTGTCGGTTTCATAAAAAAATAGATTATCATCAGTGAAATGGAGATGAGAGATAGGAGGATTCACCCGGTCAATTGCAAACCTCGAAATAGACCAACTTCTTGCCCTTTAGCTAACATTCTATTCAATGCCTCTACTACTACTATGTACAAATAGGAGGATTGATGCAAGACATGAAAAGTAGATATGATGTGCAAGATTTCAGGCTTTAGATCATAATAATTTAGAAACAATCACAATAATTCCACATCCCACATAAAGTCGAGCATTCAAGAAGGGGAATCTATGAGGGTCCAAGCCTACACATGTTAGGGCTGAATCAATTAAAAATTATAGACCAATGCTCAAAGGATAGTAGATTCATCCACACATGTAAAGGATTATTTCCCAATCCAAGGGATTCTCACGTTTCAATTCGGGAAAACCTAGGGTTTCAAAAGCGGAATAGAACTCGGGGATTTGAGATGATCTAGGGTTAGGGTTATGGAAACAAGGAGAAAGAGGAGTGAAATAGAGATGAAAGGGAACCTGTGATCAGCCCGCACATGTGGACAACAAACCGGCCTGACGCACGTGCATGGTGGCGGCCCGCATGTGTGTGGGGCCCATGAATCTGGAATCAGCTAGCTAGGGCCTAGTTGTCCAGGGATGGGCCACATTCCCTCCAAATTTCAGGCCAAACGGATGATCGGTTTGAACACGGTGCTCCGCCGAAGTTTCAGCCCTCCTGCAAGGCTAGATTATGGAAATCTGCTGTAGGGGAAAGATTAGCTACAAACGTGGGTGGATTTGATGAGGGGATGACTGTAGGAGATGAGGAATATGGAGGGTAGGAGATGGGGGCAATTTGAGATGGGTGTGGCTTCACACCACGGTATTTAGTCCTTCAAAAAAGGAAGAGTTTCGCACCCAATTAGGTTTCCATAACTCAGAGAATTAGAGAAGCACGGAAACGTAGAATTTTATTAATCGTCTTCAATAAAAAAGCCCTATAAGGGATTGCTTATTTATAAGAAAAACTTGTACCCCAAAAGCCGCGCCATGTGCGCATACTATTACTTAAAGATGAAGTAATAAAAAATAACAAGTAATCAATGCAATCTAAACCGTTCATGATGTTACTAATAATGGTAATAAGCAAAACTCAAAGTCCTAGGTCACCTAGGGTAGTGGGCCACAATCGTGAGATCTAATGATGGAATCCACATGATGATGGAGTCCACCCCAAGGAACCAAAACACAGTCCTCTAATTAGGAGACCCTTCATGGATGTCGTCATCGATCTAGATCGAAGGTGGGGCTCTCCTTGCATACGTGGGTAAGGGGGGCGTGCGTGTGTGCGAGATGTCCCCATCAACTCTCCCCGGCTAAGAAGATTTCGCTACTGGTGAAACAAACCTCCCGAACCGCTCCAAGATGTCAGGGTTAAGTATCTGAAGCTCTTCAGCTAGCCACATACTGTCTAAAGCTAGGCGTGACTTCCACTTGACCAGGAACTTTTAAAATCCGCCGTCTGACGTCAATATTATCTGATAGTCCAGAATATCATCTATCTCCTCTCTGGGTGTGAGAAGGGTAGATATGTGAGGTAGAGGCTGGGAAGATGGGTTGGGAGGGGGCCATGGATCAAGGGGAAGGTATGGAGAATGAGGATGGTTAGGTGACAGGCTGGACAATGTATCAGTGGTCCCCTGAAATGCAACTAGATCCTTCGCATTAACTGTGGAACTAATTCTCATGGAAGGTGGAAGATATACTACATACGCGTTGAGACCATTTTGTTTTATAATTTTGAATGGTCTAGCGCTACGCGCGTGTAATTTGTGAACGACTCCTTGAGGGTACCGCTCTGGCCTGATGCGGACCATCACAGAGTCCCCTACATTGAATTCCTTGAATCGTTTATGTTGGTCAGCAGAAATTTTGTAATGTTCATTACTTGTATTGATCTTTCGCCTGATTTCTGGATGTAATGAATGAATGCGATGTGCAAAGGACTCTGCAGACTCTGATGGCCTATGGGACAGGGACATAGGGACAAGATCAATAGGCTTCCTAGGTTTATAACCAGTAACGACTTCATAAGGACTTAAACCTGTGGATTTATTGACAGAACTATTGAATGCAAACTCGGCGATAGGTAGTTCAGTGTCCCACTTCCTAGTGTGCTGTATATCCCTCAAAGGGGGAAGCTCATTCGGTAGATCATTGGGAAAGACATCACGAAACTCATCCACTAGCGGAATGACCTCAGTGGGTAACTCTGTAATAGCCTCTGGTGCACTTTCCCTAGGCACAAGGGCGTACACCATCGAGTCCGACTCAGTCTCTCGCTCAAAGTCTTTGGTATTTAAAATATGGAGAGGCTTAGACTTGGACTTCGATTCCTCAACCAACCTCAAGTGATATGAGAAAGGGTGGTATTTTTCCTTAAGAGTTTCTTTCATTTCTCCAAATTTACTATTGGGGGTTCCCTCAACCTATCTTTCTTTCGCTCCACAGCCCAAAACCTCTTTGCTTGGCCCATAAGCTTCATCTTGGCAAATCAGACTTGACGAGCATTCGACATGTCGTACCATTCAAAATAGTGGTTCATATCCGCCAACCAATCTAGAAAACCTTTAGGGCCCAAGTGGCCATTAAACGTAGGGGCCTCTACTCTAACTCCCTTGAGGAGTTGCGCACCTGGGTCATAATGATCATGATGCCCCTTGCGGGGTGGGTGCATGGGTGCATGCCCATGTATGTTTCTTTGGCCACCCCCATTCCCTTTTCTATCTTCCTGACCACCTGCCTAAGATTGGGCATCTTCCTCAATGGCGGGGTTTGCCCAGGCGGAGGTCTCTAGTTGGGTAATGCACACATTAAGCTGATCCCAGCATTGGTCAATACGTTATTCCAAGCGCCTACCCAAAGACTCAAAGTGCCGGTTATGTTGTCCATTGACTCTTGTAATGCTCCATGTTTAGTGCAGGGTGCAACCCAAAACCGCGACCAGTACGTGTGGGCATACAACTACCCACTTAACTCAAAGGTCCTCTAATGCAACTATATGCATCTAAATGGGATTAAATGCTCCTATAGGACTCTATATGAGGGAAATTACGCAACGCTCCTAAAATTCCAGCAACATAACTGTCAAAATAGTTTGTTAACATAAAATTCAACAATGAAAATTGGGGAATTTCTGACAATAGAAAATTCAGCAGTCTATGTTGTGAATGATGGGTCCTAAACAGCCCCATATGATGGAATTTAATGCAAAATAAACGTGAGTAGACTAAACCCTAAACATGCAATGCAATTCCCTATGAAAAACCTAAGCTCTGATACCAAATTTGATGCAGGACATGAAAATTAGATATGATGTGCAAGATTTCTGGGTTTAGATCATAATAATTTAGAAACAATCACAATAATTCCACATCCCACATAAAGTTAAGCATTCAACAGGGGGAATCTACGAGAGTTCAAGCCTACACATGTTAGGGCTAAATCAATTAAAAATTATAGACCAAACAATGCTCTATGGAGGGTAGGAGATGGGGGCAATTTAAGATGGGTGTAGCTTCGCACTACTGTAGTTAGCACTTTGAAGAAGGGAGGGTTTCGCACCCAATTAGGTTTCCACAACTCAGAGAATTAGAGAAGCAAGAAAACACAAAATTTTATTAATCATTTTCAATGAAAAAAACCCTACAAGGGGTTGCCTATTTATAAGAAAAACCTATACCCCAAAAGCCGCGCCATGTGCGCATACTATTACTTAATGACGAAGTAATACAAAATAACAACTAATCAATACAATATAAACTGTTCATGATGTTCCTAATAACAGTAATAAGCAAAACTCAAAGTCCTAGGTCACCTAAGATAGTGGGCCACGATCATGAGATCCAGTGATGAGATCCACATGATGATCAGGTCTACCCCAAGGAACCAAAACATAGTCCTCTAACTAGGAGGCCCTCAATGGATGTCGTCATCGATCCAAATCGAAGGTGGGGCCCTCCTCCTTGCATACGTGCGTAAGGGGGGCGTGCGTGTGCGTGAGATGTCCCCATCAAGGATAATGGGTCTCCTTGCCTTTACCTCTCAAAGGCATAAAGAATCCTTTTGGGGATCCATTGACCAAAATAGAGAAACAAGTGGAGCTAACACATTCCTTCATACACCCCTCCATTTAGTTCCACATCCCACATGATGCAACATATAATTCAAGAAACCTCAACTAACATGGTCGTAAGCATTTTCCATGTCTAACTTGCACTCCACACCACCACCTTGTTCTTTGTGTTCAAAGTTGATACACTAATGCGCTATTAGAACATCATCTATGATCTGTCTTCCAAAAAAGCTCCTTGATTTTTGGAGATTACTGCCACTAAAACGATCTAAGCCATGTAACTATGAGTCTTTGCTAGGATCTTGTATGGCTCCCCAATCAAACTAATTGGTTTGAAATCTTTTACACTTTGCTACAATATTCAATAATTGCTCTAATAACTCAGAAATCCTTGAAGGATAGAATTGTTTCTGACGCAGGACAACTAATCACTTGCTTTAAAAGCTCAAACTGATAGAGCGTGGGCCCGACATCACGTGGGTTACTTCCACCTCACATGGGTGGGGCCCACTTCACACGGGTGGGGCCTGCCTCACACGGGCCACCCACCCCGAGTGTGCCCCTGCATCCCACAAACCACCCCACTTGAGCCCAGTGTGAAAATGTCCCTGCATTAGTTTCTTTGATTGAATGAATATAACACGTACACAATATGGTATTTAGAAACTTCTCAAGTCTATTGAAGAAGATTCTAAACTCTTCTTAAGCTTGATATCATAGAGGTGTTCTTAAGCCTATGTAAAAGATTTATGACCTAGGAAACTTCTAGAATTACATATTATAAGAGTACCATCATCATCAAAGCCTTGTGCAACTAATTGGGTTGGTTACATGAATCTTGTTCCATCCACCATTCCACTCTATCAAGGACCTTATTCTCAGTTAAACCATAGGTCATCAAGAATACCATCAAGAGTACATAAAAATTACAAGAATACCCTCACAGTATGCATTCTACTCTCAATAATTCAAACTTTTCAATCTCGATAACATCAGTCACCTCTTCATCAAAACCATCAATCTCATATTCATGTGTGCAGAGTCCTCTTTGAGTTACATATGGCGTAACAACACGTCTAAAGAAGATATTTTATGATTACGATCTGTTAACGATATTGCTTGAAAACATCAATAAGTAATAGAGTAATTGTTTGATATGGATTAGTACTTTAAAAAGTTGATAAGGTAGATTTCCATTGTGTGGGATGCACCTGTGATACCTTGATGTGGATATGTGTAGTAATGTGGTGCATATTGATAATTTTTGAAAGAGTTTGATATGGTTGTGGGTGCTCTTCAAACATACGGGTTGCTAGTGTGATTCATGCTATTGGCGATAATGTTTTTCATGCTATTGGGGCTTCCCAATTGCAATGAGTAAAGCAAGCTGGGCTGAGGCTATTGTTTGTCAATAGTGTCTAGTGGTGGGGTCCCCCACTCCGTAGGGGGTCGAAGGGTCAGGGCTACATTTTGCTGTTTGGTTCCTGCAGCAGCTTGTTTGCCATTTTTCTATTCTTTTATCTCTATTTTTGGCTTAATAAAATCGACCATTCATATATATATATATATATATATATATATATATATATATATATAAAGCTGTCAGGAGCTGAAAATAGTTCGTCTGAGTAAGAAAAATGCATGTTAGTCATACAATTGCAATATCATCATCATAGCCTTACGCAAACCATTACTATTCTTAGCAGGTAAGCAAGTTTTTATTTCTCCTCCTCACCTTGAATCAATCCTTTGAGGTCTTCCTGGCATCCTACTTTTGACCCTCCTACCCTAATCAAAGTTGTCCTCTATGTCTGCCTCCAGTTTTCGTAGTACGGCTTAGCGAATTCAATTAGCTCTCCATTTTATCTCCTATTTGGGCTACTCTTATGCTCAGATTGACTCGTTCTCGACTCTATCCTACCTAGTCCTTCACACATCCATCTCATTGTCCTCGTCTTTGCAATGCTAATCCTCTTTATCAAATTGTCTGACAGTAGCATTGCTTGTCAAGTAACTGACTTGTAAAATGTTTCCTTAGCTTCAATGGCATGTAAAGATCAAATGACACTCTAGGCATACATCTCTACTTCATCCTTGCAGCTCTAATTTTGTTGCAAATGCTCACTCTTCTCATATATACTTTTCAATACAGTTATACAATGACATATAAAAAAATTTATAATCTATTATATATACATGTCTGTAGTGCGTAGTATATGCTAAACATTGCAAAAGTAGTAGGATATGGCTACAGCCGTATCCATGTCATTTCCCATGATATCCAGTTGTCTTTTTGCTTTGTGTCCTTCAACACCAATTGTTAAAGACTTAACTAGATATCTGGATTCCTGTTATCTATGCTGCTAGCATAAAATACATTGTGCTTACATGTTAAGACTTTTAATTAGGAAGAAAATCTTGTCGAAGGCCCTTGTGTGACTCTTAAGATTATTGGGAGATACAGGTGTCATTGAAGGGTCCTTTATGTCTCAGTTCGGTTTGCCAATTCATCAAATTCTTTCCTAGCGTCCCAACATTCAAATAGTTAGTTAAAATGGGCAAAGAGTTTAGAATCACTATCCGTAAGCTTGAAACAGAAATATTGTTTTAGTACACTACTTCATGCCATTGACACAATAACATAATACACTGTCCCTGCAGGATGTCTGTGGTTGCATGCTTATGCCATTCTGCTGTGTACACCCCTCTAGTGTGTCAGGTTGTATTCAGGAGTGAACTGAAGAGAAGTTTGAGAAGATGCCAATCCTTTTGTTGGGGTTGAAACCATTTTGTTAATGCCAAGTTTTACAAAACAGAAGGCTGCCAACGGTTGAACAATATTTTAATTGGATTGTCTTACTCTTGCTCCGGTGGTAGACTCTCAGGAGTTTCAACACCCGGTCAAGGGTTTGAGTATCCATAGGTGGTGAAATCCCACTGCGGCGTGAGTGTGTGGGGGTGTGTGTGCGTGTATAACAAAAAAAAAAAAAAAAAAAACCAGTGTGCAACATCACACTGGAACAGCTGACTCTTATTCTTGTTGTACCTAACTTTGTGCCACATTTGTAAATAATTTTGTCAGTGAATATCCCGGAACTTGACAATGTTATGTGAGTATTGGAGTATGCATCTTAACTCATGAATCTGGGATGCATCTATCATTTTGTTACCTAAATGTTGTGAAGCTCTATCCCAGGCTCACAATGGGTTCTCTTTTGTCACATATTGATGTGTTGGTGAGCAACTAAACCCCTCAATTCACATATAGCTCCATTGTGTAGGATTTTTTTGAATAGGTAAGTTTTGTTAACCTACTAGATGGGAAGTGTCCTTGGGCATGACTTAAGCGTGTCTTGTTTGCTAAGCTGTCATCTACTGCAAGAACATAACAATTTTTGGTTCACACATACAGTACATTGCTTTCACTGGGCTCTGTGATGTTGGCTGGCTTCAACTTTTTCTCTTTGTGCTGTTCAATTTTTACAGCTCAAAGCCGAGTTTTTTCCATGAAGAAAATCGTGCAAACCTATTCGAAGTTGAACCTGAGACTGGGATGCTATTCAATACTGACAATGGCACTCTTCTTCCTCAGGCTAGTAGAAACAAATCCCAAGTGTTTCTGATCCGTTCTTTGGATTCCTTATTTGCTTTTTTTCTAACTCTTCAATTTTATTTTTCCTTTCTTTTGTTCTGCTAAAAGATTGGAAACACATCACCAAGATTGCCATATAAGGGAGCTAAAAAGGCTTGCAGAGTTTTCCAGGTATTCTATTAGCCACATTTTATGGGATTCACTGGTCAAATGGTCACCTGATTATGAGAAATGCTATGGTTGGCTTCCTTTTAATCAAATACTCTTTCAGTAATTTTGTTCTTTGTTTAGCTATTATCCACTTTTTTTTTTTTCCCCTTGTCCGATAAATTCAGTCATCAATGGTTAATGTTGATGTTATGGAATTTTTATCTTTAGGGTGGGAGTGTTGGTCATCTGCACAAACTGCTTTCAATTGAAGCGAGTTCACAGGTGCTTTATTGCTTAGTTTATGAGACTGCTCTTAGTATATATGTTGTTGTTTCATTGATTTGAGGCTGTATGTAGGCATGATTTTATGAATTTAGGCACTCTTCAATGTTGAGCTCTATTTAGTCGGTTGTACCATCTAAGGCAAACCAGGCAACTTCAAGACACCTTTTATTGTTTGAAATTTGTGTGTTTTATGTGCTTGAGAAGCATGATTTTGACAGGAAAGAACGATGATATTCTTTTATTGCTTTCAGAAATTACTTGTCAGTCCTCTCCATTATATATAACGTACACACACACATACATACATAATAGATAGACAGATAGACATACAAACACATATCTACATTACATACATACATGCATAATACATACAGACAGACACGCAATCTACCTTACATTCATATTTTGATGTGTATCTTACATACACATCTTGATGGGTATCTACCTTATATAGATGCATACATCTTGCTGGGTGTCTACCTTTATCTCACATATTTTAAGTCTTTTTTGTTCAGTTTATATTCATAAAGTAATAAATCTCTAAACACTATCTTTATTCACCCTTATTGATGAGGACATCCGAGCACCATACCAGAGGAGGGCTGAGCTAGTCTCCTTATGAGTAGATGACCATTACATGGGGCCACTTGGCCTAATTCAGATTCCTAGCTACTTTTGAGGCCCCACGTGCATGTTCATGCATCTTTGAAGACCCCACACCGGGAAGATGCACGTAGGTTGTATATAGGAGCTTGATAGATACATCAGATCATTGGATCGAGTGGACACGATGATCGGACCGTTAGATCATCATCATCAGACATGTTGATCGTGGACTCCCATGGGCCACTAAATAGTTTAATTGTTTAGATTGTTTACATGCTTTGTTAGTTTTGGTATAGTTTATATTTGTGTTGAGATTAGGGAGTTAGGAACAACTGTTAATTTATTGTCTTTATGTTGAGAATCTTATTTGAGAGTGCCTTTTTTGTAAAAGGTATTTTCTGAGACTATAAAAGAGAAAGGGGGTGTGTGGAGACGTAATGCCATTATTTTGAAAAAAAAAAAAAAAGATTTGTCTTTTCTCTTCTTTATGTGATTTGAAGAACACTCCATGTGATTTGGAGCTTGGGTGTGGTGTGATTTCATTCCCAATTCAACGGAGATGTGAGGCTTCTATCTATCATCTTCCATCTCTCGTCTTTTCTGTCCAACAAGAGGTATTTTCCCAAGAACTTCATATCTTTTCTTCCCTTCCTAACCAAAACCATCCAAATCACCTTTTTCTTTAACTTTTCATCATCCAACTTTAACCCCAACCAAAATCAACCATTGAGGACCCCAAAACCCTAGCCAATGACCCACACGTGTGACCGTACAATCACATGTGCGAGCCCCTAGGCTGATGGTACGAACAACCCCTCAATCCCTTGATTTCCCCTTCCTTCCCCCATTAAAACCCTTTGATTCTCCATCCCTAACTCTACCTATAAATCCTAACCCTCACCCTAGATTCTCTAATTCCCTAATTTCTCCAAATTCACAAACCCTAAATCTCTAATTTCCTTAATTGACCCAAAATCCCTAACTTCCCTTCATCCAAAACCTTAATTCCCCTCTACCAATGCCTAAATCCATCAATCCCCTTAACCAATTCACTAAATTTAGCCCTAATTTCATATTTTTCCCAAATTCTAAAAAAAATCCTAATTCCAAAATTCCCAATTCTCATGAACTCCAATTTTCCAAATTTCAGATTTTCCTCTTTCCTAACCCTAATCATAGAACCTACAAGTCAATCCCTTAAGTGTGGAACGTGCCTATGCTAAATTGGAGGTTCAATCTTTCAATCGGGCTTAGTTTTAATTGATTTATGTGATTTCTTAGCACGCGGGCATGTGATTTAGGTTAAATCAGATTTTATTTTCTATTGTTTCTCTTAATTAAGTGGTGGGTTAGTCTCTTTTCTTAATTGAATTACTTTATGGATTCTTTCATATTCTCCATGTTGCCTGCCAGCATTAAATCATGTGTCTTCCATCACTTATACTGTTTGAAATCCTCATGTGTGACACTTTTTGTTTATGCCCTGAAACTTTTACCACTTGGGACTTCATTGTCATGGATTACTTTTTGGATGGCAATTTTTTAGAACTCATCAAGTATGCTTATACATATTATGAAAAAGGAGAAACACACATGTTATGTTGTCACTAGCCTCTGAATGTCATCAAACTGCTTACTTAAGAAAAAGGTAGAACCGTATGGCTTTCATCTGTTTTTTTTTTTTTCTTTTTTTTATTTTTTATTTTTTATTTTTTAATGAACACTGACAATTTTATTCAAAAGAGGCTGCAACCTAGAGAATACAAAGGAAAAAGGAAAAACTATAGCTCTAACCAACTATTAGGGAACTGAGCAATAACCGTTTATGAGTTTGCCCAACCATCACATGCATTTGTGTCTTTCTTCAATAATAATCATATAAAATAAAATTGACGTTACACCTTGCTCCCCATATTTCATTTTGGATCTTTTATTTTTAATTGTTTGGCAAGTTTTAAAATGTAACTTACAAAAGCATTAAAGCAAAAGCATTAAAGAAAAAAAAAAGAATGAAACATCTAAAATATGATGCGTTGACATTCTAGTGAAAATATGTAAAATCTTCACTTAATGAAGGCCCACTGCTGATCTTGACTAATTTGACTAAGGGCCTATTTGGGTAATTATGCCTTAATCTTGATTTGGCAGGCCCCATAACCTCCATGTTAGAACCCTGTGTACTAACACAACGCTATCCCCACCTAACCAAAGTTATGTGAAGTTAAAAAAAATAAAAATAAATAAGAACAAAAGTTTGTAATGAAGTGTAGAAAAGCTTGCTTTGACAGGAAGGTGAATCTAATGTGGAGAGCATGGGGCCTGTCAAGATTGAGATTTATGCACAAATCAGATTTTGTGAGATCCCTACCCAAACAGACCCTAACATTTTCATGTGCCAACACCATACCTTACTCTTAATTTTCTTGGTGGTGGTGGAGGTGGTGTGGTGAGGAGAGGGATGTTTATGTAACATGCAATAACCAATATGTCTAACAGGCTCATTAGGAGACTGTTTGGTTAGAGAATTTTGCTCCAAGTAGTCCTCATGGTATCACATGCATCCCCTTTCTCCTATGGCAAATTTAACTTGCATCTTTTGCAAGGGAAAAGAGTTTGGGAAGAAGAAAAAGATTGCTAGGGTTGGACGTCCAAACCTCTTTTATTTATAAGACGAAAAGATCCAAATTATATGAAATACCCTGAGGTAAAGGGCAAAACTGGAAATAGAAAATATCCAAAAAATAACATAGAAATAAGAAGCCCAGAGGCTCAAAACCGAGCCCATATATACTACAACACTCCCCCTCAAGTGGAGGAATAGATATTAATCATGCCTAGCTTGCCTTGAATATATTGTCCCATTTCAACTAAAAGGTCCTTAGTGAAGATATTAACGAGTTCTTCAGTAGACTTGATGAGGGAGTTGATATAATGCCGGCAGTAACCTTCTCAAGAATAAAATGAAAATCAATTTAAATATGTTTTGTTCGCTCATGAAAAGCGACAAAGCTTTTCAACCAAAAGATTTCACATGTAGTATTGGCCATAGCTTGGTACTCAGCCTCAACATTGGATCTCGCAACAACAGTTTGCTTGTTAATCTTCCATGTAACAAGATTTCCTCCGAAAAAAATTATTGTTGTAGAGTGATGCTCATCAAGAAATCCTACCAATTTGTATCAAAATAACCTTCAATGTTTAAATAATTAAGACAACTACATAGAATGCCACATACTGGAGAAGATTTGATGTAGCGAAGAATGCACCGAACAACTTCAAGATGACTGGAGCGAGAAGGATGCATAAATTGATTTACCAGACTAATTGCATGAGATATGTCAGGACGAGTAATAGTCAAATATATCAACCAACCAACCGGGCACTGACACATGCGAGGATCATTAAGAAGTTCCTCATCATCAGCTTGAAGCTTCTTATTAAGTTCTAATGGGAAATCAAGAGGTTTGACACCAAGATTAGTAGTTGAAGTCAAAAGATTAAGCGCATATTTTCATTGAGACAAAACAATACTCTTCTTTGAACCAATGGCTTCAATGCCAAGAAAATATTTTAGCCATCCTAAATCTTTGATGTCAAAAACCTTGCTCGGATAGAGCCTCAATTCAGAAATCTCACTAGCATCATCTTCTGTAACAATAATGTCATCCACATACACGCGAGCAATGATAATGACTTGCACACGCCTCTTTATGAACACTGAGTTGTTTGACTGAGTATGAGTAAATCTAGTAGTCTGACTGGAAACCTTTTGAGTGGCATGATGTGTATAAGGTTACCAAAACCTTGGCGATGCTTGCTGTGTTACATATAAGTGCTGATCACACTAGGTGGTGGAGCATTGACTTCAGCTCAAAGATCATCCAGAATTGTTCTCCGTATTGCAACACAGATTTTCGATCAGTTTTTGCTACTCATTTCTGGTCCATTTGAAATCTTGTAAACCATTTCTCGCATTTACACAGGTTTTTCTACTATTAAATCTGCTATATCTTGCCCAGAAAAATCTAATACATTATTGCTTACCTTTTTATAGGTTCTTTATGTTGGAGATCACATTTATGGAGATATTTTGCGCAGCAAAAAAGTATTGGGTATTATTTGCACCATTTTCTAATGATTTGGTAGTTGCATCCCTAAATTTACAGTATTCTTTTTTGTTTGCAAAAATTTAATGTGGGTGAGTGACATTAAGCAAACTGTTTGGGAATGGAAAAGGAGTGACTCACATTAAAAGTAGAGCATAAAAAATTAAAAATATTAGAAACACGGCGTTGAAACATTTGCTAGTGTTTCTGGTTTTAGTGATATTGATTTATCTGACTGTGAACGGTATGTCTGAACTGACATCATTTAGTTTGTCTACGGGGAGAGGGCTAACAATACACTATATATTTCTAAGGAGATTTGACAATATCCTCTGTACTGTTAGACCAAACATTTTAATAGTAGCTTTCATCTATTCATAGGACAGTTAAAGACAAATCCACATTTTTCTATTGACTCAAATTTTGTTGGAAAATGATCATAAGAAACTAATTTGGCACGAGTACATAATTTTTTGGTGAGAGTTAACTCTGTCCATTAGAATTAGGTGAACCTACCATATTCATGTCAAGATACCTGATAAAACTGCTTTTATTTCTTACTCTTAGCTGCAATTTTAATTCATAGACATTTTAGACTTTGGTTACATAACGTGACGGCAATGGAAACACAGCTTGGCTGTAAAACTGAAAGTACTCCAGAAGAATCAACTCTTATTATCAATGATATTGTAATGGGCCAATCTCTGTATTGTGAGCCTTGTTGACTAAAATGGCTGCTGGCCATTATGATTAAAATTAGCAAAACCAAACCTTTCAAGCAAAAGAGTAGAACCAAGATAGTGTATCTTGAATCATAGTTCGGAAACCAGGTCGTTCCCTGGGTGGCCTGGCCTGGTTTCACCATCACTCAGCCTGATTTCCCGGGTCAATTTGGGACTTGGCCTGGTTCCTTGATGCAAGAAAAAGCAGAAGAGGAAGTAGAAGGAAGAAGAATAAAATATATCTGTATTTTATAATGAAATAATAAAGTTTTTTCTTGATCACCTGACTGACCACTGATCCTCTGGTTGACCCAGTGACGGATCATGTCATGCTAAACCCTCTACTCCTGTTTGCAAAATATGTTCGGAATGCAACTTTGGAAGGTGCAAGGCTTCGGTTATAATTGATTACAGGAGAATCTTCAAAAAGATCCATTCTGTTATCTTGGCTCCATCACTCAAAATAGAGTACAAAGGTGGTAATTCCAATGGAATCAGAAGTGAGAGGATGAAGTGGAGATCTGCCTCTAGAGACCTATGTGATTTCTGAATATGATGAAACTTGAGGGAAATTTTATGGGACATACTAAACAAGCTATATGCCATATGGGGTAGAGTGTTGAACAATTAAGTGGAACATGGGCAAAGGATGAACATTATAGAGATGAAGATGTTGAGATGGACATGTGGGAAGGCTAGGAAGGGTAGAAATAATGGTAAAGTCATTTGAAGCAACTTTGGAGTAGTTCCAATCAGAGATAAATGATGGGGAGCTGGTTGAGACAGTTTTACCATGTGTTGAGAAAACCAAAAACAGCTTGGGTAAGGAAGGAAACTTTGATTCGGGTGGAAGGGCCTGTAGAGAATGAGAGGAAGACTTGAATGGACATAGAAATAATATTTAAAAAATATTATGGCCTTCTTCACTTGCTGAAATAGTTGCAACAAGGCTATGATGATGGAAAAGATGATTTATATTTGTTAGAACAATTTTTGCAGCATGTATACATTTGCTCTCTACGATTTAACAATTACTTCCATGCATTTTCCCTTTTCTCCATATTAGACAAGATTTTTCTTTTGGTCCTACCATTTTATATACATTGGATCATTTTGTTTTTTGTATGTGTTCTTTGAAACAGGTTGGAGGACAATGCTAGTTGTTCCAGAGCTTGAAAAGGAGGTAGAGCTTCTTTGGCAATCAAGGGATACACGCAAGGTGAGATAGAAAGATCTTGATTATATTCTTTAAAAAGTCCTAACAAATCTATTATTGAACATTTCAACTAACTTGAACAACCTGTGCTTTAGGCATTCTTCAGCATTCTCTTTTGAATATATCAGGTCAATATTGTTCTTCAATTAGTACCAAATGATACATTTGATGTGCATGTAACAGCATCCAGTGCTCTTGTTGATGGAATGAAAACCAAAGGTTGTCATGCTGTTGAACTTTCATACAAAGTAGTCATTAAGCTGGCTTTTCTAATACACGTTAATGAGTTTATATTTGTTGAGATATAGAGTTATGAGGGTCTTTGTGTACTAAAGCATTCTTTAGGGGTGTATATGTAATTTTTTATAAACTTTTTAATAAATTATGTATAGAGAGGCCTGATGCCCTAAGTCACTCTACTCTTTTCACTCTCTTACACTCTCTCCTTCTCCTCCTCTTCTAATCTCTGCTTACCTTGATCTCTCATCTTTTACTCCACTTTCATCCCATCTTGATCTCCAAACTCTACTATATCAAGAGAAATTGTGCAAATGGAAAGTGTCCTCAATCTGCAACTTACAAATAAAAAATGGCTTAAATGGTCTTTTTGTTCAATTCAATATGAGGGGATCTACTAATGCAAGTAAAACTTTGTATGGAATCAGTAAGTGTTGGATGGGTCTGATTGTGATATTGCTTTCTAGAACCTCTAATTAGGTGTTCAATCCTTTGAGTTAGCAAGAGGAACTGAGCATACCAAGGAGATGAGCTTTTAAGAAGTGGAGGCTTTGCCAAATGGGCTGAGAATGTAGAGCTCCTAGTATTGGGTTTTAGTGGTTTACTTGACGATATTGGTTCTTGGTTAATTCTTTCATGCTTTTTGGTGTGCTTCTAATAAAATTCACATCTCTCTTAAAAAAAAGGTTCTTGGTTAAATTATTGGATTTACAGGGTTTTAGAATTGCTTCCTTTTTTTTTGTAGGAAACATGGTTTTATTGATAAATTAACTATTTAATACACTATAAGTCATGGAGATTAACCAAAGTGCTAATCAAAGGTCATAAAGTACTCGATACACATCTATTCTTGTAATTATCTGTAATTTTTATTAATAACATCATCATTGTGTACATATTTTCTTTGATATATAATGTATATAAGGTTTTTCCTTCAATATATAAATATATAATGTATGTGGAATATTAAGGTTTATTATCTGTAATTTTTATTAATATCATCATCATTATGTACTTCTTTTCTTTTACAATTTGACAAGATATTCTCAAAATTTTCTTCGTTTTTCCTTATTTTGTACTTCAATGAAAAAGACGGAACTATGGAGGTGTTTTGAGAGGTTGCCTCATGCCTCGAGGCCTTCGCATTCCCTCACAGGAAAGTTGAACACCTCACGTCACATCTTCGCCTTTTGAAGCAATGGTTAGAATATACGAACAATGCCCTTGGGCTCACAAATGCCCTCTGCATGTTTATGCATTGAAAGGTAGACATCAATCTACCAAAGTGAACAATCGAAATTCATTTTTCACATATTCTGGTTGTAGATTTGTAAATGTTGCATGCAATTATTGGTATGCTAATTTATGTTACTTGGACACTTGTCTTACCCATTGCATCCCTTGGTAGTGATATCGTAATGTGACCTATCATTTGTCTTAATTTTAGTTTTACTTTATCTGGCGTTTCTCATGTCGATGTATTGCTATATTAAACCATCATGAATTGATACCCCAGTTGAAAAGACATGATTCTCTTGTATGATAATTTGTTTCTAGGTTTTATTTCACCGTTATTTGCTACCATGCATATCCTCATAGACATGGTGGTGGATGTCCAATGAGTTCAGTTAAATCTTATTTGGTTTACCACATGTTTGATACCATGGAGTTGTTTTATGCAGGAGCTTCGGTTGTTAAGAAAGGAGCGTGATCTTGTTGAAGACAAAATACATCATCTTAAGTGGTCTCTGAAGTAAGTTTTGACGTGGATGATTTCCATGGAGCTTTCAAATCTATTGTGCATTTTCGTGGAAAGCCTTCTTTAAAGTTATATTATCTATATTCATTGATTTACAAGTTGAATGAATAAACAATTCTTTGGAAGGGATTTGAGGCATTTCATAGAACACGTAGTGATGCAGTTTTCAAAGAAACTGTCGAGAATCTTACATAGTTAAATCGCTAAAATATTTTTGTATGGTAGTAGATGAAAAAAATTCAACAGTTGTGTGAATGCATGCCAGGTCTACAATATGGTCTTGTTGAATATGAGCTTGATATTACATTTATTATTTGCAGTGTTGGTGATACTTTCCATAGGGAAGAGGATATCAATTAGTAAATTTGATGTTTTTTTATTTTATTTTATGTTATTTGTATGGTCATCAATACCTTATGGCATTGGCATCTTACTTTAATTAATTAATTATTTGCATGATGCTGTTTATGATTTTTTTTTTTTTTTTTAATCAAGCTACCTTCCATGAGAGATACAAGATGAACTGGTTCATGTCTATGCTGTGTAAACTCTTAATTATTTGCTGAGGACCTAAAGAAAGCAACTAAGCATGGCATGTCTTTTGATGTAGTGCGTGGCACAGATACATTCCTAGTGTGGTTGGACCAAAAGAAGGCCATATGGAAGCGGAAGTAATCCGTCAGATCTGGGCCCAGCCCTCTGCAGGGCATGACATAACTGGGCCCCAAAAGCATCCAATTCTAAGAAATTCATTCCGGATATGGAGAAATTGTTGTTTGAAGTGTGAACCGTAAATCGACCATAACTTTTGATCCGGGTATCGTTACTAGACGCACAACCTATTAATCTTTATCGCAACGGCCCATCCAGGGTCAACCGACCCATATAGTGGGTCGCGTTCGTCCGCTTCACCAGAAAACACACGCTTCCAGTTTAAAAACAAGATTTAGGGAAAAAAAAATACTATTTTTAGTAATTTTGATTTTTGTTATATTTCCTTATTTTTAGGGTTTTAGATTTTTGTCTTTTTTAGTGATTGATTGTAATCATGTCGGGAATCATACAAAAAAGTTAATTTAGGACTTTCTATTTTTGAAAAAACTTAATATTTAAGGTAAGTTCTATTTTAGTTGAATTAAGATTTCTATTAGGGTTAGAATTTTGCTATTTTTGGTCATTACGAAATTAGGGTTTTATTTTTTCTTTATTAGTGGTATAATTGAGAAATCATACCCATTACACATTATTCAATAAAAATATTCAAGTTTTCTCTCTATTTTCTTGTGGATTCAAGAAACTACCTTGTGGATTCAAGGCCCTTATTACTTACGGAAGATGGTGATCTTCTTCATTGTTATGTCAATATACCAGTACGAGTTTTTACCAAGTGGATGGGTTTGATGTAGGACGTGGCACAGATACATTCCTAGTATGGCTAAACCAAAAGAAGGTCATACGGAAGCGGAAGTAATCTGTCAGATCTGGGCCCAGTCCTACGTAGGGCATGACGTAACTGGGCCCCAGAAGCATCCGGTTCGAAGAAATTCATTCCGGATATGGAGAAATTGTCATTTGAAGTGTGAACCGTAAATTGACCATAACTTTTGACATGGATATCGTTACAGGACGCAAGACCTATCAATCTTTACCGTAATGGACCGTCCGAGGTCAACCGACCCACATAGTGGGCCGCATTTGTCTGTTTAATGAGAAAACGCACGCTTCAAGTTCAAAAACGGCATTTTAGGAAAAAATACAATTTTTAGTGATTTCAATTTTTGTCATATTTCCTTTTTTTTAGAGTTTTAGATTTTCGCCTTTTTTAGTGATTGATTGTAATCATGTCGGGAATCCTCCAATAAGGTTAATTTAGGACTTTTTATTTTGGAAAAAATTACTATTTAAGGTAAGTTCTATTTTATTTGAATTAGGACTTCTATTAGGGTTAGAATTTTGTTATTTTTGGTAATTAAGAAATTGGGGTTTTATTTTTTCTTTATTAGTGGTAAAATCGAGAAATCATACACATTGCACATTATTCAATAAAAATATTTGAGTTTTCTCTCTAGTTTCTTTTGGATTCAAAAAACTGCCTTGTGGATTCAAGGCCTTTACTGCTCGAGGAAGACGGTGATCCTCTTCATTTTTATTTCATGCTCTTCCCTGAGTCAAGTGGTATTAAAGTGAGGCTTTTCCTTAGTTCGATGGCATCTAACGATGGTGCGGGCAACAATCCCATTCATGGTGCTCTGGGGAACAATCCTATGACAACGGTGGCGGCATTTGTAGCTTTTTAGTAGGAGAATATGCGAGCCATGCAAGGACTAAAAGCGTCGATCAACTGTTTAATGAGAAGTTTAGGACAGACCCGTGTTCGTAATGATGAGCAACATGAGATTGGCGATGGAGTTCATGGTCATCATGTTCATGGTGCGACATTGGTGATGAATCGTAGGCCACAACCTGATAATGGTGAATCACATGCCACCACTCTGATTGTGTGGAAGTTGTACACGCTGAAGGAGGAGATATATCTACAGCGGCACAACATATTTCGAACAAGGTCCACCATGAACCAAAGGGTCTGTGATCCGATCATAGATGGCAGGAGCAATGAAAACATTGTGTCGAAAACTATGGTAGAAAAGTTGCAACTGAATACAGAAAGACACCCCTTTCCTTACATGATTGGATGGATTAAGAGGATAAGTGAAACAAAGGTAACTGAACAATGTCATATATCCTTTTCCGTTGGTAAATATTATAAGGACGAAGTAATGTGTGACATGGTTGCTATGGAGGTTTGTCACATGCTACTTGGTCGACCATGGTTGCATGATGTTGATGCCACGCATAGAATCTGGGATAATATTTTTATTTTTGTTAAAGATGGTAGAAAGATTATCCTTGCCCCTATGAGAATGATGAACTAATCCATGACTTCTAAAGTTAAGGGGACGTCTCTCATAACCGAATAAGATTTCGTAAAAAATCTAGGAAGGTAGGGGAGATCACTGCATTAGTTGAAAACGGAAAAGAAGTAGAACCCATGAATATCCCAGAGAAGTCGAAACCAGTGTTGCAGGAGTTCAAGGGGATTATGTCTAATAAACTTCTTTGTAAGTTGTCACCGATGTGAGATGTTGCTCTTGCTCGGGCGAAGTTCACTTTCAACAAGATGTAGAGACGATCCATCGATAAGTCACCATTTAAGGTTGTGTTTGTTCGTGTTCCCGGCCTAGCCTCTTTGCCTAAGTTATCGGTTATGAGTGTTGCAGCATAAAACATGGTGGACCAGATCACAACAATGCATGCCAACGTCCGGAAAAAGTTATAGGAGTCTAATGTGAAATATAAGGAAATTGTTGATAAACCTCAGTGCCATAAGGTGTTTGAATTGGGTGATAACGTGCTAGTTCCCCTGTGCAAAGAGAGATTTTCAACAAATAAATTGAGGAATAATAAGATCGACCCTGTTCTAGTCCTCAGGAAAATCAATGATAATGCCTATATTGTTAATCGTCCCGAGGGCATCGAGATCTCGTGGACTTTCAATGTGACAGACTTTTATGAGTATCATGAGCCAAGTCTATTGGATAACTCAAGGATGAGTTTTTGCCAAGTGGAGGGGTTTGATGTAGGACATGGCACAGATACATTCATATTATGGCTAGACCAAAAGAAGGCCATATGGAAGCGGAAGTAATCCGTTAGATCTGGGCCCAGTCCTCTGTAGGGCATGACGTAATTGGGCCCTAGAAGCATCCGGTTCGAAGAAATTCATTTTGGATATGGAGATATTGTCGTTTAAAGTGTGAACCGTAAATTGACCATATAACTTTTGATATAGGTATCATTACGGGACGCAAGACCTATCAATCTTTCCCGTAATGGGCCGTCTGAGGTCAACCGACCCACATAGTGGGCCGTATTTGTCTATTTCGTGAGAAAACACACGCTTCAAGTTCAAACATGGGATTTTAGGGGAAAAAAATACTATTTTTAGTCATTTCAATTTTTGTCATATTTCCTTTTTTTTTTTTTTTTTTTTAGAGTTTTGATTTTCGCCTTTTTTAGTGATTGATTGTAATTATGTCGGGAATCCTCCAATAAGGTTAATCTAGGACTTTCTAGTTTTGAAAAAACTTACTATTTAGGGTAAGTTCTATTTTAGTTGAATTAGGACTTCTATTAGGGTTAGAATTTTGCTATTTTTGATAATTGCAAAATTAGGGTTTTATTTTTTCTTTATTAGTGGTATAATTGAGAAATCATAAAATTCGAGTTTTCTCTCTTTTTTCTTGTGGATTCAAGAAACTGCCTTGTGGATTCAAGGCCTTTACTACTTGAGGAAGATGGTGATATTCTTTGTTGTTATTTCATGCCCTTCCATGCGTCACCTTTCCTCAATCAGGATCAAACTAGCTCACATCAAAATTTTCTCCTTAATCTTCACAAAGATGCAAGTGGGTTCAAATCTAATGCAGTTAAACTCGAACTAGTGACAAGAATCACCTATACATTATTATGTAGCAATATGCTGATAATTTGTGTGTTTATATACTATTTCATGTTCAAATTAAATGAGGTTGCCATATCTTCTATCCTACTGAATAACTTCCAGTTAAAGTCGAACACCTTGAAATCTTTCAATCAACCATTGTTTCTTTCTTGTAAAGATGATGGTCAATTCCATGTCTTGTGCACCAAGCTCTTGCGTATGATTATTAGATTATTATTATTATTTTTTTTATCACATTCTGACATTCTCCTGCTATGTTTTTGTTTTTGTTTTTTTTTTTTTTTTTTTTCCCCTTCATCCTTTAATTGTTACTATATTCTTGTTTTTGAACTCTCTCATTTCTTGACTCAGATTTGAACACACAGATATTGAAGAGAAGCAAAAGTTATCTTCTGAACTCAATCAATTGGAGGTGAGGCCATAGTCTTAGTTAAGAGTGTAAGTTTTTAGTAGGTTGTCTGATCTATGCAAGAAGCAGGTGTGCTTGCAGAAGCCTTGTCAATGGTTTCTTGGATCTCATTAGGACTGGCAGTGGGCTGGGCCTGGGGTTGGCTTCAGCCCTGGTTTTGAAGTGTTTGGGCCGGGCCAGATGGGCCTATTTAAAATTTTGATTTTGTACAGCCCAAGCTTGGCCCATTGATAGCCCTAGATCTCATATGCTGCAAAGCAATTATTGTAGATGTGCTTGTTTATATAGTTGTCTCAATGATAATCTAATAAATGAAAGGGAAGAACATTTTATAGGCTTTCTATCTTTTGCATGTAATCATTCTCTGTCCAGTTTTTTAGTCTTCCATGTAAGTGACAGATGTGGTCTCCCCAGTCCGAGGATTTCTGTCTGTTCGCTGATTGCAGACTCTAGCTTTGCTCATATTCATGGTGATTTTCTGATGTAAAAACACTAGGATAACCAACTAACAACTACAAAAATAAACAAAACAAACCATAACAGAAAATCCCACCCAAACCAAGAAATCTGTCAAAACCATGAACAGGGTATGCTCGCTGGCTGGCAGGAATCGGATTTTCACCAGCCAGGGGCCCAAACCAATCAAGAGCTGAGGTCTAGTGGAGGTCCCATCCAAGGAATCCCTTCTCCTCATGGCTTTCATGGCGTTGGTGGCCCCCCCAATCAAGGTTGTCCTCGTGTGGTCCTCTCTCGCTCTAGGTAGAGTAATAATAAGGCATCCACATCACTTTCATAAACGAAAGCAGTAACTAACCGCTAAGGAATTACACTTTTCTGGGAAATAGAGGTGATTCTTGCTTTTCGTAGAGAGCATCAGTCATCTTCCTCTTGGTGTGTTATTTATCTGTTCGGTCTCTGTATTTGATCCTCTCGGCTCCCCCAGTAGATGTGGGAGTAAGCCACACCCCCTATGTTTGGTCCTATGGTTTCCCCTCCTAAGGTCGCTGCATTCTTTTGGCTGGCTGGTTGTAACAAAGTTCTTACAATCGACAACTTGTGTAAAAGATCCTTCATCATTCCAATTTCCAAATGGGTGCCCACTATACCTTCAAGTGGAGGAGTCAGTTGACCATTTTCATTCACTGCTCCTCTTGAATCGTTTGGTCTGATATCCTTAGATCAACAAATGTCTGTTGGGTGATGCCCATCTTGGTTGAAGCTCTTCTCCATAGGACCGTAGCTGGCACGTTGATTGCGGTGGTTCTTTCCACAAGAAGAAATGGAGAATTGCTCTGATGACGATTAATGGGCAATTTGGCTGGAAAGGAATATTTGTAATTTGAAGGGTTCTCTCACTGGTGTTTCCAGCAAGGTTGCTTTGCATATCCGGGAGTGGGCTCCCTGAGGGTTTGTATTTGGTATTTTCTTCTTTCTTTGTTCGTTTTTCTTTGGCTTTTGTTTTCTGCTTTTTCAGCCACTGGCTTTAATAAAATTTCATCTTTCAAAAAAAAAAAAAAGGCTTCCAATTGGCCTCACAGGTTATGCACTTCGAAATAATGTTAGCCAGCTAGTAAATGTCCTGTCTTTGAAGCTTGGTCCCTGTGAATTACCTCCTACTTGTGGATGGTTGTGCAAATTGGAAAAACACTATTCCCATAGCCGTCAACTAGCAATGCCCTCTTCTATGGTATAGTTGTTACTGTTGTTAACCCAAAGGGCCTCCAATTGATAGTCTTGATATTGTTTACCAAGATTTATTAATAGAAGTTTAATCATGCTACTGGCAGCACTGGTATTAAGTCTGGATAGGTAACACTAAACACTTCTGAACAAATTTGCGGTTGCTTGGTTACACCATTGTCTAATTGGTAGCTGTATCCAACATGCACAAGAATACACCCAGTTCAAGATTATGAATTCAACCATGTTCTCCTCTCCTGGGAACCCAAACTAGCAAAGCATCATGAAAGCTATCAGCAAGCTCTCACCTGCAACCAAGCATGAGCTTGGGTGGTGATACATGTTCTAACGCAGTAACTTTAGTGATGGTAATGCCGCCACCAATTTATGTGAGCATGCTGTAAGCTCTTGGCCATTGCATGCAAACTTGATCTACGGTTGTGACATGGAAAGAGTGGCCATGCCTTGATTAGGTACACTTTTATTTTGTCTTTTTTTCTTCTACTTCTTCTTCTTCTTATGATATGAAAACAAGAAAATTAAAAAAGGTTGATCGATTTGCATTTTGGGTAGACGTGCTTTAAGATCTTTGCAACCTCAGTGGTTTGTGGCTATTCAAAAAGAGGGAAAGTCACCTCTATAGCATTGGGGTGAATTTAGGATGGCAGGTCCCCACAGACTGAATCCTCTTTCATGCAATTTTCAAGTTAAGAGGACCTTGTCAGAGTCTCTAGAGTCCTACGCAAGTAGGGAAGTTACGATCCAGCTGTTTGTAAGAACAATTTTGTAGTTCTGGTTTCGAGCCTTCCTGTTTCTGTTGTCTTTGCATCATCCAAGATGAGCTTTTTTCCTTTGTGTCATCCAAGATTGAGCTTTTTTGTCTTTGCATCATCCAAGATTGAGCTAGGGTTGTAACATAACATGGACAGAGCGGCCATGCCTTGATCACTAACACTTCTTTCTTATGAATAAACAATAGTTTCATTCAAAATAGGTGATGAATTTTTTTCCTTGTCAACATTCACGCCTACAAGGTTTTGGGAGTCTGTTTAAGATATTTGCAATCTCAGTCATGTGTGGATAGGGCAAGTTACCTCACTGGCGTTGGGGTGTATTTAGGAGGGCGGGTCTGCCCAGAAGGCCATGTCTTCTTTTATGTGATTTTCAAGTTAAGAGGACCTGGTAAGAGTCTCCCATGTACAAATAGGGAAGTCACTATCCAGGTGTTCATGAGAATAGTTTTGTGGTTCTGCCTGCAAGCCTTCTCCTTGTCTCCGTGTTTTATTTGCATCATCATTAAGAAAAATCTTAAACATCACCTATATCTAGTTTGCATCAAATCTGTCTAAGCGCCTTCGATTGATTGACATTCCCAATGGCCCAAGATCTAATTGCAGTCAATAGTATGCCACTGCATTATATTTTAGGCAACTTTATAATGATGCGTGCTTGAAACGGATTCATGTTACCATGAGATTTGATGTTGGCAGCTAACCAATTATGCTATGAAGTTATAAATCCTGTTAATTGATGCGTGTGCATGCTTTAGTGTCACGATTCTTTAAATTCCACTTGAATTCTTATTGATGGATTTGTTGCAACTCAACTCCAAATTATGATTGATTATTTATTTTGTTTCATTCATATTTCTGAATGTTAGTCTCAAAGAGATCGAGTTCGTTCTCTTCACCAACATGCTCAGCGGGAATGTCACCAAAAGGTAACTCCCTTCGTAGGAACCATGCAATTCTCTTGTATCAATATACAAGTGTTTACTTGCTCTAACCTTGCAGTTGAATTTCACTATGAAGATCGTAAGTTAGGTTGGCCTCTTAATGTTATTTTGCTTGTGAAGCAGAGGTTATATATTGTTGAATGGATCAGCTGCATCTTTCATTTTCTTCAATAGTCACCTTTCAACTGCATACAGTCTATTTTGTTTACTGCATACATGTTGTCCATAAAAAACCATGTTATTGCTTTACATTATTTGTATGTTCCCTGTGGAAAAAATGTAGTGGATCAGCTCATCTTAGCTGAATGGATGTGATCCAACACCTTGGGCACATTGTCTTTCTATCTTGAGCGAACTAGAGATACGTTTTTCTATCTTGAGCGAACTAGAGATACCACACTAGCATAGAGCTAAGACGTGAATATCTCTGGATAAAGCGCAGAAAGAAATTATCAATTCAAAGCAAAATAGCACAGTGTAGGCCAATTTGCTGTTGTTACACAAAAAGAAAACTCTAATACGTGCAGAGTATGTGCGTGCGTGCGTGTGTGCTCTATCTCTTCAAGTCCTCAAGTCTAGTTAGATTATAATGCAACTTGCCAACTCCTCATTTCTAAATCATATATTTATCTTTTGGTCTGTTATAGTTTCACAAGGTCTGGGGACAACTCATGAAGACTGGATACCAAAACTCTCGCTTCGCACATCAGGTCTGATTTTCCTCTTATTATTAGAATCAAATGTTATAAAAATTCACTGATTTACTTGGTTGAATCAATTTGGTACTCAGACCAAACTCTTATTTTAAACAAAATCAAGGACAGTCCAGCTTAAAAAATCCAGATCGAGTTTTCTTGATGTATTTCAGGAAATTAGCATGGAATGTAGGGCAAAGTTGTGTTGTTGAATTTGATTGTTGAAACGTCATTCTTTTGTGAAAGAAACACTCACGGTACTCATGTTTGCTTGTGTAGGTTGAGAGGTTTGCATGTCTGTACACTAGCCAAGTGACGAACTTGGGCTTATACTCCCCTAACAAATACTACAGAACAAGTGAAGATTTCATGCCCCATGAATTCGATATTCTTGGTCTGTGAGGAACCTATCTGGGCCTATTCCTAAATCTCTTTTGAGTACTTGGATGGTCAAGATGGATCTGCATGTTTGGCACAGAAGGCAGTTCCTGAATCTTTAAGTAATGTGTTTGCAACAGGTGGGCCATTGGAAGGGGTGGCTGGTACCGACTGTAAAGGGGTCAATTCTACCATGCAAATGCCATGCTGTAGATGTCTGTCCAAATCTTCTGTAGTACTGTTAATGCCAGGCTGTACATGTCTGTCCAAATGTTCTGTAGTACTGTTGACTAAAAACAGATGTTTGATCAATGGCAGTTGTTATTGGGAAAGCTTGCTTTTTATTCGTTGCTGTTTTTCTTTGGTTTTCAGCTGCTGTGGTTGTCAATAGCACTATGACACTAAAGGAATCTACCAAAATTCTGAAATATATCAGGAGAAAGGGTAAAATGGAGATTTTCCATCATCCCATTTTATTGCTTGAACTATCCTAAAATTCTCTGATTTCTCTCCAGCTTTGCTTGTGTATGATACACGCCTGATGGGGTATTCTGTAACATTAATGGTGGCCATAATGGCCACCAATTACCTTTATGATATAGAAATTCAAAAAATCTATATTGGCCCTGTAATAGACTGTTACAAGACTGTTACAGGGCCGTTATAGCCTTTATGGAGAGCATAATGGGCCATTACAGGGACTGTAACAGCTGTTATGGGTCATTTTTTCTACAACAGCTGTTGCGTCTCTGTGATGTGTAACGGTTACCACCGCTACCTTTATGTAATAGCCTTTACTGCCCTGAATGGCTATTACGGCACACCAAGTCACAACCCTCCTGGACAAAGCAGGTTGACATAGGCTGGGCAGGTGGTCGTGAGTCAATCAATCGTAAGGCCATACCCCCAAATGCAGGGATGATGATATAATGATCACTGAATATGTACTGGTTGGCCAAGCACAGTCCACGTTGCATATTTAAACGTCCACTGGTGTCATACATGTGCAACCCACCTCATGTTAATGGGTGGTCGGTGGTTCAAAATATCCCCACTCCAATGGACTTGTTTTTTTCATCAAATGTGGATCATTTTCATTTATTTATTTTTTAATTATAAAATTTTAATTTACTGTCCATCTACAGCTTACTAATGAGAAGGTTATGCTAATCTAAAGTTCTGTTTGGTTGCCAGGAATTCATTCCCTGGTTTTTATGTTTTAGGAGGAATTTTGAAATCATGTTTAAAAAGTGGGACCCATCATGAAGACCATTTGGGGAAGGAAAAGGTAGTCCCACTTGACAGATGGGCCATCTTGTGTACAAAGACAATGGACCAAATCAAAGTTGCGGATAATCTGATTCAACGTACTTGATCGGTCCACTTGATCCGTGGACCATTTTAATTTTGTCACCAGGGGATCCTCAGCCCTCTTTTTGCATGGTTCAACACATAGGCATGTGTGACATAGAGATTATACTTAACAACTAGTGGTAGGATTCATCATTCATGAGTCATACAATACCAAGATATTTATATGTAAATTACTTTCATTTTTCAAGTGAAAAATCAGTTGATCCAGTCATCGATCCGCCTGATGCAACCATCTCAAGTGTCTTGCACGTTTAGGTGCTTTTGGTCTTTCCAATACCCATTTGATGGATGATTGGAATTTGCGATACTCGAACATGTATTTGGATCACATTTTTGTAGTAATACCTGTGTCAGTTCATTTCTTGATTTTTTTTTTTTTTTAATTGTTGGATTGGGAAAGATCTGGAGATCCTTCTTTCTAGTGCCTGCCTGGCCCACTCGATGATGGGCCATCTTCATGATTTCTCGTGCATGTGACAGATCGAATTCAGTTCAAGTGGGGCCCACTAATCAGGCTAGTCAGCTTCTAAAATGGGCCGCATATGTCCACTAGAAAACGAAAACTAATAGGAAATTCATCAGCTGTCCGGATTCAACGTACACGTGGCCCACTAAATGGGAGAGAGAATAGGGAACCTTCCCTGTGGTCCACCTGACCTGATGCACGGCTTGGATTAGAGCGTCTAGTACAGCGTGAGTGAACTCGTGAGCATTTATGCTATTATGCACATTCTTTTTTTCTCAGCCAGACGTAATCTGTGCATTCGCCACTATTTTTTAAATGGTGGTGACTTATCTGCCGCTTTACATGGGAGTTCATGCAGGTGAATCCGACCTGTGGGGTCCAGCTATGTGTGGATCATAATCCCAGAAGCTAATAAGAAGATGACGACGGTAAAACAAAAGGGATCAGTGTCGAAATTAAAATTGCAGTATGAAATGGATAAAGATAATCAGATGAGTTCTTTTTTTTCTTTTTTTTCTTTTTTTTTAATATATATATATATATATTTAAACAGATACTCACAACCACGCACAACCCAGTGGGCATCGAATCCATGACCTATGTGTTGAAACTCTTGTGCGTCTACCACTGATGAGCTTATTTTCAGCACGATGAAGCATTTGGACCGTTGGGATGGACCAGTTACAGCTATGCCACCGCCTTCTAAGTGTATGATGTCTCAATATGGAATATGTGGTGACTTATGACTTGGGTTGTTGGAAAATAGTTGAGATTGAATGATGCTGGATACCTGAGCCGTGGCCTTCAAAGCGACGGTGGAGAACAAAACTCGTTAGCGGTCCACATTATGTGTTTGAGAGAGAGAAGAATATGATACGTTTATTATTATTATTATTATTATTATTTTATAAAAGGTAATAATAGCCAACCATGGTGGGGTCTACTCCGATGTACGGTTGCGATTAATGCTACATAACTTGAGACGTGAACTAAAGAGAGATGGTATACATTATTATGCTTCTCCTGGGCCCTACCGTATCATTTATACACAAGCTGGTGAGCATCTGCTTCTCTTGTCCTTGAAAGCCAATTGCAGAGAGGGAGAGAGAGAGAGAGAGAGATCAGATGGCTGCTTCGATGTTAGCTCGGAAATCTTTAACGGCCTTACGAGGTCGACATTTGGGTTCGGTAAGATGGCATCTCAAACCTTCCCATTCTCTATTTTTCTCTATTGATTTTAATTACTTTTCAATCTCTCTATTCTTTTTATGAATTGGGATCTGCTAACAGCATCGGATTCTTTTTAAAGGGACACGCCCTTTTGTTGGGATTTCTTTTTCTCAATTTGGAATTTATCGTAATCTTTCATTTAATTTTTTTTTTAAAATTTTTTTTAAAATAAAAAATAAAAGATTAGTTTAAACAACATGTTAGGAAGGTTTTGGTTTTGTTTTTCCTTATGACAGGCTGCGCTCATTTTCTTGTTGTGTTGATACAATTGGACTGTTATTACCTTTCCAAAAAAAAAAAAAAAACTTTTGGATTATTATTATAGTGGAGGCTGAGGTTCTGCTCTCTGTTACAGCATTAGTGTTATAGTCAATGTTTCCAGTAGGCGATGTGGATGGAGGGGAGGTCCCACCTCCTGATTTGCTGGATGATGAGACAAGCCTTGAGAAGTATCTCAAGTTTTGTTAGTGGGTGATCAAGAATCAGTTGGGAGGTTTATGTTTTCCGTTAGTTCATCAAATGGGAAAAAGGCTTCTTTTTTTCTTTTCTTTTCTTTTTTTCTTCGTATGAAGAATTAATTGTGTATGATGCCATCATCTTTTGTGGCTGCTGAGTTTAAACTATAGATGCATTCTAAGAAGCTTCAAAGCAATGTCAGCGTTAAAAATTGACATAAGTTGGGTTCTTAGTGGTGGCTTAGAGGGAATTTTGATGTAGGGGGTGTAAATCTTGATGTGCAAGGTGATCACGCTTATCTAAATCTATCTTGGCCTCACTTAAGTTTAGGTATTCCTGTGAAGGCGCTTAGGGGTCCAACTATTGGGAGACCTAAAATGAGGGTTGCAAGTTGAAAGAGGAACGACATATCCTTTGGTGGAAGAGTTACTGTCATGAAATCTACTATGACAAACTTGCTTTATATCTTATTTTGCATATAAAGTTTCCTAACTTGGGGGTAGAAAAGTTGGAAAGGCTTCAAAAGAGATTTGTTCCAAGAAGGTATGGGGACATTTCAAATTTTCATAATTCAGTGGGTGGAGCTGTATCAGTGTTACAGGGGCCATAACGGCCGTTACAACCCATATTGTAATAGTAACAATGGTGGTTGTTACGGCCACTGTTACTGTTATGGAATGCCTTGCCATCAGTGCTTCTCTTTCTTTTAATACTTGTATGTGATGAATGAGGAATGAGATTTACAAATAATAATAATAATAATAATAATAAATAAAAAATTTCATGGCTTGCTCATATGAACCCTTGGCTCTGAGTATAACCCTTAGTTGAACTTATAATCCATGCCATAGTTCTGAGTGTAACCCTTAGCAATTAGGCTAGCCTTGTACTTTCAATTGAACCATCCGCCCAATACTTTATAGAGTACACCCATTTGCATCCAATGGTATGCTTTCCCATGGATAAGGGGACAAGTTCTTAGGTCTATTCTTATCTAACACAACCATTTCGGCCTCCATTGCATGCTTCCACTTCGGGACTGCAATAGCCTCAAGAATAGACTTATAACTAGAAGAAGAAGAAATAGCAGCAAGGAAAGCACGATACCATGGAAACACGGTGGCATAAGAAAGAAAATTAGAGATAGGATGCAAGGCTAGATGATGACTACGAGTGCTAGAAGCCACATGTGATGATGGAGAAATAGGAATGGGGGAGTTACCTAAGGTAGGAAGAGAAACTACTGGTGGTGCAGGTGGTGGCCTCCACTTCTAGTGGACATAGGTAAGTATCTGCTTAGGTGTCGTCGCAGAAGTAACAAGTGGAGCATCAACCAAAGGCAGGCAAAGAGACTTGCATGTCAACAACATCCACAGAATCAATTACAAAGAAGAATGGACATTCTTCAAAAAAGGTGACATCCAAAAAGGTGACATCCATGGAAACATAAAAATTTTTGAAACTTGGATTATAACACCTATAGCCTTTGTTTTGAAGGGAGTAACCAAGAAATACACACTTGATTGACTGGTTATCAAACTTATCTCTCTAGGGGCCCAATGAGTAAACAAAACAAACACGACAAAAAACCGTTGGAGGAATAAGAAAGAGAGGACAATCAGGTTTAAGTGTATGAAATGGAGTTTTACTATTTTAAACACGTGAAGGCATACGATTGATTAAGTAGCATGATGTCAAAATAGCAGCAGTCTAGTATGACTAAGGAACCTTCATACCAATTAAAAGTGAGCGATTCACTTCAAGAAGATGGTGATTCTTGCGCTCAGCCACCCCATTTTGCTGGGGTGTGTAAGCACAAGAGAACTGATGAAGAATGTCATGTTCTTGAAGATAAGAGGTAAAAATTTTCTATACATACTCACCCCCATATCAGAACGAATTGTTTGAATATTACAATCATACTGTGTTTTAATCATTTGATGGAATGATTGAAACAAGTGTGGAAGTTCATCACACCGCTTCATCAAGTATACCTAAGTAACACAGGAAAAATCATCAACAAAGGTAACAAAATAAGAAAAACCATCAAGAGACATAACTGGATTAGGACCCCAAACATCAAAATTTATTAATGCAAATATTTCATTAGTACGTTGTGCAACAGTAGGAAAAGTAGTTCAAACATGTTTACTAAATTGTTAGGCTTCACATCGAAGAGACACATCATCCAACTTTTTAAATGCATGAACTAAAAAATGTAAAGTTCGAAAGGACACATAACCAAGACATGCATGCCATATTGCAGCAGATGCCTTTTGAGTCTCTAAAGTACTAGAAGCATAAACACACGAAGAAGATGAAGCAGAAACAATATTAGCAGAAGGCTCCCCCTGACACAAAAAGTAGAGACCACCATGCTCATAGCCCACACTAATAGTCCTCCTCGTACTCGAGTCCTGAAAGAGACAATAAGATGGAAAGAAAATCACACAGCAGTTTAAGGCTTTAGTGAGACTACTAACATAGATCAAATGTGCACGAAATTTAGGAACATAGAGGACACTGGATAAGGTGAGAGGAGGAGAAAGAGAGAACCAATATATTCCACTGGTGTGGAGGTTCCGTCAGCAAGACAAAGACGATGTCAATAAATTGAACTAGAAGGGATAAGACAATTATGCTCACTAGTCATATGATCTAAGGCTCCCAAATCAATAATTGAGCTTGCAGGCGATGAAGAGGCACGAAATGTAGTACCTATGTTGCAATGAAGGAGGAGGCAGAAGTTGCTGACTTGGCCTGAAGTGTCCGAAGTTGCTGAAGATCGAGAACATCGGCCCGTGTCATGGTGACAATATCTTTCTGATCTGAAGCACGAGATGGATCAAGAGAAAGGCCACCAAAAGTATCAGATGTGGCTCCAACCTCATCAGAAGTTGCAACATAAGCAGCAAGGCAACCATGTAATTTAAAACACCTATTCCGAGTGTGTCCAAATCGATTGCAATAAGTGCACATAAATCTCCTGCAACCATGACCATGTCCACGTCCTCTGCTGAAGGCTCCTTGAGTATCCAAGCCACCATTGCGACTATCAGGTGGAATAGTTGTAGATGTAAAGGGAGTCCTCTCCTGGGTAAGAACTAGGGCTGTCATCACCTGTCTACGTGCCTCAATATGAATGATGGAATATGCTATTTGGGGTGAAGGAAATGGATATGTAGCAACCAACTGAGTTCTCAGTGCCTCATACTCACTACTCAAGCTTGCCAAGAACTTATAAGTTTTGGCTTCATCTTCCCGCGTCTTCACGATTTCTGCACTACGACTGTCTGGAAGTTCACTCAGAGGCTGTAGGCGATTTAACTCATTCCAACGGCCTTTTAGGGCCCTAAAATACTCAGTAACAGACATATTCTCTTGAGTGAGAGACTAAAGTTCTGTAGTCAACTAGAAGATGCGAGGCTTATTGGAAACAATCCCATAAGTACCATTCAAAGACTTCCACAGATCAGATGCAGTCTCATAAAAGAAGTAAGCAGAAGCAATATTGGGCTCCATAGAATTGAGAATCCAACCCGTCTTGATGGCATTCGAAGAATCCCATGCATCTATCTTTGTAGAATCAACAAATGGTGAAGTGGAAGTTCTTTTGGAAGTGTCAGTGAGAAATCCAAGCTTTTCCTTCCCAACAACATACATTCGGACAGCCCAGGACCATCATAAAGAAAAGTAACTCCCATTGAACTTGGAAGTAATGGAGAGAGGTCCCTCAGAATGATGTCCAACGGCCTTGGGATCCATAGATATATGAAATCACATATAAAATAGCACTAGCAAGAGGTATAAATCATAACAGGGTCGCGGGATTATACACCAAACAGATGGTGTATGTGCAATGCCCAAAAAAGGGAAAAACAGTCCAATCGACCCCTATTGTTTACCAAACTATCATGTATATGCATCGGATATGCCCGAAACCACTTCTGATGTGTAGATCATCTAAAAATGGTCCAAGCAATATAGATTTTGCACGTAAAAAACCCTTGAGTAAGAAGAAATCCGAAGAGCGGACGATAGGTAGCTGGTTTCTAGAAAAAACATAGAAAATGTAGGAAAAATATCAAACAATCTCAAAAAATTGAGGAAAAATCACCATTAAGCTCCTCTCATTCGGCCACACCAGGGGGTACAGGATTTGACCCAATTTGACCATACGACTGACGTCAGCAGGGGTCTGGGATGGGAAACCTTCTCCTCTTTGGCTCCTTAAGATCCTCTTTTAACCTTGATTGTAACTTCGTCTCTGATACCATGAAGTTTTTATAGAGAATGTAAAAAAGATTGTAGAGATGGAAATTAAGGAGTTCAAAAAAATGAGAGCCCTATTCTGTCTTATTATCTTTTTATATGCAGGGTTTCCCCTATTTACAAGTAACATCCTAAAAAACACAAAATTCCACATAAGACTGTACTTTGCATATTTACATATAAACCTCTGCATAATGAGAAAAAATGTTCCAACATTTCGAAACCCAATTGTGAGTTCTTCCTTGCTGCAGCCCAGCCATCAGACCATCTAAAGAGAAACCCAATTCTTCCCCGTCACGACCTAGCTACGAAACCATCTAAGGAGAAACCCAACCGTTAGTTCTTCCTTGTTGCAGCTGGCTATGAGACCATCTAAGGTGTAACCTTGTTGCAAATCCACATGTTGAGATCTTAAAGATCGAAGCCCGTATTCTTCGATATTTGCAATGGGTGACCCTTTGAGGAATGATTAGAAGATCCAGTTTTCGATGGCTCATAATGACTGGCCTCTCAACCCTGTCATCCTCTTGCCATGGGAAGTGCTGTCGGGAAATCTTGGAGCTACCACAAGTGTTGCCAAGAACATCCTTTAGCCATCGTAAGTGCCCGCGATTCAAATTCCAGCCACCATAACCATTGGAAGTGTTGCTAGATCAAATGGGAACCACCAGAAATGCATATGACTCACATCACGATGCAGTCCTCTCACTTTAATTACAATGCACCATATATAGATCTAGACCTGTGTGCCCTAACAATATACAAAAAATTTCTTTAAGCATTATTCCAGTTAGAAACTCTAAGTCACCATTGTGTGAAGTGTGGGGTTCCAAGCCTCCCAAAGGTTAATAAGATTCTTAAGATCGACAATACCCAAAGTGGAAATCTCTCGTGCCAACATTTGCTTCATGTGTTTGTAAAGGGGCTGAATTGGGATGATGGAAGATCTCCTTCTTTCAATGAATTAATTTGGAAGGAGTTACTCTTTGTTTCCTATCCACCTCATGAGCTTTTCTCATTCCTAGTTATATCATTTGATGTTTCTCAAATATGGGCTTCTCATATTAGTTTTATGATTTTATCTGATTTCAGAGCTTTGCTTTTTGCTACAGGTTGGTGTTGGGCAACATCTTCAGGTTCCACATAGTTACAGAAGGGGATTCAGTTCGCACCCATTCTCTAGAATGGGAAAAGGTTTTCTTCCTGTTGCTGATCTTTCTTTTTCTTTTTTTCTTCTGAATGCGTTAATTGTAATATTGGATATCTAGATGTTGATATTTCATGAATCAAATATCATACTGGATGTTTAGCCTTCAGGTAGTTTAGTAGTATAACTATGAGTAGAGAAGCAATATTAATAAGATTTTTATTGGCAAGGAAATAAAAGATTTGAAACCGAGTTTTGGATTCAACGAGTCAAGCACTAATTCTTCCAAGAAAGATGAAGTAACCACATTACAACTTGGTTAGAATGAATGAGCTTGTAGCTCTATTGCAGTAGCTTCAGAGCTCTAATAAATCAGCACAATCTTTCTACTTGTGGTTTTTCCATAGTTGGATGGGCCAAAGTTCATGGGGCAAATCAAGGAGTTTTTTTTTTTTTGGGGATGATCATTGGTCTTCTAGGTGTATCTTTCGTGTTTTGGAATAAAATTCTCGTAACCCTCCCCCCCCAAAAAAGGAGGAAGAAGAAGACACTCCATGCCTCATGAGGTGTTTGGATCACTGTGAACCATGGAGCTCCACCTGCACAGACTTGAGTGCCTTCTGACACTTTTACATTCCCCGAGGCTCAAAAGACCAAATAATTCATGTTGTTTTTTTTACTTCGAAGTAAAAGTCGGTGCGAAAGAGTGGGCCCTCAGGATCCGACGGTCTACACAATATGGGACCTTCGCAAAAGCCAATGATGAACGACGTAGGTCCAGTGGTCCGCCTAACCATTACAAGAGCATATGAGTCTGATCACCCCTTTGATTCTACGGTAAGGATGGCCCTGGATCACGATATGCGGCTTAGATCATTTAAGGAACGGGTTAGATGGACATATAAGGGATACGGTGGTTATCTCTCTATTTTCTCTCTATGCTCTTGTGATTTTTTTTATTTTTAAAATTTTTTTTTATGGATTTCACGAGAAAACCTATTCCTGTTTAAAGGAGAGGTTCGGAGAGTTCGGATGAGGTTGGAAATTATCTGGTCTCATCCTATCTCCTTATCTAATCTACGTTTAAAGTTGAATTTGAAATTAAACTTTAAATGACTAAGAGAAAAACCGATTAAGAAATCAGTGGGAAAACCTCGTGGGATCCATCCACTTGTGATTGCCTACAAGTGGGCCTCACAGACCCATGTCCAACATCTCCCACTCAATCATGTTCGAGGATAGGCACAAAGAAGATTGTCCACCTAGCTCGTCTTATAACAACCAAAGCCAAACATCGTGCAAAAAAAAATAAAAATAGAGGCATGAGACCAACTGGAACACCATTATATTCTTACAGGTGTTTGAGTACTAAATGACCACCTAACTAGCACTCAATAACCCAAGCTTTGCAATGCCTGTCCTAGTCTGCATGACCACACTGGATGGAGTTAACTCCTGATTTGGAGTATTTAGCTAACATACTCACTTATCCAACTTACTGAGTTATTCTGAACACTTAGTTTTCACAAATATCGATTCGAATCCTTTTAAAGTAATACTAACACACACACATACACACACACACACACACACACACACACTTTTGAAAAAGAATAGCATTTGCCAAAAAAAAAAAAAAAACTATCAAAAACTCGATACCGCGGGCGGATAAGTCTTCAAGTGCGTATTTATAATTCTAGAAACTTGGTGTAATTGTCACAGGATCTTCGACACGCAGATGTATAATTTGGAATCGATCAAGCCGCTTTTCTAGCATAATTGAGTCTGACCAATCAAGGGCCTTTCATCATCGTACACTGAAGTAGTGACACTTAATCTTATTCTGCTATACACAAGAAGGTAGCTAAGGACACAAAAAATCACATACGGGACTGGCTATTCGTACGTTGTAATGATTAGATTGAATCAAAACAATCTGTATGTAAAAGGTCCTAGCACGTGGCTACAATCCACATCGTAAAGTAAACAATACTAGGTATATGTCGGGTCTACAATCCGCAGGTCGTATTACATAAGGTATGACTCATCTCATATCCTCACGACATGGCTTTAATTTAGGCCATAACATTGATCACATGAAGAGTGATAGAGTGATTATATTATTCGACTTGATCAGTCTCATCTTCAATCTTTTAGAACTGAAGGCGGATATAACTCATTCATATCTTCATTATTTATTATTCATAATAAAGGGCGGTTTACACCTTAGCGTATGAACATCACCCCTAATGTACCTCTCTTGTACATTCAAGGTTGGTCAACCCATACGAGTGAGTGATCGACCTTCTGACAAATGTAGAAATCCTACATGATGTCGAAGTAAATGCTGATGATCTACACACCTAGTCTATATTAGTGCTTAATACTAAATAAAAAGAATATATTATTCATTAATAAAAGATCAAAGATACATGATATAAGCATATCACTCAAGCTTTTCTCAATCCCATCTGCCTGATGTGAACCTAGAATAGATCTCTAGCTATATATGTTTCGTCATGGGATCAACCATCATCTCCTTAATAGGAATGTAGCTGAGGGCGACCTTTTTATCTCTCACTTGATCATCGACGTAAGGGTACTTGATCTCAGTGTGCTTGGACTTCTTGTGTTGTTTGGAGTCCTTTGCCAAGCCAATGGCAGAAGCGTTATCTATTCTCAACGATATAGGCTCACGAACGCTCGGTACAACACTCAGACCTAGTAGGAATCTGTGAACCCATACACACTCCTGAACTGCAGCACAACATGCATTGTACTCGGCCTCCATAGATGAAATGGCTATGGATGTCCGTTTCTTGCTCAATCATGAGATAACACCCAATCCAAGCCAGAAGACATCCTGAAGTAGCCTTTCCCTCATCAGCGTCATTACCCCATGCATCATCGGAATATCCTTTAAGCTCAAGACTTGTGCCTTCATAACACAACATCAAGTCTTTTGTTCCTCTGAGATAGCGGAATATATGTTAGATTTTAACAGCTTGCAAACTTTATTTGGATGTTTTTTGTCCACATAACCCGTGGGTTGTTGCATGTATATCTCTTAATCCAAATCACCATTTAAGAATGCGGTCTTTATATCCATCTGATATAACTCTAGTTTAAACTTACAACAATGGACAAGATCACGCTAATTGAAGAGTAATTTGCAAAGGTGAAAAAGTCTTCTCGTAATCAATGCTTTCTTTTTGTGTGAAACATTTAGCAACTAACCGTGTTTTGTACTTGTCCACTGTACCATCTGTCTTTCTTTTGATTTTGAGTACCCACTTATTATCTATCACTTTGTGATTGGAAGGCAGATATGCAAGTTCCTAAACCTTATTCTTCTCCACTGAGGTGATCTTTTCATCCATGATAGTCACCCAATCAACCGAATTTGAAAACAACAATGCATCCTGATAAGAATCAGGTTCATCATCGTCAATCGTAACACAAGAGAAGACTGGCCCTCAATATCGAAGTATCTTTAGGGAATCAATCCTCTTTTGCTTCGACGTAACTCAAAAGCTTGCTGAGATGTACTCCCACTATCTTGACGAACTATAGGTGCATCTCCATTTTGAGAAGCACAACTCTCACTCTCTTGAGATACATTGGGAATTTCAAAAAATTCTATTACAACCTTTTGCTTCTTTGGCTCGAATATCTATCTTTGACGAATGTCACGTCCTGAGATTATATCTCAGTCCATCCTCCTCGGTCCTCATAAACTAGAATGTTCATAAACTAGAACGTATCCCTTTTAAGTGCATGGGGTACCTGATGAATACCCACTAAATGGTTTTATTATCAAGTTTGCTTCTATGTGTAGCAGTCAACAAAACATATCTCAAAGATCCCCAAGGGCGTAGGTCTGCTAAAGAAGGAATCCTCCCAGTCCACATCTCATATGAGGGCTTAGGAACGGATTTAGACAGGACTCTATTAAGGACGTAGACAACTATTAATAGCGCCTCCCCAGAATGTGCTAGAGAGATTGGCATGTGCCATCATCGATCTAACCATGTCCAATAGTATCCTATTCATTCTCTCTGTAACTCTATTTTGCTATGGAGTATAAGCCATTGCGTACCACCAAATGATGTCAACGGTTTTACGAAATGATTAAATGTTTCAGATTTAAACTCGCCACCTTGATCAGATCAAAGGATTAAATTTTTTTTTTTTCTCAAAGTGATTTTCTACCTCAACTTTATATTTGAGAAAACAATCAAAATCCTCGGATTTTTGTGAGCTGAGATACACATATCCATAGCTCGAGCAATCGTCAATGAAAGTAACGAAGTATTGACATCTATTTCTAGCACGCACATTCAAGGGTCTACAGATATCTAAATGGATTATCTCTAGAAGACCCTTGGATTTAACCGCTTTAGGGAATGGTTTTTTAGAGGTCTTCCTGGACATAATGTTCACAACATGGCAAATCAACTTTGGATAATGAACCCAACAGACCAAAACGTTCTAGTCATGTCCTATGGTCCTTTCCAATGTGACTTAACCCTGCATACCATTTTAGAGATTTAGATACTATAGTTTCATTCGACATAATAGATAAAGCAAGAGGTGCATAATTACTATCTAAGTCTAGAATAAATAAATCTGAAATCAAATTTCCCCATGCAAAGATGAGGTTATCGAGTCTTAATGAAACTCGTCTCGGAAAAACGAATATCAAAACCATTAACTAATAACCTAGAAATAGAAATTAAATTCCAACGCATACCCGGTACAAAAATAGTATCACGGAGAGTTATTATATGCCCTATGCGCGTATGAAGACGATAAATGCCAATCCCTAGCACGTATTTGGCAACGTTATTCCCCATGTATACTTTGTAACTCCTCGTGGTTGTAGGCTGAAATTCCTCGAGTCATCGATAATCTCGTGTCACATGCTTTATTGCACCTGAATCCAAAATCTACTCGTTAGGTAAAGTATCAATGGAAATGATTTCAGAACAAACGCCTATAAACAAAGTATTTAGTGACTTAGGAATTACCGTCTTTTTATGGGTGCACTGGTGGGCATAGTGGCTGGAGTTTCCGCAAACGAAGTAGGTTATGTTTGACTTTCTCATATTCTTCTTTCCTTTCCCTTGCTTGGGATTTGGAGGAGGTATTGCAGTCTTCTGTTCTTGATCGTTCTTCTTCGCCTTGTTTTGAACTTTGGACCTTCTCCTGTTAGCTTTCCGCTTGTGGGTTTCTGTTGTAAGGGCCTTGGCCAAGCTTGGCTGAATTGCATTCATTTCAACCTCTCGTACTAGGTAGCCACAAAAGTCTCTCAGCATAGTGATAGAATCAGCATGGTTCACAATCCTTTTGATTGAGGCCCAAGATTCAAGCAAGAAACAGTGCATTGCGATTATCTTTTGATTTTCAATCAATTTGCACCCCACATTCCTAAGGGCTCTTATCATGTACTCTATCTTGCATATATGGTCCTTGATGGGGTAGTCGACTGACATCCTATATTCCTGGAACTCTAGTTTCATTGCTCAAACTTTTGCATCTGACTTCCGTGCGTAGGCATTTACTAGTGCATCCCAAATTCCTTTAGTGGTCTTATGCACTTCTTATGTCGGTATGAATTCTTTGTGCATTGCACTAATTAGGACATTATGGGCATATCGATTTTGTTTACACCACTTGTTGTAGCAGTTCATTGTGGCCCTATGTTGGCTTAGTTTTTCATTCTCAGCCATTATGGGTTCCTCTTGAACCTTGTCTAGAGTATGCAAAATGTCGCCATCATCCAGAAGGCTTTGCACTGTGCGGGATCAGTCTTCATAGTTATTGCTGTTGAATTGTTGACCCTTGAGTTGTTCAGTGATTAATGCATTGGTGGCCATTTATGCATTGCATCAAGTATCACTACTTAGCTATGGTTTAGGGTATTTACACTAATTATCAACATTTCTACTTGTTATTCAATTTTTAAAGTTATAAAAGTGATGAATCCATCTTAAGACGAGAACTGAAAGTACACATGTTCACACCCCAAGTATAGGGTTGTGATGTAGTAATAATCTCGGTAAGACCAAAGTCGAATCCACAAGGATTGAACCTTGTACGTAATCTGAAAGTAACCAGAACTAGAACTAGACGAAGATGTAATCTAAATCATGAGAAGGTAAGGGAATAATGGTGAATTTATTAAACTAAAACTTGTAAAATTTAAAGGTGGGAAACTAGGGTGCCAAGGATCCACTTGTAGCAATTGGGAAGCTACCTTGCATAATTCAAAGACACAGCTGGAATCGGAGTCCTATCTTATCCAGTTGGTAAGAAGAGATTTGTCAAATCTTCTGAATGTTTCATGGATCTAAACATCAATAAATAAGAATGGTGCAGATTTGGAAGTGATTCCGTCACCAAGCCATGCCCAGGAGACAAGGCAAACAACAACAATTTGCTAAACCCACAACCAATCATAAGAGATTTGTGAAAGTTAGGAAGGATTCCGTCACCCTACCATGCCCATGGGACTATGGTGAACAACGGGACTTACTAATTTCACAATCTCAATAATGGAAAGAACATACTGGAAGTTATCGTAGATCCATTGTAATTTAAGTCACAATAAACCATTAAAACTAAAAGTATATTATATAATCAAACTAGAATCCAAGAGAGTTCAACAAAACATAAATCAAACAAAGCAAACATTCCAATCACGTTACAAGCTTCACCTAGCTAAGAGGTTTAACCCATCATAGACATGATGACTAAAATCTCTTAAAAAAATAAAAACATAAATTAAGAAAGCAGGGAAAGAAAAACTCATGCAAACGGCCAGCTTGTTTCCTCTCTCTCTCTCTCTCTCTCTCTCTCTCTCTCTCTCTTCACGTCCACAACTCTGGATTGCCTCCACGGCTGTCCACATCCACTGATTTGATGATCCCCTACACGTTCTCTCTCTCTCTCTCTCTCTCTCTCTCTCTCCCTCTCTCCCTCTAATAGCCAACGCATAGGTCGGCTGGTGGTCAGTCGGTTGTTCGCAGTAGCAGATTTGGAAACCTCGTGTAGCGAGAACATTGTGCGATGTCCAATCTTCGTTGCTTGGGCTAATTTTGGATGGCCGACCACATGAACAGATTGGATTTCCATGCAACTTCCTCGTGATGGACATTCGTGGCCCTACTAATCAGGTGTTTGCGTGGGGCGTTCGCTAAACAAAGCATGCGCAACGCTTCTTGCGCGTTGAAAACGTGAAGCAGCTTGCGTTCGATCCGGATTTGGAGTTGCTGACTGTCTAATTCCTCAATTTGACTTCTTGGGAGTGACCGAAGTCCCCCCTGAAAGGTTTTGGACGGTTTGGATTAACATTTTGATCCATAGGTGGGTCATCCAACAGACTGGAACGTCCGGTTCTCTCTGGACTCTGTTACTCGCATAACGCATGCGGAAGTTACAAATCTGCGATGATTGGTGGGCCTCCTGCCGGAATTGTCTGGGAAATCCACTCCTTCCATCAGCTTTGTCGCGGAAATTCAGTCGAAGATGGACAATTTGGATTGTCGTTGATGCGGCCCATCTACGCTGGCCGCAAGTCGTCCCACCGCAACCCATCTGTTTGCGTTCAAAACAGGATGCACGTGACAGCTCGAAAGCACGTGGAGAGACATAGGGTATGGTCATATCTGCCCTCTGATCATGATGGACGGATTGGATCGTCCGAGACGATCATGATGATTGTCCACGATCCATCCAGTGGACGCTGTCCGTTTAAGCAACGTAGAAAGGGAGAAATCCCACTTCGAGCGGGATTCATCGGTCAAACACCATTTGACCCGGTGAATCCCATCCAGTGTGCTGCCGTTGCACCATTCTACACACGCACATGTTGGGTGTGGGGACCACGGTAATTTTTTGAGACATCTACACCGTCCATTCGTCTTTCCATCTAATTTGAGGCGTTGATACCAAATTTGAAGTATATCCAGATATCAGGTGGGCCCTAGATTGATGATTTATGGGCTGATCTATCCGTTGGGCCACTTTCAAAAGGATCCAATGGCTGAAATTTGACGTGTATGGTTAATTTATGGTCCTTAGGCCAGATATAAAGTTTCAAGCCGAACGGATGGTGGGAACCCTGTGATCTTGCATTCTAGACGATTATCAGGCCTCTTTAACGTGAATGACTTGATTTTCTCGAATATCTGGCGTGTAAATTCTTCGATCTTGGTCCCCTGGGGTCCGTCCCTTGCCTTGGTGATTTCTGAGTGTTAAATCCATGCTTTTAGTCCCCTTTTCAGTCTAAGCTTCCTGAATTCACATTGCACCAGAAACACGATTAAAATAAGACGTTAAACAGTATCATGTTCATAAATTCAGGTAATAACTAAAGTCTAATATGCAATATTTGACCCTAAATAACATACCCGAATAGGCGGTACAGATCAATCAAGTTCTCTGAAATAAGATGAACATGACGCTTTTATGATTATTTATTTGTAAAACTTACAACCCACCATTATGGATGCATGCATCATTTGGTGGAGTCATCTAGCTCCCACTTAGGTTATGCACAACCATAGATTATAAGGATAATCATAGCATAAGTTTTCTATTATCTAATGAAAAGGGGGCATAGATCTAATCACATCAAGCCTAATTGTGACACGCATATTAGCCTTATCATTAGATTTAAAGAAAACAAGTGCTAAGATGAATAGAAAGTCCGATCGTCACCATTTATCGTGCCCGTTCGTGATGGGTCCCAATCATTACTATTGATGATGGATCCTTTCATTAACGTTGATCATCACGGTTGATGATGGTTCCACTCACAAGTGGACTCATGATCAATAGTGATTTGATGGATATATCAAGGGATCTACATTCCCATGCATGCATATGTGCATTAATGCACACACATGTACATTTAATAATCAAGAAACATTGTGGGGTTACACATTTTGGTTATTGTGTTCCAAAAAATGTGGCCCACCTAACATGATTTATAATATGTACACAATCACTATTAATATACCACAATCAAGATCATGAAAATCTAAAATTTTATGATTTTTAGTCCTTATATTTTAATATATACATCGACCATCATCATTTCAAGAGATCCTAACTGTTAATCACAAAAATGGACCACACCATCGGTTAGATCTCGCTGAAAACCTCAAGTTACTTCCCAATAATTGGCATAAATCAGCCCACAAATGGCTGATTAAAGACCCTTAACAAGATACACTTAATCTTGAAGTGAAGTGATTTGGGCTTCTAAACCGGGTCATTACAATATGTGCATTAAATGTGGAGCCTATATGGGTTGTCCAACCACTCGTGGATAGCTTATAATGGTCCACAAAATTTTGACAAAGTTTGGATGCTTTCACTAATACCATCCAAAAGATACAGTACAAGTTAATGGACCTAATCTTGATTTGGGCCCATTTTTGGAAAGAAGCTATGTACTAAATGTTCTCCAACAATAGCAATTGCCCATTTATTTCAAGGAGTGGGCCTACTTTCCTCAGGCAAATAGATGTTACAATCTATATAAAATGGGCCCAAAAAAAAGAGAAGGCCTATTGCCCAAAAATCATTTAACTTCTCTTTCATTGCCTCATTTTCTCTCATAGGGCCTAAAATAGGTTTTTTTTTTTCCCATATATATTTTTATTTGGGCTTTACCATGAGTTCAGAACTCATTGCGGTAGGCCCAAAACACAAGTTAAGCCCAATAGGCCAACACACAGGCCTTGAATCCTAGGCCCATTGACCTTATTCCCTTCTTCTTTTGTTAGCGTTTGAAAAAATCCATCTTGCAGGTAGCCATAACTGCCATTTACAAACCACACCAAGGGATTATCGATCCCTCTCTCTTTTCTTTTTTTCCTTTTCTTTTCTATGTGTGGATGGGGCTACTACTGCCACGACTGTTGTTGTTGGTGATGGCCATGGCTACCGCTGCCATTGTTGGTGCTCACATGTAAGAGAGAGAGAAACAGGGAGGGAGAAAGAGTAGGGTGTTCTGTATCCATTATGATACGCCCGTAACGGCCGATGCGTAACGGTAACAGCCGTGACCGTTACGCGTTACAGGGTCGTAACGGCCACCCCCTTTAAAAATTTTTATTTTTATTTTTTTTAAAAAAAAAAAAAAAAAAAACGTACATTTCTTTTTTCCTTTATTTTCTTCTTCTTCTCTTTCTTCTTCTTCTTCTTCTGCGGCTGCGGCTGCGGCCCCGTTGCGGCTGCGGTTGCGGTTGTGGCTGCGGCTGCGACCCTTCCTCTTCTTCTTCTTCTTCTTCTTCTCTCTCTCTCTCTCTCTCTCTCTCTCTCTTTCTCCCCCTCTTTTCTTTTCGGTTTCCCTCTCTTCTTTTCATTTGGGTCTTGGAAAAAGGAAACTTCAAATTTATTTTTAAAAATGCTCCGCAGTGCACGCTGCACAGTGCACTTGCACTGTTTTGTTACATGGGCCCCACCTTGATTTATGTGTAGTATATCTATGCCGTCCACTATAATGTTTATTTTCCATCGAACCTATTGATAAGGTCACAAATAGTAGCTTGATCCATATATATATATATATATCTTAAGAAAATTTTAATGGTGGGGAATTAAACCCTTATTTTGTGGTTCACCTAAGATTTGGATCAGCCTCATTTTTTGGAACATGCCCTAAAATAAGTTGGCAAAAAGGATGGACCACATGGATATACAACAAATGCATTGGGATGGGCCCTAATTTTAAAGGGATACTCACTAGTGGTCCACCGAAGATTTAGATCTACCTAAATTTTTGGACCATGCCTTAAAATGAGTTGGCAACATAGATTGATGGCATTGATATACAAATACATTGAGGTGGCTCGCCTGGCCCACTAGTGGTCCACCTGAGATCTGGATTTACTTATTTTTTTCAATGCCCTTAAATGAGTTGCCAAAACGGATGGATGACATGGATATATAATACATAATCGAGTGGACCCCAGTACATTGCCCTAAAAATTTATACATGACGTATGTATTAACTCAAAATTAACCAATTAAATTTTGGGACCATTGTTGCTAAGTCACAATCCCAAAATTAAATAACTCCTACAATTTTCATCATTAGTTTGCAGACACTTGTTTTTTGAAAAAGGACCATTTGATATTTTTCATTTTTCACTGTCCAATAAATGTCCACCAATCCATTAGTGGGATAAGTGCCAATAGATTGCATTAATTTGAGGCTAATTTGGGGCATCAAATGGTCCCTAAACCAGCCCCGAATCGACAATAATATTTACCTTAATTTTATTTTATTTTAAAAAAAGATTTATGGGGAAAAATGATATTAAATTGTTAGGTATATGACTTACAGAACAGGATACAAAAGTCCCTAAACTCTATATTTTTTTTTTCAAAGATAACGGGATTATATATATATTTTTTTTAAAAAAAAAAGGATTACAGGGAGAAGGCAACTGCTGAGATAGCAGAAAAGCCGAAAAAACCTACAATCCTAAAAACAGAAGATCATAATCCTTAAGCCTAGTAACATTAACCACCCATTCTATAATCATCTTTTTGGCTCTAGAACACACTGCTTGAGCCGAGAATTGCTTATCATTAAAGCATTTGTCGTTCCTTTCCTCCCAAACTGACCACCATATGGCAAGGAGAGCCATTCTCCAGATACGATTTTTTATTTTGCCCAACTTGAATCCATGCCAGTACGCTAGCATGTTAGAGGAGGAACTTAGGATACACCCACTGATATTGAATCTAATGAAAAATTCCGACCAAATTTGAGCAATAAACGGGCAATGGAGCAGCAGGTGATCGACCGATTCTTCATCCTTCATGCAACATAAGCACACGTTGACGAGTTGCATGCCTCTCTTTCTCAAATTATCGATTGTAAGGATCTGGTTTTTCCCAACCAGCCAGCCGAAGCAAATAATTTTTTTTTTTTTTTGGGGGGGGGGGGGGCACAATATTTCTAGATGAAAAGAAAGGCGGGGCTCGTTGAACTGGGAGGGGGAAGAAGATGGGTAAAATGATTTTACCGAAAACACACTGGATTTGTCCCTGCTCCAGATCAATTTATCTGAGGTGGCCCAGTCAGGAACCATCTTGGACATGCAGTCGAGCAATTCCACAAATTCCATAACCTCCCAATCATGTAAATTTCTAACACACTTCACTTCCCACACAACAGTGGTGTCGAAAACAACATAACAGCTTGCCACGAGGATCTTCTTATTTGGGGCTAGGCGGTATATGTTCAGGAATCTAGTTTTGAGGGGCACCTCCCCCACCCACTGATCTTCCCAGAAACGAATAGCTGAACAACTGCCAATCTCAAAGCAAGTGTTATCAATCACAGCTTGCTTGGAACGAAGGATCCCTTTCCAGATGAAGGAGGCTTTGTACGTTGTCGAGTTTTTGGTCCACCAACCACCTGAAGAAGTGCCATCCTTCCCTTTGATGATATCATTCCATAGCGCTCCTCCCTCAGTACCCAATCTCCAAATCCATTTGCCTAGGAGAGCCTGATTCATAATCTTCAGGTTTTTAATGCTAGGACCCCCATCTTGGAAATGTTTGTAGACCTCTTTCCAATCAAGGAGATGAAGTTTCTTCTGGTTCTCCTTCCCGCACCATAGAAAGTCTCGTCTGAGTTTGTCAATGCGTTCCAGAACTGATGATGGGCATTTGAATAGAGACATGTAATAAATTGGGAGGTTAGACAAGGCTGCCTTGATGAGGGTAAGCTGGCCTCCCATCAATAAATATTGACATTTCCACCTGGCTAGATAATTTTGAAGCTTGTTAACAATTTTATCCCACATAGCTTTCGGAGGAGGGCCGATGGCGAGGGGAAGGCCCATGAATGTAGATGGGAGGGAGGCAGCTGGGCAGCTGAGAGAATCAGCATAGCTTGTTAGATCGGCAATCGAAACATTTACTCTAAAAAATTTTGACTTGGCCATTTTAATTCTCAGCCCCGAGACAGCTTCAAAGCACCGTAATGTCGTTTGCAGGTTGTAGATGAGCACCGGGTTTGCTTCAGAAAGGATGAGCATGTCATTCGCAAACTGAATGTGGGAGATTGGAGGAGAAATTCCTGGCTTCGCGATCCCTTTGAGGATCCTAGCATTTTGGCCACATAGCAGCATCTGCGATAAGGCCTCTCTCACCAAGAGAAAAAGGAGCGGGGATAGAGGGTCCCCATGGCGGATTCCTCTCGTGCTATTAAAGAATCCCTTCGGGGCACCATCGATAAGGATAGAGAAGTGGGTCAATCCCACGCACGCCTTAATCCATCTTCTCCACCTCTCGCCAAATCCCATTTAGAGAAGCATATATTGAAGAAATCCCCAATCCACATGGTCGTAGGCCTTTTCGATATCCAGCTTGCAAAAGATACTCTTCATCCCGGACTTATGGCACGAATGGAGGCATTCGTTGGCAATCAGGGCACAATCAACAATCTACCTACCCCTTATAAACGCATTCTGATACTTCGAGATCAGCTTCCCCATCACTTTCGATAGTTTGGAAGACAAAATTTTGGCCAGAATTTTGTATGGGCCCCCAATCAGACTAATGGGTCTGAATTTGGCGAAGGAACTCGCACTAGCTATCTTGGGGATAAGTGTGATGAATGATGCACCAAGGCCTTTTAATATTTTACCTCCGCGATGAAACTCATGCAGGAAATCCATGACATCCTAGCCTATATATTGAAATAAAATGCATGTGAGTCACGAAGTATGCAATGCACTAGCACTATAAATAAAAGGAAAACTTGAAAATATAAGATGTTTCGGTATTACATTCATTATAGTAAATTTATATAGATATTATATAGTTAGAAAACTAAATATAAAAGGTTTGCAATTAATTTCAGGTTGCCAGGTTCATAAATCCATCAGACAACCTGATATAACATTCTCACCAAAGAGTGGACTGTTACACCACCATAAACATGTTCCAAATTATAAATGAATTCATATTTGGAATATTTAGAATATTCCGAATTTAATGGATATTTTTTCATAATTTTTTGACCCTTTTTTTTTTTTTGCATCGTTACACACCCCGTATCGGCCGTTACGGCCCCGTATTGGCTGATACGGGCCGTATCCGTATAGGTAACGGTGGGCACCGTTACTCCCACCAATACTGATACGGAATACCTTGAGAAAGAGAGATGCGGCGGAGCTGCCTTCATCAGGAAAGGCAGAGAAAGAGAGCCAACGCCTCGAGTGGTGGCCGTAGCCTTTTCCACCACATTGGCCGACTGAGGTGGCAGTGGCTTCTACATTCTCCTTTTCCCTCTTTCCCTCTTTATCTATCTCAAATCTATGGCACACCATTATTTTAGGGCTTAATCAAATTTCCAATCTTTGGATTTTAATTCAAATTATGAATCTCCAAATTCTTTATCATACCAATCCTCAAGATTGTCTTTTATTAACTTCTTTGTCCATTTAACTTCAATATTCCTCTCACGCCAATAGGATGTAAATCCAGATTCCAGACCCTTGGTTCAATTCTTTAATTCCTCGTTAATTTGATATTACTCTATTTTTTATTAATCCCCATACCTGGGGGATAAAAATAAAAAGAATAAACGAATGTGTAATTGATCGATGTATAATTAAAATAAAAATATAGAATATAATGAAAGGGCCACTGACCTTTCACGATTAATTCACCAAATCGAAGATCTGCCGTTAACCTGGCTCCGATACCACTGATAGTTAGTGCGGAGAATCCGACGGTCTACACAATATGGGATCTTCGCAAAAGCTAATGATGAAATGCGCAGGTCTAGCGGTCCGCCTAACCACTGCAAGAGCAGATGGGTTTGATCACCCATCTGATTCTACGGTAAGGATGGTCCTGGATCACGATATGCGGCTTGTATCATTTAAGGAATGGGCCAGATGGACATATAAGGGATGCGATGGTTATCTCTCTAGGCTCTCGTGATTTTATTTTATTTTTTTATTATTATTATCGTCTTTTTTTTTTTATGGATTTCACGAGAGAACCTATTCCTATTTAAAGGAGAGGTTTGGAGAGTTTGGATGAGGTTGGAGATTATCCAATCTCATCTCATCTCCTTATCTAATCTACATTTAAAGTTGAATTTGAAATTCAACTTAAAATGACTGTGAGAAAAACCGATTAAGAAATTAGAGGGAAAACCTCGTGCAATCCATCCACTTGTGATTGCCCACAAGTGGGCCCCACAGGCCTGCGTCTGACAAGAAGAACTCCATTGAAAATCATCATCATCTAAGCCTTATCCCAATTAATTGGGTCCAGCTACATGAATCCTGTAATGCCATTCCACATGTCACAGTGTTTGGATTCATGATGATAGTTATGGCATAAGTTTGATGCCAGCTGCCAACTTGATGCATGCCTCTTTTAGCCGGGCCGGGGACTGGCAATGAAAGCACAAAACTCCTGCAGGTGCCATGTAATAGACTATTACATTCATTACAATCAAGCGCTATCTAATAGTCTATTTAAATAGATTGATTACAATCAGCAAGTAATGATGTCTATGTTCCACCTGTTTCCATTTGACTCGTTCGTCACTGCCACGAGAATTAAGTTTTTTGGTTTGGTACTCTCAGTTTTAGTGAACACCAATGGTTTTTCTCATTCCTCATCACCCTAGGGTGTAGCCCAGTATCACCAAACACCAAACTTCCTCTCCTACTCTGAGCCCAGTTGATTGATACTATAGTATAAGCAAATCATTAAGGCATTGTAGATAAGATTTTCATCTGCACGAAGTTGTCAAATTATGTTCAGATTCAGCATGGTGTCTACCAAAGTATGAACTTTGATGCAAAATTTTGTAGATAGGATTCGAGATAGGGGTTCTTCTTAGAGAGATGAACTTCTATGGATGCTTAAATTTTCTATTTTCTTTTTTCTTTTTGCAACAATTAAAGACATTGATATAAAATATGGGTTCTCCCCTGTAAAAATCTATGGGAATCGGTTCTGGATATGATTATTAATTTATTTGCTGTCCCTTATCGCAGATGATTTTGAACGAGAGCAGCTTGCAAAAGAGATCTCAAAGGATTGGAATTCTAGTAATGTGTCCCATGGATTTAGCTTTCCCACTGTTGTAGTTTTCTATTGAACTACTCCCTTTTTGCATTTTTATTTTTGGTACATTTTCTACAAATGCTGGGACCTCTTATGATGCTATCTTTATGAGTTGCAGTTTTTGAACGAAGTATAAATACATTATTTCTGACTGAGATGGTTCGGGGTTTGATGCTGACACTAAAGTACTTCTTTGAGAGGAAAGTTACAGTAAGTTTCTTCATTCTTTATTCTTTATTTTATTTTATTTTTTCTAGGCATTTGTTTTCTGTTCAAGTCATTTGGTGACATTCTGAGTTCTTAAGCTTTATCATGCTTATTTCAGATTAACTATCCATTTGAGAAGGGCCCTTTGAGCCCACGCTTTCGCGGAGAACATGCTCTCCGCCGCTATCCAACTGGAGAGGAGCGTTGTATTGCATGCAAACTGTGTGAGGCTGTAAGTGATTGTATTTCATTGTTCATACACTTCCTCACTGCTGAGAGGATCCTATACTTCATCATATGTGCACACGTGCATCTCCCTCCTTCCCTCCCTCCCTCCCTCCCTCCCTGGTGGTGGTGGTGGTGGTTCGTGAATGAACAGTATGCATGTGTTGTGATGATGAGGATGGTGGTTTTTGAATGAAAAATAGAAGTATTCTATGGAATTGCGGAAGCAATAAAATATATATATATATATATATATATATATATATATATATATATAAACTTTGGATCTTGTCATATTGATATAGTTATATGATGATATTTGAGTGATATATATGAATACTAGTTGCTATAAGTATTAGAATGTAAGGCTTACCTTGATGAATAGAAGTACACTAGATAAATCTATGGATTATATCGAAACAAGGAACTAACATTCTACTAAATCAGTGTAAGTGTCAATGTCTGTTGTATGCCGGAAGGCCCTGAACCTGCAACTTTTTGAGAGATGGATTTTCACTGTTCCCAGTGGAGATGATTATAGTTTGAGGTGTATACTGGCAAACTTTTTACTGCACACAACTGTGTTTAGCAATCTGTATGCAACCTGTGTTTTAGTGCATTGCAATTAGTGAATTGGTGTGTGTGTGTGTCTAGAGAGAGAGAGAGAGAGAGAGAGAGAGAGAGAGAGAGAGAGAGAGAGAGACCTAATAATTTGGTGGTAATGGTTTCGAACCTTAGGATGCATTTGGATGCACTCTTTGAGTAAAAATTGGAATCATTTGACTAATAAATGGAAACAACCAAATTGTAGCACCATCTTGAGGGTCAGGATTCATGGCTCCAAATCATAATTATGCTACATTGAAGTCGAACTTGAAAGAAAACTAAAGATTTAGGGATGCTTCTAATGAATGTTAGGAAACATAGGTTTAATCTTTTAAGACTGAATTTGTGTGCATAAAATCTCTTGGTTAAGTACTAAACAAGACTTGCCAAGTTGACTAGATGCAATCAAAGACTGGGGTTGAGTTAGATGGAAACTTGATTCCCTTGCAACCTGGAAGCAATTGATTGAATCCTTGATGTGGGTACATGAAAAACTTTCCAGAAATGGTAAAATAAAAGAACTAGGTTACACCGTAAGCATTTTGTACTTGATCAGATGACTGACTTTCAAGGTATTGTGCTATACATATGTTATCTAATTGGTTTTCCTTCTCTGATCAGATTTGTCCGGCACAAGCAATCACAATTGAAGCCGAGGAACGAGAAGATGGTAGCCGTCGCACTACAAGGTGACAATGTGTTTATTTCAGTTCTTGGAGTTCCTGCTCTCTTCCCTATTTCTTCATCATCGTCGTCATCCCTGTTGTTGTCGTTGTGCTGTATTACTATAGCTGCAGTTATTTGTTGCATCACCATCTACAGTTTTTACTTTTGCCATTGTCCCAGAAATTTGCTGTATTACCTTTCCCCTTTTCCCATTTTATTTATTTGTTTCAATTTTTATTCTGGGGATATGCAGGTATGACATTGACATGACTAAATGCATTTACTGTGGATTCTGCCAAGAGGCGTGCCCTGTTGATGCCATTGTCGAAGGGCCAAACTTTGAATTTGCAACAGAAACTCATGAGGTAAAATACAGTGTTGAAGAGTTCCAAAATTTTCTTCTTTGCACGTTTTTAAGATAGTCACAAATATGACCTCTAAATTGCAGGAGCTGTTGTACGACAAGGAGAAACTGCTTGAAAATGGAGACCGATGGGAAACTGAGATAGCGGAGAACCTCAGATCCGAGAGCCTCTATCGTTGAGCTCTGTGGCACCCAATGGCTGATTTCCCTCGATCTTGAAGACATGAAATAAAGAAGTGGCTTTTGCACTCGAGAATTCTGAAATTGTTTTCTTTTTTTGAGTACATCTCTGTTCTGACATTTAGAAATTCTTTCTTTGATTCCGCATCTGGTTATCTCCAACATTACGCTGACAGTAAATAGGGTATGATGATTGATGAAATGGAAATGCATGGAAAGATACGGCTGTTTCTGTGTAATTTTTTGTTCCTTTTTTTGTGCACAATTGAAGAGCTGAAGAAAGATGAAGAAACAGATGCCATGCTCCAGATCCATTTCTGTTGAACTGGTTAAAGGTGTTTGTGCTAAAGGATGTTATCTGATTGAATTTAGAGGCAGTGAATGTTTGATGATACTGCTGTTAGAGGGAGAGTGACTTATTAAAGTTGGTTGCTGCACCCAAGGGAAGGTAAGGGAGGACAATAGCACCATGGATGACCCTTGCCAGATCCAAGCTGCTGGATGCAGTCGGGGTTATCAAAATGTATTGCTTTTTAGAGTTGACGCATTTCTTGATACAAACTATTTCCCATCCGGTTGTGTTTTGGCGCAACCCTAAAACAACTTTTAATGTGATTTGTATTTTTTAAGCATTAGGTGATTTAAAAAAAAAAAAAATTAATTTTTTTGGGTATTTGAGAGAGATTATTCTAGTGAAGATTGTGGTCCACTTGGGCATCTAATTCCCTTCGCTCCTGATTAGAGCTAGGCATCAAGTCGAATCGGACCGAGTTAGAGCTGACCTGACTCGATCTGGTTTTGAAATAGGCCTAACTTGAACTCGACTCAGACTCAGTACCAAGTTCAGCATGCCTAAACCGATCCGAGTCTGCGTCTGGCCTGGACTGATTTGGACCGAGTCCGACCCAGTCAAAAGTACCAAGTCGGAGAGAGGGAGAGAGGGAGAGAGAGAGAGAGAGAGAGAGAGGTGATGGTGGTTGCCGGGCTTGGAAGAGGAGGATGAGGGAGGGAGAGTTTGGGATCGACTAGGGGTCGGGTGTGGCGTATAGGTTAGAGATAATTAGAAATTAGGATTTTTTTAATTTATTATTATATATACTTGAATTCGAGTCGAGTCGAGTCTGACCGGATCGAGTTACTAGGTAACTCGAACTCGACTCGATTTGAGTTCGGATTGGGCGAAGCCTACTCGGTTTAGACTGACTCACCCATTCGGTTTGGGTCGAGTCAGGTCTGAACGAGTTGGACAAGTCAAGTTAGGCGAGTCAAGTTGTCCTGTGCCCAGCTCTACTCATGACTACAAGTACCTGCAGATTTACTGGAAACACCCAAATAGGACATGGGTGTCTTAGTTGTATTTGTCAAAACTGGTCTGCATGCATCAGGACAATAGTGTGATGTTGATATGTTGTTAAAAAAGGGCCTTATTACGTTTTTATCTGTTTAAGTTTATATTCCAAGTTAAGATGTGAATCAACAGACCAATGGTTGGATGACCATACCATGCCTGCCCCCCCTCAATCAGAACAAGAAATAGAGTGGGTTCGGCTAGTGTGACGTAAGAATCAGGACTGATTGAGTCGGTCCAAGTCTAAAACCCATGGTATCAACCCAGTTTAGATGAAGATGTCGTGTTAATGGGGTGAGTCGTTTATTTAGAGAAGGCCAGAAACAGCTTGGCGAGACAACATAAACTTGCATATTCAACAAGCATTGACCTATTTTAAGCTGTTAAATATCCATTAAAACCAATCAATGAGGGGTCTATAATTGTTTGTTATTCCTCATCCAAAGCAATAGGTCAGTAGATGACGAAAAACAAGATTTCTAAAATTAGCCAATCTTGGGTCACTTCCCATTTATCTTTTTTTATTGAGAACCAACCAATCAATTTAGGATCAAAATATTCCCTCTGAATCACAGGTTCTCTACCAATTACACGGCTAAATTCCTAATAAGCACTTCATACAACCCTGTCCAATAACCAATTAATTCCTTTAAAAAAATAAAAATAAAAATAAAAATTCATTAATGCCGCAGCTATCCAAGGTAAAACCTAGCGAGCAAGTGGGACTTCTTGAGTGGTGTACCAGTTGCGTCTCACTGTGATCCCGTGTGGTGACAGGGCACGCATAATTCAATGGCATTCATTGTGCACGACCCACCCTATAGATTCCATGGCACAGAAATTGCACGACCCACCCTATAGATTCTATATGTAAGAATATTGCGATATCAAATGTGAAATGCAGCCACCAGCTCGTCACACCCACCTGATGATTTGAAGACGATGAAACCAACATGATGAGCTGGTTGGATCTCATAGAGGACTGCTGCCGCAGGGCACACCTGATAAACAGTCCAGATCTTGCACACAAGCAGGGAAATAAGCTTGGTGTGGCACTACACTTGGGGCCAGGTAAGTCCCTCCTTTAAACATAGACGGGGAAATTGATTGGTTTGCCATGACACTAAGAAATTACGCACACTAGCGTATATGGCACAAGTAATGCACATCAAGAGCGTTTTGCAGTTTCGTTCTTGCCAGACGGGAGGGATGACAAGATGTACTTGATACTCTGGCAATGTGATGGTTGATATTGAAGCACTTAAAATTGCACACATGTAATACACTAGCTCAATCAAACCATACCCACGTTAGGTAGGCAGGCTTCCAGAACTCAGATTGATTTAGCTCAATCAAACCATCCGATTTGCCTAAACTGACATTAGATAGGCTAGCTTCCAAAATTCAGATCGATCTGGCATTTGTAACTGATTAATAAGCATTTATTTTGGCCCATTGAATTTCACTAGGTGTCCATTAAATATCCAACAATCGACCAGCTAGAAAATGAAATCTATATATTTCCGTTCAAGATCCATCTTAATCTAAGGCCACAGTTTGTATGGGTTAATTTGTACTCGTCAAATATCTACCATGCATAAAATTTCCATGCCTGTGCATAAACCATCTTCTCTGTTAGCAAAGAGCACATTGCTTTAGGTAAGTGATCCAACATGTGACTCACTAATAAAGGTGGGGCTTAAGCTGGCTCATATCAGATGGGGCCTTGCCCTGCACCAACGAGCTCGCAAGCACACTGGGAAATGGAACACACTCCACCCCAATGGAAGAAAAAGAAGGCACAGTAGTTGTTTGAGTCCAATGCAGGCATTCCAAAGCCTCCATTCTTCTGAAGCAACATTAGATGAAAGGAAAATGCGAGCACCCAAAAAACGAAAAGAAAAAGGAAATACTCATCTTTTTTCTGGAAAATACTAATTTACATAGCAATATTGGGAAAGATACATGGCCAGTGTCTAGAAGATGATTCGTACCGAGTTGCACCATCAATACAGCACGAGAACGACTCCATGCATAAAGAGGGCATCACCTGTACTACTAGTTACATGATATATTTCTCGGCAACGTGTTCACCTACTGATAGCAGTGACGCCAGCTATATTGAAATCAGCTGAGGAATAAGTTATGCTCTTTTGTGTGCTTTTTTCTGGTGCTGGTTCCTCACAAGCTCCTCCAGACACTGTAGAAAATCACTTTCGGCGCCCTGAAATTGGATGCTGTTGTTTCATGTGGGCTTTGCTATCATTTCGGATCCTATCAGCATACATGGGCAGGGACACAATTTCGTGAATTTCATTCAGCAAAATGTCCCCTGTGATGTTGTCCTTGATGCTTCGCATTACCTGTTCTCGAGAAGCAGCTTCATCAATGTAGAATCTTTTCTTCCCATTTTTCATGCTATTTATTTAATGTCGATAACTATCAATTTTTATTTTTTATTTCTTTTGAATGGTAACTCAGTGTCAGCATATAAACAAACTATACATGCCTGTGTTCCTGTCATGGGAGAACAAAAACCTCACGAAGAGAAGACATTACCTTCAGGTAGGTGTTGAATTCATTGGGGGTTGCTTTATCCGTCCTGACTCGCATGCATATCCAGTACTGCTGTTCTTGATCCCAAGAGCACTCAATGATCTTCCCTGAATATACTGAGTAGTCTGATACATCTGCAAGTTTAGGCCCATAATTTTTTGAAAGGATGAGATCTTGGGTTACCATAATAATGGCAACGATAGCAATGATGCTGCAAGAGATGGAAGAATGTAGTTTTCACCAGAGGTTTAAAGAACGAACTCTCTTTAATGACATTTCATATAAAACAATGGCCATGAAGATGGAACCAGAAGCCGACTATCATATGAGATCTTGATCTTTTCAGTTTTGCAACATTTACAATTTTTGGCTGCCGGCAAAGTACCAAGATATTACTTGTCCTTCCACCGAAATAAACACCCAAAGCCAATCATTTATTCCAAATAATTCAAATTTAGAGAAGAGTGGATGTCACAGGGTTTATGTACTTAACAGTGCATTCATTTATCATATATAATCACACGATATAATGCTTTCTGCCCACAGAAACTCCAAGCAAGAAAAATGAGCTAGGATTAGGGTAAACGAACATCAAGTTTCCACATCCATACTCTATCAATCTTCTAACGATAAATGTGAATATCCAAACAAATATTTGGGCACATCAGTGACAATTCCAACAGGGCAGTAATTGCTGCTCTAGCAGCATACTGATCAGTGATTCCAAAACAACATCATAACCAAACTTACGAAAAAATAATAATAATAATAATAATTTAAGCACAATACAAGCTTGCATTTATGGACCACATGCAATGAAGAAGAAGAAAAATGCAGATAAGGGAAATAAAAAATAAAATGAATGCATCACAGAAATGAAAGATAAGGGAACAAGACCAGAGGAGTTGTTCACTATTGTCCTTTGCTATCGGCAACATGCCATTGTATAGGCCATCTCATGTTTGGAAATCGGTGGCTTCATTAAAGAGAAATGTGTGGGAAGGGGTGCACTTCCTTTTGGGTAATGGTTCGAAGATAAGGTCTTGGGAGGATATTCGAGTAGGCGAGCTAAACTTGTGTGAGGCACTTCCCCGTCTAGCAAGGCTTTTGATAGAGGGGAATATCTTGGTTGCGAGTCGCTTCAGTATACAAGGGGAGGAGATTATTTGGGCCCCGCTGTGTAGAAGAAATTTAGATGATGCCATGGTCGAGGATATGGTCTCCTTGTTGAAGCTTCTATACAAAGTGCATCCTGTGCTATCAGAGTTGGATTTGTTGTTCTAGCCCTCAGAGAATTCCAGTAAATTCTCAGTTAAATAATTAAATCCTTCTTCAAGATGCTTAGTGGCGAAGGATCTAATGCCAGGGTCATTCAGTCTACTCATGTCTGGTGTTATGGTGCTCCTCTGAAAGTTGCTGCTTTTGCTTGGCTTATGGGTTGCAACAAGGTGTTAACGGTCAATAATCTTCGCAAGCGGAAGATGATCCTTCCAAACATTTGATTAATGTGTTAGTGTTATCACAATGAGGAATCGGTGGACCATCTATTTATTCATTGCTCATTCGTGACAAGGACGTGGGAATGTTTCTTCACTATTCGGAGTGGCATGCGTTTGGCTGAGGTCCATTGGTCAATTCTTCTTGATGCGGCATGGAGGAGGCTCAGGAAAAATAGGGAAAAAAGTTTGGCAATTATCTTTAGTGGCGGGAATCTAGTTCCTATGTCTAGAAAGGAACAATCATTGCTTCAGAAATCGAGAGGAGCAGGTATTGGAGGTTTTTGATAGGGCTAAAAGGCATGTAATGGACTGAGCGGTTGCGTCAAAAGTGCTTGCCCATTTTCCTCTCAGTCGGCATCAGTTATAAATTTCCTTTTTGTGTTTCTTTTGTTTTTTCTTGTATTCATTGGCTGCGGCCTGCTGCAACAAAATTTCACCATTCAAAAACAAAAAATTTAATGTCAGCCAAGATACGAAAAACAAAACAGTTTATCCACCTTTAAAGAAAACTCGGTTCCCCTCCATTAGCCTCCTTTTTCCTCTTTCAAAAAGATAGAGCAACTGACAATTATCATCTCCCACCTGCCAACAAGTGGATCTCTTATATTAGTTGCATGAATAGTTGTCTGGAATATCGAGTCTAGAAACCCAAAAAGTCAACAAGTGAACATGTTTATAGAAAACCCCCAGTCAGTAATATACGGACATTTTTATAGAGAACATAAAATAACAAAAACAACATCGATGAACAACTATAGAAAGTCAATAGAAAAACCTCAAACAGGAAATCAACTGAGTTCATTTCTGGATATTTCCACTTCAGAAGGCCTTCATGGGTGCGGGGAACATATGGATCATCCCAGCCCTGGAAGAAGAGAACTATCAATACAATCTAATGATAGTACACTGTTATTGATCTTCATCCTAAAATCTAATAATGCATTAACTGTACGTTGTTACCTGGTAAGAAGATAGGATCTATGTGATGCATATTCATGTTTTAAGCTTACAGGACTACAAATTTTTTTTTTTTTTTTTAAATAATAATAATAATAAAATTTGTTCAAGAAGGAGATGGATATACAAAGATCCATGAAGGCAATGGATAGGGGTCATTGACACAAACGAGAATCCATGAAACCCGCTTAGCAAGAGAGTCGGTCATACAATTAGCCTCACTAGGAACATGACAAAAACATATTTATGAAGAAAGCACAGTCTAAGGTCATTTACAATAAAGCTGAGACCCCAAGAAACTGTACATTTTCCAAAGGCCAAAAGCTATAGCATTACACAGGTTCCCCTCAACCAAGAAACACCCATCCAACTGATCAGAAAATTCCACACCAGTCTTAATCACCAAAAGTTCCATTCAATTAGAATTTTCCAAACCAACTGGGCCAGAAAATGAGTATTTAAACAAACCATATGGCACCGGGATTGCCCTTGGAACTACCATCAACATTGAGCTTTAACCATCCTGTAGGAGGCATGCAATCTACAGTCTTTTGGAGGGCATTCAAAATTCATCAACAACTGCGGTCTTTATTGACAAAGGAGATCAGCCATGGAGATCCCCTTGAGCACTCCACTGGAGATTATTTATAAACTACAATAGTAAAACATCAAAGGACTGTGTGTACCGTGCACATATTCATTCCCATCTACTTGAAGCAGGGAGATGTAAATGGATTTGTTAACCACCAAAATGGCTTGCCAAAAAAAAATAGGAGCTCATTGTTTCAAAAGGAAGAAATTAAGATGTTCATGGTTTCTTTTAAAACAATAATACCTGAAAAATAAGACCATCTGCTTCATGTGGAAGTTTTGGAATGAATTCCTTTAGAAGCTTCGTAACAGTAGATAGCAACCAGAAATCCTTCCTCCTAACCTGATCAACTCTAAGAAATTAATTTAAAAAACACAATTCTCAAGAAGAAAAAAAGAATCTGATTCCAGTTGGCAACAGATAGGCTAGCACAGCAGAACACATCTATGATTCTCATTCTACCTACCCGGAAAGGTTCCATGTCATATCTGTAATGTGGATTTTTACTTTGAAAAATATTTGAACGTTCATAATTTCGAGGTTCGATCACTTCTTTCTCAAGTAGTTTCCATCTTTCGTAGAAGGGAAGCTGCATCAATATTCAATCATCAAACCTCATGATCTGTATGTAATACACAACATAACATTAAGGTAATAAATAATCAAGACAAACATCTCCTAGAAGGTCACCTTCAAAATGCATGTGAGTTTGGCATAAAAGGAACATTTTATCATCCAACTGGAGCTGGGGCTCAATATTAGAGAAAAAAAGAATGAGAAACAGAAAAAGCATGCTATCGAACAGGGGAATGACAAATAAATGCATCTTTGGCAAGATAAAAGATGCAGAGGAACTCCCAAAGATATCCACTTGTAGCTCTATACATTACCCTGGGCACGCCAAGTTTGCAATATTGCTTTTACTTAAATTTATTTGCTCTGATAATCCTAGGGTCAATTCTTTGCTTGAGCTATGTAACAAGTGCTCGAACAATTAAGGATACAGGATCTAAAAAACTGCAATAATGATCGATTTTCTCTGCCACCACTAGAATCTGAATCAGCGATAAGAATTAGAAAGAAAAAGCTCATGAAGAAATCTTCGCTGTACAGTTCCATTGCCAAGAGAAGTTATTATCTGCAGAGTGTTTCCGAGATAGAGATGCCCTAAAACGGGAATATAAATCATTCTTAAATCTTGATGTCCTAGCAACATCATTTAGATTGCTGCCTTCTAAAACTCCTAAACCAAAATCTGGCCAAAGTTTACCTGCTGCCTTGTAATTATTCAACATTTGCAAGTGCAAAAAGTCAAACTGGTAGTGGTGGGGAAGAAAGCTAGAACCATCATTTAGATTTCTACCTTACTAAAACTCCTAAACCAAAGTCTAGCAAAAGTTTTCCTGCTGCATAGCAATTACTCAACATTTGCAAGTGCAAAAAGTCAAAACTCATATTGGTGGGGAAAGTATTTGATCTGAAACTAGCTTTCGAATCTCGACTGGCACAGCTGCTGGTCGAATGTCGAATGTCAAACAGGAACCATGGTATTTTACTAAGATAAGGAGTTTCACAGTCAGGGAACAACAAAATATTGACAACAAACAAAAGTTGAATAACCCTTGTACCCAACCTTTTCACTCTAAAATATTTAGACACCACTGTTGCAGACATGAATGAAAAACAGCACATGCTGTGGAAGAAATCCAAATAAGAGAATGAAAAAGGAAATATAATGAGGCCTTCAACTGGATAAATAAATAAACCACCTCATGTATCAACTTCAAAAAGACGAGAATTACATTGAAAATGATCTCTTCTTCCTACAACTTATAGGCAAAAGTCAAAAGTAACCATAATCTCTAATTTAGGATCTCAACTGTTGAATGATAGATTCAGGCCATTGATATTAAAACAGTAGAGGGAACTAATGGAGGATGAGAAAGAAATGAGGGTGAAATCATCTCTTGAGCACAAGAACCGCCTCAAGGAAAAAGAAATTAAATGGAGACCACATTCAAGAACACATGACTTAAGGAGGGCAACAAAAGCGTGAATTTTTTTCATAGCATTGTTAGCACCTGAGCTAGGAATAATATAAATTACAATGTCTTAGTACAGATGGTAAAAGGATAAGAGGATAAAAGCCAAGTATGCAACTCAATTGTTCAGTTTTACAAAAATCTGCTAACCGGGCAAAAGGTGGTAGGGGCCGCGGCTGGACAACCTGGTGTTTAGTCAAATTTCTGATGAGGAAGCCGAATTGCTTGAGACTTGAGAGGCTGTTTAGCAGGAGGAAGTTAAAGCAATGGTGGAGTCTTTGGGGAAGGTAAGGCCCGGGATGGCTTCCCTATGGTTTTTTTTTTCAGGTTTTTTGGTAAGTAGATTGTTGTGGGTAGAAGATTTTGGATAGTGCACTTATAGCCCATGAATGCATCGATTCTTGGCACAAGGAAAAGAAGGGTATGTTTGCAAGTTGGATATTGAGAAGACTTATGGCCATGCTGATTGGGACTTCTTGCATACTAGGGCAGTTGGGTTGTGGGCAAAAGTGGACATGATGGATCTAAGAGTACATTCGATTGGTTAAATTCTCCATTTCGGTCAATGGGTCTCCTAAAGGCTTCTTCAAGGAATCAAGAGACATTCGACAGGGAGACCCTCTCTCCTCATTGTTGTTCGTGGTGGTTGTGGAAGCACTCAATAAAAGCTGGGCCTTATTCATGGGTTTAGGGGTGGAGAACGCAGCTCTTCAGATTTCTCATATTCAGTTCGCCAAGGACAACATCCCTTTTTGCAATGTAGATGTAGATATAATGGATAATTTGAGAGAAACTGTGATGTTTTGAAGTAGTTTCGGGATTGAAGGTTAATATTATTTAGAGCAAACTTATTAGGTGTTCGCGTGTCCAAGGAAAAGGTGTTGTGATTGGCGGAGGTTTTTAGGTGTGGCATGGGGTCTTTACCCTCATCATAACTCAGTCTCCCTCTTTGCATTGGTAAACCAACAAAGCACTTGTGGGATAAGGTAATTGAAAGGGTAGAAAGGAAGTTGACAAGATGGCGGAGTCGGTATCTTCGTTGGGTGGCCGACTAACACTAATAAAAGCAGCTCAGTAAAATTCGTCATTGTACTTCATGTCCCATTTTAGGTGTCCAAATCTCTTTTGGATCAGGTTGGAGAGGTTGAGATGGTATTTCTTGGGACAAAGCATTGAAGAGAAGCAAAAATATCACTCATTGAAATGGGAAGAGGTTTTCAAACCATATGGAAGATAACGGATTTGGAAAAGATGATCCTTGCATTGTTGGGAAAATGCTTGTGGATGCTCGAATCAGAAGAGGGGAGCTTGTGGAGAGAGTTTATTGTAAGCAAGTACGGGTGTCAGGAAGGAAGATGGTGGGTAAAGAAATCTTTATTATACTGGGCTTTAGGGGGTAGAAGGCAGTTTCTTGCTTGGCAATTAAGTTTAGGGAGGGGATTTGTTTTCCTCTTGGTGATGGGAAGAGGACGTGTGGCCTGGTGGTGGGAAGAGGTATGCCTCCTCCAACTGGAAACCTTTCTTTTAATTCTCTCAACACATCCTATTTCCAGGGAATCAGTTTCATTTTTTAAACAGCTCAGGAAACAAGTTTGTTCAATCTAAGAAACAATTTTCTTGTTTCTACTAAATGTATTCTAGAATCTTTTCTAGTCACTGTTGCATGTTCTAGGAAGCATGCTTCCCATACAAGTTTTCCCCATAACTATGGTTCCACATTAATTGTTTTGCCCTGTGTGAGTTTCCGCGTGTGCATTAAAGGACCCTGAATTCATCATGTAGACTAGCTAGCAACAACATGAAAAAGCCTGAGTGCTACAAGATGCCCCACGGGAACAAAATCCCTTGACAATCTATTAAATTTGTAGATCTTTAAGAGAAACGCATTTCAACAAGGTTATCTTTGCAAAATTCTTATCTTCTATATGTTAAACAACTAAAAGTCTATCCTAGTTCTAGGAACATAGAACAGAAGAGCCAAAGATCCTTTTCTGCTCATAACTACAAGGATACATCTTTCATTTTGAAAAAAATAAACCCCATGTCAGAAAAATGTAGATTAACTGTAACAAAAGCAACATATAACTTCAATTTACATTTTTTGTATATCTAACCTCTATGATAGACTGCGCATTAAGTGCCATTAGATCATAAATCAGGTATCTTCTCTCCTGCTTCTGTGTAGTAGGTAGGGTGTCGATTACCATCTCACCATCAAGTAATGTTAAATTATGTGTCCTCTCATTTAGACCCTTAAAAACAAAAACACTAGGTCAGCTTATGAGTAGCGCTTGAAGAAAACAAGTCTCAATTTACGACGCTAGGAGGAGGAGGAGGAGGAGATAAGTAACTACCAAAATTCCGCCATGGATGCATACAAACCTCACTTGAATGCTTCATAGGAAACCGCAATTGAACCCTTCGAAAACAAAAATTTCTGTCAATAAGATAACACCCATCCCATGTGATAAGCATCATGTATCGTGTTCCATCAGCTTTCCATGTAGCATAGTAATACCGCTGTCTCAGGAGTTGCAGATTTTCCCTGCATTATGCATTATTACAAAGAAACATGAGAACCAAATTCGAAGTAGATTATTCATCCCGCAATGCCAATTCCACCTTTAATGAGGCAAAAATATGATGAATTACTACTGAAAAAAAAAACACAAATCAATTTTTTTTTATCAACACAGAGACACGGAATCATGCACCAATGTAATACAATATCATAACAAGTCATCATCAGTCACAGACTCACAATGCTAGGCCAAATTGAAATCTTTGTAATAAACAAAAAAGCTTGGTTCCTGATTGAAGATACACTTATAAAAGCTTAGGGACTCCCAAAAAAATTGTCTATTTTTTTCTAATCAAATTAAATAATTTTTTTAAAAAGGAAACCAGATTATACAATGACTAATAATAAAATGCAAAATCCAAATTCTGGAATTTCGGTTGTTAGGCCAAAAGAAAAACATTTCAGTAGCAATTCCATGTGGCACATCACAAAGTGCATTTAAGATCAGGGTGTCAACTAGTTTTCTTTTCTTTTCTTTGTTGAATGATCGAAGTTTATTTAAAAGCAAAGAAACTAGAGAGAGAAATAAAGTCTCAACAGACGAAAGACAAAGGGAGATGAGGAGGAGTCAGCAGCCATTGTTGTCACCCATTGAAACCCTACAAATCCTTGATTCCACATAAATACAAATTGCCAGGGTGTAGACCCCTTTGGCCCAGGCTGTTGCATTCCTAGGAAAATAAAGCAAGACCTTTTCTACCTGTTTAGAAATGTAATAGGAAGTCCTTTTATTATGATCCTTCCATCCTACCCACAGATTCACTAGCTGCCCTTATTTCCATAACGGACTCTTCCTCCTACCCCTGAACTCTGTGTCCCGCGCATCATGAAAACCCCAATAAAACCTGGCATCACTCCAGACGAAAAAGGTAAAAAATCTCTGCCAGAGGGACAAATGTATCAGAAAATCAGTTTGCTTTCATGACTGGGAGGTCTACTGCTGAAGCTATTTTGCTACATAGACAATTGATGGAGAAACATAGGAGAGGAGGATCTTCGCATGGTCTTTATTGACTTAAAGAAAGCATCATGAAAACCCCAATAAAACCTGGCATCACTGCAGACGAAAAAGGTTAAAAATCTCTGCCAGTGAGACAAATGTATTAGAAAATCAGTTTGCTTTCATGACTGGGAGGTCTACTGCTGACGCTATTTTGATACATAGACAATTGATGGAGAAATATAGGAGAGGAGGATCTCCACATGGTCTTTATTGACTTAAAGAAAGCATAGATAGGGTCCCTAGATGACAGTTTTGATTGATGAGAGGGAGGGTGTAAACATAGAGAGATTTATGGAGGGATGCTTTAGAATCTAAATGATTCGAAATTGGTCGGACTAAAACAAAGCATATGGCATGCAATTTTAGTAATAATAAGAGTGAAAATGAGGAATCAGCGCATCTTTCAGTGACCCAAATAATTGATATGATGTGCCCCACTGTCAATGGCCAATGCACAAAAAAAAATTCCTTGATGGAAAAATCCGAACAATTCGAAAGGTGGTATAACCATGGTGTATCGTAAAGGCAGTTACGTAAAGGTAACGGTGACAACTGTTAACATTACGGGGTCGTAAAGGTTGTAACGGCCGTTACAGATAAAATGACCCCTAAAGGCCGTTACAAACCCCGTAACAGCCCGTTACACCCCCCGTAAAGATTGTAATGGCCCCATAACAGCTCATTATGGGGCCGATACAAGTTTTTCAGGATTTTTTTAATAGAGAGAGAGAGAGAGAGAGACCGTAACAACCGTTACAGGGGGCCGTAATGACCATTACAATCTGTATCGTGAAGGTAATGATGGTTACGGCCACCATTACCATTACAGAATACCTTGGGTGTAATTGATAGATGAAAAGACGGCGAAAATAAAAATAAAAATACAACAATGGCTGACACTCAACAAAAAAGTCTGACCAATCCATAGCTAGGATTTCCCAACCTGGGGATTTTTTGTGCATGAGCCATCCAAGTTAAGGCCAATCATTGAAACATGAGACCCACTTTTACAAACTGAAAACCTGAGTGTACTGTATAAATTATCAGCCAGAGCGTTATATAATTTATTATTATTTTTTTGAAAAGTGACGAAGGTATATTAGAAAAATGATCGAAGTACAAAAAAAAGAGGGAAGCTCCCGCTGAGGTAGCGGGAGAAACAACCTCCAAAACAAAACACAAAACAAGCTAAGAAATAGGATAAAACAGGCCCCAGTCGGCTAGGAAATACTGGACTCTCAAAATGATAGAATTCGGGGATTTAGAGGATCCTAGAAAACATCTCCCATTTCTTTCTTCCCATATTGACCACCAAACAGCCAACAGACCCATCCTCCAAGAAATCATGTTCTGTTTTCCCAATTTTGGGCCTAGCCAAGCTTTGATTACGCTGTCGGTAGAGGAAGGGAAGCACCACGCAATGTTGAAGGAGCTGAAAAGAGCGGACCACACTTGACCAAAGAACAGGCAGTGAACGAATAGATGATCTACCGATTCCTCATCAGCCATGCAGCAAAGGCAAATGTTTGTTATATACATGCCCCTCTTCCTTAAATTCTCAACGGTTAAGACTTTCTTCTTTCCGACTAACCAGTCGAAGACCGATATCTTTGGAGGCACTTTGAACTTCCAGATTTTACCGAATATGTGGTTGTCCTTCTCTGGAGAGGATGCGGCTATGGATTGATAGAGAGATTTGACTGTGAATGATTTAGAACTGTCGTGTCTCCATAAGATCTTATCTTTTTGAGTTTTGTCAAGATGGAGGCTGGAAATACAATTGAGGAGACCCGCAAATTCTTCAATCTCCCAATCTTGTAAATTTCTTCTGCAGTTGATGTTCAAAGAACCATTATCCCCATGACTATAATAACAATCAGCCATCATGATAGATCGATTTGGCACAAGATGGAAAATATTAGGGAACTCATCCATCAGGGTGGAGTCCCCCAACCAAATGTCTTCCCAAAAACGAGTTTTGTTTCCATTACCAATGGCGATGCTGATCCCTTTGAGAACCTCCCTTTTGGAGGACAGGATGCCCCTCCAAATGACCGAGGCTTTGTAAACCGAAGATTCTTTGGTCCACCATCCACCCTCTAATTTCCTGTATTTGCTTTTAATAAGGGAGTTCCATAACGAATCATCTTCCGTACCCAACCTCCAAGTCCATTTTCCAAGAAGAGCCGAATTCATGATTTTTAAATCTTTCACCCCTGCGCCCCCTTCATCGATGTGCTTATAGACTTCCTTCCATTCGATCAAATGGATTTTCTTTTCCTCTTTACCATGCCACAGGAAATTTCTTCCAAGTCTTTCCAAAGTTTTCAAAACTGATGCTGGGCATTTATAAACATATATGAAGTATAGCGGAAGGCTAGATAGGGCTGAGTTTATCAACGTGAGCCGACCTCCCAAAGATTCTTCAGTTTACAAGGCCTTGGTAGCGAGATACTTCCCGAACCTTTCTATCACCTTGTCCTAAGAACTTTTTGGAATCTTTCCGATACATAAAGGGAGGCCAACGAAAGTAGAGGGCAGCTTACCTTTAGGGCATTGAAACAATTCAGCAAAACTGTCTATTTCTGCTTCTTCCATATTTGATCCCCAAGATCTTTGACTTAGCTAGGTTGACTTTTAGGCCCGAGACTGCCTCAAAACAAAGGATGATTGAGCAGCTACTATTAAGAATAGGAAAGGAGATAACGGATCGCCTTGTCGTAAACCTCTAGAACCTCTGAAAAAGCCTTTGGGGGGAGCCGTTGAGGAGGACTGAGTAGTGCGCTGACCGAACACATTCCCCTAGACAACTAATCCACTTGATACCAAGGCCCATGCACCCCAACATGTAATTGAGGAAAGACCAGCTGACGTGATCATAAGCTTTTTCGATATCGAGTTTGAACAGGAGACCCTTTGTGCCAAATCTGTGATGCGAATCCAAGCACTCAGCTGCGATAAGGGCGCTGTTAATAATCTGTCTACCAGGGATGAAAGCGCTTTGATTGTCGGATATTATCTTGCCTAAAACTCCTTTTAGCCGATTAGCAAGAACTTTCACTAAAATTTTGTAACGGGGCGCCTATGAGACTAATTGTTCTGAAATCAAATAAGGAGTTCACTCCTGGGGATTTGGGGATGAGAGCTATAAAAGAAGCCCCCAAATCACTAGAAATACAGCCACTATTTTGAAATTCAGTGATAAAATCCATCACATTCAGAGCATTGTATAAATTATAATGGCTCTTTCAAAATTGATTGATTTTAGAATATAAATACTCAAATGCTAGGGTTTAAGGTTTTCAAATCTAATCATATAACAAAGCAACATGGGAAATTTTCTTTAACCAGACTTTCGATCCATCTATGTCGAAGTGCGTGAACATATGAAAGGATTATAACATACTCAATAGCTTATATCAGACATAGTGATTTTCTCTCCGTATATCTCAACCATGACAAATTCAAAATAGAATGACATTTAAAAGAGGAATGTATTCAATGGAACAAGCTTCATATATTGATGTTTTTTTTTTTTTGGTCCCCACCTCTTATTAAGGCAAGACTATTCACTGCGGATGCACATAATCACCCGCAAACCATGTGCATTGAGTAAATCACGGGGAGGGGAATCGAACTCGTGTCTGTGGGGAGCAAACTTATTGCGTTAGCCATTTGCCCAAACCCCAGCCGGGTACATAGATTGATGATGTTTATCATCCAGCTTGAATCACATGTTTCACAGTTGTGCTATTATGTCATAATTTTATCCTTGTATACCAAATGTATTAGTAATATTTGTCAAGTCAGATATTCTGTAGGCTATTCCAAGTTTTAACATCAAATCCAGACATGTATAGAAATTCAAACACAAGCGGCAACAGCATATCTCAAAAGGCATGTCTAACTTCTTTTTTTTCTTTCTTTCTTTTTTTGGATAAATCTCAAAAGATGTGTATCATTGAACTCCTCGTAACCGCTTGATGTAATTGAACAATGTGAGAGGCAATCCCAATGAAGCAGAGATGGAACAGATCTTCTGTTCACGCACTTTTTTGTTTTATTAATAGGTAAAAAATATCTCCCTATGCTCATTGGTGAATGAGGGATGCGAGTAGTATAGACCTGTTTAGAGAAACTGGGTGTGATCCTGGAAAGACTGAGTATCCTTTCGCCTGTAAACCAAGGGATAAAAAATTACAAGTTAGATCTAATGAACATAGAATGTAATATCACATAGTATTTAAACAATAAGCATTTGTCCCACAAAAGAGTAAAACAAATAATCAAGAATCGTCTATTTAGAAATTAGAATGCACCAAGTCTAAAATGATTTGGATATAGCAACGATGACGCAATGAGACAATGACACTAAAGTTAGAAGTCAAGTCAAAGTTTCGTAATAACATGAAACTTAATAAAGAATCACAGGATTCTTTCTAATAGGAAAATCCATGAAGTATAGAGTTGCTACTGCACATTATATTTAAATGAATCATCATCATCTGAGCCTTGTCCAACTAATTGGGGTGGGCTACATGAACTCTGTTCCACCAATCCACTCTATCAAGGACCATATCCTCAGTCAAACCTAGGTCACTAAATCTTTTCTTACTACCTCCATCCATGTCCTTTTGGGCCTTCCACTTTTTCCCTTTTAGAGCCTTCAACTTGAATCAACTCCCTCCCAAACGTGCAGTTCTTAGTCTCCATTTCACATGGCCAAACTATCCAAGCCTACTTTCCCTCATCTTATTACCTATTAGTGCGACTCCAAAGTTTTATCGAACACATTCATCTCTAACTCCTCATCTTGCCACTCATCCATCTCAACATCCTCATGCTAGCTACACTCACCCTGTGAATATGTTGTTCCTTGTCTTCCAACATTGTCCCATAAAGCATGGCTGGTCATATAGGTATCCTATAAAATCTACCCTTCAGTTTGATTGGTATATGGGGATAACATAAAACTCCAAAGGCACATCTCCAATTCATCCACCCAGCTAATTCTATGAGCAACATACTTTTCAATCCCTCTGTTGATGATTATTGAACCAAGATATTCAAAATGGTCATTTTGGGGTACTTCTACATCAGCAATCTTAACTAATTCCCTGTTCTCATTCCTATTGTTACTTAAAATTGCATTCCACATACCCTAGTTTAGTCCAACTAATTTAAACGAATAACAAATTTGGAAAAGAGCACAATTCACTTCTCAAAGAAAAATTCTAAGTTGTCGAAGGGCGCACTCCTATTGGCATTTTAAGTGAATGATAGCAGAATTTTCGCATGGCATCTTGCTGATCATAAGGTATTGCATCACCCAAAACATCGTCGTTCGTCATCGCCTCATTTTCCATTTGCTCCTCCTGTCAACATCAAATACTTAGATAAGCTCCCAAAAGAATAAATTATCATACTTTATCAATGGCCTAACGAATAGCCAAGTTCTAAAGTCAACAGTTGATAAAGGCAGACAGTGATATTAATAAGCAATTAGGACGAAACAAGAATGTCAACAATGAGCATTCAAGACAAAAGAAGAATCTCAATACAGAGCATTGATCCTAAAAATTTTACAAGTATCATTCAGAAAGAAAGACCAAGATACAAGCGGCTGTAATTTCTGCAACATGGGTCCGGCTCCATGGCTCACTAATAGACACTCTGTTTCAACATTGAGATTGAGGGATCAAATGCCCATGTCATGTGTTTTTGTCTTCCTTTTCTTTTCTTTTTTTTTGAGGAGGGGGGGCTTCAACAACATGGAAGTAGGACCACAGCCAGAATTATCATTATCTAACACACAAAGATATCCAATCCAACTGGGAAGGTGAAATTTTCATCCTTGGACTTTTACATGTGGCAGTGTATAATGATCCGAGCCATTCATTCATTGAGGAAAACCATGAATAGGTTTAGAAAGTTTAACAGGTAAACCCTAACCATACAAAAATCGCAATCAGTTAGAAGTCCTATGTGACAATTTTTCGCATAGTGAGGATTGTCCGATCTTTGTGATTTTGGTCTACAGGCAAGGTATTCAATAAAAATTATGGGCTGTAATGGTCGATTTTTTTTGAGAAAAAAAATGTGAAAAAATACAAGAAAAATCAGCAAAATGAGAGACTCCAAATATGTATTCTTTTATGGTTTTGAACAAGTTCAAGATGGTGTAATGAGCCATTTTTTGGTAAGAATTTTATCCTGGACTGCCTGATAATATTAACCTGAGAGGCCTAACTTCAAAACTCAAGTATTTAATATTCTAAATTCAAATTAGATTTGAGGAAAAAATAGAAGTTAAATTCGGATGAATAGTGTTGGCACAATTAGAGCAAACGAATGCCCCGAAAATGCCCTGAAATTCATACAATATGTGGAACTCATCCCACCATTCATATCCCTATCCATTTGACATCATTTCCCTCGAGTCTGAAGAAAAGTTAAAATTAAATTCAGGTGAATAGTGTTAAGCCAATTTGGAACCATTACAATGCCCGCAAAACAGGCTGAAATTCATTGAATCCATGGATTCATACCACTAATGTATACCCCTAAGCATTTGACATCCTTGAAGAAATTTGACATTTTTTTAACATCATTATTCATCCCAAAAGTAGCTCGAAATTACCAACAATACCAAAAAACAAAAAAACAAAAAAAACAAAAAAGAAAAGAAAAAAAAGAGAGAGATGAAAAAAACTGATTTAATCCATGCATGTATAGATCTACACTCCATACATGTACTTTAACAATTTACACTCAAAATATTTACAAAAAAAAATAATAATAATTGGAAAAAAAAAAATTAAAAAGACAAATTTGAAAAATTATACAAACACAGCCAAATCAAATACAAATCTAGCAAGATTTGGTCCATTTCATAATATAATGTTGAATTAATACATTTGTAGCAAGGAAATTTTTTTAAACCTATTTTTCCAACTTTCTCCAAATTTGGCCTTGATCTTCTATTCGTTAAAGATGGTTGAAATCTCTCTTTTTTTTCAAAGGTACTGATATTTTCATTGAAAGAAAAGGCACCAAGATGGCAGTAAGAACAAAGAAAAGATACGAAACAAAAATTACACCCCCATCATAGAGGAAATATCACAATTTGTTGAGTCTTTTACATAAGAAGCTCATTCTGCAAACAAGATCTTAGCCTTTTTTGTCGTTTCAATTGTCGGGGATTTTGAGTTTTGAAAGCATCTGTTGCATCTATTGTTTATCTCTTTAAGTGTCTGAAGTCTATCTTGGAAAGGTTGGAGAGACTGAGATGAGACTTTCTATGGTAAGGAGCTGAGGTAAAACAAAAGTTTCATTTCCTCAACTAGGAAGAGATGTGTGTAAATCATATGAGGAATGGGGTGCAGGTGTGAGGAAGTTGGAGCACATGAATTTTGTATTGCTAGGCAAGTAGTTATGGAGGTTCAACACAAAAGAGAGTAGATGACTCATCCATGCAGGGCGTCAATGTTGTGAAAGGAGGTTGCTAGATAGTATTGGGTTCGATTTGGAGGGGGATCAGGTTTTGGGACTACAAATGGATCAGAGATAGAGCGCTAGGTGCCGAGTTCCTGACGCTAGCTAGATTTTGTTTGGAGGTCAATCTCCCCATTTTTCGTTGCTACTCGCATTCCAGTGATAAAGTGGTTTGGTCTCCCCCATGTTGGAGGAACTCGTCAAATGAGGAAGCCAACAAGTATATTTGGCTTTTGGCATTGCTTCATCATCATCGCCCTCCTTTGGAAGAGAGACGGGTTGGTGTGGAAAAAAGTGTTGGGTCAGTTTTCAGTTTTGTCCTACTATTGGTTAATTCAAGAGTTTCGTTTTAGGGAGCGTTGTAGTCACACCTCTCAAGTTTGGTATTATGGTGAAACCCCTAAGGTACCTTTGCTTGCTTGGTGGGTAGGAACAGGGTGCTCACTATTGATAATCTTCAAAAGAAGATGATGATCCCCAATATTTACATGACGTGTATGCAAGATGCGGAGTCAATTGACCATATTTTTATCCATTGCTCTTTTCCTAACAAGATGTGGGTGAAGTTCCTTGAAGCTTTTGTAACATCGTGGATGATGTTGGGGTCTATTGAAGGTTTTCTTCTAGCATGGCATGGAGGCGAGGTCCGGAAAAAGGGGAGGGCGACTTGGAGGGTAGCCCTTCAGGCAAGAATTTGAGCTTCGTGGGAGAGGAATCAATGGTGCTTCCGAAATAGGAGCAAGTCAGTAGAGGATGTCTTTAGAAGGACTAAGTTTTATGCATTGGGTTGGGCTTTCTATATTAAGACCCTTGACGAGCTTACTTTTTCTTCTTTGGTTTACTCCTTGCAATTGTATTATTCTTTAGAGCTCCTCTTTGGCTTTTTATTCTAATAAAATTTCATTATCTTTCTTTATTTTAAAATAAAATAAAATAAAATAAAATAAAAATCATCATCTAAGCCTTATCCCAACTAATTAGGTTCAACTACAAGAATCTTGTTTCGCCATTCCACTCTATCGAGGACCATATCCTCAATCAAACCATAGGTCATCAAGTCTTTTCTTACTACCTTCCCCACATCCTTTCAGGCCTTCCCCTTGCCCTTTTATAGCCTTCAATTTGCACCAACTCACTCCTAACCAATGTAGTTCTTGGTCTCCGTTGCATATGCCCCAAACCATCCAAGCCTCATTAATATTCTATTAAATGGTAGGATTATATTAGGTTTTTTTGCTTAGGCAACAGTTTTTTTTAAAAAGACAATTAGGTAATATTATTTATATACATGTATAGGAAATGATTCAACAGTAACGTTACCATCATAACTGCGGGGGTGATTTTTTTTTTTGGGGGTCCCCACTATGATTTATGTATAACATCCACTCCAACCATCAGATGTGCCCTCCCTTATTTGGCTATGGCCCAAAAATCAGAACCATTCATGACTCAGGTGGGCCACACACGACAAGGACTAATTGATGGAGGCGGCCCACCTTTGATTTTGTGGAGGATCCCCCATGTTGTGTTTATACCATTCAATCTGCTCACCTGAAACATCTACCCAGAAGAGGGTATCCTGCAAAAATCAGTTAGTTTTGACATTCCAGTAGGCCCTTGTCATGTGGCCCACCCGACTTTTGGATTGGACTGATTTTTGGGCCTATGACTAAACAAGGGAGGGCACATCTGGTGGATAGGTTGGATTTCATCAACACATCACAGTGGGGCAGATAAAGGTCGTTACCAGTGTGATTATATAGTTATAATGTTATCATGGAATCATTTCTGCAAACGCACAAATGTTAAGATTCCGTTATGAATGATTGGCAGATAGTGGATAAAAAGTCTTTGTTTTACCTAACCTTATGCTGGATTCGTTTTGAGGGTGCAATGCTCACAATGTTGGCGTAATTCAACCAAAAGTTCCAGATTTTACTGTAAACTTGAAACTAGTGTTCGAAATATCGGTATCCCGTTACGTATAGCATCCTTGGGATACATATATTATCGGTTATCGCACGGGATATATCGTTTGTATCAGGTAATTTATCGCACTTTTTCGGAAACATGGAGAAACATTAGGAAAATGGTTGAATTTTTCAATGAAACTTAAGGGCTTGTTAAAAAGGACCTTAATACACACTTTTAACTCATACCATATCAAAAAAGAAGTGCACATAATAGGTTCCTTTTGTATAGGGTCCCAAGTTGTGTGTTGTTTCACTGAACTAATGCAACTATATTCAAATTGAACGCATAACATTTAGAGTATATGTAATGATCATTACATCAAACACTCCTAAATACCTTCAGGTGGGCCAAAACAGTGTGTTGAATCACAATCATCATCTTGTTTATGAAGGAACAGTACTTACACAACTTCTGCCAACAGTCTTATCATGCACTCCATAGAATCTAAACAGACCCTAAGGTGTTCATTTGAATAATTTCTGATGATTAATTTGCATACAAGGTATGATCAAGCACACCTTTCATCAGCACCTATCCTTGGATAACAGTGAAATAACCACCACTATATATTTGGTGAATGAGGCTTGTATTTATCTAAGCATAACCTATTCGTTTGTGCCTAATAAGCAACAAGACTCTTGAAATCTAACCTCAAAAAGCATATCAAGTATCTTGAAGCCAAGACTTGTAAAATTAGGAACCAGAGACAAAATGTTATAAAAGAAGTGATTTTACACTAGATAATACCTACATGCAAAGGAGCTGCCATGCCACCATCATCATCATCATCTTGCCCAGCTTCACCATTGAGATCAAGATCAGAAGACCTTTTCCACTCTGGAGTTGAAGGGCAAGTGATTGTTTCGGGCCTTTTTTCATGATAGAACCTGTACAATGCATCAATGTAATCCTCTTTGTATATTCCTGGAGGCCGTGCATTAGCAAACACTTGCAATGCCTACAATACAGACAACCAGATGCAGAGTTTCAACATTTTCAGAGTTGGTGAATTTAGACAAAGAAGTTACTTAAGGCTAGGATAGAGAAAGCACAATGCATACCTCAGTGACAGAAAAGGGTTGCGAACGCATAAGATAATGAATTATCATAAAACCTGTACGGTTATGCCCATGTGTACAATGCACAAGGACGTGCTTCTTTGACTGCTTATGGCGGGAGAAGAATTGCAAGAGCTGAAATGAAAATGGTAAATGTAACACATGTTGGATAAAAGTAGGCACCTTCAGCAACAAGAATCAGATTCTCGCATAGTGTACATAACAAGGCTTCCCAAAAAAAAATAAAAATGAATGATTGGATTGAATGTATTAAACTAAAATTCTTTCAAAAGAACATATTGCCAAAAGGATGAAATTCAATAAAGATTCAGATCAAAACAATAACAGAAAATTGACCAAAATATTTGACAAAAGATTCAAGGAAACTTTAACCTGAATTTGCAGCTCCATTATTACAAAGATATTGTCTAATCAACTGTCAGCTAAAACATCATCATCATCACAGCCTTGTCCCAGCTATTTGCCATGGGCAATTTAAAACCAAGTGACAAATCCAAAAGCATAACAAGTGATTCACCAGCAATTACAAATTAGGTATATAGAAGAATTTAAGTAGAAAGGACGAAATGGCTATTTTCAGCCTGATTGGGTTGTTCTCTATGCATATGGTAAATTGTTATAAGTTAGAACCATGCATGAGGAAGAGTTTGTTGTCTCTAGATATTTAGGAAGAGACCAAACCACCGAAGAAGAGCAACACGAGGACTGTTTGGAATGCAGAATTAGGTGGGATTAGGTGGTATGGAATTGCATTGGTCCAATGTAAATTCCATCCAGCATTTCGAAATGATAGGAAGGATTGGAATAATCGGGTGTCATATCATTCATTCCCAGGAGAAGCTACAGCATACATTCCGGTGGATTTCAAAATCCACTACATCTGTAGGCCCCACGTTGATGCATGCGTTTTATCCACTCTGTCCATCCAGTTGCACCATTTACACATGACAGTCAAGTTGTGACCGGCATCGGTTGTGAAATCTGATTCGTCAATTACAATTCCATGGTCCCCCAAACGCAGGGTTCACTTAATATAGTGTTATTTCCATGGGAAGAGTTTGATCCCAAACGTGGGATTGGACAATCAAAATACCATGGTATTTCCAGACATATAATCATTGTGTAATGATGGTGTTAATTCCACCTAATGCAATTCAATCATTTAACCCCACATTCCAACCAGGCCCTTAGCTGTTCAATTGCATTCACCGAATACACAATTTCAATATGGGTACTCAAGACATTTTTCATTAGCTTCGCAATGAACCATAGCACCCAATCCATTTTTTGTTACTAAGCATTCACATCTCAACATTGTGAAGCTCCTACTTCCTGATCCACAGGATGATAGGAATATTTCACAAGCTCATGGATAGCAATTAACGGCCAATGAAACAAATAGCATCCTATTCACCACACAAGAGAAAGTAGATGAATAGAAGAGAAAATATAGACAGTAATTACATGGTAAGACCTTCATAGTAGCAGAAAGTCTTCAACAGGGGTTATTAAAGGAAGCCAAATCACACTTACACAAAGCTCAGAGCAGATGAAGAAGGGCCAGCCATCTGGTGGCCAAAGACCCAACAATTACAGAGGAAAGAAGGTCCTCAGATTCCACCAATGAGCAAACAGCAGTTTGACTTTGCAAACAACAGTAGAGATCTAGGCGGAAATACTATTAAAAACACCCATTTCTTTCCTTCCGAAAGACCCCTAAAATCGCCATGAGGCATGATGTCCAGGCCCGACCTCTTTATTAATCAGGATTCAAATTCAGGCCCATACCCAACCCACGGGTCTCTATACAAGCCTTAGCCCATCCCATGTCAGGCAGAGACCTCAAACCCGACAGATCACCCTGGCCTATTGCCAACCGTATGCCTTGGAGTGTGTCATTTGCTTTTGACAAAGTGATCTTGATTGATGAGATAGAGAGTCAAGCAGTGATTTATTGGACATCTAGCACAACCAAGAATGGTATATGGAGTGCAACTTCAGTAGAAATACTCATAAATGGGGGGCTTTCATTATATTGGTTTTATCATTCAAAACATGAAGAGATTCAAGATGTTTCCAATAGATTTGGAGGTGGGTGGATGAATTGAAGGTGTAACTCTAGAGTTTTGGCAATCATCATATAGTTGCGAGAAGCATGAAGTGAAGCGGCAACAAATTTGGGTGCGGGACCGGAGAAGCTTCTCTTTCAAAATGTAAACAAGTATAAATAGGTAGGAAGAGGATGCGGGAGCGAGATCCTGAAGCGGGGATTTGAAGAGGGAGCGGCAGCTAAGGATCGTCACATGTTGATAATACTCGTGGAAAATAAAATTTGAAGACAACTACTACACTAGCAATGTTAAATGGGACCAAGTGTTGGGTAATTAAAAGGAAACACAAAGTAGAGATGAAAATTGTTATGAGGATATTGAGATGGATGTATGGGAAAGAAAGATATGAATTAGGAATAAGTTCATTTGAAGCAATCTAAGAATACTCCTAACAGGAGATATAAACGACTGAGAGCTGATCTAGATGGTTAGACCATTTGCTACAAAGCATGGAGATGGCCCTAGCGGGGAAGGGAACATTGATTAAGGTTGAAGGGCCTGAAAGGAGGATAAGGCAAAGACCTAATGGATGTGGATGAAGTTAGTGAAACAAGATACAAAGGCTTCTCACATACAGAAGGTAGGGCCCAGTGTTTTAAATAGCGATAGCGTGATGCGTAGCGCTCAGCCCTCTATAGCGTATAGCGTAAATACGTAGCATGTAACGTAAGCTACATGATACTTCTATTTTTTTAATTTCAAAATAGGACAAATATAATAAATAGTGAATATATATATATATACACACACACACGGAAACGCTCACCTGCGAACCAGTTCGTACGTACTACATACGAACTTTTTTGAGAACCCATCATACGTGATGTGGATTTAAAATCTGAACCGTTCATGTGAAGCAGCACCTCGTGAAACCCTCCGGAACTAAGTCTTACCTTGATCTAAAACTTTGATGGGCCATGAAAAATGAAAACAGTTTCCTCCCTTGATTTTCATTTCTCTTTTCTATGGCCCACCAGAATTTTATATCAGGGTGAAAATTCATCACATGAGGTTTCATGGGATTCCGCATCACATGGACCGTTCAGATTAGACACCCATGACACGTGTGCAAAGGTGCGCACGTGCGTAGGGGAGCATGACTCTATATATATATATATATATATATATGCCTAAAAGATGATTCATTTTATCAATTATAAGCATGTTCAAAAAAGTTATTAGTTATCATTTATCAAAAGTCAATCCACATATATAAGCCAAATAAAATAATTATCACATCAACAACTTTCTACGCAAACCACTTTAATTAATAATGTCTAATTGAAACCACAAGTAACAATTATGAAAAGAAATAAAAATCCCATAGGTTAAAAGTATCAAGTACAATACAAGTGTCACATTCCTTAACATTAGAAATAAAGAAAACGTGAAAAAAATAATTAAAAATAAAATAAAATAGTAAAAAAATACATTGTACCTTACGCTATAGCCGCTACGCGGGATTTACGCTATTTGAGACGCTACGTAGTGCTACGGCCACGCTACGCTACGGGCGCTATTTTAAACACTCGTAGGGCCTTAGGAAATTTGGCAGAATGGGATTTGTAAAGCCAACCACCAATAGTTGGGAGAAATGTATATGACAAATTGATGATGACAATGGTGATTTATATGGTAGAACCCCAAGTTACCATGACTATGAGAAAATTTATTGGTTGTGACAACAAATGGTCCATATACTAAAACATCTCGAAGAAAAGGATATACCCAAACAACTCCAACAACTGACTACAAATGGTCCATATACTAAAACACTTCAAACATGTGGTCTACCTGAAAATTGGACCAACATGATTTTTAATATGGTCATCATTACGGTGGGAGCCACGTTTTACACCATTGGCACATGCTCTGATTATAAAGGTGTGTGTGAAGCGTGGGGATCAAGCGAAACTTTAGGCAAATGGATAAAGCTGAAGAAATGTGGAATTCACTCTTATACCTTCCAGCTATACACTAGTTCTTTTTGTGTTAGTTAGTCATGATGCTCATCTGACATGCGTCTCCTGTGGGGCACACTTGTATGGCTGGTCATATAACTTCAACCATGTATCCTGTGACTCCTAATGTGGAAGGGGCAGTTGAAATATCTTGCTGAACTGATGATATCTGAACATCAGCATGCTTACTTAAATGCAAAAGCATTGAAAATAAAAGTTAACCGTTCCTTTTTTTTGAAGGATTAACTGTGCCTGTTAAACTAATACACACACACACACACACACACACACACACACACACACACACACACACACCCATGGTCACATCAGCATCGTAATTATTGACTCGTGGCCATCCACAAGAGTAGTCCTAGAAATGAATGATTCTAATCGTCCAACCATCTGTGCATGTCAGACCCATCCAAACATAACAGTGACCTTGGCTACAACTTGGGCATTGCACATTAAAAGAGGACGTATTATCTACAAGGTGTGCAAGCCCTATACACACCCCTCACTGAATACAATTAATTGCATGCTGTAAAGGCGTCAACTGACAAGTGCCAGGAACATCTGAACAGTTCATAAAGTGGGACCATCATGAAGATTACTATATAAAAAGACCAGGTTGGTGCAATGATCAGGAGGGACATGTACATTGACAATTCAACTCAAACTGTATAGAGAGGTCCACTTGATGAGTGGCCTGCCTAAACTTTTTCCTACATATCATCCTTGGCCAACACATGCACCGTTTAGATGTCCCACGTGCTTGACAGGAATGTAAAGGTGTCTGGGGAAAACCTCACCTCACAATGCTCCAACCAAGAGTTCTTTTTTTTATCTTCTTTTTTTTCTTTTGACAATGCCACATACATGAGTTGGTACACTGCTCCGGTTTTAAATTTCTACATGTGGGGCCCATGGTTCAATGATCCAAACAATTGATACATTAATTCCCAAATCCCAATCTTGTCAGCCCATGAACCAAAAGTATCCAACATAGGAAACATAAGCCTTCAATTGCTGCTAGAAAATAGACAAGGAAAACAAAGCAGGTCCACATTCAACGTAAGATGACAAAAGAAATCACATGACTGCATCCTTCCAATCTGGGGGGTGGGGGCCGTCATATCAACAGATTGGATTACTGAAGCATGGGCCCCCCACTTGTTCAACATAAAACTTTACAAACCTAAAACTCAAGCATATTGTACAAACTCTTGGCTCAAGCATTGCATAACACCTCATGAGGGAGTCGGTATGTCGCTCTCTTGTTAGTAAAGAAATGCTGAGGTGATTTGCACAAGGAAAGAAATGGAGAATTGCAGCACATGACAACATCGGAAACCTATGCGATATCTAGGCCAGTAGTAGTGAAGACCAATCGCCCACAACTAACGGTTGGTTAAGTTCACCAACGACCCATTTTATAAGCGTTTTCCCAAGGAAAAAGGGGAAACAAGATATTCTGAAGGTCAGGCAGAAAAAGTAGAAAAGAGGGGTGGTACCATTATTCCAATTCCATTTAAGTACTGCTAATTAGGTGGGCCTAATGTAAGTATTCCCAGATCAGGCAAATTCAAAATTTGGTGATCCACAATTTGTGCAGAAAATCGATTGCAAGAAAGAAAATCAGCAAAAATCTATGTTTGACAAGTACATCTGTGGCACGCGAAAAGCAGACTAGCCTGGATTTTGGTTTTGGGCACATTCATTTTGAACCCACCTGGTACATGACCCTTGACCTTGCACATGCGTGCCATGTTCAGACATGTGATGCAATTCACCTCTTCAATCTCCCCTTGCATACAAATCAGTCTGGCATTTTTCTCAGTTTGAATGGATAGTGACAAAATTCTCAAAAGAAATACAAATATATACAGAGGGAAAAGGAAGTTTGCCAGGTGTATTTCCTGAAGCGTTTTTAATGAGGCAATACACTTGCCAATTGAATGCATTATAAGACTTGAGCAGGATATCCAAAATGAGCGTAGTCGAGTAAATTTACCTAACTACAATGAACATCAGCAAAAAAATAAAAAAGAACCAACTTGCTCTTTTTCTCTCTTTTTTGTCTCGTGCACATGTCCGGTTAAGCATTGATTTCATTGTATTCTTTTAAACAAAGTCATCTCATTGATTATCACACAGTTATTAGTCTAGCGTTAAATGCAGGGCAGCAATTAAAGTAGTGTTGGTTGTCGCCTTGTCGGTAACATATGTATACTACTTGTTATGGGAAAATCTAAGCCGAACCGATAAGGGCCGACTCAGGCAAACCAACGAGTAGAGCCTCAGAAGAATAGTGCTACATCAGTGCCGATCATGCTTCCGGACTACGGTTCCAAAACTAGGGTTATGAAAGAAGAGAGGCAGCCTAGATCAGACGACTGGAGCTCTCATCCGAAGAACTACGGCCCTAGATCGGAGTCTCAAACCCTATCTTCGGCCTGGAGGCCAGAGACCGAGACGGGCATGCCTAGCGGGTTCCGACCATGGGTTCCGACCATGGACTCGGAGAGCCATACGTTGAGTCTGAGGTCCGAACGAGGTTAATCTCGTCATGGGCTTGGAGAACCGAGTTCGAGGAATCGAGTGGCGGGAATGGCCCGGATAGGAACGTGGCCGAAGACCACGTTCAGAGATACAGCCCAATAAGGCATATGGGAGAGTAATCCAGTGCACGATCCAAGGGTAGCGGCCAACATCTGCGCACGCGTAACGCCCGCTTGATGGAATAGATCGTGCCGATATTAACGGCCACGACTTCTTCGATCCACAGGTATCAATACCAAAGAAACCCATTACAACATGATGGGGACATCATGCCCCCCCCCAACACGTAAGCCTGAAGGAGAGCCCCACCGTCGATCTGAATCGATGACGACGTCCAGGGAGAGCCTCCTACCTAGAAGACAGTTTTGATTCAAAAAAGTGAGCCCGTTAGTCAAGAAAAGCCCATCATGGGATCTCATAATCGTGGCCCACTAGTCAGATTGATTTCATATTTAAGTTTTGCTTATTAATGTTATTTACAACATCATGGACGCTTTAGATTTCTTTGATTAGTTTTTATTTTGGTTTACTTCATCGCCGAGTAATAGGTTGTGCACATGGCGCTAGTTTTGTAGTATAGAGTTTTCTTATAAATAGGCACCCCTTGTAGCTTTTTTTGAATGGATTGAAGTTAATAAAAAATTCCTGCTTTATTTTTCTGCTCTCTTCTTGAGTTATGGAAGAATTCAAAAGTGGGTGTGAAGCCCTCCCTTTTCGAAGGGCTAACTACCGTGGTGCGAAGCCACATCGATCCCAATTCACCCCCATCTTCCATCATCTTTTTTTTCCATCTTCCCCCACCATCCGTACTTCGAATTTGTCCTTTTGTTGCATCAGATTTCTTCATTACAGCAGGTTTCTAGATTTCGGCCTGCAGGCGAGCTGAAACTTTGGCGGAGCACCACGCATAAACCGTACATCGGATCGAGCTGAGATTTGGGGGTTTTAGAGTCCATCCCTGGCCGACCAGAGCCAAGGTGGCCTTTTTCTAAATAGTGGGCCCCACACACGTGCGGCCGGGATCACACGCACGTCCGTCTGGGCCATTGTTACTGTCCACATGCGGGATCATCTTTTGGCTCAGGTTTTTATCCTCTCATAGCCGTTTTTCATGAATCTTAACCCTAAATTACATGATCCCTAATTGATTTGCCCCTTTTTATCATCTTAAGGTTCCTTGAATTGAAATTAGGGAATCCCTTGGATTATGGACTGATTTTTATGCATGAGTAGTTGATTTTATTTCCCTTTGACATCGTTTGGTTTATAATTTTTATTGGTCCAGTCCTAGCCTGTGTCGGCTTGGACCCGCATAGATTCCCCTTTTTAATTGAATGTTTGGATTTTCATGTGGGACGTGGAATTTGTGTGATTGGTTCTGAATTGGTAGGATCTAAGCCTGAAATCTTGCATATCATATTTAATTTTCCATGTCCTGCATCAAATTTGGTATCAGAGCCTAGGGTTCTTGTAGGGGAATTCATTACATGTTTAGGGTTTGGTTGTTTATATCCATTATGCATCAATTCTCGTCATATATGGTTGTTTAGAGGTCCATAAACCCTAACATAAGCTGTTGAAATTTTCTGTTATCCCCTTATTTGAATTATTTTAGAAATTAACTTAGTTTTCTATTTCTAGTTTTAGAAACTTTCCTTTTCTGTTTTTTAGAAACTAATTTTTTAAAACAGTCTTAATCTGTTTTTAGAAACTAATTTCTTTTCCTTTTTCTTTTTTAGAAACTAGTTTACTTTCCTTTTTCTTTTTTAGAAACTAACTTACTTTCTATTTTTAGAAACTTTCCTTTTTCTTTTTCTTTACAAACTAGGTTGTTTTTTTTTTTTAAAGAAACTTTTTAATTTGTTTTTTTTTTAGAAGCTTTCCTAATTTGTCTCTTTAGAAACTTTCCTAATTTGTTTTTAGAAACTTTCCTTTTTCGTTTTTAGAAACTAGGTTACTTTTCTTTAGAAACTTTCCTAATTTGTTTTTAATAGAAACTTTCCTAATTTGTTTTTCTTAGAAACTTTCCTTTTTCGTTTTTAGAAACTAAGTTGCTTTTTTTTAGAAACTTTCCTAACTTGTTTTAAAAACTTTCCTTTTTCGTTTTTAGAAACTAGGTTGTTTCTTTTAATTTTATTTTTTTTATTTTTTAAAATTTCTTATATTTTGACAACTATATTGTTGAATTATGGTTGGCACCCTACACTAAATATGAAACAATTGCAAGAGTCACTAAATAAGCTGTCCCAAAAGTTGGAGTTTATGATTAAGCGCTTGGAAATGGACCAATACTTAGAACAACTTGATGTGCGCATTACCCGACTAAAGACCATCGCCAGGACAAACTGCACCATTGGGGTAAATGTCCCATCTCAAGCAAGTGGCCAAGTGGATAGACCAATGAATGGAGTTGGTGAAGGAATCAATTATGGGTGTGCACCCGTGCACCCACCCCATGAGAGACATCAAGACCACTATTTTGAGGGGTACGACTTGTGCGACCTTGTGGCTGGAGAGAGTGCACCAGACGCTAGTGTAGAGTTACCCACTGAGGCCATTCCGATAATGGATGAGTTACGTGATGTCTTTCCTAATGATTTACCAAATGAGTCTCCCCCTAGGAGGGATATAGAGCACACCAGAACATGGGACACCGTAATACCTACAGCCGAGTTTGCGTTTAATAGTTCTGTCGATAGGTCCACACGTCTCAGTCTTTATGAAGTCGTTACTGTTTATAAACCTGGGAAACCTATTGATCTTGTCTCTATGTCACTGTCCCATAGGGTGTCAGAGCCTACGGAGTCTTTTGCGCATCACATTCATTCATGGCATCAAGAAATCAGGCAGAAGATCACTACTAGTAATGAACATTACAAATTTTTTACAAACCAACATAAACGTTTAAAAGAATTCAATATTGGGGACTCTGTGATAGTCTGTATCTGGCCCGAACAGTACCCTCCGGGGGCCGTTCGTAAGTTACACTCGCGTAGCGCTGGACTCTTCAAAATTATAAAACGAAACGATCTCAATGCGTATGAGGTAGATCTTCCACCTTCTATGGGAATTAGTTCCACATTCAACATGAAGGATCTAGTTACTTTTCAGGGGACCACTAATACTTTCTCCGGCCCTTCGCCTACCCGTCCTCATTCCCCATATTTACCCCTTAAACCATGGCTCCTTCCCGACCCATTTTCCCAGCCTCTACCTCCCATACCCACTCTTCCTGACTGTTCTTCCCAGCCTCTACCTCCCATACCTACTCTTCTCGACCCATTTTCCCAGCCTCTACGTCTCATACTTACCCGTCCCGACCCATTTTTTCAGCCTCTACCTCCCATACCTACCCGTCCCGACCCATCTTCCCAGCCTCTACCTCCCATACCTATCCTTCCCGACCTATTTTCTCAGCCTCTACCTCCCATACCTAACCTTCACACACCCAAAAAGGAAATAGAGGATATCCTGGACCATCAAATAGTTTCAACGTCGGACGGCGGGTTTCAGGAGTACCTGGTTAAATGGAAGTCACGCTCAGCTTCAGACAGCATGTGGCTCACTGAGGAGGAGCTTTAGAGACTTGATCTTGACATCCTGGAGCGGTTTAAGAGTTTTATTTCGCCAGTGGCAAAATCTTCGCAGCCGGGGAGAATTGATGGGGACATCACGCTCACACGCGCACTCATGCCGCCCCCTACACACGTACGCCTTAAAGAGGGCCCCACCGTCGATCTGAATCGATGACGACGTCCAGGGAGGGCCTCCTACCTAGAAGACGAAGTTTTGATTCAAAAGAGTGGGCCCGTTAGTCAAGAAAAGCTCATCATGGGATCTCATAATCGTGGCCCACTAGTCAGATTGATTTTATATTTAGGTTTTGCTTATTAATGTTATTTAGAACATCATGGACGCTTTAGATTTCTATGAATAGTTTTTATTTTGGTTTACTTCATCGCCAAGTAATAGGTTGTGCACAGGCGCTAGTTTTGTGGTATAGGGTTTTCTTATAAATAGGCACCCCTTGTAGTTTTTTTGAATGGATTGAAGATTAATAAAAATTTTGCATTTTCCTACTCTCTGAGTTGTGAAGCCTAATTGGGTGCGAAGCCCTCCATTCATTGAAGGATTAACTACTGTGGTACGAAGCCACATCTATCCCGATTCACCCCCATCCATCGCCATCTCTACTACCCATTTTCTACCATCCCTTCTTCTCATCTCACCCCATCATTTACACTTCGAATCAATCATCTATTGCAGCAATTCTCCTCCCCACAGTAGAATTTCAGAATCTGGCCCTACAGGAGGGCTGAAACTTCGGCGGAGCACCACGCACAAGCCGTAGCTCGGATCGACCCAAAACTTCGGGGTTTTGGAGCATCCCCCTAGCCGACCAGGGCCAAGGAGAGCTTTTCCGCAAACGACGCCCCATCACACGTGCGGCCGGGTACCTGCGCACGTGCGAGCACCCTATGCCCGCTATCCATACGCGGGATCGTCTTTTGACTCAGGTTTTTATCCTCTTTTATCCTCTCATAGCTGTTTTTTCATGAATCCTAACCCTAAATTACGTTTTTCCTAAGTTATTTGCTAATTTTCTCACCCTATGGTTCCTTGATTTGAAATTTCTGAATCCCTTGGATTATGGACTGATTACTATGCATGTGTGGACGATTATTTCTTATCTTTGAGTATCGTTTGGTTCATAATTTTTATTGATCCAGCCCTATCATGTGTAGGCCTGGACCTGCATAGATTCCCCTTAATTAAATGTTTGGACTTTCATGTGGGATATGGAATTTGTGTAATTGTTTCTAAACTAACGTGATCTTAAGCTTGAAATCTCGCATATCATATTTAATTTTCATGTCCTGCATCACAACAGGTACGCAATATTAGGCACTCTAAACCCCCAGCTGCACTACATAGACCCAATTTCCTAGCCTGACTTAGGCATCGGAGGGTCCCCTGCACTAGCCAGGGTCTCCTTTGTCTTACTCTTGTGCAGGTTCTCAGGGCGCGGAGCTAGCCATTAGGGCATGGTTGGAGTCGCCATATTTTTGCATCAACACTGCCTAAGCTGGAAAAATAGCACGGTTACAGGCTAAAAATACTTAGACAATGGTGTGAAGAGAACTAGAGAAGGTGCGACAGTGCCAAAATTGGAATGAGTGTGTGTGTGTGTGCGCGCTCGCGCGTGTGTGTGTGGTAAATATCATCAGGATCAGCATATAATGCAAGACTGGAAGATAAACGCCAATGAATGCCTTTGTGCAAAATAACTTTACCTCATAAACAAAAGTGTTGACAGACTCATTATCTGGTACCGAATCTCGTCCCTTGCATGGGATCTAGAACAAAAGAAGAAATCAGACACTGAAGTTGAAAGAGTTCAACAGCGATCCAGCTTTCTTTGTGAACGCATAATCAGGATGAAGAACAATAAAGCCATCAACGTCTCACCTTAACATGTTTAATACCTTGTTTCTTCCAATCTGACGGTGGATAATAGCGAGAAGTATTTGTCAGATCAATTACCAAACCAAGCTGAAAAAAGAGAACGAACAAAACTAAAGGTAAGTAAAAAACTAAAGATGTCCGCTCTTGTAATAACATTAAATGCCATATGCATACATATAATAGATACGTGAACTATTGAATCTATATACCCATTTCTGTACAACTCATGATAATGTCTTGGTATTTCCATGGTAAGGTATACAACCCTAATCATCAAGCATACACAAGTCAATTATAATGTAACCTCGTTATGCTGTAATTCATTCAACATATCTCAACAGCTGAATAAAATAACCAATTAAATGTGGTTGGAAGTAGCATCATAGAGTTGACCATCCTTCTCAAAAAAAAAATTTGCACCTCCATTTGCATACCATTGTTTAAAGTTCGAACTAGTTGTAAGAGAGATCAAGTAGCTCATGTATGAGCATTCACTATTTCATGTCATTGATTTCTTTCTACTTTTTTGGTCAACCACAAAAACATTTTTGATAAAACGACGATCTTAATGAGGAAAAACTCATAAAGGAGCGGCAGTTTACAAGGTTCATTGGACATAATCAAAATGACCTGTGCCAAATTTTGCTTACTAGTTTGTACATTACTCTCGTTACATGTCAGAATTCCACCACTCTGCTTGATCAACTAGTACTTGGGGACTCCTTGCAGAGAGCCACAATGAAACTTGCACGAACAGATTTTAATGACCTCTAAAGAACCAAGGCCTCTGCATCACATTCAACTTGCCTAACGATCATGTGGAGATCAATAGATGAGGACCACTTCATCATTTTAAGCATAATGAAGCCCAACCGTCCCTGACTGTATTTCGTTGGAATTCAATTTCAGCTAGCTATGAGAGGTCTGGCTAGCTGCTCAACCATCTATCATTCTAATGTAAGGGGAATAGTTCCCGTATAAATCCATCCAAACCACTTCTCCAATTAAAACATAGTTACATTTTTTTACACAATAGCTATTTTCAGTGCACTGATGGCGAGAGAATGACTGAAGGTGAAAACGGTGAAAGGGATAAAGGGAAGAAACCAGTTGCAATATTGGGGGTTAATGAGGGGAAAACGGTTGTAGAAGAAGCTCAAGATGGATGGAAGTTCATATCCAGCAGGAGGAAGGAGAAACACGGTATCGGCAGTAGGGATTCGAGAAGGTTACCAGAATATCCGACGCTATTCGTTGAGAGTTTTCTGGCTGGATGGTTACCAGTTAATTTTGAGAGAGAATACGCTCGCGCAAGGAAAGTCATGGAGGTGGTCATCCCTCGTGAACGGAATTCATCTAGCCCTCGAGGATTTGTGTTTGGTTGAATGTTCTCGGAAGAGAAGTCTAGAGGTCAGAGAAGATGTTGGATGGCAAACAGTTTGGAGGGATGAAATTGCGAGTTCGGAAAGCAAGGTATGAGCTGGACATTAAAAATAGGGAAGAGGAAAATCGAAAGGAGAAGAGAACGAAGGAGGCTCGAAATAGGAAAGATAAGGGACGGGAGAGTTTCTCCAAAGCTAGAAGGAACTTATAAGGTGCAATATGGAAGAGGAAAGAGCAGATCTTTTAAAAAGGTGGTAGAAAACAGTTTGAAACAGTGCACGAAGCAAGATTCAAGAGTTAGGGGAGTCTCAGAAATCAGTAGAGGCTAAATGGGTATGGAGGAAGACTACAGAGGATGGGCCAGAAGCGCATATAAACGAGAAGGTTCTTGCAGGATCAATGGAATCTTTTAAACAAAGTTTAGTAGCATCAGCTCAATCAGGGGTCTTGGAAGATGAAATGACGGAATGGTTGGCCTCCTATTGCAGTGAAATTGAGAAAGAAGATAATGTGGTAAAGAGATTCAAAGAAAGTCTGTTTCTGATCTCTCTCGCTCGTAGAGATTCATGGAAGCAGTACTTTTGGCTTGCACAAAACATAGATAAGGCATGATAACGAGCATCCAGTGACGGGAAGAATGGTCTACTTTTGGTTGGGAGGAGAAATGGTTCCAATTCTGGGACGTTCCGATGGAAGTTTGGATCAATGAAATATTCTGTGAGCTTGGAGAATGCATTGGCTCCATAATCTCCATTGACCCTCAAAACCAAGATAGTGAGGAGCTACGTCACGCCAGAATTCGAATTAGAAAACAAAAGCTTATCTCAGTTCCAGGAACAGTTAAAATCAAAGTAGGGGAAGTAAAAATAGAGATGAAAGTGGTGGAAGAAGTGATCTCTCAGGAGACAGAAACTGATGATGACGTCGCATGCTCGCTAATGGCGGACGAAGGGTGTTGCAATGAAGGTAAACAGATGGGGTGCTCTTGAGTAGTACTGGAAGGAGATGTTCAGACATGTCTGGTGCCTATTGGCCAGGAGAAAGGTTCGTCAGCTGAGTTGAGAGAAAATGAGACACGTGTCAACAGGAGCTGTAATATGTTGGACTCGTCAGATGCATTACATGCAGTGTTCGAGTTGTCGGTATCGCTACAAGTTTCGCTGGCCAGAGATAAAGATATAATATCTTTATCGCCGATAATATCGCCGATAACCAGAAATGCAAGGAAAAAGAGGGAAACATGGGGAAAACGATGAAATTTTTAAGTGAAACTTCAAGACAAGCCTAAATACACATATTTACATATTTAGGAATAAAAAATTGCGAAAAGAATACATTACATAATACATTTTCATTTAATGGGACCCAAAAAGCATGCGATGCCATAAAAAATCAGTTTAATAGCAACCAAAATGAGTTTATATATTACAAATGCAGCTGGCATACAGTAATTAAGACACATAAAAGTAAATGAACTCAAAGATGCCAAATCAAGGATGGATTGGATTATCCAATCAGTGTGGTTTTTGCATGATAGAGATGTACATGTGGCAAAATCTATCATAATCTTAACCGTGTTTTCGCTTCATCAAGATCTGTGTGACCTAATCAAGAGGTTGGATGGGAAAAAAAAAAAAACCATTACAATGGCCCTATGAAGTTTTTAATGGTGGACATTTAATCACCACTGTTTCCCTTAGTGTGGTCCACCTGAGATGCAGATCTATCTCATTTTGGACTCATGCCTTAAAATTATCTATCAAAATAAATGGACAACATTTTTTTTTTTTTTTACGGATAATTGAGGATTATATTAAAATAAAGAAGAAAAAAAAAGAAAAGAAAGGACCCTGCTAAGATAGCAAGGAACCTAACAACCAAGAAACAACAGATTGTCCTTAGTTAGCCCTTTAACATTACACGCCCATTCAAAAATAAGATTCTTAGCCCTAAGCCAAACATTATTGACCGAAGACGATATGCCATTAAAGCATCGATTATTCCTCTCCTCCCAAACTGACCACCAAATTGCAAGGATCACCATCCTCCAGACGCTACGTCTAGCGTTACTCATTCTAACCCCATGCCAAGAGAACAATTGAGAATGGGCCGAGATCGGGTTACACCAGCAAAATAAACGGACAACATTGATAAAATATATATTATTATGATAGCCCCACAGAACATGGACCCATCAATCCACGGATCCAAACTAGTCACACGTGCGCACCATATAAATCAGTACGCTTATCGTACTGAGTCAACTGTGTGGGGCCCATAAGTTTTGGAGCAAGCTAATATTTATGTTTTCCCTTCATCCATGTCTATTAGACCTTGTGAACAAATTGGATGGAAAATAAACATCATGATGGGGCCCAGGAAAGCTTCAACGGTGGATATCATTCCCACCACAACTTCATGTGGTGTGGACCACTTGAGCCTCGTATTTGGCTACATTTTGGGCTTATTCCCTAGAATAACATATCAAAATGGATGGACGGTGTAGATAAAACAAATATATCATGGTGGGCCATACAAAGCCCTGACATGACCATCCATCTCTAGGCTCCCGATCTGCGCCAAGGCCGATTTCCCCGGAAGCAAAGTTAGCGTGGCAACTTTTTGAGAACTCATCATATGTGATGTGAGTCCAAAATCTGAACGGTCTAAGTGATGCAGCACTCCATGAAACCTCTATGGTTCAACTTTTGCTTTCATCTAAGACTTCAGTGGGCCATTATAAAAGAAAACATTTTTCTCCCTTGATTTGCATCTTTCTTTTCTATGGCCCACCAAGTTTTAGATCAAGGTAAAATTTGGCCCCGGGAGTTTCATGGGATGCCGCATCACATGAACCATTCAGATTGGAGGCCTATTACACGTGTGAAAAGATGCCTACGTGCTTTGTGTAGCCGTGCCCGATAAAAACAGGACGTGGATTAGCTACAACAGGTTGAGTAGCGAGAGTCGCTACTGAAGTGACGTCACCAAGTTATGTGGGTCCTATCATGATGTATGTGTTTTATCCACACCGTCCATCCATTTGGAGAGAACATTTTAGGGCATGATCCAAAGAATTAGGCAGATCTAAAACTATAATGGACCCCACCACCGGAAACAATGGAGTGAGTTACACCCACCGTTGAAACCTTCCTAAGGCCCACTGTGATGTTTATTTGAGATCCAATCTGTTCATAAGTTAACACAAACATTAAATAAGGTAAAACATAAATATCAGCTTCATTGAAGACTTTTGTGGCCATTAGAAATTTTTAATGGTGGGCGTCACTCTATCCACTTTTTTCTGTGGTGGGGTCCACTCAAGCTTTGGATCTAAATCATTCTTTGGCTCATGACCTAAAATGGTCTCTTAAAATGGTGTGGATACAAAACATACATCATGGTGGGACCCACAGAACTTGGTGACGTCACTTCGGTAGCGAGTCTGGCTACTAACCCGTCAACAGCGCATCCGCGCCCGATAAAAAAGGGCTCCGAACGGACCGAACCCATGTTTTTATCGAAGAGACCCTAAAACCCTGATTTCTTCCCCAAATCTCTAGATTTCTCAGGATTTTTTATTTCTTTTTTCGCATTTCCTTCCTAAATCAATTCCGTTTTTAAGTAAGAAGAAAGAAAAAAAGGGTATCGAGATTTTCTTACAGTAACCTAGGAATGGTGAGCTTCGATTCAAATGGCCCACCAAATGCAGCTTCGAATCAGGGCAATCTATTCTACAGGTGCGGAAATCCACCCTACCGAAAGTTTCCCTCTCTCTCTCTCTCTCTCTCTCTCTCTCTCTCTCTCTCTCTCTCTCTCTCTCTCTCTTTTCCGATTTTTTTAGAATATTTCTTCCAACGTGTTTCGTATCGTTGGACTGCGACAATATTGCGAACATTGCTGACAACTGGACTTTTCGAAAAAATCGATAAAATCGCCGAAAATCAGCGATATTAGGAAGAGAAATGAAAAAAGAGAGTTTCAATGTTGCAACTCTAGCGATACCAAAATTATCGGCGATAATTCGATAATATCGCTGATAATTTAAACACTAATTACATGTAGAGGTAAGGGAAGGCAAAGCGGGAGAAACTCTCATTTCGACACGTGGCGAAAAGCAGACCTCAACATTTATTATGGCAGAAAGCTCTTTCCAACACAGAGAGGAAACACGAAGCTTCTATCCTTCTCAAAAGTCACTTGCGGAGGAAATACATTGTGCAGCAACAATTCAGTCCCCAGCACATGTGCCACCTTACTTGAACAGCAGCCCGTGTGAGACCCATTTCTTAACAGAGTTTGACTTTCACAATCAGTTCGCTATCTCAACTACTATACTTTGCAAAAATGGAGGTGAAAGCTCAAGAGAGGTTATCAAATCTCTAGAGGAGGAAGCGGATCATCCAGAAGAGATCGAACAGCATCAAACGACTTCATTGGGAGACACAATTGTCAGATCTCGGCATGAAGAAAGGGGCGTCTTCATATCAGGTGAGCTTATCAGTCACCAATCGCAAGAGATGGTGATTCCAGAAGATTCGCAGGAGACGCCAGCACTGGAAGATGCCAATCTGGGGGTATATGAGCACTTGATGGAGGATCGATAGCACGGGACATCAATCTAGCTTCTATCAATGACGGAGATAAAACTAATTCGGGAGACTCAGCACAGTTGTTGGAAGCACAGGTGGTGGCCCCATTAGCAGTCAATTACCACATGGTTAATGAGCATAACAAGGAACTTGTTTCAAACGTTGCAGATTAGGTGCTTGACAATATTTCTATCAGGCAAGCACATAACAGAAAGATCTCTATGGCTCAGGGGATGAAGCGGATCAAAGTGGTCATGGTAGAAATTGCTCGATTAGTGGGTGTCACTTTTGGGGACAGGCCAGAGGGCTACGTAGCTTTGTTTGAGTTCATGGAAGAAAGAGGTAGACAATTAAACCCCCAGGAACCACAGGAACAATTTCATACTAAAGGCAGAGTGATGATTTGTGTTCAAACTGAAGATAATTGCGAGGCCGTGGGGTTTGAAGTGCAGTAGAGGGCAAAATTTGCTCAGCAGGTTTTCAATGAAGATCTTGAGCTAGAATGTGAGGGGATTAGGGTGTCCACAAAAAACAAGCTCTCAAGTGATATATGCAATAGATACAAAGTTCAAATAGCAGCATTTCATGAGACTATTGGAAGAGTCGGTTTTCAATGTCAGTGCTTCTTAAAGAACTTTCATCTGATTTTCAGTGGATATTTTCCGTGACTTATGGGCCAAATAGACTGAGTTTAAGAATAGAATTTTGGGCTGAGTTAGATGTATGTCGAAATAGATGACCTTTGAAATGGTGTGTGGAAGGGGGTTTTAATGTGGTGAGATTCTCCTATGAAAAAACAAATGGGGAAGGGTATCTAGGAGTAGCCTTTTGGATTGGATTGCAAAAAATGAAATAATTGATTTACCGATGGGGGAAGTCGAATTTACTTGGCCGAATGGTCAAGCCAAGCCAAAAGAGTTGAGATTAGATCTCTTTCTTCCGTCTCCAAAACAGGTGAAAATTTTTCCATTAATGCATCAAAGGGGTTTGTGTAGAGACCAATATTTGATCATTGCCCACTAATGTTGGAGCTGGAGAAGAAGGATTGGGGTCCCCGGCCTTTCAGATTCAAGCTTACTTGGCTTGAGATAGAAGGTTTTGCAGATAAGGTAGTTGAGTGGTGGACATCATTTTCAATTAGAGGGGGTGCAGATTTCGCTCTATTCCAAAAATTGAAATTGCTAAAAGGAAAAATCAATGTATGTGGAAAGAGGTTTTGGGGGGTTGTGAAGAGGAGACGGCAAGGTTATTGGATGAAATCCAATATCTAGACATCAAATTGAAAAAGTATTGCTGGTAGAGGAAAGTGCAAGACGAGAACTATTAGGTACAAAGTATATTGCTAGACTATAGAGGACAAAATTAAATGGAGACAGAGATCAAGGGCCCTATGGTTGAAAACATGCGATAAAAATACAAAATTCTTTCATTCTATGGCAAGTGTGAGGGCAAGAGTTAACAGAATTAAATCATTAATGGTGGACGGGAATAGAGTGGAAGGGAAATCAAAGGTGTGAGATGCCATTGTAAATTCTACAAGAATCTTCTACCAAGAGAGGAATGGAAGTGTCCTTTGCTAGATAATCTCTGTTTTGATCCCTTTTCTCTAGCTAGGGCGGCGGCACCAGAGGGAGGAGATTTGTGTAGACCTTTTCCTTGCCACAGTCCAGCCCTCCCTGGACCCTGTTAAAGCACAACTTCTGGCAAGCGAGAAGACACCAACGTTGTCTAAAGTGTTCGCACGTATGCTAACAATATTGCCTTGGTCTCCAATATGGGCAGCAATACTAGTGGTGGTTGACTACCATGGGGAGTGTACTGGTAACAGAGGACGTGGAAAGATTTCCTCCAGTGATAGCTCGTGTTCTTTTCCAGGACAATCGTGTTACTACACATACTGCAAGAAAAGTAACCATAATGTGGATAGTTGTTGGGAGTTGATTCATAGCAATGGGGGGTCAACTTCTCATCAAGCACATTCCACATCATACCAAGAAAAGGGGAAGACCAGTGCTACTACCTCTTTTAATCGGAGTGATACTGTGCAGTCCATCGTTCAGGCCAAACTGGAAAAATTGTAAAGCAAGAACATAGGTGGCGACTCAAGTGCGACCTCGTCTACATCCCTAGCCAGCTCAGGTAATGCCCTTGTCGCATCAATTGGTACTTTTCCATGAATCATCAATTTAGAAGCCACGGACCACATGACAGGTAATCGCACACTATTCTCCACCCTCGATTAGTCTCTTTCTTGTTCGCCTATCTGGTTCCTTGTCAGACGTTTGTGGAAAAGAGAAAGTGTCTTAGTGATAACATAACCCTTCCTTCTGTTTTATTTGCTCCCAAATTTCCCTCTAGTTTGCTTTCAATCAGCCAGATTACAAAGAAAATGAATTACTCTATAACATTTTAATATGGACAGTCATAATTATGACACCAAAAGCTACTGTAATAAGTATGTAGACTAGATTATTTACATGAGCAAAACTTCCAACATTCTACAGTATACTTACTTCCCTTCCCAACACTCTTTGTTGATGAATCACTTGTTTCAAAGAATATCTTTTACCAGGCACGACAGAATCGTTGAAATACTCGCCCAACGGAACTTTAGAAGGGATTATGTTAGCAATGGTATGACCATATGAAGGACAATCCAACCAACCTGTATACACAGAGCAATGCAAGGATTATAAGAAGCTGAAGAAAATGATAATGGTTGGATGGCCAAAATTACGATTCTAAATCCAAAGATGATCTTCATCATTAACCATTAATTAATAAAGAATTCCCATTAAAAAGAAAAGGAAAAAAAAAAAAAAAAACAGAGGAAGAATTGAAAGGAGAGATAGTATGGCCCAAATGCTCACAATTTTAGAAGTTGGGCAACTACTCTAACCTACCAGGAGGCAGCTTGGTTCTCTCATATGATCTAGGGTTCCTCAGCTGAACCACTAAATCATTCTTGTGTGGTTGGACGGTCACCTTTGACCCTTCATCTGGGTATTCTCTTTTCAAGCGTCGACGCCTTTCTTCACGCTCCTACAACAGTTATCACTTGAAATCAGCAGTCCAAGAAACAAAAAGAAAAAAGAAAAAAAGATGCATCTCATAGAAAGTTCAATTCAAGGACTACTGAGCTAACAAAATGAAGTATTGGTTGCCTTAATCATTTTCTTCAGGTAGAGGATTTAATGAACAGTACAGAATGGAAGCAACAAATCCTTTACAACAGGCTTATGTTTTAGACAATGACAAGCATAAAACAAGAGTAAGCAGTTGATAATGGTACATAGTAGAAAATTCATCGTTGAAGTTGTTCCCACCATAAGAACTTCTAAAATGAGGGCATTTAAGCGTAACATAATGATAGCAGTACAATGGAATTTGTGGAAAGATTTTGTGCGCACTGTTTGCACCAAGAATCAGTGCGCACCTATGGAATATGCAGAAAGCTTGTGTATGCACAACAGTGCACTGAGTGGCGTGTACCTATTTATGAGCATCCTAAATTTTGCTCCTTTTTTTTTTTGAGAAATTACAGTCTGTTTTTTTTACATGCCCACACCACACGCACACCCACATGGGTACTCAATCCCTTGATCTCAGCATTGAAACAGAGTCTGTCTACCATTGAATGCTCAGTGAGATTATAGTTGCATGAAGCATGAAGCAAAGTGGAAACATATTTGAGTCTGGAGCAGAGAAGCAACTATTTTAAAATGTTGACGAGAAGAATAGCTTGGAAACAGAAGCGTGACCCTAAAGTGTAATCTAAAGCAGGAGCGCACCTATTTAGAAGAATCATGCAACTAATGCTGATATTCATACTAAACCCCTGATTTGCATTTTGAAATGCTTGTGAGATTCATACCAACCACCCTGCACGTTTCTGTGGTACTGTACATGTGGTATGTACTGTATGCGTGTGTGGTCCCCCTTCCTCCCTCCTTTCCCAGCATTAAATATATCTGTTATGTTCGTGTTTGTGTCGGAAGATAATAAAATAGAGTAAATTGCATAGCAAATTACCATGCATTTGACCTCTATAGGGCCCACCATGATGTGTGCATCAGATCCACCCCATCCATGAGTCCTTCAATATCATGCCATCATGGCAAAATGAGTTTGTTCGGAAACCCTGGGCCACACCATACGGAATAGTGGGGTGGGGTCACTCAACCAATTAGAAGTCCTGTGTTTTGTAGGGCCCACCATCATGGTTTGCCATAAAGGCCATTACGTGAAGGTAACAGTGGCAACCGTTACACGTTACGGGGTCGTAATGGCCGTAACAGCCGTTATGGAAAAAAAATAACCCGTAATTAGTGTTAACGGTACGTTACATCCCCTATAAAGGCCATAATAGCCCCCGTAATGGTCTATTATGGGACATATATAGGTTTTTCATACTTTTAAATCAACATTATGGGGCAGGTTTTTCGGGAATTTTTTCAATAAATAAAAAAAATAAAAAAGAGAGACTATAACGGCCGTTATGGGGACGTAACAGCCATTATGCCCCGTATCATAAAGGTAACGGTGGTGGCCGTTACAGCCACCGTTACCATTACGGAACACCTTGCCCACCATGTTGTGTAAAAGGCATTCAATTCACTCATTAGATGCTCAAGCCAAGACAAAGGGACACCAAAAATCAGGTCATTCCATAACTCAAGCGGGCCACACCAAGTAAATATATAGGGAATAGTGGGGTGGGGTCACTCAACCAATTAGAAGTCCTGTGTTTTGTAGAGCCCACCATGTTGTGTAAAAGGCATTCAATTCACTCATTAGATGCTCAACCCAAGACGAAGGGACACCAAAAATCAGGTTATTCCATAACTCAAGCAGGCCACACCAAGTAAATACATAAGGTTTTAGGCATGATTTTTCACTGTCCTTTGGTGTGGCCCATCCAAGCATTGTATTCAAAAAACAGTTATGTATCGGTGGTATCCACCAATATGTAAAGGTTACGATTGCCCCTGTTACGTGATATGGGGATGAATTAGTACGTTATAAAAAAAAAGGGCCATATCGACCAATATCAACACCGTTATGGGGCAAATACGGCCATAAAGGGTCCATTTTGTTTATTAAAAAATAATAATAATAAATAATAATAAAATAAAATTTCTTTGGTTTTTCCATCTCTTTCTTCATTTCAACCATAAAGTTAGAAACTAATTTTAAACTAGATCTAAGCCTATTTCAAGGATCAAAACACCTTTTTTAAAAGATAATAAATTTATTAAAAAGAAGCAAAAAACAAAACTTCAACGAAAAGGAAGTAATGTGGAAAAGAGAAAGAAAACAGACCTAGGGAGCGCAGAAGCTAAGAGACTCCCAACTATACAAGAGTTGACCCATCGACAACAAAACCCCAACAACACAAAAAAGGAGACTTGGGGAGCCCAATCCCTAAACATAACAAGGACCCAGGAGAAGACTCCAGTCGCAGCAACCGAACAAATCCTAAAGTAGCGGTTGTTTCTTTCCAACCAGATCACCCACAACACGACGAGGAATACTACCTTCCATTTTCTTCTACCCATCAGTCCTTCAGGGTCAGTGGGCCACTCACGCATAAGAGCATCCATGGACTTAGGCATGACCCACACGAACCTTGAGAACCTCAAGATGCTCCACCAAATATCTAAAAAGAATAGGCAATGGATGAAGAGATGATCAACTGTTTCATCGGAGAGAAGACATGGGAGGCAAACGCTAGGAATGCACATTCCGAGTTTCTGAAGGTTGTCAACAGTGAGGACTCTGTTTCTTTCCACCAACCAACCAAAAGCCGCTACTTTGGGGGGGACCCCGTACTACCACAAAGGCGTCGTATGTGAGGGCAAGATGGAGGAGCCAGCTGCAACGGATTTATAGAACGATAGCACAGAAAAAGCTCAAGTCGCAAAGTTTCTCCATTGTAATGAGTCTTCGACAACAGCGGCAAGTTGAAAATGATGCAATCGAGAAAGGAGGATCATAAGATCCTCGGATTCTGAGGGGGGGGGGGGGGGAGGAGCCAGATACCTCCCCCCTCCCCTAGATAAAAGAAACAATCCTTCACTAGGACATCCTTATCAACAAAGATCGCAAAGAGAGCAGGGAAAGACTCAGCTAGAATTTGATTGCCACACCAAAGGTGGGGCCAAATTTTAGTTCTGAATTCATTCCCCGGGGAGTGGGATATTCTTTCAAAGACCAAAGGAACACTTTTCACGATTCATTTCCAAATAAAGGAGGCTATCTCGTCCACCAACCTTGAGGTGAAGAACCATACTTAGCAGAAATAATTTGATGCCAAAGACTATCATTTTTCATTCCAAATCTCCAGACCCATTTACCTAGGAGGGCTTCACTAACCAAGGAAAGATCTCGTACACACACACACACACACACACACACACACACATCCTCCACTTCGAACTACAATGCAAGGGAGCATCATGCAAGCAAGTTGGGTGGTCCCTACCGAGACATGCTGATGGCATCCACTTTGACCATAAATGTGTCACCCCATGTTAGGTCTAGGCCCTGAAATTAGGTTGATCCATGATTCAAGTGGGCCACACAATAAAGAACACTAAACAGGGGAATGGCCCACCTGCTATAGAAAATGGCATTTTTTTGGCATGCGCTTTCACCCATGGTGACGAAACAGCTAAATGGTCCACTTCTACATACACAACATGGTGGCTTCTTAATAAATAAAAGGTGGGTGTCCCCCTCCCAACTATTTCCCTTGGTGTAGCCCACTTGAATTGCAAATGGGGTTGACTTTTGGGCGTGGTGCCTAGCATGGAGTGACGCATCTAATGGGTGGATTGGATGTCATTAGCACATCACGATGGTGGCCACTCCAATTTGGTCGCGTAATGCTCCTCTACACTACAATTTGTAGGGGAGCATGTCCATGGATGCATGTATGTATGGGGTGACACATCTAATGGGCGGCGTGGATGTCATTAGCACATCATGGTGGTGACCACCCTAGTCTGCTCGCACAATGCACCTCTGCGCTACAATTTGCAAGGCAGCATATGTATGTATGTGAAATGCTCTAGTGCTCTTAAAGCACTATAAATTATAGTGATATTAGTTGCATTGGAACAATTAGACAGTCCAATCCATTGATCTAGACTATTCATTAAATCCAACCCTTTTTTTAAAGGTAATGGAAATTTTATTAAGAACAGCCAATGCAAGGAAGGCACAAGGAATTACATTTAAGAAAGCAAAAACTTTACAAGCGTGCACCAATTTGAAGATGGATGCCCAACCCTCTACCCCAATCTTGATTCCCCTCACAACCATACTAACCAAACTACAGAAATTGCAAAAGCAATGATTGCTCCTTTCCCCCAAACAGCCCAAAGAGAAGCCATAAGAACTGACCACCACATGACCTTGCCTTCTCTCCCCACTCCCCCATGCCAAGTCTGCAGGAAGTCTTCTAAGGACTCCATTATCACCCACGGTGTACCGAATAAAGTAAGGAAGGTAGCCCACGCCTCCTTGGCAAAGGCACAATGAATGAAAAGGTGGTTACTAGTTAATTGATTCATCATCTTCCAACCCACACGGGCAACCATGCAAACATCTCATCAATCTGACAGGTAACAAACATTGATAAATGGCCTCTAATATGAACAATCAAGATTGTTTACACACAAAAAAAGGTCCAATCAACAATTTGATCAATCTATTTGTTAGGTGCCATCATGGATTGCTTATGATTCTAGAGAATCTATTTTGTTAGGAAATTGTAAGAATCCCATCTATGGGTTGGAAACGGTATGGCTAGAGAAAGTGCGAAATCAGTGAGGAATTGGATCAACTGATCATTTCAATTTTTGCATGTTGGTTCGTAAATGTGTTCTGAGTTGACAGAGTTTAAATCGACCTATTGGACTGCCTAAGCGAATGGATGCAACTAGGAGCACGATCCTTACCCGAGGTACCAAAAACCTCACCATCATTGGCAAGGACTGTGCACCTATGCTATCCCTTATCAGGATTATCCAATTATCATGAGACTGATTCCATGCAGCAAAAATCTGAAAAAGCACTTGAAGGTTGAGACTTGAGATAAAGGATTAAGCTAGTGACCTTGAACTCAATGCTTTCCACGACTAGTTAAGGTCGATGAAAATTTATTTCCAATGGTTCCAGATGTCAGAAAACATTTAGTTGCACTTCACGGAACTTTAGGGGTAACCCCATAACTGTTGGTTCTTGGTTTAAACAAATCTATCTGCAAGTGGTGGCCTTCTTCTCGGTTTAAACAAATCTATTTGCAAGTGGTGGCCTTCTACATGTATCTAATTGGGAATTAACAAATGCAAGGATGTAGCGGAGGTTCCGACCTGTGGAGTGGACTATGAGCCCATTTCATTTCAACAATTCCTATTGCAAAATGATAATGTAACCATTGAAGAGTACATACAAAGGTGCTGAGATTTGATGCTTTCAAAGTTTAACAGTGTGGATGTGACCTATTAAAAAAAAGGAGCGAAAGAAGAACGGCATAAGAAATGTGCATGTGTGTGTGGTCTTTCTTTTTTTTTTTTTTACACACACTCACACCCACAAACACCACATGGGTATTCGAACCCATGACCTCAGTGTGTGTGTGGTCACCAAACACAATAATTCCTAAATGAAGGTGAATCAACTGCTGTTTTGGAGGAGCTCAACGCCTCACACTGGCATACAACGCCTCACACTGGCATACCACATGTTGAGAATAGCCCACAGCCTCCTATGATCACTCTTAGCAACAAGTAATAGAACTCACAAAATAATGGTCCTAAGGCGAACACAGAGGCAGGAGAGATGTCCTGGCAATTCTCTTATTACAAATGTGGAGGCAGGGCCATCTTGCAGTTGTGTTCCTGTCTTAGTCTAAGAGCATATCAACCGCTGTGAGGAGACCATTAAGGATGAAGAGGTAGAAGAGGAGTCAAATGAGGAAGTGACATACAGGACCTCTTGATCGTGACTTGAAATGGGTGTTTAAGGATTTCTTTATCGACACACCAAATCCAAACCACTCCCATGGATAGCAAGAAGGAAGATTCATTGTACGCCAATGTCAATTAGGAGATAGACAATGAAAAGTATCCTCTCAAAAATAAAATAAAATAAGTTAGGAGAATGAAAATGCAAAACATCATCTGTTTAGTTCAGAAAAGGAAAAAGGTGCACCAATACACAATGCAAAAAATAATAATAATAACTTGGACTCCTTGCCAGCAAATTTCTTATAGGAAATTCATTATATGAGGTGTGCATATAGTTTGAAATCCAAATGAGGAAGTGAAAAGGTGCCCAAACATTACTGCTGATTTTATTTTTTTCCTTTTTCTTTTCCGAAAGCAATCAAACAATATTATAATTAGAAAAGAGAGGGAAGAGAGGAATACTCTGCGCAAGGTTTCGACGGCCGTCTCGATGTGTTCTTCTTCTTCCCATGTAGTTTCTTCTTCGACATGTTCTTTGAAAATCTCTTCTTCATCTTCTTCAGGCAAGGGCGATGCATTTAAGTCCATCTAAACGATCATAAACATCCACTGAGCCGCATTCCCCAAAGCTTTTTTTTTTTAGGGTTTTACTTCATTTACAGAGATTGCTTTCACAGAAAACCAATTCAACTGTACATAGATTGCGAGGGAAGATGAGCCACTTCCACAAAAGAAATTAAGGAAATAAGAACATGAAAAACATGAAAAAGAAGAAGGAAAAATAAAAAAAATTACCTTAACATGTAGAATGACTTCCGTTGAATTGGACACAAAAATATAAATAAAAATAAAAATAAAGAAAAGAAAACCCTAGACGAGAGCCACCTCGACCAGCCAATGGTGTTAGACTAGCACTATTCTCACTTTCTCCCGGTTAAACCCGACCCTGGGAAAGAGAAATGTTCCAACTTCCCATACAACCTTGCATGTGAACTAACTTTCATACGCGCTACGTTTTTTTTTCCTTCCAACATGTTTCTTGTTAGATCATCCAATCTCCACATAAGGTGGACCGCGCCATGATGATTGCCTGAAGAATAATTAAAAACAAGCCCCTTATTGTGTCGACAACAACTGAACATTGTTTCGATACACCCGCTATCCATTAATTTTGATGGTGTGTAGGCCACCTGATGACCGATGAGTGATTGAATCAACTTGATTTTCGCCCTCAATCATACTTATGGTGTGGCCCACCTTTTTCATGGCCCAGATGTTCCATAAGACTGACGTAAGAGTAAATGCATCTTACATGAAAGTTCACATGTAATCTTAGCATGCAAACATTTTTCATTTTCTAAGGAGAGGCCTCATCGTGTACGGCTCGTTAATTGAGTTGGCGGAGACGTGCGTGCGTAGGTCATCCCGGTTTCGATTCCTTGGTGCGTGTTTTCATTTCCTGTGGTCTGGCTGCCTCGGACGTGAAATTGGTGGAAAGGGAAATTTTTTTTTTCTTTTTGTTATTTAAATATCGGGGATGTGTTTAAATGATTAAGAAATCAAAGCCTTGAAGATGGACGGCGGCACTGTTAGTTCATGTAGAGAAATAAAGATAGATTTGCCCCAAAAAAGATCTAATAAGGTGTAACTCACTTGTGCTTGAAATACAACATCTCTCTACGGTGATAAACACCTTATATCAGGTGCACACTTGATCGAAACACTTGAACTAAGTAAAAGCTGTTAACAACTTAACCATAAAAGAAAGAGGAAAAAATAAAAGCATGAAATATTGAAAAGAGAAAAAACTAAACAAACTTGCCAAGCAAGCCAACACACCATACCACCAGCACCACCCAGCTCATCACCTTTTGGCTATAAGTTTGTTTTCTGTCTCACGTAGTATGTGTGGGCATGCCATAATCGATAAAACAGTTCAATTCAAACCAATCAACTTTGATCCAAAGTGCTGGAATAAGCAAATACATCATGTTTCTCTTCTTTTTTTCTTTTTTTTTGGGTTAACTTGTTAGTATACCCACTATCAATTTACACTTCACTGTTAGCCACCCGCACTAGGGAATCGATGCCAAGACCTCAGTGTTAAAACGAGGTATCTTTCACTCAATCTACCACTTGAGCTTTGGACCAGGGTGTAAGCAAATACATCACGTATGAAAGTATATAACCAGAATCTAAAGTGATCGGTTGCATGCTCAACCACTTGAAAAATTTTGCAATGATTAGATGATAAATAGAGAGTGAGGTTCCTCTTTTGAAGATGTCTTGCACTTTGCCTTCCATAATAAATGACTTTTCATAATACCAGTGGAATCAAACAAAATGAAAATTAACAATCAGTCATTAGTAGCGATTGCAAAAATGTCTCTTAAAAGAACTGCATGATATTAGATAAAGGATAAATCCAACATATGAGCGTTGATTTGGATTACAACTAAAAGTTATAGCTAAGAATTACCACTACTAGATTATCGCTACTCCTATGATCAGTTGAGATAAAAGATAGATTTGTTTTGATTTAATTGTGTGTTAGATTTGTAGATGATTCTTGCTCCGTGAATTTCCCATACTATTTATAGAGTTTTGTTACAGCTTATTCTTTCATATGCTTATTTCATTACTCCAGTGGTTATAGTATTCGAAGGGCTTCTCTTTAGATCATTCTCTTGTTATGTTTCCATTTGCGATTGTTCATCTTCCATCAACTAGGTTTTGTGTCTCTAGGTCACCTACCATATGTTGGACTGCTCGACCGTATTTTTCTCTCTGCTCGTTAAATTTTAGATAATTCGACCGCGTTATTTTGTCAACCATCTAATGATGTGTAGCACTAGATTTATGCTAATTATAATTCTATAAAAGACTCTCCAAGTATCTTAAAAAAATTTTTATCCATCTCATATCTCTCGTGCAGTGCCACAAGTCGCCTTCCTATTGGTTTTTTACAAAATGACCAGAAATAGGGTATAACATTTCCCCCCCCCCCCCCCCGGTCGCTTCACCTTTAGGAAAAAGGTGTTATCGACATTGTATCATTGCCCAATGCAATTAATGCAATCGGTCGTTGGTCCACTTGTCTCCTCATTGATCTTACGTGACTGAGGCTGAACCAAAAGATATTCTTTGTCGCTTCCTTATACGTTGTCCATATGACACATTATCTAAAATCATATTGTATGAGGAGTCATGATTACCATCTCATTAATGTGCACATATCTCAACTGATATATAAACACAACTCTAAGTTGGTGTTTACCTCTCTTCACCATTTGCTTTTTTTCTCTCGTGTCGAAACTCTCTCTCCAGTTGTCTGTCGATTGTCATGGATGCATCTTCATTCACTTCCATTTTAGTTTTGCACCTAAAATCGTTTATTAAATATTTTGGTGTTCTTTCTTCAAGAGTGGTCAATGACCTTCTTTTTAATACTCCTATCTAATTGAATAAGGCTTTGTTGATACTCGGTCCAGCCTTTCGTCATGCGGTTACTCACGAACAACTTCATGAGATTGAGCCATGTTTCTCAAAGTGCCCTGATGAATTTTTGCTTATTCAATCCAATCATTTCATGGATCCTTCCAATGATTTTAAATCTCCGAGATCATGGGCAAAATTGATGAACGGTTGGGAAAAATGGTACACTCGTATTGAAGCACAACATGGTGACATATGGAAAAGGGCTATAATTTATGGATGTATCAAACTTTCCTTGCACGAATATCCATGCTATACTTTTCTCACTACAGTTTCAACTTTTTAGAGTTGATCGGCTAATACATTCCATTTTCTATGCGGCTCATGAGTCTGACCATCATGTAAAGGCTACCCCCAGTTAGAAAATGGCTGAACAATTATAATTTATAGTGATTATTGTTGGCTAATTCCTCACACTATATGGTAAAATAACATTTATTTTTTTATGGTCAATTAACCAGTATCACCTGGAAATAGGGTAGAGTTTAGTCGATAATTCCTCGACAATGGATATTGTTGGTCGATCTAAATAGGATAAGACTTGTGAATTTAGTTATGATAAGGTCTATGATAAACTAGAATAATAGTTCGGTTGAGAATTTGGTTTGTTACTCTCTAAACCATTTAAACAATTTGATTACGATCTCAATATTGTTGTGCAACAACTAGCTATGATTTAGGACCAACCTGATATTGCTCCTCATGATAAGGTTGATTATTGGGCAAATATTGCTCCCCAAGTATCCATTGATTCCTGGCCTTAGGAATTAAGTTCATATTCTCACGTTTAGGGCACTTGAAATCTATTGGCGATGGTAAATTTCACACGTCTTGTACAGGAACTTGTTTAGGATGTCTGAAATCTATAGGTGGTGGTGAATTTCATATGTCCTGCACTGAAACAGGGACATAAATAGGTGGCTTATTTCGCCATAAAGGAAACATTAATGGCATTGGTTGGATTGTTGGTACAAGTACCAAATTTCCAACAGAACTGTATCAACCTGTTACTGAGGTGCAATGAGTGTTCTTTTGGCAAATAAAGCCACCAACTGATTCATGCTCTTGGTATGACCAACCATCAATCTATTAAATGCTTCAGTCTGAGCCCATGACTACTCAGCCTGAACTTGCAACATTTTTGCAATGCGTTAAATTCCTCTTTGCACATCAACTATCTCGGCTAACATAATCTCATGATGTTCAACTTGAAATGTTGATGGTGTATTCGGTTTTGGTAGAATAAGTGCCAAACTAGGTGGTTGACTTACTTACTCGAGCACCTGTTGAACTAGCAACTCTTCCTCTTAAGCAAGAGGCTCATTGACCATAACATCATTAGTGGCGGCTGTTGAAGTATTACAACCACCTCTTCGACTCATGATTTTAAGAAATTATTGCACCAATAAGTATACTTCATAATTGAGTCCCACCAGGCGTGCTAAAATCTTTCTTTTTATACGGCCGGTGCAAAATGAATATTAATGACATTCAAGTAGTTTTTTTTAGTCCCACAGGGTGTGATAAAATTATTGGTGTTCGATTTGTTTTTTGTCATGTGTAGCGTGTGCGAGTGTACCATAATCAATAAAGCGACTTGATCCAAACTGATCAACTTTGACCCCAAGCGCCGAAATAACCAAATACGTCCAATATGAATGTATATGATCAGAATCTGAGAAGATCGGTCGCCTACTTAGGCACTTGCAGAATTTTGTAATGATCAGGCGATAATTAGATGATGTGGTTCTTCCTCCGAAGATGGGTTGTGCTTTGCCTTCCACAAGAAAATGACTTTTTAGAATACTAGCGCAATCAAACAAAAGGAAAAACTCACAATCGGTCACTAGGAGCAACTGCAAGAATGCATCTCTTGAAAGAATTCAGTAATATTGGATAAATGACGAATCTAACGTATGAGCGTAGATTTAGATTATAACTTAAAACTATTGTTAAGAATTACCGCTACTGGATTATCGCTACTCACAGGATAAGCTGAGATAAAAGATAGATTTGTTTTGATTTGATTGTGTGCTGGATTTGTAGATGATTAATAGATTTGTTTTGATTTTATTGTGTGTTGGATTTGTAAATGATTCTTATTTTGTGGATTTCCTCTACTATTTATTAAGTTTTGTTGCAGCTTATTATTTTAGATGCTTATTTCATTACTCCAGTTGTTACAATAGTTGAAGTGCCTCTCTCTAGATCCTTCTCTTGTTATGTTTCCTTTTCATGACTGTTCATCTTCTGTCGCTCAGGTTTTGTCTCTTGATTGTCTATCATATGTTGGACTACTCGACTATGTTTTTCTCTCCCCTCGTTAAATTTTAGATAACTCGGTTGCATTACTTCGTCGACCATCTAATGACGTGTAGCACTGGATTTATGCCAGATATAATTTTGTAAAAAAACGCTCAAAGTATCTTGAATATATTTTCATCCATCTACCATCTCTCGTGCAGTGCCACATATCGTCTTTTTATTGAATTTTTTCAGAATAGCTAAAAATAGGGTACAACATGACACACGTGCAAAGATGTTCTCAAAGACTTTCACAATTTATATTACGAATATCTAGACCAAGTTATTAAATAAAGACTTTTCTAGTCATTTTCTTATCCAATATAGGACAAGCAACACTCGTAAACAAAGAAGTTAAAAAGATAAAACTACACAAGTCTTTTTTATATTTTTAAATCGATGAACTTTTATTATTATATATTTTTCTCTTGGCCATTGGAATATCTGCCTAACAATCACAGTGAATAGATATAACAGATACATGTTTATACATGTTTTAGCCACAAAGGTATATCTGTTAACAAATTTCTAAGGCATTCAACTTCTAATCCTGCATTTTCTAGGGTGACAAACTCGGATTCCATAGTCTACCGAGCAATGCAAGCCTGTTTAGTAGACTTCCAAGATATTGCACCTCTTCCAATGGTGAAAACATATGTACTTGTGGCTTTTGTTTCATGTAAATCAGTGATCCAATTGACATCACTGCATCCTTCTAACACAGGAAGATAACTTGTATAACAAATTCCATATGTAACCGAAACTTTCAAGCATTTTAATATTCTATTCAATGCATTCTAATAATCATATCTACAATTGTATATCTACTTAATCTATCTAATGCAAATGCAATATTAGGTCTAGTACGGTTGATTAGATACATTAGGCTACTAATTACTTGAGAATATTTAAGACGAGATACCCTACTTCATATATTATTCTTGAGATGTATAATATTATCATAATGTGTATTAACAAGTAAAATGTCAAAGTGATCAAATCTTTTTAATATTTTATCCACGTAATGAGATTGAGACAGAATAATGCTATCATATTTTCTGATTACTTGAATACATAATATCATACTTGTTTCTACTAAATCTTTCATATTAAAGTTAGAAGACATGATTTTCTTAGTCGAATTGACTAACTTAACATTAGTTTCAAAGATATATCATATATATATATATATATATAATCATATAATAATACCAATATTACTAGAAAATTTGCAATATATACATTTATTTATATTATTTACTAGATATCCATTTGACTTTAAAACATTGTGAAATTTTTCATTCCATTACTTAAGAGCTTGTTTTAAACTGTACAAGGACTTGATTACCTACATAGTTTGTTTTCTTTTCTTGGAATTATATAACCTTCATGTTGCTCCATGTAGATTTTTTTCTTTTTATTTCTCAAGTTAGAAACACTGTTTTAACATCCATTTGATGTACTGCAAGCCTGTACATAGATTTTATTGCAACTAATACCTTGATCGTTATAATTATACTTACATGTAAATGGGTATCATAGTAATCATATCATTTTTTTTGTTTGAAGCATCTTACGACTAATCTACCTTTAAACTTCTCTATATACTCATCTGGTTTAAGTTTTGTTTTTGTTTTTTTGTTTTTTTTTTTTTTTTAAAATACTCACCTACACTCACTTACACTCTATAAACATATCTCTAACACTCACTTTTTTATAATTATATAACATTTATGCTGCTCCATATAGATTTCTTCTTTTTAACTTTCAAGTTAGAAATAATATTTTAACATCCATTTGATGTACTACTAGCCTATACATATATATTATTGCAACAAATACCCTGATCGTTATAATTATGGTTACAAGTGAATAAGAATCAAAGTAATCATATCATTTTTTTTGTTTGAGGCCTTTTATGACTAATGTATCTTTAAACTTATTTATGTATTCATATGGTTTAACTTTTTTTTAACACTCACACCCTATAAGCTTGTTCCAAGGAGGAAGGTATATGAGTTTCCAAGTGTTGTTTGATATAATCGATTCTAATTCATCATTTATAACTTCTCTCTAAAAAGAAGTATCAGGAGAGCTAATGACTTTTGAATAGGTCTTAGGATCATCTTCTACCAAGAAAGTGAAAAACTCATCTTCTAAGTTGGTTTTCTTTCGAGCTCTCGTGCTCCTTTTAGATTCTAGTTCTATTTCACTATTTACATATATGCTTCTACTAATTGAAGTAACATTAGACCCACTAATTTCTTTTATTTTCACGAATCTAATCTTTATAGGAAAGACATTTTTTTAGAAATTATGTATCTCTAGCTTTTATAATAATGTTTGAATCTACAAGATTATTCTTTGATTTCAAAACCAGGAACCTATATGTTGCATTGTTTTATGTATATCTTATAAACACACAATCACTTGTCTTATGACCTAGTTTCATTTTATTGATTTTAAGTAACCCTACTTTAGCTAGACCCCCACACTTTAAAGTGTTGATAACTAGGGGTGTAATTTTTCAACAATTCATATGGTGTTTTACTGGTTTTCTTATGAGCTATCATAATTTATATATAACACATAGGTAGTATGGTTTCTCCCCACATATTAAAAGGTAAATCAAAATGATTTAATATAGCATTAATTATTTCTTTCAATGTTCTATTCTTGCGTTCAACTATTTCATTTTGTTCTGATGTATAAGGAACGATAGTTTCATGTACTACTTCATTCTTTTCACAGAGTTTTCTAAACTGGAAAGAATTATGCTCTCATCCTCATCTTATCCAAGTCTTCTAATGTTCCTGCTAAGTTGGTTTTCAACTTCTGCTTTATACTTTATGAGAACTCTAAAGCTTCATTTTTATTCTTCAGAATTCTTCAGAAGGTATATCTAAAACAATCGTCTACGGATGTTATATAGTTCCTTTTGCCTCCTCTAAACATATGATTTATAAAATCACCTAAGTAACTATGTATTAATTCTAATAACTTAGAACTTCTACTAATAAATTTAAATAATTTTCTAACAAACTTAGATTCTATACAAGTTTCACATTTTTTGAAATTATCGACTAATATGTCAGGCAGTAATCCTATTCGTTACATTCTTTTCAAAGATTCTACGTTCATGTGTCCTAATCTACTATGACATAATGAAAGATATTTAACAAGATAAGCAGAACTAAATGACATCTTATTATTATCATAAGAAATGTTTACAACGAACAAACCATCACTGTAGTAACCCTGCTCAACGAAGGTTCCATTCTTGGTCACTATAAGCTTATTAGAATCAAATACTAGTTTAACATCAGTCTTTTTGATGAGCTAACCAGAGACTAAGTTGCGACAAATGTCAGACACATGCAACAAATTCTTTAGCATTAAAGTCTTTCCCGATGTGAGCTTTAAAATAACATTTCCTTTTTCAACAACTGGAGATGATCGAGCATTTCCCATGAACACTTGTTTACTCATCTCATTTCGCGTAATAAGAGGTAAACATACATCGATCCTTACATACATGCCGAGTTGTCATGGTGTCTAATATCTATTCCATATTGTTTACTAGGAATACTTCGGACACTACAACGATAACCATGTTCGGATTTTCTTCAGCCTCAACGAGATTGACTTGAGATTTTGTACTCTTTTTCTTAAGCCTACATTTATTTTCAGATTGTCCAGGCTTCTTATAGTAGTTACAGGGCCAATTTTTTTGAATTGGCCGTTTATTTTCTTTTCGAGCCTACACTTATATTTAGGTTTTCTACAATTGTAACAATTCCCTTTCTTTTTACCATTTTTCTACTTGACTTGTTTCCATTAGATTAGCCTTTGATACAAACTCGTTTACATTTTCACTTTGGTCTCAGTTTTTGTGTACGGTTATATTTTCCAAAGAAATGTTATTTTTTTTAGATTTCATTTTATTTTTGTATTCTTTCCAAGAAGGAAGTATATTTTCAATTAGCTCACCTAACAAAAAAACTTCGTTCATTTTCATTCCCTCAATTATTAGTTCATGTATCAGATTTTGATAATCATGAATCTGGTTCGTATTAGGTTTATCGTTTATCATTTCATAATGAAGGAAGTTTGTAATAACATGCTTCTTATATCCTATATCTTCAAGGGCACATTTCTTTTCTAGTGCAGTCCAAATGTTCTTATCAAATTCATTAAAAACATAGATGTCCAAATGCAATGTTTACAGTTATTGGCATATCTAAATTCATTTTCGTTGGCTGAAACAACTATAAATGAATCAGAAAGAATGTAAAAAAACATTTAATTTTTCTAGTGAGAAATTGATTTTCTGTTTCCATCTTTTGAAATTCTATCCAGCGAACAATTCGATTTTGGACAGTTCAGTCGTATGGTTGACTATGATGTTGGCCATGTAATATAATAGAGTTCTACTTGTAACTCGGCTTTCAACCAGTTAGAAAAATAGTAGAACATTGGTTATAGAAAGGAAAAGAATAAGAAAAGTTTTCTGTTTCCAAATATCAAATAAGATGTCTATTGTTTCTAACAACTAAAGATTTAGTTTTAAGTTTGTTGGAAATAATGTGTTGAAAATAGTATATAATATTGGAAAAAAATAAAATTAAATAATAAAATAAAGTAAGAAAAGATGACTTATTTGTTTGAGTCGAGGCGTGATTGGGTCACTCGGCTAGAAACTAAATCTGCCGTCCTTGGACCGTGTCCCAAGTGCAATATGAATCTTGGACAATTGGCCTCCAGGATACAACGACTATTATCCGGTCCCAACGATGCATTCACTGTACACGGGCTCAAACTAGTGTGCATAACTTAACCAAAATGATTTGACTCTGCTGCAAACTCAATTGGCAAAACAACATTGAAGCAAAGACAGATTTTAAAGAAACAGAGAAAGAAATCGTTGGTTTGAATGAATTATTTGAAAAATGAGTAGATCTATATATAGACCATGATTATTAAAACACTGTTTCAAATGGGTTAGGTCTGTTGGGTTTGAACCCAATTGATGCGACTACCCAAATAGATGCATACTTGATTTGAAATTCGCACAAAACCAACATGTGTGAATATACACGCAGAGTACAGAACAAAACCGTTAGTGCAAGTGCATTCCCAATCCTCAAATAAACCTAGACCTGGCACAACGCATGCGCATTGTAAAGAGATGGTCCAACCTTAATGGCTATTCCTCTTTGACGGTTCGAGCCTTATACAAACCACATATCTTATATACATTAGATTATTATTTTTCCAACGTGGGACAAGAGAGCTACACTAAAAACAAAAATACTTCAAAAAAAGAAACATAGAGGAAATTTTCTTAATTTTGAAACAAAATATTTTAAATTCCTTTTTAAAATACAACAACCTATAATCCACCTGTTACACTTCTCCATATCCGGCTTTAATCCTAGGCTGATAAACTATTCGCACCGTAACCTAACCCACATCACATTTTGTCATTGAAAATTGTGGAGATTTCAAAGGGTAAAACGTGAAACAAAAATTCAGGCACTGCTGTAGGTGATCACTCTTTTCTACAATGAATGCATCTGGGTAACTTAAAACAGTGGTCGGGTAGAATTCAGTTTCTTCCCAAGAAGAAGAAACAGAAGCAGCAGCTGCCACCATATAAGAGTCTGAGACAGCACACTCATTCCCACTGGCAAAACCAGGTAGAGTGGAGCGTGCACACATGGACATCAATCAACTTGGGCATGGATCAATCAGCTGCACACTTCCAAACAGTGCAATTTCAGGCCACAACTTATCCCGGTGGTGGTCCAGAAATTGAACTCTTCAGACTTGCCGCCAAAGTGCACCGAGTCAATGGTTTATAAGATCAGTGCCATTTACTACATGGTACTAAATGCACTGTGGATTCTTCTCCTCTTGCCTAAAATAAAGTGCTGTGCCTATTTAAAAGTGATTTAAACACCATTAATCACAGTTTCTAGTCCCAGTTAGGACATTGGATTCCAAATCCCATAACCTGACTAATCTCAGTAATAAGACCTTTTTCCTTTATTTTGCCATTCTGCATGATTTCCCAGGGAACCGCCATGGAAAAAAAATTGTTTCTTAGTAAAAACCAGTGTGTGTGTGTGTGTGTGTGTGTGAGAGAGAGAGAGAGAGAGAGAGAGAGAGAGTGACCAAAACATTTTAATTTTGATGTGACAAACACTGCAATTTACATTACACATGACCCACAAGGATCAATTACAGAAATTAAAAGGAAGAAAAAAGAAGAAGAAGAAAGAATTGCAGCCTGTTGTTCTCTAAAAAAACAACCTGCAAACAATAAGAATCCAGTGGCATCACACATTCCCCGCATGACTCCCTGCCTTGCCTTGGAAACCTCTCAAATTACTCTCAAGTCAGTTGGCACATGGGTACCATCTCCAAATATCATCACAACAGTTGGAAAATTCCACGAATTTCTTTCCCAGACACAGAGAAGACAGGGAGGATGAGAATGGTTCAAATGGGATCATTGCTTATCAGGCTCCAGACCCCCTGCATTTTTTCCCCGTCGCCCACTTTTCCTATTTTTTTTAGGGGGGGGAAATCATTGGCAAGCAGCAGGCACTCAAATGGGGAGCCCACCATGCTTTATTACTAAAAGAATCACAAACACATCTAATCGTCGTCTGGTCTCTCGACATCTTCTGTAACAGATGGTTCGGGGAAGATCTCCTTGGAGAGCCTCTTGTGGGAAGATGACACCTCACCACCACCTTGCCCACTACCCTGAGAACCCACTGTTCCTGACTGTTTTAAACTACTCCCCTCCCTGTTGGGACCTGGGATGGCCACAATGTCGGATGAACTATGGCGCCAACTGCCAAAGATGGCTGCATTCCAAGACCCTCTGGATGAGGTTGTCCTCAGTCTTGCCGAGTTGGAAGTCTCCTCCCTCACCACCTTCAGCGGGTTCTCCAATGCTTTGAGGATGTATCTTGTGAGTGGACGTTTAGAAGGTTTCGGGTTCAGGCATGACTTTGCCACAACGGCCATTGCCCAGACCTCCTCTAACAGATCTTCGTCCACAATGAGAGAGGGGTCCACAATCTTTGTCACCAATTCCCTCTCATATACATTTATGTAAGGCAGCACATATTCCAACCATTCATTCGTGCTGGCATCGTTGGACCCGCTGATTCCCAGCTTACCTGTTACCAGCTCGAGCAACACCTTTCCCAAGCAGTAAACATCGTATGCACAAGTTGCTGATGGTGAGCCTGGCCATGTCCAAACACAAAAAGAGAATAGCGTCAGAGGTCTTTTGTCATTATTAGGAAACATGGCAGGTTAAATGGCAGCAAGGTACCCAACTTAGGCAACTGTCTGCCTGGCCCATACGCAGGACTGTTGTGATCTCTAACCAGAGATGCTCCTAACATAATGGACATTACATTATCTAATTCCATGTAAAAGGATCAAGATTGACTAATATCAGTTTTCTGATTTCTGAGTTAAGGCTGGGCAGTTCAATGAAAAATTAGCATCAAACAATAAAAAAGAAGTGGTTAAAATGATTCATCAGTTAAAGAATGAGATAAATATAATAGGTGGATGAAAGAATGGAAGATGAATAAAGGTGGTATAAGTTAAGGTCAACGGAGAACTCAGAAGAAGGAAAGGGACAGTACCATAAACTTCTAATTCTTCTTCTTTCTTCCCCCTTTTGCTATTTTGGATGGAGTTCTGCCTGGTAGCCATTGCACCTGTAGCTAGCATTTTGCACATACTAGTGCCAGGCCCAGGTAAAAGAAGAGGGTTGATGTCAGGTAGGCAGGCAGACATCAAACTTTTGCCGAGCTACCATGAATGTGGGTTCAAATTATGCGAAACAGGACAAATAGAGCCGATCCCAAACAGCTGGGATAAGGTTTTGATGATGATGATGATTTGGTAATTTGGATGGAGAAGGTTGCTATTTAAGAAAGAAGGATCATTGAAAACTACTAAAAGATATCCCTAATCAAAGAACATACAAGAAAAAAAATCAAGTAGAAACAAAGAGTTGACCTTGGCCTTTTGCCACTCATAAACTATACCTAGATACTTGTAAACATCAACATATCATGTCAAATACAAGACCACCAGTACCACTGCTGGATGCTTTTAGCATACATACTAACTGGCACTCTAATGTATTCCATTTGCATTTGAAATCCTGACAATTCTCTTGAATTCTAGTACTGACCCCAAGCATCTGGTACAAGGCCATGATAGATATAGATATTGATGAAATTGTCATGTAAAAGATCTATCACTATTATGACAATTTCAAGATCAAATTCCTGATGAGAGAGTTGATCATCTCACCACAAATCTTGTTCCCGAGACCACTGAATCAAACCACTTTGCAATCTTATTCAGCAATCTTTTGAAGAGGATGAAAAGGATTTGTTTGCCACCACAAAACCCAAGGAAGATCAGTGCAGTGTTTTCTAAATGAATACCAGAAACTCTGATCTCATACTAAGGAATGATTCTCTTAGAAAGTTTTCTCTAAACTTGCATTTTAAGAGTTTCTCGCTTATCTTTCAAAAAATAGAGTTCCCTGCTTTCTATGGTGAAGGGTTTGTGCATTTTGCTGCATTATCAAGTACCAAGAATATTATGCAGGAGTGTAAGTAGGGCATTCATCATCTACTGCCAAAGAAGCCAAAAGCGAAATGAATTTATGACATGAGAGGGTGACAAATTTTCAGAGGCATCTTCAACTCGAGTCTTCTCTCACCTGGGTAAGATTCTTTTATGTGATCCAAACATCAGAAATGATCATCAGAAGCAAGAAATAACATGCGGATCTTTATCTAATTAGACTGATCCAGAGATCATGACTGTCAAAGAAGCCTCAAAATCCAAAAACATGATGTCCAAATCATCTTTGGACAGCAATACCCACAAAATAATGAAATTGAAATTTCAGCAATAATAAACTTGTCTAAGAGACGAAGAATGTGAAAATATGAGAGCTTGGAGACCTAGAAGTCTCAACAATAGGGGTGGCAATGGTTGGGTTCAGCCAGGTCAAGGTCAGCCCAAGCCCGACCCATTTACTAAACGGGTCAAGAATTCTGGCCTGTACCTGACCACGACCCATTACCTTGTGGCCCGACCTGACAGACTTAAAATCCACCAAACCCAAGCCCAGCCCGACCCTACCTGATTCATTTAATTGTAATCGGCTTAACAGACCCAATGCAACCCAGCACAATTACACATGGGTTTACGAATGGAATATGGGGCTAAAGGTATGCCAGTCACCAGCATGATCCAATTAGTGAATACATACCAACAAACTTTTTTCTGTGAGTCATGAATCAAGCTTTTATCAGGAAATGGCTATGGAGTTTTGGCTTGGAAAATAACAGTTTTTCGAAGCAAGTCATTTCCTGCAAATATGGGTTTCTCTGAGGGCGGTTCACCTCCCATCTTTGCAGCATAGCACCTCTGGTATTTGGAAGGCTGTGGTAAATGGTCAAGAAGATTTTTCTATTACGATAGTCTTTGAAGTGGGATGGAGCTCGAACTAGATTTTAGGAAGATGTGCGGAATGGAAGCTCTTCAGTCAAGACTTCCCCAGGCTATATAATGTTTCTTTCTGATTGATGGGCCATAATTTAGCATTGCTTTAACCCGATTGTAGGAGGAATGGTCTGGTCTCCGCTTTTCCACAGGAATTTGAGGGAACATATGATGGAACTGATGTCCAAAATTGGGGAGCTTCTCCCCATCCCCCTCAAGCACAGAGAGATGGCATTGGAGCATTTCTTCATCAGGGATGTTTTCAGTCATCTATGCTGTTGGGCATAGAGATGACTGTCGTCAACCCTCATCCCAATTAACTAGGAGTTGGCTACATGAATCCTGTTCTACCATTCCACTCTATCAAGGGCAATAACTTCAGTTAGACCATAGGTCAGCAACTTTTTCTTACTACCTCCAACCACGTCCTTTTGGGCTTTCCCCTTCTCCTTTCAGAGCCTTCAACTCACTCTATTGCACAAGGTCAAAGCATCTAACCATCTAAGTCTACTTTGCCTCATCTTATTACATATTGGGCTACTCCTAAGTTCCCTCGAATGCATTCATTTCTAGTTCTATCAGGCCTACAGGTATTGTAATTATTTCTCATCAGTGATGTTTTCAATCAAATTATCTAGGAAGTTCAACCACACTTGACCTGCTTCCCAAAGAATTTGATTTGGTGCCATCCTGGTCCTCCCAAAGCAGTGGCCATTCGATGGCTTGTGAAGAAAAGAAAATCCTGGCAGTAAATAATCTGAGGAAAAGAAGAATGGTCGGGAATACTTGCATCCTATGTCTATAAGACGTGGAATCAGCAGTTCATCTCTTCATTCATTGTGAGATGACTTTAAACTTTTGGGGAGATTTCTTCTATTTATTCAGGTTGCCATGGGTGATGGCCAGTTCAGTTAGCAATTTTCATTATGCAAGAAGCAGGGAAGTATTTGTAAGAAGAAGAATGCTCTTTAGTGCTTCTCCTATCTAGCCGGCTTATGGTCCTTGTGGAGAAAACTGATTAATAACCATATTTTCAACAATAGATTTAAGACCGGTGAAGTGGATTTTGCTAGTAGAAAGGGTAAAGGAATAATTTGGGTCGCGGGGCTCAACTTATCGAAGATTGGATTTAGAAGACATAATTTGATAAGGACATCAGAGCACCATTCAGGGTCTACTAGAGAAGGATGAGATCATCACCAGTTTCCCTCTGGATAGATGACCACTGCGTGGGCCTGAGTGGACCATTTTGAAGACCCCACATGCATTTGATGCATCTTCGAAGACCCTACACTAAGAAGATGCATGTGGGATGCATTCTTGAGGAGTTTGGACCGTTGGATTGAGTGCACGCATCGATTGTACCATTGGATCGCACACAATGGGCCTCTGGACCACTCTTGATCGTGGACCACCCCATTGGCCACGAATAGTTTAGGATAGTTTAGATTTATTTATGTTGAGTGATTTTTGTCATTTATTTTATTATTTTTGGACTATTTTATGTTTTACTTGAGATATGAATTTTTTATGAGAATTCTTTCCTTAGAGAGGTTTTTTGTAAAAGTCTATTTTTGATACTATACCGTTGGATCGCGCACAATGGGCCTCTGGACCATTCTTGATCGTGGACCACCCTATTGGCCACGGATAGTTTAGGATAGTTTAGATTTATTTGTGTTGAGTGGTTTTTGTCATTTATTTTATTATTTTTGGACTATTTTATGTTTTACTTGAGATATGATTTTTTTATGAGAATTCTTTCCTTAAAGATGTTTTTTTTGTAAAAGTCTCTTTTTGATACTATAAAAGTGGGGGGGGGGGGGGGGGGACCCCAAATGCCTTTATTTTGAGAAAAAAAAAAAAAAAACATTTTGTTTTTCTCTTCTTCATGTGATTTGAAGAATATTCCATGTTATTTGGAGCTTGGGTGTGGTGTAATTCCATTCCCCATTCAACGGAGGTACGAGGCTTCTCATCTATCGTTTTCCTCATCTCTTCCTTTATATCCAAAAGAGGTATTTTTTCAAAACTTCATCTTTTTTTCTTCCTTTCACATCCAAATAATCTTTTTCTTCAACTTTTCATCATCCAACTTTAACCCCAATCGAACCCAACCATTGAAGACCCCAAAACCCTACCCAACGACCCACACGTGTGACTGTACGGCCACACGTGCGAGCCCTTAGGATGATCGTATGAACAACCCCTCAATCCATTGATTTTCCCTTGCTTCCTCGTCAAAACCTCTTGATTCCCCATCCCTAAACCCACCCTAAACCCTAGATCCTCAATTTTCTATTATCCTAAATTAAAAAAAACCCTAATTCCAAAATCCTCAAACGCTAGAATCCAAATTTCTCTAATTAACCTAAAACCCCGAACCTCCAACCACTTAAATCCATAATTCCCCTCAAGTAATACCCATGCCCCCAAATCCCCTAGCCAGTTAAATCGTGTAAACCATAATTTTACCTTTTTCCCCAAATTCCTCAAACCCTGGGTTAGCCTACATTCTAATCGAGCAAACCCTAGGTAGTAATAGTCATTCCCTTTTGAAATAGAGTCATTCCTATGGTAATTGGGTGTTCTTACATCCATTGGATCCTAATTTCTAGTATTCAATGATCATGCATAGCGTTGATTATGGCCTAGACTATTCATAGTTTCATTTTGGATTCTTGAGATATTTGATGATTTTGGTGTGATTTGTGATTTTGATTATTTAATTTAATTTTTTAATTGATCGCACTTCACCGTTTATCCACATGCATGCGTCCTGCATCAAATTTGGTATTAGAGCCCATAGGTTTAGCATAGGTTATTTGTGTCACACCTAGGTTAGAGTCATATGTAGGTTAGAACTTTACAACTAGGGTCGTTAGCACATCCAATGCATATAAAGTTCGGGATCATATTGTTGAATTTTCAGTTATTGTTTTCAGATTATAGTATTGCTGAATTTTCAGATTGGTAATCTCCAATTGTCCTATCGCTGAAATTTCCAGAGTAGTATTTTCAGATTGATAGCTTGCTGATTTTTCAGAATAGTGTCTTCATTGTGTCCAATTCAGTGTCTAGGTTGGTCATTGTCTTTGTCATAACATCACCCTAGGATCTAGGTTTCCCCTTGAGAGTTTACCTTGTGTATGCCCACTTGTTCTGGACATGGTTTTGGCCTACATCCCACCATGAATTTAGAGTAGATTGTCGAGAACCTCAATGCCATCAACAACTGTCTGACGAACATTCACGCTCATAATAGGACCACCGCTACTCAATTGATTGTGACCAATGTGCGTGTCATCCAACTTGAAGCCTCCCTTCAGGCGAACCCCGACACTGGGGAAAATTCTAATCTCAAGTCGAGGATCAAGTTGAAGGATGAGGAAACGGTCATGGCCAAGGGGTTGGCTATGGTAGAATGCATGTGCAACCACATCGTGAGGAACATCATGACCGCCATGACCTGGATGCACATATCATGAAGAGCGTAAAAGTGGATGCCCCTAGTTTTGATGGTCGCCTAAATCCCAAGGCATTCCTTGACTGGATGGCGGATATGGACCACTATTTTGAGTGGTATGATATGTCTGATGCCCGTCATGTAAGGTTTGCCAAGAAGAAGTTGGTGGGCTAGGCTGAACTTTTTTGGATCAACACAGAACGTAAAATTGAGAGTTCTGGAGATGCCCCAATTGCGCACTAGACAGAGATGAAAGAAATTCTAAAAGAAAAATATCTCCCTCTCTTACCATCACAACTCACAAGGTCTTGAATAAGTGACAATTCCTTCGCCAGGAGCAGTGCCTGTGTCGGATTACATCGCTACATTCGAGGAATATATGATGCGAAGTGATATTGAGGACCCGATGATTACACTCCCCCGTTTTAGAATAGGCCTCTGAATCGACATTCAGTGAGAACTCTTCTCTCGCGATGTCGGCACCCCGGAACAAATGTACTAAGTGGCGCAAGACCTCGAGCATTACCTCAAGCCGCAATTTGAGAGACGAATCGACTATTCGACTCTCGAAATTCAAATGTTAAGATTACTACCCAAGGAGCTTCATCTAACTTTGGGAGTTAATCCAAGCCCCTTACCGGTTCTCAATTCAGCCCTAGGGATGTTAACGGTAAAGGGTTGGCTAGTACTAGTGCGCGGCCCAAAGAGTGTGTGCGATGCTACAAGTGGCACGGGTATGGCCGCTTCGCTCAACAGTGCCCCGCCAGAGAGCGAGGCAAGGCACTTGTAATTGGAGAGATGGATGAGAATGAGCAGCGTGAATTTGAAGAAAAAGAAGTCTATGAACCTGAGGCGAGTCCTAGTGATGACAAAGTTGAAGAGCCTGAGACCATGCCATTTGCAGTTGTTAGACACACCTTGGTCCAGATTGTAGAAAGTGATGATCGGCGCATGAATTCAAATTTTCACACTTATGCCAGGTGTGGTGGCAATAACTGCAACGTGGTCATTGATAGTGGCAGTTGCACCAATGTGGTCTCTACTAGAACCATGGGTCACTTAGGTTTTGCTAGTCATTCCTCACCCTCGGCCCTATCGAGTCTCATGGGTTGATGCGTCTTTGATTCCGGTTTCTCAACGTTGTCCCATTCCCATCTAGTTTGGTTCACATACGGACACGCTATGGTGTGATGTGATGTTTGGCCACAACATCTTGGGTAGGCCCTGGTTGTATGACAGGGACGCAAAACTATTCAGCTGCTCGAATATGTGTTCATTTATGTATGAAGGCAAAAGGATTCTCTTAAAGCCTCTCTCGCCCAAAAGCACCCCAGAAAAGGAGGACGTCAAGAAATGTGATCCTGAAGATGTGAAAAAAAATCTAATTCGAGTCTATCCCTATAAGAATGCCAAAGAGTCTGACAGGGAGACTAAAGCTGATTTGACGGTGTACGCTCACGTGGCAATTGAGGTCACACCTAAGGTTAGTATGGAGATGTAACCTGAACTTACACCCGAGGATAGTGTAGAGTTACCACCTGAGGTAAGTCCAGTATCGGGGGAGTCTAGTGATGTTGTCCCAGAGGACATACTGGATGAGCTTACACCCGTGCGAGACATTCACCCATTGACTTTACCAAACCTTACTCACGATCAAATGAGTCTCAAGGAGGAAATGAATCTGGAAAGATAAGTAGATGACCCCTATAGATGTCATACCCATGTCAATGTCCCATAGGTCCTTAGAGTCAGCATATGAGTTTGCACGTCACATACCTGATTTGCATAGTGACATCAAGAAGCGAATTAATTTAAGTAATGAAAAGTACAAGGCACTTGCTTTCTTGATTCTCATAGCAGATTTCAAGAATTCTAAGTACGAGACTGTTATGGTTCGTATGAGGCCCGAACAGTTTCCATAGGGAGTTGTTAAGAAATTGCAAGCACGTAGTGCATGACCATACAAAATACTGAAGAAATTGGTTCCTAATGCGTATGTAGTAGACCTTTCACCTACCATAGGAACCTTCAATGTGGAAGATCTAGTACGATATCAGGATTTTGCTACTTCACCATCTGATCCATTTTCAGACCCTCACATAAACCATGACCTAGTCCCTAACCCGTGGCCATTATCTGACCCCTCTTTTCAACCTCTACCACCCATACCATCCATACTTACGGGAAGAGAGGAAATAGATGATATTTTAAATGAAGAAGCGGTTTCCACTAGACATGGCGGATATCAAAAGTAATTGGTCAAGTGGAAGGACAAGCCAGTGTCAGACTGCACGCGGATCACAAAGACAGAGCTTCTACGACTCGACCCCGATATCCTAGAACGTTATCGGAGTTTTATTTCGCCAGAGACAAATCTTTCTTAGCCGGGGAGAGTTCATGAGGACATCAGAGCACCATTCAAGGTCTACTAGAGAAGGAGATCATCACTAGCTTCCCTTTGGATGGATGACCACTACTTGGGCCCGAGTGGGCCGAGTTGACCGTTTTGAAGCCCCCACATGCATTTGATGCATCTTCGAAGATCATACACTAGGAAGATGCATGTGGGTTGCATTCTTGAGGAGTCTGGACTGTTGGAGTGAGTGCACACATCGATCGGATCGTAAGATCGTGCACGATGGGCCTTTGGACCACCTCATTGGCCACGAATAGTTTAGGATAGTTTAGATTTATTTGTTTTGAGTGGTTTTTATCATTTATTTTATTATTTTTAGACTATTTTATGTTTTACTTGAGATGAAATTTTTTTAAGAGAATTCTTCTTCTAGGGAGGTTTTTGTAAAAGTCTCTTTCTGAGACTATAAAAGAGAAGGGGGGGCAGCCTTAATGCTTTTATTTTGAAATTTAAAAAATAAAAGGAAAAGAAAAAGAGTGTATTATCTTCTTCATGTGATTTGAATAATATTCCATGTGATTTGGAGCTTTGGTGTTGTGTGATTCCATTCCCCATTCAATGAAGGTGAGGGGCTTCCCATCTATCATCTTCCTTCTCTCTTCCTTTCTATCCAAAAGAGGTATTTTCTCAAAACTTCATCTTACTTCTTCCCTTCCCATCCAAATCAACTTTTTCTTCAACTTTTCATCATCTACCTTCAACTCCAACAAAACCCAACCATTGAGGACCCCAAAACCCTACCCAACGACCGACAAATGTGACCGTATGAACAACCCCTCGATCCCTTGATTCCCCATCCCTAACCCTACCTAAAACCCTAGATCCCCAATTTTCTATTTTTTCCAATTCCTAAAAACCCTATTTCCAAAATCCCCAATCCCTAGAATCCCAATTTTCCTAATTAACCTAAAACCCCAAACCTCCAACCACTTAAATCCCCTCAAGTAATACCCATGCCCCAAAATCCCCTAGCCAATTAAATTGTCTAAACCCCAATTTTACCATTTCCTCCAAATTCATCGAACCCTAGGTTAACCTGCATTCTAATCAAGCAAACCCTAGATAATAATAATCCTTCCCTTTTGAAATAGACTTATTCCTATGCTAATTGGGTGTTCTTACATCCATTAGATCCTAATTTCTAGAATTCAATGATCATGCATGGTGTAGTTTCTTGATTGTGGCCTAGACTATTCATAGTTTCATGTTGGATTCTTGAGATACTTGATGATTTTGGAGTGATTTGTGATTTTGATTATTTAATTTAATTTGTTGATTCATCTCACTTCACCGTTTATCCACATGCACGCGTCCTGCATCATAATTGGTGTTGGTAGGTCAGAGGGAAGGTTCTCTCTCCCTTCTCTCTATACTTATTCTCTTTTTGTTTCAATAACAGAGGATCTCATTTCTGTTTAAAAAAAAAATGTTCATGGCAATGTGAGCAAGTTCATTGCATGCCAATCTCTTTCTGGAAAGTAAAAAAGAAAGGAAAAAAAAAGAAGAAGAAACAAGTATTGGCATTGTGCTTGCATCAAAACCAAACCAATTAACTAATTGGAGTACTGGTTGCAGTGTTTTGCTTTGCACATTGATATAAAAATGAAAAGGAAGGGAAAGTATTTCCTAGAAAGGTTTTGTATAGTATACAACACTCACCAGAAAGACCATGTTCTGAGGTCCTGCACATCATCAACAAGAGGAAAATGTTGTTAGAATAGTGAATTATACCAATACTCTAGACTTGACCAGAACAATATAAACCACCATTGTTAAAAATATTGGCAGATGCATCTGAGTTTCTTGGTAGGCTAATACATTACTGATACATTGAAAAATTAGACAACGCATTATGTAATAGTCTCTATGTATCTGTCCCGTCACATGGTCAATACAACAAGACCACACAATACAAATATAAAGTCACTCATCTAAACAATCATCAGAACAATTTCATCTTCTACCTGATGAGCATAGACATTCATAAAGTAAGCCAGAAGCCAAAACTTGAAAATGAATTAATAGCATTTCAGCAAAACCAGAAGCCAGAAATTCTACATTGTGATACAGCATACCCGTCATATAGCATGGATGATGCGTGCAACCTCCTTTTGTGTTTTACATGAAACAAATGAAAAAAACAGTCCTACATGGAATAATAAACAGTGTAGGAGCATAAACATTCATGCCACATCATTGTTCTTAGGTGGATGTCCAAATAATATTAAAACTAGATATGCCATGGTCATGACAAACAATATTGCAACTTTTAAGTACAACACCAATTGGGATAAAAGTCAAACACAGAAAATTTGAGCTGAAAGGCTGCTATACACTTGTGTTTCATTGAAAATTTGTTAGATGCATTTTCTAATCATCTGAGATTCCGCAATGGGTGTTGTGACGTGTTTAACTCTGCGATGTTCAGTTCAAAAAGGGTAACCAGTAAGCACTGGGTAACAGCCTTCATGCGTAGGGGCATCAATGGGTCAGGTGGGCCAAACAGGTACTCGTGCTTGGTCGACATGGGCCAGGTATGGGTGTAGTTAAATGGGCGTGGGCACAGGTTTGGGTAAAAAATAATAATTTCAGAGCACCATTAATAATTAGGCTAAATGTGAGCATACCCCTGACATACCTGAACCCCACTCAAACCCATCTATACACATGCAGTGGTAAACCTTAACCAGGATGCACGTGGATGCCTGAAAAGATAAAAGCCTAATTCAGTGTTGGTTCAAGGTAAAGCCAGTCATCAAATGGGTCTTACCATGAATGAATCCTAGCCTAAGTTCACTTTTATCCGCTTAGTAGTTGGCCCAGATGTGCACAGTGAATGTACATCATTGGTCACCTTTTTTTCTTAAAGTCAAGTTCTCTCATACACGTGGTCAGTGCTGGCCTATTTTTGGGATAGGTTATGTTAATTCCCACTTGATGAATGGTTAGTACGCTATTTTTTCTTAAGGAAAAACTGTAGTATTTTTCTCTTCTATAAAATCTAACATTTTTAGTAAATGGTGAGTTTTTTTTGTTTTTTGGTTTTTGAAAATCTCAAATCATAAACTGGTATCTAATACCCTTATGGGTATCCAACACCCCAATGGGTATGGTTATGGGAGCCCATTTCAGGATGCTTATGGGTATCCATACGGGTCAGTAGCCATTGGCAGGTATTGGTATGAGTGGATCCTTACTCTTGCTCCGGTGGTAGACTCTCAGGAGTTTCAACACCCGGTCAAGTGTTCGAGTATCCATTGGTGGTGAAATCCCACTACGGCGTGAGTGTGGGGGTGTGTAAAAAAAAAGAAAAAGTATTGGTATGAGTAGCCCTACACCCGGCCTGAACGCAACCCATTGACACCCATATTCACACCAGATTTTTCAATTAAACTTAGGGATTCAACCTGAAACTCAGCCAAATCAAGTTGCAGCCGAATCAAATTGACAAGTTTTTTAGTCAAGCAACCAAGAAACCTGCTCACACATCTGACTCAGTCAAGATTCAATGGGAATTATGTAATCAGCTGACCAGCTCAGTCGACTCGACACTACTTGTGGAAACCTGAACAAAGTCATTCCGTACAATGGAAAAAATGGGTCAACTGGTAAGAGAACTGTTTTGTGGATAGAAGTTACTAAGGCTATTGAGACTTGAACCTATGACGTCCACCATGGAAACAAGCATCAAAACCACCACACCAGCAGCTACTTTGCTTATTCAAAGTAATTTATTTATTTTTCCTTTTATAATGATGATGATGTATTAATGAAAGACAAAAGTGAAGCAAAATATAAGGTTCAAGAGAGGGATGATGAGAGGGCATGCCTCCTCAAAGAGCAAAGAACCAAAACAAAAATGAGGGCAGGCCCCTTGAAAGGCAAACTAGATCATGAACCAAGAAGCTACAATCCCTTATGATGATATGGAAAAGCCAAACTAGATCAAGGGTCCCTTAAAAGATCCATGGACCTATTGGTGAAATTCTTGGACAGTCTAGCCCATTCGATTACCATCCTTTTGGCCATATGAAAAGCCACTTCTGGGAAGCATGAATTGTCAAAAAAAAAAGAAAAAAAGAAAAAAAAAAACCCTACATTTCCTCTCCTTTGACAATGTTCCAGCATGATTGAGAAAAGGTCATAGAGAGAATCCTTAAAAAAAAGCCCATAGGGAAACCATCAAGACCTAGTTCTTCCTTGGAGTATAGTTGCTCATAAAACTAATCAATCTAAATTGAATAATTTAAATATCTCAAACATTTACAAATATTTAAAACGTTTTATTTCATTATGAAATACTGAGTCAAGTGAAATCTCAGTTGAGTCTTTGAGTCGACCCAACTAGGCTGGGCTTAAGTCAAGTTGAGTCGAGTTTTGGGGGTTGTTAAAGGAAAGACCCGAACCAAGATGCATTGCCCCCACCGATGATTCTATTGAACTAAATTGAGATCCTAGTTTGATTGGCAATTTAGGCCCTGTTGGCGTTGATGATCCTTTCAGAGTGATTTGGTAGAAAGGTGGAAGGTCTACAGTTTTATCTCAAGTACTTCACTAGTGACTGCCTTGTAGTTGAGGCCCTTGGGAGATCCTTCCAATCAACCTTACAAACCCATAACAACCTTACTTGCAGGTTCCTTCTAAATAGGTGCCACTCCTGTTTCGGACTCTTGCTCTTGTTCCTTCTTTCTACCTATTTATACTTACATTTTGAAAGAGATGCTTCCCTGCTTCCGCACCCCAATTTGTTTCCACTTCGCTTCATGCTTTATGCAACTATATTACAACCTACCGCCATTAGAGTTATATAAAGGTAGTGGCTATGAAACAGGAATACGAGAAAACAAGAAAAAAGTCCGGCCCATGGGAATATAATGCCTTCTTATATCACCGGAAAACGGTGTTATAATCCACAAGCTAAGTCATTATATTAAAAGAAAAGAAAAGAAAAGAAAAGTTTGTGTAAATAATGGTCATTACTCCTTTATGAGGAATTGTAGTCCTGATGCATAAGAGGGTGGATGGTTTCCTCACGTTCCCATGTGGTTCAAGCGGGGCTCAAGATTCATTGATCTGGAATCTAGATTTTGGACTCACTCCAGGTGGGAGATGACTACAAAACTTTCCAGATTGGAGGATCCTGGCCATCCAATCTTTGGCCTTCTCATGGACCATTGCTATATTTTTTTAAGCACCTTTTTTGGATCACTGTTCAAAGGTTTAAGAACCTCTAATCTGGGTTGTTTCCTTTCCTGACAAATCCTCCGTTTGCAGTACAGATGATAAGATTGATGCTCTAGATGACAGATTTATGGTCGCATTTGTAATAATGGTGCAAAAAAACACTATTTACATTCGGATACTAAGCAGTTTATATAGTTCCTCTTCCATTGTATAATGGCTAACATAACACAGTGCCTGTTCCGATTACAGTGGTGTCATGGACTCATGATGATTTTTCTTTCTTTTTTTTTTTTTGAGAAGTGACGATATATTATATAAAAAGCAAATAACAGTACAGCACAAAGAAAGGCAAGACCCCCTGAGCTAGCGAGCCGAAACACCTAAGAAAGCAAAGAAAAAAACTGATTACAGCTACTGGATGACAACACTAGAGAAGCCCATTCCACAACCAGAAAATGAACCCTTCTTAGCAGATAACCCAAATCATGGGATTCCCCTCTGAAGCACCTCCCATTACGTTCTTCCCAAACTGTCCACCATACTGCCACTAAGGACTCATGATGTTTTTGAAAACCTTGTTTCCAGTGCATTAGCAGGCAATTCTATTCTAAGAAAGCTGTTGGGCTATTGCCATGGTATGGTTCTGCCTTTACAAACAATCATGAATTTCCTTTCAATGATTGAGATGGGATTTTTTCCCTCTCTACATATATGAGAAGGTTAGTAGACACCCTGTACCACAAGCAGTATTCATTGAAAACCTTTGCATATTGGGCAATCTCCACCCTTAATGTTGTTTCTTGTCTCATTAATCAAGTTGGTAATTATCAAGAAAAGAAAAGAGTAGATACAAAAATCAGTCGGACCTGAATCTAACAGATGACGGTCTTAAGAGAATGGGTAAGCTAATTCAATTTATGAGCCTTGTTGGCCCTGCAACAAGGTCTTCATATTAGGGATTTTCCACATTCCAGGGTGCAAAACAGATCAAACGCTGTCCTACAATGTACTTTGTAGGTCTCTGCCATTGGATATAGGCAATAAGCCATTTTTCCATGGGTGATACTGGCATTTTTATTTTCAGCCATACTATAGACATTCTCTGTGCTCTAGATCCAAATTCTCGGAAACCAGACATGATCAAGTTTATACACTAGATTCAACCTTGTTCTGCCAGGTGTTCACCCTTTTAACAAAAAAGAATAGGAGGAAGCCTAGGAGGAGATCCCTAAGCTAGCATATAAAAGATGTACAACCTAGTTTCCAAACTTCAACCGCTAACAAATCTGAACATCCCTGTAACAATAACATTTAGGAATAGAAATGACAACGAGATTGAACAAAGTAAGAAGATGCATGACCATATATGATGAGCTAGACCCTTTCCTTTAAAAATATTTGAGAAAATTGTGAGAGGTCTCTGAGTGCTAAAAAATGATCTCAAGAATGGGTTAACTGTCTAAAGTTCAGTGAGGGAGGGAGGGAGAGAGGGAAAGAGAGGTGTGTTAAACAATGATCTCAAGAATGGGGTAACTCTCTAAAGTTCTCTCATTTGGAAAACTAAACTAGCATGGATGTAATGGTGTTAAAAATAACAACTGCTGACCATCTTAGTTCCTATTTTGAATATCTATGATTTGCAACAAAATGCTTAAATATTCAAAGCAAACATCTCCAAGCAACCTTACAGGCAGATGATAGGATGAGAAACATTGAGCAACCATGGATAGCAAATAGATGGATGAACTTTGAGATACCCCATAGTCAATATAGAAAAGAAATGTAGAACGCCAATAACATGCACATTTTCAAAACCATAATGGAATAAATAATAGCGAACATGTTGATTTTTTTTATTTTTTTTTGAAAGATGAGAATTTATTAGAAAGGAAAAAGGCTACAAAGAGGAGGGGAAAACTCCCACAAAAACGAAAAGCTATATACAAAAAAGAGAAAGAAAAGGAAAAGAGAGAAAGAGAGGACACGGAAACCTAGGCAGAAGCTAAAAGGAAGAAAAAGAAGAAACAAAAAACCAGACTCACGCCTGAAGAAACAAAGAAGAAAAAGACAACACGCTGAAAATAATAGACTTTTCTGGTTCTTGGCAAGTGCACAGTATGAACCCATTGGCAGAATAAAAATACAAATAGAAAACTTACTGTGCAAACCGCAGCAACCTGGTGATGACATTTTGGTGAGTATCCCCTTCTTGATGGCAAACCTCACTCAAGCTTCCAAGCCGCACTTCAAATTTATCATCAAGAAGAATACTGCTTGCTTGAACATCTCTTCAACCAAAGAAAACAAAATCTTATTAAGCACTTTCATTTGTCATCTGGGATACATAGTTGTCAATTTCATTCGTGACCAAAATATTTAGAAAAGTGTTATAATTTATGGGCTACATTGGAATAAATGGTGTGCATATTCCATTGATGGGAATGAGAAGAATATATAGAAGAGGTGGATCATAATAGAGATACATGTATCCATCCATATAGCTATATATAGTATGTATAGTAAGCTGTTACATGTATCCGTCCATATAGCTATATATAGTCTGTATAGCTGTTACATGTATCCGTCCATATAGCTATATATAGCTACATGTAACGCAAGCTCAAAGTAGCATGGAGAACATTTATTCAAAGACGGAAAATAACAACAACAACAATCCACGAGCATGAGGCGACAGCTAGGAAGTTGCAATCATTTCCAAGCATATGGTGCACCACAGAACAACTAAATATACGTGCACTACACTTTCGATGACTTTTGGAATGTGAACCATTGGTACTTCCAACAATCGGTGAAAGATCTGGCAGCACTTCTAATGGTTGGGATTCTAACCATTGCTCTTCCAATGGATACACACTTTTAGTAGCTAGGATTTCAACCATTGCTCTTCTGGTGTCTTTGGAATTTTTCGACAACAAATTGGTAGAGGCACTAGTTGTAACAAAGAAAACAAAACATGGGATTGAGTAGAAGAGATGGCAGAAGCAAATGACAGCGGTAGCGAGAGTGCACACAAAAAAGTTAATAAAGCAATGTCCCTTTCCCTTTCCCTTCATAAATGGCTTTGATGTTCCTACGAATGGATGGTGCCAGCCAGGAAGACAACAAAGACAATGTAGAGGTACTGATAAGCAGAAGCCCGGAAAAAAAAAGCCAGGAATGGTCGGTGCCAAAATAGGCAAATGGTCAACAACAACAGTAGTTTGTGCCTAGACATACATCCATGAAGATGCTCTCATTGAGCACAAAAACAAAGCGAAAGCAAAGGCTACAAATGCACAGATCTAGTTCATAGCAAATGGCTGCAAGATCCAATGAGGAAGACAATCATAGAGACCGCCCTCACAAAGGCTTCCGGCACAAACGGGGGGCTGATTCGAGAAATGGGTATGATCAGTAACAGGTTTCCAGAGGGCTGTGAGTCACATGGGCAATTCCAATGATAGTGGGTTTGACACCAACAGCTGCAAGTGGTGGTATCCATTGTTGGGATCAATGGTTGATCTAGCAATGGCGCAAGAGCAAAGGATTGTAGTAGTAAAGGGAATCACTGAAGATGGGTGCCGGCTTGTGAGGGTGGGCGATGACTTTGGGGCAAGAATCACACGAAAAGTAGTGACACACCAAATTTGAGCGGAGGGGCAGTGACGGCTACAAGAAATGAATGGTGGGTCTGGCATGCGCAAGAGAAACCGAAGTGGTGGGTTTTGACGATGACCAGTGGGAAGACGATGATGATCTGGAAAACAAAGATACAAAAGGGACTGAGGTCACAGTGTTCTTGGACAGATCATGGATTTTGGCAAAGAAGAGGGTTCTGGCAAGAAGGCAGCCGGAAACAATGGTAAAAGGGCTACTGATCAGAGGAGATACTCAGATTCGGCAATGGCGGATCTGATGGAAGAGACGAAGACAGAGTTTGGGTGCTACCAGTCACCAGAACCAAAGAGGGTGGCGGTTGTCAAAGACAGATGAGAAAACAGAGATGACAGGATCGAAGCAGGATGGTTAGAGAGGGGCAACATGATGCGTGACCAAAGGCATTGAGTGATGTGTTTGAGACACCGGATCTGAACAAGGGATGGTTTTAGATGGAGAGCGACGTTTGCATGTGTTGGATGTTGATATCAGTAGCAGAGGTGGTGAAGACACTGACTGCAGTGGGGGTAGTAACGAAAGAAGGGTGGCAGCGAGTTGCAGTGACAGAGGGTGGTTAGTTACAGGATGCTGGATCTGGTGTTGTCAGAGACAAGTTCTAGGAACAGGTTGAGGTGATAGATTTTGGTGACGAATTGCAGCGACAAGCTGTAATGACGTGGAAACAGGAATCAATGGCTAGGATTTTTGTTGATGGTGGATAGAGGACTGACGAACACCTCTAATACCATGTTATAATTTACGGGCTACATTTTGGTAAATGGTGTGTATATTCCATCGATGAGAATGACAAGAATATAGAAAAAAGAAAAAAGAAAAAAGGTGGGAGATCTATAGACATCTATAGAGATCTATAGATATCTTAATAGATATACATGTACCTATCCATATAGCTATGTATAGTATGTACAATTGCATATGTACAGTTGCACATACATATCTTACACTCTAACATGCACCAATACAGGTACAAGTATAGAATGTCATGGTCCATGTTCCAGTTTGTTCCTATGTGTCAACCCATTTCTGGCCAGAATTGTTCTGGCACTTTGCCTCAGTAAGAAGGAAAACTGTTATTAGGATTGAAGGGATATGAGGATAAGGGGAAGGCCTAAAAGGACTTGGATCAAGATGGTGAGAAGATATATGAAGGTTAGTGCCCTTATCGAGGATAGAGCCTTAGATAAGAATGTATGGCAAAATAGGATCTTAAAACTAAACCTGATAGCAAGAACAAAGATATGACGATGATAATGTAGGGTATTTTTAGTTGAAACCCCTTCCAATTGAATGTGAGGGCTTAAACATGTGGACCCTCCATCTCTTCCAAAAACGAGGATTCCTTAAATAATAATAATTTAAAAAAAAACCTTTTAAAGAAATTTTTGTGCATTATCCAAGATGGAATTGAGCACCAAAAATGTTCCATTTCATTAGGAAAAATGAAAATCCAACCGAATGGTATAGAAAACTATGTTGAAATCTTTTCTAGCCAATAGTGTAAAAAGATATCTCCTTTTGTATTAGGATCATCATTCTCACAACTTTTCTTTTCTTTCATTCTCATAAATTTTCACTTCTTTCTTTTCTAATGACTAACACACAATATTAAAAGGAAAAACCCGAAAAAGTAAAAGATGGACAGGAACTGTCCCAAGTATAAACACTCTCTACTTAAGAACATGTTCACTACACAATTGCCTAAGTCATTGGATTCTATCAAAGGCATGGTGAAAGTGCATGTGACGCAGGACAGCCCCAATTATGATGCATGCTCATGGAGATAATTAAACAGCGGAAATAAAAGGAATAAATGATCTAAAATTCTAACAGTAATCATCATAACTGAGAAAATCATAAAGGAAACATGCAATGGAGCGGGCCATCACTACAACCATGGATTATGGAATTCAATTACTACTTAGGTTGGATCCGGCGAGGGATGAGACCTCCCAATCTTGCATGGTCATACCCAATCAATCAATGAAGATCACTAGTCCGAAGAACCAAGAAGTTTCTCGGATTAGGGATTTGAGAATTTGGGAATTTAGGGTTTAGATCGGTTTTCAAGATTTTGATCGAAGAAGGATTAGCCAAAACTGGAAAATAGAAGGAAGAAAATTATTACCTTCAAGAAGTTAGAGGGGCACAAGAAGAAATTAGAAGAAGAAGATCAAGGGGAGAGAAGAAGCACCATTAGAGAGAAGAGAGGAAGGAGGCAACCAAAGGGTTTGCTTTTCATTACTCAATAGTTAAAATTTGAGTTTAGGGCTTTAGCCCACTTAAATAAGCAAATAAAGATATAAAATTACTAAAATACCTCTAGGATAAGCAAATAAAGACATAAAATTACTAAAAGACCCCTAACTAAGTCAAAAACGCGCAAATAACATAAGTATAGGAAAGTTTGGGCGCTCGGTCTTCTTTCTTCAATCTTCCTTCACATGTGTCTTCCCTAAGTAGGGTCTTCTATATGTCCAATCACATGTGAAAGGTCTTCAGCTCCTCAATAGTCGCCTATCCACAAGGACGGCACTTGTGTCCACATCAATTCCCCTCGAGTGAGAAAAACTCAACTCCGACGAGTTGAAACTTTTATAGCACTCGAGTAGATCTGGATCAATACCCTGCAATGCGTCGTCTGACAGCCACGTAGATTCAGACGATGGTTTGTTCTTCCACTTGACAAGATACCTTTGGAAACCCCCATCTCTCGTGGATACTATCTCATCATCCAAGATTTCCTCAATTGCTTCTTTATGGGTAATGGGTGGAGGAGGGGGTGGAAGGGGTTGGGTAGCAAACTCAGAAAAAGGCAATGAAAGGGACGATGTATCAACAATGAGAGTATGGGCATGGACTAGATCTTCCACATTAAAAGTTGGATTAATGCTTATTTCAGGTGGAAGGTCAACCCGATACGCGTTGGACCCAACCTTTTGTAATATCTTGAATGGTCCAGCACTACGCACTTGTAATTTCTTTGCAGATCCTTGAGAGAATCGCTCTGGCCTTATTCGCACCATTACAGTCTCCTTCTTGAAATTCTTGCACTCTACGATGAGAATCAGCTGAACTTTATAATCATCATTACTCTTATTTAACCGCTGTCTAATATGTGTATGCAAATCATGAATATGGCGTGCGAATGCATCGGCTGACTCAGAAGACCTTTGGGTAACAGACATAGGTAAGAGATCTATGGGCATTCTAGGTTTATAACCACTTACAATTTCAAAAGGACTCAACCCTGTAAATCTATTAACTGACCCATTATAAGCAAGTTCAGCAGTTGGTAAAATTAGGTCCCAAGTTTTAACATGTTCACCCACTAGACAACGTAGAAGATTTCCAAGGCTACGGTTTACCACTTCAGTTTGACCATCTGTTTGTGGGTGGTAAGCAGTAGAAAATTGCAAACGAGTTCCCATAATGTGCCACAGTGTCTTCCAAAAATAGCTAGTAAATCGAACATCACGATCAGACACTATGGTTTTAGGTAACCCATGGAGACGCATCACACTATCAAAAAAGAGACGAGCAACATGAGACGCATCTGACGTCTTCGAACATGGGAGGAAATGGGTCATTTTAGAAAAACGGTCCACAATGACAAAAACAGAATCGTGCTTTTTTATAGTCTTGGGAAGCCCGAGCACGAAGTCCATACTAATAACCTGCCACGGAGCATGTGGCACTGCCAATGGCGTATACAGCTCGGTATTTTGCTTTCTTTGCTTTGCTAGCTGACACGTTCAACACTGCCCTAAAACTTTGGCTACGTCTCGCTTGAGGCTTGGCCAATAGAAATGATCTTCCACGAGGGCAATGGTCTTGTCACGACCAAAATGGCCAGCTATCCCTCCTAAATGAAGCTCCGAGATGAGGAATTCATGAAGGGACATACGAGGAATACAAAGTCTGTCTCCCTTGAAAAGAAAGCCATCTTTAAGAACATATTCACCCATAATATGCTGGTCACTAGAGAGCGACGCGTAAGTACCCTCAAAATCAGGACATATGGGGTATTCATCTTTCAGTTGCTCAAATCCGATTACCTCTACACTCAAGGAGTTGAGCAACGCCACTCTCCTACTAAGGGCATCCGCTGGTTTGTTTTCAACCCCGGCCTTGTGTTTCAAAACAAACGAATATTCCTGAAGAAATGCTACCCACCTGGCATGCCTTGGGTTGAGTTTCTTCTGAGAATGCAAATATCTCAAAGCCTCATGGTCAGAAAACAAAACGAATTCTTGCGGTAGGAGGTAGTGTCGCCAATGTCTCAGGGATTGCACTACCGCATAAAATTCTTTGTCGTAAGTGGAGTATTTTTGTTTTGTCTCATTCAGTTTCTCACTAAAATAGGCCACTGGGTGTCCTTCTTGACTCAACACTCCACCTATACTGACACCAGACGCATTGCACGCTACTACAAAGATTTTAGAAAAGTCAGGTAGACGCATGACAGGAGCTTCCACCATCTTGCCCTTAATTTCTTTAAAAGCCTTGACGGCGGCTTTAGACCACACGAACTCTCCCTTTTTCATGCACTCGGTAATGGGAGCCATGATCGTGCTAAAACCCCTAATGAACCGACGATAAAAAGTTGTTAGGCCGTGAAAACTTCGCACCTCATGAATGTTCCTTGGTTCTGGCCACTCAACTATGGCCCTGACTTTTTCAGGGTCTGCGCGCATCCCATCAGATGACACTATAAATCCTAAGAACACAACTTAGCTAGACATGAATGCACATTTCTTAAGATTAGCGTACAACTTTTCCTTCCTAAGGACACTACAGACCTTCTTTAAATGTTCAAGGTGTGATTCCTTAGTGGTACTATAAATAAGAATATCATCAAAGTACACCACTAGGAATTTTTCCATGAACGGCCTCAAAGCTTGTGTCATCACCCGCATGAAAGTACTGGGTGCGTTAGTCAAGCCGAAGGGCATGACCAACCACTCATACAGCCCATCTTTCGTCTTAAACGCCGTCTTCCACTCATCTCCTGGGCGTATACGGATTTGGTGATATCTACTCTTGAGGTCTATCTTAGAGAATATAGTGGACCTGGCCATCATGTCAAGCATATCATCAAGTCTAGGTATAGGGAACCTATACTTGACCGTAATTTTGTTTATGGCACGGCTGTCCACACACATGCGCCACGTGCCGTCTCTCTTTGGCGTCAACAATGCAGGCACGGCACACGGGCTCATACTCTCTTGGATGAAACCCTTTTGCAGAAGCTCATCAACTTGCTTCCTCAACTCTGCATGCGTTGCAGGGTTCATCCTGTAGTGAGGAAGGTTCGGTAGAGTAGACCCTGGGACAAGATCAATGGCATGTTGTATGTCCCTCATAGGTGGCAACTCATTCGATAAGTCTTTAGGAAATACATTACTGTATTCCTTGACTGAAATCACCTCACGGGGCAACTCTGATGGAACCTCAGGTGTAATTTCTCTAGCTACAAGGGCATACACCATAGAATCCTCCTTAGCCTCTTTTTCAAACTCTCTTGCGCTGATTATATGTAAAGACTTAGGTTTGGATTTCCCCACTTCTCTAGGCTCACTTGCCTTCTCATCCTTCTTCTTCCCTAGTGTATTCTCAGGTGGCATGGGATTAAGTTTGATCTTTTTACCATTATACATAAAAGTACACGAATTCGAACGGCCAAAGATCGTGACATCATTATCAAATAGCCACGGTCTACCTAGGATAACATGTCCCACATCCATAGGTAAAACATCACACCACAGGAACTCTTTGTATGACCCAAACTCGATGGGGACTAGACATTGTTGGGTGACAGGTAAGGATGTCTTGTCAACCCAAGAAACTTTATACGGGTCTGGATGAGGTGTGGATTTCAGTTTTAAGTGATCTAAGGTGCTAGTAGAAATCACATTCTGACAACTTCCACTGTCCACTATCACCTTACAATTCTTTTCACCACACTTGGCAATAGTGTAGAAGATAGTGCTTCGACGCCAGTCAGCACTACTTCTAGACTGAGCTAACACACGCCTGACTACTGCAAGCGTTGCTTCTCCATCCACTTCTTCTTCATCAGTAAGTCTTCCTTCAGGGTGATACTCTTCAACTTCATAATCACCCTGGTCATCTCCACCCTCGTGGGGCTCGCCTATAACTAAGGCTCTCCCACGGCTCTTCGTAGGACACTGATTAGACATGTGGCTAAGGTTGCCACACTCATAGCACCTCACTTGGCTCATGTTACTAGGACCGGCACCAAGAACCCCTTTGCCCTTGTCCTCCCTAGGCCTAGACGGAATGGTCGCCTGTGCCCTAGGTTGACTACCAATATTAGGTCTAGTTCCTTGGGAACTAGATCTAGCACTGAAGTCTCGGGACTCAAAACGACGAACGACATGAGCCTTCAGATATTGCTCTAACTCCTGCACGACTTGATATGTTTTATCTAAGTCCGTTAAGGGCCGAGTAATAAGCTCGCGCTGAAGATCCGCACAAAGGCTCGTCTTGAAACGCGAGAGCGTTACTAGAGGGTCTTCTCGGATATCACATCGCATCACATACTCTTCAAATTTAGCGATGTAGTCAGCGGCAGGCATTGACCCTTGGCGTAAGGATTGCCATTAGTCAAGGAGCTTCTGACGGTATGAGAGAGGAAGGTACTTCTCCTTCAACTTCTCTTTCATCTCATACCAATGTGTGATAGGGGCTCTACCAACTCTCTCTATCCTACGCTCGGTGTTGGTCCAGAAGAGCTTGGCTTGACCCACAAGCTTCATCTTAGCAAACAGCATTTGACGGTTTTTCGACATGCCATACCACTCACAGTAGTGGTCCATGTCAGCAACCCAGTCAAGGAACGCCTTGGGATCCAAGCACCCATCAAAACTCGGGGCCTCAACTCTCACACTCTTCATCGCACGCTCATCTGGATCATAGCGGTCTTGATGACTACATGTGGCTCGTGCCTCTCGCATCACACCACGACCGTTACCACGATCTCTATCCTCACTACCACCACGTGTAGCAGCGCGTTCTTCAATGATTCCTTCCACTTGGGAGTGCGCATCTTCCCCTACAGCGGGGTTTTCCTTTTGGGACGCCTCTAGTTGCTCCACCTTAGTCATGGTAGTGGTAATTTGGTTCTCCAGGCGGGCAAACTCACGCCTTTGACCCGCTTCTAGGGCGGTTATCTTTTGTATCAATTGAGCAAGTTGCTCAAATAACTGCTCATTATTCATAGTAGGTTGAAGTCCGAAACCTCTACCTCTTCTCGTGGGCATACAATGAAGACTTGAACCAAATTCTACCTAACTAGACTACTAGGTGTTATGATTCTCAAGATGAATGCGATGAATGCAAAACTACTATGAACTGACACAATTAAGTTGAAACAGGAAACAACCTCAAATCTAGAAATTTTTCCAGATTAGGAACTTTCTAAAATTGAAAACTTTCTAAATCTGGAACTTTCCTAAGTTAAACCTAAAAATCAAAACCCTAATTTGATAACTCGATCTAGACAAAAACCATGCAAGCCTAGGCTTTGATACCAAATTTGATGCAGGACAGCCCTAATTATGATGCATGCTCATGGAGATAATTAAACAGCGGAAACAAAAGGAATAAATGATCTAAAATTCTAACAGTAATCATCATAACTGAGAAAATCATAAAGGAAACATGCAATGGAGCGGGCCATCACTACAACCATGGATTATGGAATTCAATTACTACTTAGGTTGGATCCGGCGAGGGATGAGACCTCCCAATCTTGCATGGTCACACCCAATCGATCAATGAAGATCACTAGTCCGAAGAACCAAGAAGTTTCTCGGATTAGGGATTTGAGAATTTGGGGATTTAGGGTTTAGATCGATTCTCAAGATTTTGATCGAAGAAGGATTAGCCAAAACTGGAAAATAGAAGGAAGAAAATTATTACCTTCAAGAAGTTGGAGGGGCTCAAGAAGAAATTAGAAGAAGAAGATCAAGGGGAGAGAAGAAGCACCATTAGAGAGAAGAGAGGAAGGAGGCAACCAAAGGGTTTGCTTTTCATTACTCAATAGTTAAAATTCGAGTTTAGGGCTTTAGCCCACTTAAATAAGCAAATAAAGATATAAAATTACTAAAATACCTCTAGGATAAGCAAATAAAGACATAAAATTACTAAAAGACCCCTAATTAAGTCAAAAATGCGCAAATAACATAAGTATGGGAAAGTTTGGGCGCTCGATCTTCTTTCTTCAATCTTCCTTCATATGTGTCTTCCTTAAGTGGGGTCTTCTATATGTCTAATCACATGTGAAAGGTCTTCAGCTCCTCAATAGTCGCCTATCCACAAGGACGGCACTTGTGGTTGGCGCTTTCTTCGTTGGTACACCTTGAATGCGCTTGTGTCCGCATCAACATGCTTATGTTGCTCATTTGCGATGTCCCTAACATTACACAACATAAACCCATGCAACATATTTTTATGAAAGACAAGGACAACATTTAATGACATGAACATATTAGAATTTTATTTTATTTTTTTTAAAAAAAAGGAGCCACCGCTAGAACCACAGTTCTGAAAGGGGTTGGCCTGGAGGTGAGAGAAAAGTGCCTCAAGGCAAGGTGGTAAGAAAATGCCCCTAACAGCTTGAAGCTCAAGCCTCCTATCGTAGAGGCACCCGCCTTGCTAGAGACAAGAGGAACAATTTTTATTTTTAAAAAAAACTTCTTTTGTTCTTTTTGTTTGTTTTGGACATTTTTTCCCTCATTTGGTTCCGTTGTTTTCTTCCTTTAGAGCCTATTTGGATAGAGTGCAAACTAGGAAAAAGCAAAGCAAAGCAACCATGTGACATACGCAGGAGGTAAACTGACATTAGCATGCAAGGGGAAGCAAACCCTTTGCACCTGTTTGTTTTGTAAAAGAGAAATCTTGAAAATTGCTTTTCCTTTTTTGAGAGAAACATCAATTTATTAAAGAAACAAGCCAAGCACGCAAAAGAAAACAAGATAACTAAAAAAATAAAGAAAAGATTTACAAATTTGACTTCTTTAACAAAAGAAGCCCATCCCACCATATTCCACCAAATCTCCCTAATGACCTCTTCGACAAAAGAACTTCTATTTTGAAAAACCCTCCTACTATGATGTCCCCAACTGATGCGGACATCAGTGGTGCATCCTTTAGAGTGTACCAGAGGAGGAGGCGTCACCAACAAAGTATCGAAGCAAAGGAGTTGATGTAGATGGATGCCAAGTCCATCAGACCCATTTTATGAGGCACTACGAGTGCAAGAGCAGCGTGACCGCACCCTGACCATAGGCCCATGGGGAGGGTTTCACACCCTGTCGCGCGGGTAATTTAGTTGTAGGCATCTTTTTGTTCTTTTCCTTGTTTTCAAGGGCTTTAATGCACTTTTTGTTTTTTTCTATGGCTTATATATACACTGTGAGAAATCCTATTTTATTATTGAATAAATGAGAATTCGTATGCTTTCTTCCTCCTTTACCAAAGAGATTACGGTTTTCGGATTGACCCTTGGGTGTTGGGGATTCCAACCCGGTTTCAGGTTTTCCTTTTTTCCATATCTTCAAGGTATAGGAAAAGGTAAGAATCAGTCGTCTTCTTTTCTTTGATGCCCTAGAATCTGTACTTTCTTTCATCTCGAACCCATCTCTTCTTCACCTCTTTCGTTCTTCTCTGGATATTCCATTTTAGTTTGAATGAAAAAGAGGGATGGCTAGTCAGGAGAATCGGATCCAAACTTGACTGTAGACTGGCTTATGCTAGATCTGGAATATCCTCGTATCTTTAGGTCCTCCCTTTTTACTGTTTACATGATTTTATGCTAAGGGGCATGATCCTGACAGAATGATTTCATCTATATGTTGAGATTTGCTTAATCCCCCCAATTGAAAACAATTAGTTGATTAATTTTATTATTTGAATCCCTTCAACCTAATTATACATGCATCTAGGGTTAGGCCATCACATGTCCCTGCATCACCAAAATGAGCATCCTCCAAAGCAATTTGCCTACTTTTCTAATTACCCCTTGATGTCAGGCCCACATCAGCTCCACGGCCGATCTTGGCAATCACCAAATCAATATGGAACAATCCCAGAAAATGCTCCCAAACCTTAGGAGCAAAAGAACAATAAATAAAAAGGTGGCCATTGATTCCGCTAATTCCATAAACATAAGGCAAATGTTGGGCAAAATAAGAGATGTTCTTTGCAAGTTATCGCATTCACTTATTGCCCACTAACCACCCAAACGTCGCCACCCAAGGAGCACCATAAAACCAACAATAATACCAGAAGGACTGGTTACAAGGCGTATCATTGCATCAGACAATAAACGGATATAATCGAGAACCGAACCAAGCTGTGGACATGCCAGGTCAAAGAGTTTGTTTCCTAAATCGTGGGAATTCTATCCATTGAAAGGCCAACAGGCTCTGCCATCTCCACAATCTCATCATATAACAAATTTTTCCTGCAAAGAGGAGACCACACCACTGAACCGCCACAAGACAAATAGCAATCCTTTTCCAATATATCTTTATCTGAAGCAATACGGGCTAATCCAAGAAAGGATAGAATGAGAGCCTGGTCTCCACACCAAACATCAGTTCAAAAACGAATCTGACTTCCATTCCCCAAAGAAAAGGAAGTTCCTTCATGCAACAAATGTTCAATTGAGGATATCGCCTTCCATAATCCAGAAGCTCGACGTAAGGAGAAAACGTTTCACCCTCCATCCATTCCAGTCATAACTTCTCTTCGTGCATCTTCACAAATGAGAATTTCTGTTTTCATTGTCATGAATTTCTATATCAAATGGTGTCTTTACTGTGGTAAGCAGACTTTAAATGTCTTAGAAAAATAGAACTTACTTCAACTCCTTGTAGTGGAGGAACTGTGTGCATAGCTTTGAGCCGTGTGTGGGGGGGGGGGGGGTGTGGTGTGGAGGTGGGAGGGGTTCTTTGATGTAAACATAGATTTTAAATTCTCTCATTTCCTAACCACATGCACACTTCATGTAGAATCCTGTATGCATCTAATGCATTTAAGCTATTATTGGAGCCGAATTGAGATAATAAGTTATTGGCAGGGATGCCTAGTATGTTTAGAGCATTTTCGAGAGCTAAACTTGGCAAAAAGCTCAGCTTTGGGAATTTAGAGAAAGAAGTTGAAGATAGGGGTGACAATCATGGTTTGCAAATCATTTTTTCCATATCAAATCATTCACCAGTGATACGGGGTTGTATTGCCTCATATTGCCCCTGTATCAGGCTGATACAGCCATATCATTCATGGACAATACGTACTGGTATCGGATGATATGTCAAGCCTTGGTGGCAATGGGCCAGGCTACGGAGCAGGGGAACGCCCTGGCCCAGCTTTGACCCTAATCAGGCCAAAAAAGGCCTTGGTCCTGTAAGGAAAAGACTGAAACAATCAAGGTTTGCAACAGTCCAACTCCAGTGTACGATATTTTTTATTATTATTTATTATTTATTTTTTATGGTATCCCCCCTTCCATAACAAGTTCCATTGTACAAATGGCTTTGATCATTGAAACGAGACTCAAGATCCCAAAGTGCCTTTAAAGTACACATGCAAATTGAATGGGAACTTGTATTTGTATAATGGTGGTGGGCTTGATGATTGGACCGAGCCAATGGGTCAGTTGGGGCCATTCATCATTAGCCCAGGACCGGGCCTAGATTTCAAGCTTGACCTTGACCCTCCTGGGCCAAGTTTAGAGGTCCAAGCCCTGGTCCTACAGGGCCAGTCTGGGCCGTCCAGCCCATTGCTACCCCTAGTCAAAGATGAAGTAAAAGGAAGTGAATACCTTCCTTTGTTCTATCAAGCATTAAAAGATCCTGTCTTACTAATAAAAGAAGTTAATTCCTTCCATCAGTAAGATGATCTCCCATCATCTTTCCCCTCATGTTGTTTTGCAGTTCTTTTCTTTCTTTCTAATAAACTCTTGTTAATGTCCAAAAACAAAGATTGATGTATATTTGCACAAGGTGTGAACAAAAGAGGCAATAGCTTCGAAAGCGAGAATTGGGAATAGTTTGTTTCAAAATGTTAGTATAGCCAACTAGGAAGCAGGAACAGGAGTCTGAAGCATGATACGAAGCACAAGCAGCTTCTTCCTTTTCCTCTTCCTCTTCTTCTTCACAAGGTGTGAACGAAAGAGGCAATAGCTTTGAGAGCAAGAATTGGGTATAGTTTGTTTCAAAATGTTAGTATAGCCAACTAGGAAGCAGGAACAGGAGTCTGAAGCATGATACGAAGCACAAGCAGCTTCCTCCTCCTCCTCTCTTCTTCATGGCACAACCAGTTGACATTGATGGATTGGAGAGGGCATTGCAACCAGTTACAGCTATCAGAGGTTAAGAGATCGGAACTGCAGGAATTTCTCCAACTCATTACGAGTCTGAAATTAATGTTGAGGTTTCCATTGCATCCGTTTAGTCATTATTGTACTTGGCAATTTGTATCAGTAGAATCCACTTCTCTCAAAAAAAAAAAAAACACGAGTAGAATCCACTTCTATACAAATCAATAAAGTGAAATTCATAAATGACAGTATGCACCTCTCATGCCTCATGCATGATACGTTTCATTGTTTAAACTTTATTTTTTCATTTCTTTTTTACTCTTTTCCATTCTTTCCTTCTTTTTTTTTTTTCCATTTCACCTCTCTATTTCTAAATATTTACACCTTGACTTTGAGGCTTACAACTCACATCATCGCCTCCAGTATTGCCAGCAGGCCCAGCACTTTTTAATACTTCAGTTAGAGCTTCTTCTTCTTCCTCTTCTTTTTTTGAAAGTTAACAGCAATTTTATTAAAGAAGCACCAAAAGGCGGCAAAGAATACAAAAGTGCAAAAAACCAAACACCCCACCTAGCAAAGAACCAGCTCTCTCATCACTTTTACAGCAATCCCACTCCCTTACAAATCCCCAAGCCCTGTCTACAACCCACTCAACACTATGGCTAGAATTACAGAAACATCTTCCGTTTCTTTCTTCCCATACCGCCAAGAAGCCATCTTATCCTCTCCAATTTGCATGCCATGCCACGCCACAAGCAAATCACCAACAGATCTTGGCATGACCCAAAATATATTGTATCTGGAGAGGGCAGCGTTTGACACCTTAGATGCAAACAGGCACTGGATGAAGAGTTGATTAACTGATTCTGAGTCAGCCCCACACAGCAAGCAAACATTGGGTAAAATCATCCCCCTTTCTGGAGATAATCCACCATTAAAATCTACTCTCCTAACAAGCCAACAGAAAGCAGCAACTTTTGGCGGAGCTGCATAGGCCCAAACATGCTTAGAGCATATTCTGCAGGTACTAAAATGCAACAGAAACACTGAAGCAACTGTCAATAGTTTCTCTTCAACAGTGAAGATAACGCAACCAGTTCTCAAGAATTTCGGCTTGAAAAACAAAGAAACTTTTGTTTTCTGCCAGCAAATTGATATTCCGACAAGTGTCTGAATTTCAAAATTCTCAGATGATTAACAATCACCACATTAGCATCCTCAGACGATTAACATCACCAAGTTAGTTAAAAAATTCATTAATACATTATATCATCTTTTCTTCTCCTCGAACGATGTGTGAACCAGTCCCAATCCCAGGTAAGCAGTAGGGTTGATTTCAGGTCAGTAGATAGAGTTGACTTCAGGTAAGGAGTAGGGCATAGAACTTTTGCAAAGCAATGATGAAGATTCTTGTTTCAAGTACAATTGGCAAAGTCATATTTGTTAAGCTGATCCCAAAAGCTTGGAAAAGTCTATGATGATGATGGTGGCAACTCAGGATTTGTAATTTTTATCCATAGGCACATCCTTTACAGGCCTTGTGACTACATGGTGCACAATCTTGAAGGATCATGGTTGCTGCCACCCTTGTACTTGATCATGCTTCACTCAGACCTTCAACCCTGACTCCAGGAATTCCTTCTTTGTTTTAGCCACGAATTAAATTTATTTTTGTTGGCAGCCACAAGTGTTTCTAACATTTACAAAGTGCACTGTGTTTTCTCCCTTGTCCCACTGCCATTCCGCCACATTGTATCAATTCCCATATCTTGTCAGCAACTCCCAATATGGGCACATTGTATCATATCGAATTCAATAATTCCCATAGCAGCCCTTTGCGCCAATTAATAACCAACACCTAATCATAACTCCCAACATGTGCACGCAAGCAAGGGTCTACAAGGTACAAGAGAAATGCCATATGTAAAACTCCAAAAAGCCTAAGATCAAGATCAAGAGGCTACATTTTTTGACAAAATACGGAAGCCTTAAAATGGCGTCACCTCATACTGAGACAAGATATGCATTTGACGTGGATATGAAGGTCACAAAGCGTTCAGCTCCATACATCTCAAGATGTCGTACATTGGCTAGGAATCAGAAATTTAGGCACATTCACAGATACACTTGAGGTCTAAGATCAACAGCTATGGATCTCCTAAAGTAGCCTACATCATCACAAATCCTCATCAACTACAAGTAGCACATGTGCTTGCGCAAGGAGCAAACTCCCTCTTAAGTTGAAAATTTCAATGTCTTTCACAGTGATTGATGAGGACATTCGAGCACTGGTCTGAGTATACCAAAGGAGGAGATCTTTGGCCCCAATTCCAGCATCTCTATGGTTAGAAGATCATTATATGGGGCCCGGATCGAGGACGTAGCCGCATTGGAAGACCCCACATGCATGTTTATGCATATTTGAAGACCCTACACTGGGAAGATGCATGTGGGCTGCATATAAGAGCTTATTGAACACATCTAGACCGTTGGATTGAGTAGACGCTTTCATCGGACCATTGGATTTCGCGCGTTGGATCATTTGGACCGTTGGCCCTTCTTGATCATTGGTCCATCTTGGCTGTGGACATCATGGGACATTAGTTTGGTTGTTTTCTTAGTTATTTTATTTATTTTGTGGGTTGTTTTATGTTTTAGTTGATTTATGGAGTATTTTGGACATTTTTTAGCCATAGGAGTATTTTTGTATTTATAAAAAAAATAAAAAAAAACACCCCAAAAGACTAAAAATGGAATTCCCTAGCATTATTATGCATTGAAATAGAATTTTCTTTCTTGCTTTGAGCAAAGAAAAACCTCATGTGATTGGAGATGGTGTGAAGCCATGGAGTAATTCCAACTTATCTCTCTCTTATTCTCTTCCTTCAAGGTATTCCCTTCTCTTTTCTCTTCTTTTATTTCACAAATTAATCCCTATGCTAGATGAAAGTTCTACCTTCCATAGGTCCTAATTGATTAATATCTTCTGAGATCTCATTACGGGGTTATTGTTTGGTCCAAACTCGGGCATATTTAATACTAGAATTCTTTAAATCTGAGATAGATTAGTTTTATTTTGTGCTTTGATTTCTCTAATTAATCCGCTTTTTGATTTTATTGCTTCATCTTTAGCTTAGACCATCCGTCTTGCATCAAAATTTGGTATCAGAGCCTAGGATTTAGCATAGGATTCTCATGTTGCGTTTAAGGTAGATTTTCATATTGTTGTGTCTAGGATTAGTAGCATTTCCATTCTAATTACATTGCACCTAGAGTCTTTAGTTCTTAGGATCCCCATTAGATCCCCAGTTTATACCCACTTGTATTGGGCGTGGTTTTGGTCTATATTCCACAACGAGTTTGGAATAGCTTACCTGAGGCTATCAATGCCATAAGAAACCGTCTTGCGGCCCTTGAGGCCCAAGGTAGGACCACCAATAGTCAATTGGTCGCGACTAATACTCGCATTACCCAATTGGAAGCTTCACTCCAGGCAAACTCTGACAATGGGGAAGATGACCAATCTCAAGTAGGAGGTGAAGTTGGAAGAAACCAAGTTGGAGGGTGTGGAAGAGGCCATGGACGAGGTGTTGGATGTGGTGGGGTGTGTACCTAGCCACCCCTTGGAGAGTATCAAGATCACCATGATCCTAACGAGCGAGTAATGAAAAGCATGAAAGTTGAGACTCCGAGTTACAATGGTCGCTTATACCCCAAGGTCTTCTTTGATTGGCTTACGGACATGAATCATTATTTTGAGTGGTACAATATGTCTGATCGCCTTTGGGTGAGGTTCACCAAGATGAAGTTGGTGAGCCAAGCCAAGTTGTTTTGGACGAATGTTGATCAGAAGATGGAGAGGTTTAGAGATGACCCGATCTCACTGTGGGCCGAGATGAAAGATATCTTAAAGGAAAAGCACATTGCTCTCTCCTACCACCAGAAGCTTTTGGATTATTGGCAATCCCTTTATCAGGGGTCAATGCTCGTGGCTGATTGCATCGCCAAACTTAGTGAATATATGATGCGTTGTAAAATCGAGGATGACCCATTAGTGACCCTTTCTCATTTCATAATGGGCCTCCGATCCAAGCTTCGGTGTGAGTTCATTCCCTGCGGCGTCAACACCCTAGAGCATGCCTACCAAGTGGTGCAAGAACTTGGGCGGTATTTGAAACTGCAATTTGTGAGGCGATTTGACTCTCGCGAATCTAATGTCAAGGCCACTCCCCAAGGAGCTAAGCCTAATTTTGGCAGTCAATCCAAAACCCTACTAGTACTCAATCCATTAATAGGGATGTTAAGAGCAACGGCTTAGGTAGTACCAGTTTGAAGGGAGGTGAGCATATGTGGTGTTACAATTGCCAAGGATATGGTCATTTCGCATACTAATGCCCTACGAAAGAGTGAGATAAGGCCTTAGCAATTAGTGAGTTTGATGAGGATGCAAATGATCAGGGCAGTGGCGAAGAAGAAGAATATCAGCCCGAAATTGATGCTAGTGACGACGAAGTTGAAGGAGTTGAGACCGTGCCACTTACAGTTATCAGATGCGCATTAGCCCAGGCTAAAGAGAGTGATGATTGGCGCAAGAATTCAATTTTCCACATGTCAAGTGTGGTGACAAAAACTGCAAGATGATAATTGATAGTAGCAATTGCACCAATGTAGTCTCCACTAACACCGTATCTCGTTTAGGTTTGAAAACTGTTCCTCACCCTCAGTCCTATCGGGTTTCATGGGTTGATGCGTCATTAATACCGATTTCTCAATGGTGTCTTATTCCCATTTAGTTTGCTTCCTACAAAGACACGTTGTGGTGTGATGTTTTGCCTATGGACGTAAGTCACATCATTTTGGACACACCTTGGTTGTATGACCGTGATGTGACACTATTCGGCCGTTCGAATACGTGTTCATTTATTCATGAAGGTAAGAGGATAAAGCTAAATCCTCTTCTACCCGAAAGCACCCCGGAGAAGGAAGACGTCAAGAAGTGTAACCCAAAAGATGTGAGGAAGTCCCAGCCTAAGTCTCTCCACATAACGCCAAAGAGTTTGAAAGAAAGACTAAATGTGATTCAATGGTGTATGCCCTAATGGAAAGAGGTTACGCCCGAGGTTAGTGTAGAGTTTGAAAGGGATGAGCTTCTTAATATGGATTTCATGCTTGGGCTACCCAAGACAATCAGAAAGCAAGATTCCATCTTTGTGGTGGTAGACCACTTTTTGAAAATGGTCCATTTTCTCCCATGTTCCAAAACGCCTAATGCCTCCAACATTGCCAGGCTTTTCTTTGGAGAGGTGGTTCACTTGCATGGTTTGCCAAAGACCATTGTGTCTGATAGAGATGTAAGATTGCGAATTATTTTCGGAAGACACTTTGGCATATGATGGGTACGGGACTTTAGTTTTCGTCGACATACCATCCCTAAACTGACGGTCAAACAGAAGTGGTTAATCGTAGCTTAGGAAACTTGTTACAATGTCTTGTGGCCAACCATATTAGGACCCGGGATTCAACTTTACCAGTCGCAGAGTTTGCATATAATAGTTCAGTCAATAGCAAGGTGTCCCATATCGGTATCGGTTGGCGTAACGGTGCCCTCCGAAACCGATACGGATACGGGAGCGTAACGGCCCGTAACGGCGCAAATTTTTTTTTTTGCCAAAAAAATATGAAAAAATATGGATTAAATCCAAAATATTCTAAGCATTCCAAATATGCATTCATTTATAAATTGGAACATGTTTATGTTGGTGTAACGGTCCACTCTTTGGTGAGAAGATGTATCAGACTGTCTAATTAATTTTTTAACCAGGTAACTTGAATATGACTACAAAATTCATATATTTAATTTTTTAAATATGTAATTTATATACTTAACATCTTGATATCATTTCTCCCAATAGTTCTTTAAAAAAATGAAATTAAATTCAGGTAGATGGCGTTGCCAATTTGGGGCTGACTTGGAGGACCAATTTATTCTCCAAATCAGCCTTAAATTCATGCCATTTATTGTCATTATCCCACTTATAAATTGGTGGACATTTATTGGATAGTGAATCATTAAAAAAAAAAAAAAATCAAAAGGCCCTATTTTAAAAAATAAAAGTTCACAAATTAACAATTAAAACTATTCAAATAATTTGATTTTGGCATTGTGAGTTAGCAATTGCAGTCCATAATTTAATTGTCAAATTTCAAGTTAATATATGTCTCGTGTACAATTTTTTAAGGCTTGAATTAGGAGGGACTCGGATGTAAAGTGCAGCACACGTGTCAAAGTTTTTTGGGCCTCACCCGTGATGAATGTGTTATATCTACACCATCCATCCATTTTGCCAAATAATTTTAGAGCATGAGCCCAAAAATGAGGGACATCTAAAGCTCGGGTGGATTGCACCGTAAGAAACAATAATAATTAAACATTCACCGTTAAAAATTTATTGGGGGCTAGAAAAGTTTTAAATCAAGCTGACATGTGTGTTTTCCCTTCATCCACGTCAATATGACCCAATTAATAGGTTAGATTGAAAATAAACATTACAGTGGACTTTAGGAAATTTTTAATGGTGAGCATTCTATAACCACTATTTCCTATGGTGTGGTCCACCTGAGATTTGGATATTACTAATTTTTTGAATCCTGACTTAAAATGACGTGGCAAAATGGATGGACGATATGGATAAAATATATATATTATGGTAGGGCCCACTCGGGTCTGATCTGATTGGATGGAAAATAAACGTTACCGTGCGCCCTACAAATTATTTAACCGTGAAAATCATGATCCCTGCTGCTATTTTTGATGTGGTCCAGATGATCTCTGGATATAATTCATTTTTTCGCGGGTGCTCTAAAATGATCTCTGAAAATAGGTGAACGGTGTAGATGTAATAAATACATCACTGTGGAGCCCATATAACTTTGATCTCCTTTGAACCGTTCATACAACTCGGAGCTCAAGGAGTGTCAGCGCTCGTCTTTGCATGACACGTACCTACAGCAGTCAGCTGCTGCAAATAAAATAAAAAAAATGGAGAGAGAGGGAAACGAAAAGAAAAAAAGAGGGAAAGAAAGAAAAGAAAAAAAGAGGGAAAGGGGGAAAGAAGAGATTGAGAGAGCGAGAGAGAGAGTGAGAGAGAGAGGAAGAAGAAGAAGAAGAAGAAGAAGAAGAAGAGGAAGAAGAAGAAAAGAAAGGAAAAAAAGGTAAGGTTTTTTTTTTTTTCAGGGCCCGTAACAGCTGTTACGAGTCTGTAACGGCCGTTATGGCCCGTAACGGCCGTTACAATCACAGAAATCCATAACGGCCGTTTCGACCCCGTATCGCGTAACGGGTCCCACCGTTACCGTTACGCATCGGCCGTTACGGCCGATACGTAACCGATTTGGGATACCTTGGTCAATAGGTCGATAGGCATGAGTCCTTTTGAGGTAGTGCATGGTTACAAGCCTAGGCCCTAGGAAGCCTATAGATTTCATTCCCATGTCAATCTCCATCAAAGTCCGCAAATGCATTTGCACGGCATATTCATGATTTGCATGCTGAAATCAAGAAATGGATTAATGTGAGCAATGAAAAGTACAAAATATATGTTGACTCTCATCGCAGGTTTAAGGAATTTCAAGTAGGGGAATATGTGATGGTTTGTATAAGGCTAGAACAGTTTCCGCAAGGGACAGTGAGGAAATTACAAACGCTTAATGCAAGACCTTATAAAACATTGAAAAGATTGGGAGCTAATGCATATATTATAGATCTTTCACCTGATATGGGCATTAGTTCTACATTCAATGTGGAAGATCTTGTGTCTTTTAACGGTCCAGCATCTCCACCCACTAGCCTTTCTCCCGACCCACACAATGACCCAGATCTCGATCCTTTCCACAACCCATGGCTCTTGCCAAATCAGTCTTCCTAGCCTTTGCCTCATTTATCATCCATATCTACCAAAATAGAAGAGATAGGAGGTATCTTGGATGAACAAGTGGTTTCTACCAGACATGGAGGTTACCAAAAATATCTTATTAAGTGGAAGAATAGGCCAAAGTCAGACAGTACATGGATTACAAAGACCAATTTTTAGAGGCTAGATCTCCTAAAGCATTATCCTAGTTTCATTTCACCAGAGACAAACTCTTCTCAGCCAAGGGGAGTTGATGAGGACATCCCAGCACCAATCAAAGTATACCAGGGGAGGAGATCTTTGGCCCCAATTCCAGCATCTCTATGGTTAGAATATCATTATATGGGGCCCAGATCGACGACTTAGCCGCGTTGGAAGACCCCACATGCATGTTTATGCATCTTTGAAGACCCCACACTGGAAAGATGTATGTGGGATACATATAGGGGCCTATTGAACACATCTAGACCGTTGGATTGAGCGGATGCTTTCATCGGACCATTGGATTTCGCACGTTGGACCATCTAGCCCATAGGCCCATCTTAATCATTGTTCCATCTTAGTCGTGGACATCATGGGGCATAAGTTTAGTTGTTTTCTTAGTTATTTTATTTATTTTGTGGGTTGTTTTATGTTTTAGTTGATTTAGGGGGGGTATTTTGGACATTTTATAGCCATAGAGGTTTTTTTTTTTTTTTTTAAAAAAAAAAAAACATCGAAAGACTAAAAAGGGGTGGGTGTGTGAATGCCCTAGCATTATTATGCATTGAAATAAAATTTTCTTTCTTGCTTTGAGCAAAGAAAAACCTCCTATGATTGGAGATGGTGTGAAGCCATGGAGTGATTCCAACTTTTCTCTCTTATTCTCTCATTCAAGATATTCTCTTTCACTTTTCTCTTCTTCTATCTCTCTATTTCTTTCTTTTCCTTTTGTTTGCACCCAAATTCCATCCCCATCATCTCAAAACCATCTAAACCTATACCGTACCCAAACCGTACAACCGTACGAACCAAAACCCCCTTGTCCATACAATCGTACTGACATAATCGTACAGCCAGCCCAGTTCCCCATTATTTCCATCTTTTGGCCCTTGATCCTTCGAACCCTAAATCCTAAATCCCCAATCCCTAAATCCTAAATCTCTAAACCCTAAACCCTAATTCCCAAATCCTAGTCTCCCTAATCTAAAACCCTAATTCCAAAATCCTAGTTTCCCTAATTCAAATTCCCTAGTTCCCAAATTTAACCCTAACCTACCAAAACCCTAACAAGCACAGGTGATCCCCTTTAAATTAAGATTAATCCCAATGCTAGATGGAAGTTCTACCTTCCATAGGTCCTAATTGATTAATATATTCTAGGATCTCATTACAAGATTATTGTATGGTTCGAACTCGAGCATATTTAATACTTGAATTCTTTAAATATGTGATAGGTTAGTTTTATTTCGTGCTTTGATTTCTCTAATTAATCCGTTATTTGATTTTATTGCTTCATCTTAGCTTAGACCATCCATCCTGCCTCAGTGATGCTCAACCAAGGTACCTCTGAGGCAGATGTTCAGGAAATTATGACCATAAGGCAACCTTATGGAGAAATATGCGAAATAAGTAGTCAAGAACTGCATTCAAGAGCCGGACAGGAGTGCACATGGGTAGCAATGGAAACCATGACATCTACATAGCCCCCAAAAATGGAAGTCGATGAAATACTCACATAAATTGAAGCTAAACACAACAAAATTGTGATGTCCATTGAAACCCAATCAATCTAAAGTATGACAAAACAAAGGCCCATCACAATTGAGAAAAAGAATGTTGAATCACTCTATCATAAATCACAGTCAAGAATGCGGATGCACAAATCTCAACCTACACATTCTACAAGATAGCCTCAAAGATACATACTCAAGTAGTCATGACCCTAAAACTACCTTTAGGACAAAACATAGAATTATTTTCCCAGCACAACTAAAATAGTGTTCAAGATCAAGAATAGGAACACATGGATCCTAGCTAGGGGTGTACATCGAGTCGAACAGAGTCGAGTTGGCCTCAGCTCGACTCGGCTCGGCCACTGGCTGACCTCAGCTCGAACTCGGCTCGGCTCAGCTCGGTTCGGTCAGTAGCTCGGGCCGAGTTCGAGCCAAGATCGAGCCGAGTTCGCCATTGAGGCATTTCCACAAACACCTGGACTGCACCTTCAAAATCCCTCTGTATGTGAAACAGAAGCAATGGTTTTATAGGTATTTTATCAAACACCTTCTAAGCAACATAAAAACCAAGAAAAACCAAGAAAAAAGGGTATTTATTTCATGTACATACCTTTCTTGCCACCAGCCACACTTTGTTAAGCCATTTTATCAAACGCTTGGTGAGCTACATCAATGGCAAAGTAACTGAGTCACCGAACTGGTTCGATCCGAGTTCGATTCGAGCTGGATTCGATCCCAGTCGAGTCGAGCTAGGGCCTGCTCGAACTCAGCTTGAACTCATTTTCGAGCTCAAAAAATCAGCTCGACTCTGCTCAAACTCAGCTTCGAACCGAGTCGAATTGAGCTTTTTCGAGTCGAGTCGAGCGAGCTAACCGAGCTAGCTTAGTTCGTGTACACCCCTAATCCTAGCCAGTGTTCGAAATATCGATACTATCGGCCGATAATATCGGTATCGCAGTCCAACGATACGAAACCCTCAGAAAGATCTTAAAATTTTGAAAAAAATTACACAACATTTTGTATCGATTAATATATTGATAAATATAGCATAATATCACCAAATATCGTTTGATATTATGAGATATCAACAATATTACAACTCGGGGATGTTGGGATAGCATCATTATCCAAAAAAAACAAAAAAAAAAAAAAAACTTTCAACAGGTAGATTCGGTACCGGTAGAGGAGATTGCTCTGATCGGAAGTTGTATTTGTAGGGCCATTCGAATCAAAGCAACAAAATCTCTGATTTGGGAAAGATTCGGGCGAAATCCGTCGAAATTCAGAGAAATCACGAAATCCGGAGAAATCCTCGGTGAAATTCAGAGAAATCCTCGATGAAATCTGAAGAAATCCTCGGCCAAATCATAGATTTGGGGGAGATTTCAGGGTTCTGGAACGTCAGAGCCCTCTCTCCTTCGAAAAATAAGGAAGGGCCCCTAGCCCTTATTGCAGGAATCAGATGGGTTGGTGTATCGCACACAACTGACTTGAATGGTGTGTTGACGTCGCCAAGTTCTGTGGGTCCCATCATGAGGTATATGTTATATCCAAACGGTTCGTCCATTTGGCGAGCTCGTCGTGTAGCTTGAATCAAAATATAAGACAGATCCAAAGATCAAGTGGACCACATTGAAATAGGTAGTGGGAGATTGAATGTCTACCATTGAAACCGTTTTGAGGGTCACAGAAGTTTTGGATAAATATGATATTTGTTTCTCCTCTTCATCCAGGTCTGTGTGACCTCATGAACAGATTGGATGGAAAATAAACATTATGGTGGGCCCTACAAATGGTTTTACAATGAGAATCATTATCCCACTTCTATTTGTGGTGTGGTCCACTTGAGCTTTGGATATGACTCATTTTTGGGCTCATATCTAAAATAATCTCTCCAAATGGATGAATAGTGTGGATATAATAAATACATTATTTTGGAGCCTATGTAACTTTGATATCCTTTGTACAACTGGAGCTCGACCAGTGTCAACGCTCATCTTCGCACCACACATACCCACACCAGCCAAGTCACTGGCGTGTGGTACACCAGCCAATCCATACCGTCCATTCATTTTCAAGGGTAATCTTAAGGCATGAGCCCAAAAAGGAGACATATGTAAGGCTCAAGTGTACCACACCACATAAATCGTGGTGGCAATGATGTCCATCATTGAAGCTCCTTAAGGCCCACCATGATGTTTATTTGCCATCCAATCCATTCATAAGGTTTGACAAACCTGGATGGGAAAACACAAATATTAGCTTGATCCAAAAAAAATTTGTAGCTCCACAAAAATTTAATGGTGGTCATTCAACAACCAGTATTTTGTGTGTTGTGGTCCACCTCAAATTTGGATCTACCTTATTTTTTGGAATTGATGGTGTTGATACACCATCTTATGTCAAGGTAACCCATGGTCATGGTCCCATTCAAGTTGTTGGTTGCTTGGATACCTCGATGTATGTATTGCATATCAATTGTCGTCCATCTACTTGGCCTGCTTATTTTATGGCATGGTCCCAAAAATGAAATAGATATAAGTTTCAAGCAAATCGCACTATAAGAAACAGTGGTCATTGATCCCCCACCATTGAAAACTTTCTAAGGTCTATTGTTACCATCCAACCTGTTGATAAGTTCACACGGACTTGGATGAAAGGAAAAAACAACTATCAACTTGATCCAAAAAAAATTGTGGCCCACAAAAATTTTATTGAACAATCACCACTATTTTGTGTGGAGTGGTCCACGTCTACCTAAATTTTGTATCCGTCTCATTTTTTAGGCCAATCCCTAAAATCAGGTTGCAAAATAAATGGACGATACGGATGTGTCATGCATGCATCGAGGTGGGCCCTATTGTTTTCAACGGTAGCATTAATTGATCAAAGCCTTTTGCGGCTCCAAGAAATTTTCGATGGTAGCATCAATTTCAACTGTTTTAACTTGCATAGTCCACATAAGTTTGAATGAAGTAAAAAAAAAAACAATTATCAGCTTGATCCAAAACTTTTGTGGCCCACTAATGGTCGATCACCATTGTTTCTTATGGTATGGTCCCCCTGATTATTGGATTTGCTTCATTTTTTGGATAATGTCCTAAAATGATATGGAAAAATGGATGGACGGGGTAGATATTGAATACAAACATCATTGATAGGTATGTTTTCTAATTTCTACTACATCTTTTGCTTTTGAATGCATTAGTTATGTTTTCATACATATCTTTATACATTTATAAATGTTATGCATCATATTTGAATATAGTTTACCTTAGTTCAATCAGATAATGCATAACTTAGAACCCTATACAAAAGAAATTTATTATGTGCACTTATTTTTTGAGATTTTATGATTTAAAAGTATGCATTAAGGTCTTTTTAAATAATTCTTGAAGTTTCATAAAAAAATTTAACCATTTTGCCGATGTTTCCCCATGTTTCCCAAAGAGTGCGATAAATTACGTGATACAAACGATATATCTCATGCGATAACCGATACGTATCTGTATCCCAAGGTTGCGATACCGATATTTCGAACACTGATCCTAGCAATGGAAAACATGACATCTAAATGGCCCCCAAAAATGGAGGTTGATGCAATCAGTCACATATAAAATTGAAGCTAAAAGCAACAACATTGAGATGTCCATTAAAACCCAATCAATCTAAAGTAGGACAAAACAAAGGCCCATCACAATTGAGGAAAAGAATGCTGAATCACTCTCTATCATAACTCACGGTCAAGAATGCGGATGCACAGATCTCAACCTACACATTCTACAAGGTAGGCCCAAAGATACACGCTCAAGTAGTCATGACCCTAAAACTACCTTTAGGACAAAACATAGAATTATTTTTCCAGCCCAACCAAAATAGTGTTCAAGGTCAAGGATAGGAACACACAGATCTTAGCTACCATTTATACGTGGTGCCATCCCAACTGTTGATATGATCATTAAAGCAATAACAAAGAATAGTCGCAAAAGGGCACAAGGAAAGCTAGCCCAGTGTTTCCAAATAAGTCTGATTATCAATTAGGAGGACGTTAGACTCAGCACCGCAGAAAGCATGCCTTGCCAAAATTTTCTTCATGCCCTACTTTTTACAATGTGTGTGTGTGTGTGTGTGTGTGTGTGTATTCCAGAAGTCTGACAACACAGTTGGTGAGAATTGTTGCACCCTTAGGTGAATGAAAACCACCACCAACCCATGCATTACCAGGTGAGTTAGCAACCTCTTCATTAACAATCCTACTTAAGTTTGCATGCGAAAATATTTTCAAGATGAATATGAACGAACAAAGTCTCACAAATGAAATTCGACAAGAAGCACACAGATTGTATTATGACAGTTACCAGAAAAAGAAAATGAGGAGAGGGAGGTCATGAAATACCTGTGAACGAGGGGTGGAGCACATTCATGATGTAGATATGTTAGAGCCTCGGCTGCTCCTATTGCTATTTTTAGCCTAGTTATCCAATCAAGAGACTGCAGGCCATCATCTTCCTGACTGGTTTTCTTGTACAAGGCATTTGATAGGTCACCATTTGGCATGTATTTGTAAACAAGGAGCTTCTCATTTTCATGCTCCAAACAGTGCCCCAATAATGGGACCAATCTGGTATGAGAAGCCTTGCTGAACATATCTAATTCTACCATAAAAGCATCCTTCTTGAATGTACGCATGTCGATTCTCTTAACAACAACTGGAATCCCGCCATCCAAGATTCCTCGATAGAGATCCCCTGAATGCCCATGCTTGATAAGATTCACATCCCCAAAATTCACCGTTGCTCGAAGCAGCTGCTCGTAGGTAAAGGCTTCTCCGAGGCTGGAAAAGTTAATGGAGATCCCCAAGGGTGCCAGACCACCTCCTGAGGTAATGGTGTCTGCACTGACTTCTCTCTGATCGGTGGTTGTGCCTCTTCCACGCTGGCACATGCACAGCACTACAATCAACACCAAGAGGGCAATAAAACCAAGACCCCCAAAGACACCTGCCAGTATGAATTTCAAGTGTCGGTTGTTCTTATGGCCGGGGGTGGATGGAGTGGGGGGTTGGGTCGTGTTTGGGCCTCCAAAGCCATCAAAATTCAAGCCTCTTGCAGCATAGAATGATGTGCAGTCAATCAAGCTCCTCTGATTAGATGAATTCTGCAGGCAGTTGACGTTATAAGAAGCATTCAAACCATTCCAGTCAGGAACCCTGCCTTCAAAATAATTATTGGACAGATCAATAAAACTGAAACTCCAAAGCTGGGGAGGCAGAGAGCCATAGAACAGGTTGTGCGAAAGATTGAAGGAGGCTGTGGCGATGGTGCTAGCATTTGCATTCGAGGTAAGGTTTGGAAGGGTGCCTGTCAAGTTGTTGTAGGAGACATCAAGTAACTGGAGCGAAGCAAGACTGGAGAAGAAATTCCCTGGTAATGTACCAGTGAGTGCATTGTTCCCAAGCGCCATTCTCTGCAAATTCCTCAGTGCTCCCAAATCGGTGGGCAACTCCCCCATCAGGGAATTGAAGCTGAGGTCAAGTTCAATCAAGAGAGAGAGGTTGCCGATCTGGGTGGGAATTGAACCAGTGAGGCTGTTGTTGGAGAGCACGAGGGACCGTAGGTTGGAGAGGGCCCCAATGGAGGAAGGGATGGGGCCAGAGAGGAAGTTGACGGAGAGGTTGAGGAGTACGAGAGAGCTGAGGTACGAAAGGGTTGAAGGGACAGGTCCAACAAGGGAATTCTGGGAGAGATCCAAGACGGAGAGGTTGGAGAGCTGACCAAGGGAATCGGGGATATTGCCGGTGAGGGCATTGCCGGAGAGATAGAGATGGGTGAGGCTGGGCAAGGTTCCAAGGGAGGAAGGGATGGAAGAAGAAATGGAGGAGGATCGGAGATCAAGGACACGGAGGGATGGGAGGGACTGACTGCCAAACCAGGAGGGGATGGGACCAGGGAGGGGGAAGCGGGTGGAATTGAAGGAGTCAAGGAAGGTAAGGTTGGAGAGGGCGTCAACAGAGAAGTCGGGGTTGAGGCGGCCAAGGCGGGTACGGCGGAGGCTAGAGAGGTTGATGGCAACGACACGACCGTCAGCTCGGCAGCTGATGCCAATCCAGGAGGAGCAAGGATTGGTCTTTCTAGGCCAGTCTCTGCTCCTAAGGCCTAAGGAGGAACGAAGGGAATAAAGGGCAGAGAGTTCGATAGAAGAAGAGATTACAGGAGGCTGCTGCTGCTGCTGCTGAGCAAATGAGGACTGAAGAAGAAGAAGAAGAAAGAAGAAGAAGAGGGAAAGGGAAAGGGAAAAGGTAGTGAGTGAGCGAGAAAGAGAAACCTTGTGGAGACGAGCTGCCATTGTCATTATCATAGGAATCATCATCATCATCATCATAATAATAATAATAATAATCTTCTTCTCCGTCTCCTCCTCTTTCTTGAATTTGTCTCCTCAGACCATTCCATTGCAGAATCTCGTTCTACCTATCTATCATTCAAACTCTTTACTCCAACGACTCTTGTTTTTTTTCATCTCTACTTTCTCGTCGAGCAGCAGCAGCAGCAGCAGATCTGTTCTTGATTCGCCCTCTCTCGCTCTCTCGCTCTATCTATGCTTTGATTTCTTTTTCTTTTTCTTTTCTTTTTTCTTCTTCTGACAATAGAGAAGAAATAAAAATAAATAAATAAATAAAGAAGTAAATAAGAGAGAGGGGGAGAAGGGAGACTTTTCTTCTTTATGGCATCACAGGCAGCTAATCTTCTTCTTCAACCCATCCAAAAATAAATAAATAAAGAAAAAAAATAGAAGAAGAAAGTATTGGCTCATTTAAACGCTCGCATTAATGCCAAAAGCCAATCCCAACCGATCACTCTCCTTCGCCGGAGCTGCATTCCGATACTTTTGCTGCCTGCTGACAGGAGAGCGCAACCGGTGCCGGTATACCTCAGGTTTGACCTCCGGTTATCCCGCCAGCCAGCTATACCTAATCCTTCTTACCTTATTAAACTCTACAACACGATTTTCTTTCCTTTCCACCCGCCTCCTTTTCTTTTACCCTACTCATGTGGACACATGCCCTCGGGACACTATGAATAAGTTCTGGTGCTCCTGCTTGCAATTTAACACTAACATACACAACGACCTATTGACGCATGTTGCTCGTTACGCTTCAACACACGTTTCACGGGCTACCATGCAAGAATCTCACCATTTCTAACAAGGGAAAATGTACCGTGAAGTCCTACCTCGTGGAGCTTCCCACGAGCTCTGTGGTTTCCACCGCGATTTTTGTCGGATATCCGACCCCATCAATCAGAGCCGGCTCAAAAGCTGGGCTCGGATTAATTTGAAAAAGTTTAAGCTTTAATTAGTTCAAAAAGAAGTTCAAATCAAACAAAGTCCCCTAGTCGTTTAAAAATACAAACAAAAACTGAGGTAGCACCGCCTTCGCTCTGCTTGATTCAACTTGGTCTGTTTCAGCTTGATTCTGCTCGTTGACCGTATGTACACTATTCCCTGTGGTATAATCCACTTAAGCTTTGATATGATTCAATTCCGAGATCATGTCCAAAAATGATATGTAAATATGGATGGACCGCGTGGATAATACATATACATGATGAAGTGTACAATACATAATACATATACATGAATGTACATTGTTTCCTATAGTTTGATCCACTTTTAGATGTAATCCAATTTTTTATTATGTCCTAGCAGGATATGTAAAAATGAATGGACCACATGGATAATACATATACATAATGGTGGGCTCACAAAATTTACTCAGTGTGCTAAATCGACATTCGAATTAGCTAGTGACCTCAGCACCCACCATGTAGCTGGTGTCAAAGCTCTGCTGGCCCCACCATGATGTATGTGTTTTAGCTAGCCATCTATCAAAAATTTCAGCTCATTTTTCAGTATGAGACCAAAATTAATAAAGATCCAAAGCTCCCATAGACCACAACACATGATCCAAACTTGTTGGGGGACATAAGTTTTGGATCAATATTATTTTCTTATGGTGGGGCCCACCTCAATCTATGTGATGCATATTTATGCTGCTCTATCCATTTTTTTTCTAGCTTATTTTAGTATTGTTACTTTTGTATTGGTCTTTTTTAATGTTTTTTCGTAATATTATCTTTGTATTAAAAAAATTAATATAATGTATATTATTTATTTAACAAAAAAAAAGAAAAAAGAGCTGACCATGTTCAAACTTGAGTCAGTTTAGCTCGCCTTGGCTTAGCTCAAATATTTGGACTAAACCAAACTCAGCTCGAATTCGTATAATATGAACCAAACCAAAGTAAGCTTAAATTCCTATAATATGAACCAAACCAAGCTCAAACGGTAGGGATAGGGTCAATATTCAACTTATGCAAAGCCCAAACACAGGATGTCATGTAAATAAGTCAAGCCAAACTTAGGTCAAACTCAATTCAACTTGGCTCATGTACAACTCTAGCCACATACTAAAAATTGGGCCAACTAATGACTTTAGTGGGCCACACATAAATGATAGTTGAGAGTAAATGCCCACCCATTGAAACATTTATGATTGTTTATAAGGCCTATTGAGATGTGGTTGAGACATCTAGCCCATTCATTGTATGTGTCCGGCATGGATGACCTATCACACTAAGTTTCAGCCGTATCAACAACTCCTGTATACCCCTCCAAATGATTTTAAATCTTTTAGGCATAATTTTACATGATTTCAAATAACATGGCTGAGTATAGCTGATTTTTGGGATATCCCATGCCTTAGAGGCAACTCACCAAATGCACGACCTCATGGTACCTCACGGTACTATTTCTTTTCTAACAAGTATTAACCATTTAATCAATAGCTTTTGATATGGGCAGTAAAAAATTGTTGGAATGAAAATTAGGATGCCTATGTTTCTCAAGTATTACCTTTTCCACGTCAACCGTGGCCATTTCATCCATGGCTTCGCTAGAAAATAAATCCAAATCAAGGATGACTAAACCACTATATTAATGCGATTTTTTCATAAATACCCATTAGCTGTGGTATGAACTTAACAGATGTTTTCCGATTTTGATGCAATCAGACTCCTGAAGGGAACCAGTGCACTCATCCCTTACTCTGACATCAGCCACTTAGCTGCGACCTTCAAACTAGTGATGTAGATGGGTAGGAACCACCTTGACCTACGTGTTGTACATCAATGCTGTCTATTTAGTTTTCCAACTCATTTTAGGTCATTGGCTGAAAAATGAAAGCATTTTTACTTCTCAGTTGGATCACACCACAAGAAACAGTGGTAGTTAACTATTGAAAACTTTTTGTGATTTACAAAAGTTTTGGACCAAACTAATATTTGTGTTTTCCCTTCATACCCTAGTAACAGGTTGGATAAAGTAGACATCACGGTGGACATTAGGATGTTTTTAATAATAGGCATTCAATGACTATTGTTTTCCCTGATATGCTCCACCTGAGATTTAGACAGGGCCCGAGCTGATAAATAGGCAGACGGTATCGATGTCCAATTTATGCATTGAGGTTTCCTAACTGGGTTCCACGGTTTTGGGACGCAGCGTACTCGTTTCCCATTTCTGCTGAGGGAATTCCATGTGGGTGTATAATCGTACTCCAGTCCAATCCACATCTTCTTCCTTTTTTATAAAAATAACATCTTCTCATATCGCGAGATACACGCGACTGTCAACGATAGGGGTTGAAAGAAGGGGCAATGCGGTGAATTCCTAATAATCCGATGTCTATCTTGAGACCTGAAAGATTGTCTTCTCTGTTACATAGTCAACATCTCTCTTTGGTCAAACCCACTCCCCTTTGCTTCCTTACCCTTGCTTAAAAACAGCGGTGAATCCGTCACCCTACACGTGTCTTTCAGTCTACGTCAATCACCAATTCGTCCAAATAATCATATCCTGAAATTTGCAATTATTGTCCAACGATCCTCACCGTTAAATGCTTTACAATCAGATTCAATGTACACGTGATGGTGTATACAAACAAACAATTGACTTGATCGGACGATCCTAACAAAAATCAGTGCGTTGCAACCGCAACTAGGAACAGATCACCCGTTTTCGATATAAGAGCTGCTCAAAATGGATGGACGGTGTGGATGTAAGGCACATACATCACAGTGGGTCCCACAGATAGGGATCCACCAACCTCGGTAGATATGGGAATCCACCGAAACCACGCCCCTCTCTCAGAAAGAAAACAGACCGTCTAGTGATCGGGTGGGCGATTTTGTTTCGTACAATTGTATCCAATTAACGAGCGTCTACACGTGGATAGCCTGATAGGGGGTTCGAACGTGTGCACGTGTGAGTGACGTGTACTTATCATTTTTCTAGTCCATGGGCTGTAGCCTGTAGCTTACGTGTACCAACTTCGAATGTGGGTCCATCGTATACTCACTGGCGTCGAGCTTCCCAAACGGTGCATTATACAGCAGGGCCATATACACGGACACTTGCAGGCGACCTATCTTACTTTCCCCTTTAATCTGGCGGTGGATCTAGACTATTCCTCTGGTGGGCCCCACTGTTGATGATCCAAATTAAAAAAGAATAATAATTAAAAAAGAAAAGAGAAAAAAAAACTATAAATGACCTGATATATTCATAGACAGTATTTACTTATCCTCCAAACCGAATTTTAACGGTCAACAAATTTTTTTTTATATTTTTTCTGTCATTCCGAAAGCCATGCAGATGGATATGGTCATCTGATCCGTTTATTTTCAATTCACGAATGCAGAGAACCAGATGATGGTAGCAATCCACAATATCTCCATCCATATCTAATGTATAAGATGGCCTGCGTTGGGAATTTCATGTGTGGTACAGAAAGTAGCTAATGATTTTCCGAAACAAAAAATCCTTCACAGTGGGTCAACTCCATCAGCCCTAGGGAAATGCAATCAAAATAATAATAATAATTCCAAGGTCCCACACAAACCCTTTTTATCTTTTACCATTATTAACGGGATCCACACTTGTGGGTCCCATTATTTGGAAAGTTTAATTTTAGAGAATTATCAAATAACTCAAGCCATCTAACGATGAGGGAGAGGGATAGAGGCACTGCAGAGGAATGTACTCGAATTCGCAATCCAAATCCTAAATCCTTGCATCTCTTGTATGGGGGCATTGGCTACTACCCTAATCAGACAGCTAGAGACAAACAATCATTTTAAGTCATGAGCCTAAAAAATATGCAGATCTAAGACTTAAGTAAAACCACACCGTAAAAAGCAGTGGAGATTGAAAGCTTGCAATTGAAAACTCCTCTCAGGGAACATAAGTTTTGGATCAAGCTGATATTTATAGTTTTCGTAGTATAACCTCATGAGTAGGTTGTATGGCAAATAAATATCACAGTGGGTCATAGGAAGCTTTCAATGTAATCCCCTCCTTCCTGTTGTGTGGTCCACCTAAGTCTCTCCTTTTGGACTCACGCCGTAGACTGATCTGTCAAAATGAATAAATTACAGTGGGTCACCTATCCCTGTCCGCATCTTTGTATCTCTACAGGGCTGATGTTGCTGCATCCACACTTGTGACCGCAGTTGCTAATCCTAACCATACAACTAATTAATCATACATTGTTAAAAGGAGACCGTATGTTATAGAATTTTATCCAATCAATCAAGTGGTATGTTCGATAATACGAATGTGTTTGTTGATTCGTACCTATTATATAGAAGGTTGAATGGACAATCATAAGACAGTGTGGCAAAGGACGACAAAAGGAGCACAACTAGATGGTGGAATTTGAAGAACATCAATACAACATGTTAAGTGGCAACGGATGGCTGTTTAATGGTCAGAACACCAATCTCTGATGTGGCCAAAGCATCATGAGAGCATCAATCTAAACCGGTGACCCATTTGTACGACGGAGCAACACCTAAACTGTTAGAGCGTTTTATTCGCATCACGCAATTTCGAAAGATTAACGATCGATATTTAGAAACGACGATCGAAGACTTCTAGCGTGCTTTCGGGATATCAAACGGTCTCCGAATCAGGCGATTCTTTTTTCATTTGAAATCTTGTCAAGTTATCTTTCCAACGAGCTAAATATCGTCCAAATCCTACTTTTAATGAAAGAATTATGAGGGTCTTACTGAAAACAGAGGATGTCAAAAAATTTCTATACCATTTACTCTCACACCACTTTTGAGGCCCAAGCAGTTTCGAAATACGACAATTCCAGTGGGGATTGGAAGAGCACTGATTAAATTTTCTAATGAATCTAAAATAAACCCAATTCGACATATAATGATGGAGTTATGAGCATTTTATTCGCATTATACGATTTCGAAAGATTAACGATCGAGATTGAAAAACGACGATCGAAGACTACTAGCGTCCTTATGGGATATTAAATGGTTTCCAAATCAGGCGATTCTTTTTTCATTTGAAAGCTTGTCAAATTAACTTTCCAGCAAGCTAAAAATCGTCCAAATCCGACCTCTAATGAGAGAGTTATGAGGGTTTTTGTGGGAATATGGGATGTCAGAAAAATTTTGGACCATTTACTCTCACCCAACTTTTAAAGGCCCAACCAGTCTCAGAATGCGACAATTCAAGTGGAGATTCGAAGAGCATTGACTCACATTTCCAATGAATCTAAAATCGACCCAATCCGACATATAACAAGGGAGTTATGAGCATTTTATTCACATTACACAATTTCAAAATATTAACGATCGAGATTGACCTCCATGTAAAGATTAACGATCGAGATTGAAAAATAACGATCGAAGGCTTCTACCATAATTTTGGGATATCAAACAGTCTTTGAATTAGGCAATTTTATTTTCATTTTAAAGCTTGTCAAGTTACCTTTTCAACGAACTAAAAATCGTGCAAATCCGACCTCTAATGAGAGATTTATGAGGGTTTTCATGGGAACAAGTGATGTTGGAAAAATTGTGCCATTTACACTTACCCCACTTTTAGAGGCCCAAACGGTCTTGGAATGCGACAATTCCAGTGAGGATTTAAAGAGTACTAACTCACTTTTCCAATGAGCCTAAAATCGACCCAATCTGACATATAACGAGGGAGTTTTAGGCATTTTATTTACGTCACGCTATTTTGAAATATTAACGATCGAGATTTGAAAATGACGATCGAAGGATTCTACTGCGCTTTTGGGATATCAAACGGTCTCCGAATAAGGGACTCTATTTTCATTTTAAAGCTTGTCAAGCAACCTTTCCAATGAGTAAAAAATCGTCCAAATCCAACCTTGAATGAGGGAGTTATTAGGGTTTTCTAGACCATTTAATCTTACCCCACTTTTCGAGGCCCAAATGGTCTCGGAATGCGACGATTCCAGTTAGAATTGGAAGAGCACTAACTCACCTTTCTAATGAACCTAAAATAAACCCAATCCGACATATAACGACGGAGTTATGAGTATTTTATTCGCATTACATGATTTCAAAAGATTAATAATCGAGATTGAGAAACAACGATTGAAGACTACTAGCATGCTTATGGGATATTAAACGGTATCCGAATTAGGCGATTCTTTTTTTCATTTGAAAGCTTGTCAAGTTATCTTTCCAATGAGCTAAAAATTGTCTAAATCTAACCTCTAATGAGGGAGTTATGAGGGTTTTTGTGGGAATATGGGATGTCAGAAATTTTTTAGACCATTAATCTCACCTAACTTTCGGAGGCCCAACCGGTCTTGGAATGCGACGATTCAAGTGGGGATTTAAAGAGCATTGACTCACTTTTCCAATGAATCTAAAATCGACGTAATCCAGCATATAACAAGAGAGTTATGAGTGTTTTATTCACATCATGCAATTTCAAAATATTAATGATCGCAATTGAGAAACAACGATCGAAGACTTCTAGCGTGCTTTTGGGATAGCAAACGGTCTTCGAATCAAGTAATTCTTTTTCATTTGAAAGATTGTCAAGTTACCTATCCAACGAGCTAAAAATCGTCCAAAATTTGACTTCTAATGAGAGAGTTATGAGGGTTTTTGTGGGAATAGGGAATGTCAGAAAATTTTTGTATCATTACTCTCACCCAACTTTTGGAGGCCCAAACGGTCTCGAAATGCGACGATTCCAGTGGGGATTGGAAGAGCACTGACTCACATTTCCAATAAACCTAAAATTGACCCAATTTGAAATATAATGAGGGAGTTATTAGTATTTTATTCACATCATAGGATTTTAAAAGATTAACGATCGCGATTGAAAAATGACGATCGAAGATTTCTAACGTGCTTTTGGGATATCAAACGGTCTCCAAATTAGGCGATTCTTTTTTCATTTGAAAATTTGTCAAGTTAGCTTTCTAACGAGCTAAAAATATCCAAATCTAACCTCTAATAAGGGAGTTATGAAAGATTTTTATGGGAACAAGGGATGTCAGAAAAATTCTAAACCATTTACTCTCACCGCACTTTTAGAAGACCAAACTATCTCGTAATGCGACGATTCCAGTGGAGATTGGAAGAGCATTGACTCACCTTTACAATGAATCTAAAATCGACCCATTCTGATATATAACGAGGGAGTTATGAGTGTTTTATTCGCATCACGTGATTTCAAAAGATTAACGATCGAGATTTAGAAATGAAGATTGAATACTTCTACCATGCTTTTAGGATATTAAACAGTCTCTGAATTATGCGATTCTTTTTTCATTCGAAATCTTGTCAAGTTAGCTTTCCAACGAGCTACAAATCGTTCAAATCCGACCTCTAATGTGGGAATTATAAGGGTTTTAGTGGGAATAGGGTATGTCAAAATTTTTTTAGACCATTTACTCACCCTACTATTGGAGGTCCAAACGGTCTCGGAATACAATGATTCCTGTGCGGATTGGAAGAGCACTGACTCAGCTTTCTAATGAATCTAAAATTGACCTAATTCGACATATAATGAGGGAGTTATGAGTGTTTTATTCACATCACGCGATTTCTAAATATTATTAATCGAGATTGAGAAACAATGATCGAATATTTCTAGCGTACTTTTGGGATATCAAACGGTCTCCGAATCAGGCGATTATGATTTCATTTAAAATCTTGTCAAGTTACCTTTCCAACAAGTTAAAAATTGTCCAAATCTGACCTCTAATGAGGGAGTTACGAGGGTTTTCGTGGGAACATGGGATGTCAAAAAAATTCTAAACCATTTACTCTCACCCCACTTTTGTAGGCCAAAACGGTCTGGGAATGCAATGATTCTAGTGAGGTTTCGAAGAGCACTGACTCATCTTTCTAATGAACCTAAAATTGACCTAATTCGACATATAACGAGGGAGTTACGAGCATTTTATTCGCATCACGTGATTTCAAAAGATTAACGATCGAAATCGAGAAACGATGATCGAAGATTTCTAACATGCTTTTGGGATATCAAACAGTCTTCAAATTAGATGATTATTTTTTCATTTGAAAGCTAATCAAGTTAGCTTTCCAATGATCTAAAAATCGTCCAAATCTGACCTTTAATGAGGGAGTTATGAGGGTTTTCGTGGGAGTATGGGATGTCAAAAAATTCTAGACCATTTACTCTCACTCCACTTTTGGAGGCCCAACCGATCTCAGAATACGACGATTTTAGTGGGGATTTAAAGAGAACTGAATAATCTTTCTAATAAATCTAAAATCTACACAATCTGACATATAACAAGTGAGTTATCAGCATTTTATTCGCATCACGTGATTTCGAAATATTAACAATCGAGATTGAGAAACGATGATCGAAGACTTCTAGTGTGCTTTTGGGATATCAAACGGTCTCCAAATCAGGCGATTCTTTTTTCATTTGAAATCTTGTCAAGTTATCTTTTTAATGACTTAACAATCGTCCAAATCTGACCTCTAATGAGGGAGTTATGAGGGTTTTCATGGGAATAATGGATGTCAAAAAAATTCTGAACCATTTACTCTCACCCCACTTTTGGAAACCCAAAGAGTCTCAGAATGCGACGATTCTAGTGGAGATTGGAAGAGCATTGAATCGCTTTTCCAATGAACCTTAACTCGACCCAATCCGACATATAATGAGGGAGTTAAGAGTATTTTATTCATATCACGAGATTGAGAAACGACGATCGAAGATTTCTAGCGTGGTTTTGGGATATCAAATGGTCTTCGAATCATGCGATTATTTTTTCATTTAAAAGCTTGTTAAGTTATCTTTTCAATGAGCTAAAAATCACATAAATCCAACCTCTAATGAGGGAGTTATGAGGATTGTCATGGGAACAGGGGATGATGAAAAAATTCTGGACCATTTACTCTCACCCCACTTTTCCAGGCCCAAACGGTATAAGAATGCGATGATTCCAGTGGGGATTAGAAGAGCACTGAATCACATTTCTAATGAACCTAAAATTGACCCAATTCGACATCTAACGAGGGAGTTATGAGTGTTTTATTTGCATCACGTGATTTCGAAAGATTAATGATTGAGATTGAGAAACGATGATCGAAGATTTCTAGCGTGCATTTGAGATGTCAAACGGTATCTGAATCAGGTGATTCTTTTTCATTCGAAAGCTAATCAAGTTACCTTTCCAAAGGACTAAAAATTGTCTAAATCCGACCTCTAATAAGGGAGTTATGAGGGTTTTTGTGGGAATAGGTGATGTCAAAAAAATTCTACACCATTACTCTCACCCCACTTTTGGAGGCCCAAACAGTCTTGGAATGCGACGATTTTAGTGGAGATTGGAAGACACTAACTCAACTTTCCAATGAACCTAAAATTGACCTAATCCGACATATAATGAAGGAGTTATGAGCGTTTTATTCGCATCATGTGATTTCAAAAGATTAACGATTGAGATTGAGAAACCACGATCGAAGACTACTAGTGTGCTTTTGGAATATCAAACGGTTTTCGAATCAAGTGTTCTCTTTTCATTTGAAAGCTTGTCAAGTTAGCTTTTCAGCGAGCTAAAAATCATCCAAATCCAACCTCTTATGAAGGAGTTATGAGGATTTTCGTGGGAACATGGGATGTCAGAAAATTTTTTAACCATTTACTCTCACCCCACTTTTGGAGGCCCAAACGGTCTCGGAATGCGGCGATTCCAGTGGGTATTGGAAGAGCACTGACGCTTCTTTCCAATGAACTTAAAATTAACCCAATCCGACATATAACGAGGGAGTTATGAGCATTTTATTAGCATCACGTGATTTCGAAAGTTTAACGATCGAGATTGAGAAAAGACGATCGAAGACTTTTAGTGTTCTTTTGGGATATTAAACGGTCTCCGAATCAGGCGATTCTTTATTCATTTGAAATCTTATCAAGTTACCTTTCCAACAAGATAAAAATCGTCCAAATCCGACCTTTAATGAGGCAGTGATGAGGATTTTCATAGAAATAGGGGATGTTGGAAATTTTCTAAACCATTTACTCTCACCTCACTTTTGCAGGCCCAAATGGTCTCGAAATGCGAGGATTCCAGTGGGGATTGGAAGAGCACTGACTCACCTTTCCTGTGAACTTAAAATCGACCCAATTCGACATATAACGAGGTAATTATGAGCGTTTTATTCGTATCACGCAATTTTGAAAGATTAACTATCAAGATTGAGAAACGATAATCGAAGACTACTAGCATGCTTTTAGGATATTAAACGGTCTCTGAATCTGTAATTATTTTTCATTTGAAAGCTTGTCAAGTTATCTTTCCAATGATCTACAAATCATTTAAATCCGACCTCTAATGAGGGAGTTATGACGATTTTCGTGGGAATAAGGGATGTAAGAAAAATTCTGGACCATTTACTATCACCACACTTTAAAGGCCCAAACGGTCTCGGAATACGATGATTCAATGGGAGATTTGAAGAGCATTGACTCACATTTCTAATGAACCTAAAATTGACTAAATCCGCCATATAATGAGGGAGTTATGAGCATTTTATTCGCATCACGCGATTTCGAAAGATTAACGATCGATATTGAGAAACAACGATTGAAGACTTCTAGCGTGTTTTTGGGATATTAAGCGGTCTCCGAACCAGGTGATTCTTTTTTATTTGAAATCTTGTCAAGTTAACATTCCAATGAGGTAAAAATCATCTAAATCTGACTTTTAATGATAGAGTTATGAGGGTTGTCGTGGGAACAGGGAATGTCAAAATTTTTTTGAACCATTTACTCTCACCCTACTTTTAGAGGCCCAAACAGTTTCGGAATGCGACGATTCGTGGTTATTGGAAGAGTATTGACTCACCTTTCCAATGAACCTAAAATTGACCCAATCCGACATATAACGAGGTAGTTATGAGCATTTTATTCTCATCATGTGATTTTGAAAGATTAACGATCGAGATTGAGAAATGACGATCAAAGATTTTTATGTTCTTTTCGGATATCAAACGGTCTCTGAATCAACCAATTCTCTTTTCATTTGAAAGCCTGTCAAGTTACCTTTACAACGAACTAAAAATTGTCCAAATCTGACCTTTAATGAGGGAGTTATGAGGGTTTTCGTGGGAGCAAGGAATGTCAAAAAAATTCTAAACCAATTACTCTCACCCCACTTTTTGAGGCCCAAATGGTCTCGAAATGCGACGATTCCAGTTGGGATTGGAAGAGACTCACTTTCCTAATGAACTTAAAATCGACTAATTTTGACATATAACGAGGGAGTTATGAACATTTTATTCTCATCACGTGATTTCAAAAGATTAACGATCGAGATTGAGAAATGATGATCGAATACTTATAGCATGCTTTTAGGATATTAAACGGTCTCTGAATCAGGCGATTCTTATTTCATTTGAAAGCTTGTCAAGTTGCCTTTCCAACAAGCTAAAAATTATCCAGATCCGACCTCTAATGAGGGAGATATGAGGGTTTTCGTGGAAACAGGGGATGTCAGAAAAATTCTGGACTATTTACTTTCACCCCACTTTTGGAGCCCCAAATGGTCTCAGAATGCGACGATTCAAATGGGGATTTGAAGAGCACTGACTCACTTTTCCAATGAATCTAAAATTGACCCAATCAGTTATATAATAAGGGAATTATGAGAGTTTTATTTGCATCACGTGATTTTGAAATATTAATGATCGAAATTGAAGACTTCTATCGTGATTTTGGGATACCAAACGATCTCGAATTACGCGATTATTTTTTCATTTGAAAGTTTGTTAAGTTACCTTTCCGATGAGCTAAATATCGTCTAAACCGACCTCTAATGAGGTAGTTATGAGGGTTTTTGTGCGAATAGTGGATGTAGTAAAATTTCTTGACCATTTACTCTCACACCACTTTTAGAGGCCCAAACGATCTCGGAATGTGACGATTCCAGTGGAGATTGGAAGAGCACTGAATCAAGTTTCTAATGAACCTAAAATCGACCCAATTCGACATATAACAAGGGAGTTATGCGTATTTTATTCACATCACAGGATTTTGGAGGATTAACGATCGAGATTGATAAACGATGATCGAAGACATCAAGCGTGCTTTTAGTATATTAAACAGTCTCCTATTCAAGTGATTCTTTTTTCATTTTAAAGCTTGTCAAGTCACCTTTCCCATGAGCTAAAAATTGTCTAAATCTATCCCTAATGACGGAGTTATGAGGGTTTTTATAGGAATAGGGGATGTCAGAAAAATTCTACACCATTTAATCTCATCCAACTTTTGGAGGGCCAAACGGTCTTGGAATGCGACGATTCCAGTAGGGATTGGAAGAGCACTGACTCACATTTCTAATGAACCTAAAATTGACCCAATTCAACATATAACGAGGGAGTTATGAGCATTTTATTTGAATCACATGATTTTAAAAGTTTAACAATCGAGATTAAGAAATGAAGATCGAAGATTACTAGCGTGCTTTTGGGATATCAAACGGTCTTCGAATCAGGCGATTCTTATTTCATTGGAAAGCTTGTTAAGTTAGCTTTTCAACAAGCTAAATATCATCCAAATCTAACCTCTAATGAAGGAGTTATGAGGATTTTCGTGGGAACATATGATGTCAAAAAAATTATAGAGCATTTACTCTCACCCTACTTTTAGAGGCCCAAGCGGTCTCGGAATGTGATGATTTGAGCGGGTATTGAAAGAGCACTGACTCACCTTTCCAATGAACCTAAAACCAACCCAATCTTACAATAACGAGGGAGTTATAAGCATTTTATTCGCATCACGTAATTTTGAAAGATTAACGATCAAGATTGAGAAACAACGATCGAAGAGTACTAGCATGCTTTTGGGATATCAAATGACCTCCGAATTAAGTGATTATTTTTTCATTTGAAAGCTTGTCAAGTTAGCTTTCCAACGGGCTAAAACTCATCCAAATCTGAACTCTAATGAGGGAGTTATGACGATTTTTGTGGGAATAGGGGATGTCCAATTTTTTTGACCATTTACTATCACCCCACTTTTAGAGGCCCAAACGATCTCGGAATGCGACGATTCAAGTGGGGATTGGAAGAGCATTGACTCACCTTTCCAATGAACCTAAAATTGACCCCAATCCGCCATATAATGAGTGAGTTATGAGTGTTTTATTCGCATCACGCGATTTCAAAAGATTAATGATCGAGATTGGGAAATAACGATCGAAGACTACTAGCGTGCTTTTCGAATATCAAATGGTCTCTGAATAAGGCAATTCTTTTTTCATTAGAAATTTGTTAAGTTAACTTTCCAATGAGCTAAATATCATTCAAATCTGACCTCTAATGAGGATTTTTGTGGGAATAGGGGATATTAAAAAAATTCTGGACCATTTACTTCACCCCACTTTTGGAGGCGCAAACGGTCTCAAAATGCGACAATTCCAGTCAGGATTGGAGATTGAGAAACGATGGTCATAGATTTTTAGTGGGCTTTTGGGATATCAAACTGTCTCTGAATTAGGTGATTATTATTTCATTTGAAAGCCTGCTAAGTTACCTTTCCAATGAGATAAAAATCGTCCAAATCCGACCTCTAATGAGGGAATTACGAGGATTTAATGGGAAATGGGATGACGGAAAAATTCTGGACCATTTAGTCTCACCCCACTTTTGGAGGCTCAAACGATCTTAGAATGCGACGATTCCAGTGGGGATTGGAAGATCACTGACTCATCTTTCCAATGAACCTAAAATTGACCCAATTCGACATATAACAAGGGAATTATGAGCGTTTTATTAGCATCATGTGATTTCGTAAGATTAACAATCGAGATTGAGAAATGATGATTGAAGACTTCTAGCGTGCTTTTGGGATATCAAATGGTCTCCAATTAGGCGATTCTTTTTTCATTTGAAAGCTTTTCAAGTTAGCTTTCTAACGAGCTAAAAATCATCCAAATCCGACCTCTAATGAGGGAGTTATGACAGTTTTCGTGGGAATATGGCATGTTAGAAAATTTCTAGACTATTTACTCTCACTCACTTTTGGAGGCCCAAACGGTCTTGGAATGCGACGATTCAGTAGCGATTGGAGGAGCACTGACTCACCTTTCCAATGAGACTAAAATTGACCAAATCCGCCATATAACGAGGGAGTTATGAGCGTTTTATTCGCATCACTCGATATCGAAAGATTAACGATCGATATTAAGAAATGACGATCGAAGACTTCTAACGTGCTTTTGGGATATCAAACGGTCTACGAATTAGGCGATTCATTTTTCATTTAAAAGCTTGTCAAGTTAGCTTTCCAATGACCTAAATATCGTCGAAATCCAACCTCTAATGAGGGAGTTATGAGGGTTTTCGTCGGAACATGGTGTGTCAAAAAAATTCTGAACCATTTACTCTCACCCCACTTTTAGAGGCCCAAGCGGTCTCGGAATCCGACGATTCTAGTGCAGATTAGAATAACACTAACTCACCTTTCTAATGAACCTAAAATAGACCCATTCTGACATATAATGAGGGAGTTATGTGCTTTTTATTCACATCACACGATTAGAAAAGATTAACGATCGAGATTGTGAAATGACGATCGAAGACTTCTATCGTGCTTTTGGGATATCAAACGGTCTCCGAATTAGTCAATTCTTTTTTCATTTGAAAGCTTGTCAATTTAGCTTTCCAACGATCTAAAAATTGACAAAATCTGACCACTAATGAGGGAGTTATGAGGATTTTTGTGGGAACATGAGATGTTAGAAAAATTCTAGACCATTTACTATCACCCCACTTTAGGAGGCGCAAACGGTCTTGGAATGCGACGATTCCAATGGGGATTGGAAGAGCATTGACTCTCCTTCCCAACGTACCTAAAATCGACCCAATCCAACATATAGTGAAAGAGTTATAAGCATTTTATTTGCATCACACGATTTCGAAAGATTAACAATTAAGATTGAGAAACGAAGATCAAAGATTTCAGGCGTGCTTTCGGGATATCAAACGGTCTCTGAATTAGGCGATTCTTTGTTCATTTGAAAGCTTGTCAAGTTATCTTTCCAACGAGCCAAAAATCGTACAAATTTGATCTCTAATGAGGGAGTTATGAGGGTTTTCATGGGAACATGGGATATCAGAAAATTATAGACCATTTACTCCCACCTAACTTTTGGAGGCCCAAACGGTCTCAGAATTTGACGATTGCAGTGAGGATTTGAAGAACATTGACTCACCTTTCCAATGAACTTAAAATCCACCCAATCCGACATATAACGAGGGACTTATGAGTATTTTATTTACATCACTCGATTTCGAAAGATAAACGATTGAGATTGGGAAACGACAATCGAAGACTTCTAGCTTGCTTTTGGGATATAATACGGTCTTCGAATCAGGTGATTCTCATTTCATTTGGAAGCTTGTCAAGTTAGCTTTCCAACAAGCTAAAAAATCATCAAAATCTGACCATTAATGGGGGAGTTAAGAGGGTTTTCATGGGAAAAGGGGATGTCAAAAAAATTCTGGATCATTTACTCTCACCCCACTTTTGGAGGCCCAAACGGTCTTGTAAAGCGACGATTCCAATGGAGATTGGAAGAGCATTGACTCACCTTTCTAATGAATCTAAAATCGACCCAATCCGACATATAGCAAGGGAGTCATGATCGTTTTATTCGCATCACGTGATTTTGAAAGATTAACGATCAAGATTGAGAAACGACAGTCGAAGACTTCTAGTGTACTTTTGGGTCTTCAAACGGTATCTGAATCAGGAGATTATTTTTTCATTTGAAAGCTTGTCAAGTTAACTTTCCAACTAGCTAAAAATTTTCCAAATCTGACCTCTAATGAGGGAGTTATGAGGGTTTTCGTAAGAATAATGTAGGAAAAATTTTGGACCATTTACTCTCACTCACTTTTGGAGGCCCAAACGGTGTCAGAATGCGACGATTTCAGTGGAGATTCGAAGAACACTGACTCATATTTCCAATGAACCTAAAATCGACCCAATCCAACTTATAACAAGAGAGTTATGAGCATTTTATTTGCATTACGCGATTTCAAAAGATTAATGATCGAGATTGAGAAATGAACATCAAAGACTTTTAGCGTGCTTTTGATATATCAAACAGCCTCGGAATCAGGAAATTCTTCTTTCATTTTGAAAGCTCGTCAAGTTACCTTTTCAATGAGCTAAAAACCGTCTAAATCTAACCTCCGATGAGGGAGTTATGCGGGTTTTCGTGGGAATAGGGAATGTTGGAAAAATTCCAGACCATTTACTCTCACCCCACTTTTAGAGGCCCAAACGGTCTCGGAATACGACCATTCAAGTGGTGTTTTGAAGAGCACTGACACACCTTTCCAATGAACCTATAATCGTCCTAATACGATGTATAATGAGGGAGTTATGAATATTTTATTTGTATCACGCAATTTCGAAAGATTAACGATCGAGATTGAGAAACGACGATCGAAGGTGTGTAGCATGCTTTTAGGGTATCAAATGGCCTCAGAATTCATTTTGAAAGCTCATCAGTTATCTTTCTAAAGAGCTAAAAAACATCTAAATATGACCTCCGATGAGGGAGTTATGAGGGTTTTCATGGGAATAGGGGATGTTAAAAAAATTTAGGATCATTTACTCTCACACAACTTTTGCAGGCCCAAACGGTCTAAGAATGCGATGATTCAAGTGAGCTTTTGAAGAACACTAACACACCTTTCCAATGAATATAAAATCAACCTAATCTGATATATAACGAGGGAGTTACGAGTGTTTTATTCGCATCACGCGATTTCGAAAGATTAACGATCGAGATTGAGAAATGATAATTGAAGGCTTCTAGCATGCTTTTGGGGTATCAAACAGCTCGGAATCAGGAGATTCTTATTTCTTTTTGAAAGCTCGTCAAGTTACCTTTTTAGCGAGCTAAAAACCGTCCATATTTGACCTCCGATGAGGGAGTTATGAGGGTTTTCGTGGGAATAAGGGATGTAGAAAAAATTCTGGACCATTTACTCTCACCCCACTTTTAGAGGCCGAAACGGTTTCAGAATGTGATGTTTCAAGTGGCGTTTCGAAGAGCATTGACACACCTTTCCAATAAACCTAAAATCAACCTAATCTAATGTATAACGAGGGAGTTACGAGCATTTTATTCGCATCATATGATTTCAAAAGATTAACGATCGAGATTGAGAAACAACGATCAAAGGATTCTAACACGCTTTTGGGGTATCAACCAGCCTCGAAATCAGGTGATTCTTCTTTTGTTTTGAAACCTCATCAAGTTAACTTTCCAACGAAGTAAAAACTGTCTAAATCTGAACTCCGATAAGGGAGTTATGTGGGTTTTCATGGGAATAGGGGATGCTTAAAAAATTCCAGACCATTTACTCTCACCCCACTTTTGGAGGCCCAAATAGTGTCGGAATGCGACGATTCAAGTGGGGTTTTGAAGAGCACTGACACATCTTTCCAATGAACTTAAAATGACCTAATCAGATATATAATGAGGAGTTATGAGTGTTTTATTCGCATCACACGATTTTGAAAAGTTAACAATCGAGATTGAGAAACGACGATCAAAGGATTCTAGCATGCTTTTGGGGTATCAAACGGCCTCAGAATCAGGTGATTCTTCTTTCGTTTTGAAAGCTCATCAAGTTATCTTTTCAACGAGTTAAAAATAGTCCAATTCTAACCTTTGATGAGGTAGTTATGAGGGTTTTCATGGGAACAGAGGAAGTTGGAAAAATTCCAGACCATTTACTCTCACTACACTTTTAGAAGCCCAAATAGTCTTGAAATGAGACAATTCAAGTTTCGAAGAGCACTGACACACCTTTCCAATGAACCTATAATCGACCCAATCCGATGTATAATGAGGGAGTTATGAGTATTTTATTCGCATCACGCGATTTTGAAAGATTAACGATCGAGATTAAGAAACAACGATCAAAGACATTTAGCATGCTTTTGAGGTATCAAACGGCCTCGGAATCAGGTGATTCTTCTTTTATTTTGAAATATCGTCAAGTCATCTTTCCAAAGAGCTAAAAATTGTACAAATCTGACCTCCGATGAGGGAGTTATGAGGGTTTTCGTGGGAATAGGGATGTTGGAAAAATTCTGGACCATTTACTCTCAACCCACTTTTGCAGGGCCAAACGGTCTAAGAATGCAACGATTCAAGTGGAGTTTTGAAGAGCACTAACACACCTTTCCAATGAACATAAATTGACCCAATATGATATATAATAAGGGAGTTATGAGTGTTTTATTTGTATTACGCGATTTAAAAAAAATTAACGATTGAGATTGAGAAACGACGATCGAAGGATTCTAATTTACTTTTGGGGTATCAAACTGCCTTAGAATCTGGCTATTCTTCTTTCATTTTAAAAGATCGTCAAGTTACCTTTCCAACGAGCTAAAAATTGTCCAATTCTAACCTCTAATGAGGTAGTTATGAGGGTTTTCGTGGGAATAGGGGATGTTGTAAAAATTTCAGACCATTTACTCTCACCCCACTTTTAGAAGCCCAAACGGTCTCAGAATGTGACGATTCAAGTAAGTTTCAAAGAGCACTGACACACCTTTCCAATGAACCTATAATCGACCCAATTCGATATATGATGAGGGAGTTACGAGCGTTTTATTCGCTTCACGCGATTTCGAAAGATTAACGAACGAGATTGAGAAATGACGATCGAAGGCTTCTAGCATGCTTTTGGGGTATCAAATGTACTCAGAATCAGGTAATTCTGAAAGCTCGTTAAGTTATGTTTCCAATGAGCTAAAAATTGTCCAAATCTGACCTTCGATGAGGGAGTTGTGAGGATTTTCATGGGAATAGGGGATGTTGAAAAAATTCCGGACCATTTACTCTCACCCCAATTTTTGAGGCCCAAACGGTCTCGGAATGTGACGATTCAATTGGGGTTTCGAAAAGCACTGACATACCTTTCTAATGAACCTAAAATTGACCCAATTTGATATATAGTGAGGGAGTTATGAGCATTTTATTCGCATTATGCAATTTCGAAAGGTTAACGATTGAGATTGAGAAACGATGATCGAAGGCTTCTAGCATACTTTTGGGGTATCAAACGGCCTCAGAATCAGTCATTTTTTTTGAAATCTTATGAAGTTACCTTTCTAATGAGCTAAAAATTGTCAAAATATGACCTCCAATGAGGGAGTTATGAGTTTTCGTGGGAACAGGGGTTGTTGAAAAAATTCCGGACCATTTACTCTCACCCACTTTTGGATGCCCAAACGGCGTCAGAATGTGATGATTCAAGTGGAGTTTCGAAGAGCATTGACACACCTTTCTAATGAACCTGTAATCGACCCATTCTAATGTCTAATAAGGGATCTACAAGTATTTTATTCGTATCACGTGATTTCGAAAGATTAACGATCGAGATTGAGAAACGACGATTGAAGGCTTCTAGCATGGTTTGGGGGTATCAAACATGCTCGAAATCAGGTTATTCTTGTTTTGTTTAGAAATATCATCAAGTTACCTTTCCAACGAGCTAAAAATTATCCCAATCCGACCTCCAATGAGGGAGTAATGAGGCTTTTCACGGGAATAGGGGATGTTGGAAAAATTCCAGACCATTTACTCTCACTGCGCTTTTATAGGCATAAACGGTCTCTGAATGTGACGATTCAAGTGGAGTTTCTAAGAGCACTAACACACCTTTCTAATGAACCTATAATCGACCCATTTTGATGTCTAATGAGGGAGTTACGAGCATTTTATTCACATCATGCGATTTCAAAAGATTAATGATCGAGATTGAGAAATGACGATCGAAGGCTTCTAGCATAATTTTGGGGTATCAAATAGGCTCAGAATTAGGTGACTCTTCTTTATTTTGAAAACTCATCAAGTTACCTTTCCAATGAGCTAAAAATCATCCAAATCTGACCTCCGATGAGGGAGTTATGAGGATTTTCGTGGGAATAGGGGATGTTAGAAAAATTTCAGACGCCCAACTTTTGGAGGCCCAAACGGTCTCGGAATGAGACGATTCAAGTGGAGTTTTGAAGAGCACAAATACACCTTTCTAATGAACTTAAAATTGACCCAATCTGATATATAATGAGGGAGTTACAACTGTTTTTTTTGCATCATGTGATTTCAAAGGATTAACGATCGAGATTGAGAAACGACGATCAAAGGCTTCTAGGATGCTTTTGGGGTATCAAACCGCCTCAGAATCAGGAGATTCTTCTTTTGTTTTGAAAGCTTGTCAAGTTTTCTTTCTAACGAGTTAAAAACTGTCTAAATCTGACCTCTGATTAGGGAGTTATGAGGGTTTTCATGGGAATTGAGGATTTTAGAAAAATTTCGAACCATTTACTCTTACCCCACTTTTGTAAGCCCAAACGGTCTCTGAATGCAACGATTCAAGTGGGGTTTCGAAGAGAACTGACACACCTTTCCAATGAACCTAAAATTGACCCAATCCAATGTATAATAAGGGAGTTACGAGTGTTTTATTCGCATTACACGATTTCAAAAGATTAACGATCAAGATTGAGAAGCGACAATCGAAGGCTTCTAGAAAGTTTTGAGGTATCAAACGGCCTCGAAATCAGGAGATTCTTCTTTTGTTTTGAAACCTCGTAAAGTTACCTTTTCAACAAGTTAAAAATCGTCCAAATATGATGCCCGATAAGGGATTTATGATGGTTTTCATGTGAACAAGGGATGTTAGAAAAATTCCAGACCATTTATTCTCAGCCCACTTTTGCAGGCCCAAACGGTCTTGGATTGCGACGATTTAAGTGGGGTTTCAAAGAGAACTGACACATCTTTCCAATGAACCTAAAATGGACCCAATTTGATATAGAATGAGGGAGTTATGAGCGTTTTATTTGCATCACGCGATTTCGAAAGGTTAACGATCGAGATTGAGAAACGAGGATCGAAGGATTCTGTCATACTTTTGGGGTATCAAACGGCCTTCGAATCAGGTGATTCTTCTTTCATTTTAAAAGCTCGTCAAGTTACCTTTTCAACGAGATAAAAATCGTCCAAATATGACCTCCAATAAGGGAATTATGAGGGTTTTCATGGGAAAAAGGGAAGTTGAAAATTTTCCAGACCATTTACTCTCACCCCACTTTTGGAGGCCCAAATGGTCTCGGAATGCGATGATTCAACTTAGGTTTCGAAGAGCACTGTCACACAATGAACCTAAAATCGACCTAATCTGATGTATAATGAGGGAGTTACGAGCGTTTTATTCACATCAAGCAATTTTGAAAGATTAACGATCGAGATTGAGAAACGACGATCGAATGCTTCTAGCAAGCTTTTAGGGTATCAAACAACCTCGGAATCATGTGATTCTTCTTTCGTTTTGAAAGCTCATCAAGTTAGCATTCCAACAAGCTAAAAATTGTCCAAATATGACCTCCGATACTTGAGTTATGAGGGTTATCAAGGGAACAGGGGATGCTGGAAAAATTGTAGACCATTTGCTCTCACCCCACTTTTGGAGGCCTAAACGGTCTCAAAATGCGACGATTTGAGTGGGGTTTCAAAGAGCACGGACAAACCTTTCTAATGAACATAAAATGGACCCAATATGATATATAATGAGGGATTTATGAGCATTTTATTAGCAACATACTATTTTGAAAGGTTATGATCGAGATTGAGAAACGACGATCGAAGGATTCTAGCATGCTTTTGGGGTATCAAACTGCCTCGGAAATAGGTGATTCTTATTTTTTTTTGAAAGATCGTCAAGTTATCTTTCCAACGAGCTAAAAATTGTCCAATTCTAACCTCTAATGAGGTAGTTATGAGGATTTTCATGGGAACAGGGGATGTTAGAAAAATTTCAGACAATTTACTCTCACCCCACTTTTGCAAGCTCAAACAGTCTCGGAATGCGACGATTCAAGTGGGGTTTTGAAGAGCATTGACACACCTTTCCAATGAACCTATAATAAACCTAATCCAATGTATAATGAGAGAGTTATGAGCATTTTATTCACATCACATGATTTCAAAAGATTAATGATCGAAATTGAGAAACGACGGTCAAAGACTTCTAGCATGCTTTTGGGGTATCAAACGACCTCAGAATCAGGTAATTCTTCTTCTTTTTTACAGCTCGTCAAGTTACCTTTTAAAAAAGTAAAAATTTATGCGAATCTGACCTCCGATAAGGGAGTTATGAGGGTTTTCATGGGAACAGGGGATGTTGGAAAAATTCCAGACCATCTACCCTTACCCACTTTTGGAGGCCCAAATGGTCTTGGAATGTGAAAATTCAAGTGAGGTTTCGAAGAGCACTGACACACCTTTCTAATGAATCCAAAATCCACCCAATCTGATCTATAATGAGGGAGTTACAAGCGTTTCATTCGTATCACGCGATTTCGAAAGATTAACAGTCGAGATTGAGAAACGACGATCGAAGGCTTCTAGCATGCTTTTGGTATATCAAACGGCCTCGGAATCAAGCGATTCTTCTTAGTTTTAAAAGCTCTTCAAGTTACCTTTCTAACGAGCTAAAAATTGTCCAAATCTGACCTCTGATGAGGGAGTTATGAGGGTTTTCATGGGAACAGAGGATGTTGGAAAAATTCTGGACCATTTACTGTAACGTCTCGAAAAAATTCGTACAAGACCCGAGTACCACCTCAGGCAGAAATTGCTAAGGATCGAATCATGTAGAAATTAGATGAAAATTGATTAAGTACTAAACTGAATTAATTGACGAATTAGCTCGAACCACTTTCTATACGAGCTGTAAGACCCAATACCAGCATAATCGCTAACTCTACATTACCTAAAAACCTAGGATCAATATCAAAACCCAGTTGCTTTCGGAAGCATCATGAAACTCGGTATCGGACCTAAACGGCACGTCGAAAGTACAATTATTGCAAAACTATATGGTTATGACTGCCTTACTGGGCTTGACAACCATCTCGAAAATCAAGTCCAAATAGTATCCAGAAATGCATAACTTGAGCCCGGAGCGAAGTGTGTGAGAAATGTAAATATCTTTAGAAAACAGACTTAAAATTAGGTGAATTGGGCTGTTCACTTGCAGACCAATTTTAAGGCTTCAGACCGTTAGATTTTGACCCAACTACACCCTTGGGTCAGGGAAAAATTTCCAACACATGTCAGTGCACTTCTGGCCCTGATCGAGTGGCGACGACCGTTGAACAGAAACTGGTCCTCCGCGGTCGATCCACAAATCCGATCAGACCAAAAACTTAACCTGACGTGGATCTATTGTCAGGAAACTCTCTCCCAACTGTATGCAGGAAATGGGCCTCCAGCTGAGCTCCGTTGGATCGAAACAACCACTCTTTGGCTACAACCTAAGTATACCATGGCCCTGGGGCCATTTACACCAGTCTTTGGCCTATATAAGGGCCTTTCCCCACCCCTCTCTCATTCCATACGAATTTCTAAACCCTAAGAGAGAGAAGAGAGAAAAGAGAAGGAAAAAGGTGAGGAGAAGTGAGAGAGAGTGGGAGATAGTTGCTGGGATCTGATCCCATCGTTCCATGTGCCGAATCAGCCTACCCATATCGCTATTTCGGTGATTTCGATTCTGTTTTTGGGTAAGAAATCTTAAACCTAATCTGTTTTAGGTATTCAACTAGTAGAATCGACGAAATAGCTAACTTATTTCGGAATTTTTCCAAGATAGCCAGACCGTTGTCTCAGCTGACTTAGAAGGATCTCAAGTTTGCCTAGAATGAGAAGGCAGAAGCAGCTTTTTAGGAACTGAAGGACAAGTTGACATTCGCCCCTATGCTAGTATTGCCAAAGCAAGGGGTCAAGTATATGATATATACCTACGCATGTCGTATTAGTTTGGGTTGTGTCCTTATATAGAAGGACAGGGTGGTTGCCTATGCATCAAACAGTTGAGGAAACATGAGGAAAACTACCCTACGCACGACCTAGAGTTAGCAGCGATCATCTTTGCATTGAAGCTCTAGAGACATTATCTCTATGGAGAAGAGTTTGATCTCTTTTGCGACCACAAGAGCCTCAGATACATATTCACATAGAGGGACTTGAATATGAGATAGTGACGATGGATGGAAACCTTGAAGGACTTTAAGTTTAAGGTCTTCTACCATCTTGGCAAGGCCAACCTTGTGGCAGACGCGTTGAGCCGCAAGAAGACATTAACATTTGCGACTCCGCTGATAATCGATGAATGGAACATGGTCGAGTTTGTGCGAGACTTCGAGCAAAAGCTTACTGTAGAGGAACTGTTCGAGGGCATCATGCATATTCATGTGCAACCACTTATCGATGATCGAATCATAGTGGCTCAGGGGGAAGATGAAGGGTTGCTAGAGTTGAGGAAGCGAGCTAGTGATGATGCAGACTCAGAATAGAGAGTTGGTATGGATGGGGGTTTACATTATCGTGGCCACCTATGCGTCCTAAATCTTCATGACTTGAGAAAGAAAGTTCTTGAAGCTACTCACAATTCAAAAATGGTGATGCATCCTGGTAGTACGAAGATGTATCGAGACATGAAGAGGTTGTGTTGGTGGGACAACATGAAGGCCCACATAGCAGATTATGTGTCTCGTTGTCTCACGTGCCAGCAGGTCAAGGCAGAGCATCACCGACCTCCTGGACTGCTTCAACCCATGCCCATAGCTGAATGGAAATGGGATTTCATCTCTATGGATTTTATCTCAGGACTACCAAAGATGAGGAAGGGACATGACTCCATATGGGTGATTGTAGAACGGTTGACGAAATCGGCTCATTTTCTCCCTATTAGCGTTTCAAACTCAACAGACGATTTGGCTAGGCTGTACATTAAGGAGATGGTATGTCTACATGAAGTTCCTATGGAGATCGTGTCGGATCGAGACACATGATTCACATCTATCTTCTGGACTTGTATCTAGGAAGCGATGGGTGTGAAACTGAAATTTAGTACTGCGTTCCACCCACAGATGGATGGGCAGACGGAACGGGTGAATCAGGTGTTAGAGGACATGTTACGAGCTCGTGTGCATGATTTCAAGTACAGTTGAGATGATTGTCTTCATTATGCAGAGTTCGCTTATAACAACAGCTTTTGAGCGAGTATTGGCATGGCTCCCTATGAGGCACTGTATGGGCTTTCGTGTAGAGCACCGTATTGCTGGGCAGAGGCTTGCGAGAGAAGTTTGATTGGCCCCGAGTTAGTACAGGCGACCTTTGAAAAGATTGATATCATCAGGCATCGACTTCTGATAACACAGCAGACAGAAGAGTTATGCCGATACGAGACGGGAACTGTTAGAGTTTGAGGTTGGGGACCATGTGTTTCTCAAGGTTTCTCCCATGATGGGAGTCCTTTGGTTTGGCAAGAAGGGAAAGCTTATGCCACGATTCATTGGCCGTTTCCAGATACTAGATTGAGTGAGTGTGGTTGCTTACTTGCCCACACCACTCGTAGGCATGCACAATGTATTTCATGTTTTGATGCTAAAGAAATACGTTCCTGACCCTTCCCACATTATCAAATGGGAGTAGGTACAGTTAAGTGAGGATGCTACTTATGTACTACGACTGATATGTATTCTAGACCGGAAGGAACAAATGCTGCGCAGTAAAGTGATTCCACTTGTGAAGGTACTGTGGACACACCATACTGAGGAAGAGGCTACTTGGGAAACAGAAGCCAAGGTCCAAAAGAACTACCCTCAGATTCTCGAGGAGTACGAAAATGTACTAATTTTAAGGACGAAATTTTTCTTTAAGGGGGGTAAATTATAATGTCTCGAAAAAATTCATACAAGACCCGAGTACCACCTCAGGTAGAAATCGCTAAGGATCGAATCATGTAGAAATTAAATGAAAATTGATTAAGTACTAAACTGAATTAATCGGTGAATTAGCTCGAATCACTTTCTATACGAACTACAAGACCCAAAGCCAGCATAATCGCTAACTCTACATTACCTAAAAACCTAAGATCAATCTCAAAACTCAGTTGCTCTTGGGAGCATCACGAAACTCCGTATTGGACCTGGACCTCACGTCGAAAGTCTGATTATCGCGAAACTATATGGTTATGACCGCCTTACAGGGCTTGACAACCATCTCAGAAATCAAGTCTAATTAGTATCCAGAAACACACAACTTGAGCCCAGAGCGAAGTGTGTGAGAAATGCGAATATCTTTAGAAAAAGACTCAAACTTAAGTGAATTGGGCCGTTCACTTGTAGGCCAATTTTAAGGCTTCAGACCGTCAGAATCTGAACCAACTACACCCTTGGGTCAGGGAAAAATTTTCAACACATGTCAGTGCACTTCTGGCCTTGATCGAGTGGTGACGACTGTTGAACTGAAATTGGTCCTCCGCGGTCGATCCACAAATTCGATCGAATCAAAACTTTAATCTGACGTGGATCTATTGTCAAGGAACTCTCTCCGGACCGTATACAGGAAATGGGCCTCCAGACGAGCTCCGTTGGACCAAAACAGTCACTCTTTGGCTACAACCTAAGTATACCATAGCCCTGGGGCCATTTACACTAGTCCTGGGCCTATATAAGGGCCTTTCCCCACCCCTCTCTCATTCCATACAAATTTCTAAACGCTAAGAGAGAGAAGAGAAAAGAGAAGGAAAAAGGTGAGGAGAAGTGAGAGAGAGTGGGTGATAGTCGCTGGGATCTGATCCCACCGTTCCATGTGCCAAATCAGCCTACCCGTATCACTATTCCGGTAATTTCGATTCTGTTTTTGGGTAAAAAATCCTAACCCTAATTTGTTTTAGGTATCCAAGTAGTAGAATCGACGAAATAGCTAACCTATTTCGTGATTCAGGTAGCTGTTGTGCCGTAGACGAAGGCATAGTGTTTAAACTGAGTTCGATTCTAGTCTACCGGTAAAAGGTGCAGATTATAAACATTTAGGTTATGGTTTTTAAGGCTTTCAATGTCAGTTAATGATTTATGACTAACTTGATTGCTATCACATGTGTTAAGATACAATGTCTTCCATATATTACACATATATATGAACTATGTGAAAAATGATGCATTCCATGTGTTTGTTTAAATGTTTGTATGAATATGGAATTATGATTGGTGCTTGCAATGATTGTTGTTTATGAATACATGATTATCGTACGTGTGGCAACTTCCTTGTGAAAGGATTTGCTTTAATATACGTTATAACTAATTTATTACATATATGTTGATATGTGTAGTCTAAGTGTTTGATAAAATGCCTGAATGAGATAATGCTCGTTGAAAGGTATTTAATTAGGGTGTTGAGATATGATTCTCAATCACCTTATCTATAGTTACAGTTTCCTTCATCTAACTTATCCTACTATTATGTAATTTATGGATGAATGCCTATGTATGACAATATGTATGCTATGTGTTTGTTAAAATGCTCAAACAAGATTTATATTTGAATTATTTGTCACATGCTATTTTAATTATCATACATGAATGCCTATTGTGTTTGAGTATGATTGGGACTACTGCATAGTCTAGGTAATCGGTAATGTTCTTCGAGTTAGTGGACGAGGTTGTTTCATCACATAAGACATGTTCGAGGAATCCAAGTTGTACGCTGGTTGTCGACAGTGGTTAGGACGCGCGGAATGCTTATGCACTCCATGTCGGTCAATTCAACGTACGTTCATACCAATCGAGCTTGTCAAGTTACCCGATTAGCTTAATGTCGTCATGTATGGACGCTACTACGTGAATCTAAAGTACCAACTTACCAATGCAAAGCCCGTTAACCTTGGTGCCATGATCTGCTAAGACTTAAGAGCTGGACATGGTGGTATGGGACACCGTGGTTGAGCTGTCGGCCTACACTAGGGTGACGAGCCTCCCCGTAGTGTCCAGTGAGCAAACCAAACTCGTGAACCGAATACAGTGGTATAAGACACTGTATTCGAGCTGTCAGCCTATGATTAGGTGACGAGCCGCTCGTAGTGACCTCGAGTATACACTAGGACTACGCTAAGGTGACGAGCCTTTCCGTAGTGACCTCGAGTATAACTAGGCCTATGTTGAGGTGACGAGCCTCTCCGTATCGACCTAGAACTGCCAATCGTATGTGACTACTAGGATTGGCGTCCCTAGATGGATCAATATTTGGGTCAATGATATAAAGGGAGGTACCTTAGTTTTCCAAGCCTGCTGTATGAATAAGTCTAAATAAGAACTTGGCAAACACGATCGTGCACCGCATTGCATTTGTTTTGGCGAGGAAGTGCACGTTTACCGGGAGTGTTGCATGTGTGATTGTGAGATGATGTCGCTGAGGGAGTGCAAGCGAGGGCATACATCATTGTAGCATACCATTCTTGCATTAACAAGAGTACTTAGGATATGATTGTTTGTACTGCTTTATCATTACTGCTTGACTAAATTGATAACATATTAACCTTTGCCTTATAGCTCCACTGAGTTGGTCACTCACTCCCACTCTGGGACGGTGTTTTAAAACACCAACCAGACTTTGTTGTAGTTGCAAATGATGGCGATGCTGACGAAGCAGAGCCTGACTTTTATGATGATGAGGAGTTCTCCTATATGTAACTCTCGGGCGGGTCTAGGTAGACTTGGAGTTGTACCATCGGGGCTACAGGGATATGAACTAAATGACATTACACTTGATCATTTTGTAAATTTTAGTATAGTACATGTAACTATTTAACCTGATGATGTTCATACTCTGGGGATTTACAATCACTTATATGCTTATATGTACTTATCACAGTCTTCCGCTTGCATAATTTAATTGTCTGTGGAGTATGATATGTTGATTTGGTATCATCCCACTCATGTTTAATGCACTAATATAGACAATATTTAATCATCATTATCTATGTTGTATAAGTGATGTGTTGGAACTCGAGAGTTGGGCTCCTGCTTGACCCCCGATTTTCAGGGCGTTACATTTACTCTCACCCCACTTTTGGAGGACCAAACGGTCTCAGAATGCGACGATTCAAGTGGAGTTTTGAAGAGCACTACACCTTTCTAAAGAACCTAAAATTGAACCAATCCGATAAATAACAAGGGAGTTATGACTGTTTTATTTGCATCACGCGACTTCATAAGGTTAACGACCTAGATTGAGAAATGATGATTGAAGGCTTTTAGCATGATTTTGGGGTATCAAACGGCCTCGGAATAAGGAGATTCTTCATATTTTTTAAAAGCACGTCAAGTTACCTTTCTAACGAGGTAAAAACCGTCCAAATCTGACCTTCGATGAGGGAGTTATGAAGGTTTTCATGGGAATAGGGGATGTTGGAAAATTTCAAGACCATTTACTGTCATTCCATATTTGGAGGCCCAAACGGTCTCAGAATGCGACGATTCAAGTGGAGTTTCGAAGAGCATTGACACACCTTTCCAATGAACCTAAAATTAACCCAATCCAATATAGAATAAGGGAGTTACAAGTGTTTTATTCACATCATACAATTTTGAAAGATTAACGATCGAGATTGAGAAATGACGATCGAATGCTTCTATCAAGATTTTGGGGCATCAAACGGCCTTGGAATCAGGTGATTCTTCTTCGTTTTGAAATCTCGTCAAGTTACCTTTCTAACGAGCTAAAAAATGTCCAAATCTGACCTCCGATAAGGGAGTTATGAGTGTTTTCATGGGAACAGGTTATTTTAGAAAAATTTCACACCATTTACTCTCACCCCACTTTTGGAGGCCCAAATAGTCTCAGAATGCGATGATTAAAGTAAGGTTTCGAAGAGAACTGACAAACCTTTTGAATGAACCTAAAATTGACCCAATCTGATATATAATGAGATAGTTACGAGCGTTTTATTCACATCACTCAATTTTGAAAGGTTAACGATCGAGATTGAGAAACGACGATCGAAGGATTCTATCATGCTTTTGGGGTATCATACGGCCGAGTAATCAGGTAATTCTTTATTCATTTTAAAAGCTCATTAAGTTACCTTTTCATCGAGCTAAAAATCATCCAAACTAACCTCCGATGAGGTAGTTATGAGGGTTTTCATGGGAACAGGGGATGTTGGAAAATTTCCTAACCATTTACTCTCACCCCACTTTTGGAAGCCCAAACAGTCTCGGAATAAGATGATTCAAGTAGAGTTTCGAAGAGCACTGACACACCTTTCCAATGAACCTATAATTGACCCAATCCAATATATAATGAGGGAGTTATGAGCATTTTATTCGCATCACGCGATTTTAAAAGATTAATGATCAAGATTGAGAAACGACGATCGAAGGCTTCTAGCATGCTTTTAGGGTATCAAATAGCCTTAGAATCAAGAAATTCTTCTTACTTTTTGAAAGCTCATCAAGTTACCTTTCCAACGAGCTAAAAATTGTCCAAATCTGACCTCCAATGAGTGAGTTATGAGAGTTTTTGTGGGAACAGGTGATGTTAGAAAAAGTTCAGACCATTTGCTCTTACCCCACTTTTGGAAGCCCAAACGGTCTCAGAATGCGATGATTAAAGTGAGTTTTTAAAGAGCACAGACACATATTTTGAATGAACATAAAGTTAACTCAATCTGATATATAACGATGGAGTTACGAGCGTTTTATTCGCATCACGCAATTTCGAAAGGTTAATGATCGAGATGAGAAATGACGATCGAAATCTTATATGATACTTTTGGGGTATCAAACGGCCTCGGAATCAGTCCATTCTTGTTTTATTTTAAAATCTCGTCAAGTTACCTTTCCAACGAGCTAAAAATTATCCAAATCTGATCTCCGATGAGGGATTTATGAGTATTTTCGTGGGAACAGGGGATGTTAGAAAAATTCTAGACCATTTACTCTCACCCCACTTTTGAAGGCCCAAACGATCTCAGAATGCGAGGATTCAAGTGGGGTTTCGAAGAGCATTGACACACCTTTCTAATGACCTAAAATGGACCCAATCTGATTATAATGAGGGAGTTACGAGCATTTTATTCGCAACACGCGATTTTGAAAGGTTAACGGTCGAGATTGAGAAACGATGATCGAAGGATTCTAGATGCTTTTGGGGTATCAAATGACCTCGGAATCAGGAGATTATTCATTCATTTTGAAATTTCATCAAGTTTCCTTTCTAACGAGCTAAAAACCGTTCAAATCTGACCACCAATGAGGGAGTTATGACGGTTTTCGTGACCAATAGGGGATGTTGGAAAAATTCTAAACAATTTACTCTTACCCTACTTTTGGAGGCCCAAATAGTCTCGAAATGCGACGATTCAAGTGGGGTTTCGAAGAGCACTGACACACCTTTCCAATGAACTTAAAATAGACCTAATCCAATGTATAATGAGGGAGTTACGAGCATTTTATTCGCATTATGCAATTTCGAAAGATTAATGATTAAGATTGAGAAACGACGATTGAAGGCTTCTAGCAAGCTTTTAAGGAATTAAACGGCCTCAGAATCAAGAGATTCTTCTTTCGTTTTGAAACCTCGTCAAGTTACCTTTCCAACGACCTAAAAACTGTTTAAATTTGACATCCATAAGGGAGTTATAAGGGTTTTCGTGAGAACAGGAGATGTTGGAAAAATTCTAGACCATTTATTCTCACCCCACTTTTGCAGTCCCAAACGGTCTCGGAATGCGACGATTCAAGTGGGGTTTCAAAGAGCATTGACACACCTTTCCAATGAACATAAAATGGACCCAATATGATATATAATGAGGGAGTTACGAGCGTTTTATTCACAATAAGCTATTTTGAAGGTTAACGATCGAGATTGAGACACGACGATCGAAGGATTATAACATGCTTTTAAGGTATCAAACGGCCTCGGAATTACGTGATTCTTGTTTCATTTTGAAAGCTCCTCAAGTTACCTTTCCAACGAGCTAAAAATCATCCAATTCTAACCTCTAATGAGGTAGTTATAAGAGTTTTCATGGGAATAGGGGATGTTAGAAAAATTTTAGACCATTTACTCTTACTCGACTTTTGGAAGCCCAAACAGTCTCGGAATGCGACGATTCAAGTGGGCTTTCGAAGAGCATTGACACACATTTCCAATGAACCTATAATCGACCTAATACAATGTATAACGAGGGAGTTATGAGCATTTTATTTGCATCACACGATTTTAAAAGATTAATGATCGAGAATGAGAAATGACGATTGAAGGCTTCTAGCATGCTTTTAAGGTATCAAATGGCCTCAGAATCAACAATTCTTCTTTCTTTTTGATAGATCGTCAAGTTACCTTTCCAACGATCTAAAAACTGTGCAAATCTGACCTCCGATGAGGGCGTTATGAGGGTTTTCGTGGGAACAGGGGATGTTGGAAAAATTTCGGACCATCTACCCTCACCCACTTTTGGAGGCCCAAATGGTCTCAGAATGCAACGATTCAAGTGGGGTTTCGAAGAGCACTAACACACTTTTCTAATGAATCTAAAATTGACCCAATCCAATCTATAACGAGGGAGTTACAAGCATTTGGTGTATCAAACGTCCTCGGAATCAGGCGATTCTTCATAGTTTAGAAAACTCCTCAAGTTACCTTTCCAACGAGCTAAAAACTATCCAAATCAAACCTCTGATGAGGGAGTTATGAGGGTTTTTATGGGAACAGGGGATGTTGGAAAAATTTCAGACCATTTACTCTCACCCCACTTTTGGTGGACCAAATGGTCTCGGAATGCGATGATTCAAGTGAAGTTTCGAAGAGTACTGACATACCTTTCTAATGAACCTAAAATCGAACCAATTTGATAAATAACAAGGGAGTTACTACTACTTTATTTGCAACATGCGACTTCAAAAGGTTAACGATTGAGATTGAGAAAGGACGATCGAAGGCCTCTAGCATGATTTTGGGGTATCAAACGGCCTCGGAATAAGGAGATTCTTCTTTCGTTTTAATATCACGTCAAGTTACCTTTCTAACGAGGTAAAAACCCTCCAAATTTGACCTCCGATGAGGGCTTTATGAGGGTTTTCATGGGAACAAGGGATGTTGGAAAAATTCCAGACCATTTACTCTCACCCCACTTTTGGAGGCCCAAACAGTCTCGAAATACGACGATTCAAGTGGGGTTTCGAAGAGCACTGACACACCTTTCCAATGAACCTATAATTGACCTAATCCATTGTATAATGAGGGAGTTACGAGCATTTTATTCACATTACGTGATTTCAAAAGATTAACGATCGAGATTGAGAAACGACGATCGAAGGCTTCTAGCATGCGTTTGGGGTATCAAACGGCCTCAGAATTAGGTAATTCTTCTTTCTGTTTGAAAGATCATCAAGTTACCTTTCCAACAAGCTAAAAAATGTCTAAATTTGACCTCTAATGAGTGAGTTATGAGGGTTTTCATGGGAACAGGTGATGTTAAAAAAATTTCAGACCATTTACTCTCACCCCACTTTTAGAGGCCCAAACGGTCCTGGAATGCGATGATTAAAGTGGGGTTTCAAAGAGCAATGACACACCTTTTGAATGAATATAAAATTGACCCAATCTAATATATAACGAGGGAGTTACGAGCGTTTTATTTGCATCATGCAATTTTGAAAGGTTAACGATCGAGATTGAGAAACGACGATGGAAGGCTTATATCATACTTTTGAGGTATCAAATGGCCTCAGAATCAGTCGATTCTTCTTTTGTTTTGGAAGCTCATCAAGTTACCTTTCCAACAAGCTAAAACTGTCTAAATTTGACCTTCGATGAGGGAGTTATGAGGGTATTCATGGGAACAGGGGATGTTAGAAAAATTCCGAATCATTTACTCTCACCCCACTTTTGGAGGCCCAAACGGTCTCAGAATGTGAGGATTCAAATGGGGTTTCAAAGAGTACTGATACACCTTTTTAATGAACCTAAAATGGACCTAATTTGATATATAATAAAGGAGTTATGAGCATTTTATTTGCAACATGTGATTTCAAAAGGTTAACGATCGAGATTGAGAAACGACGATCAAAGGATTCTAGCATGCTTTTGGGGTATCAAATGACCTCAGAATCAGGAGATTATTATTCATTTTGAAAGCTCGTCAAGTTTCCTTTCTAACGAGATAAAAACTATTCAAATCTGACCTCCAATGAGGGAGTTATGAGGATTTTTATAGCAATAGGGGATGTTGTAAAAATTCTTGACAATTTACTCTCACCCTACTTTTGGAGGCCCAAACAATCTCGAAATGCGACGATTCAAGTGGAGTTTCGAAGAGCACTGACACACCTTTCTAATGAACCTAAAATCAACCCAATCTGATGTATAACGAGGGAGTTATGATGTTTTATTTGCATTACGCAATTTCGAAAGATTAACGATCGAGATTGAGAAATGACGATCGAATGCTTCTAGCAAGCCTTTAGGGTATCAAACGGCCTCGGAATCAGGAGATTCTTCTTTCATTTTGAAACCTCATCAAGTTACCTTTCTAACAAACTAAAAACTGTTTAAATATGACGTTCGACAAGGGAGTTATAAGGGTTTTTGTGGGAATAGGGGATGTTGGAAAATTTCTTAACCATTTATTCTCACCCCACTTTTGCAGGCCCAAACGGTTTCGGAATGTGATGATTCAAGTGGGTTTCAAAGATCACTGACACACCTTTCCAATGAACCTAAAATGGACCCAATATGATATATAATGAGGGAGTTATGAGTATTTTATTCGCATCACGCGATTTCGAAAGGTTAACGATCGTGATTGAGAAACGAGGATCGAAGGATTCTATCATGCTTTTGGGGTGTCAAATGGCCTTGGAATCAGGTGATTCTTATTTCGTTTTGAAAGCTCGTCAAGTAACCTTTTAACGAACTAAAAAATATCCAAATATGGCCTTTGATAATTGAGTTAAGAGGGTTTTCATAGGAACAGGGGATGTTGAAAAAATTCCAGACCATTTACTCTTGCCCCACTTTTGGAGGCCCAAATGGTCTCAGAATGTGAGGATTCAAGGGAATTTCAAAGAGCACTGACACACCTTTTCAATGAACCTATAATTGACCTAATCTAATGTATAACGAGGGAGTTATGAGTATTTTATTCGCATCACGTGATTTCGAAAGATTAACGATCAAGATTGAGAAACGACGATTGAAGGCTTCTAGTAAGCTTTTGGGGTATCAAACGGCCTTGGAATCAGGTGATTCTTCTTTCGTTTGGAAAGTTCGTCAAGTTACCTTTCCAACGAGCTATCAATTCTAACCTCCAATGAGGTAGTTATGAGGGTTTTCGTGGGAACAGGGGATGTTATAAAAATTTCAGACCATATACTCTTAACCCCACTTTTGGAAGCCCAAACGGTTTCGGAATGCAATGATTCAAGTGGGGTTTCGAAGAGCACTGACACACCTTTTCAATGAACTAATAATCGACCCAATATAATGTATAACAAGGGAGTTATGAGCATTTTATTCGCATCACACGATTTCAAAAGATTAACAATCGAGATTGAGAAACGATGATCAATGGCTTCTAGTATGCTTTTGGGGTATCAAACGGCCTCAGAATTAGGTAATTCTTCGTTCTTTTTTATAGCTCATCAAGTTACCTTTCAAACGAGCAAAAAACTGTGCAAATCTGACTTCCGATAAGGGAGTTATGAGGGTTTTCATGGGAACAGGGGATGTTGGAAAAATTTTAGACTATCTACCCTCACCCACTTTTGGAGGCCCCAATGGTCTCGGAATGTGACGATTCAAGTGGGGTTTCGAAGAGCACTGACACACCTTTCCAATGAACCCAAAATTGACCTAATTTGATCTATAATGAGGGTGTTACAAGTGTTTCATTTGCATCATACGATTTCAAAAGATTAATGATCGAGATTGAGAAACGACGATCGAAGGATTCTAGCATGCTTTTGGTGTATCAAACGGCCTCGAAATTAGGCAATTCTTCTTAGTTTTGAAAGCTCATCAAGTTACCTTTCCAACGAGCTAAAAATCGTCTAAATTTAACCTTCGATGAGGGAGTTACGAGGGTTTTCATGGGAACAGTGGATGTTTGAAAAATTCCAGACCATTTACTCTCACCCCACTTTTAGAAGACCAAACGGTCTCGAAATGCGATGATTCAAGTGGAGTTTTGAAGAGCACTGACACACCTTTCTAATGAACCTAAAATCGAACCAATCTGATAAATAATGAGGGAGTTACAACTATTTTATTTGCATCACACGACTTCGAAAGGTTAACGTTCGAGATTGAGAAACGATGATTCAAGGCTTCTAGCATGCTTTTGGGGTATCAAACGGCCTCGAAATAAGGAGATTCTTCTTTCATTTTAAAAGCACGTCAAGTTACCTTTCTAATGAGGTAAAAATCGTCCAAATCTTACCTCCGATGAGTGAGTTATGAGGGTTTTCATTGGAATAGGGGATGTCAAAAAATTTTCAGACCTTTTAATCTCACCCCACTTTTTGAGACCAAAACGGACTCATAATGCGATGACTCAAGTTTCGAAGAGCACTAACACACCTTTCCAATGAACCTGAAATTGACCAAATCTAATGTTTAATAAGGGAGTTACGAGCATTTTATTCACATCATGCGATTTTAAAAGATTAATGATCAAGATTGAGAAATGACGATCGAATGCTTCTAACAAGCTTTTGGGATATCAAAGGCCTCAGAATCAGGAGATTATTCATTTATATTGAAAGCTCATCAAGTTACCTTTCCAATAAGCTAAAAACTATCCAAATCTGACCTCCGATAATGGAGTGATGAGGGTTTTCGTGGGAACATGTGATGTTAGAAAAATTTCAGACCATTTACTCTCACCCCACTTTTGGAGGCCCAAACAGTCTCAGAATGTGATGATTAAAGTGGAGTTTTGAAGAGCACTGACACACCTTTCCAATGAACCAAAAATTGACCCAATCCGATATATAACGAGGAAGTTACGAGCGTTTTATTTGCATCATGACATGTTGAAAGGTTAACGATCGAGATTAAGAAACGACGATCGAAGGATTCTATCATGCTTTTGTGGTATTATACGGCTTAGGAATCAGGCGATTCTTCTTTCGTTTTAAAAGCTCATCAAGTTACCATTTCATCGAGCTAAATATCGTCCAAATCTAACCTCTGATGAGGTAGTTATAAAGGTTTTCGTGGAAACAGGGGATGTTGGAAAAATTCTGGACCATTTACTCTCACTCCACTTTTGGAAGCCCAAACGGTCTCAGAATGCGACGATTCATATGGAGTTTCGAAGAGCACTAACACACGTTTCCAATGAACTTATAATTGACCCAATCCAATGTATAACGAGGGAGTTATGAGCATTTTATTCGCATCACATGATTTCAAAAGATTAACGATCATGATTGAGAAACGACAATCGAAGGCCTCTAGCATACTTTTGGGGTATCAAACGGCCTCAGAATCAGGTTATTTTCCTTTCTTTTTGAATGGTCATCAAGTTACTTTTCTAACAAGCTAAAAACTATCTAAATCTGACCTTCAATGAGGGAGTTATGAGGGTTTTCATGGGAACAGGTGATGTTAGAAAAATTTCAGACCATTTACTCTCTGCCCACTTTTAGAGGCCTAAATGGAGAATGCAATGATTCAAGTGGAGTTTCGAAGAGCATTGACACACCTTTTGTATGAATAGAAATTTTACCCAATCCGATATATAACGAGGGAGTTACGAGCATTTTATTCGCATCACGCAATTTCGAAAGGTTAACAATCAAGATTGAGAAACGACGATTGAAGGCTTATATCATACTTTTGGGGTATCAAACGGCCTCGGAATTAGTCGATTCTTCTTTTCTTTTGAAAGCTCATCAAGTTATCTTTCCAATGAGCTAAAACTGTCCAAATCTGACCTCCGATGAGGGAGTTGTGAGGGTTTTTGTGGGAATAGGGGATGTTAGAAAAATTTCAGACCATTTACTCTCACCCCACTTTTGGAGGCCCAAACGGTCTCAGAACGTGAGGATTCAAATGGGGTTTCGAAGAGCATGACACACCTTTCCAATAAACCTAAAATGGACCCAATTTGATATATAATGAGGGAGTTATGAGCGTTTTATTCACAACACGTGATTTCGAAAGGTTAACCATAGAGATTGAGAAATGACAATTGAGGGATTTTAGCATGCTTTTGGGGTATCAAAAGACCTCAGAATCATGAGATTATTCTTTTATTTTGAAGGCTTATCAAGTTTCCTTTCTAACAAGCTAAAAACTGTTCAAATTTGACCTCTGATGAGGGAGTTATAAGGGTTTTTGTGGCAATAGGGGATGTTGGAAAAATTCTAGACAATTTACTCTCACCCTACTTTCGGAGGCCCAAACGGTCTCGAAATGCGACAATTCAAGTGGGGTTTCGAAGAGCACTGACACAAATTTCTAATGAACCTAAAATCAACATAATCTAATGTATAATGAGGGAGTTACGAGAGTTTTATTCGCATCACACGATTTCAAAAGATTAACGATCGAGATTGAGAAACGACGATTGAAGGTTTCTAGCAAACTTTTGGGGTATCAAACGGCCGAGGAATCAGGAGATTATTCTTTCATTTTGAAACCTCATCAAGTTACCTTTGTAACGAGCTAAAAATTGTCCAAATCTGACATCTGATAAGGGAGTTATAAGGGTTTTTGTGGGAACAAGAGATGTAGGAAAAATTCCAGACCATTTATTTTCACCTAACTTTTACTGGCCCAAACAGTCTCGGAATGCGACGATTCAAGTGGGATTTCAAAGAGCATGGACACACCTTTCCAATGAACCTAAAATGGACCTAATCTGATATATAATGAGGGAGTTACGAGCATTTTATTCGCATAACGCAATTTCAAAAGGTTAACAATTGAGATTGAGAAACGAGGATCGAATGATTCTATCATGGTTTTGGGGTATCAAACAGCTTCAGAATCAGGTGACTTTTCTTTGTTTTGAAAGCTCATCAAGTTACCTTTTCAACGAGCTAAAAACTGACCAACTATGTCCTCCGGTAAGGGAGTTATGAGGGTTTTCATGGGAATTGTGGAAGTTGGAAAAATTTCAGACCATTTACTCTCACCCCACTTTTAGAGGCCCAAATGGTCTCGGAATGCGATGGTTCAACTTGGGTTTCGAAGAGCACTAACACACTTTTCCAATGAACCTAAAATCGACCCAATTCAATGTATAACAAGGGAGTTACGAGCATTTTATTCGTATCACGCGATTTCGAAAGATTAATGATCGAGATTGAGAAACGACGATCGAATGCTTCTAGCAAGCTTTTGGGGTATCTAACGGCCTCGGAATAAGGTGATGCCTCTCTTATTTTGAAATCTTGTCAAGTTACCTTTTTAACGAGCTAAAAACTGTCCAAATTTTAACCTCCGATAAGGGAGTTATGAGGGCTTTCGTGGGAACAGGGGATGCTGGAAAAATTCCAGACCATTTACTCTCACCCCACTTTTAGAAGCTCAAACGGTCTCGGAATGTGACGATTAAGTGGGTTTCGAGGAGCACTGATACACCTTTCCAATGAACCTAAAATGGTCCCTATCTGATATATAATGAGGGAGTTACGAGCATTTTATTCGCATCACGCGATTTCAAATGGTTAACGATTGAGAAACGATGATCGAAGGATTCTATCATGCTTTTGGGGTATCATACGGCCTAAGAGTCAGGCGATTCTTCTTTCGTTTTAAAAGCTCATCAAGTTACCTTTCCATCAAGTTAAAAACCGTCTAAATCTAACCTCTGATGAGGTATTTATGAGGGTTTTCGTAGGAACAGGGGATGTTGGAAAAATTCCAGACCATTTACTCTCACCCCACTTTTGGAAGCCCAAACGGTCTCAGAATGCGACGATTCAAGTGGAGTTTCGAAGAGCACTAATACTTTTCCAATGAACCTATAATCGACCCAATCTGATGTATAATGAGGGAGTTACGAGAGTTATATTCACGTCATTCGATTTCGAAAGTTTAACGATCGAGATTGAGAAACGACGATCGAAGGCTTCTATCATGCTTTTAGGGTTCAAACGGCATCGAAATCAGGCAATTCTTCTTCGTTTTAAAAGCTCGTCATGTTACCTTTCTAACGAGCTAAAAACTGTCCAAATCTGACTTCCTATAAGGGAGTTATGAGGGTTTTCGTGTGAATAAGTGATGTTAAAAAAATTCAGATCATTTACTCTCACCCCACTTTTGGAGGCCCAAACGGTCGTAGAATGCAACAATTCAAGTGAAGTTTTGAAGAGCACTAACACACCTTTTCAATGAACCTAAAATTGACCCAATCTGATATATCATGAGGGAGTTACGACTGTTTTATTTGCATAATGCAATTTCGAAAGATTAATAATCGTGATTGAGAAAGGACGATCGAAGGCTTCTAGCAAGCATTTGGGGTGTCAAACGGCCTCGAAATAAGGAGATTCTTTTTTCATTTTGAAAGCTTCTCAAGTTACCTTTCCACCGAGGTAAAAATCGCGTAAATCTAACTCCGATGAGGGAGTTATGAGGGTTTTTGTAGGAACAGGGGATGTTGGAAAAATTCCAGACAATTTACTCTCACCCCACTTTTGGAGGCCCAAATGGTCTCGGAATGCGACGATTCGAGTGAGGTTTCGAAGAGCACTGACATACCTTTCCAATAAAACTATAATCAATCCAATCTAATATCTAACGAGGGAGTTACAAGCATTTTATTCACATCACGTGATTTCAAAATATTAATGATCGAGATTGAGAAACGACGATCGAAGGCTTCTAGCAAGCTTTTGGGGTATCAAACGGCCTAAGAATTAAGCGAATCTTCTTTCATTTTGAAAGGTCATCAAGTTACCTTTCCAACGAGATAAAAACCATCTAGATTTGACCTCAGATGAGGGAGTTATAAGGGTCTTCGTGGGAACAGGGGATGTTAGAAAAATTCTGGACCATTTACTCTCACTCCACTTTTAGAGGACCAAACGGCCTCAGAATGCGATAATTCAAGTTTCGAAGAGCACTGACACACCTTTCCAATGAACCAAAAATTGTCCCAATTTGATATATAACGAGGGAGTTACGACTGTTTTATTTGCATCACTTGATTTCAAAATATTAACGATCGAGATTGAGAAACGACGATCGAAGACTTCTAGCAAGCATTTGGGGTATCAAATGGCCTCGGAATAAGGAGATTCTTCTTTTGTTTTGAAAACTCAACAAGTTACCTTTATAATGACCTAAAAACCATCTGAATCTGACCACTGATGAGGGAGTTATGAGGGTTTTCATGGGAATTGGAAATGTTGAAAAAATTCTGGACCATTATCTCTCACCCCACTTTTGGAGGCCCAAACGGTCTCGGAATGCGACGATTCAATTGAGGTTTTGAAGAGCACTAACACACCTTTCCAATTAACGTAAAATTGACTCAAACAAGGGAGTTGCGAGCGTTTTATTTACATCATGCTATTTCAAAAGATTAACAATCAAGATTGAGAAACGACAATTGAAGGCTTCTAGCATCCTTTTGGGGTATCAAACGGTCTCGGAATTAGGAGATTCTTTTTTCATTTTGAAAGCTTGTCAAGTTACCTTTCCAACGAGCTAAAAACTGTCTAAATGTGACTTTCAATGAGGGAGTAATAAGGGTTTTCGTGGGAATAGGGGATGTTGGAAAAATTTCGGTCCATTTACTCTTGCCCCACTTTTAGAGGCCCAAACGGTCTCGGAATGCGACGATTCAAGTGGGGTTTCGAAGAGAACTGACACACCTTTCCAATGAACCTAAAATTGACCCAATTTGATGTATAAGGAGAGATTTATGAGTATTTTTTTCACATCATGCGATTTTGAAAGATTAACGATCGAGATTGAGAAACGATGATCGAAGGCTTATAGCATGCTTTTGGGGTATCAAAAGGCCTCGAAATCAGGCGATTCTTCTTTTATTTTGAAAGCTTGTCATCTTTCCAACGATCTAAAAACTGACCAAATCTGACCTTCGATGAGGGAGTTATGAGGGTTTTCGTGGAAACAGGCGATGTTGAAAAACTTCTGGACCATTTACTCTCATCCCACTTTTGGAGGACCAAATGTGCTGGAATGTGACGATTCAAGTGGGGTTTCGAAGAGCACTGACACACCTTCCCAATGAACATAAAATGGACCCAATCTAATATATAATGAGGGAGTTATGAGCATTTTATTCGCAACATGCAATTTCGAAAGATTAACTGTAACACCCAGAAAATTGGGAGTCGAGTAGGAGCCCAACTCCCGAGTTCCAACACATCACTTATGCAACATAGATAATGATGATTAAATGTTGTCCATATTAGTGCATAAAACATGAGTGAGATTATACTAAACAACATATCATACACCAGAGGCAGTTAAATTACGCAAGCGGGAGACTATGATAAGTATATAGAACATTGTAACACCCTGAAAATTGGGGGTCGAGCAGGTACCCAACTCCCGAGTTCCAACGCATCACTTATGCAACATAGATAATGATAATTTGATGTTGTCCATGTTAGTGCATAAAACATGAATGAGATTAAGCTAAATCAACAAATCATACTCCAGGGATAGTTGAATTTACGCAAGCGGAAGACTGTGATCAGTGTATAAAATATATAAATCATTGTAGGTCCCCAAAGTATGAACGCATTGCTAGGTCAAATAGTTACAAGTATTTTTTCAAAATATAAAATATCAAAAGTGGTGGTCCACTATAAGTATAAGCCCTGAGCCTCGTCGATCAGAACGGTCTATAGAAACCCACCTGAATACTGATATATGAGAATGCCTCCTCATCATCCTCAAAGTCTGGCTCTGCCTCACAGGCTGCGCCATCATCTGAAACTACAACAGAGTCTGGTTGGTGTTTAAAACACCGTCCTGTAATGTGGGAGTGAGTGATCAACTCAGTGAAATAATAAAGCAAAGGTTAACATGTTATCAATTTAGTCAAGCAGTAATGATAACGCAATACAACAATCAGGTCCTAAGTACTCTTGTTAATGCAAGAATGATATGAAATAATGATGCATGCCCTCTCCTGCGCTCCCTCAGCGACTTCATCTCACGATTGCGGCATGAAACACTTCCTCAGTGCTTGACCTGTTACGCCAAACGCACACGTAATGCGGTGCATGAGAATGATTAGCCAGGTTGCTTACTTAGGTTTATTCATACAACATGATTGGGAAGCTAAGGTACCTCCCTTATATCAATTCCCAAACAATGATCCATTCTAGGGTCATCAGCCCTAACAAATCTCATACGATGTTGCGGTTCTAGGTCACTACAAAGGGCTCGTTAGCTAGTCAGTGTAGGCCTAGTTTATACTCTAGTTGCTACGGAAAGACTCGTCGCCTCTGCGCAGTCTTAGAGTATGCTCGAGGTCACTACGAATGACTCGTCACCTAGACGTAGGCCGACAGCTCGAATACAGTGTCCCATACCACCGTATTCGGCTCACGAGTTTGGGTTACTCACTGGACACTACGGGGAGGCTCGTCACCCCAGCGTAGGCCGACAGCTCGACCACGGTGTCCCATACCACCATGCCTGGCTCATGAGTCTTAGTGGATTGAGGTACCGAGGTTAAAGGAGTTTCCACTGGTGAGTTTGGTACCTTAGATTCAAGCAGTAATGTCCACACATGGTGAATATACATTGGGTCAATCGGGTTACTTGACGAGCTTGACTGGTACGAGCGTATGTTGACTTGATCGACATGGAGTGCGTAAGCATTCTGCATGGCCTAACCACTGCCGTCAAACGACGTACGACTTGGATTCGTCGAACACGTCCGGTGTGGCGAAACAACCTCAGCCACCAACCCAGGACTTGTTACCGATTTCTTGGACTACCTCGTAGCCCCACTCACATTCCAAATAATCTCACTCACATATAATAATCCAAAACAGCATGTAACAACCAATGTAAATATAAATTTTACTTTAGCATTTAAACAACCACACCATACACATGTTATCACACATAAGCATTTCATCTATAATCACATAGTAGTAAGATAGGCTTCACATAAGAAACTATAACTACGTATGAGGGAATCGAAATCCCATCTCAACACCCTCATTAGATACATTACATCAAGCATTTTCTCATTTAGGCATTTTATCAAACACTTAGACTACACATATTACATACATGTAATATATTATTTATAACACATATTATAGTGAATCCTTCCATATAGGAGTTGCCATACATACAACAATCAAATATTCCCAATCAGAAATCATGGCAAGCACAAATCATAATTCCATACTCATTCAGACATTTCAACAAATACATGGAATGCATTTAAAATCAACATAGTTCACATATATGTGTATTATATGGAAACCCTCGTATCTAAGCACATGTGATAGCAATCAAGGCAGTCATAAATCATTACTGACATTGAAAGCTGATGTTTTATTTAAACCAACACGATTTAAATGATTTTTAAACTCGCAAGTATACGAATCAGATGCAGATACGGTACGTATTACGAGATCGTTCCCACGAGGACTGGTCGTCACAATTCAAATCTATGATTCTCCTTAACTAATCCAACAAATAATGGAATGAATTACTAAGCACAATTTTATGAAAAACAATTAATTAAGAACAGGGAAGAAAATTCAATCAGAGAGAGAGCACTAGGACTTTCGAATCCACCCCTAATTATCCTAACCCTTGTTTTGTCTGTTGATTCACCTTGATCTAGATTGATACCACTTATACAGAGAAAGCACAATCTGTGTCCTTAATCGGGCATACAAACTGTCTAATTCCTTTAAGCAATGCCATGAATGACATATCCCATATCCTTGGTCGGGTACATGGAATGTACATTCATTAAAGCACCCTGTTTCTTCCTCTATAGGAAACTTGTTCTTGATCCGACATAAGCACCTATAATAAGCATCCAAACAACATCCATATATATACTTTAATCAAGTTCATAGATGGAGAAGTATAGAATTTAAACCCATAAAGCCCACTTAGAGAAAGAAACAAATTAATTGAAATTCAAAGTAAATCAACCAATACAAGAGCTGATCAAATTAAGGGCTTCATCTCAGCCCTAGCTGAGAGATTAGTGACCCATAAAATCCATAAAAAATATTAAATAAAATTCATAAAAAAACATCAAACCAAACAATCTCTCTCTCTTCTTTCTTCTCTTTCTTCTCTTTCTTCTCTTCCTTGCTCCAGATCTGGAATCCCCTGGTTCTGAATGGTTCTGAATGGTTCTGAATGGTTCTGAATGCCTTTCCCACGTCCAAAACTCCCCTTTTATAGCTGCTGGATGGCTGAGGTCGGTGGCAGAGTCGTAGAAGGACTCGAAGTGTAATTTTTCACAGCCGTGATCGGTGGGGCCCACAGAGGTATTTTCTGGAAAATCTACCACGTCCATTGGATTCAGGACGAAATTTCAGTCAAGAATGGGTGGTTTTGAAGGTCCATTAGCGCGACCCACAGAAGAAATCTCAACAAAATCAGTTTTGGACGTCACAAGACGGCCTGTTTGTGGCCTCTGTATCACGCACGTGTGCACGCATGAGAGAAGAATGTCAACATGGTTTTGAAGCTCTCGAAGCCCTCTACACGATGGACGGATCAGATCGGCCGTACGTGCTACCGGTCCGCAAACAGAGCAGCGGATTGCTTCCGCTGTGACAACGGTGAGGCCCATTTGGATTTTATATTGAAAGATTCAATCCGTTCACCGAATTCATCTCGGAATTTCGGTCGAAAACCCACGGTTTTTCTTCATTTTGGTGTGGTACACAGAATGTTTCTGTTCCACCGTTCAACCTGCGTTTGAAGGGTAAAAAAAAAACAATATTTACTGTCTTCTCACTCCACCTAGGCTATGGTACTAGGGACACTGGAATTCTGGTGGACGGCTTGGATTGTCCGTTTGGACAATGTATGGGCCCCACAACCGACGACAGCGGTCGGCCTGCGGAGACGCTGCAGCGGCGAGAGAGAGAGAGACGGGTCAGCGCTGGTGCTGACCGTCCCAGCGGTGCGGTGCGCAGCCGGCGCACGTGTCTTTAATACACACGCCACCCATGCGGGGTCCACTACGATGATTTCGAGAAATCCAATCCGTCCATCCTATTCCTCACCTTATTTAAACCGTCTGGGCCAATTTTGAAGTATATCCAAATTGTAGGTGGGCCTAAAATTGAAGATTAATGGGCTGATCTGTCCGTTGGCCCACTTCTCGAGATATCCAATGGTTGAAATTTATTATGTACAGTTTATTTATGGCGTCCAGGCCATATATGGAGTTTCGAGCCAATTGGATGGTGAGAACCATGTGATCTTGCATTTTGGACCCGTTTCGGGCCTCTTTATCGTGCTTTCCTCAGATCTCAGGCGTGTAAAATCTTCACTATTGGTTTTCTGGAGTCTATCCCATGCTCTGGTAATTTTGGAGCACCAAATCCATGTTCTTAACATCATCTTTCAGTACACACTCCTGATTTCATCCTGTAATAAAAACAGGATTAAAATATGGCATTAAACCTTATCATGTACGTAAAATCAGGCAATTACTGGGGTCTGATATGCAATATTTGACCCTGATCAAAGGCCTTGAAAATCATAACCTAAACATTTATAGTCCGCACCTTATGCTGGTAAACAAGTATCGAACTCAGTTTGTATACATAGGCTTTGTCTACGACACAACAACAACCTATAGTACGAAATAGGTTAGTTATTTCACCACTAACACTATATGATACCCTAAAACAGATTAGGGTTAGGTTTTCTTACCCAAGTACGCTGTCAGAAATGCCGGAATATCACTACAGACGTGATAGATAAGCGTGTGGAGTGGTAGGATTAAATCCTAAGAACAAACGCCAGTACCCTCTCTCACTTCCTCTCTCTTTCCTTCTCTTTTCTCTCTTCTCTCTCCTAGGGTTTCCCAAATTCGTATGAGATGAGAGAGAGAGAGAGGGTTTAAGGCCCTTATATAGGCCCAGGTCTGATGGAAATGGCCCCAGGGCCAAGGTATACTTAGGTTATATCCAAAGGGTGTCTGTTTCAGCCCAACGGAGCACTTCTGGTGGCCCTTCTTCTGCGTGTGGTCGGACTTAAGCTCCCTGACATTGGATCTAGGTCAAGCTGAGTTTTTGGTGGTGGACCAGTTTCAGTTCAATGGTCACTGGCACTCGATCAGGGCCACAAAGTGTACTGACATGTGTTGGAAATTTTTCCTAATCCGAGGGCGTAATTGGGTCAGATTCTGACTGTCTGGATCCTTATATTAGGACCTATAAGTGAACGACTCAGTTTACTTAAGTTTGAGTTTATTTTTTAAAGGTATTCGCATTTCTCACACACTTCGCTCCGGGCTCAAGTTGTGCGTTTCTAGATACTATTAGGACTTGATTTTCGGAATGGTTGTCAAGCCCAACGAGGCGGTTATAATCATATAATTTTGGGGTAATCGGACTTTCGACGTGCGGTCCAGGTCAGATACGAAGTTTTGATGTGCTCCCGAGAGCAACTGGGACTTGAGATTGATCCTAAGTCTTAAGGTAATGTAGCGGTAATGATTCCACATGGTTTGGGTCTTGCAGATCATATTTAAAGTGATTAGTGCTGATTTCAGAGATAAGCTAGTTTAACACTAGTTAATTCCCGCCGAATTTCTAAAGGATTTGGTCCTGTGTGATTTCTGCCTGAGGTGGTACTCGGGCCTTTGTACAGATTTTTCCGAGACGTTACAAACATATAAGTGATTGTAAGTCTTTTGAGTATGATCATGTTACCAGGTCAATTAATTACATGTAAAATTCCAAAATATACAAAATGCGCAATATCATCTCGTCAGCATCCTAGGTCAATTAATTACATAGACCCACCTAGTAACTGCATGTAGGAGAACTCATCATCATAAAAATCCGGCTCCGCCTCGCAGGCATCGCCATCATCTGCAACTAAACCAGAGTCTGGTTGGTGTTTAAACACCGTCCCAGAACGTGGGAGTGAGTGATCAACTCAGTGGAGTTATAAAGTAAAGGTTAACAGTTATCAATTCAGTTAAGCAGTAATGATAAAACAATACAACACTCATGTCCTAAGTACTCTTGTTAATGCAAGGATGATATGCGATAATGATGTATTGTAACGCCCTGAAATTCGGGGGTCGAGCATAACTCAGCTCTAGAGTTCTAAAACATCACTTATGCAACATATTTAATGAATGATGTATGTTGACTGTATTAGCACATAAACATGGGATAGATTAAGCCAAAACGCAGATATGATTCAGGGATAAGTGAATAAAGCAAGCGGAAGACTTATAGTAAAATATGTGTACAAGTGTAAGTCCCTGAATTACATATACAACCAGATCGTGAAAAAGTGTTATTTATCAAAATTATAAGTACAAGTTACATCCTTTCAGTTCCCAAAATAGTAATCCCATAGATCCCGCGCAACAGACCGAGGCTCGCTAGAACCCGTCTGAAAACTGCATATAGGAGAAGGCAGCCTCGTCGTCATCCAGCTCCCGCTCTGCCTCAGACGTCGCATCCACATCTGCAACATCAGGGCCTAAGACAGAGTCTGGTGGGTGTGTAACACCGCCCCAGAAACGTGGGAGTGAGTGATCAACTCAGTGGAACAATAAGGCACTGGTTAACATGTTATCAGTTCAATCAAACAGTAATGATAAAGCAGGACAAGGAAATAAATCCTAAGTACTCTTGTTAATGCAAGTATGAATGCAATATGATGCGTGCCCTCACACGTACACCCTCAGCGTCTTCATCTTACGTTACGCATGACATCGCCTCAAAGTGCGCCACATCTACAAAGCACATGCAAATGCGGTGCATGGATATAATTACCAAGTTGTTATTAGTCCAATTCATACAGCAGGATTGAGAAGCTAAGATACCTTCCTCATATCACCATCCAAACAGTGATCCAAACTAGGGTCGTCAATCCTAGACATCTCATACGATCATATAGTTGAGGTCGTAGCAAAGGGCTCGTCACCAATCAATGCACGCCTTTCATGCCCTTACTACCACAGATCGGCTCGTCACCTCCTTACGGTATCCAGGTATGCTCGAGGTCACTACAAAGGGCTCGTCACCAATCAATGTAGGCCGACAGCGCGAATATAGTGTCCCATACCACCATAATCGGCTCACGAGATTAAGTTGCTCACTGGTCACTACGGGGAGGCTCGTCACCCCAGCGTAGGCCGACAGCTCGACCACGGTGTCCCATACCACCATGTCCGGCTCATGAGTCTTAGCGGATCAGGTACCATGGTTATTAGGATTTCACTGGTAAGTTCGGTATCCTAGATTCAAGCAGTAGCGTCCATACATGGTTAACATACATCGGACAATCGAGTTAGTTGACGAACTCGACTAGCACGAGCGCACGTTGAATTGAACGACATGGAGTGCGCAAACACTCCGCGTGGTCGAACCACTGCCGACAACTCTAATACGACTCGGGTTCGTCTAATACGTCCTACGTGGCGAAAGCAATCTCAACCACGATTCATAGGGTCAATTACCGATTTCCTGGACTAAGGCATAGTCCCAAACACATTACACTACTACAGGTATTCATATGGAATGTAAAACAGTAATGGATCGACAACTCAAGTCATGGTACATACACATCTGAAGAATATCAACTTAACATAAATGTAAGCATAGGAGATGCTTGAATTTAAATAACTTGAAAGGTAACTGCATAAAGGAAAACATGCGCATCAATAGGAGTATTGAGAATCACTTCTCAACGCCCACTCTTAGTGTAATCAGTTACACTTAGATCATTCATGCATTTCTACAAACAGTTAGCGTACAAGGAACAACATACATGATGCATGTTGAAATACATGCACTTAGACAATTCCTTTTATCAAGGAGCTGTCATACATGCATCTAGCATACATACATGACAAATAATCATGGCAAACACAAGTGCGTATTTTATACGTATACGGTACTTTATAAATACACTTAGAATACACAAATCTCAATATAGCATATGCATAGCAGGAAAGCGATGTAAACACAACATTTGACATGTGAAATCTCATCCATAACAAGAATAAATCACTAACTGGGATTGAAAGCCTTGAAAACCATAACCTATACACTTAAAGTCCGCACCTTAAGTGAAGAAAGAACCGCCGAACTGATTTAGACGAGTTGTCTTCGTCAACGGCGCAAGAATACCCTAAAATAAGGATAGAAATGAGATACAACAACACCAAGTCTAATCTAAGCTCTAACACAGATTATGGTTAGTTTAACTTACCCCAAAAGAACTCAGAATCGCCAAAGGAACGATTCAAAGTGAAGGTTCAAAGATGAAGAAGAACAAGGAAGAATCAAGATGATTCACCAACCAATCTCTCTCACTAACTCTCTTTTCCACTCTCTTTCCAAGCTAGGGTTAGAGAAAATTCGTATGGAAATGAGAGCTAGGGTTTAAGGACTATATATAGGCCTTAAAATGATGGAAATAACCCCAGGGTCAAGGTATACTTAGGTTATAACCAAAGCACGCCTTTCTCGATCCAACGAAGCACTTCTGGTGGGCCTATAACCATGAAAGGTCGGACTTAAGCTCATTGACCATGGATCTAGGTCAAGCAGAGTTTTCGTACCGACCGGCTCTTCAGATCAGCCGTGGCGGACCACACTCAATCCAACGGTCACGGAATCTCGATCAGGTCCACAAGCACTAGGATATGCCTGGGCCAACTATCCTGATCAGAGGGTGAAATTGGGTCAGAATCCAACGGTCAGATAGCTTAAAATCGTCGCGCAAGCGACACGACTCAGATTTCATAAAAAGCTTATTAAATTCCAACCGTTCTCACACTCTTCACTCCGAACTCAACCAAATCGACCCAGAACATCAGATCGACTTGATTTTCGAGGTGAAGATCAAGCCCAACTCGGTGACCACAACAGCCTAAGATCATCGCTATCGGGCTTTCGACGCGCGGTCCAGATCCGATCCAGATCTTCCAAAAATTCCCCAGAACAACTGGATTTAGAGATGGATCCCAGATTTCAGAGTAACGTAGCACTCACTAATCTACACGTTTAGAGCCATGCAGATACAATTTAAAGTGATTGATGCGAATTTCACAAGCAATCGAGTAAAGCGCTAATTACCCCAAAACAACTACTTAAGGAAAGATAAGCACAAAAATTCCAAGGTCGTTACAATCTACCCCCCTTAAAGAAAATTTCGTCCTCGAAATTCATACCTTCATATAATCCTCGAGGATCAGAGGGTAGGTCTTCCTGACCTCAGCTTCAGATTCCCAAGTAGCCTCTTCTACGCCATGATGCGTCCATAGCACCTTCACGAGAGGGATAACCTTGCTACGCAGTACCTGCTCCTTTCTATCCAGAATACGCGTCGGTCGCAGTACATAAGTGGCATCCTCACTCAACTGCACTTGCTCCCAACTGATAATATGCGAAGGATCAGGAACGTACTTCTTCAGCATAGAAACATGAAATACGTTATGCACGCCCGCAAGAGGTGTGGGCAAAGTAAGGCGGTAAGCTACCGCTCCCACTCGATCCAGAACTTGAAATGGACCAATAAATCTCGGCGTCAGCTTCCCTTTTTTACCGAACCGCAGAACTCCCTTCATAGGAGAGACCTTCAGAAACACATGGTCTCCCACTACGAACTCAAGCGGTCGACGCCTCGTATCAGCATAACTCTTCTGCCTGCTCTGCGCTGCTAGAAGTCGACGTCGAATGATGTCAACCTTCTCAGAAGTCACCTGCACCAACTCTGGGCCAAGCAAACTACGCTCACCAATTTCTGCCCAACAATGTGGTGCTCTGCACGGGCGACCATACAACGCCTCGTAGGGAGCCATACCGATACTCGCCTGGAAACTATTATTATACGCGAACTCTGCATACTGAAGACAATCATCCCAACTGTCTTTGAAATCCAAAACACAAGCTCGCAACATATCTTCCAGGACTTGATTCACGCGCTCCGTCTGCCCATCTGTTTGCGGATGAAACGCGGTGCTGAACTTCAGTTTCACACCCATTGCTTCCTGGATACGAGTCCAGAAGATAGATGTAAAATGCGTGTCTCTATCAGACACAATCTCCAGGGGAACTCCATGCAGATGCACTATCTCCTTGATATACAACCTAGCCAACTCGTCTGCAGAGTAAGTGACTCGGATCGGTAAGAAATGCGCCGACTTCGTTAATCGATCGACGATCACCCAAATAGAGTCAAATCCCTTTCTCGTCCTCGGCAACCCAGAAATAAAATCCATAGAGATGAAATCCCACTTCCATTCAGCTATGGGCATGGGCTGCAACAACCCAGGAGGTCGGCGATGCTCTGCCTTGACCTGCTGGCACGTGAGACAACGAGAAACAAATTCAGCAATCTGGACCTTCATATTGTCCCACCAATAAGATCTCCTCATATCCTGATACATCTTCGTGCTACTGGATGCATCGCAAGCTTAGAACTATGGGCTAACTCGAGAACCTCACGTCTCAAGTCGGGATGTCGGGAACACATAACCGCCACGAAATCGTAGGCCCCATCAGAACTAACACTCCGGTCGGAGCTCTCATCCTGTACCAACCCGCCGCCTCATCTTCACCAAAAGCTCATCATGTCTGAGCCGCAACGATCCTCTCGTCGATAGCGTGCACACGAATGTGTGCGATAACCTCATATGGCTCAACCACCGTAAGCTTCTGCTCAAAATCGCGCACGAACTCCAACATCTCCCACTCTGCTATCATCAGCGGAGCCGCAAACTCCAAAGCCTTCTTGCGACTCAACGCATCTGCCACAAGGTTCGCCTTACCAGGATGGTAAGAAACATCGAACTTAAAGTCCTTCAATGTTTCCATCCACCTGCGCTGCCTCATATTCAAATCACGCTGCGTGAAAATATACTTAAGGCTCTTGTGGTCGCAAAAGAGCTCGAACTCCTCACCATAGAGGTAATGTCTCCAAAGCTTTAATGCGAAGATGACAGCTGCCATTCCAAGTCGTGCGTAGGGTAATTCTCTTCGTGTTTCCTTAACGACGCGAAGCATAAGCAATCACCCTGTCCTTCATGCATAAGGACACAACCTAGACCAATGCGAGAGGCGTCGGTATATATAATATACTTAACCCCTTGCTCGCAATACTTGCACAGGGGCGGACGTCAACTTGTCCTTCGGCTCCCTGAAAAGCTAACTCCGCTGCTCACTCCAAGCAAACTTCAAATCCTTCCGTGTCACCTGCGACAACGGTCGGCAATCTTCGAGAAGTCCGAATAAAGCGTCGATAATATCCTGCAAGGCCAAGAAAACTCCTCACCTCGATAACCGAACCAGGTTGCGTCCTGCACTGCACCTACCTTGGCAAGGTCGACGGCTATCCCTTCCTTGGACACCACATGTCCTAGGAACTTGACTTCCTCTTTCCAGAAATCACACTTCTTGAACTGTGCGAAGAGCCGATGCTTCCTAAGAGTATCCAAAACCGCCCTTAAGTGCTCCTCGTGCTCTGCGCTCGCCGAATAAACCAAAATGTCATCAATAAAGACAATGACGAATCGAAACAAGAATGGCCGAAACACCCTGTTCATCGGATCCATGAACACGGCCGGTGCGTTCGTTAGACCGACGACATCACAAGGAACTCATAATGACCGGAGCTGGTCCTAGCGGTCTTCCGCACGTCCCCATCCTTGACGCGCATCTGATGATACCCTGACTGCAGATCAACTTTGAGAAGTACCGTGCCCCCTTCAACGGATCAAACAGATCATCAATCCTGGGCAAGGGTACTTATTCTTCACCATCACTTAGTTCAACTGCGATAATCAATACACAATCGCAAGGAACCATCCTTCTTCTTCACAAACGAGCAGTGCTCCCCAAGGAGACACGCTGGGCCGAATAAAACCCAATTCTAGCAAACCATCTATCTGCTTCCTCAACTCCTCCATTTCACTCGGAGGCATCCGATAGGTGGGTAAAGAAATGGGCGCCGCACCAGGCATAAGATCGATAGCAAAATCAATCTCACGCTGAGGAGGTAATCCAGGAATCGACTCAAACACATCTTCAAACTCCTGAACTACCGGCGTACTAACCAACGCCAACTCGGCCGAACTCTCCAACAGAGAAGAATAAAAATCAATACGAATAGGGTAACTGACCTGAACTGGGAAAGTAACAATCTCGCCCTCAGGTCCATGGATCGTCACTGATCTCGCTTCACAATCAATCTCAGCTCGCATCCTCATGAGCCAATCCATACCCATAATAACATCGTAGTGATAAAGCGGTGCGACTAGCAAATCAACACGGATCGATCCACTTCCCAGATCGACCAAACAATTCATACAACGCTTGCCCAAGGCAGAGGACATCCCCGTAGCGGTAGTAAGCGTCACTCCAGGCATAGGAACAGATCTCAAACCCAAACGCCTAACTGCCGCATAAGAAATAAGAGAAGTAGTGGACCCTGTATCCACTAGCACAGAAACGGGAATACCTTCTATATGCGCTGTCACCTCAAAGGACCTCGGCACCAAGTCAGACATAGGCTTCAGCTCAAAGCGCATGAACACGAGCCTGCTGCGCGATTCGGCGGAGGAACCATGGGGCCGAGGTGGCACTCGAAACCAGAACTGCAGTCCAAGGATGGATGAGCGGCGCCGATCGAAGAGGAGGAGGAGAAATAACCGAGGCATCGGACGGCTAACCCTCTGCGGTGGAGTAAAACCACTGCTCGCATACGGGAGAAGCGAAACGGTCCAAGTGCCCCACTTTCCCACAATAAGAACATCTCAGATCAGCTCTCATCGCTGAGCGGGCGGCGCCGAACGCCTAGGAGGAGAATCAACACGCGGCCTCTTGCCGAGGAAAGGTGCACCAGGAAATTCGGTCTCGGCCTAGGAGGCATCGGTGCTCGCATGCGGGACGCTCTATCTCCGTCTTGCTTCGCTCGCAAGGACATGCTCACTAGCTCCGCATATGAAGAAATGCGGGCACAGCAAATCTTCTCGGATCTCAGGTCGCAGCCCCTCGGAAAAACGCCGCATCCTCATCGGTTGATCCCCAGGATCAAAGGAACATATCGCCCCAACTCGAAACCGGTTCTCATACTCCGTAACCGACAACCCTCCTCGGCGGAGGCGAAGGAACTCACTCTCCTTCTCATGTCGTTACACCGGGAAATACTTCTCGTGGAAGCGCGCCTCAAACGCCTGCCACGACCACACGAAGTCCTCCTCGACAGTGCGAAGCACACTGTCCCACCACAAACTGGCCTCCTTCTCAAACATGAAGGTGGCAAGCTCAACCTGCTCGACCTCAGAGCAGTGCAACGGCCTCAGCATCTTAGAGATGCGGTCAATCCAATACTCGGCCTCCTCGGGTCTATGAGAACCCGCAAAAGTAGGAGGGCGTAAGCGCTGAAATCGCTCGAATGTGCCGCTGACACTAACACTGGCACTGGCACTCCCAGATGGAGGCATAGGTGAAACAGGTGGAGTCGCCCCTACTGACTGAGCAAAGATGCCAGCCATGGAGGAGAGGAACTCCTGCTGCTGCTGCTGCTGCTGCTGCTGAAACTGCTGCTGCTGAACCATCATCTGCTCAAACCTATCAACAGGTGAAGCAGAAGAAGGTGCATGGCTCGGCTCAGGAACCGAGGGTGTGACTGGAGGAGCCATAGGTGTCGACCCAACACCAGCACGAGATGGACCCGCCTGCGGATCTGACTGGCTATCGCTCAAGGGAGGAACCCCAGCAAGCGACTCAATCAGAGAGAGACGGGCCGAAGTCTTCGAACCCTTAGGAGGCATCCTTACATTCAATCAAAGGATGCAACCTGTCATATTCTAAGTCACATAATCCATCCACACAACAACACAACACAACACCAAAGACAAATAACATGCATTCCATTAATCAAAATCGTCGCAATATAAGTAGTGCAGCAATACATGAATCACGACTAGGAAAGCATGAAAACAACAACATCTAACACTTCAAACAACCACAACAACTACAACCACTAACAGCTACCACCCTACAACAACTCCAACTACAAGCCAACAATGGCCACACACAGAAAGAAACACCAAACAAAGCAAAGACGGCCACGACGATACTACTCGTCGGAATCAGGAGACGGAGGCGGAGCACCCTTATCCTGCAAGCAACACAGGATAGACTTCAAAGTCCGGGACATCTTCTTGAACTTGTGCTTAACCAAGCCTCGAAGATCAACCATCTCCTGGCGTAAAGCAGCTTGCCCTTCTTCAAGCCGTGTAAGACGGGCATCTCTGGCAACCTGCTCTGCGCCCCGCTCTGGCACCACAGGAGGAGAGCTATCACTCGAATCCTGTGCCTCAATCTCTTCCTCGTCTTGCTCTGCTTCTTCCCCAGACTCCGCACCGCCTTTAGCATAACTCTCATCATCACCACTCTCAGACCCAGCCTCACCCTCAGAGGCAAGCCGACCAGAACCAACCTCCATCAGCTTAAGGGTCCTTAAGTTGATATGGTGAACAGGGACCGGCTTCTTAGCTCCAAGCCTATAGCCGAACTCATGTGCGATCTTGCAAATAAGTCGGCCAAAGGGAAGAGACTCGGTCCGTCTACTCGAACGAGCGATGAGAATAATCTGACGCAGGACGTACGTTGGCACACACAACTTCGCATCCTGCCCCACCTGATATAGAAAATCTACCATCAGGCGCGTACACTCGCTGCGGTTGCTCCACCTGGGATACACATTGAACGTAAAGATGTGGTGAAGCAAACGGAAGTCGTCCGTCATGAAAGAAGCCAGAAGACTCCTATTCGGCTGCCATTCAACCAGACGACCACACAAGAATCGGGTGCGACGATCCTTCTCGCGCACACTGTCCACATTCTTCTCGCTGGCATGCACTTCCCCAAGTGGCACCTTCAAGAGTCGGGATATCAAAGCAACATTGACAATTCCAACTCGACCGCTACCACAGGGAATCTTGAACTGCAGAGGATCTAGCGAAGGCTCCAGAATGTTGGCATAGAAGGCCCGAACAGTGCTAGCATTCGCGCGATACTCGCCTTCGAACAAGGGACCCCAACCAGCCCCTTTTAGGCGCTCCAACAAGAAGAACTCACCGAAGAGCCGCGGGTCAACATGAGCCTCAAAAAGGACTCTACGCCCCTCATAGACTCCATGCGACAATTCCGCCAACAAGATCCTACTGACAGGAGCTCGAGGATCGAGGTCCCGCTTCGTCTGGAACTCGCGCGTGGCGGACGTGCTAGCGGCGGCACCTCTCGGCCTCCGTGCACGGGTTGGGCGGCTCGGCCCGGCTTCATCCACGGGCGCTCTCTTCTTCCCCATCAAGGAAAGAAGGGAAGAAATGGAAAAGATGGCCGTCACAATCTCAAAGAGGGCCATGAGAAATGAGAGAGAGAGAAATAGGAAGATGGTGAAGCTTCCACACAACTATGAGCCAAAAAGGGAATGAAAGGGCTCAAATGAGAGGGAAAGATGGAGAAATCAGCAATGGAATGGAAGATTTGAGAATGGAGTGATGGGTTTGCACGAAAATGGGAAGAAGATGAAGATTTGGGAGAGATTTGAAGGAGTTTGGAGAGGTTTTGGAAGAAAAGGAAAGCTTGGGGGTGGGTTTTGTGAAGGAAATAGGTAAAAGGAGAGGTTTTAAAATGAAAACCGTGGAGGGGTGGGCCACATTGAGCCTAGGGACGATCGACCCTTGTCGGCCCGGCCCGCCTGGCCCGCCGACCGGCGATCCCTCGCCGAACCGGCGATGGCATCGCCGGTCTCTGGACATATCGGCGATGCCTCACCGATTTGGCGAGGTCCTCCTGGTCCTCCTTGGTCCAAAACATGTGGTTCCCCCCCTGGGCCCCACTGGAAATGCCCCAAATGGCCCCTTGCGTAGTTTGAAGCCTATCGGGTCATTCTGACAGAAATCTGATTCAAACAGCGATTTCTGGAAGGTTTAAGATGGAAAAAGGGAAGATTGACCGTCTACATTCATTCATAGAGGGTCTAGGAAAGGTTTCGGGTCGCTGTGTGTGATCAGGTAAGAGTACAGACTCGATCTCGGCAAAGGTTTTCAAGCAACTTTCGCCGATAGAAGCTACGGAGCACAAACACAAAGCGATGAGAGACCCGCACCCAAATACACTATAGTGGCGACAACGTGCAGTGTGTGACCATAACCCAGGTCTGGTTTAATCCAGATCGTGCTCTGATACCAACTTGTAACGCCCTAAAATTCGGGGGTCGAGCATAACTCAGCTCCCGAGTTCCAAAACATCACTTATGCAACATATTTAATGAATGATGTATGTTGACTGTATTAGCACATAAACATGGGATAGATTAAGCCAAAACACAGATATGATTCAGGGATAAGTGAATAAAGCAAGCGGAAGACTTATAGTAAAATATGTGTACAAGTGTAAGTCCCTGAATTACATATACAACCAGATCATGAAAAAGTGTTATTTATCAAAATTATAAGTACAAGTTACATCCTTTCAGTTCCCAAAATAGTAATCCCATAGATCCCGCGCAACAGACCGAGGCTCGCTAGAACCCGTCTGAAAACTGCATATAGGAGAAGGCAGCCTCGTCGTCATCCAGCTCCCGCTCTGCCTCAGACGTCGCATCCACATCTGCAACATCAGGGCCTAAGACAGAGTCTGGTGGGTGTGTAACACCGCCCCAGAAACGTGGGAGTGAGTGATCAACTCAGTGGAACAATAAGGCACTGGTTAACATGTTATCAGTTCAATCAAACAGTAATGATAAAGCAGGACAAGGAAATAAATCCTAAGTACTCTTGTTAATGCAAGTATGAATGCAATATGATGCGTGCCCTCACGCGTACACCCTCAGCGTCTTCATCTTACGTTACGCATGACATCGCCTCAAAGTGCGCCACATCTACAAAGCACATGCAAATGCGGTGCATGGATATGATTACCAAGTTGTTATTAGTCCAATTCATACAGCATGATTGGGAAGCTAAGATACCTTCCTCATATCACCATCCAAACAGTGATCCAAACTAGGGTCGTCAATCCTAGACATCTCATACGATCATATAGTTGAGGTCGTAGCAAAGGGCTCGTCACCAATCAATGCACGCCTTTCATGCCCTTACTACCACAGATCGGCTCGTCACCTCCTTGCGGTATCCAGGTATGCTCGAGGTCACTACAAAGGGCTCGTCACCAATCAATGTAGGCCGACAGCGCGAATATATTGTCCCATACCACCATAATCGGCTCACGAGATTAAGTTGCTCACTGGTCACTACGGGGAGGCTCGTCACCCCAGCGTAGGCCGACAGCTCGACCACGGTGTCCCATACCACCATGTCCGGCTCATGAGTCTTAGCGGATCAGGTACCATGGTTATTAGGATTTCACTGGTAAGTTCGGTATCCTAGATTCAAGCAGTAGCGTCCATACATGGTTAACATACATCGGACAATCGAGTTAGTTGACGAACTCGACTAGCACGAGCGCACGTTGAATTGAACGACATGGAGTGCGCAAACACTCCGCGTGGTCGAACCACTGCCGACAACTCTAATACGACTCGGGTTCGTCTAATACGTCCTACGTGGCGAAAGCAATCTCAACCACGATTCATAGGGTCAATTACCGATTTCCTGGACTAAGACATAGTCCCAAACACATTACACTACTACATGTATTCATATGGAATGTAAAACAGTAATGGATCGACAACTCAAGTCATGGTACATACACATCTGAAGAATATCAACTTAACATAAATGTAAGCATAGGAGATGCTTGAATTTAAATAACTTGAAAGGTAACTGCATAAAGGAAAACATGCGCATCAATAGGAGTATTGAGAATCACTTCTCAACGCCCACTCTTAGTGTAATCAGTTACACTTAGATCATTCATGCATTTCTACAAACACTTAGCGTACAAGGAACAACATACATGACGCATATTGAAATACATGCACTTAGACAATTCCTTTTATCAAGGAGCTGTCATACATGCATCTAGCATACATACATGACAAATAATCATGGCAAACACAAGTGCGTATTTTATACGTATACGGTACTTTATAAATACACTTAGAATACACAAATCTCAATATAGCATATGCATAGCAGGAAAGCGATGTAAACACAACATTTGGCATGTGAAATCTCATCCATAACAAGAATAAATCACTAACTGGGATTGAAAGCCTTGAAAACCATAACCTATACACTTAAAGTCCGCACCTTAAGTGAAGAAAGAACCGCCGAACTGATTTAGACGAGTTGTCTTCGTCAACGGCGCAAGAATACCCTAAAATAAGGATAGAAATGAGATACAACAACACCAAGTCTAATCTAAGCTCTAACACAGATTATGGTTAGTTTAACTTACCCAAAAGAACTCAGAATCGCCAAAGGAACGATTCAAAGTGAAGGTTCAAAGATGAAGAAGAACAAGGAAGAATCAAGATGATTCACCAACCAATCTCTCTCACTAACTCTCTTTTCCACTCTCTTTCCAAGCTAGGGTTAGAGAAAATTCGTATGGAAATGAGAGCTAGGGTTTAAGGACTATATATAGGCCTTAAAATGATGGAAATAACCCCAGGGTCAAGGTATACTTAGGTTATAACCAAAGCACGCCTTTCTCGATCCAACGAAGCACTTCTGGTGGGCCTATAACCACGAAAGGTCGGACTTAAGCTCATTGACCATGGATCTAGGTCAAGCAGAGTTTTCGTACCGACCGGCTCTTCAGATCAGCCGTGGCGGACCACACTCAATCCAACGGTCATAGAATCTCGATCAGGTCCACAAGCACTAGGATATGCCTGGGCCAACTATCCTGATCAGAGGGTGAAATTGGGTTAGAATCCAACGGTCAGATAGCTTAAAATCGTCGCGCAAGCGACACGACTCAGATTTCATAAAAAGCTTATTAAATTCCAACCGTTCTCACACTCTTCACTCCGAACTCAACCAAATCGACCCAGAACATCAGATCGACTTGATTTTCGAGGTGAAGATCAAGCCCAACTCGGTGACCACAACAGCCTAAGATCATCGCTATCGGACTTTCGACGCGCGGTCCAGATCCGATCCAGATCTTCCAAAAATTCCCCAGAACAACTGGATTTAGCGATGGATCCCAGATTTCAGAGTAACGTAGCACTCACTAATCTACACGTTTAGAGCCATGCAGATACAATTTAAAGTGATTGATGCGAATTTCACAAGCAATCGAGTAAAGCGCTAATTACCCCAAAACAACTACTTAAGGAAAGATAAGCACAAAAATTCCAAGGTCGTTACATGTATACTCTCACCTGCACTCCCTCTGTGACATCATCTCACGATCGCGGCATGCACCCCTTCCTCAGTGCTCAACTCCAACGCCAAATGCACATGTAATGCGATACATGTGCGTGATTAGCCAAGTTCTTACTTAAGCATATTCATACAACAAGATTGGGAAGCTAAGACACCTCCCTTTATATTATTTACCCAAACGATGATCCATCTAGGGTCGTCAATCCTAGTCAATCACATACGAAGAACAGTTCTAAGTCACTACGGAGAGGCTCGTCATCATCAGTGTAGGCCTAATTTATACTCGAGGTCACTACGGAAAGGCTAGTTACCTTAGCATAGTCCTAGTATATACTCAAGGTCACTACGAGCTCGTTATCTGATCGTAGGCCGACAGCTCGAATACAGTGTCTCATACCATCGTATTCGGCTGACGAGTTTGAGTTGCTCATTGGACACTATGGGAAGGCTCGTCACCCCAGCATAGGCTGACAGCTCGACCACGGTGTCCTATACCACCATGCCCGGCTCATGAGTCTTAGCGGATCGAGGTACCAAGGTTAAATGGGCTTTGCACTAGTGAGTTTGATACCTTAGATTCAAGCAGTAGCATCCATACATGGTGAACATACATTGGGCCAATCGGGTTACTTGACGAGCTCGACTGGTACGAGCGTATGTTGAGTTAATTAACATGGAGCGCGTAAGCACTCCGCATGGCTTAACCACTGTCGACACATAGCGTACGGCTCGAATTCGTCGAACGCATCCGTCGTGGCTAAAACAGTTCGGCCACCAGTCGTAAACCATTACCGATTGCTTGGACTACATTGTAGCCCCAAACACACTCCAAAAAAATAACATTCACATGCGATAATCAAAGATAATATGTGACAATCAAATCCAAATATAAATCTCATTTGAAAATTTTTAACAAACACATAGTGTACATGTTAACATACATAGGCATTTCATCCATAAATCACGTAATAGAAAGATAGGTTACATAAAGGAAATTGTAACTATAGATAAGGGAATTGAGAATCCTATCTCAATGCCCTCATTAAATACATTTCAACAAGCACTTTCTCATTCAGGCATTTTATCAAACACTTAGACTACACATATAAACATACATGTAATATATCAGTTATAACGTATATTATAACAAATCCTTTCACAAGGGAGTTGCCACACGTATGTCAATCATGTATTCTCAAACATAAATCATGACAAGCACAAATCATAATTCCATAACCATTCAAACATTCCAACAAACTCATGAAATACATTTAAAATCAACATAATTTATATATAGGCATACTATACGGAAAACCTCGTATCTAAGCACATGTGGTAGCAATCAAGCCAGTCATAAATCATTACTGACATTGAAAGCCTTGAAAACCATAACCTAAACATTTATAGTCCGCACCTTTTGCCGGTAGACTCGTAACGAACTCAGTTTAAACACTAAGTCTTTGTCTACAGCACAACGGCAACCTGTAGTATGAAATAGGTTAGCTATTTCATCATTTTCCTTATTTGGATATCTAAAACAGATTAGGGTTAGAATTTCTTAGCTAAGAACGGAATCAGATTTGCCAGAATAACGATACAGACAGGCCGGTTCAGCACGTGGAGCAATGGGATCAAATCTCAGGAACTCTCTCCCGCTTTCTCTCTCACTCTCTCTTTGCTCTTCTCTTTCTTAGGGTTTGCAAATTCGTATGTGAAGGGAGAGAGAGGGTTTAAGGCCCTTATATAGGCCCAGAACTGATAGGAATGGCCACAGGGCTATGGTATACTTAAGTTATAGCCTAGGAGTGGCCGTTTCGGTCCAACGGAGCACATCTGGAGGCCCCTTTTCTGCATACGGTTGGGAGTAAGCTCCCAGACATTGAATTTATGCCAGGTTAAGATCTCGGTCTGATCGGATTAGTGGATCGGTCACGGGGGACCAGTTTCAGTTCAACGGTCACCAGTACTAGATCAGGGCCACAAGTGCACTGGCATGTGTTAGAAATTTTTCCTGATTCGAGGGTGTAATTGGGTCAGAATCTGATGGTCTGTAGCGCTAGATTTGGCTTGCAAGTGAACGACTCAATTCACTTAAGTTTCGATTCATTTCCTAAAGATATTCGCGTTCCTCACACACTTCGCTCTGGGTTCAAGTTGTGCGTTTTTAGATACTATTAGGACTTGATTTTCGAGGTGGTTGTTAAGCCCAGCAAGGCGGTCATAACTATATAGTTTCGCGGTTATCAGACTTTCAACGCGTGGTCCAGGTCCAATACGGAGCTTTAGTGTGCTCCCAAGAGCGACTGAGTTTAGATATTGATCTTAGGTTTCTAGGTAATATAACGTTAGCGATTCTACTAGTTTTAGGTCTTGTAGTTCGTATTTAAAGTGGTTCAAGCTAATTTCACAGATAATCTAGTTTAGCACTTAGTTAATTCTCGTCTAATTTCTAAAAGATTTGGTCCTTAGTGATTTCTGCCTGAGGTGGTACTCAGGTCTTTGTACGGATTTTTTCGAGACGTTACATTAGCGATCGAGATTGAGAAACGACGATCGAAGGTTTCTAACATGCTTTTGGGGTATCAAAAGGCCTCGGAAATCAAGAGATTCTTTGTTCATTTTAAAAGCTTATTACCTTTCCAATGAGGTAAAAATCATTTAAATCTGACCTCCGATGAGGGAGTTATGAGGGTTTTCGTGGGAACAGGGGATGTTGAAAAAATTCTGGACCATTTAATCTCACCCCACTTTTGGAGGCCCAAACGGTCTCAGAATACGACAATTCAAGTAGAGTTTTGAAGAGCACTAACACACCTTTCTAAATGACCCAATCTGATATATAACGAGTGAGTTACGAGTGTTTTTTTCGCATCACCTGATTTCAAAAGATTAACGATAAAGATTGAGAAACGATAATTGAAGGCTTCTAGCGTGCTTTTAGGGTAACAAACAACCTCGAAATTAGGCGATTCTTCTTCGTTTTGAAAGTTCGTCAAGTTACCTTTCCAACGAGGTAAAAACCGTTTAAATCTGACCTCTGATGAGGGAGTAACGAGTAATTTTGTGGGAATCAGGGATGTTAGAAAAATTCCGAACCATTTACTCTCACCCCACTTTTAGAGGACCAAACAGTCTCAGAATGCGACGATTCAAGTGGAGTTTCGAAGAGCACTGACACACCTTTCCAATGAATCAAAAATTGACCTAATCCAATATGAGGGTTTTGTTCATCGTCGTTTCTTAATGACAGACCATAACCGTCGCTAAATTATTGATAGTTGTTATTTATTAGCAATGGCGACGGACCAAGTTGCCAAGTCTATGATGACTAGCGATGGACCATAGCCATTGTTAAACTTAGCGATGGACCTTAACCGTTGCTAGCGATGGATGGATGTCGTTTCACTTTTGCGATGGACCAAGACCGTCGCTAATAGTCTAGAGTGGTTAGCGACGGATGATAGCTGTCGCTAAACTGTCGACCACCGTCGTTTGTTAGCGACGGACCATACCCGTCGCAAGGTTGTCCACTATCGTTTATTAGTGACGGCCATATCCGTCGCAAAGTTATCGATAACCGTCGTTTATTTACGACGGATTTGATCCGTCGTTTAAGTTTTTTGTTTGTAAACTACGACAGACGAAGACCGCGCTCATCGTCTTTTGTGACTAGCGACAGGCCATAACCGTCGCAAAAATTTAGACCGATTATTAGCAATGGACTTAATAATTTAGCGATGGATGTGGTTTGTCGTTTAATTTTTGCGACCACTACCTGTGACGGTCATGGACCGTCGCTAATTCTGTTTTTGTGGCTCGCATAAATAGCCTCTTTGAAACAATTACTACCCAGGCAACGTTTATTAGAGATGGGGACGTGCGAACTGGAACATATCCGACATGTACCAATCATGCTTACCTACGCACGTGTGCACCTTTGCCCACGTGTCATGGGCGTCTAATCTACAAATCGCGATGCGGAAACCCTTGAATCTTTAAGGAAAATTTTTCATCCTGATTTTTAATTTTGGTGGGCCATATAGCAAATAGAAATGCAAATCAAGGTAGGAAACTGTTTTCATTTTTCATTGCATACTAAAGTTTTGGATCATAGTAAAAATCGATTCCAGGGGATCTCATGAGGTGAACTACCTAGATTTTGGAGTCCCATCACGTATTGTTCTAAAAAAAGTATGCACGAGTTTAGTGCGAACTGATGCGTAGCAGAGAATTTGGCATATATAGTTATGCTCACATATGCATGTGCTCACCTTTGTAGACATCATTGGCGTCTAATCCGAAACATCCATGTGATGCATAAATCCATGAAACCCTAAGGCAAAAATTTTCACCATGATCTAAAAATCTGGTGGGCTATAACGAAGGAACGAATGTGTTTTTTTATTTTTCATGGCCCACGAAAGTTTTGGATCAAAATAAAAATTAGGCCCAGGGGGTTTCATAAGCTGCTACTTCATCCGGACCATTTAGATTTTGGAGTCACATCACGTATGATGAGTTCTCAAAAATTTTCGCATGTGCGAACTGGTGTGCGGAACACATGGGCAACATTTTTGAGAAATCATACTCGATGTGACTCCAAAATCTGAACAATCCACGTGAAGCAACACCTCATGAAACCCCAATGGCCTAATATTTACTTTGATCCAAAACTATGGTGGGCCATGAAAAATGAAAACAGTTTCCTCCCTTGATTTGCATTTCTCTTTGCTATGGCCCACCAAAATTTTATATTAGGGTGAAAAGTTTTCCCATGGGCTTTCATGGGATTCCGCATCACATGAACCATTCGGATTAGACACTCATGACGTGTGTGTAAAGGTGCGCATATGCATAGGTGTGCAGGTGAGGATGGCTGTGCCGAATTCTCAAGCGCACCAGTTCGAACAGAACTCTTACGAACTTTTTTGAGAACTCGTCATATGTGATGTAACCTCAAAATCTGAATGGTTCACGTGAAGGAACACCTCATGAAACCCCCTGGTCCCAATTTTTTACTTCGATCCAAAACTTTGGTGGGCTATGAAAAATAAAAACAGTTTCCTCCCTTGTTTTGCATTTCTCTTTGCTATGGCCCACCAAAATTTTAGATCATGGTGAAAATCTTTCCCTCGTGGTTTCATAAGCTTCTGCATCACATGGACAGTAAGGATTAGACGCCCATAACATGTGTGCAAAGGTGCGTAGGTGAGCATGACACTATATGTTGAATGCTTAGCTGCGCAGAACTCGTGCGAACTTTTTTGAGAACTCATCATACGTGATGTGACTCTAGATTCAGAATGGTCCTCGTGAAGTAGCATGTCATGAAACTTCATGGCCCTAATTTTTACTTTCATCCAAAACTTTGGTGGGCCATGAAAAATGAAAACACTTTCCTCCCATGATTTGCATCTCTTTGTTATTGCTCACCTAACTTTTAGATCAGGCTGGAAATTTTTACCTTGGGGTTTAATGGGATTCCGCATCACATGGAACGTTCGAATTAAACGCCCATGACATGTGTGCAAAGGTGCGTAGGTGAGTAGGTGAGCATGACTCTATATGCCCAATGCTCAACTGCACACCAGATTCAGAACGGTCCTAGTGAAGCAGCATCTCATGAAACTCCTTGGGCCCAATTTTTAATGATTCAAAACTTTGGTGGGCCATGAAAAATGAAAACACTTTTCTCCCATGATTTGCATTTCTCTTTGCTATTACTCACCAGACTTTTAGATCAGGGTGAAAATTTTTACCCTGGGGTTTAATGGGATTCGGCATCACATGAAACGTTTGAATTAGACGCCCATGACACGTGTGCAAAGGTGCGTGGGTGCATAGGTGAGTAGGTGAGCATGACTCTATATGCCGAATGCTTAGCTGCACACCAGTTTGCACGTGCGAACTTTTTTGAGAACTCATCATACGTGATGTAACTCCAAAATCTAAACGATCCATGTGAAGCAGCACCTCGTGAAACCCCCTAGGCCCAATTTTTACTTTGGTCCAAAACTCTGGTGGGCCATGAAAACTGTAAACAGTTTCATCCCTTGATTTGCATCTCTTTGCTATGGCCCACTAGAAATTTAGATCAAGGTGAAATTTTTTCCCTTATTGTTTCATGGGATTCCTCATCACATGGATCGTTTGGATTAAATGCCCATGACACATGTGCAAAGGCGCATACGTGCGCAAGTGAGGATGACTATATATGTCGAATGCTCAGCTTCACACCATTTCAAATAGAACTCGAGTAAACTTTTTTGAGAACTCATCATATGCTGGGCTCAATTTTTACTTCGATTCAAAACTATGGTGGGTCAAGAAAAATGAAAATTGTTTCCTCGATTTGCATTTCTCTTTGCTATATGGTCCATACGAATTTTAGATCAAGGTGAAAATTTTTACTTTGGGGTTTCATGGGATTCTGCATCACATGGACAGTTCAGTTTAGACGCCCATGACACGTGCAAAGGTGCACACATACGTAGGTGCGTAAGTGAACATGACTCTATATGCCAAATGCTAACTTACGCACCAGTTTGCACGGAACTCGTGCGAATAATTTTGAGAACTTAATATACGTGATATGACTCCATAATCTGAACAGTCCACGTGAAGCAACACCTCATGAAACCCCCTAGGGCCCAATTTTTACTTAGATCTAAAACATTAGTGGGCCATGAAAAATAAAAATAGTTTCCTCTCTTGATTTGCATTTCACTTTGCTATGGCCCACCGGAATTTTATATCAGGGTGAAAATTTTTCCCATGGGTTTTCATGGGATTCTGCATTACATGGACCGTTCGAATTAGACGCCCATGACGCGTGTGTAAAGGTGCGCACGTGCGTAGGTGCACAGGTGACACGACTCTATATGCCGAATGCTCAGATGTGCACCAGTTCGCACGAAGCTCGAACGAACTTTTTTAAGAAAACATCATCCGTGATGTGACTCCAGAATCTGAACAGTTCACGTGAAGCATCACTTCATGAAATCCCCTGGGCCCAATTTTTACTTTGATCCAAAACTTTAGTGGGCCATGAAAAATGAAAACGGTTTCCTCCCTTGCTTTGCATCTCTTTGCTATGGACCATCAAAGTTTTAGATAAGGGTGAAACTTTTTCCCTTAGGGTTTTATGATTCCACATCACAGACCGTAAGGATTAGATGCCCACGACACATGTGCAAAGGTGCACATGTGAACATGACTCTATATGCTGAATGCTCAGCTACGCACCAGTTTCCACGGAACTCATGCGAACTTTTTTGAGAACTCATCATACGTAATTGGATTGGAAAATCTGAACGGTCCACGTGAAGTAACACCTCATGAAACCAATTGGGCCCAGTTTTTTACTTTGATCCAAAACTTTCGTGGGCCATGAAAAATGAAAACAGTTTCCTCTCTTGATTTGCATCTCTCTTTGCTATGGCCCATCAAAGTTTTAGATAAGGGTGAAACTTTTTCCCTTAGGGTTTTATGATTCCACATCACAGACCGTAAGGATTAGACGCCCACGACACGTGTGCAAAGGTGCACATGTGAACATGACTCTATATGCTGAATGCTCAGCTACGCACCAGTTTCCACGGAACTCATGCGAACTTTTTTGAGAACTCATCATACGTAATTGGATTCGAAAATCTGAACGGTCCACGTGAAGTAACACCTCATGAAACCAATTGGGCCCAGTTTTTTACTTTGATCCAAAACTTTCGTGGGCCATGAAAAATGAAAACAGTTTCCTCTCTTGATTTGCATCTCTCTTTGCTATGGCCCACCAGAATTTTAGATCAGGGTGAAAATTTTTTTGTTGGGGATTCATGGGATTCCGCATCACATGGACTGTTTGGATTAGACGCCCATGACACGTGTGCAAAGGTGCGCTCGTGCGTAGGTGAGCATGGCTCAATATGCTGAATGCTTAGCTGCGCACTAGTTCGCACGGAACTCGGGCAATCTTTTTTGAGAAAACATCATACGTGATTTGACTCTAGAATCTGAACGATCCTCGTGAAGTAGTAACTCATAAAACCCCTTAGGCCCAATTTTTACTTTGATTCAAAACTTTGGTGGGCCATGAAAAATGAAAACAATTTCCTCCCTTGATTTGCATTTCTCTTTGCTATGGCTTATCAGAATTTTAGATCAGGGTGAAAAATTTT